>NC_067147.1:59651635-61059135 GCF_903995435.1 Acomys russatus
CCCCTGTATTCCTAAAGATACCTGAGCTGGGAAAGGGCTCACCCCTGTGTTCCTAAAGATACCTGAGCTGGGAAGGGGGGCTCACCCCTGTATTCCTAAAGATACGTGAGCTGGGAAAGGGGCTCACCCCTGTATTCCTAAGATACGTGAGCTGGGGAAGGGGGCTCACCCCTGTATTCCTAAAGATACGTGAGCTGGGAAGGGGGCTCCACCCCTCACCCCTGATTCCTAAAGATACCTGAGCTGAAGAAAGGGGCTCAGCCCTGTATTCCTAAAGATACCTGAGCTGGGGAAGGGGGCTCACCCCTGTATCCTAAAGATACTGAGCTGGAAAGGGGCTCAGCCCGTATTCCTAAAGATACCTGAGCTGGGAAGGGGGCCACCCCTGTATTCCTAAAGATACCTGAGCTGGGAAAGGGGCTCACCCTGTATTCCTAAAGATACGTGAGCTGGGAAGGGGGCTCACCCCTCACCCCTGTATTCCTAAAGATACCTGAGCTGGGAAAGGGGCTCACCCCTGTATTCCTAAAGATACCTGAGCTGAGAAAGGGGCTCACCCCTGTATTCCTAAAGATACGTGAGCTGGGAAGGGCTCACCCCTGTATTCCTAAGATACCTGAGCTGGAAGGGGCTCACCCCTGTATTCCTAAAGATACGTGAGCTGGAAAGGGGCTCACCCTGTATTCCTAAAGATACGTGAGCTGGGAAGGGGGGCTCAACCCCTCACCCCTGTATTCCTAAAGATACGTGAGCTGAGAAAGGGGCTCACCCCGTATTCCTAAAGATACCTGAGCTGAGAAAGGGGCTCACCCCTGTATTCCTAAAGATACCTGAGCTGGGAAAGGGGCTCACCCTGTATTCCTAAAGATACGTGAGCTGGGAAAGGGGCTCACACCTGTATTCCTAAAGATACGTGAGCTGGGAAGTGGGCTCACCCCTCACCCCGTATTCCTAAAGATACGTGAGCTGAGAAGGGGCTACACCCCTGTATTCCTAAAGATACCTGAGCTGAGAAAGGGGCTCACCCCTGTATTCCTAAAGATACCTGAGCTGAGAAAGGGGCTCACCCTGTATTCCTAAAGATACCTGAGCTGAGAAAGGGGCTCACCCCTGTATTCCTAAAGATACCTGAGCTGAGAAAGGGGCTCACCCCTGTATTCCTAAAGATACCTGAGCTGGGAAAGGGGCTCACCCTGTATTCCTAAAGATACCTGAGCTGGGAAAGGGGCTCACCCCTGTATTCCTAAAGATACGTGAGCTGGGAAAGGGGCTCACCCTGTATTCCTAAAGATACCTGAGCTGGGAAAGGGGCTCACCCCTGTATTCCTAAAGATACCTGAGCTGGGAAGGGGGCTCACCCCTGTATTCCTAAAGATACCTGAGCTGGGAAAGGGGCTCACCCTGTATTCCTAAAGATACGTGAGCTGGGAAAGGGGCTCACCCTGTATTCCTAAAGATACGTGAGCTGGGAAGGGGGCTCACCCCTCACCCCTGTATTCCTAAAGATACGTGAGCTGAGAAAGGGGCTCACCCCTGTATTCCTAAAGATACCTGAGCTGAGAAAGGGGCTCACCCCTGTATTCCTAAAGATACCTGAGCTGGGAAAGGGGCTCACCCCTGTATTCCTAAAGATACCTGAGCTGAGAAAGGGGCTCACCCCTGTATTCCTAAAGATACCTGAGCTGGGAAAGGGGCTCACCCTGTATTCCTAAAGATACCTGAGCTGGGAAAGGGGCTCACCCTGTATTCCTAAAGATACCTGAGCTGGGAAAGGGGCTCACCCCTGTATTCCTAAAGATACCTGAGCTGGGAAGGGGGCTCACCCCTGTATTCCTAAAGATACCTGAGCTGGGAAAGGGGCTCACCCTGTATTCCTAAAGATACGTGAGCTGGGAAAGGGGCTCACCCTGTATTCCTAAAGATACCTGAGCTGGGAAGGGGGCTCACCCCTGTATTCCTAAAGGGTGAGGCAAGAAGGTCAGGAGTTCAAAGTTATCCTGGCCTGTCCCAGAAGGAGAGAGAAGGCTCTTTTTACGCCACTTATCACACACAGTTGAATGCTCCCCGTGGGTGAGCAGCTAATTCCGTAGCTAAGGACAGAGATTAGAATCTGCTGTTAGGAGCACTGCTTTGTTTGGACTAGCTTGTGTTGGAGCTCTGTTGGATGGAGGTTGAATTACTGGGATAACAGCCAGTCTCCTGTTAAGTGAAATGAGTCCAGCAGAGTCTTCCAGAACAGTTGTGTTTGCTTTTCCATCCAGCTCCACATTCCAGGACGGATCTTGAGGCGTTAGGAAGGGTGTGCGTGGGTTCACAGGGACTTCAGCAGACACTGACGACTGCAGCTCCTGCCTCCAGAGCCTCCTGGTCAGGACACTGGGCTTGGACACGTGCTTCTGTCTGCCCGAAACGTAGTCAGCAGCGTCAGCCGCTGCAGTCAGAGAGGCGAGACGCCCAGCAAAGCTCACACACAGGAAGTAAACGTAGAGTCTGTGTGTGTGCTTGCAGGGTGGGCATGGTTCCTCAGAAAAGGGCCTCACTGAAGCCTGTAGGGAGGACCGTGGCCTCTCAGCTAGTCTGAGCAAGCACTTTCCTCTCTCAAAGCCAAGACAGTGGGTAACCGTGCTTGCTATTTGAGACTGACAACCTGAGTTGAATCTCAGGAGTTCCCAAAGAAGGAGGGAGGCAGCAGTGGTGGCGCACGCCTTTAACCCCAGCCCTCGGGAGGCAGAGGCAGGTGGATCGGTCTACAAAGTGAGTCCAGGACAGTTAAGGCTACACAGAGAAACCCTGTCTCACAAAAAGAAAAACAAAACAAAAAACAGAAAAGAAAAAGAAAAACCATCTGCAATACTACAAAGCAGAGAATAAAATGGATGTGACATAACTTCACTCCATTATCCTGATAGCAGGGTATAGGGGAATTAGCTACAGTGAGCCGAGTGTGGAGAAGGGACAAAGATGAGGGTGTGTGTGCTTCAGTTGGTGTCACACAAACTACTCCACAGTCAGTGGCTTGAAATAGCAGCGTTTCCTGAAGCTGACAGGCCTGCGGCTTTTGCAGTGCTAGCTTGGATCGAGCCTCTCTGGCAGCTGGCAGCAAGTCGGTCTGTGCTGTAAGCCAGTACCAGGTGCTCTGACCCTCTCTGACCCACAGGCACTAGGTGTGCACATGGTGCAAACACATGCAGACAAATATTGAAACACATAAAAAATAGTAATAAACAAGTTTTGTTGTTTTGTTTTGGTTTTGGTTTTTTTTAATCACATGTTGAGGCTGGAGAGATGGCTCAGAGGTTACAAGCACTGGCTGCTCTTCCAGAGGTCCTGAGTTCAATTCCCAGCAACCACATGGTTGCTCACAATCATCTATAATGTGATCTGATGCCCTCTTCTGGCCTGTGGGTGTACATGCAGATAGATTCATATGCATAAAATAAATAAAAATCTAAAAGAAAGAAAAAAAAGTAAAGTGGTTCCATTCACAACACCAAAAGGTTAAGTGGACAAAAAATAATAGACTTGAGACAGATAACAGCTTAATTTCAAAATATAAGTCACCCAGGAATCTAGTCCATTTTGTTTTTGTTTTGTTGAGGCAGGCAGGATCTCTACGTAGCCCAGACTGTCCTGGAGCTCCTGTAGTCCAGGTTGGCCTCAGTCATGGAGATTCTTCCTGCCTCTGCCTCTGAGTGTTGGGATTACTGCTGTCAGTGAAGGTTTTGCTGTCCATCACGCACCATGCTTGTTCCCCAGTGTAGTGTGGGCATGGTGGGCACAGTAGGTGTGGTGGGCACGGTGGGCGTGGTGGGCATGGTGGGCCTTGTTTCCTACTCAGCATTTGTTTGTTGCATGGATACATCAGTGAGTACACAAAATGTTTTGGCCCAGCTTCACTAGGCTCCATGAGTCACCTTGTTTAGCAAGATGTTCAGTAGTAAGGGAGACTGGAGAGATGTGAAGACTGTCTTCCAGTGTGTCCTGCTGACTCCACTCTGGGTTGACATCCACTGCAGCTGCAGGCAGTTGTGAGTTACCTGACTCACAGGTAGGACCTCTGGAAAAGCAGGGCGTGCTCCAAACCACTGAGCGCACAGCTCTATTTACTGCACCCGGGAAAACCCCAGGCAGCGCAGAGATGGTCACTGTGCTCACTCTCGTTTCTCCCTCTTTCAGGCTGGAGTGAAAGGCACATTGGGAAGATTAGTTGGAATTTTTGAGGTAAGTTTAACACCTTTGTTCTGAGAGTCGCTAATAGCCATCGTGTCCTGGCCTGTTCTGCCGTCTCCCTGAACCTCACGGCAGGCAGCACAGCACAGTACACCAGCGTTCTCTGCTTGTCTGTCTTTCTTTTTTGACACAGGGTTTTTCTGTGTAATGGCTCTGGCTGTCCTGGACTTTCTTTGTAGACCAGGCTGGCCTCGAACTCACAGAGCTCTGCCTGCCTCTGCCTCCTGAATGCTGGGATTAAAGGCCTGTGCTACTGGCCTGGAGAGATGGCTCAGAGGTTAAGAGCACTGTCTGCTCTTCAGAGGTCCTGAGTTCAATTCCCAGCAACCACCTGGTAACTCACAACCATCTATAATGAGATCTGGTGCCCTCTTCTGGAGTACAGGCCTACATGCAGGCAGAGCACTGTACATATTAAATAGATCTTGGGGCGGGGCAAGCGTGTGCTACCACACCTGGCCTCTGCTCTTTTGTTTCACGTTTATGTGGATGCGTGTGTGCATGTGGCGTCCGTTAGACGGTGTCGCCCTGAAGGGGCCTCGCTGCCGTTCCTGCCGTTCCCCTCCTCAGGGTGACAGGAGGAGTAGAACAGAGAAGACAGGAAGAGCGGCTGGGAAAGGTTTCAGGAAGTAGGACATGGGGACCGAGGCACAGAGTCGGTAGGAAGGTGGCCGCCCTGCACACCCCAGGCTGTACTCACACACATTCCTGTGCAGTTGTGGTTAGGGCAGAGGCAGAGTGGAAATCCTCAAGAATCCCAGCACCCCTTGGCTAACAGAGGAAGGAGAATCTAAGACAGCCGACCCTGTCTCAGAATAAATAAGTAAATAATAAAGCTTTGCTGTTTTTACAGAGTTCAGTTCCCAGCACCCATGTCTGGTGGCTAACACCTGCCTCTAATCCCAGATCCAGGTGATGGGACGCCACCTTCTGGCCTTCATGGGACAGACACAGATGGACACACACACACACGCATGCACACACACATTTTTAAAAAGTCTGTCCAAAGGGCATGGCCTCCATGCTGGTGGAGCCCTCTTCAGACAAAGCTGCAGAAGCAGAGGGCATCGTGCCCTGGGTTCCTGGACAGTGGACAGGAGTGTTTCCTCAGCACCTCAGCCCACTAAGGAGAACCTCCCTGTTCTTTGTGTGCCCTTCAGAACCAGGAGAGGAAGCACAGGACGTACGTGTACGTGCTTATTGTCACAGAGGTCCTGGAAGACTGGGAAGACTCGGTGAACATTGGTGAGTCACTGCAGGGACAGGGCGGCTCCCACAGCAGCCTGTCATGCCCGGCTCTGCCCACAGGAGCTGGCTCAGATGCCACAGTGGTTTGCATCCTGAAGCCGAGGACATTAGCATCTGAGGTGTCCAAAGAGAAGCTGAGGCTGGGAATAGGGTGGGACAAGTGGAAGCATGTCCACAAAAGTAGAAATGCTTCTAAAATAACACTGCATCCACCCCAAAATGGCTCCACTGCTGTACCTTGGAGACCGAGATGAGTATGTTTTGTACCTGACCTTGCCACTCAGCCTGGGAGGAACCACAGCCAGTTTTTAAGTCACCGTGGCTGGTTGGTACCTTTTTCTCGCTTCTTGGCACTGCTCAGTAGTGACTGTAGTGAGAGCATCTGAGCACAGGGGCTGATCTGTGAGTCTTGTCTTGGTGTGTACCGCCTGGGGTGCGCTGAGCTCCCGCCTGGCCTCTGTGTGCCAGCTGCACCCTCCCACCTCCTCCCCATTCTCTGCTGGTGAAAACTTGGGTCTTAAGTGTAAATCACAAGTGAAGGAAGGTGCATTTGTTCTTGGGAATGCTAACTGCCCTCGTGGAGCTGCATACTGAGGCATGGGGAATGGCTGGAGCTGCGGGCTCAGGGTGGAGAAAGGGCTGTGTGCACCGAGAGCGTCCTTGGAATGGGAAGTTGCAGTAGATGTGGCTCCCACTGTGTCAGCCATGAAGCGCACTCGGTAGTGATGGAGACTCACGCTGGTGCTGTGCTGCTGTGGTGAAGCCCTGGCCTGACCTGTGCAGGCTCTGGGTTCTCTTTTCTCTGTGCTCTGGGAGGGCAGAGCTCTGGAGGGCCAAGCATCCTCACACCATGGGAGGGCAGAGCTCTGGAGGGCCAAGTGTCCGCACGGATGCTCTCCTGGATTAAAGAAGACAGCAGGATGGACGCTCTCCTGGGTTAAAGAAGACAGCAGGATGGATGCTCTCCTGGGTTAAAGAAGACAGCAAAGTGGTGTGTCGTCTCTCAGGGGCTGAGGGCTTAGGTCGGTGCTAGAGCATTTGCCCCTCACACAGAAGGCCCAGGTCTCATCTACACAGATGCAGCCTGTCTACATGTAGATATACATGTCAAGACAGATGAAAATTAAAAATCATGCCTTTTTGTAGTTGTTGAAATGGCAGGCTGTTAACGTCCCAGAGAAATGGTTAAATGCCAGCAGTGCAGCCTAGTAGATTGCTTGGGACCTAGCTCTTAAGTCAGTTTCCCTCTCTTAAAATATTTCCCTGTTTTGTTTTGTTTTGTGTTTTGTTTTGTTTTGTTTTTTGAGACAGAATTTCTCTGTGTAGCCCTGGCTGTCCTAGACTCACTTTGTAGACCAGGCTGGTCTTGAACTCATAGAGATCCACCTGCCTCTGCCTCTTAGAGTGCTGGGATTATAGACGTGCCCCACCATGCCTGGCTCACTTAATACATTAAAAAAAAAAAGGGGGGGGATAGCAGATTATAAGTCAGTCATCATCATGATCCTGGCAGCTGACGCTGGTTAATGTTTCCAAAGGCGAGGATGCTGGGCCTCTCCTTGGAGATGCAGGCTCCCGGTGCTCAGAGCTCTGGGAAGGCTGCTGTGAAGATTGCTGCGGGCGGTCCTCAGGCGGGGGTCCCAGCCAGCCGGCTCCCGCAGTGGGCTCTGCAAATCATGTCAGTCATGTGGAGTGCGGGCTTTGCTTTTGTAAGGAGCAAAAAGTCCTGAGAAGCATTGCTTTGGGCTATGCAACTGAGCTAGGTGCTCTTGTAGCCCAGGCTGGTCTTGTTCCGTGTAGCCAAGGATGACCCTCAGTTCCTGACCCTCCTGCCTTCCAGAGTGCTGGGATCACAGGCTACACAGCAGCCATGAAGCCTGCTGCCTCCTCAGTACTGTCCTCGCTGCTCCAGCCTGTGCTCACTTCCTCCCTCTGCCTCCACAGGAAGGAAGAGAGAGTGGTTTAAAATAGAAGATGCCATAAAGGTGCTGCAGTGTCACAAGCCTGTGCAGGCGTCATACTTTGAGACGTTGAGGCAAGGCTACTCCGCCAACAACGGCACCCCTGTCGTGGCCACCACCACGTACTCCAGCTCCATGTCAGGCATCAGATGACTGCAGACTTCCTGTAAGAGCCGGAGAGTGGAAACGGGACTGAAATATGGCTCTCCTCACCGCCCCCTCACCCTCCTCACGGCCTCTTCTTTCACCATGGTGGGCAGCAGAGAGGGTGCACCGAGGTGCTGTTGTGGGATGTGGAGTGAGGTGGGTGGGGTGTGGCATGGTGGGAACTTTTTTCTCTTTTCCTGAGGGGGGACTGGGGTGTAACTCACAAGTACTTTCCTGCATGCTCCGTGCCTCCCTTGCTCACCCTGCCCTCCAAGAGAGGGGGCGCCCACTCCCCTCCTGGGGTTCTGAAGCGGTCCCATTTGTCTCAGCCTAGCCTAGCCAGATATTTTCTCTGATTTTTTTTTTTTTTTCCATTAAAAGAAACCCATGTGAGATGAAACTTTGTAAGAATCTGTCCTGTAATGTGCTGTGGAGTCCCGTAGGTTGGCCATGTTGCCTTCAAGGATGCACTTGTCTGTACATTATAAACTGACATACAACATGTAAATGTGTGGCTTAGGAAGAGGGTCTTAACTGTTCACTTTCTCAGAGTTTTGTTTTTGGTTTTTTTTTTTTTTTTTTTTTTTTTTTTCCTTCTTTTAAAAAAAATTTCAGATCTTTCTGGTTTGAAGCCCCTCGCACTTCCCACGTTTGTTTCAGTGCTAGTCACTAGGCAGGCCTCCTGTCCTGTACTCCCAGCCATGGCGAGCTTGGCCACCTTCCTTGTGCTCCTGGGACCCTGGCCTTCCAGGCCATTGTCACGCCAAGGAGAACAGAAGGGACCCTGTTTTGTCTTGCCAGCCAAGCCTGTAGGAGCAGTGATAGAGATTGAGCTCTGCCCAGTAAGCTCACATGAGCTTTAAGCTGGACAGCTTCACTGACCCAGAGACCGGAGCTTCAGGCACCGTGTCTGTCCTGCTGGCTGCAAACTTTTCCCATAATGCTCTTTACTGTTGACATGGCCTCTCCTACCCTTGAATGCCTTACACCACACTGACCTGGATACGGGCCCCATGCTCTGCCGCCACCCTCAGTAGTGCTCTCCCTATGCTCAGCCCCACTGAGGTCCTGAGAAGTACCCGGGGCAAGGAAAGCATACCTGCCTCGCTGACGTCCCAGCATGTGCCACGGTTGCACCAAGGGCGTGCTCAGAACATGAGTGTACTGTCTGCCCGGCAAGGAGTCGTCCATGAGAGGGGCCCACTTGTGACCCTCCCTTTGGCTTGCTGCAGGCTCCTGCTGTTGTTTATACAGGTTTGTGCGGAACTCATCTGCCAGGTGTGGGGTTTAGTTGGGAAGGGAACGGTCTTGGGCAGGGCCTTCAGCAAGGAACGGAGGGGATCTGACACCTGGTTAGCGTGGGAGCTTGGTACTCTTTGTGGCATTGCCTGTGTTGAAACGTAGCCAAGATGTGAAGTTAAAATAGTACTTCTCTTTATTTAAAAACTAATAAATACTCAAACTTGGAAACGTTTTTGCTCTTCGCTCCACCTAAGGGCTATATGTGGTGCCCCGCGCCATCACTGGTGGCCTTTACGTTTATATATGTCTAATTTGCTTTTTGTCTCCCAATGTCAAAACACAGGCTTCAACTGAGTGGGGGGGGTATGGGGGGGTCAGGACAGGAAGGCCTCCCAAGGTAGAAACAGCCATGGGTATGAGTTCAGAGAGCAGCTTGCTCCTCGCGGTGCATGTAGACTCACACTCTGCTGCTTGCTGCTGTAGTTCAGGCCACACGTAGAGGAAAACTTTTTTTTTTTTTTTTTTTTTTTTTTGTATTTGTGTTTTTTGAGACAGGGTTTTGCTAGGTAACAGCCGGTTGTCCTGGACTTACTTTATAGACCAGGCTGGCCTTGAACTCACAGTGATCTGCCTGCCTCTGCCTCTGCAGCGCTGGGATTAAAGGCGTGCGCCACCAGGATCAGAGAGGGAACTTACTCCCACACCATGTTCTTCCTGATCAGCTCTCCTTTGCCCACCCAGCCTGCAGGAAGTGCTGTGGAGGAAGCATTGCAGGCTGCTGTCTGCCTTCACGGCCCTTGGCAGCTGTGCTGACTGCGCCTGCAGTCAGGCCTGTCCTCATTGTTGTTGGAGTCACTGAGTCAAGAAGGCCAAGTGCACCAGGTCCTCTCCAGAGGCTGCCATGTCCTGCTGCAGCAGGTGGCTGCAGAGACTGGGCTGCCGAGTTCAGCTCAGGGAAGCCAGCTCCCAACAGCACCGGTCAGTTCACCGTGCTTTCCCTCTGGCGGGGCGAGTACAGCTGGTGTTTTTCCTCTCTGGCTTCGTCAGCACGCTGCCTGTGGGTGCTGGCATAGTTGGAGTCCCTTTGTGACAAGCTGATTAGACCCAGTCTTTAGTGTGGCGAAGAAAGTAGAAAGAACAAGAAAGTGAAAAACAAACCTACCCAGAATCCAGGCTGTTGTGGACATTGAGCCGCCTTTGGTTTCCTCAGGCTCATTTCCTGGCTCACAGCACATCTTCACGTCCTCCACTCTATAGCTACTAAAGTGCCTGTTAGCGTCCACCATGCTCAGGCTGGAAAAGAGAGTGTGGAGTGTTTTGTTTATGATTATAGACATTAGGGAAATAGCAGTGAGGTCATGTAATCTTTTTGAAACAGGAATTAATTCTGCATGTGTGATATAAGAACCAGAAAGAGGCCAGGCATAGTTTAATGCTAGAGTAATGCTTACAATCTCAACATTTGGGAGCTGAGGCAGGAGGATTGTTGCCAGTTAAGTGTAGCCTGGCCTCCATCGCCTATAAGAGAGAACATGAGTCAGCCATGTTAGATTTTCTGTAGTAGTGTCCCAGACATTGCAGGCCTGACTCCCTCAACACACGCTGACATGCTGTTCTCACATGTGTGCTTCTGCCCCATCAGTGCTGCATGGAGGAAGCTGAGCCCTCGGCTGGATGAGAGCTGTGGGAGCACCACCATCCCCCCCATCCTCGGCCCTGTGCTGCACAGTGCCTGGTACAGGGAGGCCTTGCTTCCTGCAGCCTCAGGGAGCAGGGGGAGTCATTCCCCCAGGGAGTGCGTCAGTGCTTTGCAAGCGAAGCTATGTAGCCAGTTTTTTAGTGGCAGAGATGCTGTGTGGATTAGGAGCGGCCTGAGTGCCCTGGTCTTGCAGCAGAGGAAGAGCCTTGCAGCGGCTCCTCTGCCCTGCCCCTTCCCTCTGGCACTGTCCTCAGTGGGGGCTGGTTCTGCAGCGGCGATGGGCGGGCCTCGTTCATCCTTCTGTGTGGTTGGCAAGCTGTCCTCACTCAGTTCTCCTGTTTTCGTTTTAGGGACAGCTCAGCCTGAGCTACACCCTTCTCTCCAGTCACAGAAAGGCCTGAGCAGGCACTGTGTTTTTGTTTTGTTTCCTTTTTGAGATAGTCTCAGGCTATAGCCCTCTTCATCCTGGACCTCACTGTGTAGACTAGGCTGACCTCGAACTCAGAGTGCCTGCCTCAGCCTCCCGAGGGCTGGGATTAAGGCGTATGCCACCACACTCGGCTAAACGGTACAGTTCTGTTGCAGCTGGCTGACTTCGCTGTTATTGGACAATACGCTAAGTATGTTTAGTTGAGACAACATTTAGAGTTGAGCTGGGCGGTGGTGGCGCACGCCTTTAGTCCCAGCACTCGGGAGGCAGAGGCAGGTGGATCTCTGAGTTCGAGGCCAGCCTGGTCTACAAAGTGAGTCCCAGGATAGTCAGGGCTACACAGAGAGACCCTGCTCAGAAAAAAAAGAAAGAAAGAAAAAAGAGAAAAAAAAAGATTTAGAATTAAAGGGGAAATACCTGAAGAAATAATTTTTTTCTTCCGCCCACATTTCAGGAAACATCCTCTTCTTGACATAAGGGGGCAGGCAGGACAGTGCAGTCAGTGTTAAGGGAACAGGGAAGCCATTTGGCTCTTTGGAAAGATGCTTATACCCACTGCCCGGAAGGCCTGTTTCCTCTGCTGCAGTGAAGGCCCTTAGTGGCCCTGTCCTTTGGAGTGTCCAGGAAGCGCTTCTCCATGTCATTTTACAGATGAAGTCAGGTTGACTGCCATCTGAGAATGTTCCTGTGTTCTGAGCCCCTAGGCCCCTCCCCACTGTCCGCAGTTTTGTGTTAGGGCTGTGGCTTTGGGCTAGTTCAGAAACTTCCTAGCTGAGTGGTGGAAGGATGTGGACTGGTCAGGGGCCCCAGAGAGTGATGCCACTCACCTTCACAGTGTGGACAGGCTTGCCCTTCTGACCCCTCTTCACGTGTGCGCTTGGGGCCACTCCTTGCATAGAGGACGGGCGTGAGCTCAGCTATCGGCATGAAGCTTTTTTAGAGTCACTCCTGCCCCTGCAGCTACCTGCACAGCATCTTAGGACATGGCATACGCCCTAGGGAGGAGGACAGTGGGAGGGCTCTTCTCTGCAGGCCAGAGGGCCTGCGCTGGGGAGGAGGAGGTCTTGGTGAGGGCCCCACTAGAAGGCAGATTCGTTGATTTTCCTTCCCTAGAGGTCTTGACTGCTCAATCCAGGGTTTTCATCATTTGCAAAGTTTGAGCCTCAACTCTTATCTGCCTTTTTTTTTTTTTTTTTTTCTTCCTGAGACAGGGTGTCTCTGTGTAGCATTGGCTATCCTGGACTCACATTATAGACCAGGCTGGCCTCGAACTCACAGATCCACTTGCCTCTGTCTCCTGTGTGCTGGGATTAAAGTATGCACTACCACACCCCCCGCTTTAGGGCAGCCTAACCTCAGGGAAAAGGATGCAGTGCCTCAGTCTGGCTGCCTGTGGGGTGAAGTGACTCCCTGAGGAAGGCATTTGCCACGCAGGTGAACGGCAACACTCCAGCAGGCCATGTTTTGATTTGAGCTGTGGCCCTGCGTTGAGCATGCTCCTAAGCCACAGTAGCTGCTCCCTGTCCTTGTTCAGTGAGAAGCTCTTCAGGACCAACTGAGCCTTTGTAGTGGAGAGACACATCACTAGTGTGGGTTACGCTTCACCAAAATCTAAAAGACTCCATTTTCTCAGGGGAGGGTCAGGACTACCGTGGAGAGCCAGAAACAGGACAGGACCGGACCAGCCAGGAGCAGCTCCGGGGTGAGGCTTGAGAGAACACTGAAGTGCAGGCAGGACAGGAGTGAGAGACCATGTCCTCTCAAGGAATGGAGAGTGAGCTTGCGAACTTTGGCCCACAGACAGTCGCCACCTGCCTCAGCCCTTCCACCAGGGGCCTCTAAGAACCTTACCAGAGAACTAAGAAGTAGCTTGGTTGGCTGAGGGCTTGCTCCTTATGCACAGGCCCTGGATTCTGTCCCCAGTACTGAAAAGCAAAAGAAAGCGTAACTCGATGCCTCTGTGGCTTGGCCTTTCCAGCAGACGGACAAGGGTGTGCTGTGGGGAGCGTGGCACTGCGAGGGACACAATTAATTGGTCCAGTTTATAATATTATAAACAAAACAGCTTGGGGAATGGTTCTGTGCATGTTGGCTGTGCTCCCCTCTTTTTATGGTCTGAACGCCTACAGCTGGTTATAATCAAGGAAAAGGCTGGTGGTTAAAAGTAAAACTTTAGTTAGCACAGACTCCCACTTGGGTGAGTGCTGAAAAGAAGCCAGGAGCACTCGGGAGCACTCGATTGGCGTCAGAAGCCACTGTGATGAAGGAAAGGCAAGTGCTGCCTCCCATCTGTGTCTGGCCCTGCCTGGCTCGGGGAGCTTGCCTTTATCCCATCTAGAACCCCATGGAATGGGCCCCAGTGACAGCCCTGCTCCACCCAGCAGCAGAAAGTTTGCAGTGGCTGGGTCCGGTGCATCTAAAAGATGGCCTGGGTGTGCTGTCCACAGGCGCTTCCTCATCCAAGGAGCCCACCTCATGGGGGCCAGGTAGCCTCGCAATATGCTGAGTGTAACTCTGTTGCCCCTTCAGACCTTTCAGCTGAGGCTAAATGATGAACCTGAGTACCGTCCCCAGGGCTGATGCAGACCCTTGCTGAAGGGGGCACATGAGTGACGCCCCCTGAGCTGGGTAGGGCAGCGTGAGGGGCGGGCCCTGGAGCGGAGGAAGCGCTGCGGTGGGCCGCGCTTAAGGCTTCACAGCCTGTGGGGCATGCCCACGGTTTCCACCTTCCCAACAGCCTTCCCAGCACTTGGTAAGTCCAGCATTTCCTCTTGGGCGCTCTCGCCAGCAGCCAGCCTGGCCTCCTTCCCAGCGTCCTTAGAGCCCTGCTAGGGAGGCCTTGGCAGTGCCTATGGGATCGTGTCCTGGGAAAGAGGAGGAAGCTGAGTTTCCTGTTCGCTTTCCTCGATGCAGCATTCTGGGGCTCCTCTGCACCTCTCCATGGGCTGTGGGGGGAGCAGAGAATTACAGTCTGGCACAGGGCAGGTGCACTGCCGGCACCATCTCTGCCCCCTTACAGCAGGCCAGGCGGGGCCCCACCAAGTCTCCTGCTAACCCTCGCTTGACTAGCAGCCCCCCAGCAGCGCCCCCTGTAAACACAAATGCTTAACCTTGCCCTGTGCTGCTCAGCCTTCTGCCTTCTGGGATGGTTTGAGAGCCCTGTACGAAGGACCCTGGAACTGTAGACTGTAAGCCAGTGCCAACCAATAAAAACCAGTGTTCAAAACACACTGGTCACTTTCCTGTGGCTTCCTGAGCCCTTCGTGCCAGTCCTTTTTAAGACTTGTATTTATTGTTATCTAGGAAAGGAAGCGCATTTGAGCGTGTCACAGTGCACATGCGTGTGTCACGGTGCACATGGACATGCCAGAGCACAGCTTTAGAGAGCGCCTTTTCCTTTGCTCCTGGGAGCAAATGCCAGTCATTGAGGTTGACCAGCTCACTGAGCCATCCTACTGGTCTCTATCAGCCCTTTAATTTCACTGCTCAGCCTCCCTCTCATTACACCTCCCACCCCATCCCCCCTCAAGCCCCTGCATGCCCCCGCTGGGTTCTTGGAAATAGTTCTAGAGGTCAAAGGTGGTCCCATGAAATGTCTCTCATGACACAGAGGAGCCAAGGGCAGGCAGAGCAAGAGGTAGACTGCCAGTGCCCTGTGCTGAGAATAGGGCCAGCCCAGCCCAGCCAGCCAGGACAGGGCACACTGCAGCGGTGGCTGTCCTTTGGGTGGGGCAGAATAGCCAGGAAGGTCAGGACTTGGAAGGCAGAAGGCAACAAAACAGGATGGGGATGAGGTGGGGGGAGCATCATTCAACAAGCTGTGCCCCTGGGCCCCAACATGGAAAAGGGGCTTCATTGTTTGTCTTCTGAGATGAGGGTCTAGCTGTGTAGACCAGCTAACCTCAAACTCACATCGTCTAGTCATGGCCTCCCAAATTCCAGGTTTGTAGGTCAAACCACCATGGCGAGCTTGAAGAACATTCTTCTTGCCAGGAGGTGATGTACGCCTGTGATCCCAGCACTTGGGAGGCAGAGGCAGGCGGATCGCTGTGAGTTCGAGGCCAGCCTGGTCTACAAAGTGAGTCCAGGATAGCCAAGGCCACACAGAGAAACCCTGTCTTGGAAAAAAGAAAGAGAAAGAAAGAAACAATATGAGATTATTTTATAGAAAACCACACATGCCCTAAACAGGCCGTAGAATAATGACTTCATACATACGGTACATTCCTGAGCCAGGGGTCACGTCGCTGCTGCCCGTGAAGAGTGTCAAGCCTGTAGAAGCCGAACCATCGAGGCCGTGTGGACTGGGGAGAACCTGCGAATAGATGGGAGTAAAAGCAGCTGTAAACATCGTGCATGCACATCCCAGCACAGGCTAACGTGCACACCCCGCTCACATCGTGCATGCACATCCCAGCACAGGCTAACGTGCACACCCCGCTCACATCGCGCATGCACATCCCAGCACAGGCCAACGTGCACACCCCGCTCACATCGCGCATGCACATCCCAGCACAGGCTAACGTGTACACCCCGCTCACATCGCGCATGCACATCCCAGCACAGGCTAACGTGCACACCCCGCTCACATCGCGCATGCACATCCCAGCACAGGCCAACGTGCACACCCCGCTCACATCGCGCATGCACATCCCAGCACAGGCCAACGTGCACACCCCGCTCACATCGCGCATGCACATCCCAGCACAGGCCAACGTGCACACCCCGCTCACATCGCGCATGCACATCCCAGCACAGGCCAACGTGCACACCCCGCTCACATCGCGCATGCACATCCCAGCACAGGCCAACGTGCACACCCCGCTCACATCGCGCATGCACATCCCAGCACAGGCTAACGTGTACACCCCGCTCACATCGCGCATGCACATCCCAGCACAGGCTAACGTGCACACCCCGCTCACATCGCGCATGCACATCCCAGCACAGGCTAACGTGCACACCCCGCTCACATCGTGCATGCACATCCCAGCACAGGCCAACGTGCACACCCCGCTCACATCGTGCATGCACATCCCAGCACAGGCTAACGTGCACACCCCGCTCACATCGTGCATGCACATCCCAGCACAGGCCAACGTGCACACCCCGCTCACATCGCGCATGCACATCCCAGCACAGGCTAACGTGTACACCCCGCTCACATCGCGCATGCACATCCCAGCACAGGCTAACGTGTACACCCCGCTCACATCGCGCATGCACATCCCAGCACAGGCTAACGTGTACACCCCGCTCACATCGCGCATGCACATCCCAGCACAGGCTAACGTGTACACCCCGCTCACATCGCGCATGCACATCCCAGCACAGGCTAACGTGTACACCCCGCTCACATCGCGCATGCACATCCCAGCACAGGCTAACGTGTACACCCCGCTCACATCGCGCATGCACATCCCAGCACAGGCTAACGTGCACACCCCGCTCACATCGTGCATGCACATCCCAGCACAGGCTAACGTGTACACCCCGCTCACATCCACACCCCGCTCACATCGCGCATGCACATCCCAGCACAGGCTAACGTGCACACCCCGCTCACATCGCGCATGCACATCCCAGCACAGGCTAACGTGCACACCCCGCTCACATCGCGCATGCACATCCCAGCACAGGCTAACGTGCACACCCCGCTCACATCGCGCATGCACATCCCAGCACAGGCTAACGTGCACACCCCGCTCACATCGCGCATGCACATCCCAGCACAGGCTAACGTGCACACCCCGCTCACATCGCGCATGCACATCCCAGCACAGGCTAACGTGCACACCCCGCTCACATCGCGCATGCACATCCCAGCACAGGCTAACGTGTACACCCCGCTCACATCGCGCATGCACATCCCAGCACAGGCCAACGTGTACACCCAGCAGCTGATGAGCAAGGTCAGGCCACCTCACCTGGTTTGCGTGCCCACTGCTTTGTAGTAGAGTGGTTCCCTTCACCGTGGCAGGGATGCCTGAGTTCTGCCCGCTTCCTTCCGCTGTGCCATGCTGAGACCTTCCCCTTCCTTCTGTACCAATAGAGGGCGGCACTGGATGTCTGTCACTCTACACCTTGTTTTTTCTTTTCTTTTTTTTTTTGAGACAGGGTTTCTCTGTGTAGCCTGGACTGTCCTGGACTAGCTTCGAACTCACAGTGATCCACCTGCCTCTGCCTCTGCCTCCCAAGTGCTGGGATTAAAGGCATGCGCCACCATGCCCAGCCCCCTTTTTTTTTTTAAAGACTGATTTCATCATTCTCTTCCCTTCTACCCTCCAAAGCTTTCCGCACACCCTTGTTCTCGTTCAAGCCCATGGCTTCTTTACTGTCACAACCTGACCTTTTGAGACAGAGCCTCTCTAGCCGGGAGCTCACTCATGGGCTGGACTGACTGCCAGCAAGCCCTAGGGAGCCTCCCATCTCCACTTCTCTGTGGGCACCAGGGGGCAAGCTCAGGCACCCATGGCTGTGCTGCACAGTATGTTGCTGACAGAGCTGTCCCCTAGTGCATCTCTGTTTTTGAAACAGGATCTTGTTAAGTAACATGGGCTGGCTTTGAACTCATGATCCCTGGCCCAGTTCCTCTCTCCCACCAGGGGGAGGAGCCAACTGTCCTGTAGCTGTAATTGGGGTTTTTAAAACACTTCCTCTGACCTACATTATAATGATCGCCATGGGCCAGTTGTTCTCGGGTAAATCAAAATGTGGGGTCGCCTTCTGGCGGGCTGAGCTCCTAGCAACCTCCAGGATTTGTATCTAGAAAAGAGAAACATCAAAAGAGGCCCCCACAAGTTTTGGTCTGAGCTATGGGAGGAAGTCACCCCCAAAGAAAACAGGGTGGCTCCGGTCACTGGGGACAGGCACTGCATCCCTGCCACCCTTTGTTGACACGGCGTGGTAGCTCTGATCACCCCTGACCAGGTTTGGCTCCTGTCCCTGGAGAGCTGATGATCCCTGTGCTGGGAGAAGCCTGTTACAGTCCGGGACCTTTCTGGATTCAGGCTGATGTGGGCTGTGAAGGGTTTGTTTTCTCACCATGGTCTAATACTAAACAACTGAGAGTACAGCCACGAGCCTCCATGTTTAGTGTCCTAAATACCAGCAGTGTGCTAAACGTGGCACACGCAGTCCTCATGCAGGCACCTGTTTGCCTGACAGGTGACGTGAAATGGGAGAGGTGACAATCTGGAGAGAGTTAAGCCATGGGAATCAGGGTAGGAGGGGCTGTGTCACAGGACCATAGTAGGAAAGGAAGATTGCCAGTGTGAGCTCTGGGGCCAGGCTAGGGTGCAGCTCAGTCACTGATGGCCTCTGTGATGTGACCCATTTGTCAGCCCCAGGTACTGTGTTCATAAGCAGTGTGTATGGCAGCAGAGCTGGCGAGGTGCTGCGGTGATTACAGAGTCCTCCACAGCCTCATGATAAAAGCCCAGGTTCCACTGGGTGTGGCGGCTCACGCCTTTAATCCCAGCACTTGAGAGGCGGACTGGTCTACAAAGTGAGTCCAAGACAGCCAAGGCTTCACAGAGAAACACTGTCTTGAAAAGCAAACAAAAAGCAGCCAGGAATTTAGGTTGGAAGCAGAGAACTTGCCTGGAATGTGCATGACCTGGGTTTAATCTAAAGTGTTAGCAAAAGAGGCTCAGGGCTGAAGTGAGTCCTTCCCAAAGGGGGACATACTGGCTGAGGGTCCATGAGGAACACCTTGACTTGGTGGTGGTGACAGTGCTGGGTTTGGAACATGTGACAGTGGTTGATAGTGCTGAGGACAAGGTAAGCTGGGGTCTGGTGGCCTGGCAGGGAGGCCAGCCACGACTTGACACTGGCAGTGGCGCCCCCAGCAGAGCCTTCGATGACTGCTCACTACCCTTACTTAATGAGTCAGCTCTGCCCACCTTGGCGGACTGATGCCCTGCTATTCCTGTGTCCTGGAACTTTCTGCAGTTCTCACCCCAGTGCTCCCTGCTCACATGCTCACTGCCCCACTTTGGGAAAGATCTCAGATCTTTGCCTCGAAACTGGACTGTGTCCCCTTGGACATGCCCCCATTCTGAAGGTGCTTTCAGGGACCAGAGTCTGTCCTCATAGCTCGGTGCTGCAAAGCAGATTCCTGGGAAATTCAGAATTCTTTTGGCTGGAGAAAACAGCCAAATGGTACATTGAAGACAGTAGATGGAATGTGTGCCCAGCAACAGCCACTCTACCCACCCAACGTATTCTAACACACACAGAGAGAGAGAGAGAGAAAGCAGGAGAGCATACCCTTTCCCAGCACCCTGGTGCAAACCAAGCTGCCCTGGGGCCTGGGAGAAACTCTGGAGTGAGAGGCTGGCAGGGCAGCATGGGGGTGGGAACATAACACAGACCTGCAGCCTCCTTAGCTGGAGGAACTGGGGCAACATGGCCACAAGCCCGGGGGCGGGTAGCTGTCCAGACCACGTGGATGGCCTGATCTGAAACAAAGGCCATGCCGCACTTCCTCAGACTCGGGGGCTAGGGACTGCATGACCATCTGTTTTAGCCCAGTGACCCTTTACCCCAGGGTGGAGTCAACACAGCAGGGAGCCCCGAGCTTCCTCTCTAACATGCGTGTAACATGCCTGCCTGTGGGCCAGCCTTGCAGTCTGAGCACTGGGGAGGAAGACGCAGCCTACTGCTGAGCTCCAGGCTTGTGAGAGATCCTACCTTAAATCAAGGACCTTCACAGGGCTTGTTCTACCCTGTGCACACATGCACACATACATGTTCACATGTGTCAGCCTGCCTGGAGCTGAGTAAAGGTTGGCTGTGAGCCACCTGCTGTGGGTACGGAGAAAACAACTGCCCTTGAGTCCTCAGTCCTCCCCTAGAGCTGTTTATGACCTTACCAGCCGAACCATCTCTCTACCCCATTATTTCCTCCCTCCTCCTCCTCTTCTTCCTCCTCCTGAGATCCACCTGCCACTGCCTCCCAAGTGCTGGGGTTACAGACCTGTGCCACCACCACCTGGCTGGTTTTTTCTTTCTTTCTTTTTTTTTTTTTTTTTTTTTTTTCTTTTAGAGATAGGATCTTTCTGTGTAGCTCTGGCTGTCCTGGAACGTGATAAGTACACCAGGCTGGGTTAAAGGTGTGTGCCCGGCATTATTATTATTATTAAAACATTTTTTGTGCCAGGAAGTGGTGGCACATGCCTTTAATCTCAACACTCGGGGAGGCAAAAGCAGGCGGACCTCTGAGTTCACAGCCAGCCTGGTCTAGATAGTGAGTTCCAGGACCGCTGAGGCTACACAGAGAAACCCTGTCTTGGAAAAAATAATAATAATTGTGCTGGGTGTGGCAGTGCAGTGCCTCTCTGGGCGCATGCACATACACCCTGCACTAAAGACTAGAACCCGTCTCAAAAAGCCTAAATTCCTCGACCTTCCTCATCTTAATTGTTCAGATATGAAACAGGTCTAGTTTGTGATGTTCTTGGTGTCAGTTCCAGGCAGTTTTCAGCTAAGTTTGTATTGTGGGCTGGTTTATTTTCCTGCCTATTTGCCGAACCTCTAGGTTTTCATTTTGAGACAGGGTCTTTCCCTGTGGTCCTGACTGCCCTAGAACTCTGTAGACCAAGCTAGCCTCAAACTCACACGTATCTGCCTCCTGAAAGCTGGGGACTAATGTGTGCCACCATGCCTGGCTCCTCAGGTATCTTTAAATGCTTTTTGGGGGGAGGGGTGTTGCGGTTAAAATTTTACTAGTATAGCCTAATAATGTTAATTATCAGGCCTATAATTATTATTACAGCAGTATTTTCTAACCCGCTACAATCAATCAAGACAGACACCTGTTATATTTTAAAGTAGCCTTAGTTAACTTGGGGCAGGGCAAATATTAATCCCCTAAACTACTTCCTCCCATAGTGGGGCAGGTGTGGGATCCCGGCCCCATTCCCATGGCATCTGCTTCTAATAATTTCTCTCACCCATAATCCCAAATGCCTGCTAATTATCATCATCTGGGCCATGTGCTTCTTCTTCTCCACCTAACCCATGGTGGCCTCCTTCTTCCCAAGATTCCCCCTGGCTCCCCACCCTGGGATCCTTAGCCACGCCTGTCCCATTTGCCCTGCTCAGGGTGATGGCCTTTTATTGGTCAAACAGGCTAGGCTCTTAGGCCTGGTGGGCCACAAGCAGTAATTAGCATCAGAATACATCAGACCAACTCCAAGGGGGGTGGTGAAGGGCTGCTCCCTAAGAAGGTACCATACCCTGAGCTTCAGCCCTGGCCCCTAAGGCACATGCCTGTGAGGGGCGCAAGGTCTCTGCCTTCCTTGGCCTGCACCTTGCTGAGCTTGGTTGTGAAATGCAGTTATGTCACCTGCAAACAGCTCAGCCTCTGTGGTTTCCTGGTCTGTTTGGCAAGCATGGTGCAAAAGGGCACAAAGCAAACAGAATATGATCTCAAATGGTGGATCAAGTGAGGAGGCAGGCACGAGGGGGGGAGGCTGGGATGTCCCTCAGTGACAGGGCACTCATATGAGATACCTAAAGTGTGCTTAAAGCCTAGGCTTTGATCTTTAACAACACACACACACACAGTGTGCTGGTAAATTTTGTGGCAACTTGACACAAGCTAATGTCGCCAGAGAGAAGGGAACCTCAACTCAGCTAATGTCCCCATAAGATCAGGCTGCCCACAAGCCTGCAGGGCATTTTCTTAATGATTGGTTGAGGGGAAGGCAGCCCACTGTGGATGGAGCCATCCCTGGGCTGGTGCTCCTGGGTTCCTAAGAAAGTAAGGCATGAGTTGCAAGCCAGTGAGCTGCACCCTCCATGGCCTCTGCATCAGCTCCTGCCTCCAGGTTCCTGCCCTGCTTGAGTTCCTGTCCTGACTTCTCTGATGAACAGTGCTGTGGACGTGTAAGTCAGACGAACCCCAGTTTGCTTTTTGGTTGGAGTGTTTCATTGCAAACCTAGAAACCCTGACTAACACACACACACACAAAGTCAGAAAATTTAAATTTGCAAATAAAGCTTTGGAGCCTCTGTCAGCACAGAAGTGTCCAGGCAGAGGCTTGGAGCCAGCACAAGCAGCTGGCCACCATGCTGCTTGCTAGCTTATCAGGGTTTCTGTCTTAGGAATGAGGCCAGGCCCTGAGACGCTGTCCCTTTGCACACATGAACTACCCTTTCCAGACACCTGGATGTGTAGCTGCAGCTGGGCACGGCTAGCATCACAGCACACTGGAAGTCGAGGCATAAGTCTGGAGAAAAGATAAACTGCAAAAGTCCCGAGAATAAACAGAAGCTGGGTGCGTGGACAACCAAGGGGCCCAGCTTCTAAAATCTCAGGCGCTTTCTGACATCCTTGGAGGTCTGACTGAAGCCTAAGGCGGCTTGTCTCCTTGCTGAAGGCAATAGCGGATGGCCCCGGAACCTCGGGCTGAAGGATCAGAGGAAATCCAGCCCGGCCAGCCAGAGTAACTCACAGCATCCTTGCCAGGCAGGAGGTAGCCAGTGGGCCTAGTCCTGGCCACCGCTTGTCTTCCCCTTGGGGTCCTTCAGCAAGAACAGGGCACCCCGGCTGTCTCTCGTCCTCGTTACCTGACTGATGCAGGAGGCTTCAGCCTGTGTCAGTCCCACCATTCGCCTTAGACGACTCTCAGCCCAGGCCAGAGTCATCCAGTTGTCACTCTGAGCAGAAGAGATCTGGTGCCACGCACACACAGATGGTGTGACGGCACAGGCCTTTAAGCCCAACACACTGGCAGGTAGAAAGGAGGGGGGAGGAGAAGAAATGGGTTTGGGGGGAGAAAGCTAGCTCAGTTGGTAGAATGCTTGGCCAACATTCAGAAAGCCTGTCATCCCAGCATTTAGGAGGTGACCTGACGGCAGGAGGATCAAAGTTCAAGACCAGTCTGAGCTACAGTGAGACAGAGGGGGTTGGATCTCCCTGGGTGTGGTGATGCATGCCCACCCAGCATCCAGGAAGCTCACAGAATGCACAGCGATGATAAACAGTGAGACTCTGTCACAAGCACAAAAAATTGTGGAATTCCAGGCGGTGGTGGCGCACGCCTTTAATCCCAGCACTCGGGAGGCAGAGGCAGGCGGATCGCTGTGAGTTCGAGGCCAGCCCAGTCTCCAAAGCAAAACCAGGACACAGAAACTCCGTCTTGGAAAACAAAACAAAATGTGTGTTTGATGTGTTTTTGCCTGTACCACCTGCTTGCCTGGTGTCCGCTGGCTTCAGAAGAGGGTGCTGGATCCTCTGGGAAGGGTTGTGAGCCACCCATGGGTGCTGGGAGCCTCCCTTGAATCGCCTGTAAGAGCAGCAAGTGCTTTCAACCGCCGAGCCATCTCTCCCACCTAAACTTAATCACACTTAGATTTCTCCAGTTTCAGTAACTTCAACGGTCAGACCATGCATGACAGCTTGAACTCAAACTAACCAAGCTGCACGTGACCCAAGCTAGAAGTACCGCTCCCCCTCCACCTCGCCCCTTCCACCCCAAGGACTCAGAGGAGCTTAACACTGGGCTCCGGTCCCGCGGCATCATTTCAGCTTCACGACAACCTGCACTGGAGACGCAGGTACAGAAAGGAGGGAGGCCCTGGGCCAGCGGCTGGGGGCGCGGGTCTCGCGGTGACCCCCTTGGCGTGCCCCGGTGAAAGCGCGCCGCCCCCTCGGCGGCCTTCCCGCTGCGCGGCGCTCGGCCGCCCCCTGCTGCCGCGGCGTGGACACTGCAGGCCCCCGCCTGGCCCGCCCACCCGCCTCCGGATTGGCCACCGTGCTAGACTCTGCGCTGAGGCCCCGCCCTCCCTCCGGGTCCTTTGATCACGCGGCGGAGGGCTCTTCCGGGGCCGGAGCCAACCCACGGTGTTGCTGTCAGGGCTGCACGGCGGGAGGTAAGGCATGGCCGGGTTGGATGGGCTGCGGCGCGCCCGCACCGGGCATCTCGGGGTGCCGGGGTCCCAGGGTACCCAGGCGGGTGGCGGCCCCTCGGCGCCGCCCCCCCGGGATCCACCCCACGCCTCCCGAGCCTCCCAGCGCCGTGGGAACCAGCTCCCGCCCGCCGTGGCGGGCCAGAATCCTAAGTGCGGCCTCGTACCCTTCCGGTTCTGGCTGGGCCCCCTCGGCCTGAGACTGGAAGCTCGCGACTGGGGAACTGGCAAAACTGGCCCACGGACTTGGGGCGGTTACCCGTGCCTCTTCCTATGTCTGCGAGTCTCCAACAGGAACTTGGGCCACCACAGTGCCGCCGCCATCCTCTCCACCTCTGCCTGTCAGGCCCTGGCGGGCGGGGGGCGGGATACAGGCGGAGACCTGGCTGTACTAGAGGCAGGTGACGTCCAGATTAGATACTGTCCATCTCTACAGTGTCCACACTAGTATCTGAGAGCGAGGCTGAGGACCGTGTCTAGGGTTACATCAAGGATAAAAGAAGGGTGCAGGCCCAGACCTGAGGTTCCTAGCCTGCAGTATGGGGACAAACCCAGGTCCCCTTCCCATGATCCTACCTCGCCCCTACACCGCACTGCAGGCCCTCCTCTGTGTAGCCTTGAACCTGCACCTAACCTTCACCAAGCAGTTGATACCCTGCAGTGTCACCATCATCTGAGCTGGGCCACACCCTCGTGCGGTAGGCGCTAGGCAGGCCTATCCTCGATGCTCAGAGTGGTTCCTGAATTTCAACTCCAGCTCCTAGGTACAACTGATAAGCTCTCTTCCTCCTTCCCCAGGGAGCCCAGGGGAGGCGCCCTCCCGAGGCCACCGCTGCCCATGCAGACCACTGAGCCATCCGGCTACTGATGTCATGAGTAACACGACAGTGCCCAATGCCCCCCAGGCCAACGGCGACTCCATGGTGGGCTATGTGTTGGGGCCCTTCTTCCTCATCACCCTGGTCGGGGTGGTGGTGGCTGTGGTAAGGAGCTCCCACATCAGATGCAGCTAAGACGGCTGCTGGGTGGGCCTGGCCTGGTGCCCACAGCATCTCAGCTGTCTTTTAAGGGTGTGGAAGCAGGTCCTCAGGATGGGCCATGCTGACCTCCCCAGCCTCCACAGTGCCGTGTCTCTGTTACAGGTAATGTATGTGCAGAAGAAAAAGCGGTGAGTGTCTACACCCCGGAGCTATCCCCTCTGCCCTGTCTTGTCAAGGCCCCTTTACTGGCTGGGGGGATGGGGAGCAGATAATAGTGCAGTTAGAGTTGAGAGCCCTGCTGTCCTGTTCCCCAGGGTGGATCGGCTTCGCCATCACTTGCTTCCCATGTATAGCTATGACCCGGCAGAAGAGCTTCACGAGGCTGAGCAGGAACTGCTGTGCGATGTGAGAGACCCCAAGGTGAGCACATCCTGCTGAAATTCCATGCTGCCGCGGGACGCCACGCCTCTGAGCTGCAGCCTCTTGCCCTCCCCCCAGGTGGCCCACGGTTGGCAGAACAGCTACCAGCACAAGAGGATGCCCCTGCTGGACATCAAGACTTGAGTGTCCATGCCGCCCCCTCCACTCGCCACTAACCCATATAGGTACCGGGATGAATACTCCAGAGCCAAGCCTACCGTTGGGCCTTCTTTCCTTGTGACATGGGTGGCAGCTCTCTCCTTTCTCAAGTATAATACAAGAGGCCCCTGGCATTGTTCCCATGGTGACAAGCCCAGATGCATAGCATCCAGTGTATATTTTGTAAATAAACTTTTGTGGCTTCAAGCTACCCTCCTTGGGGCAGACTCCATCTCTTGACAGGGGACGCTGATTGCTTTATGCCCCACTTACTGGCCTCACACCAGAAACTCAGTCCAAAAAAGGCATTTTTTTTTTTTTTTTATTCAAGTAACTGCAAATAGGAAACCAGAGAGGGAGCCCCAGGCTGGGACAAACGCTTGCCACCCCTCCCCCACAGAACAAGGGGAGGAGGTGGTCCTACACCCTTTCCCATCAAAGTGGGCCCCCTCCTCACTCTGCTGCAGCATCCATGGGGCAGGGCCCCATCTTCCCTGGTGCGGGGTAGTCGGTAACCAGCCTGCTGCGCCCCAGCCCCCTTCCCCTAGAGTGTCTGGGGAGGAGAATGCAGGCAAGATGGGAGGATAAACGTTGGCGCTGGTAGCAGCAGCGATGGTGGGTGTCTACGAATGAACATTGAACAACAAAAAACAACACAACTGTCCAGAGGTAGTTTGTGAACAGAGGAAAAGATGGAACCAGAACCTTGGGGGGCAGGGAGGAGCAAAGAGGGGGGGCAAGGCTAGCTCCTTAGTGCCCCACTGGAGGAATGGAACAGCCTGGAGTGGAAGTGCGGGAGGCGAGTTGGTGCCCCATCTGCCTTAAGTGGAAGCCGGAACAGGACCCAGGACCTCCCGCTGCAGGTGGGTGGTAACTTTCATCTGTCACTGTTGGGTCCCAGGTGAGAACAAGGTGGGTGGGGCCAGCGCCTGTCCTGCTTCCGGTATTTCAAGGGGCTTCACCAACCTACTGCAGGGTCTAGGTAGTGTGGGGCCAAAGGGACAGAAAACCCACCTGGTGAGTTTGGTGGGGCCCGCTGGGATCTATGCAAACCCTGCACTGACCACCTGCTGCTACCAGGTCAGTGGATGGGGCTTGTCAGAGTGAGACGGGGCTGGGACCCCTTAAGGCCAGGGAATGCTCCCAGAACCCTCTACAGGGAAGCCAGGAACAGCAGAGCAGAAGGGACCCGCAAAACAAAGAGCCCAGAGAGCAGTGTCTCTAAGGGAGGTGCGCAGCAGGATGGGCTGCGGCCAAGTGGGAAGTTAGCCTTGTCAGGAGAGGGCAGGTGTGGCGAGAGGAGGGCACAAGGACTGAGCCAGATCCTGCTCCCCGGGGTGCCGCAGAGCCTGCAGCTGGTGCGGTAGTGTGCAGTGGGGGCGGGGAGGGGCCTGGGAGCAGGGCTTCCAGTCCCAGGGGGAAAGCTGCTCCTCAGTGGCTAAGGAGCAGGCGGCAATGCACGTGGTGGTCACTGCTCCTCCTCCGAGGACTCCTGGGAGATGCCCTCCTCTTCCTCCTTCTCCTGTGGGAAGCAGAGGAACTCTGGGCCTGGCCTTCCTTTGCCAACACCCCTCCCTCCCAGCCCAGGCTCTCCTCTGCAGAAGGGGGATGAGTCAGGGCTGAGAGTGTGGGTGACTCAGCAACCTCCACGCTGCTTTCATTCATAAAAATGAAGGATTTAAAGGGAGGAAAAAAACCACACACTTGCTCTCACACACAGGCCAGCCCAGGCCTATGCTGAGGGCTAAGGAAGTGGCAGAAGGCCCTCCAGGGAGGAGGCAGAAGGGCTAGAGCTGGAAGGCGGCATGAAACAGGTGTGGGGCCAGTGGTTGACCCTGGGAGCCAGGGTGGGAAGGAAATGTGTGCCCAAGGGGCTCACTCACTGGGCGGGAATGCTGGGACACCACAGGGCCCCACAGCCCCCACAGTGCCAGGCAAACTCCAAAACAACCAGTTTCCTGTTATTACTCATTCCTGGGGCCTCGCCAGCAGGGCCCCCTAGCTCCTCCACTAAGGGGTGGCTCAGATGGGGGCATGTTCTTGCCTTGGACAGCTTGGAAACAGGACTGAGGAGCACAGGATCCTGCAGGGCAGAGGTCTCCTTCAGCAGCCCAGAGAGGACAGGCTTCCCTGCCCAGATCTACACTTCCTGGGGTCTTTCCCTCAGGGGCTAGTGAGGGAGCTATGTGCATGGGACATTTTTGAGGGGCCAATGAGGCCCCACAACACCCCTCCCATAGTGGGTACCTGAAATTAGGAATTACCTGCCGGAGACAAGGGATTCCTGATGCAGAGGATGACTCTGAACCTGCGATCCATATGCCCACGCATTCACAGGCTCAGCACACCTGGCCCCACCCCCAGCCCAGCTAACAGCCAGGCACCTACCAGCTTCTTGGGTCTGCCCCTTGGTTTCCTCCCTGGAGCTGTGGTAGCTTTCTAGAAAGTTAGGGGGGGAAAAAAAAAAAGCTGTAAGTGCAGAGTCAAACAGTGAGAGGGCAGCCCAGGACGCCCCCCAGCAGGTCCACCCAAGCCCAGCTGCTGGTGACTGGGCAGCCCATGCCCCCCACCCAATACACACACACACACACACCCCTACTCCCTCCTCCACAAGTGACTCAGAGGATATGAGTCGTGTGTTTAAAAAAATAAATAAATAGAATAAAGACAACTTTTTTGAAAGGCTGATGCCACCTTCACTCTGGCTCTTCCCACATGCTGTGTGTCCTCAGGATGAGCGAAGGTGACACTTTCAGCCCAGAGCTGGCACAGGCTTTAAATCTGTCCATCTTTTCCCAGATCTGAAATGCTACCCGCCCCCATACACCCTGTTCTGGGCACCTCAACTTCCAGTTTGCAAAGCCCGACTGACACTCTTGGCATGACCCCAGGATGCCATGTAAGAAGAGCCTCACCCGTGTCTTGGCGGCACCCTTATTTTTGCTTCCCTTTGGTCGGCCCCGAGGTCTCTTCGGTGTTGGCACTTCACTGGGCTCCTTCTACAAGGACAGGAGTCGGACAAACAGTAACCACCGAGCTGTGCCAGCCCCTAGGAGGTCACCCCAACCTCAAGTCCATAGAAGATGCAGCAGGCAAGCCATGGGGACTCAAAAGCTGTCAAGCTCCTGCACCCCACAGCCAAAGAAAGGCAAGAAACCTAAGACCTCTGGGAAAGGTGTCAACAGAGCAGGGGACCCCTGTATGGTGGCCCTGATCAGAATGCATAGTGCTGCAGCATGTCTCAGCTATAAACGGTGGAGAACACTGGTCATGACTGCTAGGCCCCTCCTTTCTTACCCTGGAAACCCCTCTGCACATCTAGACCCAACCTTGGGACAGCCAAGGCCAGAATAAAGGGTTGTGATTGCTGGACGTGGGGGCTCTCCCACTTATAACCAATCCCAGAACCCAGAAAGCGAAGGTGGAGCAAATCTGAATGAAGCCGGCCTGGGCCACATGTGAGGGACGCCGGACTGCTAAACAGCAGCCCTGGCCCAGCGACTCCCATCTAAAGACAGCAGCTAAGACCACCTGGTGGGGACATGCTATGCCACCTCCACAGGGCTACCAACAGCCTCCCCCAACTCGGGAGGGCTGAGAGCCCCAGCATAGAGCCGGGCAGGTGGCAAAGCCAACATCCTGCTGGCCATCCTTTCAGGGACCTCACGCAGAGCTCCAGTGCCCCCATTCACAGAGCCAGGGACAAAATAAATTTTAAGGGGGGGGGGAGAAGGGGACACACTGGCTCAAGAACTCTTTCCTACCTGACAGAAGTAAAGAAACGGACAGTGAGGCAGCAAAAGCAAGAGTCTGATCATGTGTTAAAACTGCACAGCTACAGGTCAGTGAAAACGCCCAGCCCTTGGCTCCATTCTGAGCAGAAGGGGGAAAAAAAAAAGCCTCCACTTTTCTGGGTCGGTGTTAAGACATATGGGTGGCCTGCCACACTGTGACCGTAGAAACCAAGTTCTTGGAAACCATCTTGAATACCTTTGGGCAGTGAGCAAAAAAGTGGGGACAGAAAACACTCGCGTGCGCACACACACACACACACACACACACACACGGAGACAGTTCTGTAACCCCCTCCCTGCCAAGAAAGGAAACAGAAGCAAGACTTTGGACACCCACCTGACTCCCTACCAGCGCCGTCCCAGGACTCACCGGAGGCTGCTTGCGTGGCCTGCCCCGGCCTCGTTTCTCAGCGCCGTCCTTTTCCTTCTTGGAGGCCAGGGGCTGGCTGGACTTGGAGCCTGACTCGCTCATCTTCCTTCTCTATGGGGCAGTTAAGAGGGACGGGCTGTGATGCAGGGAGACAAAGTGTGGTAGAGTTACACATGTATCCCCGCCACTCCCCACCCCTGCCACCCTGATCCCCAAGGCACGCTGCGGAAACTGCCAGTGGCAGAGAAGACCCTTGCCAGTACAATGCTAGGGTGGCACCCATGAGGTCCAGCGTGCTCAGACCTGGCTCGAGGGGCCCTAGGTGACTTGGGGCTAGTTGAGAGGGCTGACACCCAGCAGCCCCCAGCCTGAGAAGCAGAACACACCCCTCAAGATGTAGAGGTGGGGGCAATGTGTGGAGCCAAGGGTATCTGGAGTCTGATGGCAACCTAAGACTCTGGGTGGCAAGAAGCCCCCATATTCAAGGTCCAGAAGGCACCAATGGTGGTGTGGGGGACACCGCCACAGGGAGAGCCTACGCCCTGTACTCAGGGATCTTCTGTGGAGAGATCAAAGACAGCCAACAAGTGTGTGCAGGGAGCCACAGGCCCAGGGACCAACACAGCCTGTCCTTAAGGAGGGCAGGAGCCATGACCCCATCACTGAAGGCAGCAGTCTCAAGGCAGAACCACCCTACTGCCACAGAGGGCCAGGTTTCTTCCAGTTGGCCGAGGGTCCATCCTAGGGCCTCACGCTCATCCCAAGCTGCGTCCCCAATCCTCTTCCCTTTTCCCTCTTTTCGGATTTTTGAGGCAACTGCTTATTAACTGAATGACAGGAAAACATTTTTTTTTTTTGAAAACTTGTGATTTTTAGAACACTTAACGGTTCCTAATTCTCAAGAATCAAGGAGCTCTCCAGATGGTGGGGCTCTGCTAATTACTCCTTCAATCCCGAGACCCCTTTAAACAGGGTGGCTGGGACAGCTCCATCATGAGTGCCTCGGCCTGTTCTCTAATTACAGGCCGTGATTAGACTCTTACATTACACCATAGGTCTCCTTCAAAACCAAACATCAAAATTAATCAGCTAAATGAGTGCTGACCTCACACTGCGGTCTGCCGGAGGCCCCCTCAGAGAGGGGTCGTGGGGGACAGGCGGCCCCAAGCCCAGAGCCCAGGCACCCGGCTTGGCTGGAGATGCCACCTGGTGCCTCCCGAATTCTTGCCGTTAGGGCCGCTTTAAACCACCTGCTCTTCCTCAATGCCCCGACTGAACTAAGGGCTCAGAGTCCATGTCCAGTGAGGCCAAGGGAACACTCATCCATTTCCACCTGTTTCTGAAATGAGGGAGGCCCGGCATGCAGAACCCACACTTAGGGTCCAAGCCCGAAGTGCTCTTTTGGGCCTCCTGCCCGTCTCCTCACAACGGCGCGGCGCACACGCTGTGGCCCTTCAATGTTTAAAGAGCTAGGCAGCAATGACCATAGGAGGAACATGCTGGCAGGTCCATTGTTACTTTTAATTTCTCTTTTGAATAGCCCAGAGAAGACCCCGGAGTGGACCAAGGTCACACAGCAACTTGGTAAAATGGAGGTTCCTGCGGAATGCCTACAGACCGCCACTTTGTTTACTGAGAAGCAGGTTACGACCCTGGCGCCCTCTACTCCACAGCAGAGGGAGGGTGCCTACGCCAGTGTCCCGGCCTGGCGGTTGTAGGCCGGCGCTTCTAGGAGCTAGGGCGAGGGGGGAGGGGCGCAGGGCCTGCAGGCGCGGGAAACGGCGCACCCCGACCACATGCACCGCCACGCGGGTGCGCCCGGCCCCACTTCCTGCCAGAGGGGGCACCCAAGCCCGCCTTGGGGGCAGGAAACCTGGTGCGAGTCGGAGGAAGAAAACCCCCTCCTCCCTCCCCGAAAAACAAAACCCCAAAGGGGGGGCGGCAGAAACGGGGAGTCAAAAGGACTAGTTCTAACAGAACCCAGCAAAGCAGAGGAACCAGTTTGTGGGGGCGGAGGGCAGGCCCGGCCCTGGGGGCTGAGGAGGCGCAGGGCAGGGCCAAAGGTGTGTGTGGGTGAAGCCCCGAAGCCCAGGCCCTCGCGATCCGGCCTCGTTCACGCAGAGCACTATCCTGGGAAAGGCCGAGGAAAGGCCAGAGAGAAATCTCGGGGCGCCGGACCCCTCCCCCGCACTTCTAGAACTTCCCTGGCTGAGGGGGGCGCGCGCCCACCTCACGCCGCTGCGCAGCGCGCACCCCTTCCCGAGGCCGGGCTCGCCGAGCGCGAGGTGCACGGGCGCCGCCGGGTGCACAAGCCGCGCTCGTCGCAGCCGCGCGCCCCTCCCCCTCCGCGCGCCGTTCCCCGGGGGTCTCCGCACCCCACGGGCGCGCGGGGGGTCGCCCTCGGCCTGGGAGCCTGAGGACGCGGCGCCTTGCGGGGCGCCCACCCCGGCCCCAACGCCCGTGCGCACAGTGCGGCCTCCCGTTTCCCGCGGCCCGCGCAAGCCCGGGGCCTGGGAATAAAGCGGGCAGCGCGCGCCGCAGGCCCCCCGGGCGCGCCGCGGACACTCACCGCGAGCTCGGCAGGCCGCCGGCGGGGCGCGCTCGGGGCTGCCGGGCGCGGCGGGGCTGGGCGCAGGGGACCGGCCTGGGCTCCGCCGCCGCCGCCGCCGCCGGTCGCAAATGCGGATCTGAAACCGGGAGAGAGGGCAGAGGCGCTGAGACCGCTGCGTGCGCGCCGCCCGGGCCCCCGCCGGGGATGTGTGTCACATCCGAGCTGGGGCGAGGGAACACGGACGGATCCCGCTTCCCCCGGAGGATGGCGAGGGGCAGGAAGCTGGGCACGGCCCGTGCGCGGCCTCAATAAATAATAATGTGATTAGAGATTTTAGACCTAGAGAAAAAAAAGAAGCCACCCGAGCGGCGGCGAACTCACGCCTTCTTGGAGCCGCGCCAACACCAGAAATAGCCCCGACTCGGAGTCCCAATTAGAGGAGCGCAGCCCCGGCTCAGGGGAGCTTAAAAAGAGCGACCCAGGGGCAGGGGGGGACGGGCCCGCCCGCGCCAGCCGTGTCACCGGGGGGCGGGGCCATGCAAATGAGCACGGGGATTTAAAAGGGCGGCCGCCCGCCCGCCAGCCGCCGCCGCGCGCGGGTAGGTCGCCGATTCCGCCGCGGTTGCGCGCGCGGCCTAGGCGGGGACGCGCTCCGACGGCTCGCTTTCTCGCCGGTCCCCGCGCTGGCGGGCAGAGGAGGAGCGGGCTGTAGGTGGCAGCAGCCCAGCCTTCGCCATAGGGTGCCAGGGACACACCTATAAGAGCCTTTCGTGGGCTGTGGCCTCGCGGGGCGTGGGCCGACGCTGGTTCCTGCGGAGGTCCACGCGAGCCCCGTCCAGCCTCCCGCGGCCTTCACGCAGCCCCTCGATCCCCACGTCGGCGGTCTCCCCTTTTAGTTCCTCCCTATGGCCAGGCAGGTGACGACATGTGCGTCTCCGGTGCCCACACGGCGCGTGAAAACACGAGTCTTGTGAAATTCAAACGCGAAACTTGGCATAGGCGGACGGTTTAAATGTTGTAACGGCCGCCCACCCAGGTGCAGGCTCCCCTGGGGAGCCGAGCGATTGGCCCGTTTGCAGGTACACCGAGGGAGGAGCCACGAGTGACCTACGGCGTGGTGTTGAAGCACGCGGTCCCACTGGCGTGATCCCCTCCACTGGGACTTAAGAGTTAGGAAGATAAGGGGCTCCTGGAAGCGCCCTGAGGGCAGGGGTTCGAGTTTCCGGCCTCCGGGCGCCCTCGCTCAACAAAAGACTTGTTGCTGGGCCCCTGGAGAAAGCCTAAGTGGGAAGATGGCGCGCGAGGACGCAGGCGGAGAGGCGCGCCCTGCAGGCCGGGCGCGGGCCCTGGACGCACCTCCCCACCTCGGTTCCCGAAGCGGCCTTTCCACACCTCTCGTGATGCAGGGAATTGCAATGCGGGCCCAGTGACACACGACTGTGACTCATAACTCTGCTCCCCTTCCTCCGCGGTCAGCCCTCTCCTCGGGGGGCGCGCGGGCGGTGGAAGGGGACGCGGGGCCCAGCGTGCGCCCGGCTGGAGGCGGGGTGGGAGCTGGGGTGGGGGGGCGGGAAGGCGGGCCTCCCAAGTTTCAGGAATGCCTCAGGAATGTTTCCGGTGGGGGGTGGGTAGCGCGACGGGCCCAGCCCCCCACGGGCCGTGGGATGGCGCCCTGGGCGCGGGGCAGCACGTGCTCGGTGGGGGCGGGGCGCGGCGGTAGGGCGCGGGGAGGCCTAGGCAGGCGGCCGACCCGCAGCGGGTCCCGGACCTAAGATCCAGGTGACCCTCAACTCCTGCGGTGCCACTGGAGAAGGAGGAAGTCACCGAGGGGCGGGCCATCGGGTGGAGGGGAGCTTAGGGCGCCCGGGCAGTCTGGGGGAGGAGCGGCTGCCCCTTTGTGTGCTGCCGCTGTGGGGGCGGGGTGGAAGCGCGCCGCGCCCTCCATCTTTGTGCTCCGCGAGCCGAGTTGGCTGGAGGGGCACGAAGTTGCTGCGAGCGCTGGGGAACCTTCGCCAACGAGGTGTGGTTGGGCGAACTATCACCTCGCACCAGCACCAGCACATCTTCCCCCGGTACAGGCCATCGCCAGCACCCTAGGCCTTTAGGACCTTGGTAGGGCGCTGAAGGGGGAAAGTGTGGGAGTGGTCCAGCAGGCCCCTTCCCCCAACATAGTAGTGACCCCTCCGCGTATAAGACCCCTGTGGCCATCCCTAGGAGAGAGGAGAGGACGAGAAAGGAATAGCTTTCCGAGTGGGCTCTGGGAAGTCTTGGCCAATTGCTTGGTCCACTTGTAGTTAGCTGGCCTGATCTTATTTTTCCACTTTTCGTCCTTATTTCCCCACCGGCGTGTTTGGTAGCTTGTGTGTGTGTTTGTAAGCTACCTAAGACTCACTGTCGCTGGAGGCAAATAGGTACAGTAGTTTGTCCCCTCCTGCCTTAGGTACTCCTGAAATACAAACAGCTCTACCCACTGACCCCGTGTGCACACCTCCATGCTTTTTGGCTTGCACGTGACTAAATTCCATTCTTTTCCTTTTGTGGTAATAAGATTTAAGCAGAAGAGTGAACGGGGTGGGGTGGGGGGCAGGGGAGACATGAAGAGACCTATAGGACTTCACCTCTGTAAGGAACCGAAGAACCCCGTCACAGAACAGGCAAGAACCCACGAAGTTGAAAACCTTTGTTGACTTCCAAGTTCTTAGAATACAGTGAGTGAAGCAAGTAGTGTGGGCCTTCGAAGCCTGGGCTTGCGGCAGGCACTTAGAGACTTGGTGGGAGCTGTGCAAGCCGGAGAGTGGGTGGAACAGGAACAGCGGGGGGGGGGGGGGGGGGGGGGGTATTCTGGGCCTGAATCATCTGTGTCTTAACGGTCTTCTCAAGGACAAGCAGTGACCTTCAGAGATCCCGACTGGAATGCGCAGAGATCAAAAGAACTGTATCCCAGGACAGACTCTTGGCCTCCTGTTAGAATACATGGAAGGACAGACAGAGATAGTTCCCTGAAGCATGGTGAGGGACAGTCTGGTGTTCTGTGTTGCCCTACACTACATAGAAAGGAGTCGTCTAATTTGCTGACCAGACCAGGAAAAGAGAAGTCTAGAATGTGAGGCCCCTAGGTTTGTGCCTCAGGGCCAGGTGTGGAAGCAGAGACAGGCTAGTTTCGTGAGTCCCAGCACCCACCATAGAGTTATGTGGAGAGGCCCAGTCTCCAAAAGAAAAAAACTGAGTATGGTGGTCCTCAAAAGTCTAAGGCAGGAAGAGAGATCTTGGCCAGCCAGGACTGTGTAGAAAGACCTTGTCTGGATGGGCATGGTGGCACACACATGTAATCCCACCACTCGGGAGGCAGATGCAAGTGGATCTCCCTGAGTTTAAGGCCACCTTGGTCGACATACTGATTTCAGGACAGCCAGGGCTACACGGTGAGACCCTGTCTGGAAAAAAAAAGATAGTTCAGCTCTGTAGCCTTGCTGTGGTCAAGCCTGATCATCTGAGTTGCATCCTGGAATCCCAGACAGTGAAAAGGGAGAAGCAACTCCCACAAGGTGTCCTCTGACTTTCTCACACACACACACCCCCACATACATAAGATTTTAAAAAATTGAGTACATTACCTTTTATTGATAACTGTGTGTGCACTGGAAGAATGAAGACAGGAGGAGGACTGCTCTGCTATATGGGAAGCACCTGCCGCTGCAACAAAAACAAGTAAGAAATCTCCTATTTTAGGTATTTTTCACAATGATTTATGCCTTTGAAGCAACTGCGCCAAGACCAAGGAGTAGGTCTGCCAGCATTGTACCTGTTTGCCTCTAGGCATGTGCAGTGGCAGCTGGTGGTCCAGTGTGGCCTTTGCCAGACAGCTTCACCGGAGCCATTGCTCCCAAGGCTCTGAGCTCCCCGGATGTGGATGGATGTCAGGCAGTTTGTTTACCCTGCTCTGTTGAAGGGTTTCTAATGGGTGCTGGGTCCCACAGTTGTCTCAGGATGCTCAGTAAGCAGGTCTGCATGCCTAGGAGAGGAACTGCTGGACCACAGCTATGTGCTGGCCTTGAACAGACGTGCCAGACACTACAGAGTGCCGGGGCCACTCAGCACTACGAGCTGACAAGAGGCATCAACCTGACCCAGCCCAAACCAGCCAAGACTGACCCACGCCAGCCAGTGTTAAGTTGGCACACAGTGCTGGCTCTGGGCCATACCAACCAGGTCTGATCCATGCCAGCCACTGGTGGGACTGGCCACCCAGACCCAAGGTGCTTGCCCACTCTCCTGGAGTCACCTAGCTACCAGTGTGTCTGGTCCTCTGGCAGGATCAGCCTCAGAACCCTGCTGACCACAAGCTCACTGCCAGGAAGCCTGGCAGGAGAGTGGGAGGAGGGCCTCTTCTGGTTCCAACTTTTGAGGGAAAAACCAACCATAAAGCAGAGAGAACAGACCAGAAAAGAGCACCTCTCTGCTGTAAGATGCAGGAGACACACACACACACACACACACACACACACACACACACACGAGAGAGAGAGAGAGAGAGAGAGAGAGAGAGAGAGAACCCCCAGCAAGCCCAGCTCTCATCCAGCCTCAGAAAAAAACTGAGGAAGAGGTGGGGTTGGTGAGCAAGAACAGAGCTGTGATGTGCTCTCCACTCCTTCAGTCTCCCCACCAGCGAGCAGGGTTGCTACCCCAGTCCTGAGGGAATTAAAACTGATCTTAGGCTGTCTTAAATATGAAATATGGGCCACACAACAGGAGCTCCCACCAGGAGCTTGGAGAACTGGAACCCACTTGCCAGTGTCGGTGGGTTAGAATGCAGGTATGGTGGCAACCAGGCTGCCTGTCCCTGCCTTCCTGCTCCATGCCTCATTGGGGCAGAGGCCAGCAGCTCAGGCCTGTTTAGGAGGCCCAGCCTAGAGCCCACTCCTCCAGTTTTCTGACAGTTTTGTAAGCACCTGTGCCAAATCTCTTCCTACCAAAAATGCAAGGCCTGTTCTAGTCGGGCAGCGGTGTTGCACACCTCGATCCCAGCACTCTGGAGGCAGAGGCAGGCGGGCTTCTTTCTGCCAGTTGAAGGCTAGCCTGGTCTACATTGCAAGTTCTAGGTCAGCCGGTGCTACACAGTGAGACTCCATCTAAATAAAAGAAACAAACTGTCTTCCTGTTCCTGCCTTTATCTACTTAACTGTTATTAGTAAATGGTTCATGTTTTCTCCCAGTGGGGTGTGTGTGTGTGTGTCTCTGTCTGTCTGTAACATGTCCAGGACCTAGCATGGTATTCAGTGTCTGTTTATCCATAGACGTCTAGCCTTGTCCCCAAACCTCTAGACAAGCTGAAGGCAGGAGACAGTAGCTGCCATGGGATGGCAGGATGGTCCAGTCTGAGGCACGGCAGGGTCCCTGTACCTCAGGGAGCAGATCTTTCTGGACTCATCCTGCTTCCCTGTGCCATCCTCTGACACATGGGCAAGCGCTGTGTCTCTTAGTCTTCAGGAGCTGGCGGCCCTGGCTGGCGAAACACTGGCAAGGCTATTTGATGAGCAGCGTTAAGTCTGCCTCTAGCTACCAAGAAGAGACTTGATACCCTATGAGCATATACTGGGGGAGGAGGTCCCCCTCAGTCACAGTCATAGAGGAGGGGAGTAAGGGGAAAATGGGAGGGAGGGAGGAATGGGAGCATAAAAGGGAGGGGATAACCATTGAGATGTAATATGAATAAATTAATAAAATAAAATTTTAAAAAATCGGCCTCTAGCATTCAAGGTGAGCTGGGCTGGGAAAGTGAAGTTTTGGACCATGAACTTTTTGGATTTTTGTTTTTGTTTTGTTTTGTTTTTCAAGGCAGGGTCTCTCTGGGTTAGGCTTGGCTGTCCTGTACTCCCCTTGTAGACCAGACTGGCCTCGAACTCACAGCGATCCACCTGCCTCTGCCTCCCGAGTGCTGGGATTAAAGGCATGTGCCACCACACCCGGCTTGTTTTTGTTTTTTTTTGTTTGTTTTTCAAGACAGGGTTTCCTTGTGTATCCTTAGCTGTCCTGGCATCACTTTGTAGACTAGGCTGGTCTTGAACTCACACCAACCTCCTGCCTCTGCCTCCTGTTTTTGTTTTTTCAAAAAAGGGTTTCTCTCTGTCAAGCTGACCTTAAGATCACAGAGAGCCTCCAGCCTCCCCAGTGCTGGGGTTAAAGGTCTGCATCACCATGTCTGGCTGTGTGAAATCTTCATAATTAGTGAGATCAAAGACTTTCCCTTTAGAGCCAATCCAGAGTGACAGACTGCAGGTAAAACACGGAGACTTTTTCCCACCTAGGGCATCTGTAGAGGCCTTGAGAGTGCCCCTCTTAGCATCCAGCTGAGGTAGCAGTTTAAGGTCTGTTAGGGCCTGGGGCCCTCTGAGTGCTGAAAGGAATCAGGGTTGTAATTTGAGGCCCTGGGCTGGTCTTGCCTTGCCAAGCCACAGTCACCTTTGAAAATGCTGTCTCTCCAGCCATCTGCTCCCACCCATGTGACTCTAATTTGGGAGCAGACCCTAGGGTTACAGGTGATTTTCACAAGATACTAACCTTGTTTCTTTTTGTCTGCCTTGGGGAGTAGGTGTGGTGGCACAGGCTTTAATCCCAGCACTTGGTAGGCAGAGGTAGGCAGATCTCTGTAAGGTCTTGTCCCAGAGCCAGGACACCAACCAGCTGTGGGGCAGGGAGAAGTGGTGTTTCCTGGGAAGTAGGTGGGGCAGCCGCAGCTGCAAGCCTGAGCCTCAGAACTGCTGTCCAATGTGTGCTGTGGGGGAGCCCTCTGCTGGAGCCCTCAGCCTTTGAATGCGTTACCAGCTACCTACTGAATTCAGAGCTGATGTATTTCCTAGACTGCGGACCCCAGGCTACCTCGAATCCTCACCTGAATGTTTCTTAGCGTTGAGAAAGTCGTCCTGGTCTCTGTTTGAGAGTGGCCAGGAGGGGTTCTGCCAGTCGGGTCTCAGGCTGTCTAGGGTCTGAGGGAGAAACTGAGCCATGTGAAGTGGAGGAGCCGGAAGGGCTGGGCAGTGAGCATTCTCCAGTATGCTCCTGTGGGGCTTCCAAGGCTGGCTGGACAGCAGGCTCACGGTGACCCTGACTGAGCCAAAGTTTGGTGAATGGATGGGTGAGGGCTGGAGGAGGCTGGAGGAGGGCGGAGGAGGGTGGAAGAGAGCAGAGTAGGGCTGGAGGAGGGCAGAGGAGGGTGGAGGAGAGCGGAGGAGGGCTGGAGGAGGGCAGAGGAGGGCGGAGGAGGGTGGAGGAGGGCGGAGGAGGGCAGAGGAGGGTGGAGGAGGGCTGGAGGAGGGCAGAAGAGGGCGGAGGAGGGCTGGAGGAGGGTGGAGGAGGGCGGAGGAGGGCTGGAGGAGGGTGGAGGAGGGCAGAGGAGGGCTGGAAGAGAGTGGAGGAGGCTGGAGGAGGGCTGGAGGAGGCTGGAGGAGGGCTGGAGGAGGGCAGAGGAGGGCGGAGGAGGGCTGGAGGAGGGCGGAGGAACTGGGCAGCTGGGAAGCAGCATGGGGGCGGGGTGGCTCCTGGTAGAAGAGGGAGGTGGGGACTGGAGCGGGGCAGTCAGACTGGAATCTGGTTTGGAGATGATGGCACAGAGCCCCCCCTTGCCCCCCACCCCTCCCTTCCTACCATCCTGGTCTCAATCTCTCCTGTGCTTTTTCCAGGCCTCTTCCCCACCGCAGGTCTCACGGTCACGTTCAGAACCTACTCTCTCTTGAGATTGGCTCAGGCAGCCTCTTTGCATTCTCCTTTCTAGGAACCTAGCCACAGCACCATACATCAGTGGCTTGCTCAGACAAAACCACCCGGAAGTGGACAGTGTGCTCTGGGCATTGGTTAACCCACTCTGGGGATCCCCTGCAGGCATAAAGCATCTGGGATGGGGTCTCCAGGGCTAGATCGGTGAACAGGGAACCCAGGGGTTGCTCTGCCGACAGCAGCCAGCCACTCCAGTTCTTGTGGGCAGTGTGAGGCAGGAGCAGCTGGCAGCCAGATTTCTGGGTCACTATCCAGGGTCCCTGCCAGTTCCCAGGCCTGGGTGAGGAGCATGTGCACTGTGCCTCAGAAGCTCGCGCCCCTCCGCTGCCTTTGTCTGTGTCCTCTGGGGCATGTTCCCATCCCCCCTCCCTCCTCCCATCCCCCCAAACCCCCCCTCGTGTGGTAGCAGCCTCAGTCCTGAGCTCAGGGGCCCCAGGGACAGCCTAGGTGCTAACTGTCTGAGAGTCCCTTGGGCTGCAGAACTCAAAGCCCTCACCAACAGCAGCCTTTCTTGGGCTGGTCTGTTCCCCCATCATGCTCTGGGGTCTGCCCACTGTTCAGAGGGCCCCTCTTCCAGAGGACCTGCTCCTGAAAGACTGAGAAGAAAAATAAAGCTAACTGTTCTATCAGTTTCTGCAGAGATGGACTGAGGTTGCCACCTGCTGTCCCCACTCACACAGTGTCTGTCTTAGGAGGGTGGTGTTAGGATTCTGCCCCAGCCTGCCTACCTGTGATGTCATTGCCTACCTGCCTGGTATAGAAAAAGACAGACCCACCTCACACCCAATTTTAATGATTGAAAAATAAGATGCCAGGCAACAGATATTATATGGAGAAGTTTATTATATGAGCATATGGGGAGAGAAGGAGAAGAGGGAGGGTACCCCAGAGAGATAGGGAGAAAGAAACAGCAAGAGAGGAAAAGAATAAGAGGGAGGGAGCTGGAGAGATGGCTCAGAGGTTAAGAGCACTGGTTGTTCTTCCTGAAGTCCTGAGTTCAATTCCCAGCAACCACATGGTGGCTCACAATCACCTATAATGGGATCGGATGCCCTCTTCTGGCCTGCAGGCACACATGTGTGCAAAATACTGTAAAAATAATAAATCTAAAAAAAAAAAAAGTTAAAAAAAGAAGACTAAGAGGGAGGAAGAAAATAAGAGGTAAGAGGGAGGGCTAGGTGGATCTGTCCTTTTATATGCTGGGCAGGGCCACGCCCAGTGTCAGGGAGGCAATGACATCACAGGTAGGCAGACTGGGGCAGAGTCCTAACAGTGGCCTCCCTCCCCCGGAAACGCTCCCCTTCTCCCAAGAGCTCAGACCACTCATTTATACAGTCGGGCTGAGCTCCAAGAGTCAGGTGTATCTGGCAATGGATGAAATGGGTAAAGGATCCAGGGCCAAGATGGGGTGGAGGGGGTGGGTGCCTTAGGCCATCATCAGCGTGGGTGTCTCAGGCAGCTGCATGGGGGCACATCTCCTGGGGACCGCACTGCTTTTGGAACCCGCCCCCCCCCCCCCATTCAGAAAAGGAAGAAAAGGAAATGGGCTCAGCTTGCCAGGCGTGGTGGCGCACGCCTTTAATCCCAGCACTCGGGAGGCAGAGGCAGGCGGATCGCTGTGAGTTTGAGGCCAGCCTGGTCTACAAAGTGAGTCCAGGACAGCCAAGGCTACACAGAGCAACCCTGTCTCAAAAAACAAAACAAAAACAAAAACAAAACAAACAACAACAACAAAAAAAAGGAAATGGGCTCAGCAAGGAGCAGGCCAAAGCTGGGGCTTTGTGGGGTTCCAGGAATCCTGTGTTCCCAGCGAGTAGCCCCCAGGACAGTGGGCTCTAGCTCAGTTCTCTCCCACCATGTGGGCTCTGACGTCACACGCAGGTTGTCAGCCTTGTTGGCAAGTGTCTTCAGCCAGCTGAGCTAGCTCCTGCTCCTTGAGTCAGGGTTATAGTCAGCAGCCACTTCCATGCATGTTTTACTAGAATGTTTTAGCTAAATGTGGTGCCACATACAACCCAGCACTTAGGAAGCTGAGGCAGGAGGATTGTGGCAAGTTCAAGGCTACCTAGGAATACACAGTGACCTTGTCTTAAAAAAAAAAAGAAAAGAAAAGAAAAGAAAAGCAATAAGCAGGTTTGGTGACCCTCAGCTTTAATCTCAGCTCACCGATGGTCTACACAGTGAGTTCCAGGCCAGCCAGGGTTACACAGTGAGACCCTGTCTCAAAAATAAACAAACTTTGTATATTTAGGGACATCCAAGCAGGCAAAATACTCATACACACAAAATAAGCAAGTCTTTTTAAAAATTTTATTTTTTGGTGTTTTGAGACAGGGTTTCTCTGTGTAGCCTTGACTGTCCCGAACTCACTTTGCAGACCAGGCTGGCCATGAACTCACAGCGATCCACCTGCCTCTGCCTCCCAAGTGCTGGGATTACAGGCGTGCGCCACCACATCCTGCTGCAAGTCTTTTAAAAACAAAACAAAAACTGAACCGTGGTGGCACACACCTTTAATCCCAGCACTCGGGAGGCAGAGGCAGGCAGATCGATGAGAGTTCGAGGACAGCCTGGTCTACAAAGTGAGTCTAGGACAGCCAAGGCTACACAGAGAAACCCTGTCCTGAAAAACCGAAAACTCAAAATCAAAATCAAAACAAACTTTAAAAAAGCCCATTAACCATTTCCATTGATCTCTGCTATACAGTAGCTGACCCACACAGTTCTTATATTTATGGTTTATTGGTGCTGGCCCAGAGCCCAGCGAACCTGCTCTGTTTATTGTTGTTTGTGACAGGGTCCCACTATGTAGCTTAGACCGGGTTGGCCTTGAATTCAGAGCCTTGCCTGCCTCTGCCTTCTGAGTGTGGAAAATGCCCGCTTGAGCCAGAACACTTGCTCTTGGCAAGGCAGGTGTAGATGTACTGTGTTTACTGTCTTAGCTCAGGCTTTGGAAACCTGGGACCTAGTAGGTGTTCGGAATAGAAAGCTAAGGTTCATTTGGAGACAGCCTGGGAACAGGGGAGGAGCTTTTCCTGCCTGACCAAGCACCACACAAAGGATGTAAAGTGACCCAGAAGACTGTCAGGTGTCCCTCCTTACTGCCAGCCTGTGGATAGGTGTGACTGAGGCATCTGGAGCTGCAGGCTTCATCCCTAGCTGTGGTCTTCAGGGAGGAAGAGGTAGGGTGCCCAGGGCTCCTAAAGGTCACTGTGTCAAAGGGCGTGTTGCACACTTTCTCTGTCCCTGTGATTCCTTCACACTGGGAAAGCCCCTTCCGCAGGGACTTCCCTCCCAGCCTGACTCAGGCTGCCTCATGAGGGTGAGTCAGGCAGGCACCTTGCCAGCCCTGCCCCACCCCCTACACTGCACAGGCTAGGTGGCCTGAGCCGGGCATAGGGGCTGGTAGGAGAGCCACTGAGGGACTCTCAGCCACAGATAAAGGGAGACATAAGCTTGGCATGATGCCGCATGCCTGTGATCCCAGCTCTTTGGAAAGTCACAAGTTCAAGGCCAGTCTGGGCTGCATTAGACCCCATCTCAAAGAGTGAAAATTGTGGGAAGGATTGTAAACTTTGTCCCAGGTGAAAGCAGTCTTGGCAGGCTTTGCCCCTTGGAAACATCACGGATAGACGGAATGGAGCCAGCCTCGGTCTGAAAGGTCTGAAACTCAGGAAGCAGGACTGGGGGACCCCAGCCAGGCTATTGTGTTTCTAATCAAACATGGATGGAGGGATCCTGACCCAGACCGGCCATTGCACCCCGAGAGAGAGATGCAGGCGGAGGAGAGGAGAAGGCTGCATCTTCTGGAGCAGGTTAACGCGTAGATTTGGGGAGAGACCAGCTTACAGGCCAGACCAATCTGCAGGCCAGGGACACCTGCGGATCCGTCCCATGGAACAATACCAGAAGGTTTACTCTTGTTTCCCTTTCACCTTTTTTCTTTCTTGTATAGGATTGTTGGATTGTATAATAAAGTCTAATTGTTAAGAAACAGAGCCAACAGAAAATACAAAACTGTAGTAAAAGCCTTGGCTGGGTGTGATGGCCCAGGCCTGACACCCCAGCTCTCAGGAGGCAGAGGTAAGAGGATCTCAGCAAGTTCAAGGCCGGCTCTGCATCATAGCTTCCAAGCCAGCCAGGCAACAGAAAGAGGCCCCATCTCAAAACAAATGAAAGAATCAAAATAAATATAGAAAGATTGGACTCCAAGAGGCACATAGTCGTCAGGGGAAAACCCCTCCACAGGGAATAACTGAGCCAAGTGAAAAGTCAGATAGCGAGAGAGAGGATGTCCCAAGTGAAAAACCAGGAGGAGAGGAGCCAGCATGCGGGGAAGAACTCAGGAGAGTGCACCCTTCACAGAGCCCGGGATTACGTGGATGAGCTAAGTGAGGGGCTGGCCACAGATAGCGGACCCAGGCTAGTCTGTTTCTAACCTCCAGGGAGACTGGCAGGGGACCCTAGCTGAGTCCTGCTTTCTCCCAGCTGCCTTTCCAACTCTTGTCTTGTGCCTTAGTCTTGTCATTTGCAGAATGGATGGAGTGCTGGAGAGGAGAGACAGCCACAGAACGGTACCTGCAGTTACGGTCCTTAGTGTGGCTGCTGCGTCATCCTCCCACGGCCGCTCCAGAACCCAGCATCTCCCATGTGTCCTCTCAACTGGAGGAGTGCAGCAGCTTCCCATCACTTCCCAATTGCAGTGCCTCACCCCCCTCACCGACCCTGCCACCCAGCGGCGCCCGCTAACCCACGCAAACAGCACTTCCATTAAGGAGGGAACTCATCTGGCATGGGTTCCATGTCATTTCCTGCCAGGCTTGGACCACTCTGGGTAGCATGAACCCTGAGTGATGCAACCCAGAGCTCAGTACACAGCTCTCCCTGTCTCTTCCTTCCTGGTGTGAGGGGTGGATCCTCAAGGACTCCAGAACTCTTCAAATCTGCACAGCCAGTCTGGAAGGCAGGTGAGGAAGGCCAGAAAGAAGAAAGGCTTGTATTTATTTATTTACTTTCTTTTTTCTTTCTTTTTTTTTTTTCCGAGACAGGGGCTCTGAGTGGCCTTGGCCATCCTGGACTCACTTTGTAGACCAGGCTGGCCTTGAACTCACAATGATCCATCTGCCTCTGCCTCCTGAGTGCTGGGATTAAAGGTGTCACGCCCAGCTGTAAAGGGCTTGTATTTAATGAGGGGTGGCAGCAACAGCCATATCCTGGGGAGGATGGGCCCTGTCAGGGAGCAGGCACAGACACAGCAGCTTCGCAAGCACAGGCAGGGTCCTGATGCAGCAGTGCGCCAGTCTGATCTGGCACCTGCTTTCCTTGTAGCTGACACAGAGAGCAGAAGTAACTTTCTCAAGACCACACAGGAACGTGGGACCCCCTCCTGCCCACCTGTTTCCAAATCTGTCCCTCTAACTTTTCCTGGAAGTGGGTGTGGCCCAGTGGTGAGAGGTTGGCCAAGGATGAGGGCAGTTTCCATGGCCAGTAGCTGAACAGTCTCCACGATGCTGGGAACCGGCTTGACTTCCGGGAAGGCAGTGGAGGTGTGTGCTGGGGAAGAGCAGAGGCCTGGGGTGCCCTTGCGGTTTCTAGGCTTGCTCTATGGCAGGACTAGGAAAGGGTCAGGGACTTGTGTCCAGAGTCTGAAGTCTGCCCCACCACCAGCACAGTAAAAACAAGAAGCAGAAAGGCCCACAGAGAGAACGGCTGAGGTGGGGCGTGAACCACTACGACAGAAGCAGGAAGATGCTTCTGGCGCTTAGAATCACAGTTCATCACAGGCCTGGGGTCCCAGGACAACAGCATGCTAGGGTATTAGCAGCCAGCCTGTGGAGGCTACCGTGGGAAAGACTGTTTGCTTAGGACAGGGTTTCACTTTGTAACCTAGACTGGCATTGGAGTTCTCTGGCCTCAGCCTCCCAAGTGGTGGGATTTCACCCACGAGCCAACACACTGAGCTATTGTTAGTTATTTACTTACTTAGTAAAATTTGAGAGTCTCATGAAGCGCAGACTGGTTCAAACTTCCTTTTGAGCCAAGCATGACCTTGAACTCCTCCTTCCACGTCCTGACTGCTGTGCCACACCCAGCTTTACAAGTACTGGGGGTTGAACCCACAGCTCTTAGATGCTGGGGATTGAACCCAGAGCTGGTGGACGCTAGTCTCATGCTCTACTGGCTGAGCCCCAGCCCTTGGCTTCTGTGACTTACAGTGATTCCAAAGGACAGGAAAAAGGAGACATTGGGTGTAACAAAACAGACACGGCACACACAAGTGCACGGTGGAAGGAAGCAGAGGGGCCTGTCTCACTGGGTGCAAGGAGGCAGAGCCAGGATAGGGCTGGGCAGTGCTCTGTGAGGAATCTCGGGATGGCCCTGCTCTTGGTGGCTTTAACTCCTGCCTCTGTTGTCACTTGGTATGCACCCTGTGTGCCTGTAGCTCTACATCTTATCCAGAAGTCAGCTGTGCTAGGTGAGGAGCTTACACTCGCTCCCCTACTAACCTCATCCTGGGTTGGTGTGTTTGAGACAGGGTCTCTCTGCGTAGCCTTGGCTGTCCTGGAACTCATTCTATAGACCTGGTCTGTAGATGAGTTGGAGGCCAGCCTTGTCTACACAGTTAAGATCTATCTCAAAAAAAGAAAAGAAAAGAAGAGAGAGAGAGAGAGCGAGGGAGGAGAGAGAGAGAGAGAAAGCGAGCTAACTTTCTTTTTTTAAAAAAAATATTTATTTTTGGGTTTTTTTTTTTTTTTTTTTTTTTTTTTGGTTTTTCGAGACAGGGTTTCTCTGTGTAGCCTTGGCTGTCCTGGACTCACTTTGTAGACCAGGCTGGCCTCGAACTCACAGAGATCCGCCTGCCTCTGTCTCCCGAGTGCTGGGATTAAAGGCGTGCGCTACCACGCCCAGCTCATTTTCTACTTTTTTTAAAGGTTTAAAGATTTATTTATTTATTTATTTATTTATTTATTCATTCATTTCTTTATGTTGCACCCTCCCGCCGGCAGGAACGACGCAGACACCAGGATTCTTCTCAATCGCGCTTTATTGGGAGCGCCCTTGAAGCTGAAGCGAAAGACCCCGAATGTCCGGGAGCGCATCACTTAAATAGCTCTGTGTATGTGTCGTGTCAATATCTCATAGGTCGTTATCTGGATGTCTCATTAGCATGCCTCATTAGCATGCTCGTTGCTGAGAGGGCAGCTCCAGAATACTTCATTTGCATACCCCTGTTCGGGAGGGGCATATTGGGAGAGCTTATGTCTGCGCTTGCGCGAGAGTTATGGTTGCCGCTGTCGCCATTATTGGGTGCGGGAGCGCCTTACATATTTATTTATTTATTTATTGTATATGAGTGCTTTATCTGCAGAAGAGGGCATCAGATCACACCATTGATGGTTTTGAGCCACCATGTGGTTGCTAGGAATTGAACTCAGGACCTCTGGAAGAGCAGCCCCTAGCTAACTTTCTAAAAGGGTGATTTTCCTGTGATGGTATTGAGTGTGACCAAGGTAGTCTCCAGGGCTTAGTAGCTAGGCTGGAAGTGTCCAGGACACCTCCTAGAAGGCTATATTGAGGGAAACTTAAAATGCAAGAAGTGGGCTGGAGAGATGGCTTAGTGATTAAGAGCACTGTCTGCTCTTCCAGAGGTCCTGAGTTTAATTCCCAGCAACCACATGGTGGCTCCTAACCATCTACAGTGTAATCTGATGCTCTCCTCTGGCCTGTGAGTGTATATGCAGGCAGAGCACTGTATACATTATAAATAAATAAGTCTTTAAAAAAAATAAAATGCAAGAAACACAGTCTATAATTTCTCTAAGTGGGAAATGCGCCCTACCTCTCAGCTGTTCCTCAGGGAACTCTCATCTAGAGAAGAGAAACCCTTTGTTCTAGCTCCCTCATGCTCGGAACCTAAGGGAGCATGAAGAACTTGGGGACCTTTTCCTGGTCCCAGAAGTTGGTTCAGAAACATAACCCTGGCTGGGCGTGGTGGCGCACGCCTTTAATCCCAGCACTCAGGAGGCAGAGGCAGGTGGATCGCTGTGAGTTTGAGGCCAGCCTGGTCTACAGAGTGAGTCCAGGATGGCCAAGGCTACACAGAGAAACCCTGTCTCAAAAAACCAACAAAACAAAACAGCGCCCACCAAAACAGAAGCATGACCCTGGTTGTTGTTGTTGTTGTTGTTGTTATTATTATTATTATTATTATTATTATTATTATTATTTTGTTGTTGTTGTTTGAGACAAGGTTTCTCTATGTGTATCCTTGGCTGCCCTGGACTCATTTTATAGACCAGGCTGGCTTTGAACTCACAGTGATCTGCCTGCCCCTGCCTCCTGAGTGCTGGGATTACAGGCGTGCACCACCACTGCCTGGCTCAGCCTCAGCTTGCTTGTTTTCTTTCTTTCTTTCTTTCCTTTCTTTCGATTCATTTATTTAGGGCTGGGCATGGTAGCACACACCTTTAATCCCAGCACATGGGAGGCAGAGGCAGGTGGATTGCTGTGAGTTCGAGGCCAGCCTAGTCTACAAAGTGAGTCCAGGGCAGCCAAGGCTATACAGAGAAATCCTGTCTCGAAAAAAATGTATTTATTTATTTATTATTATGAATACAGTGCTCTGGCTGCACATACATCTGCAGGCCAGTAGAGGGCATCAGGTCACATTATAAATGGATGTGAACCACCACCTGGTTTTTGGGAATAGAACTCAGGACCTCTGGAAGAGCAGTCAGTGCCCTTAACCTCTGAGCCATCTCTCCAGCCCCAGCCTCAGCTTTCTAAGCTGCATTATTTTATATTGCCAAATAAACAGAAATGAGAATGAGACCTGTTACTGGGCAACAGTGTGGCAGAGACTGCCTTTGTCCCACGTGCCCAGCCTCCCCCCTCTGAGCACTAACAATCTTGTATTTTTAGCTGAGCACATGGCACAGTTTGGCCCTCAAAATAGATTGCTTCCTTGCTAGATGTGGTCAATTGGAAATAAGCAAAATGTTTCTCAGAGAAAGCAACGTTTTCTGCAGTCGCTCCTGGGGACTGGGGGCTGGAGTGCAGGCAGCTGCTTCAAACCAGGCCTTCAGGATGCAGCTTCCCTGAGGAGGATGACCCTGGGTGCTGGCCCTGTGGGCGGTGCCATGGTCATGTCCACTTTGACTGCTTGTATCTTGTGGGACAGAAAAGAGAAGTAACTTCACTCAGGTGGGATCCATAGGAGAGAAAATCACCATAGAGGCTGAAGAAGTTACAGTAATTAAAAAAAAAAAAAAAAAAAAAAAAAGAGGCCCTGGGCCACTGTGGGGAGGGAGGCTAACGGACATTGTGTGAGGCTGCCAGTCATCAATGGCATGGCCCTGATGTCCAGCAGGGAGGTGAGGCAGTGGAGCAAGTTCTGAGAGACGTAAGACATCCTGTGGCTGGGTGTCCTCATGAGGTGACCTTTGTCCTCCAGCATGAGCGGTCCCAGACACTGAGCACGGCAGTTGCAGGGCTGCCTGTGTAACAGGGTTCTGTGGGTCACTGTGGGAGGGATCAGGGAGCCACAGGGTGTGGTGGCATCCCTGCGGACGCTGCTGCCTCACAGGCCTAGACGCCCCATGTGAGGCAGGCCAATGCAGGTAGGAGACAGCCCAGCTCCAGGGTCAGAGCAAGGACAGAGTGGCTGGGTGGTCAGCTCTGCAAGTGGCCAGTGACCTGCTCCAGCTGGGACAGTGTGAGGGTCAGGAGACAGCCCACAGCAGGCTGGCCAACCCTGTGTTCTGCCACTTGGGTCATGTTCATGGCTTGTGGTGTGATCGGCAGGGACACACATTGCAAGCACTCGCACAGCACCCCCTACCCCTGGTCCCTGCAGTGCCTCAAGTCAAACTTAGAGGCCCCTTTCCCACTCAGAGCTCCCTGCCCTGCAGCCTCCGTGACGAACATCTGATAGTTTACATATCTGTGTCAGGATCTCCTAGATTAGCCTTGCTTCTAACACCCAGTGGCTGACTGCCCCTCAGGCATGCTACCTACCCAGCCTTGTACTCACTGCAATGGACACACCCAGTAGAAAGCTCTCCACAGCTGAACTGCTGCTGGGAGGTGAGAGACAGGTGGGGAGCAGTCAACAAGCAGGCAAGCTGGGCCTGTGCTATGCCAGGACGTCCCTCAACAGAGGTGCAGGTCCTCCCTCCATGGCATGCATGGATGGATGCATGGATGCATGGATGCACGCATGGATGGATGCATGGATGCGTGCATGGATGGATGGATGCATGGGTGCATGGATGGATGCATGGGTGGTACATGGGTGGGTGGATGGATTCATGGATGGATGTATTTTGTCGCGTTGGGAGTGAGCTACACTCACTGGCCGCCTACATTCTCATATCCTAGAGGCTCAAGAGTCAAAAATTGAATTTAGTTGGAGGAAGGGTCATTTGAGGCATTAAAGGGTAAAGAAATACTTGCTCACTACAAATCCCTTTACTAGCTACCTCAAGGCACTTGGGTCCTTCCCTGGCATGGCCTCTTGGGGACAGCATATGACCTCCAACCTGCACCTGTGAGCTGAACAATGCCCGGACAAGCCATCTGGCACCACACCTCCAAAGCCAGAGTGGGAGGTACTGTGTGTCCCTCCTTTCCCAGCTCTGCCCTACCCCTTGGGGTCCAGACCCCTGTGAACAAGCCCTAAGCTCTTCCTCTAGGGATCCCCAAGCTTTCCTGCCCAGGAGGCTGAGGCACAAAGCTGAACATTTGGCACTAACCACATGTGGTCCTCAGGGACCGTGTGCCCCCTTGGCTTCTTCATTGGACATAGGGCAGGAACCACCAGACAGAGGGCTAAAGGAGCCGGAGTGGCCTGGTCCAGCCCATATGTCTGGGAGAGAGGACCACGGTGTCCCTTAGCAAGCCTCAGGCTGGCTGTGTGAATGTCCTCAGGCAAATGACTTCAGCTGTGAAGGCAGTTTATGCTCCTCTGTGATGAGACCAGTAGTGAACCTCTCCCTCCAGAGGTGAGGCCCTCCCTCCAGAGGTGAGGCTCTCCCTTCAGAGGTGAGGCCCTCCCTCCAGAGGTGAGGCCCTCCCTCCAGAGGTGAGGCCCTCCCTCCAGAGGTGAGGCCCTCCCTCCAGAGGTGAGGCCCTCCCCCAGAGTGAGCCCTCCCTCCAGAGGTGAGGCCCTCCCTCCAGAGGTGAGGCCCTCCCTCCAGAGGTGAGGCTCTCCCTTCAGAGGTGAGCCCTCCCTCCAGAGGTGAGGCCCTCCCTCCAGAGGTGAGGCTCTCCCTCCAGAGGTGAGGCCCTCCCTCCAGAGGTGAGGCCCTCCCTTCAGAGGTGAGGCTCTCCCTCCAGAGGTGAGGCCCTCCTGTCAGAGGTGAGGCCCTCCCTTCAGAGGTGAGGCTCTCCCTCCAGAGGTGAGGCCCTCCTTCTGGTCTGGTTCATCATGTAACCTCATGTCATGGAGAACCAAGGTTACTTTTAAGATTCATCTCTGTCACCTGTTGTCATCGCCCAAGGTATCAGCCATGTCTTCCTGAAGGTTACAAATGATTGTCACAAGATGGCTGCTAACCACGTTTAAACAGGATGACTTAAAGAACAAGAAGGAAAAAGGATTTTCCTAGAAGCAGCCAACAATATATCCCATGTGGACGTTCCCCCATTTTGGCCATGGACTCCCAGGCTTGACCACTGAGCAGCCTCCCTAGCCATGGCCTTCCAGCAGCTGGGGAGGGTGGGGGAAGGGAGGGGGTGGCAGGGGGGTGGGGCGCATGTCTGACCCTTGCTCAAGATTCTTTCCGGGAAGGCCGCGGAGTCAGTGGCCTGGGAACATGGTGTCTTCTTTTTCTTTTCTTTTCTTTTCTTTTTTTCCAAGACAGGGTCTCTTTGTCTTGGCTGTCCTGGACTAACTTTGTAGATCAGGCTGGCCTTGAACTCACCCGGCTTGAACATGATATTTTCTTTCAGGTCAGAAGGTGCATTTGCTTAGGACTTATAAAAAACTCAAGTTCCTTCATATGTGGGTGACTCTCCTACAATCATATGATTGCACCTGACTGCAAAGGAGGCTGGGAAATGTAGTCTTTAGCTGTCCAGCCACATGCTTGGCTATAGCATAGGGAGGAGGGGTTAAAGGGGCCTTTGGCACTCTACCTCCAGTTAACTCAGAGCTCTAGGAAGGGATGTGGAGAAAGGTATTGGAGAGGCATGGTACCGCTGCCCCTGTTTTACAGAGAAACAGAGATTCAGGAAGGCAGGGGCCGGGCCAGGTATACAATACAGGTCATGGCCTTGGACCCAAGCCTTTCTTGCCTTACCAGGGCGAGGCATGGGACAGCCTGCACCCGCATCTCCAAGTCCTGTTCCTGGCTCAGCCTCCCTGCACCTGTCTTGGGGCTTTTGGCCTTTCTCGGTCTTCTCTGCTCTCCTCTCTTTCCTACTTGATGCTGTCCAAGTTGGCCCTGCCTCCTCCCAGCGCCTCAGTTCCCACGCGGGCCTTCTCTTCCCCAGCCCCCACAGCTGTCTGTCCTCGGACTAAAAGCTGCCTGCCACCTCTCCCTCCGCATGTCTGGAAGCCAGGATGTCAGCGCAGGCTTCTAGCGGACCCCTGCCAGTCTCAGTTCAGCAGCTGTCACACTCCATGGGGGACGGGGGTGCTAGTAGGGGGGAGCTCTCACGATCTGATTCTTCCTCACCCTCACCCTCTGCATCCCTCCCCACCGCTCACCCTCGCCCTCTGCACCCCTCCCTGACACTCAGTACCCTCAACAGGCCCATTTCATCCTTCCTGTTTTCTCAACATGCACCCACAGGTCACATCTTTCCTGTTCTTAAAATCCTCTGGGTAGTGGGGCAGTTCTTTAATCTCAATACTCCAGAGGCGGAGGCAGGGGAGCCTCTGAAAGTTCCAGGTCAGCCTGAGCTACATAGCAAATCCAGGATCAGTTTAGACACGCAGCAAATCCCCGGCTCAACCAGACAGATGGAAGACCATGATTCTTTATCTGTGTGACAGAACAATTGTCCCCCTACATCCGGCTGTGGTGGTTTGAATAAGAATGACTCTCACAGGCTCATATATTTGAATGCTTAGTCATCAGGGAACCGCAACACTTGAGAAGGATTAGAAGGATTAAGAGGTGTGGCCTCGCTGGAGGAAGTGCGTCACTGGGGGGTGGGCCTTGCTGGAGGAAGTGCGTCACTGGGGGTGGGCTTTGCGGCTTCTCATTTTTCCTGTGGATCAGGTTGTGGCTCTCTCAGCTGCCATTCTCCGCACTGTGGTGGTGCTGATGGGCTAAACCTGAAACTAAGCAAGCTCTGAGTTAAATGCTCTCTTTCCGAAGAGGTGCCTTGGTCCACTTGCTCCTGTGCATCTCTTCACAGCAACACAGCAGGGACTAAGGAACCATCCTTCTTTTAGGAAGACTCCCTCCCTTCCAGGTGGGGCCAGTTGACCGTGCGGCTAAGGGGCCGGGGCAGGGGAAGAAGTCTGGCATGGGTGTGCGGGGTTACTTTTGTCTCTTATAGTTAGGTTGCTCACTCTGTTCTTTCTTTCAAAAGATTATTTTAATTTACAGGTAGGAGGGCTGCTCGCATACGTGTATGCTCATGAATGCGCACAGAGGGCATAAGAGGTCCGTGGATCTCCTGGAACTAGAGTTATCTACAGCCGCTAGCTGCCATCTAGGTGCTGGGAGCCAGGTCCTCTGCAAGAGCAGCCAGCGCTCCTAACCACTGAGCCATCTCTCCAGCCCCGAAGACACATCTCTTATTTAAAGCTTTATTTATTAATTTTGTGTATCTGCATGTACACCTGCATGCCAGAAGAGGGCATCAGATCACATTACAGATGGCTGTGAGCCACCATGTGCTTGCTGGGAATTGAACTCAGGACCTCTGGAAGAGCAAACAGTGCTCTTAACCACTGAGCCATCTCTCCAGCCCCACGAAGGCGCATCTCTTAAACTCTCTTCCGCTATACATTAATTTGAATAATGCTCAAGGCGTCAATAATAATGCCATTACTTAAAAAATGAATTTCACATGTATAATCATAGTAAAAAGATCAAACAGGAGCCAGGTGTAGTGGCTAACGCCTCTGGCCATGGGAGGCTGAGGTGGGAGGATAGGCTGAGCCAGAGGCTGGCGGCTGGCCTGAGGACCTCAGAAAGACCCATCTGAAAAAGCAAAGGGAAACTCTATAAATAGCACAAGAGAAAGAGCGCAGCTGCTCTCTTGTGACTGAGCGAGAACTGTGCTTAGTGTCCCAGGGTTCTGGGATCCATTGATGGCTTCTGCAGAAACCTTTACACTTAGATGTGCTTTCTCTCCCCCACCCCTTTTGTTTTGTTTTATTTTTAGAGACAAGTTTCTTTTCTTTTTTAAATTTTTTTTCCTTTTTAAAATTTTTTGATTTTTTTATTTATATTTTATTTTTTTGGTTTTTCAAGACAGGGTTTCTCTGTTTAGCCATGGCTATATTGGACTTGCTTTGTAGACCAGGCTGGCCTTGAACTCACAGCGTGCACCACTACACCCGGCTAATTTTTAATTTTTAATTTTTTTTTTTTTTTTGGTTTTTTGAGACAGGGTTTCTCTGTGTAGCCTTGGCCATCCTGGACTCACTTTGTAGACCAGGCTGGCCTCGAACTCACAGCGATCCGCCTGCCTCTGCCTCCCAAGTGCTGGGATTAAAGGCGTGCGCCACCACGCCCGGCTCCTAATTTTTAATTTTTAAATTTTTATTTATATTGGCATTCTGCCTCTATGTGTATCTGTGTGGAGGTGTCAAATCTCCTGGAACTAGAATCACAGACAGTTGTGAACTGCCATGTGGGTGCTGGGATTTGAACCTGTGTCCTTTGGAAGAGAAACCAGTGCTCTTAACTGCTGAACCATTTCTCCAGCCCTTAATCAGGGTTTCTTTATGTAGCTCTAACTGTCCTGGAACTCACTCTGTAGACCAGGCTGGCCTCGAACTCACAGAGATCCACCTGCCTCTGCCTCCTGAGTGCTGGGATTAAAGGTGTGCGCCACCATGACTGGCTTACTTCAAGTTTTTTTTTTTTTTGGTTAAAGATTAATTTATTTATATTTATATAGTACTCTGCCTGCAAGTGAGCCAGAAGAGGGCACCAGGTTTCATAGATGGTCGTGAGCCACCATGTGGTTTCTGGGAATTGAACTCAGGACCTTTGGAAGAACAACCAGTGCTCTTAACCTCTGAGGCATCTCTCCAGCTCCCCTTTCACTTCCAGTTTTTACTTGGAAACCTTTTATTTCTCACATGAAGCAGGAGCCCAGCAGCTGTGGGAAAGCCCAGAACATAAGCTTATGTGTGGTGGAGAGACAGGGAACCCTTTCCCAAAGGCGGCAGCTGCCCTTGGCTCTCCTTGGACTCTTCGTGGCAGCTTTCAAATATCTTCCCAGTTGAAAACTCGAAAACGAATCAAAGCTCTGAGTGGTGACATACTTTATACCGCCAGTGTTTATTTCACACCCCACTGTACCAGACAGCAGGGTCTCAGTACCCAGCGTTCCCCAGCAAGTGTGGGCCAGTCTGGGTCTACAGCCCTGCTTGGTGGTCCCCACCTCATCTTGGGAACAGTGATACAATCCACATCCCTCCCATTTGGCTTCCTGGAAGAGTATAGTGTTTATTAAAGGGCACGTCATAAAAATGCGTTAATTTGAAACGGACACGTGCATTACTGACTGTCGACTTGGAGGCAGTTGCAGAGGTCCTGAGTACTGAAGGAATGTTGGGGAAAGAGGCTGGGCGGGCTGGTCAACAGCAGGCTGCCGGTTGCTGTTTGGTTTTTGAACTCAGTATGCATGCTGGCCTCAATTGCTCCAGGACGCAGGTGTAAGCACAGCTGCTCTAGCTGTTACTGCCGAGATACACACACACACACACACACACACACACACACACACTCATATATACACACATATATATACATAAATAAAAAATTACATATTTTATTACATATTAAAATATATTTTAATAATATATTTATATATAATACATTATATATATATATATATATATATATATATATATATATATATATATATATATTAGCAAGGCTTGGTGGGCGCCCACCTTTAATTTCAGCGGGGCAGGCAGATCCCTGCAAGTTCGAGGCTAGCCAGGTTTTTAGAGCAAGTTCCAGGACAGCCAAGGCCACACAGAAACCCAGCGTCACAAAGTCAAAACAAGGACCAGGCACGGTGGCGTACGCCTTTAATCCCAGCACGAGGGAGGCTGGGATTTATTCATTGCTATGTATACAGTGCTCTGCCTACGTGTACACCTGCAGAAGAGGGCATCACATCAAAATATAGATGGTTGTGAGCCACCAAGTGGTTGCTGGGAATTGAACTCAGGACCTCAGCCAGTGCTCTTAACCTCTGAGCCATCTCTCTAGCCCAGTAGTAAGGACTGTCAACCATAGTCAGGGTGGCTGTGTCAATGTGTTTGTTGACTGAACATATGTGAAGGAGCAGACACAGCGTGTGGAGTCTATACAGGCGGTGTTGACTATTACAATATTTTTTAAAAAGATTTATTTATTACATATACAGTGCTCTGCCTGCATGTACCCCTGCAGGCCAGAAGAGGGCACCAGATCTCATTACAGATGGCTGTGAACCACCATGTGGTTTCTGGGAATTGAACTCAGGACCTCTGGAAGAGCAGCCAGTGCTCTTAACCGCTGAGCCATCTCTCCAGTCCAAACTATTACAGTCTTTTTTCTTTTTCTTTTTTTTCCCCCCAGACAGGGGTTTCTCTGTGTAGCCTTGGCTGAACTGTTACAGCCTTTAGCACAGTGCCCATCTGCGACGTCAGAGGCACACCACCACATTCAAGTTGTAGCCTTTTCCAGCAGTGTCCATGGTTCCCTTCAGCAAACCACTTCTCTCTGGCCTGATCTCCAAAAGTGCTCAAGTCCTGCCTTTCCCAAGATAATCCCTGGAGGGAGCAGAATCACCCACCTCCCCACCCACCTCCGCACCCGCCTCGGTGTTTCTCAGCCCATCAAAGGGCCCCGGCACAAAACAAGAGACAGCACACTCTCTTGTAACAGTGATGACCCCAGGCGTGCGGCTAGAACCTTGTGCAGCCCCAGGTCCAGCTGGTCCCCAGAGCCACAGAAAGCCAAGTTTCCCGGGCATTCAGCACACACCGGCTTCATACGTGTAGTTTCCTCTCTTCTTTTTTGAAACAGAATCTGCTGAGCCCTGGCTGTTCTCGTTATGCAGACCAGACTGACCTCAACTCGCAGAGATGTTACTGTTCCTGCCTCCCTGAGTGCTGGGGTTACGGGCATTTGCCTGTCTCAAAAAAAACCAAAATAAATAAATAAATAAAAATATTAAGCTGGGCATGCTGGCGTGCGCCTTTAATCCCAGCACTCAGGAGGCAGAGGCAGGCGGATCGCTATGAGTTCCAGGCCAGCCTGGTCTACAAAGTGAGTCCAGGACAGCCAAGGCTACACAGAGAAACCGTGTCTTGAGAAACAAAAACAAAACAAAAATTACATTTTCTTACATGTGTTTGTCAGCACACATGGCTGGCGGTCAGAGGGCACTTTGCAGGAGTCAGTTTGCTCCTCCTGTCACTTCACTTGGGGTCAGGCTTGGCAGCAAGCGCCTTTACCTGTTTCTCTGGGGAGGAGGAAAGCTGAGTGGTTAGCTCAGAGTCACACAGCTAGTCAGTCCTTCAGGGCCAGCAGCAGCGCACAGTTGTGGGGACCCCACATCCCTGTCTTCTGGGTAACTAACTCTTTTCCCCCAGGAAGAGGGTGTAGAGTGTTGGGGAGACCTAGGGGTCAAAGGTGGATTTGAGGCTCAAGTGAAGCCAATGGACTTGGGTTTCTTCTATAGACGCCAGCAGGTACAGCCCATAATGATCAGAAGTATTGATTAGGTGTTTTTCCCAGAGAGACCTGCCAGGCAGCGTCTTCTATGGCTTTTGTCCATAGTCCAGCCTGTCTCTTACAGTCTGGGGAGCTGGGTGTCAGCGGGCCTCTGCGGAGGGGATGCGAAGGCACCTTGGTGAGGTTCGGCTTCCCTGGCTGCCTCTTTGCGGGTGCCCACCTGAGGCTCTGGGAATGCAGCTTGGATGTGGCTGGCTTTGTTCCAAGCGTGGAGCGCTGTCACCCCCTGGTGGTCCTGGCTGGCGTTGCAATCCCAGGCGGTTTTTGTTGGGCCAATTTGGGATGAACCAGGGGACCCAGGCTGGGGAGGAAGAACAGAGGGGAGGTGGGGATAGTGGGCGAGGCCCCCTGTGGGTTCACAGGCCATTCAGGCATTCACAGGGTGGCTCTGTACCACCCCATTACAACTTGCAGAGGGAAGGGACTCCTGTGGACAGGCTGGTGGGCGAGGCGGGAGGGGAAGCCTTCCTCACGGTCTCTTGCCTGCAGCAGTCTGCCTGCAGCCAGCTCCTCTGAGTTAGCCTCTTCCCCCCTCTGTCTGTCTGTCTATCTGTCTCTCTCTCTCTCTCTGTGTCTGTCTCTCTCTCTCCCCTTCTTTTTGTTTTTCGAGACAAGGTCTCTCTGTGTAGCCTTGACTGTCCTAGACTCTCTTTGTAGACCAGGCTGGCCTCGAACTCCTGGTGATCTGCCTGCCTCTGCCTCCTGAGTGCTGGGATTAAAGGTGTGCGCCACCACACCTGGCTTGTTTCCTTTCTGTTTAAAATTATATCTCTGGGTGTTTCGCGTGCATGTGTAGGCATGTGTGTGTCTGGTGCACGCAGAGGATGCAGAGGTCAAAAGAGGTCATCAGATGGTCTGAAGCTGGAGGTACAGGTGGCGGGGGCCACCGCGTGCGTGCTGGGAAGCCAGCCTGGGTCCTCTGGAAGAGCAGCCAGTGCTCTTCACGGCTGGGCCATCTCTCCAGCCCCCACTTTTGCATTCTTGTCACTTACATGATGAAATGATTGGTGCATAAACCTATTCTATTCTATATAATGTATGTGTAGCTGTCTCTCTCACACACACACACACACACACACACACACACACACCCCCCACCATACCCAGCTCATCACACACACACACACACACACACACACACACCACCATACCCAGCTCGTGACACACACACACACACACACACACACACACACACACACACACCCCACCATACCCAGCTCGTGACACACACACACACACACACACACCACACACCCCACCATACCCAGCTCGTGGACACACAACACACACACACACACACACACACACACACACCCCACCCTACCCAGCTCGTGACACACACACACACACACACACACACACACACACCCCACCATACCCAGCTCGTGACACACACACACACACACACACACACACACCCCACCATACCCAGCTCGTGACACACACACACACACACACACACACACACACACCCACCATACCCAGCTCGTGACACACACACACACACACACACACACACACACACACACACCACCATACCCAGCTCGTGACACACACACACACACACACACACACACCCCACCATACCCAGCTCGTGACACACACACACACACACACACACACACACACCCCACCATACCCAGCTCGTGACACACACACACACACACACACACACACACACCACCATACCCAGCTCGTGACACACACACACACACACACACACACACACACACACACACACACCACCATACCCAGCTCGTGACACACACACACACACACACACACACACACACACACACACCACCATACCCAGCTCATCACACACACACATTTATTTTTTGAGACAGTCTCACTGTGTAGCCTTGGCTGGTTTGGAGCTTGCTTAATAGACCAAGCTGGCCTTGAACTCACAAGAATCCTGCTTCCCTCTGCCTCCCAAGTGCTGTGTTAAAGGCGTGAGGCATGTTGAGCCAGTACACATACAGCGTTGACCTTTCCTGCCGTAGGGTTGAGGATGTAGCTCGGTTGGTAGAACTCGTGCCTAGATGCACAGGCTCTGGATTCAGCCCCCAGTGCTTAATAAACTGAGAACAGTGCAGGCCTGTGACCCCAGCACTCGGGAGGCAGAGGCAGGAGAGCCAGATGTTCAACATCAGCCTGGGCTACCTGAGACCTGTCTGAAAAAGACACAAAGTGAAGAAAGGTCTTCCTTAACGTGTGAGGTGGATCACCCAGCGGGCTGCTAGGAACTGGGTCAGCACGCCCGGGGAACCCAAGCACTCAATCCCCTGTCCCCGTGCCATGAAAGTGCATCTCCTCATGTAGGGGTGCTGAGGGTGCTAGCCCCAACCCGCATCTCAGAGCTGGACTGGTTGAGAAACGGTTGTGAGCCCAGCACTGAGCTGGCAAGAACTGGTTCTAAGGAAGTGAGTGATGTCAGAAAGTGGGCCATGGTCTCACATCCTTTCTAGAAGCTTCTGACACTACCAAGAGCTCGCTAGGTCTCAGTTCTCTCTTCTGTGAGATGCGTCTGAGAACAGATCTCTGTGACATAGTGTGGCATTCAGGGGCTGCTGTGGGAAAATAAAGACAAGCAGTGAGGAAGGATGGTGGGCGAGATCGCTCCTGTCTCTTAAGAATCACTTTTGAGGGGCTGGAGAGATGGCTCAGAGCTTAAGAGCACTGGCTGATATTCCAAAGGCTATGAGTTCAATTCCCAGCACCCACATGGTGGCTCACAAGCATCTATAATGAGATCTATAAGGAGAGCTGGTGCCCACCTATATTGTGTACACTGTAAAATTTATAAATAAATTTTAAAAAAGAATCACTTTTGAGGAAGACGTGCTAAGAAGACAAGGCAGCGAGGTCCAGCTTCCTCTGGGCCAGTTGAAAATGGCTACAGGGGCGGGGTGTGGTGGCGCACGCCTTTAATCCCAGCACTCGGGAGGCAGAGGCAGGCAGATTGCTGTGAGTTCGAGGCCAGCCTGGTCTACAAAGGGAGTCCAGGGCAGCCAAGGCTACACAGAGAAACCCTGTCTTGGAAAACCAAAAAAAAAAAAAAAAAGAAAAAAAAAAGAAAATGGCTACAGTTGCTAGGCATGGTGGCACAGGCCTTTAATCCTAGCACTCGGGAGGCATAGGCAGGTGGATCACTGTGAGTTCAAGGCCAGCCTGGTCTACAAACCGAGTCTAGGACAGCCAAGGCTACACAGAGAAACTCTGTCTTGAAAAAAAAAAAGTGGCTCCAGTTGAAAGTGGCTCATCCCTCTTCTGGTTCATCATAGGGTGCCAGGTCTTAGCATTAGATACACATACACGTGTGTGTCTGTGTGTGTGTGTCTGTGTGTGTGTGTGTCTGTGTGTGTGTGTGTGTGTGTGTGTGTGTGTGTGTGTGTGTCTGTGTCTGTGTGTGTGTGTCTGTGTGTGTGTCTGTGTGTGGGTGTCTGTGTGTGGGTGTCTGTGTGTGTGTGTGTCTGTGTGTGTGTGTGTCTGTGTGTGTGTGTCTGTGTGTGTGTGTGTCTGTGTGTGTGTGTCTGTGTGTGTGTGTGTGTGTGTGTGTGTGTGTCTGTGTGTGTGTGTGTGTGTGTGTGTGTGTGTGTGTGTCTGTGTTTATGAGAGGCGATGTGTGGCTAAATGTACCTTAGTTCCTGGGCGTAGGTGTCCAGCCTGCAGAGAGGGTGTTGTCCCTGTGCTGCCTCTGGCACATTGTGGGATTTGGCTTGTCACTACCATAGCCAGGGCAGTGATGGGAGCCAGAGGCTGCCACTGTTGGTGCAATGGCACCAAACTTCCTCCCTTCACCCCAGTTCCTCCCTGCCTAGGAGTTAGGAAATCTGCTGGGCAGGCAATGGCTTCCGCTCCCCTCCCACCAGCTCCTTCCATCTTGGTGCTGAAAGTGCAGATAAGAAGGGGGGCTGGGGTCGGGGAGGAAGTGGGGGGAGGGGAAGGGGGAGCAGGAGGGCAGATGACAAGTCCCAGGCCATAGAGGGCTGCAGCAGGGCCACCAGCAGCAGGAGCCCCAGGGTACCTGGCACGGGTGTGTCAGGGCCTCAGTTTCCCCCTGCCTCTTCTCAGTGTGGGCTCAGGGCTGACAAGGCCCTGTGTCCTTTGGGCAGCGGGGGCATTTCTGGCAGGACACAGCTAGTGCTGAAGCTGCCACTTCTGGGCTTTTATATATATGACAATGGCCAGGGAGGGGCCGCTTCCCTGAAGCAGGCCAGATCTCAGATCTCTCTCTCTCTCTCTCATGTTTATGTGTGTGTGTGTGTGTGTGTGTGTGTGTGTGTGTGTGTGTGTGTGTGTGTGGCCTCAGAGGTCGGAAGAGCACTGCACCTCCAGGGGCTGAAGTTGCAGAGGAGCTGACATGGCTGCTGACAGCCAAACGGTGGTCCTCTGCCAGAGTGGAGCCAGCTCTTTGCCCCTGTGGTGTGCTTTGCTTGCGTCCTCCATCCCAGGTGCCCCTCCATGGGAGCATGGTGAATAGGGGCGAATGACCCTGGGGTGAAGCTCAGCCTCCTGCCCTTGCTGGATGTGTCCTGGGCTCTGCAGGTCACGTCTTGACCCATTCCAACTGTGACTCAGGCCAATGCGCTCAGCAAACCCTACTGTGGATGCCGAGTTGGACGACAGCCATTCAGCTGAACCAGCTGGGCTTGGACCAAGGCCAGCCTGCCCTAATCCTCCCTCCTGAGGGGTCAGGAGCAGGCAAGTTCAGCTGCAGCTTCAAGGCCTTGGTGACCCAGAGGCTGGAGCCCAGGTCAGGGCTTAGCACAGCAGATCCGCCAGGTGGCTCGCAGCCCAGGCTGAGGGCCCGCACCAGCGGTCCTAGTGTGGCCCTAGAGAGGGTTAAGCTGGTGTGTCTGAGAGAAGACCAGACCCAAGTCACAAGGAGGATCCGCACAGGTTCTGGTCACAGCCTTGTGGCAGCCGGCCGGAGTGACACTGCCTGTAGCTTCTGTCCCTCGGGGCTCTTTAGTTTGTTGGCTCCCTAGTTACCTGTAGACCAGGTGGCTTCCAACTCAGAGATCTGCTTGCCTCTGCTTCCGTTAAAGGTGTGCCACCAGGCCAGGCTCTCAGAGTAGGTGCAGGCCTCTTCCCCAGGAACTGCCCTCTTGGGGGAGTCAGCCACCCCATCATGGTGGGGGAAACCACAGAGACAGGACTGTAGGGGACCTCTCCCTTTCCTTCCTGTCCTCTCTCTCCTCCTCTTGTTTCTCCTCCGTCCTCTCTTTCTCTCCCTGCTCCCCCCCCCCCCCCCATCTTGCTGGAGGAAGGTTTCCAGTCACAACGGAGGTAAAGCTGGGGAAAAGGAAAGAAAACAGCCTTGACCAAAAGGGTTGCGGGAGCGCCCTCTGCCGGCCAGTGTCCGGAACTCCTACCAGCCCCTGTGCACAGCGGTTCCACTGTGGGCGCAGATTCGCCGGATCACCGAGGAAGGAGGGAACAGTTCCAGTTCTCACGAGGAAGGGTATCATAGCTGCTTGTATTCATGTGACCTGGCAAAGCCACCCTCCAGCCCAACACTCTTGCACCCAGGTCTTGGCCACTCGCACAGGGCACGGATGTGGCTAGAAGGGTTGTGGGGGGTGAGGCTGGAGCGAAGCCCTGGGAGCTTGAAGTCTGGCTCCACCACACCCTGCCATTTCTTCAGCCTTTCACTGAGCAGCCTAAGTGACCGGGCGAGCACTCGGTGGCTCCTGCGGGCCGCCTGTGGCAGCTGCCTCATCTTCAAATTGCAGCCTTGGTATGTCCTTTTGGTCAATGTCCCTTCCCCGCCTCTCCTTGCCTAGGATTGATGGGTGCCTGAGCATGTCTGTCATCTGGGATGGCCAATCACAGCCTTCCCTGGGAGTATGCAATCTGCCCAGAAGTAGACTGAGGTGCACTTTATGCGGGGCAGCTGCAGGCAGGAGGGTGTAGCAAACACTATCACGTTGTGTACACAGAAACAGCAAACATTAATTAGCACCAAAATACATTAGACTGTCCCTCAACACACACACACAGACACACACACACACACACACACACACAGACGCACAGACACAGACAGACACACACACACACAGACGCACAGACATACAGCTTTTAAAAACATTTCTGTTTTTTTTTTGTTTTTTGTTTTTTTTTTGTTTTTTTTTTTTTTTTGAGACAGGGTTTCACTGTGTAGTCTTAGCTGTCCTGGACTCACTATGTAGACCAGGCTGGCCTCGAACTCACAGCGATCCGCCTGCCTCTGCCTCCCTAGTGCTGGATTAAAGGCGTGTGCCAGCACTGCCTGGCTAAGATTTTATTTATTACATATAGCATTTTGCCTGCATGTATGCCTACCTGCCAGAAGAGGGCGCCAGATCTCATTATAGATTGTTGTGAGCCACCACTCCAACCCCACACCCCTTCTTTTTTTTTTTTTTCCCAAAGATTTATTGATTATGTATACAGTATTCTGCCTGAAGGCCAGAAGAGGGCACCAGATCTCATCATAGATGTTGTGAGCCACCATGTGGTTACTGGGAATTGAACTCAGGACCTCTGGAAGAGCAGTCAGTGCTCTTAACTTCTGAGTCATCTCTCCAGCCTCCCCACCCCACCTCCACTTTTTATTTTAACTTCTCTGAGTTATGTGTAAACAGCACCTCACCCCTGAGTCCTTTAACACATCCTGAGAACAAGGCTGTCCCTTTGCAAATGCATCATGGGGCTCCAGTCCCCAACAGGCCAAAGATAGCTCAGTTCCACGGCTGGGGCCTCTCTGTCTCATGTTTGTCTTCCTTGTTTGCATACCGTGGCGGCTTGTGATCTAGGGCAATGCCTGGCTGCTGGCCAGAGCATATTTGAGTCACTCACCATGTGGCCTGGACTTCCTCCCAGCATGCAGCTGCATTCCAGGAAGCAGGAAGGCCTGGCCTGTAGCTCAGGCGTGGAGACACTGTCCATACGTGGGGGTCACAGAGCCCAGACTCAGGCACTGCCAGTCAGAGCTTCCCCTGGAGTCAGGGTGGCTGGGGCCTTACTTCCTACGAGATACGTTGAAGTCACCATATGCTCTCTGCATTTATTACACCAACTGCGGCGTCGTCATCACCACGTGTGGCTGCGTTTGTGTATTCTCTTGGGGAACATCTTGACTGCTGTCTGCCTATTGCGTCTGATGTTGTTGTTGTTTGAGACAGGGCTCCTCTGTGTAGCCCAGGCTGTCCTGGAACTCTGTAGACCAGGCTGGCCTCAAACTCAGAGGTCTGCCTGCCTCTCTGCCTCCTGAGTGCTGGGACTGGCAGCGTGGGCCAGCCACCCAGCTCGGCTCTCTCTGCCATATTCTTTTTTTTTTTTTTTTTTTTTTTTTTTTGGTTTTTCGAGACAGGGTCTCTCTGTGTAGCCTTGGCTGTCCTGGACTCACTTTGTAGACCAGGCTGGCCTCGAACTCACAGCGATCCGCCTGCCTCTGCCTCCCGAGTGCTGGGATTAAAGGCGTGCGCCACCACACCCGGCTTTCTGCCATATTCTTAAGACAGAATCTCTCACTGAACTGGGAACTCCCTGTTTTCCAGCTAGGCTGGGTAGCCAACAAGCTGTGGAACTCAGCACCATCAGCCCCCCCCACCCCTACCCCCACCATCACCCCCAAACCTCTACCCCTACTATCACCCCCCCAAACATACCCCGACCATCACCCCCAACCACCTATCCTCACCATTACCCCCCAACCCCTACCATCACCCCCACCCCTACCCCCACCATCACCCCCATCCCCCTACCCCCACCATCACCCCCACCCCTACCCCCACCATCACCCCCACCCCTACCCCCACCATCACCCCCCAACCACCTATCCTCACCATCACCCCCCATCTGCCTACCCCCATCATCACCCCCCATCCCCCTACCCCCACCATGACCCCCCTACCGCCTACCCCCACCATCACCACCATGCCCCTACCTCCACCATCACCCCCCTGGCAACCCTTCCCTCCTCCTCCCTCTCTTCCCTTCACGTTTCCTTCTCCTCCCCTTCCTCCTCAACCTCCAGCTCTTCGGTTTCCATGCTGCGGCTTGGAGGAGCATCTTCTAAGGACGCAGTTTGAAGTCTGTGGTGCCGGGTTTTGCAAGTTCGATGTGGCTGCGTCTCTTGGTTGTTCCTGTGTGCATACAGTATGCACCTGTGGACGTGCGCCCACCGTGAGGTCTGAGGACAGCTTTACGGGCTCTGTAGCTTCTTTCCTCGTGCAGGCTGTCTGACAGATGGCCTACCTGGCCTTTCTGATTTGGTGCTTTTTTTGTTTTAAGACTGGCTGGCCTGGAGCTAGCTCTACGTCCCAGGACGCTGCCTGGGACTACAAGTGTTTCCACCACATCCAGTGCATGTGTGGTTTTCTGGGTGAAGGCTGCCGCCCTCACGCCCTTGTTTCATACAGTCCTAGGCCAAGGGCACTTCCACCATCTGGATGACTTCAAAACTGCGTGCTCTTTTTATTTTAATTTTATTTTAAAGATTTATTTATTTATTATTATGTATACAGTGCTCTGCTTGCATGTACTCCTGCTAGCCAGAAGAGGGCGCCATATCACATTACGGATGGTTATGAGCCACCATGTGGTTGCTGGGAATTGAACTCAGGACCTTTGGAAGAGCCCCTTTAATTTAATTTTATTTATTTATTTTTGAGACAAGTTTCTCTGTGTAGCCCTGGCTGTCTCAGAACTCACTCTGTAGACCAGGCTGGCCTCAAACTCACAGTGATCCCCCTGCCTCTGCCTTCCGAGTGCTGGACTTAAAGGCTTGTGCCACTCTACCCACCTGGCTCTCAGTGAACCATCTCGATGGCCTGATCTAGAACATACTTTTGGGTAAAGCTGGCCAGGCTGTGAGGTTCATTCGTGTGAGCCTTGGACAAGCCATTTGCTTGAAGCTTCTGCCTCAGCCCCTTCTTGGGCCCAAGATGGCAGAGTACTATAGAAAGCCCCGATTCCTTGTCTGAGGGCAGAGCCTGGAATGCCCCAGCCCCTCCAGCCCCCGCCCCAGAGCTCTGGTATTTGTACATCTCTGTGAGGTCAAGGCCAGCTGGAGCTGTGTAGTGAAACCCAGTCTCAACAAAACAACCAACTAAAGCAAAACGAAAGAAATGCCACAATTTAAAAAAAAAAAGTGACTGGGCGGTGGTGGTGCATGCTTTTAATCCCAGCATTTGGGAGATAGAGGCAGGCAGATCACTGTGAGTTCAAGGCCAGCTTGGTCTACAACGTGAGTCCAGGACAGCCAAGGCTACACAGAGAAACTCTGTCTAGGAAAAAACCAAAAAAACTAAAAAACAAACAAACAAAAACAAAACAAAACAAAAACATAACAACAACAACAACAAAATCAAAACGGTAGCAATAACAAAAAAGTGGAGCCAGGCAGTGGTGGCACACACCTTTAATCCCAGCACTTAGGAGACAGAGGCAGGTGGATTTCTGAGTTCAAGGCCAGCCAGGTCTACAGAGTGAGCTCCAAGACAGCCAGAGAAATCCTGTCTCAAGAAAAACTAACAAACATGGAGATCAACCAAGGAAGATGCTTTCTTTCTTTCTTTCTTTCTTAAAAAAAAAAAAAAAAAAAAAAAAAAAATTATTTATTTATTATGTATAGTGTTCTGCCTGCATGTACACCTGTACACCAGAAGAGGGCATCAGATCACATTACAGATGGCTGTGAGCCACCATGTGGTTGCTGGGAATTGAACTCAGGACCTCTGGAAGGGCAGACAGTGTTCTTAACCTCTGAGCCATCTCTCCAGCCCCAAGGAAGACATTTTCAACCTGGGATCTTCAGATACGCACACCTGGGCACAGGGCACACATGTGCATACACAAAGGCACAGATGTCACACAAATTATGGCGCCTCCTAGTGACAACCTTTCAGTGGAGTATCAGCCTTGCCTTGCTGGGACTGACAATGCCCAGGAAGTTGAGTTCTCTGTCACCCACACATCTCTGGGGTTGCTGAGGAGGGCATACCCTCACCCCGGCCTGCCTTCACTGCACTGAGAGGACAGCTGTGTGTGCTAGGTCCCTGCTCCATTCCCCTTGTGCTAGTGCTGTGTGTTGCTGTGACAAGGACGATGACCAGAGGAGAGGAGAGGGCTTACAAGCCCTGATCACTGCCCATTGTTGTTGGAAGCCGAGAGGCAGGAACTAACACAGCAGGAGCCTGGTGCCAGAAGACATGGCAGAGAGCACAGAGGTCTGCTGCTTACTGGCTAACTCTCTATGCCCAGCCAGCCGCTGCCACGGCTGCCTTATCTCTGAAGACAGGTTTTACTGTGTAGCCCAGGCCGACCTGGGGAATCTCTGAGTTCCCTGTCTCTGCCTCCAGAGTGCTGGGATTAAAAATGTGCCTGCCACCATGCAGGCCTCCAGCCTGCTGGTTTTTTGTTTTGTTTTGTTTTCCAAGACAGGGTTTCTCTGTGTAGCCTTGGCTGTCCTAGACTGACTCACTTTGTAGACCAGGCTGGCCTCTGCCTGCCTCTGCGTCCCGAGTGCTGGGATTAAAGGCGTGCCCCACCACACCCGGCCAGTGTGCCTTCTTACACTTGTTCTCAGGGTAGAACTGCCTGCAGTGGGCTGGGCCTCCACATTGATCGTCAGACTTGCTCACAGGCCAATCTGATGGTGGCTTTTCTCAGTCGAGTTTCCTTGTTTTCAAATGACTGTGGCTTCTGGGAAGTGTACAAAAAGGAAAGCACGGGCCTTTTGCACAGATCCAGGTTAGCTGGGTTGAGCTGCAGCCTGTAATGAGTCCTTGTAATTCAAATGTGCAGCAAGGGTGAGAAACCAGGGCCCTTGGCCAGGAGGGGGACTGGGGTTGGGAAAGGCTGAAGATTGCAACATTTTGTCTGTCCTTGCTGGCTTCCACACCTCGGCGGTATCGATTCCCACTCAAGAAACCAGGGACCCGCACGGGTCTCTCTCAAAGGGCGCATGTGGATTAGAAAAAGCTGTCGTCACTGCAGGTGAGTGGCTGCGCACGAATCTGAGGGCGGCGGCCCAGCTGGGAAACGGTCCTGAAATAGGGCCCCTGCCACCCCCGCTGCCTCCTCCCTGAATCTGTTCAGGTGAAAACAACTCTCTCCATCCGGGTGTCTCCCCTCCTCCCGCTCACACCTGGGCCTGGGTCCGGCTCAGATCTGTGGAGGCACCAGCGGCAGCCAGCGCGTGAAGTGAGGGCGCTTGGCCACGGGGCGGCGCTGCAGGCTCGCGATGGGAGTGCATCCAGGCTCTGCGCGCCGGCACCTGAGACACATCTCTATTTGAGGATGGTGGCTTGTGGCCAAATGAGGCTTCATTCTGTAGAGGACGCTTAGGACAATTCACATATGCTGCTACAGGTGCAGGTGGGCAGGGTTGGTGCCCTGCCGGATCCTCCCAGGCCTCTTACGTTCACCCTCCGGCTGTTGCTTTTGGTCCATTCCACACTTTCTGAAGTCTAAACTTGGTGGGTAGAAGGAGCTAGCCCACCCACCATGCACCCAGATAATGTTAGTTACCCACTACAAGCCAGAGAAACAGGGGAGGCATATAACTCCTTCTCTTTTGGGAGGAGGACCATGGACCTGGGCACCCCAGAATTCTGCAGTTGGGCCTTTAAAGTTGGGAAGGAATTTGGAGTTGGAGAAGGGGTCTGGACAAAGGGTGAGAGGGCCCCACGTGGGGCTGGAGGTCAATGAGGGTGTAGGTGTCCTTGGATGCAGCCCAGTCTGAGCTGTGACACACGGCTCGTCCTCAAAGAGGAAAATGAGGTCAGCGAGGGCAGGGAGAGATGGCGGGGTGGGCCCCAGTGTGTCATGATTGTGGCTTTGGTGTGGGATGTGCAGCTTTGCATCATGCAGCTTGCTAGCTCAGGGACAGCCAGGGTCAGGGTCAAGGACTGACAGTCCCCACACAGTCCTGGACGTTTTGAGATAGGGTCTCCTTATGTAGCCCAGGCTGGCCTCAAATTAGGTATTCCTTCAATCCCTCCAGAGCCCTGAGCCTAGGGATGTGTGTGTAAGTGGTCCTACCCCAGATGGACATCCCAGGCTCCTTGGTCTCTTCCTGTACCGTGGCGTTCCTCTCCTGCCAAGCCTGCTCTTGGAAGAAAGTCTGTGGTACCCTGCACCTGAGCAATGTGGAGGAAACTCGGTCAGGTGAGGAACAGGTGGAACAAATCCTGGGATTCTGCCTCAGGGTCACCAAGACGCCTGCATCCACAGGTGCGGGGGAGAGGGAGCGATGGGGGGTGGGGGGCGCAGCTTGTGCTAATGGCCGCCTGACTTGGCTTCTAACCCCTCCTCTGAATCAGCAGAGAGAGTGCCATCTCAGAGGCAGGGAGGGTGTGGCTAGCTCAGGTGTGGGAAGCCAGGCATGAGCTGGGTGTGTGGTGTGGGAAGGCCCCAGTGTTGGACCCCTTCTCCTGGGTGGAAGGGTCCACACTCCACACTGGCCTCGTGACTTTGGCTTGGTTCTGAGTGTCCCCATCTTAGGGGGGGTCTTCACACTGATCCCCCTGTTGCAAGTCGTTAGGGGAGGGGCTGACTCATGCGGTCAGTCTGAGCAGCCCACCTGAGAGCTCTCAGACTTTCTCTTCCCACACCCAGTGACACAACCCTGTCCCGAGTCAGCTCCTCCGCAGCTGCGTACCCACCTTCTCCTGCCAGTCCCCCTCTTCCTCCATTGTGGGGGCCGCATGCCCCACTCCAGCTGGTTGAAAGTCTATTAATATTTCAGTTTGATGAATTAAAGATTCTTCCCTGCCCTCCCTCTGATGTCCCAAGAGGGAATTAAGAGAGCATCCGATCCAATCAGACTCCATTAGGATGCAGCCCACGAGGCCTGGAGCTGGCCGAGCAAGCTTTTCTTCCCCAGCCTGCTTTGTCCTCTTTGGGGGTCTGCACAGTGTCGAGGTGGCTGTCGAGGCAGCATGTGCAGGGCAGAGGGGAGGAGAAAGAGGTAACCGGGACAGCTTGGGGGTGGGGTGTCCCTGCAGCTGTGACCTCTGCCCCTTTCCAGGGCGCAGTACCCCAATAGCCCTCCTACTCCAACTCCACGGGGGATTTTTTTTTTCTGGGTCAGTCCAGCCTTCATGGTGTTCTGTCCTCAGTGCTGAAGATAACCTCCGAGAAAGGATGGAAATCTCTGGAGAAGCCTATGGATCAATGGCCTCCTCCAGGCGCTGGCAAGGAGCCATCTCGGGACGTTTCCAGCTCTCCGTCCATCCTGGTCCCCTCTGTGAAGGGACTACTGTGACACTTCTGTGGTTACCGTCCAGCAGCTTCCTAAGTAGGCCAGGGCTGTGGTGTGGTGGGTGTGGCTGACTGAGGGGCCCCCAACCACCTATCAGTTAGACTGTGTGGCTGGAGGGTGGGGCTACCAGCCCCAATTATGGGGGCCCTTTACTCCTTTCCTCCCTATGAAGTCCAGAGTGAGTGGTAGGTCATATTATGTTCACAGTTGGCAGTCAGGCTGGAACAGCACCAATGTTGGCAGGACAGAAGCAGAGTGTCCTAAGGTATGGGCAGCAGGGCAGCGCAAGAAAAGGTCCATTATCGGTGCAAGAAAAGGTCCAGCAGGAAGACTGCAAGGAGGAGATGGGGCGGGGGGCGTGGGGGAGGACAGGGAAGCCTAACACTGCTCCAGGTCCCCTCCCTTCTTCTGGCAGGCCTGTGCATCAGGCCAGCTAGATGGCTGGATGGTGTCTTCTCGTGTGTCTGTGTCGCTCTCCCTGGTGCCCAGGGTCTCTGTCACTCAGCTGAAGGAGCCACGGAGTGGCTGGACACCAGGCTGAAGCCGGGAGGAGCTTTTAAATGTTAATTGTATTTTGACATCTGGGCTTGTGACATTCATCCTAATGACACGTGGCTCGCGGCTGACAGCCCCTGGACACACGGGGAGGGAGAGAGAGATGATAAGTAGTCTTAAATTGCAGAGTGGCAAAGAAGCCGAAAAATCCTGAGTCTTGAGAGAAAAGAGACGGGGGGGGGGGGGGGGGGGTGAGGAGAGAGGAGAGAGGAGGCAGCCTTGCTTGCCAGGGAGCCAGCTCTTTGCTGAGCACTAGCTGTATGCACTGAGCAGCCACTGTACACTGGCAGAGTGAGAGGCCTTTGGAGGATCCAGGTGTGTCGGGCTGTGTCTGTCACACCCCACATCTGCATCTCCTGGTTTTTAAATCCTTTCATCTTTTACTGTCTCCTTCAGAAGCTTCCTGGTCTGGATGTCTCCCGGTCTCTCTGTCTTTGTAATCCCCACCCCCCTTCCCAGCCATCCTGAGGTGTGAGGCAGCAGGTGGTCTGTGAACTAGACAGTCTTGGTCCCTGGGCGCATGGGGACCACTGCCTCCTCTGTAGCTTGAGGACAAGAGAGATCTGTCCTCTCTAGTCTACTGTGCCGTGGTAGGCCACTGGAGCCACTGTTTCCCAGCCTCCCCTGCTTTTCCTTCCTCAGTGGGAAACTGAGGCTGAAAAAGGACATCACTTTCAGACCAGGAAACTCTGGAGCAGCGGTTCGGAAGCAGGATTGGACCACATTGTCCTGTGAGCCGGTCAGGACAGGCGGGCGGTGTGGATCCGATTGACTGGGCACCCCCAGAGCCTGTAACCTGGATGGTATGCTAAGGGTCCCACAGGCATTTAGGGGGACCAGATGGGACTGGAAGTTAGAGGGCTAACATGGGGCCACAGACTTGGGGGGCCTGTGGGCAGTACATGCCCCGTGTCAGTGGCACTCCCAGGGAGTGGCCTTCAGCCAGGTTCTGGTATCTTGTGAGTGTCCCTGAAACAAACAAGCAGGTTGCAGCTGGCAGAATGATTGGATTTGGGACCAGAAGAGATGGGCTGTCTGCCCTTGGAAGGTTCCGGGGGCGGAGGACTGGCATGTCCCAGGGCAGATCCCCAGCCCTCAGGAGTTACCCACCCATGCCAACTGACCCTGAGACGGAGTGAGGACATCTGCCTTTCAGACTTGGTTTCCACCACCGCATGAAAAGGGCTCTGTGACTCCAGGAGCAGAGGGGCACCGATTTCCCTAACTTGACGTTCCAATCCGAGGCCAAGGTGACCTCTGACCCCTTGGTGCCTTGGGGGTGACTTAGTTCTGTGCATTCTGCCAGGGGACAGCTGTGTTCAAATAGCCAGTTCTACCTGAATGGCCGGCTGAGGGGGAACGAAGAGGGCGGGGGCATAGGTGTAGCTGGAGCCCACGGCCACTGGTCGGGCAGTCCAGGTCTACCAGTTCTCCCTGGACTTTGCCCCTTCAAGCTCACCCTGACTTACTTTAATGAACCCCAAATGCTGGACTTCCAAAGACAATTGCTCTCTCCTGTTAGAGTCTTCTAATGGGGGACAGAGGTGGACAGACTGTCTCGTTGAGGCAGTCATAGTAAAGCATTAAGAGAGCTGGGGACAGGCCAGGTAGAAGGCTTAGTGGACACAGGTGCTGCTGCCAAGGCTGGGGACTAGAGTCTGAGGGGACCCATGTGGCAGAGAGAGAACTGACCTCCACAGGCTGCCCTCTGACCTCCACACACAGGTTGTGGTACATAGAATAAGATATTTAAAGACATTTAAACTGTTTTCAGGTATATGGGTATTTTGTCTGTCTGCATGCCTGTGTACCGTGTGTGTTCTTGGTGTCCAGGAGGCTGGAAGATGGCATCAGATCCTCTGTGACTCAAGTCACAGACAGTTGTTTGGCACCATGTGGGTGCTGGGAATTGAGCCTGGGTCCTCTGGAAGAGCAGACAGAGCTCTTAGCTGCTGAGGAGGCTCTCCAGCCCCTTAAAATACATTAAAATATATATATATAAATAAAAAAGCCATGATCTGGGTGTAGTGGCACACACTGGGGAGGCAGAGGCAGGCAGATTTCAGAGCTTGAGGCCAACCTGGTCTACAGAGTGAGTTCCAGGTCAGCCAAGGCTATGCAGAGAAACCCATCTCAAAAAAACAAAACCAACCAAAAAAAAAAAAAAAACAAAAAACAAAAAACAAAAAAACCCCCCCAAAAAAACCAAAAGACAGAGCAAAATGGATAAAGAGCTGTGGACACACCCGGGCAGAACACTTGCTTGGCATGCATGAAGTACTGGGTTCAAACCCTAGTACTGCAAAAACCAGTGGAAAACTGTCACGCTGGGCTGTGGCTCAGTTGGTAGAGCGCTTGCATGGAACCAGGCGTGGCAGGTGCCTATGGGGCCAGAAGATCAGAAGTTCAATGCCAGGCCTGCCTCAAAACCAAACCAAAACAGTGGGTCTGGTGGCATAAGCCAGGAAATCCAGCACTCAGGAGGCTGAGCCGTGAGTGCTGTGTGTACGAGGCTAGCCTGGGCTCCGTAGGAGCCAAAACCAGGGCCAGTGGGATGGTTTAGTGGGGAAGGAGCTTGCCACCATACCTGCCACCCTGAGCTCCACACGATGAAAGGGGGGAACCAGCTCCTGGACGTTGAATGGGCTTCTGTCGGTGTGCTCTGGTATGACTGTGCACACAGTCGCACGCACGCACGCACGCACGCACACACATAATTAAAAAGAAAAGAAAGAGCCAAACCCACAAGACTAGAGCCTGAAGAAGAGAGGAAGCTGCTGCAGCAGGAGGGTTTAGGTCAGACCTCAGGAACAACTTCCAGGCCGCAGAGAGAGAGGAAGCGCAGTCCTGCCCCTGCACGGCAGAGCTGGGTGCCCTTCCTCAGGGCCCAGAGGACTCAGGGCCAGGTCCCTGCAGCCTCCCCTGCCACAGGCTAGCCTCCTGGGAAGAGTTCCTGTGGCCTCCCTTACCACAGGCTAGCCTCCTGGAAAGGTCTCAGAACGAGGCTTGGCTCACTCTGGAATCTTGAGAGCCACTTCAGCCCAACCATAGTCTGACAGATGGGGAGCCCCGTGCTCAGAAAGGTTGGTGACCCTGCACCCAGCGACTCTCACATCCAGCACAGAGGACTCAGCCCAGTCCCCCTCCCCCTCCAGCCTGAACCCAGTCTGAGGTCCAGGGGGTCTGCAGGTAGCTCAGGAGACAGAGGTGTGAATGACCCCTTGGAGGTCATTTTTGGCCATTGCTTCTCCACAGGGCCTGGCTCCCTGGCAGAAGACACCATGGGTTTTCTTTAAAGCGCGCGCGTGTGTGTGTGTGTGTGTGTGTGTTCATGTGCGGAGAGCAAACAGGCGAGCAGTCAGGCTGGCTGGGGCCCATAGCTAAGGGCTGATTGGTGAGTCTTCTGGGCTTTGGTGGTCTGAGGGGGTCACTGCTACCAGGCAGACGTAGGTCTTGGCTGGGGACCTGTGCTTGGGCCTAGCCACAGACTCAGCATCTGTCAGCAACAGTTTCTTTTTTTAATCCCTGAAAAACACAGCCTTTTAGCAACACAGCTGGTGGGAGGTGGGGGTGGGGAGTAATTATGGCCAGAGTGGAGGCAATCCTGAGGGGCAGGGGTAGGGGCGTGGTGGGTTGTGGTAGGTTTGGTTGTCAGTAAACCATGGCCTGTGTTATTTTTAGTTCTGTCCACTCATCCAACCAACCAAAGGATGCTGGGGACCACGTTCTGGGCCATGGCTCTGTGCTGGCTTTGTAGCTGGGCCCAGGGTCTGAACCTTGGGTGCTCAGCACCACTTGGACATGGCTGTCTGTGTCTGCACTGTGAGTGACACTGGATCTTGGTCTCAGTTACACAGAGACAAAGCGTCTATGAATGGACAGTCTGGAGACAGTCGGAGACTTCAGACTGACGGGTAAAGGAGACATGTATTTGGGTCATTACATGTGACAGCGACTAGAGTACACAGGCCGCCGATACTTATTCATTCACCAAACACTCCTAAGCTCACTGTGCCGCAGACATGGTGCCAGGCACTGCTGTGAAGGAGCCTTCCCAGTCTGGAGAGCTGGGGATGGGGGCCTGCGTTGGTAGGGGGCTTGAGGGAAGAGAAGCAGAGCTACCTCAGTCCTTGCTGTTCCCAGACTCTCCCAGGTCCCTCTAGGTTCTTTGGAACTCAGGCGTCCAGCAGCCAGGGTGGCTGAGTGCCCCAGGCCTGGGCACAGTGAACACCAGGTGGCACTAGGAGGCCCCTGGCCCCCTTTCCGGCTCTGTTATCACCCACCCTCTCCTGTCTCCCTGGCACTGTAGCACCTACCCAGGACCGGGCTGACCACTCCTGGGGGCTTTCAGGGCAGCTGCTTCTACAGTCTGGGCCTGGTTGCGAAGATGGTGTGGTCTGTCTCTGGCTTCCTCACGGCCTGCCTCGAGGGCGCCCTTCCGGATCTCCAAAGCCCACGCAAGAGGAAAGGGCAGCTGGCTGCCAGCCTTTTGGTCTGAGGAACTCTTCTTGGGGCTAGCTAGATCCAGGCCACCTGTTAGACCGTGTTTGGTGGGTCCCACGGTGAGCTGGGGACACTAGAGGGTCAGGGGTAAGAGCGATTTTCCCCACAGGCCGTGAGACCTGGGGCAAGTGGATTTGCCTCTCTGGACCTCAGTTTCCTTCCTGGGCATGCTTGTGACAGAAGTGTGCAAACGAGCGTGGCACAGGGGGCCATATGCCACGTGTATGCTATACTATGAGAAGCGGCCCTGCGGGTGGGGGTTCCAGTGACGCACCGGGTGGGTGTAGCGTGTCCCTCTAGGTCCCCGAGCTCTGCTATACTTTTCCGGGTGTGCGACGGGAAGCTGGGCTCCCTGACCCTCGACCTGTGGGGTGAGGAGGGGTCTCCGCCATGTCTTTGGGTGCAGGGGTGGCGAGCTGGCGCGCTCACCGGGGTGGGGGGTAGGAGGGGAGGCTTCCTGGAGCGGGCGACAACGGGGTGCGGAGGGAGCGGGAGCTGCCGGCGGGGAGGGCGTGGAGGGGTGGCGAGTCCCAGCTTCCGGAGGTGGAGGTGCGGGTGTGTGTGGGGGGGACCCGTGCTCTCGCTCTTTAAAAGGCCGGCGGAAGCGTGGCGCGCTCGATCCGCACTCGCGGCGCAAACTTGCGGGCTGGGCTCTCGCGTGCGGTGCGGCAGGGCGGTGGGCGCCGGGAGCGGTGCGGCCCCCTCGGCCCTCGGCCCCGCGCTCCCGGCGCTCGCGCCCCTCCCGCGCCGCCCGGCTCCCTGTGCCTGGCTCGCAGGCTCTCATATTCTCCCCGCCGCTGCCGCTGCTGCCGCCGTCAGGTGCCCGCACCTCGGCCGGCTGCGCTTGTTCCCCAGCCCCGAGCCTCGGCGCACGCAGCGCCCCGCACCGCCTCGCCCGCGCTCTCGGGGTCCGCGGCGGCGGCGCGGTGGCAGCACCGGCACCGTGGCGGCCGCTCCCAGCTCCAGCTCCCCGGGAGCAGCCGCCGAGCGCCGCTTGCTGCTCCGAGGCTCCGGCCAAAGCGGCAGCCAGCTCCTCCCCGCCGCGCCCGGGACTGCCGGCGGCTCCGCGCCCGGCTTGGTCCGCAGCGTCAGCGCCGCCCGCCGCGGCCCGGGCTCCCGGCACCGCGAGCAGCTAACGGCTGGCTGCCGCCTCCTTGCGCTCCCCGGGTGCAGCCGACCCCTGGCCGCGGCGTTCACCTCGCCGATGCGCGGTGAGTTGTAGCCAGAGGGACACGGGCGGAGGGGACGATGCCCTCCGGCCTCCGGGAGCGCGGGCTGCAGTGGGGACCCCGGCGTTTGGGGAGGTGGCCTCACGAGCTCCCTAGTTCCGGGAGGAGGGCGCGGGACCCAGGTACAGGGGCTCCCCTCAGGGTTGGGGAGGCCCCTCCGATGCCCCCTCGGGGACCAGGCACAGCTATTTGCGGATCTGGGGGAAAGTGGGGTGGGGGCTGTGATGGGCTGCACTGATGACAGGTGGAGTTGGCTCCGATGGGGGACGGTGACACCCGCGCGCCCCCTCTTTGGAGAGGCTAGGCGATGGGGCGCGGGTCGGGGTTTGCGCCTTTGCCCCGTGGTCCTCGGCCGGAGGGCAGCTCCGGACCCTTGCTGAGGCTCCCTTCTCTGAGAACCGCGTCCAGCCCGGGCACCACCTTCGCCACTGGCTGGAGCCCGAGCGCCTCCCGCCTGCAGCTGCCGCCGTGGTTTGCGGTGGCGCTGCAGGTCTGGGGTCTCTCCGCAGCCCCGGGACCTGAGGTCAGGCTTTCTTTGGACTCTTGGGACCATACCCTCCCCGAACCCTTGGTGAACCGAGCGTCTCTAAGGGCTCTGTGTGAGCGAGCGTGTGGAGGGGGAGGTCCCTGCTCAAGGGTCGCTTCCCGGAGCCCGCGGGCAGCCGTGTCCCCTCCCCGCGCGGGGGCGGGGCCGAGGTGGAGGCCTGACTGTGCGCTGCGCCCCCGCACCCCGCACCCGGCGCTGCGAGGCTGTTTGTGCTGAGCTGGGGCAGCAGCGCGGCGGCGGCGGCGGCGGCGGGGAGTCCTGAGCGCAAAGGACGAGCGCCCTCTGCCCTTAGGCCCTGAGAGACACTATCATGGTCAGACAATCCTTTTCCGCAGGGGGTACCTGGTTTCTTCTCTTTGTCTTCTCACTATTCCTGCCCAGGGAGAAAGCTAGCTTTTGGGGACACCCTCTGGACTGGCTTGCAGGGTTAGGGTGCCCCAAGCCACATGTGTGGCAGTGTGATGGCCACCCTGCCGTGTGTCTGGCATGAGGGGTAGGTGTGTGTGTGTGTGTTCGCAGCCATCCCCTCTACTCTGGGTTCTGGACTTAGAGCAGGCAGGAAAGCCAGCACTCTGAGAGTGTCCCTGCCAAGGCCGCTAGAGCAGTTTAGCGTGATCGGGCAGCCAGGGTTTCCTTTCTCTCCCTACCTCTCAGGCTTGGTCTTAGCCTCTTTCCCCCGGGCACTGCACCCGAGGAGGTGGCAGGCCTTTGGTGAAAACTTGGGAGCATTCCTGAACTGCTCAGCTAGGAGCTTGGAGACTCCCTTGGGGGGTGGGGTGGGGTGGGGTCGGGGAGCATCACAGAGGATCCTCACAGGACCTGGGCAGGCGGGAGCATGCTGTGGGGGTTAGTCCGCAGTGGAAGCCTGTTTCCTGGAGGAAGCCCCAGCCTTGGTCAGAGCCTCCTCCTGGGTGGGACCTTTGGGAATGCTACCTCAGAGTCTCTACTGAGCCCTGAAGTGCATGCCTCAGACATGACCTCTCATTCTGGAAGCTGGCTGGGTTTAGCAAGGGAGAACAGTGCATGAATCGTGGATTTTCAGGCGTGTTCAGAGAGGGCAGTGGGGGGGGGGTACTCAGCCCCACACAGAACAGGTCCGAGGAAGGGAGGAATAGGACAGGAGCTGAACAGCTTTTCTGGTCTCCCCTTCTCCTCCTCTCACCTGTGTCAGTGTTTTCTACATCTTTCTGTTGGAGGTGTGGTTTGTTGGAGCCTGGCAGTCGGCCTGTGAGTGAATAGTTTGCCGTCCAGAAGAGTCCAGAATGCTCTGTAGCCTTGTCCCTGTCCTGAGGGCCCCACAGCCCACTTTGGGGCAGCTGGGCTGTCCCTACCCCACTGCAGGGGCCAGCTGGTAAGAAGACGGGGAGCAGAACCTATGGACTCCAGAGCCCTGTAATTATAGCTGACAGACCCATCCTCTTCCCACAAGCACAAGCAAGCAGCCCCTAATTACCACCCACCCCAAGACATCTGCCCACCCTGCTGTCCTCCTCTTCTCGCCCTTCCCAGTGGGCAGGCCCTGCTGGGAGCTGGGACAGCTGGGCTGTCAGCTCCTGCCACCTGGAGAAGGCGTGAGGGAGCTGGCAGCCAGGCCCCAGCCCTGCTCTTGGCCTGGCAGAAGACCTACTGGCTAAGCAGGACCACCTGAAGAAGCAACAGAGGGGCTTGGAGTGGGGGAACAGCTTCCTGTCACTTCCCACAAGACCTCTTGTAGCTGAGAGGGTCAGGTCTGCCCCAGTCAGGGGGCAAATACTGGAAACCCACTGAAGGGAAGCTGGAAGCTGGCTCACTGGGCAAGCACCAGGGCCTGAGTGTGGGTACCAGCACCTGTGTGAGAAGGTGACGTGCTGATGTGCCTGTAATGCAGCCCTGGGGAGGTGGAGCCTAGCCCAGTCAGCCTACAGCTGCCTACTTAGTGAGCGACCTGGCTCAACAAAAAGGGAGGAGAGGCACTGGGGGTGACACCGCCATCTACTCCTGGCTCCCGTATGTACACAAGCATGCACGAGTGTTCACCACACACACACACACACACACACACACACACACACACGCATGCATATACAGTGTGCACATAGCAGCATTGGGAGATGTCCCTGCCTGGGGCCCTTGGAGAGCAGGCTGGCTTCTCAGGCCTGTGCACCTGCCCTCTGCCCAACAGTGCCTCCCTCCGACCTCGCCCACCTCAGGCTGTGGTTCCTCTTCCCCAGAGAGCTTTGCTTCTGCAGGAAAGGATTTGAGAAAGACCTCCTTAGAGAAGCACCTGCTGGCTCCAAGCTGGCCTAGCCCGCTGTCCCCCCGCCCCCCCACCTCTTCCTGGTGAGCCCACAGGCCGGGAGCGGCTGGTCCTCAGCCGCCCATGAAGTGTCATCTCAGGAATGTGTCTGTGTAGCAGTCTCCTGGTGGCAGTCAGGTGTTAATGTGTGGACACGCATATATTAAACGAATTGGGTAACCCGGTGCATAATGGCATTATCGGGACCCTGTTCAATTAAAGTAGATATTATCTGCCGTAATTGGGAAGTGACAGCCCATAATGACAGCCTGTGCCATTTTAGGCCCGAGTGAGACAGTCTAGTTAGGCCTCCACTCTCCGGGAGAAGGCAAGGCCACGGCCATTGTGGCGAAAGTGATAGCTGTGGGAGTCAGGGGAGCACAGCGGGGTGGAGATGGGGCGTGGGCCAGAGGTTTGGGTTCTCTGGTTGTCTCTCCTCAGTCTTGGGTGACAGAAACCAGCCCTTGTACCTACTGGTTAGGGCAGGGCTAGTTAAAACAAAGCCACTGCCTGGATGCAGAGCTGGTTCAGATACAGAGATGAGAAAGAAAGCTCCTGGCAGGCACCGTCTGTCACAGGCACCATCCTGGCCTCTCCTGGTTCATGGCCTTTGTGCGGCCTGCCCAGGGATGGAGGCCTGTCCTCAGATGTGGCGAGTCCACAGCTCTGTGGCAGGATAGATTGGATAGGGCTAAGCTACCCGCTCCAGGCAGTGCTTGTGTGTGTGTATGGAGGGGTGGGGGGGGGGCTGGATTTAGGGAGGGGGTGGGACAGAAAGGGAGCAGCCACAGAGATGAGGCCACAGCAGCAGGAGCTAGCTGTACTTGAGTCTTGTTATGGGAAGCAAGGAACGGTGGCAGCCAGCGTGGGGGGGGGGGGGGTGGAGAGGAGAGGGGAGGTCTGGGCCATGGACACCGTCCCGGGCCTGAGGTTGGCCAGTATGGATTTTGATTCTCCAGAGAAGACAGGCAGTGGGTGTTTCCGGCCAAGAGTTGGTGGCCTGTGCAGGTGGTGGTCCCTCTGGGCCACGGGGTCTCTCTTTCACTGTGTCACTGCGCTCAAGCCCAACCCCCCCCCCCCCCCCCCGCCATTTGCCTCTCTGCACTGTGGCCGGGGAGTCTGATTTGACCTTAGCTGGTTACCTTCTCTGGCCTTGTCCCCTCAACCACCCCTCCACTCCCTCCCTCCCCTCTGGACGGGCTGTCCTGCTGCTGTCCCCTGATAAAGAGCACCAACCTCAGGGCCTTTGCCTCTGTGGTCCCCTCCAGGCTTCTGCTCAGAGATCCACAGGGCTCGACCCTTCCAGGCTTTGCTTTCTGTTTGAATGCAAGTCCTCGTCACCCTCCCCCCCAAAGGACTGCTCTGGGTATCCTCCCCGACCCCTCATTGTGCTACATGGCTTTTGTGCCCTCCTTCGTGGCTAGTGTCAGCTGCACAGGGGTGTGCATCCAATGAGGCACGGCAGCACGGCAGGGCACACTGTAGGACCCCAGCTGTATTTGACTGAATGGTCATGGTTAAACAGTCTGCGTTCCCCACACACCGCAAGGCCCCCAAGTCCTTCCCCGTAGACTGCAGGCACGGCTGCTGGTTGTCTGTCCTGGGCTCTGCCTCAGTGGAGCTGCATGGCTGCCTCTGGGTAGGACCTGTCTCTGCCTGTCATTGATTGAGGGTGTTATTTTGTGTTCTGATCCGTGGAGGAAGCACGCACAGACGATGTGGAGAAGCTGGTCACATGGGCCCCCAGTGTGCACCTCTCCCGCCCCGAAGCTTCAGCTTCAGCATCAGCGGGACTAATATTTGTTGTAGGAGCTGGAGTAGCTGGAGTAGCTGGAGTAGCTGGGCACATTTCCTGGGGGAGGAGGGCTCTTGGCGGCCACTGGGAGGGCAGAAGTACGGGACAGTGGGTGCCATGTTTTCCTCAGCTGGGAAGTCATTTCCTGTGTCTTTCCCACACCCACTCCTACTCCCCTTTCATACCCCTTTCTCCAGGGTGTCCCCTCTGAATCTGGCCTGTGCTCTGGCAGAACCTGGGCGGATGCCTGGCGGTGTGGGATCTCGTTTCAGAACTTTGTGTGGGGGTCCTAGTCAGGAAGCTTCCGCTCTTTGGGTTGTGGGGCTTCCAGAGCTGGATACCAGCACCATCCCCTTGGTTACCAGCCTCTGGTTGTTAGGTGCTGAGGCACCAGGATTGCGGCAGGGGGGTGGGCGGGGAGTTCTTGCTCTTTAGCATAAGTCTCTGGGTGGGTAGAAAGTTCCAGATGCCTGGACGCCTTGGCCCTGTCATTCTGAAACCTCACTCCAAGTTCCACCTTTAGAACTGCCCTGTGTGTTACAGAATCTTGTAAATACAGAGCAAGCCCCTAGGAAGGCGTGCAAGCCCCTGGGAAGCTGTGCAGGCCCCTGGGAAGCTGTGCAGGCTGCGTGCGGGGTGGATCTGCCCCGCGGGTCTCAGGCGGGCAGAGCTTTCTCACAGTGGGTCAGGGGAGGTTTTGAGTGACCTGCGTCTCATGTCTTAGCACTCGCATGTCCCTTTGGGATGGTGCTGACTCACAAACCAGTCCTTTGCTGGGTGGTAGGGTCCTGGGGATCGTGGAGGCAGAAAGAGGGGAGAGACCCCTGGTTCCTTTTCTTTTGTCCTTTAGGGTGAGATGTGGGCTGAGGGGTGTCTACACAGCTGAGGAGATTTAGGACAGTCCCCCCCTCAGCCATTCAGTCTCCAGCTTGCTGAGCTGAATGGGAGAAAAAGCTACCCAAGGTGGGACAGGCCACCACGCTGAGGTGCTAGAGCAAGGCTGGGGTGGGCTGAGGGTGCGGCCTGGGTTCTATTCTAGCTCTCCCTGCAGGCCTTGGTCCCCTGAGTACCCACATCTGTCCTGGGGCACAATCTGCAGTGGATCCAGCATAGTGGCTTCCACCTCGTCCCGTAACACAGTAGTACAATGTCTGTCTGTCTGTCTGTCTCTCTCTCTCTCTCTCTCTCTCACACACACACACACACACACACACACACACACACACACACACACACACACACACACGCACACCCCTGCCCCCATTTTCTGCCCTCAGTTCTGGTGTCTGGGTTTTGTTCTGTTTGGTTGGTTGTTGCTCTGTGGTCTGGCTCCTCATGGGTTGGGCCTTGCCTGGGGAGGAAGGGTTGAGGCCAGAAAGGACTTTGCATTGACAATGAGACAGGTTCCCGTGCCCTCCCACACCACCCTCAGGTAGGTGACAGAGGCCCGCTTAGATGGCAGCCCATCCCAAGTTCCCTTTATAACTTCCTCACTCAAGAGAAAGCTCTGGAAACTGCCTTACGGTTGGCCTTCCACAGGGGGAGGCTGGCTCTGTGCTGTCACTGTCCACCCTGAAGCCAGCGGGAGGGGGGAGGGAGGAGGACTAAGCCAGGGGCGCGGGGCTGCTGGGGGCTGGGGGGTGGGAGGAGAAGAGAGGGGAGAGGCAGCCAGCCTGGGAAGAGGTGCCTTTAGTTTGCTCTGTTTGAGCTGCCCTGGCTATTTTGGAATTAGTGGGGGGAGAGAGTCTGGGGCCTGGGGAATGGACTTCAAAGAACCCCCCTTCTCCCTGCAGGGGGAGACAGGCGTCCCCCGGTGCTGTTCCCTGCCTCCTTTCAGGGTATTTTTACTTCCCCTTGTTCCTAATACAGCATCAAAAGATGGGCAACGGGGTGGGGGGAGGGGGGCTGCAGGAGTGTGTGTCTGACAAACCCTTTGGAGGAGTCAGGCCTGCCAGGAGTGCTAGGGGACCTGTTAGGGCCGGGGACTAGGATCCAATCCGAGAGACGGAGGTTTGGCAGCGGAAGTGCCCTCAGAGCTCCTGATCCTGGCTCTGCTCATGTTGGGCTCCCCCCAACCCCCTTCCCTGATTGTCCTCACATGTGGGCGGTGTAGTGAGCCTCTAGGGAAGGCTGTCAGAGAACCCCTGGAAAGGGCTGCAGGCCTGTGTAGGGCCACTGTCACAAGCTGTTTCATGCAGGCTCCCTGCACCAGCCGGCCCTGATGTGGCTCATACTCAGGGTGCCAAACCCCCTCCATGGGACACTTATGGAAACAGTCATGAACTCAGAAGGCCTGAGGGGCTGCCCACCACAGCAGTGGGGTGACCAGACCATGGGACAGCCTGCACATACACTGCCTTTCTGCTCTGCGGGCTAAGTACTTGGTGCCACAGCTGCCCCCTCTGTGGGATGGGACTGAACTCTAACCGCTCCTGTAGTTGGTGGAACCGCCAAGTAACCCCTTGGCAGCTGTATGGCATGTCCATGCCCTGTGTGCACACAGGTCGTTTTGGTGGCAGCTGCAGATGTGCCCGTGGGGCCAGCATGGTGCCCAGACTTAGGCAACTTACATATCTCAACAAGAGACCCAGAGGAGCTCACCTGGCAAGGCAGCGCAGAGCTTTGGGATCCCTGTGGTGACACCAATCTCTTTCTAACTGCCTGTGAGCTGCCTACTGTGCAGAGAAAGATACTTAGAAAGTGACCCTATAAAGCCATTCCCATGAGGGGCGTGGGGCGACAGCTCTGAACAGAGGTAGCCCAAGACACTGGCTGTGGCTCCAGCGCCAGCTCCCTGGGTCTTGGAGAAGGTGGTGCTCCCAACCTTTCCATGTGCTTTGTTTCTGGACCTGGGACATCTTGATCTGGGTGACTGGGAACGTCATGGGATGCTCTGGGCTTCCAGGGTGCTGGCTGAGCAGGGCCACGTGGACTTCGTCACTGGGGTCTCTGTGTTGAGCTGTTGCACATGGAACATTTGAGGTCTGGGCTTGTAGCTCAGTGATGGAGAGCTTGCTTCGATGTGCTGGACCTTGGGGTTCAATCCCAGCCCCCAACACTTAGTGTGAGGACCCCGTGGTCAGAAAAGCCCAGAAGCCATCTTTCCCTTCCCTCTTCTTGGGGCTTCAGTAGGAGGGCTGGCAAGTCGGGGACCCCTGCTGGGCCTCTATAGAGGCACCTTATTTCTAAGGGGAAGTTTTAAATCCAGACTCTAGTTCCTCTTCCAGTTGCATGAGAAACTGAGGCACAGAGTGGCCAAGTAGCTGGCTGGCCTTTACTTGAGAATCCCATGGCGAAGGGGCCATGGGGTCACCTCTCAGCCCTGACGCAGCTCCCAGCTGTTCCCCAGGTGGGCCCTGAAGGAGAGGGAGGAGGCTGCTGGCTTTAGGTGGGGGGGAGGGCAAGGCTGAAGCAGGGGGGGGGCCCGCGGAATTCCCGGGGGAAATTAGCCCAAATTAGCTGTGAGGCTGAGGAAGAGCTTTGTTTCTCCTCTCTCCCTGCAGATAAATATTTAATCACAACAACAATAACAGCAGCGATGACAATAGTGTGCAGGGGGCAGGCCGCAAACCCGAGCCCCACTGGGGCAGGCAGGGAGATGGAAGGAGGCCTGAGGAGGCTGAGGCAGGGAGGGCGAGGGACAGGAGGAAGGAACCTGGCTTGTCCCTCTGCCGGGCACTTGTGTGCCGGGGGTGAACATGTGGAAGTGGTGAGCCCCAGATCCCCACTTCTTCCCAGCCTTTGAAGTTGCAGCTCCCGGCCTGGGCTCAGCCAGCACCACAGCCTTCCTGGGCAGCCTCTCCTCCCAAGGTCTTCCTTACCTGGACCCTGAGTCTCCCCAAAAGCTGTGTTTCCTGTTAGGAGCTATGAGCTGAGAGCTCTCTGTTCCGCATTTCTGTCATGATGTTGGACTGACAGGATTGGGGTCTTGCTATATAGCTTCTGAGGGCATGATGAGGGGCCCATTCCTTCCCAGCCTTGCTTGCTGTCCCTAGAGCACTCTCTTAGGGGCCTGGCCTCTGTGGGCAGTGGACCCTGGCCATCGAAGGTCTTCAAGTGTGACCCTGCTTTCAGCTCAGCCCTGCATTTCCCGAGGAGCTGGCTACAGCATTGAAAATCAAGGAGCAGTTTATAGCGTCCTCGGTGCTAACCCCTGGGCTCCCTCTCCCAGGCTCTCGACAGAAATCAGAAACAGCAATGTCTCCTTCAGGCTGGGTGACAGTCTCTCTCTCTTTCCCAGGTTGGGAGGAGCAATCAGAGCTGTTTTCTTCTTGATGCAAAGATCCCGCCAGGATAGGAGCGTGCCTCCCTTCCCACAGCCAGACACGGAAACCTGGCCTGCAGGACATGGGGACAAGGATCCAAGACCTCCTGTAGCCCCGGCCACTTGCTGTCGCCTGTGGGTTTGGCCTGTGTGGGCCCCCGAGTTCTATTCAAGTATCAGAGGAGGAGGAGAGATCTCTGGGATGGGCTATCTTGAGCCATCCTGCTGCTGAAGCTGCCCTGTCCGCGTGCGCCCAGGTCACGGGACCCAGAGCCTGCTAGGGCTAGGAGTGGGGCCCACTATTCATGGGTCTCTAGGCCTTTCCGAAATGCCTGGGAAGGGAGGCTGGGCCTGGTGGTGGGCCCGGCTGCCTGTCTGCCTGCTTCTCACCACTTCCGGTCCCTGGGTGCCTTCATCCTTAGGGAAGCCCAAGGGCCACCCCCACATGAACTCTATCCGCATTGATGGGGACATCACGCTGGGGGGCCTGTTTCCCGTCCATGGCCGAGGCTCTGAGGGGAAAGCCTGTGGGGAGCTGAAGAAGGAGAAAGGCATCCACAGGCTGGAGGCCATGCTGTTCGCCCTGGACCGCATCAACAACGACCCTGACCTACTGCCCAACATCACGCTGGGCGCCCGCATTCTGGACACCTGCTCGAGGGACACCCATGCCCTCGAGCAGTCGCTGACCTTTGTGCAGGCGCTCATCGAGAAGGACGGCACGGAGGTTCGCTGCGGCAGCGGGGGGCCGCCCATCATCACCAAACCCGAACGAGTGGTGGGCGTCATCGGAGCTTCAGGGAGTTCGGTCTCGATCATGGTGGCCAACATCCTCCGCCTCTTCAAGGTTAGTACCTGCGTGTTCCGTGGCCCGGGGTGCCCTCTTCTTCCTGGCTGTGGGGGAGTGTATGAGGATGGGGCCCCCACGCTGGCTCCGGTGCCTGATCCTGTGTTTGAAGCTCCAGCCTGGCGCAGCCGGCAGGCGTGAGCTCGCTGAGGGATGGGGCTTGGTGTTGACCTGGGTTCTGAAGCAGATCCTGCCCTGAACCTGGAGGGGGCCTGGAAGTGTGGTAAAGAACAGCCAGAGAGAGGCAGACAGACAGACAGAAGACAGGTGGATCGATGGAAGGGCAGCCAGACAAAATGTAGGATGGGATCGCCACAGTGTTACAGATCGCCAGGAGAGAAAAGCAAGACTTTTGTTTTGACATTGTTTTCAAATAATTGCGATTCCCAAGAAAGGTGTGTTTTCTTCTGGTTAGCTGAGGAAGCCCCTGGTGGCCCTCCCAGCCCGCCCTTCGGTTCCGGCTGGAGAAGAGTGGCCTGGTTTTCTGCTGGGGGTGGGGTTGTGGGTCCAGGAGGACGGAGGCGGGGGGTGGAGGCAGCGGCTAAGCTCTAACCCTGCAACCCTAACCTAGCCCTGGCCTCCTTCCCACCCTCCCCTCTGCCCTCTGCCCTCCTCCTCTACGTCTTCCTCTGCTCCCTTCCCAGCCCCTCCCTGCCCCCTCCACCACCCCCCTTCTCTTCCCGGGGCAAGAGCTGCTGATTTGCAATTCAATTGGAGCCAAGTGCTTGCTAAGCTGCTAAAACAACTGAAAGCTACTGGGGAGAGGGAAAAAAAAAAAACGTTACAAGCATTTTACCAATAATTATGCTCCGCTGCCCCCACCCCCAAGCCTGCCTCTTCTGCTCCGTACGTGGTGAAAGTGGTCGGGGAGAGTGGGAGGGAGAGAAAGGGCTCAGAAGAGACCGCTCCCCCTCCCCCAGTTCTCTAACCCTGACCTCTAGCTCCTTTGCCCCGGTCTCCAGAGCTTGCTGAGGCCTGGGAGAGGCTGAGCCACTTGGGGTAGGAGGAGAGGAAGCCGATCCCTCTCACTAGGAGCCCATTTGTCTGACTCCCAGCATGCATCAGTACTGGGGATGGCGTGTGTGCCTGTAGGAGGGGATGGATAGAGAGGAAGTTCCTGTTTGATGGGGTAGAATTTAGCCATGGCGAGTCTCAGGTAACCCACACTGCAGCACATACCCTGCCAGCATCGGCAGCCATTATAAAACCCGTGTGTGCACCTGCTGTGGCCTTAGGGTAGCCTTCTCCTGGGGCATGCGTTTTACTTGGTTTGTGTGTAGGAGCGGCTGGGACCTCTAAGGAAACGCTGCCCTCGCAGTGGGCATTTCAAGGAGTCCCTGGGGACGTTGTGGTCCTGGTCACTTCATGGGTTCTCAGAGTGCTGTATTGGAGTGAGCAGCCTGGTTGGGTCCTCTTGTGCCTCTAGCCCCACAGAGAGGAGGGGCCTGCCCCAGTGATGGTTGGGACTGCTGAGTCACCCAGGGCCCTGCCAGGCCTGGGAGGGAGGCAGCCTGGGCCGCCCAACTGTGCTCCTGGTGACGTGGGCTCAGCCCCCACCTCATTGCAGGTGAGACTTGCCTCAGTGCTCAAGATTGTAGGAGGAGGGCCCTAGGGATGGGCTGGGGGAGGCACTGGGCGTCTGACATTCTGTGTGCCGAGCCCACAGAATGGCCTGTCTGGATGGTTGACTTTAAAACATATTCCAGGGACCACATATCTGGGGGACAGTTTGGAGCTATTCCACCCAAGGATGGGCACAGCTGGTGTGACAGGAGCCAGGCAGGGCTCAGGGGCTGAGCCTCTGATCAGATGTGAAGAGGTTGTGAGGTCCGAGCTGAGCCCCGTAGGACCACAGGGACTGGCGTGTGTTGTGAGGTCAGCGGACTGCATTGACTGCTGTCTGGAAAGGGGGTGGGGGGAGGGGCAGCCAGAAGGCCGAGGTCTGTGCTCCCTGGGTCCCTTTTAGTGATAACAATGGCTGGCCCAAGCTGCTGACATGCGGCTGCTGCACTAATGAAACTGATAGAGATGAGAGTTTTGACCGGAAACTCAAAAGCCATTTACAGAGGTGAGAAGTTTAACCCGGCGAGGGTGGGCAGGGCAAGCTCAGGAGCGCTAGAGAACCTGGGTCACTGCCCAGCTCTGCCTCCCAGTCCTGACAGGGACAGCCTGCCTCAAGGCCAGACCTGTGTGCTGCAGCTGCACGGGGCCAGACCTCTGCTCCCTTTTAGACTGCTAGCTCCCACAAATGAGGCAAAGTGGGATGGGATGGAAACTCAGGGCATCTCTGAAGAGCCGATGCCTGACTCTGGGGGCCACAGGCCTAGCAACCCCTTACATCACATCCTGCTTGTTTTTCTCAAGAGAGCTGAGTAGAGCTGGGCGTGGTGGTGCACGCCTTCAATCCCAGCACTTGGGGGGCAGAGGCAGGCGGGTCCCTGCAAGTTCAAGTTCAAAGCCAGCCTGGTCTACAGAGTGAGTTCCAGGACAGCCAAGGCTACACAGAGAAAAACCAAGACCGGGCGGGGGGGGGGGGGGTGGGACACAGTCCCTGAGGAGGAGGTGGCTGTGCATGCCGTGTGGTGGTGACAGCCCTAGGCAGGGTCTAGCCTGAAGTTTAATCCTTGTCCCTCCAGAATCATTACAATTCCACTTATGGTATCAGGCCTTGTCATCAGAGTGTGCTGAGCCAGAGGGACATTCGTTTTGAGAACAGATGTTGAGGGTGGCCCAGACGGCTTATAGGCTCTGACCTGTGCACCTGGGGGGGGGGGGGGGAGACAGACTCTGAATTACTGCAGTTCTTTTTGTATGGGAGAGAGCTGAGGCCTGGAAGAGAGGCCAGCCAGAGTAGTTGTTGAACTTGGTTGGACTGACCATGTGGGCATGCCGATCAGCCTTACCCTGTCTTAGTGTCTTCATCTGCAAAAACATACGATGACAATCGCCCTAACCTCCTTGGCCAGGTGGATGGAATTGGGAGGTGGGGCTGGAGCAAGGGCAGCACAGTGCCTGGCACACAGTCAGCCCGCAGGAAATGTCACACCCAGCTTGGAGCTGGGCCTCAAGTCAGCGTGAGACGCTCCACCGATGCAGAAGAGCTGGGAGCAGGAAGGCTGCGACAGCCGGTGACCTTTGAGGCTGATCCTGGAGAGTTCCTGCCATCTGCTGGGCCGCGTCTTCCTGTGGGGGCTTCGAGCTTGGTGTTGGCTGAGCAGCCAGTGTCTCCATGGGTAGGGACAGTCCTCCTGTTGGGCCTAGTGAAGGAGAAGGGCCTTTGAGCTGCCCCAGCCTGGCCGCGAGGGTACTACCATCATGGGTGGGACTGAGTGGCTGTTGAGCAGGTCCAAGGCTCAGCCAGCCCTCACCCTTGCCCAGGACACCCGGGAGAGTAGTAGAGTTGAGAGCAGAAATGGTTCTGGTTCTTTCAGCATGTTTCAGGCCATGGAGGAGAGGAACTCTGAGAGTCGTCTGCCTCCCCTCGGCAGCTCAGCCCCAAAGCTGGGACATGTAGGCTTGGGCCTCCCCTTCCTTGTGAAGAGCTGCTTGGCTTCTTTCTGAGCTCATCCTGGGCTCAGCCTCTCCCCAGCCTCTTGCCTGGTCCTGCCTTAGGCTCCGCTAGAGGCTGCTCAGTGTCTGGGACCATCTTCCTCTCACACGTCTTTCTTTCAGCAAGGTCGTGTGTAACTCAGGCTGGCCTCATGTAGCTCAGGCTGGCCTCAAACTTGCCATACAGCTCAACTTCTGAGTCTCTTGCCTCCTCCCCAGTTCCCCAGTGCCAGGATGACAGGCATCCACTCTGGTTTTTGTTTTCGGTCAACTTGACAGAAATTAGTTGTTTGGTAAAAGAAACTTCAAATGAGGAAACACCTCCATCAAACTGGCCTACGGGCAAGTCTGTGGAGAATTTTCGTGGTTGATGACTGATGTGGAAGGCCTAGCACACTGTGTGCAAGGCTACCCTCGGGCTGGTGGTCCTAAGTGTGTAAGGAAGCCAGCTGAGTAAGCCATAGGGAGCAGCCAGCATGCAGCCCTTCATCCATGGCCTCTCCATCAGTTCCTGCCTTGAGCTCCCGCCACAGTGGTGGGCTGTTATCTGGAAACTTCCGCCACACCTAGTTTCTGTGGTGCTGAGCGTGGAATCCAGGCTTCCTGCTTGTTAGGCAGCACCTACCCACCCACCCTCCAAGCCACACCCCCGAAGTGGAAGTTTCTGGTTTCCCTAAAAACTCAGTTGTGTCATGAGATGTTTTTCTGGAAGCTGTCCTGTGAGAGGGTGTATCATGTTCTGCTGAAAACAGGCACGTGAGAGGGCGCGTGATGTTTAGAAAGGGTAGACATTGAACCCCACAGACAGGGAGATGACGCTGTTTGCATTGCTGTGCCGTGCAACGTGTGGCTGGTCTCCATTTAGTAGAGAGAAACATATCAGAGGCCTTTCTGGGGTATTCTGGCTGATTCTGGCTGCTTCCACTGACTTGTGCCGATTCGGCAGAGCCTTGCTGTTCCTGCTGGACTGTGCCACTGTTACAGATTCGTGTTGCTGTTTGGTGTTTGCTGTCGGACTGGACTGCTGGTGTCCTGACAGCGAAGACTAGAATCGCCTCGAGGAACTAGGTCTGATCAGGTCCACAGCGCCCTTGTCCTACTGACCTCCTTCTCTACCTCCAATTGGTGGGTTAGAAGGTGTTTGAGAACCCTAAGTAAAGTTTGGAAGAATCTTAAGCCTACACACCCCAGCCCCTGGAGCCATCTTTCTAGAACCCAAGGCTGCTTAAGCGTGATCTGTACCACAACTTCCCACAGCTCCCCGGGCAATGTCAACTTGGACAGCCCCGCCACACCCCCTCTGTGCGCTCTACCGCAGCCATTTTGTTTTCTTTACATTCCTGAAGGCACCAAGGTGTTTTAAAGCCAACAGCCTCTGTGCCTGGAATCTTCTCTGGAATCTTCTCTCTCCCTCTTGGCTCAGACTCACAGCGATCTGCCCGTCTCTGCCTCCCGAGTGCTGGGATTAAAGACGCGTGCCACCACACCTGGCTCTGAGATGGTTTTTCTTTTTTTCTTTTTGGCCTTTTGAGACAGGGTCTCTCTGTGTAGCCTTGGCTGTCCTGGACTCCCTTTGTAGACCAGGCTGGCCTCGAACTCACGGCAATCCTCCTGCCTCTGCCGGGGCTGAGGCTCCTTGTTCGTCTGACCTCATGTTCTCTTCATGATAACCTTTGCAGGTGCATTCCGCATTCACACACACGTGGACTTGTCTGTCCGCTCTCACCCTTGGCTCGCTAGCCAGACTAGACAGCGTGTCTGGCCTGCCCCTGTTTTCATGTGGTGTGTGAGTTACGGAGACCCCTATGGTTCAGACATGTCCAGTCCAGGCCTATGGGCTGTGTGTGCCGCAGGACAGACATGGATGCCGCTAAATCCAAAATCATAAACTTTTAAAAACATTTTGAGAGGCTAGAGAGATGGCTCGGTGCACAAGAGCATTTGCTCTTCCTGCAGAGGACCCATGTCAGACAGCAGCTCACAGTCACCTGTACCTCCGTCTCCAAGGGACCCAACACCCTCTTCTAGCCTCTGAGGGCAAACACACACAAACAGACACACACACACACACATACACGTAAAAAAAAAATAGTTAAAATTATGTTATTTTGGGCCAATAAGAAGGCTCAGTGGGGACACAGGCATCTGCTGCTAAGCTTGATGGGTTGAGCTCCATCTCTAGGGCCCACATGGTAGAAGGAGAGAATTGACTCCCACAAGCTGTGGTGCACACACACTATCACACACACATACAAACACACACACATGAAATAATGTAATAACATTGTTTTTTTAAATTATGAAGCTTTAAAAAAAAAAATAAACTCAACTGCCCAGTTATGAAGCGTGAATTCTATTGCTTTACCGTGTCAAAAGTTTGGGTATGCCTCAAACTTTAAAACGGTTGTGAGGGGGTGTGAACCCTCAAAATACAATGTGTCATGCTGTGGGAAAGTCTGTGGAGGCACAGCCAGACCTGCCTGATTCTTCTTGTTGGGGCATACTTTCAGTAGCTGATCCAGGGACAGACAGAGCCTGTCCTGCTGGGGTGTGACTATCTGCAGAGTGGGGGGTGGGGTGGGGGTCAGTGGGTGGGGGGATGAGTGGGCGGGGGCACAGAATAGAGGCCCTTCTGGTGTGTCCTGGACTGCAGTTGCTGCAGCTGAGGTCTTAGAGCCCCCTGTTGGTTTCTGGATTGGGGAGGGAAGAGCTGAGGTCACCTTCCCGGTGAGTCAAACCGGTGCCACCAGCTGGGTGTGCTCCTCCTCCTCCAGACACTTAATGCTTAGTGTCTCACCCAAATCCTCAGCGTCTAACCCAACACCTTGTCCCTGTGAGAGGGACTCACTAGAGGTTTGTTTCCATAGGGTTTGCTTTGCCGTAGTTTGGGGGTGAATGAAGCAAGTACAAGAAGGGCCCCGAGAAGAGAAAGCGGCCTGCTGGTGGCAGCCCACCAGCCTCAGCCCGGGCCTAGACACTGCCATTCTTCAGCACCCCCAGCAGCACGCGCTCAGCGCTCTGACCTCCTTTTCCAGAGGTGGGAACTGCTCAGAGTCACACAGGCGAGTCATAGAGCCTGTGCATAGATTGGGCACCTGCACCCAATTCCTCCTCGCTGTCCCTCATCCCTTGAAGAGGGCAGTGACGTGCTCATTGGCAGAAGCAGCAGAGTGTGCACAGGGCTCTTACTCAGGGTCTAGCATGCCGGTGTCCCGAGACCAGGTTGAACGCACAGCTTGCTTCTCTATTGGAATGAAGAAGACATCTTGACCCAGGCGGCTTATAAGAGAAAGCATTTAATTGGGGGCTTGTAGGTTTAGTTTTCTTAACCAATATATTTTATTACGAACTTATTTTTTTGTTTTTTTTCCGAGACAGGGTTTCTCTGTATAGCCTTGACTGTTCTGGACTCACTTTGTAGACCAGGCTGGCCTTGAACTCACAGCGATGCGCCTGCCTCTGCCTCCCAAGTGCTGGGATTAAAGGCATGCGCCACTACTGCCCAGCTTATTACGAATGTATTAACCAAGCATATGTTCTTTATAACCCGACTAACCGAAACAATAGGAAAAGAGGATTAAAGAATAACAAAACCGTAAGGATATCAGTTCTGAGGAATGATTTTCCTGGTATTGCCAGCTGGATTTTGTCTGCTGGAACCTGGAGTAACCAGAACCCAGAACTTCAGCAGGAGCCCGGAGCCCCAAAGCCTTTCCTCGAGCCGTTCTCTCTAGGAGCGTCTTGAGGGGCTTGCTCACAGTTTAGAGAACAAATTCATGACCATCATTTTCAGGAAGCGTGGCGGCAGGCAGGCAGGCCCTGCAGCAGTAGCTGGGAGCTCACATCTGACCCACAAGCTGGAGGCAGAGAGCGAGTGGGCTTTGGTTTCTGAAACCTCAAAGCTGCCTCCCCAGAGACACACCTCCTCCAACAAGGCCACACCTCCTAATCCTTCCCAAACAGTTCCACCACCTGGGGACCAAGCATGCAAACACAGGAGCCTCTGGGGACCAGTCTCATTCACGCTGCCACCGTGGATGCCAGGGCACTTGTGAGAAACTGCAGGTAGGGTAGGAGAGGATGGTGCACAGTGGGACTGTCACCTGCTCTCCTAAGGTTCCAGTGCGTACTTCTCTCTTACCCCAGGTACCGGAGGTCACTCAGGGTGACAGGATATGGCACTGGGGTGCAGCTGCAGCCCCGAGGGTCTCAGGTGCCAACACTTCTTCTGGTCCCCCTCCCCTCGGCTTGGACTGAGGGGTCCTAGCTGTTTTGTTCCGTTGGATGACACCCTGCAGTGCCGTACAGGCACTCTGCAGCTAGGGAACACTCTATTTTTGCTCCCCAGAGGCCAAAGCCCTGGGTTGTGGTCATTACAACAGCTCTCACCTGGACCCTGGCACTTTGGGCATCTGCGCACTGAGCAGTGTCTGTCCTTTCCATTCCCATGTGCTCAGTTTGGCCGGGGAGGCTCTTGAGGGAGTGCTGGAAACCATACAGGGAGCTGTAGGGACCAGGATGTGGTGGGGCACAGTAGAGGGGCTCAGGGTCCCTGCTTCTGGCTCCCAGCTTCTTCTCTGCTAGCTGGCCTGGTTTTTCATCTGTAAGCGTTCACCCACATATGCTGTCTGTACCACAGTTTCCTGTCTAGCCTGCTAAGGTGGCCTTGGCTCCCCCGGCTGGGCCTTGGCACCTTGCTGGCACCTGACCCCTAGGCCCCGCCCCATGGTCTGACATGTGTACCTCGGGTGAACATGTTGCTCCAAGCAGGAGCCAAGCAGATGAAGCCATATTGGGGGTGGGTGGGGAGTAGGTAAGGAAAAGATGAACTGCTCAAACTAATTATGCCAGGGGCAATATGACCCATAGAAAAACAAACCGGGGAAGTCTCATGGAAGCTGCTGTGGGCAGAGGAATGGCCATCTTGGAGAGGGGACGTTTTTTGTAGGCAGGTGGGAAAGTGTTGTGGAGAGTGGCAGTGGCAGCAGGGTGTGGTGGCGCATGCCTTTAATCCCAGCACTCAGGAGGCAGAGGCAGGCAGATCGCTGTGAGTTTGAGGCCAGCCTGGTCTACAAAGTGAGTCCAGGACAGCCAAGGTTACACAGAGAAACCTTGTCTCGAAAACTTAAAAAAAAAAAAAAAAAAAAAAAGATTGTCAGTGGCAAGTGCGAGGGTGCTGGGACTGTAGACTTGAAGGGTGGTGAGTGAGACTCCACCAGGGTTAGATGCCTCTGAAACCCACAGTGGCTCCTCTTGGCTGCAGAGGTGGCTGGTGAGCCTGGTCCAGCCTCTCAGCTTGTCAGGACCTCTGCTCTCTCACTGATAAAACATGGTACAAGCAAGCCTGTATTGCTGTATTGTACCCCAGCTGTGCCTCTGAAGCCTGCCCGGGTGCCCTTCTACCTGAATGTTCCTTGTCGATGTAGGGTTGAGTGGCGTGTCCGCAGAGCGGCCGGGCCCACAGGCTGTGGTTGTGGACCCTGGAGCCAGCCGTGTCAGCTCTTGCCCCTCGCTGTCTAGCTGAGGCCTCTGTTGATGAGAACCAGTAGGGGGTGGCGGGTGGGGTTGGGGTGGGGGGAGGAAGATGGGCTGAGTGACGTTGTCTTTGGTGTCCTGCTCACAGCTCTCAAAGGGGCTTCATGATGCCCCTGCCCAGGCGAGCATGTGTTTCTGAACAGGAAGAGCGGTAGTTTAGGGGTGGGAGGGCCGGGTTTGGGCAAGCCGATGACTGATGAGTGTCTTGAGGCCCCTGCAATGGGACCTGCTGACATGAACCCTGCTGTCGTTTCCATAGTGGCTGGCCCTGTGAGGGGATGGTGGCTTGAGAAAGGCTTTTGGTCCCCTTGCTGGTAAAGCCCAGGGCCTTGGGGCGCTGCTGCCGTCTCACTGTGTAGCCTTGGGTGGGTCAGCTGCTGGCTCAGGAAGTAAGCCGAGTTGGGCAGAGACTCTATGTGGAGCTGGGTGTGTACGGGTCACTGCCTGCCCTAGGCCTTCAAGGTTAGGGCCAGGGCCTTCCCGCCTGCCTCTCCTCTAATGAGCTATGAACGGCCCGTGTTCCCAGTTTATTCAACTAGGATTTTTATGGCCCACACATGCTGGAAGCAGTAAGAAGCAGAGGTCTGCCTGAGATGACACGTGACCTCTCCCCCGTGTGCCGCTGGGGGCCTGGCGGGGTGAGGGAGATGCTCATCTGGAGGGTGTTTGAGGGGCGCAGGTGCTCTCTCAGCCTCAGGCTTCATGCCCGCTCTTGCCATCGACGCCCTTCCTACCACAAATTGAGCAGTCAGTTCCATTCTAAGCCCTTTCTGGTGGCACCTGACTTACCTGGACCCCCTCTTGTGGCTCAGGACACCCTCTGATGCCTGTAGCTGCAGAAGTCCCCCCCACACCCTGCCTTTCAGGCTGCCTAGATGGCTGTGGGTAGGGGGTGAGGCCGGGTCACAGGCTGGGATTGAACCCTGGCTCTGCCACCAGTGTTCAGTGCCATGAGCTGGGAAGGATTCTGTGGCTCACAGAGCAACAGAGAGCTCAGTCCTTCCCAGGCCTCAGTTTCTCTCTGGTGTTGGCGGAGGGTAGTGGCTCTGTTCTGCCAGCTCTGGCCCTGCTCTGGCGCAGGGAGTGTAGGGTAGGCTAGTAGCAGCCGTGGCCAGTTCTGTAGCCTTTCTTAAGGGTGTAGGGGAATTTGAAGCTTATTACACACAAACAGTCCTGCAGGGGCAGGAGGTCTGTCTTGGAGTAGGAGAGTGAGAAGATCTAGTGGGCACTGTGGGGGTGCAAACAGTAGAAACAGCATTTTCCTCTGTCCTGTCCCCAAGGTAGTCTGGGTTGGGGCAGGGGACAGCACTAACCTGCCAGGGCCTGGGATGGCATGGGGTATTCTCAGACAGTGCTCTGTCTGTCTGTCTGTCTGTCTGTCTGTCTGTCTGTCTGTCTGTCTGTCTATCTGCCTGCCTCAGGCAGGGTCTCTCTACATAGCCCTAGCTGTCCTAGAACTACTATGTAGACCAGGTTAGCCTCAAACTCACAGAGCTCCGCCTGCCTCTGCCTCCCGAGTGTTGAGATTAAAGGCGTGTGCCGTCACCAGCTTCAGCTGGATTCCTGAGTCTGGTTGGAGATAGGAGGCTTCCTGTAGGAAGCTGCTGATAGGGGACCCTTGAGGGTGTTGGAGGAGGGGACAGGAGGCACGAAGCTTGAAGATGACAGCAAACACTAAGTTCCTGGATGTGCGGGTTGACCGTCCCACCTGCGGGCTGGGTGACTGCTGGAGCTCAGGGTTACACTAGCAGGGATGTGTGGAAGCTGGCGACACAGCAGGCGGCCCTGCTGCTACCCAAGGGCTCTGGAGTCTGAAGTGTGAAGACCAGTTGAGTCCCTCGTAAGTGCTTTGATTATTTTAAATTGCTTAAGTGGCTAATATAGCCCTGAGCGGCCTGAGTGCTCAGGGACACAGACACAAAATCAATTAGCAAAGTACAACAAACCTCGCAGGGGCCTCACCTGTTCCACCCGCCTCAGTCCTGTTTCTCCCCACCAGGGCCTGGTCTGTCACTTCCTTGGCCCTGCCAGAAGCTCTGCTGGCCTCTGCTTCTGCCTGCTGGGGTATCGCAGGCCACTGGGGTCGCCTAGAGTGTCCTGAAAGACATCCGGCCACCAGGCAGCTTGCTGCAGCCTAGCTGGTCTCTCCTACTGGCAGTGTTAGGCACCTGACATTTTAGGTCAGTATCCCCCCTGCTCTCGGGCACCCTGGAGCACTGCATGGAGACTTTATTTGTTGTCAGGCCTGGTGGGGACTGGACACTACCCTGTCACCTGTCTGGTTTCACACGAGTGTGAAAGGCCCTTTTTCCCTTGGTGGCAATGTGACACTCCTGGCTTCTGTGGCTTCTTTGAACTAGATTTTCTGTCATGTGTGATGACTGGCCCTGTCTCCATTGCTGTGCCTGTTTCTGTGGGGTGAGCTCCTCTACACAGGGCCCAGCCTGGACCAGACCGTGGCCTGTGGTGGGCCTCACCTCTGCGTCCAGCCAGGCACGGCACTTCCATAGGTGCCCTATGGCCGGTCCTGATTGGCCTCTGTGTGGCCAGATCTTCACAGGATCTAGAGAGGAGAATGGGAGACATTTGAACAGACAAGCCAGCATGGGAGATCCTGTCTGTTCTTGGAAGATTCTCGGTACAGAGACAACTGGCTCACTCAGACTGCAGGCGTCTCCTCAGCCACACTCGACAGACGAGCAGCCTGTGCCCTTTGGATGGTTGGTGTCATTCATACGTTTTTGAAGCTGTCCCCAGACTCTGTTTGCTGTCTTTTAGGGCTCAGACATAACACACAGACCCAGCATGCCTTGGGTTTCAGGGTTTTACTTATTAAAAAAAAAAAACTAAAGAAAAAAAAATTTACCTTTAAAAAAATTACTTGAGCTGGATGCAGTGGCACACGCCTATAATCCCAGCACTCAAGGATGCAGAGGCAGGCGGATCGCTGTGAGTTCGAGGCCAGCCTGGTCTACAAAGCGAGTCCAGGACAGCCAAGGCTACACAGAGGAAAAAAAAAATGATTTGCTTAATTTTATTTTTTTGTGTGCTTGAGTGTTATGCCTGTATGTGTGTGTGCCTGGTGTGCAGGGAGCCAGAGGAGAAGGTAGCAGGCTCGCTGGGGCTGAAGTTAAACCTGGTTATAAGTCCCATGTGGGTGTGAGAAACTGAGCCTGGCTCTAAACCACTGAACCATCTCTCTAGCCACCAGATGTTTTAAGAAGAGATGTTATTTCACTTTTGATTATGTTCACGTGTGTCTGAGTGTGTGCACATCAGAAAAGCAGCCAGAGGTGTTGGGTCTCCAGGAGCTGAAGTCACAGGCTGTTGTGAGCTGCCTGACGTGGTGCTGAAAACTGCACTTGGGTCCTCAGTAAGAGCTGTATATGTTGGCTCGTGTTGCTGAGCTGTCTCCTCAGCCTGGAGCTCGGGGATTTCTAATGGCTGCTACTGTTGACTTCTGAAACTACATAGGGCATTCTTCCTTCCTTTCTTCCTTCCTTCCTTCCTTCCTTCCTTCCTTCCTTCCTTCCTTTCTTTCTTTCTCTCTCTCTATGCAGTCCTAGAGTTTGCTATGTAGACCAGGCTAGCCTCAAACTCAGAGACCCTCCAGTATGCTGGGATTAAAGGTGTGCACCACCATGCTTGAAAAAATTGTTTGAGACAGGATCTCATGTCTCCCAGGCTGGCCTTGAACTCTGTTTAGCTGAGGACCAAACCCAACTTTCTGATCCTTCTGCCTCCACCACCCAAGTGCTGAGATCACGGGCAAGCCCCACAGCATCCACAGTGCTGGGGATGAAGCCCAGGGATTCCTGTAGGCCAGCTAAGCATTCTGTTAGACGAGTCACACCCCGGTGGCCGCTTCTGGACCATCCCACACAAGCTGCAGAGCCATCAAGACTGTGGCCCCATTTTACGGATGAGAAAATGGTGTCTGTAGACCATGGGGAGGCTACGCAGCCAGTTAGAGCCACAGCGTGGCTGAGTCAGGTCCTAGCTGCGGCTCTGCATGCCCAGAAGTCAAGAGGAGGGCCTCTCCTCTGTAGGCCTGCCCACCAGGACCGGGACAGCTGCCCGAGAGCCCTGTCTGAGCATGCCAGTGCCCCTGTCTCCTTCCTGATGGGGTTTGAAAAGCCCACATGTTTGTTCTAGGTTTGGAAGAAAACAGAGGAACAGTGGTCTGTGGAGACGCTGTTGGCACAGTAGTCGCTGCATGAGTGTGAGGCCATGGGTTGCATTGCTAGCCATCACGTTTAAAAACAAAACAAAACAAAACAAAACAAAACAAAAAAACGCTGCTCACAGCTGCAGTTACAGCTGTAATTGGCAGCCGGGTCTCAAAACCTCAGGTGGAGTCTCGAGAGGTGGTCAGCAGTTGGGAGCTCTGGCTGCTCTTTCAGAAGACCCAATTTTGAGTCCCAGCACCTACGTGGTGGCCTACAACTGTCCATTAAGTCCAGAGGATCTGATGCCCTCCTCTGGCCTTTGTGGGCACGGTATGCACTTGGTGCATGTCCATACATGCAGGAAAAACACCTACATACATGAAATAAAAATAATACAAAGCTTAAAAAATCCTTTTAGAAATCTGGTAGAGAGTGACTGAGGAAGAGACCTAATATTGACCTCTGACACCTGCACACACATGTGCACACACACGTATGCACAAAAACAGCATAAAGAAGCAAAGAGAAGGCTGGGGAGGCAGCTCATTGGTGTAGAGCACTGGCTGCACTGGCTGCTCCTCAAGGGTCCTGGGCTTGATTCCCAGCATCTGTATAACAGATCACAGGCATCCGTGACTCCAGTACTGGGGGATCCACCCCTCTTCCAGCCAAGCATGTAAAGATATCTATGTAGATAAAAACTAAAAAACATAAAAGAGGCAAAAAACATTTGCCATTCCCATCCCAGGAGGTGAGCTGAATCGTGTGTTTCCCACTGCCCTGTATTTACCCAACAGGTTGAGTTTGTGGCTAGTGTTGGCGCAGACCATGGCGGTGAGAGTCTTCCGATGCCCCTAACTGGTCTTTGAAATACATTGTCTGCTGGCTACACAGTCCTCACCCTGTGATGGTGTCCTGGCCGTTTCTAGTTTGAGTCTTACCGGTGACTGGTTCCATGTGCAGTTTGGGCGCTGCCACACATGTTTGTGTTTCTGGTGGGCTCTCTCTCCACGAGGACACATGACAGGGTGGCTCCCAGGCGTCTGGGGAAGTGCCTGAGGGAGGGACACTGATCTTACGGGGCAGACAGGTGCTCAGGTGAGCTCGGGAGGGTGGTGTGGAGGTAGAAATGGCAGGTGGAGCCTGGGAGGTGGAACAGGACGGCTCTGGTGATGTGCAGGATGAGGGAGCTACATACTCAGCTCCATTTGTGGCGTGGGGCTGACTTAGGCTGGTGTCCAGGGAGATGAGCTGAGGGCAGGACTGCTTCTTTGGCAGGAATCAGGGGGGGGGGCGAGGTGAAACCCCACAGGAAACCTTCTGCGACCGGGCACCCTACCTCCGACTCCTCCCTCCTGCCTTGCCACTCCCTGTTCCTGTCCCCTGGGACTCTCTGTAACTTCCCTTCTGCTAGCCTCCGTCTGGTAGGCTCTTAAGACAGAGCCGCACCCTCTCCTGTGCTTTTACATCAAAAGGTGTGACAAAGCGTGGCTTTCAGACACGTTGCCCTGTGCGGTTTGAAGGCAGGTACGTTGGTGACCCTCATCACAGCGGCTTTAGTGCCCAGGAAGTTTCTGTAGCTCCTGGCCAGTGTCTCTCTCCACAAGGCTCACCTCACCTGCTGCTGCACTTGTTTCTAAGCTTCACCTCAGCACATGCGGACAGTGGAGCTATGGGGCCTGTGCTGTGTGTGTGTGTGCGTGTGTGTGTATGTGTGTATGACCCATCCATGGGGCCTCTGCTGTATGTGTGTGTGTGTGTGTGTGTGTGTGTGTGTGTGCGAGAGAGAGAGAGAGAGAGAGAGAGAGAGAGAGAGAGAGAGATCCATTCACAGGGCTTCTGCTGTGTGTGTGTGTGTGTGTGTGTGTGTGTGGTATGAGAGAGAGAGAGAGAGAGAGCGCGCGCCGCGCCCCATCTACAGGGCCTCTGCTGTGTGTGTGTGTGTGTGTGTGTGTGTGATTGTCCGTGGCGTGTGTGTGTGTGGGGGGGGCGGGCGTAAGTAGTTCCCTCTTTTTTATGGCTCTGTACTATTCCTCTGTGGATATTTAGATCACTCATAATTCATGTGTCCATTCCTCTGCTCCGGAGCATAAGGCGTCCTTCATTGGGCCTCCAGGCTCCTTTCCTAGGCTGGGTGTGTTGCTGGAAATGCTGGCTCTGGAGTTGCACAAGCGGTCAGCTTTAGGGGGGACTGTCCATCATTTTTCCAAACAGTTGATGCCCTCTTGCCACCTGTAGCTCCTTCCTATATCCAGAGGCCCATCTCAGAGGCCGGTGAGTCCGCAGCCTGACAGGCGGCTCTCTGAGGTCAGCTCTGCAGCAGTGCATCTGTTCTCCCAGGTCCAGCGACTGCAGCATCTCAGGAGGAGGAGCTGGGTTTCTATGCAACACAAGGTGGGGAGGCGGCTCAGTGGTTAGAGTGCTTGTACCCGGGAGTACAGATCAGGGCTCAAATCCTTAAAGTTCACGTTAGTGCTGAGCAGCCATGATGGGGAGGACTCCCCCTCAGCAGGCTAGCTAAGGAGAGTAGCTCCCCATCTTTGAGAGCTCTGGGTTGGATTGAGGGGGCCTGCCTCCATGATGGAGGAGGACACCCGAGTTCAACCTTGGGTCTCCACGCACACGTGCTTGTGCACTCCCACACATGTGCAAAGTCTGCACAACTACATGTATGCACTCACCATACACAACTGACAATGGGAGAAAACAAGAAAAAACAAAAAAAGGTAAGGGCGCATGGAGGCCCTGGGGCCTGCAGCACTGCCCAGCACGCTGTCTCCCCACAGCTCTCCCTGGGCATGTGGTGGCAGCTGCACTGCTCTTTCTCAGCCTGCCCACTCTGATTTCACTTGGCATCATGTTCTCGTTGGAGGGGCGGGGGCTAGTGAATCGAATCTGCTGGGTGACCCAGTTAGCTTATGGCCACAGCTACCAGTCTCCGGTCTCCTCATCTGAGCCTCCACCCCAGAGGAAGGTAATGAAGGCGCAGAGACCCAGCTGTTTGTAAGCCCACTTCTCCTCTGGTGTGGCTCACAGCTTCCCATTTCTGCCTTTTCTTTTTCTTTTTCTTTTTCTTTCTTTCTTTCTTTTTTCTTTTTTTTAAGATTTATTTATTTATTATACAGTATTCTGTCCAAATGTGTGCCTGCAGACTAGAGGAGGGCACCAGATCTCGTTATAGATGGTTGTGAGTCACCGTGTGGTTGCTGGGAATTGAACTCAGGACCTTTAGAAGAATAGCCAAGTGCTCTTAACCTCTGAGCCATCTCTCCAGCCCCCATTTCTACTTCTTCTTCTTCTTTTTTTTTTTTAAAGACAAGGGTTCTCTCTGTAGCCTTGGCCGTCCTGGACTCACTTTGTAGACCAAACTGGCCTCGAACTCACCAATCTGCCTACCTCTACCTCTGGAGTGCTGGGATTAAAGGTGTGCACCACCATGCCTGGCCAAAGTCACTTTCTAAGGGGCTGGGATGGGGCTCAGTTGGTAGAGTGATCACTAAGCGTGCACAAAACCTTAGCTCAGTTTCCTGGACCAAAAAACCCAGGTGTGGTGGTGCAGGACTGTAATCCCAACACTCAAAAAAAAAAAAAAAAAAAAAAAAAAAAAAAAAAAAAAAAAAATCCAAGGGTCAGAAATTTCAAGCGCATCCTGGCTGTAAGCCTGCAGATACATAAATTAGGAATCACCCAAATTATGCCGTAAAAAAGAGCCATGTAATGACAAGATAAAAATGTGTTTAGTTTTTAAAGTTAATTTCTATTGACTGAGACTTCCCTAGCTGGAGGAGATGCCATAGCCTGTGGCACTTGGGCCTCTGGTGTCTGGCATGGGTGTGTGATGTCTGAACGTCTCCTGGGGTCCCTGCCTCCTGACATAGAACAGAGCTTTAGGAGGTCCAGTGAGCGAGAGAGCAGTCCTACATCAAGGCTGGTCTCAGGCCCCGTTGGGAGGAAGAAGGGCTCTTTAAGAGAGGGAGAGGGTTGAGACCAGGGCCAAGCCAGAGAATATTGTCCTTGGTACTACTGAAAGGAGCCTGTGCTGGGAGGCAGCCTCAGCACAGGGTGGGGCCTCCGGCTGCTTAGAGCCTCTCTCCTGCCTGTGTTGGTGGGAGTCAGGCATGTGGCCCGGCAGACGGTGTGGGTGCCTTGATATTTTAATTGAAGCCTGGAGACACAGTTGCTCTCTCTACTGTGCTAACAATGTATGGAATAAATAATTCAACCGTGGCTGTGTTGTGCCTGCTGTCCTCGCCCATGGGGGTGGCCACACAAGAGCATGTGTGTGTACACACACACACACACACACACACACACACACACACACACACACACAGAGCCAGGAGCTGCAGTTAAGGGTCAGTGGCTGGGCTGGAGGCCACTGGCCTCCTTTCAACTTTAGAGCAGTGGTTTTTAGCAGCCCAGCTGTTCCTGTGTGCCGCAGCTAAATGGCACCTAGGGGCCCAATGTGTCCTCAGACCAACCTGAGATGCCAGTGACCAGGAGACAGGGGGCCTCTTAGTGGCCACGCTCTCTGGCCTGGTTCTGACCTGGCCCCCTCAGAGCTAGTAAATCTCCTGGAGCTCCAAGTTGGTGGGAGGTGGCCGGAGGGAAGGCTCTGGTCTTCCTGGAACGAGGGAGTGTGACGCACTCTTGGTCAGTCACTGTGACAGGTAGGGTGTGGGTGGCTTTGGTGGAAGTACAAGCGAGGGTCTGGGCATGCAGTGGCAGAGAGAGCGCAGAGGTGGCTTCCTTGAGAAGGGCCCACCGTTTGTAGACCGCAATAAGGCTGTGGCATCAGGGCACAAGCGAGGATGGCATGCGTGCATGTCTGCTGGGGATAAAACAGGGTTGTCAGGGAAATCTCCAGGAAGGGACATTCAAACACAGCCTGGGGTGAGCCCGTGAACGAGGGGTGAACGTAGCAGCAGGCCCTGGTCAGCTGCCCCTGCATGACCGGATACCACTTTGCCTTCAGGTGACAATGGGGACATTGGAAGGTTCAAGCAGGATGTGACCAGATTTTTGTGCTTTGTGTCTGTCTTTATTTTTTCTTCTTCTGAGTTGTGTGTGGTGTACCTGCGTGTGTGTGTGTCTGCTTGCATGGATGTGCGTACCCTTGCTTGTGTGTGCCTAAGAGCTCGTGTGGAGGCCTGTGCTGGGTATGGGAAGTCTTCCTCCATTGCAGTTCCGTCTTATTCTTTGAGATAGCACCTCTCAGTGAATCCCAGAGCTCATGGATAAGGTTAGTGTTGCTGCCTAGTTCTGGGCAAGCCTGGCCACCACTACGGCAGGCCACCATGCCTGCAGGGTTCTGGGGATCCCATGTCAAGTTGCTTTTCCAGCATGTACTTTAACCACTGGGTCATCTTGCTAGCCCATGCTGTTGTTATTTTCTGAGATAGTCTTACACTGTAGCCCAGGCTAGCCCAGAACTCACTTTGTAGCCCAGACACTCCTCCTACCCCAGTGTCTGATATTATGGGCAGGAGCTCACATGCCTACTTCAGGTTTATACTTTTAAATTTTTATTTATTTATTTATTTATTTATTTATTTAGTACAGTGTTCTGCCTGCATGTACACCTGCAGGCCAGAAGAGGGCACCAGATCTCATTATAGATGGTTGTGAGCCACCATGTGGTTGCTGGGAATTGAACTCAGGACCTTTGAAAAGAACAGCCAATGCTCTTAACCTCTGAGCCATCTCTCCAGGCCTAAGTTTATGCTTTCATTTGGTTGCTTTTTTGTTTTTTGTTTTTTTGAGACTGACCTGTTATGTAGCCCAGACTGGCCTTGAACCCCTGCACAGAGGGGAGGTTTGAGAGGTCAAAGGTCAGCTGGAGGAGATGGGGGTAGGATGTGTGTGTGCCTGAGGCCTACAGGGTGATACTCTGGGGACTGGGTACTCTGAGGAGGGAAGACAAGGCAGGGGGTGGATTCTGGTTTGCATGGGCGTCTCCCTCAGCTGTGCCCCAGCAGCTTCCCACCATGAGGCTGGGGCCCAAGGTGGTGATTCGGGCATATCTTCCTCACTGGGACCCTGCTGAGCCCCAGACTCCATCTGGTATCTTTTTTTTTTTTTTTTTTTTTTTTGGTTTTTCGAGACAGGGTTTCTCTGTGTAGCCTTGGCCATCCTCGAACTCACACCGATCCGCCTGCTTCTGCCTCCTGAGTGCTGGGATTATAGGCGTGCGCCACCACGCCCGGCTTCCATCTGATATCTTTTTATTTTTATTTTTGGCTAAGCTGTAGAGATGAACACAGGGCTTTGTGCGTTAGAGGTCGTCCTCTGCCTGCTGTCACCATCCACCGGAGCTGCCAGCCTGCACATTATAGAGCTGTAGAAGGGGCCACTGCCTCCCTGGGGCGGGGACAGGAGGGGACAGGAGGGAACGGAGAGCCTGTTTAATTTAATTCCCTGTTTTATTGCTCGTCGGATAAATAACCTTCATTAAGACGGAAAACGCAGGGCGGGGGACAGGGACAGGGACAGGGAGAAGTTTGATTAATTTTGAGCTGGTTCCTCATTTGTTAATTTTCTTCCAGTTCAGCAGCATTATTTAAACAAATTGCAGGCATTGCTGTCCTTTCTTCCCCTGCAGGGCCGTGGCCTTTGGGGGAGGGGGTGTCCTGGCTCCCTCGTCACCCAGGGTTCTTGGGACATAAAAGGAGGCTCCCCCATCTTATTGGTTGGTGAGGGTCCCCTAGTCTCCGTGGAGTGTTTGGGCTTGGATGTAGGAGAGGCTGGCGAGGCAGGGCACAGGCACACAGTCTAGGGGCTGCCCCAGGGCCCACACTTCCTTCTCTCTCAACCTGCTGCCTCCCTTTTAAGGCCTCTCATCTACCCACCAGCTCGAAGCTGAGGCTTCTGCTCTGGGTTCCTCTGCTGTCACCTGCTGGGGTGCTCACAGGACGGAGCAGGCTGGCAAATGAGACTGGGGAAATTGGGAGATCTCTCTCTCTCTCTCTCTCTCCTCCCCACCCCAGGAATTGAACCCAGGGCCTTGCTCACGCTAGGTGAGTGCTCTTCCACTGAGCTACATCCCCAGTCCCCTTTCTACCCTGTCTTGAGACAAGCTCTCACTGATTTGCACAGACTGGCCTTGAACTCCATCTGTCGCTCACACCGCACTTGATCTTGCAGTCCTTCTGCCTCAGCCTCCTGAGCACTTGGGATGACAGGGCCTGTGGCACCTCAGATGGATTGCCCAGCTGCCTTGCTACCCCGCGTCCCTGTTTGTGCGTGCACGGAGCAGAGGCCTGAGTATGTGCGCAGATTGTGTTGGCACGACACAGGTGCACCTCTGCACAAGCCCCATGCACCGCGACGAGGGTAGCATGTGTGGGACTAAGTGCTGTGTGTGTGCACGACTGTATTCTTACATGTATGGGGGCGGTGTCTTGGGTGCCACTGTGCCCTCAGCATGCTCTTGTGTCAGACATTCAGGCCTGGTTCACAGGGCAGTAGACAGGCAGGTACTGGCCAGACTGGAGGCCGAGAGGAATGTGAGGCAGAGCCTGGAGGACATGCCTGTCAGTGCCAGGCACAGCAATGCCAACGTCAGATCTAGAGCGTCATATGTAAGGTGATTCAGCTCTGAGAGGCTGGGTCTGCAGTGGGCTGTCATGACACAAGCCACCTGCTTGGAAAAATCCTTGTCAGAGACACAGCTGTCGGGAGGAAGTCCATGGCCAAGGGTCTGTCTGGGGTGAGACGGCCTTTTCAGGACACGGATGGGTCTGACACCAGGATAGGAATTTCAGCAGGTGCTGGGAAGAGCAGAGGGGCCAGGTAGGGCCGTGGGCACCACTGATTTTGCTGTGCTGAGGATGAACACAGGGCCCTGCGCATGCAGAGCAGGCACTTACCACTGAGCTACAGGGCTCTTGTGTTTTTGAGGAGCTGGCTTTGTAGCTCAGGCTGGCCTCAAACATATGAGGCCCCTACCTCAGCCTGAGTGCTGGCATTCCAGTCCCTGCACTCAGGTCTTGGCCCTTTGATTACTCTGTGAAGGTGTTTGCTGCCTGCTGTCACTGGGAGGCCGTGTCCTGCCTGCTGTGGGTGCATGTGGAGCCTGTGGGCACCTCTTGCCCACTCCCACATGGTTTGGACAAGAGTCAGATGTGTTGGGGGCCTCACAGACATGGAGGAAGGCCAGACGGCAGGGACTGTGCATCTGCATTGGTGCCTGTGGGTCCAGATCGCAGCAGTAGCAGCAGCAGCAGCAGCAGTCTTGGAGTCTGAGTCCTGCCTTCAGATTATCAAGTTAAGGAGGGGAGGTAAGAGCGGTAAGAGCAGGGCGAGCCTCTAGGGCAGGCCTGGGATGGAGCTGTGTTGCTGTATGTGGGCAGTGGCCTCTGCATCCTGGTGGAGAACAACAGTGTCACAGAAAAGGATGCCCAGGGTCTCAATAAGTTAAGTTCCTTTGTGGCCCCAGCTCCAGAGTGGGGCTCTCCTGCACTCTAGTGTGTCCCAGTCTCTGGGGCATGGTGGGCACATAGAATGTGGTGGCAGAATTTAGTGGCACCTATGGAAGTTTCTGCAGCAAGGGGCTGGGGCTGTCCACTCTCGATGGCACCTGCTGTCCAGAAGTAGAAGAAGCCTCCCTGGCATTTCTGGGCCAAGGACCTTTGGAGGCTGCCTCTCTCCAGGTCCCAGGGGTTCAGAGCTGACAGAGATTCAAGCTTGTCCCTGCGGAGGTGGCAGATTTTGCTGGCATGTAGAGTAGAAGTGCAGTTGGCTCAGCCATTCACCACCTGGGTGACATTAAACATGATCCTGTACCCTAGAGGGAGGAGCACCTGTCCCCATGGAGGATTGGGGAGCATCTGTCCCCATGGAGGGTTGGGGAGCACCTGTCCCCCTGAGGGTTGGGGAGCACCTGTCCCCCTGAGGGTTGGGGAGCACCTGTCCCCCTGAGGGTTGGGGAGCACCTGTCCCCATGGAGGGTTAGAGAATACCTGTCCCCGGGGAGCACCTGTCCCCCTGAGGGTTGGGGAGCACCTGTCCCCATGGAGAGTTGGGGAGCACCTGTCCCCCTGAGGGTTGGGGAGCACCTGTCCCCATGGAGGGTTAGAGAACACCTGTCCCCGGGGAGCACCTGTCCCCATGGAGGGTTAGAGAACACCTGTCCCCGGGGAGCACCTGTCCCCCTGAGGGTTAGCAGCAGTAAGATTTGGTTATTAAAGGAACATGGACAAGGAAGGCTAAAGGCATGGATGCCCTGAGGGCACATGATGAGCAAAAGATTCCAGTTCTTTGGAGAGTGGAGGTCGAAGAACACCCAAGGATGTGGGTTTTGCTTTCTCAGGGATCAACCTCAGGCCGGCAGCCTTCGCAGCAGGCGCCTTTACCCACCAAACCATCTGTGGCCCCTGCATAAACTCTGCTCTCACAGAGTCTTGATGGGACCTGCTTAGGAGAGCCCTGCTCTTACCACTCTTACCTCTTACCTGTGGGGTGAGTGTGGGGTTCATGAGGAGACAGGGATCCATTTTATTAGAGGAGCTGGGGTGGTAGCGGCTGCATGATAGAATTGGTGAATGGCGGGTGTTCTGGATGTTTCCAGAAAAGTCTTGAAGATGCTTTGGCCTGAGCAGCAGAATGGACATAGCGGCTGCTCTGAGGCGGCTCCTGCCCTGGACCTGCAGAGTCTGACGCATCCACTCATTGGTGTCCCCAAGGGTGGTCGGCTGGGTGGGATCCTGGCCTTCAAGGTTCATCACAGGGTGAGAATAGAGGTAGGCAGCTTTGGGGCAGGATGCTCTGGGCCTTGGGGTGCATGGCTGAGGCAGGAGAAAGAGGCTGATGGGGGCACTTGGGCGCAGGGACCACACATCAGATGCCATGGGAGGGACAAGCATCACAAAGGATGCCAATTTGGGGAAGGCTGCTGGGGGCTCCAGCTGGGGCTGCCATGGCCTGGGAACCCTCTGGCTGCGCCTGTTGTGCTTGTCCCTGGTTCTGACCCCCCCCCCGCCCACTCCACTCCCCACAGCTCCTTCTCCAGACAAACTCCAGAGCCCTAGTGGAGCTTCCTCCTGGCTGCCTGGCCCGTCGGACTCTGGCCTGGCGGGGGATATAAATCACGGGGAGTGCTTGCGGTGTGACTTTTATCGTCTCGTGTGTTCAATGATGTTAATACACCCCATTATATCATATATTAATATGGCGCAGTCCATCACACACACATACACAGCGCATCGGCCTGATGGAAGGAGGACAGAGGCTCATTGCCTTGAAGGCCAGCCACGCCCCATCACTTGCATCCTGCAGCTAAGAGGACCTCAGGGCACCAGCGAAATGGCAACCCCTCTGGGCATTGAAGCAAGAGGCCCAGCTGGCCCTGCCCCCACTCCCGTAGCCCATGGACGGTCCCCAGGTTCAGGAAGGTTTTTGTGAGTCCCTGCATACTGTAGAGGTCCCTCCCTTCGTTCTGGTTGAGAGCCGGGCACATCATTAAATTCTCACTAAACAGGGCAGGTGCAACTGCATGGAGCGGACTGCTCAGAGGCACAGGGGAAGCAGCAGGAGCAACCCGCACCCTAACCCCAGCTGCCTCCCAGGCCTGGAGACAGTGTGCACGAGGGGCTAGAAGCTGCAAACAAATAGTGCCAGGTGGGCTCAGCTGAGGACGCTCGGGTGAAGCCAGCCGACCTGAGTTCAAATCCTGCCTTACAGTTTGCTGCTTGAACTCCAGACATATTTTTCTCATCCCAAAAACGAAGGTAACAAACAGTGGTCCTATTGTGTGAGGAAGAAACAAGACAGTCTCTGTGTGTGTGTGTGTGTGCGCGCGCGCGCAACGCACATGCCAAGACAGAGTTGACTCTTAGTGTATTTCAAACTCTCCGACCCCAACACATTCTCCAATGCTCACCTGTTGACCGGGCTGCCGGCCAGGTGTAGCCAACACCATCCTGTTGTCTCTTCCTCCTGCTCTTTCCACTCAACCCCCCTCCCAGCTGAGCCCCGGAGTCCTGAGGCCACCTGGGCTGGTCTGGTAAAGCCTGGTGACCCAAGTGAGGCCTTCCATGTCTCCAATCTGGGCAAGCTGGCTTTCCTCAGTCTGAGGATTAGAGCAGGAGAGCAGAGGGGCCCTGGGTTCTATCATCCACACCCCGGACAGGATACCGGCTTCCGATATCTAGGACCCCTTGCTCTCCCCAGCTTCCTTCCTACCCACTGTCTTGTATGCCCCTCACTGTGACCTCCACAAAGGCCTGCTTCTTGTCATGATGCCCACGTCTCAGACAAGGAGACTGAGGCTCCGTTACCTAGCAACCTGCATCTCACCTCTGGGAGCACAGAGCACAGGAGCTGCGGTCCTTGGGGAGCTGAGCTTGGCTCCGGCCCTCCCCACCCAGGCCTTAGCTGCCACCCACCTCCCCCAAGATTGACACTGACGAGGCGGCACAGTCAGCAAGCAAACCTGCTGCTGTGAGGGTAATTTATTGATCTGCATTTTGCTTATGAAGTAGGACAAGTGCTGATTTGAGGATCTTGCTTGCTCTCGGCCCAGGGCCCCGCTCCCTGCCTGAACACTCTTATCTGTCTCCAGGCCCAGCCTCCGACGCACCAGTGCGGCTCCTTTGTCAGCCTATGCCAGGAGAGCCGGGCGCCCTCCTCCCGCCACACCCCATTCTTCTCCAGCCCCCAGCCTCACGGTGGGGGTGTGTGCTGGGCTCCTATGAAAACATGTACTGCTTAAAAGGGCAGGCAGGCACTGAGCACGGTCTTCCAGGGATGTGTCTATCCAGGGCCGGTTGCCTGTGCTGCCTGCTTCCCTCCAGGAAAACAATCCATTGCAGGAAATTAATCCAAGTGCCGGTTTCCTGTCCTCGTGGGCTACCAGCTGGTTAGAGTGGAGGCAGGGGTGTGGGGCAGGGTGTCGGGCAGGGTGTCGGGCAGGGGTGTGGGGCAGGGTGTCGGGCAGGGTGTCGGGCAAGGGTGTCACAGTGGAATCAGAGGAAGAAAGTCTAGCAGGGCTTGGAGACTAGAGACACCCTGGGAGGTGGGGGAGTCAGCATTGCCCTTGTGTGGGTGCTACGACAGGCAGCCCACTTACCACCGACATGTTGGCTGGCCCTGGCTGGGCATCAGGCAGTGTGAGGCCTCTCTTGCAGACTGACTGTCATAACTGAGGGTGCACAAGGCAGGTCACATGCCCTGCTCTGGGACGGGTACCCTGCAGCGGAGATGACCAGTGCAAAGGCCCTGGGGCATAGTTTACCTACAGGGCTCAAGGTATAGTGGGAGGCTGACATGGCAGGAGCTGATGGGAGGCCAAGGTCGATGTGAGAAGAGATGGGGTCAGAGGTCATGCATGTGAAAAGACTCCAAATTAGTTATTCTGATAGACTTCCTTGCACTGAGCTGGGAGGGCACTTCAGGGGCACCTGGCATGGCTAACAGAGCAAGGTCAGGGGGCATTCGTTGGAATATGGGGCTTGAGGCCCCTGGGTCAAATTTTTTTTTCCTGACACAGGGTGTCTCTGTGTAGCCCTGGCTGTCTTGGAATTCACTGTGTAGACCAGGCTGGCCTCACAGAAATCCACCTGTCTCTGCCTCTCAAGTGCTAGGATCAAAGGTGTGCCAATGGTGCCAACGCCTGCCCAGCCGTTTCCTTAGCACGTGCTGTGCTGGTTTGCGTGTGAATAGTTCCCATAGGCACATCTATTTGAAGACTTGGTGAAATTGTTTGAGAAGGATTAGGAGGTGTGGCCAAACCGTAAACCAGGCGTGGTGGCGCACGCCTTTAATTCCAGCACTCAGGAGGCAGAGACAGGTGGATATCTCTGAGTTCAAGGCCAGCCTGGTCTACAGAATGAGTCCAGGACAGCCAGGGCTACATAGAGAAACCTGTAATGGGAGTTTTGGTTTCTTTGTAAACTCGGTTATGTTATATAAATATTTTTTTTTTTTAATCCCAAGTGTGGGATTTTAGATTGGGCTTTAGTTTGTCCACAGTGTTGATAACCGTCTCGTGCGAGCCGTGGTCTTAAAGTGTCAGCTGGTAACGGCCTGCCTTGTGCAGCACAGAGAGGGGCGTGGTCTGGGGCTCTGAGGAAGATAAACGGGAGAGAAAAGGCATGGCATACAGTGGCATGTAGCAGTTTGGAGAGACCAGAGGCAGACAGTGTGGAGGCTGGCAAGAAACATTTCAACACAGCAGCTCGGAGGAAACTGCTGCTGTGTTTGCTGTTGATGGAGATTGGTATTGCCCCAGGAGAACAGCCGAAGTAAAGGGGTCTACGCCCCCTCTCCCCACTAATGCTTTCTCATACCCAGGGTTAAGGGGTTGGTGGGAGGGAGGTAGAGACAGTAAATACCCCAAATAAAATAGAGTTTAAAAAAAGAGTGTCAACAAAACCCCGTCTTAAGAAGCCTAAAGAGTGAAACAAAAAACCCCCAAGGCATTCCCAGTTAGCTCTCTCTGCCTCATGGTTGCGGAGGAAGATGTGAGCTCTCAGCGGCTGCTCCATCGTCCTGCCTGCCTGGCCCCCTGCTGCCTGCTTGTGCCTCTGGAACTCTAAGCCCCCAGCGAACTCTTCTATAAGTTACCTTGGCTGTGGTGTCTCGTCATAGCCAAAGAAAAGTAACTAAGACAGTTGCTGAGAGAAGAGAGAGACCCCACCCATGGCTTGTGCTATGCTGTGAGGACTGGAAAGGGTCCTGGTGACAGGTGCTGTCCTGGCCTGTGGGACACCAGCAGCTGCAGAGGGACCCACACATGGCAGCCAGGCCTGTGTCCCCTCTTGGCAGCCTGGGGGTGGGCGCTGCTGTGATCCTAATTAAAAGCTCCGATCCAAATGGCTTGATGATAGAATTTCTAATTAAATCAATTTCATCTCGTCTGGGAGGCAGAGGTTTTGCATACGATAAGCATGAAATTAATAATTACGTTTAGAAATTAGCTGTTGCTCAAAGCAGGCCATTTGCACAGCCCTCTGGGGCCCAGGGCCAGCCTTGCCCTGTCCTTCGTGTTAGAGACAGATGGGCCACTTCAGCCCACAGAACGATGGGCAGGAGAGGCGAGACTGAGCTCGAGGGACGCAGCTTCTCCCTGCTGCTGTCCACTCTCTGTGCCTTGGGAGACTCAGACGGCCACTTGTCACTGGAGGTGATGGGCATCACCCTCAATTTCTGTTTAGTTTTATCAATTTTTATTTTTATTTTTGGTTTTTCAAGATAGGGCTTCTCTGTGTAGCCTTGGCTGTCCTGGACTCATTCTGTAGACCAGGCTGGCCTCGAACTCACAGCGATCCACCTGCCTCTGCCTCCCAAGTGCTGGGATTAAAGGTGTGCACTACCATGTCTAGCTCATTTTTAAAATTTTTATTTTCGGTTTATTGAGGCAAAGCGTCACCAGCTCTGTGGACCAGGCTGGCCTTAAACTCACAGAGATCGTCTGCCTCTGTCTCTGAAGAGCTAAGACTAAAGGCGTGTGCCACCAAGGTCAGCACTATTTTATTTACTTACTTTTCACTTATGTGTATGAGTGTGTTTGCCTGCATGTGTGTCTGTGTGCCACATGCACACAGTGCCATGCAGCAGAAGAGAGTGTCTGATCCTCTGGAACTGGGGTTAACAGATGGCTGTGAGCTGCCGCATGGGTGCTGGGAACTGAGTCTGGGTCCTCTGGAAGGGCAGCCAGTGCTCTTGACTGCTGAGCCATTTCTCCAGGCCCCGCCTCAGATTCTACATGTGTGTGCATGCTCTGTGTATGGGGATGTGTGTGTGTGTGTGTGTGTGTTTCGGCACACTGTGTACAGAGGCAACTGAGAATTCACATAGCAATTACTGGTGTGGATTCTAGAGCAAGCTTCCTTGGGTTCAAATCCTGCCTCAGCCAGTCAAGAGCTGTGTGACCTTGGATAAGTAACTTAACCTTTCTGTATTAGTTTTAGACAGATGAAGATTAACCAGGTCCTTTGTATGGTGTACGATTGAAAGTGTTAAGCCTACAAACCCGTCTAGGACAGTGAGGCACGTAGGCGGCATCTAATCAGTGTCGGCTCTGACAGTGCTCATGGGCTGTGTGTACCTGAAGAATCTAGTTCAATCCAGTTCATCCCCCGCTAGCCTGAGAAGTGTGGCAGGAGTGAATCTGACACGTCCAGGTTCTGAGTGGAGGTAAATGAGAGCCATTATCAGTGTCAGCGCTGCAGAGGCAGCACAAGCGAGGCGGTGCTCCAGTAACAACCAGCTACCCGGTTCAGTCAGTTTAAGTGAGGCAGTGTTATGGTTAAAAAACAAAACAAAGCAGTGCTCTGCCCTGTCATCTATGTCAGTCAGCACAAGTGAGGTGAAGCCGTAGTCACAACTGGTCTGCGAACCTCTGGCTCAGTCATTGCTAAGCCACACACGTCCTGTCTCGTGAACTCACATCACGCTGGGGCCTTGCTCGTGACAAGTAGCAGGGGTTGCACACATCGTGTGGTGTCTCCCAGCTGCAGTAACATGCTCCAGCCCAGAGGCAGCGCGCATCCCCTGCACCTGATGCCTCGAGCGAGGCATGTCACGTGACCTGGCCAAGCACAGGCTCAGGAGTTGTGAAGGTGGCGTGCGCCACACCCGGCGAGTGGCTTGTGAACAGCGCCTGGCAGCAGGCACACCAGCGTTTGTGGCTGAAGTGACCGTCCCTGTCTCCTGTGCTGGCATCAGCTTCACCGAGGTCTGCCTGTCTCCATGAACCCTTGGGAGGTAAAGCACACTGCAGGGGCCCACGAAGCTGTTACTGACTGAGTGAGCTAATGAAGAGGCCGCCAGGGTGTGCGAGAGGATGGAAGACAGTGCAGAGTGTGGGAGCTGGTGGCCATGGCAGCCACAGAGGCAAAGGAGCCTTGTGGACAAAATTTACTTTCTGTGGCACTGTAGCAGTTTGAAAGTTCTCATGTGAGCTCCTAGTTATAGTGGGGATACTCTGTGGGCCCCAGGAGAGGGGTGCCTGTGTGCTACAGATTCTGGTCCCAGGGGCAGAGGAGGGCCAGGATACTGTGGAGTTTGCTAAGAGCTGAGCAGGGACCAGGGGGTGGGTATTGGAGGGTGGGGAGCTGAGTGGGGGGCGGCACTGCAGTCTGGGCCTGACACCTAGAGCTCCTTGGCTAGAGGCCACACAGAGCAGCCTGCCAGACTAATGCAAGGCCAGGCAGGGTGTGTAACCAGGCCCAGAATGACCAGATGCCGGGCCTTTGTCTGTGGAGGTTCAAAAAAAAAAAAAAAAAAAAAAAAAAAAAACCTCCCCGTGGCCTGGTTAGCCAGAGCCAAGTGACCAAGATCCTCACAGGCCCTTCAAGGGCCACCCAGCAGGAATGGTGGTTTTCTGTCCCTGTTCTTCAGGCCCCACATTTGCTCTTGCACACAAGTCAGTCCCCTGTGGCCTTGGGTGAAGATTTCACCCTAACTGCTCTGACCGGTCCCAGAGGTGATGGGGACTTAGCGGGGCTCTGAGGAGGCAGATCCTGACTCAGTGGCCCTCTGGACACTGAAGGCCGCTTCCCTGGGCCTCAGATTCTGATCCTTTGGAGCCTTTTTCTTGGGCCTGAACTGTGGTGTGCTGAGCCCCGCTGTGTGCTTGTCAGGGTCGGCTTGCGTAGACTGTTGGGCTGAGAGTCTGATGGCATCCCGCTATAGGCTTAGGGACACACAAGCATCCCAGCGCAGGAGTGTGTGGTGTGCACATGCGCCATCTTAGGTCCTGTTAGGCAGGCCACCCTCCCTCACGAGGGTGCTTAGATGCTGTGCTCCTCACACTGTCTTCTCCTCTCCCCTTTGCCTGACTGACTGACTGACTTTCTTTCTTTTTTCTTTTCTTTTCTTTTTTTTTCTTTTCTTTTTCTGAGACAGGGTTTCTGTGTGTAGCCTTGGCTGTCCTGGACTCACTTTATAGACCAGGTTGGCCTTGAACTCACAGTGATCCTCCTGCCTCTGCCTCCCAAGTGCTGGGATTTCAGGATTTCCTCCCCACCTGGCTCCTTGAGCTCTAAGATGTCTGTCACTCCCCAGGCTATGCAGGAGACCCGGGCCGGATGCCCACTGACCTAGCAGCACTCTGCAGGCTGCGGTGCGGTGGCTACAGGGGAAGGTGTGAAGGAGTGTGTCATTCCCATGTGCTCAGGTGACTCAGCACGTGCTCTGGAACACATTTGCACCCACAGATGCACTGGGATTCCTGCTTGATGGTGGCTGAAGCCCAGAGCGGCTTTTAGTCTCGTGGGAAGGACCTGCTAGTATCCTAAGAGTGCAGGGGGGCCGAGGGGAGAGTGTTCACACTTCCTTCTCAGGCTTCTGAATAAGGCAGTGCTCTCCTGGGGCCAGAGGCAGACACGCTGTGTAGTGCTTTTTTTTTTTTTTTTTTTTTTTTAATTTTAACTCTACTTTATTTGGGGTGTTTAGGCCTCAACCTCCCTTCCCACCTCCCAACCCTATGTAGGAGAGAGAAAGTTAGTGGGTAGAGGGGACCCCTTTACTACTTCAGGCTGTTTAGGGTCAGTTGAGTTCTTTGGGGCTATACACATCTGTCAACAGCAGACGCAGCCAGCGGTCTCCTCCAAGCCGCTCTGCCCTGAAGTGTTTCTCTCCATCCGTCTGCTCCAAAACCACGACACTGTCCTGGTCTCTTCAAACTGCTGCAAGCTACAGGCCAACACCGCGTGACTCCCACCCCCACCCCACTGGCCCTGTGCCCTTATTTATATCCTCAGAGGCCTAGACTTACGACCTGACCCTCTCCGTGCTGCCTGAGGAAGGTCTTTACCAGTGAACACAAGCCACGCCCCTCATGAGACAGTGAACAGGTGTACAGAAGCTAAAACTCAAACTACAACCTCACACTTGGGATTAGAACAAACACACATTTACCTAACACACCTGAGTTTACAAAGAACCCAAAACTTGCATTACACATTATGTGTCTCTCTAGCGTCAATCCTTTCAAGGCCCAGCTACATAAGCAGCTCGTGGCCACGAGCCCTTCTGCCTTCTCCCTATCTCCCAGGGAGCCGGGGTGCTCACCAGTGCGCAGGGCTGGGTGGCCATCCATCCATCTTTTCATCTTCCTGGTGGTACTGCGTGACAGGTGACCCAAACAGGGGACACTCGGTGCTGTGGACAGCTGACGGGAGCCTGGAGGAGCCAGGAGGACTAGCTGGAAGAGGTGAAGTCAGACTGTGGCGCAGTGGTGGAGAGGGAAGGCTTGGGCGCGCGAGGCAGCCCATGGACCACAGTGTCTGTCAGAGCCATGCGTGTTGAGCCTGGTGGCTGTGGTGCTTGTTCCCACCCCAGAGTGTGCCATGGGCAGTGTCCCTTGCACCCAGACCAAGGCAAGGCTCACATCCAGTGGGTGTTCTGTATGAGGCCAGGCCGGGGGGAGGCTGAGGGAAGTGGCTGTGAGAAGTTTCTGAGGAGAATGCTAACCGGGTGTCCTCTCCAGCTGAGACAGAGTGAGCTAGGGATGAAGTCACGCAGCCCCATGAATCAGCATGTCTGTCCAAATCACCTAAGACGGGACCCTTTGCCCTGCAGTGCCCTCGCCCCTCCCCCACTGCAGGCTGGGGCCGTGGGAGGGAGGAGGGAGGCATCCTCAGACAGGGTAAGCTCTCAAGACGTCTGCCTGACAGTGGTGGGCCAGTGGTGGGAGGGAGCTGGGGTGAGTATTGGTTAAGAGGGCAGCTCTGGGAAGTTAAACGAAGGCAGAGTGAACTTGGGGGGCAGGGCAGGGGAGGGGTCACACTGCAGAGAGCCATAGGCCTGCCTTCAGGGGTTCCCCATATTACCAACAGCTTTTTTTTTTTTTAAGATTTATTTATTATGAATACAATGCTCTGCCTGCATGTACACCTGCAGGCCAGAAGAGGGCATCAGATCACATTACAGATGGTTGTAGCCACCATGTGGTGGCTGGGAATTGAACTCAGGACCTCTGGAAGAGCAGGTGGCGCCCTTAACCACTGAGCCATCTCTCCAGCCCCTGCCAGCAGCTCTTAATTGTCCATCTGTGAGAGGCTGAGGCCTGGGGCAGCAAAGGAACTGCGCTCACCTCTATGAGCTAGAGAGCAACAGGGCTGGATTTGAACCCCAGATCTCAGTCTGAAACCGTTCTTAGTGGGAACTTCAGAACCTGTGAGTGGTCTGCTGTCCCATATGCTGGCCTGGTCACAGGTTGGTGTCTGTCCCAGGGGTACGGAGACTGTTGGGGCAGTACAGTGCCTGGCTTTCCTACTGTACACCATGCAGGAGCCCAGCCCCATGAAGATCCCCCACCTTTGTGGGAATGGGGTGCATGCAGGTGGTACAGGCCACATGCCTGGACCAATGCTGTGAAGCTGCTGATTACTGGGGGCCTTACTGTGTGTGTGTGGGGGGCTCCCAGCCTGACAGCAGGAACTTGGAGATCTGTCACTCATGGTCTGTCACTCGTGACCTGTCACTTGTGACCTGTCTCTCATGATCTGTCACTCGTGGCCTGTCACTTACGACCTGTCACTCATGGCCTGTCACTCGTGACCTGTCACTCATGACCTGTCACCTGTGATCTGTCACTTGTCATCTGTCACTTATGGCCTGTCACTCATGGTCGGTCACTTGTGGCCTGGGAGGGAGGGAACAATAGGTATGCAGGAGCTACAGCCTAGCCGGGGCAGGCATGAGGAGAGAGTGGGGACCCAGCTTTTGGTGCTCACCTGGAAGAAGCATGGATGGATGGGTCCCATCCCGCCTGTCTGCACCTGGCTCTAGCCCCACATTCATGGTGTTTTGTTGGATTGGTGATGAGTGGCAGGGGTTTGGTTTTATTCTGTATAGCAATCTTTTTAGGAAAATGGATGCTTTAGACATGTAAAAGCAAAGAGACTAGTGAATCAAGGCCCCACATACCTGTCACTGCCTTTCCGTGAGAGATTGTTAGCTCTCTCTGATTACTTTATTCTTCCTGTCCCTTAAGGTTTCTGTGAGGCAGGCCCTAGATGTTACCTTGTCATCTCCTCTCTAGCACCCCCCAAGACAGGGTTCTCTTTGTAGCCCCGGCTCGCCTTGAACTCTCTGCCTCCCAAGTGCTAAGATCAAAGGTGTGCACCACTGCACCTGGCTTCCCCTCTGTCATTTCAACACAAATCTCTAAAACTTGGTTCTCACCTGGCCACTTCTCTGGGACCTGTGAACATGTCTGGAGATATACCACTGGTCACCATGGGTGGAGATGCTTCCTGTCCACAAGGCACAGGCCAGGTGTGCAGGACACCCATGGGGCACAGAGTAGCCCTGTGTAGGAGCTTTTCCTCTTAGTCTGTGTGGTGGTTGAAAGTCCCTAGGAGCAGGGGCTGTGCTGTGGTGTTGGAGAGGAGGGGACTGTGAGGAGGGTCACATGGCTCTTTTCTCATTCTTTGGGATGCCTTTAAGTGGCTACAGGATGCCACTTAATGGCCAGGAGGGTAGGGCAGGGACAGAGGCCTAGGGTGCCCTGAGGCTGTGAGGAGGTTTTGTACCTAAGAGTGTAGAGAAAGCCCTGTAGTGACAATTCTGGAATTTTGGTTTCTTTAAAAAACACAGAAATATTATAAGAACGTGTTTTCGTTTTAATCCCAGGTGTAGGACATGGGGCCGCTGCAGACTGTCCGCCACAGCTGACTGTGACTTGCCTCCTGCTCTAGCAGAAGTGTGGGTTTGCCAGCTGCAGATAGTTTCTGCAATTGTGTGATGTTTGGAATTCTGGCAGCTTTCAGAGGATATATAAATGCTAGCGCCCCCCCCCCCCCGCCCCTTCCCTGGCCCCAAGAAGCTGGGTTGGTGGTTGGTCCTTCAGGGGCGTTGGTTGTGGTTTGTCATGCTCAAAAAGGAAAGAAAGGGAAAAAAAATTTGCGTCTGGGAATTGTCAGAGACCTTTAGTCACAGACCCCCATGAACGTCTGGGAATTGTCAGAGACCTTTAGTCACAGACCCCCATGAAGCCAACTGGGAGTCCTCCTGGGGTCGCAGGCAAGCTGTGTCCATCTTGCTGGCCAGGCCTTGCCGCTACCATGGAGACAGGTAGAGCTGGAGGTAGGGGTGGCACCATCAGACCTGCCTCTCAGTGTCTGGGGCCCGTCCTGCCATTTCTCAGGGTCTTCCCTGGGTGAGGGGAGGCAGTGTCCATGGGAGCGATGGCTCTGGGTTTCGGGGTCCCGAAGTCATGAGTGGGGAACAGCCGCCCCATTTGTGCATCTGTCCCTCTTGTCTCTAGATCCCCCAGATCAGCTACGCGTCCACAGCTCCTGACTTGAGCGACAACAGCCGCTACGACTTCTTCTCCCGCGTGGTACCCTCCGACACATACCAGGCCCAGGCCATGGTGGATATCGTCCGGGCCCTCAAGTGGAACTACGTGTCCACACTGGCCTCAGAGGGCAGCTACGGTGAGAGTGGCGTGGAGGCCTTTATCCAGAAGTCACGAGAGAACGGTGAGTAGCACCTGGGCGCAGGCGGATGCCGTGTGCTCCTGTCACAGGTGAAGGCCACGAGGGATCCTGTTGCATGGGTGACCAGCAGTAGGCTCTTGAAGCAGGGAGTCTTCAGGACTGGGACACCCTTTGTGGTGGGTGGGCTGTGTGCCCATGCTGCCTTACCCACTGGGCAGATATGGCTGTTCTCACTTGTCCTGGTGACAGGTGTACAGGAGGCTCCAGTGGTAGGCTGCCGGCGCAGCAAGGGTTAACATCTGCATGGGGACTGCAGCGGTCAGTGGGGTCCTGAAGGGGTGGTAGTGATGTAAGCAGGGTTGGGAGGGGCCAGGTAGTCCCCTGGGATGTGGTTTCCTAGGGTCCCTCTGAACGTGGGCGTGCAGGGGAGGCCCTGGTGCCCTGCAGCCTCATCCTGTGGGCCCTAAGTAGCTCACCGCTGTTCTCGACCTTGGCCAGTATATATTTATACCCGCAGGGCCCAGATCTCTAATTGCTTTTCCTAAAACTGGAGAGCGGCTGGAGGTTGGTGGTGGCGATGCCCTCCAGGCATAATCCTGCTACAATTCTCTGATAAGTTCTTTAATTGTACTGGGAAAACTGCCTGGGTGCTACAGTCCAGCGCAGAGGTGGCCGGAAGTGGAGTCTCCAACTTTGTATCAAATAAAGGAGGGGGTGGGGCACCCACTGTCCTCCGCAGACCTCAGGGGAGGTGCTGCTCAGGGAAGATGAGTCTTAGAGGCATGGTGTTTACTCCCCCGCTGTGGGGGACCTGGAGGGGCCAGGTCATGTGCTGCACCTGCTGTCTAGGTGGGCCTTGCTTTACACAGAGAGCATCACCATTCATATGAGGGGGCAGAGCCTCAGGGTCCTCAGGGAACTCATACCCTGTCACACAGTGCAGAAAGGCAAGTATGGGGTCTGACCCCAAGGTCCAGGGCAAACAGCTTCAGCTAGTGTCCTGTCCTCACCTACTTTGTTTTGTGCCCACGGTGGCCCCTTGCTGGGGTTCATGGCCAGCCAGGGTGTGACAGGGACACCTGTAAGAATGCGTGAATGGCCTGCAGGGACAGAGAAGCTGTTGTGTGGCGCGCTCAGCTGAAGGCAGGCCTGGCAGTTGTTTGCGGAAGCTCCTAATTAGGTGTAGGGAATCGGGAAGAAGAGTCAACAAGAAATGCTTAGAAAGACCCCAAAGTCTAGGAAAGCAAGAAAACTGGTTCCTTGTGGGAGACGCTGGCTCCTCCGCCCTCTTGTCTGGCAGGGAGCTCCCACATGGCCACCTCTCCATACTGTCCTGTGTCTCTGAGGTCGAGCTGTCCACACGGCCTTCAAGTCTCCTAGTTACCCGAGACCACCTCGGCCCTGGGCCCCTCACCCAGCCCTGTTGCTAAATGGGACTTGATTTGGAAGGCATCCTTGGTAGGTGAAGAGAGAGAAAGATGCTGTGGAGGAAGGAGAGGGAGGGAGGGAGAAGGGAGAGGGAGGGAGGGAGGGAGGGAGGGAGGAGGGAGGGAGGGAGAGGGAGAACTGCTCCAGCAGGCCAAATTGAAATCAGAATTGAACATTGGGAGAAAGAGGCCACAGCACCTTATAGCCTAATCCTCAAGAAAGATTAAAGATGTTTTTGGCCGTATATCGTATTGATTTGTCCTCTGAAGTAGAAGCCACGGGTGGGACGGGTGGCTCTGTGGGGAGGGTGATGGAGACAGGAGGGAAGGTGCTGCTTTTGGTCAGCCGCTGGGAAGTGTACCATGGTGGTGAGTGTATCAGGCCTCTACCCTGGACACAGCTCTGGGTTCATCAGAGAGTGAGAGAGAGAGAGAGAGAGAGAGAGAGACAGACAGACAGACAGACAGACAGACAGACAGACAGACAGACACAGACAGACAGACAGACAGACAGAGAGGCAGAGACAGAGACAGAGACAGAGAGACAGACAGAGACCAGGGAGGGCAGGTGGCCTTCCCTAGGCCACACAGCCAGACTGGAGGACCTAGGACCGGAACTGTGTCCTGTAGTGGAGTCCTATCAGCCCATGACACCCTCAGAGCCATGAGCTCATGCTGAGTGAGTCCATGGTTGACGGAGCCCAGGCTGTGCCAGTCACCCCCACCCCCATGTGCACGCCAACCATTACACATTGTTTAAGTGTACTTAGACACTGGCTGAAGAGCACTTAGGCTCATCCCCCTCAAAGGAGGACTGAGAAGGATGGAAGGCTGCAGGGCCAGGCACCTGGATGAGGACCAGGAGCAGGCTCCCAGAAGTGCATAGGAACGGGCTCCCAGAGGGACAAGGGAGCAGGCACCCAGGGGGACATGGGAGTGGGCACCCGGAGGGGCACTGTAGGGCTTCATCTTTGGGTTTAGGAAGGCTATGCCAGGTTCTAGGGAGCAATCCCTGGCTGCCATGTTGAGAAGGTCAGTCACGGATGGGTAGGGGAGACCAGAGGGAGTACTGTGGCCTCAGCTTGGGGTGTCTACCTACTCAAGGCTTCAGCAGCATTTCGACCTCCCCCCCCACTGACTGCCTATTCTTTGGGGAGGTATCCTGAGGCCTAGCCTGCTATGCCCTTCTTGGAGAATTCAGGAGGAGAGGGGACCCTGCCACATGGCCTGTCCCCTGCAAACCCATGGGCTGCCCTGAGCCTCAGACCCAGCATGTCTTCCATTCTGTCTGGGGCCTGACACTGCCAGGGGACCACTACAAGTGGCCCTGCTGAGCGGTGAGGCCCAGCTGGTGTCTTCGCCAGGCTAGGGATTGGCAAGGTGTTGGCATTAATGTGATTGCTAGTGATGGCCAGGTCAATCCTGCGTGACGGAGATGAACCCCCATGCTTGCATGGCCCGCCTCAGGGACTTTGCCTGTCTGCTCTGATTTCTCCGATGCTCTGGCCTGTGGCAGGGTGTTGACACCTCTCAGGTTAGTGAGTTCCTGGGGCTAGAAGTTGTCAGGCCCTGGTGCGTGCGTGCGTGTGTGTGTCTGTGTGTGTGAGAGTGTGTGTGCTGCCACTTTCCCTGTTTCTCCGTGCTGGTCTCTGATGAGTGTACCTTGACAGCAAGCAAGAGGAAGCTGTCATTTGTTGGCCTGTCTGTCCTCTTCTGACTTGCTGGCTGTGCCCTTCACAGGAAGCCAAGCACACATCCCGAGGGACATACCTGAAGATGTCTTGGGGTGTAAAGAATCCCACTACAGCCCCTTTGGGGCTTTGGCCTTTGAAATCCAGAGGCCACGTGATACAGCAGGAGGCTGGGCACTAATCGATGGGTATGCTATCTTGAACTTGAGGCCTCAGCTCCCTCTTAGTCTAACAGGAGTGTGAATAGGGAAGGCATGCCCCGCCCTTCCCAGGAGCGCTGTGAGGTTGGATGGCTCGAAGTCAGGCTGAGTTCTAGACCTGGCTACAGGGAGCTGGTGTGACCCTGAGCTTGTAGCAGTCCCTGTTTGAGCCTTAGCTTTTTCACTGATGTGAGGGTGCTGGGGGCCAGGGGACCTCTGGGTGCCCACGGTTGAGTTCTTTCTGTTCCTTGGCTGTCCTCTTCTCTCACTGTTTGGAGGCCAGATCCCATGGTGATCCTTGGCCCCAAAGGCAAGGTCACAAGTACTCATGCAGTTAAGAGTTCCCTCAGCACCCCCTATTGTTTTCACAGGCCTTTGAACCCCCAAATCTGTAAGTTCATCTTCTCCACCCCAAGTATATTGTGGTATCTTCCGGGCACCTATGGAACCTGGAGTGTCCCTTCCACCTGTTTCTGGTTGAGCTGACAAGAGCTTCAGGCCAGTCTGATATAGGCCTTCCCTGTGTGTTGCCTGTCTATGCTGGCTGCTTCCTCCTGTGGCCCTGTTCTGGAGTTGTGGCTCAGCACAGCCATCGCCTGTGTCCCTGGGGAGGAGCCTGCAGCCAGAGTTTCTTTGCCAGGCTTCCCTGGGGCCCTGCTCTGGGCCTGGCGCTGTGCAGCATGCCAGCAGCTTGTCCTGCGCTGTGTACATCTGTGGGACCCTAGTCAAGCCCCTTCCCAGGTCTTGCAGTTCTTCGTGTGCAGAACGAGCAAGAGGCCGTGTGCCTTCCTCCTCGTTCATGTGTGCACACCCAAGTCTGCCTTGTTGTACTGCTGCCCCTTCCAAGACTTCCCCTTCAGAGCACATGAGCATGAGCAGACTACCTGTTCTAGACTTCTGAGACGCGAGCCCCATCTCCTCACACAGGGATCCCACACAGGAATCATTGACAATCTTAAGCCAGGTGTGGTGGCGCATGCCTTTAATCCTAGCACTTGGGAGGCAGAGGCAGGAGGATCGTTGTGAGTTCGAGGCCAGGCTGGTCTACAAAGTGAGTCCAGGTCAGTCAAGGCTGTACAGAGGAAAAAAAAAAAAACCAAACCAAAACAAAAAACACAAAACAACCCCCCCAAAAAAGATAATCTTAGTGGAAGCCCCTAGATGCCAGGCTTAGCCTTACTTAGTCTGTTACAAGCCCTGTGAAACCGTGTGTGTGTGTGTGTGTGTGTGTGTGTGTGTGTGTGTGTGTGTGTGTGTAGGGAGGGATGGGGAGAGGGACGGGGGCTTGGGCAGTATCCCTGGTGTCCCTTATGCTCTTGGACCTCCTGGGGCTCAGAGGTTGGAGCTCACACAGCACCTGCTCCCGGGGACATAGGTGACCAGGAGGGCAGTGGGAAGCCTTTCCTTCTCACCTCCAGCCCTTCCTTCTTGGCCTAATCCGTTCATCTGTGGAATGCATATTACTGAGTACTTATTGGGTACCAGTCATCAAGTTGGGGTGTTGAGGAGACCCACTGACTAAGAAGACCAGACCCCAGGGCTCAGGCAGTTCACATTAGCAAGGACAGGGCCACTCACAGCATGTTTCCAGGCCCAAGCTGGCACACAGTGCTATAAGAAGCTCTCCAGCGTGCGTCGGTGCCATGTGGAGGGTGGACTGTCACACATCAGAGTCAGGGCTGGCCACAGCTCTCTGAGTCAAGCGGGGCTTTGTGAGGAAAGCCAGAGGAACCTGCAAATGCAAAGGCCCTATAGTCATCCAGACGGGCATTTGGGGGACAGCCATGATGGGGAGCAGGATTAGTGAGGAGAAAGAAGAGGATGATCTCTTGGGGCTTCTTGGGCTGCCTGGAGGGGAGTGTGACAGGGACTATTGAGAGCTGGGAGCAGAGGAGATGTGAGGGTGTCAGGGGTAAGGGGCTCACACTGACTGTCGTGTAGGTGTGAGCAGAGGGGATGTGAGGGTGTCAGGGGTAAGGGGCTCACACTGACTGTCGTGTAGGTGTGAGCAGAAGGTAGGTGAGGGTGTCAGGGGTAAGGGGCTCACACTGACTGTCGTGTAGGTGTGAGCAGAGGGGATGTGGGGGTGTCAGGGGTAACAGGCTCACTGACTGTCGTGTAGGTGTGAGCAGAGGGGATGTGAGGGTGTCAGGGGTAAGGGGCTCACGGTGATTCTTGTGTAGGTAGGTGACTAGGAGCTTGAGAGACCTCAGTATGTGCGAAGGAACAACCATAAAGTTGAGCATGGTAGCATGAGCCTCTAACTCACACACTATACACACTTATACACACTTATACACACACCATACATTCACACACACTCACTTCCATACACATACTCTCATACACACACAACACACACACACACACTCAAACACATACATAGCACACACATACACTCACACACACACATTCACACACACACACAATTCATGCACGCACACACTCACATACATACACCAATATATTTGTCTAAGAGTTGAGTGTTTGGAGCAGGTGGTGAGAAGAAAAGCTTGGGTTGTATTCCACTCAGGAGCTCCAGAGCGCGCTGAGTTCCTGCACACGCTTCAGCACCACGGACAGCGGCACGCAGGCCAGGCCAGGCACTCCTGGGCAGCTGTGGGCAGCAGGGTTGGCTCCAGCCTGACGCCAACTGCCTGCTCCTAGCCAGCCTGCAGACACTGAGCTAGCCAAGCATCTATGAGACACAGGCCCTTCCCTCTGCTTTGTCACCAATTTCTTTCTTATCCAAACACATTTATTCCTGGACACTGCTGTGACCAGGCAGGTCAGGCGGCAGCTAGGACGCTGAGATGAAAGAGCTCATGTCCTTGTCTTCAGCAAGATATGAACTTGTCTGCTGGGGCTGTGGGCACAGGGTGGAGAGGCTGGGGCTGTGGGCACAGGGTGGAGAGGCTGGGGCTGTGGGCACAGGGTGGAGAGGCTGGGGCTGTGGGCACAGGGTGAGGAGGCTGGGGCTGTGGGCACAGGGTGAGGAGGCTGGGGCTGTGGGCACAGGGTGGAGAGGCTGGGGCTGTGGGCACAGGATGGGTAGGCTAGGGAAGGAAAGAGCTTCCTTTAGGAGACTCAGGCTTTGGCCTGGTCCAGAGCTTGTCCTGAACTCTAGTTGCCTTCAGGAGGTCATGTCCCTACCAGCAGCCAGCCCGATGGAGCAAGCACTTAGGCAAAGTGTGTGTCTAGGCCTGCCAGGTGACTTCCTGCATGAGTGGGCCACTGGTACTTTGGGGCTCTTTGTTTCTCTGAAGTGGAGGTAATTTTAGTTTTCACTGGTTGTTGGAAAAATGATAAAAATCAGGTAAAGTAGATTCAATGAGGTCCAGAGAGGTTTAGAAGGGTACAGGGCCACTGCTGGGCACACCCACCCAGGGGGCCACTTGACCTCCTGGGCACACCCACCCAGGGGGCCACTTGACCTCCTGGGCACACCCACGGTGGGGGGGCACTTGGCCTTCTAGACTTGGAGTCTCCTCTCCTTGACTGACATGTGCTGCATCTGTCTCTATTTTGCTAAACACAGAATGATCATGTGACTATTCTATGCAAATTCTATGCAAATTATTAAGGGACCAGAAGGAAGCTCAATGCCTTGGGACCCTTGGGAAGCCTGGGGTGTAGGAAGCAGTGGGGTAAGGTGACAGCAGGGGAGAGGAAAGAGGGCACGGGTGGGGTGCACGAGGGCTAGAGAAGGCTTCAGAGAACTTCCTGTCTGGCCTTTGTCACCAATTTAGGGATGTGGGAGAGGGGCAGGATGACTTACTAGTCACCTAGAAGGCGGGAAATGGAGGAAACAGAGGAGGAGGGAGAGGAGAAAGGGGAGGAGGGAGAGGAGGAGGAGGAGGAGGAGGAAGGGGAGGACTTCAGACAGAGACAGTGTAGGCAGAGCAGCCAGGGTCTAGCTCAAAGGCGGGCTCAGTTTTTTTTACCTGTGAAATAGTCATGGTACCCAGGATGTGAGCTGATTGGGAGGGGCCGCGAGGCAGCTGAGTGCTTGTGAAGGGCTAATGGGGTGAGAGGGAGGTGGAGGGAGGCGGAGGACAGACAGCGAGTGAGTAAGGAACACTGGAAGAGCTGGGGAAGGCCTGGAGGCAGGGAAAGGGTTTCTGGACCGCTGTCCAGCTACAGCCCAGTTGTCAGCCTGTGATCTGAGCTTGCTCTGTCTTCAGGGTCTACCCACACGTCAAGGGTGACTGTGAGGTAGTGGCAGGGCTCTTGGCCAGCCGTTCTCTTTGTGGGTGGGGATCAGTAAGTGGGAGCCTGGGTGTCCTGCCAATCTCCTAGATGAGACGTTGGAGTCTCCACCTGGGGAGGGGAGTGACCACGCGACCTGAAGAGTAGGAGCAGGCGGCTGGCCGGCTGAGGGTTGTGTCGCTTGTGAGAAGGGTGCACTGTAGTTGGGGCTTGAGTGGCCAGTCAGCTGGGTCCGCCTGGGGTGTCATCTGAGCTCCAGAGGCAGCCTGGTAAAGGCCTTGGGCACTGGGTGTGTCTCGTGGCTCATGCTGGTCAGCCTGGGGCAAACTGAAGTCCTTCTGTGGACTCTAGATCAGAAAGGAGCTCTGAAGGCTGGGAGGTCCTGTCCTGCTGCGCCTGATGCTTTCAAAGACTCGAGCAATGGTTATTATGACTTGGATCTCTCAACTAATAGTGTAGACCCAGAGAAAGTCCCACGTTAAACCAACTCACGCTGCCCAGCAGGGTAGGCGTTTAGGAGGGACCCCCACTCCTCTAGGACTGAGGCTTGAAGCCCTCTCCCTTTCTTCCCACCATGTCTCCCCTCCCCCAGGGCTAGTGGCTAGGTTTGGGACTCCAAGCCTTCTTCCAATAGCTGCAGGGTCTCGGACAGTTCTGATGGATCAGTTCCTGACCTGGTCCATCAGCTTTTATTAAGCAGGGCCCCAGGCAGTGGGCTCCCCTGACTCAGGCTGGCTTCCGCTTTGGGCTGGTGTCACCTTCACTGCCACCCACCAAGGCTAGCCGATAATGGTTTCCTTTGTGAGGCATGGGTCAACAACTTCATTTTCTGCCAGGAAGCTGACACAGAACGGGGTCAGGGTCTGCCCCAGGCCCCTGGTTCTATCGGTCAACAGTCACTGGCCTCTCCTGGCCTGGTTTGTGGAGAGGGTGGGCCTGCCTGGGAGGGCCCTGGAGGACTTCCTTACCAGTGGCTGGTGTGAGAGGCACAGCGGCCCGAGCCGCCTGCAGCGAGACATGCTTGGGCTGCCTGCGTAATTACATCTCAACATTTCATTTTGCTTGTCAGTTTCCACTTCCCGGGGATGTGGGCTTCTAAATATTTCATCCCTGGTCTGCAGCGGCCCTCCCCACTCTGGCCAAACCGCAGGCTCACTGCTGCCAGCCCCCAGCCCCCGCTGCTCTCTCCTGCCTGAATGTTTCTCCTGTGGGCAGTGGAGCTGACCAGGGGCCCCCTGAGTCTCCTTACCCAGGAATCTCCAACACTACTGGTTTCCCAGCAGCTGGAAAGTAAGACCTGTTGAACCAGTGTTAGCTTGGCTCCCATGTCTGCTGGGAAGGGAGGAAGCTACACCTCCCATGGAGGAAAGCCAACCTCAGGAAGACACAAGGGGCCAGTTTTGCTGTTTGCACATCAGCCTCACCTAATGCCCCTCACTTATGTTTGCATGCTCAGTTTTGTTTTTGTTTTTATTGTTTTGAGTTTTACCATGCAGGCCTGGTTGGCTTTGAATCAGTATCATCTATAGGCCCGGCTAGCAATGAATCAAGACACAGACACTTGTTACGTTTTAAGATAACCTTAGTTAACCTGGGGCAGGGCAGATATCAATTCTCTAAATTGCCTCCCATAGTGGGGCAGTCATGGGATCCCAAATACTTGCTCATGTTCTTATAAACCAAGCAATCAGGAGGCTGAGACAGGAGGAAATGGAGACCCACACTCACCTATATGCCCCACCTGAAGTGAAGAGAGGAAGGCTGCCATGGGTTAACTGTGATGGGCAGAATCCAGAGAGAGGATTCAGTATCCTGTCAAAGATACACAGCTAGGAAGTGACAGCTGGGACCTGAACCCCAGCTCCCAGGCGGCACAGCCCTCTTCCCTGAGGCACACAACTACACAGCACAAGGCAGGGGCGGCCAGTGTTGTCAGAGCACACAGGCAGGGCAGAGCCGCTGCCAAGATCTGGGAAGAGGTGGTGGGATCAGACTGGGAGGCTTCGTGGGCTAGACAGGGCCTGCTGTTGCCTGCTTCAGGACCTTAAGGACAGAGACTTGGGGTGGCAGCAACTTGGGGTGGCAGCGGTTGTGCGGCTTGGAGGGAGGGAGTGGCCCTGCATAACAAGTTGGAGTGAGGAGGGTGCTGAAGAGCCTATGCAGCTTGCCCCTTGTCTGCCTGGCTCTGGGGGCAGAAGCGGGCACGAGGGGTCGTGTTCTGTGTGTGGCACCCTTGGGTGTGGCTGGTGGGGACAGAGTCTTGTCCACAGGGGCCCCTCTTCTTCCAGTAGACTTGGAACTGCACTCTGCGGCTGTGTGTGTGTGTGGTCTTGGGGGAACCCTGGTCCTCTGTGCAGTGAATCTGGGGCAACAGGTGGATTTCTTCCGTCACTAGACAGCCATGCTGCTGAGGGAGGATATGGGTGGAGGGTTGGACAGGGTCCTCACTAATTTTTTGCCTCTATCCTGTCCTCTTAGCACCACCCACTGCTTCCAGCACTTTCCTCTTCTACACTTTTCTGACTTCCTTGTTCTGAAGGTGTTTGGCCTAAACGCATCTGTGTTGAGATGTTAGGGCAGGCACTCAGTGGATTTCCTCCCAGGAACCCAGCACCATGAACAGTGAAACTGCGAGCCCTGCTGCAGGCTAGCCAGGGCCAGCAGAGCTCGCTCCGAGGTCTGTGTGTCCTCCTCCACCCTAGGCACTTGCCTGGGTGACTTGGCTCTTGGTAGGAAGCAGTAGGTGGCCGAGATGGGATCAGGTCCACCAGTGGCCTCCTGACCTCTGGGGTCCCACTGCCAAACTGCTCTCCTTTCTGCCTCTCTGTGTGCCTAACCCCACAGGGACAGGGCTCAGGGCCAAGAGAGGGGACAGTGAAGATGAGGCCTTTGCTCTTTCAGTCCCTGGGGGCACTGTGCAGCAGCCCAGCTTTGCTCCCAGCTAAGTGCAGAAGCCCTCAGCAAAGGGAAGGCTGAGGCCTGTATGTGTGCAGCTGCCACGAGCCCTGGGTTCCTGCAGACCCTGGAGTGTGTGGGGTCACATAGCACCTGATGTGTGAGATGGGTGGTCCACGAGGGTCGCTCAGTGGGAGAAGCTTCCCCATGAGGAAAGGCACAGGCCTACGGGAGCATGCATAGAGGTGAGCATGCATGGAAGTGAGTACACATGGAAGTGAGCGTGTATGGAGGTGAGCGTGCATGGAGGTGAGCGTGCATGGAGGTGAGCATGGGAGACCTGGGGACCTGGGGGAGCTGTGGGGAGGCGGGCTGTGAGCCTAGTGATGGGCAGGGCATAGCCAGGGTTGGCAGGCTTATTGCCTGCCTGGGTAGAGACGCGTCTCTGTGTGGTATATATGTGTGTGACAAATTTGGTGTCTGGGTCTGTATGTGTGTTGTCTGTTGTATGAGAACAGGGCTCCGTGCTAGGGTACCCATTTAAGCTTATTATAGGCACAACCGTGTGGCCTGGAAGTGTGTGTCTCACGCGGTGTGCACAGCCGTGTGGTGTGGAGGCTGTGACAGTAACAGTGGCTGTGCTGCCCGCACTTGTGCCGTACAGTTCCTGCGTGAGCTCGCCTAGTTGAGGACTGGCCAAGCTGTGGCTGCTCAGGGTGTGCGGCCCTGCATAGGTCCCTGAGGTGATGGCTTTCCTGTCGGGTGGAGGGCTGTGGGTATGTCTCTGGGAGGTCCTAGAGTGCAGGACTGTTGGCAGCATGTTGAATGCATGCATGTAATGGTTGCTGGCGCTGCCATCACCTCGGACAGCTCCTGTGCTTCCGCGCTGTGGCCCGGCGACCACCCAGCACCATGTTTCAGGGATACCTTTCACTGAGTCCAAACTCTGGCTTCCAGAGCTGAGGACCCAAGAAACTCAGGGTCCTAATGCAGTCGCACGATAAGTCCTATCTCAGCTGCTGCCCAAGCAGCCCGACCATGCTAGGTTTTGCCTGCTCCTCAGGGTGGTGTCCTGGGGTGGAGGAACCCAATGGGGGAAGGGCTGGTGGGCAGTGGAGACTCCTTGACCAGTTGGTACAGGACTCTCTCAGCCAGGGGGGTGGCGGGAGCAACCTGCCCAAAGGCTTGTTGTAGGGCAGGGGTCGGGCAGATCCCAGGAGGCCTGTAGTGACATCACACGTGTTGGTGTGTGTACACATGTACAGTGTGGCTAAGGAGGGCGTGGACTATGCCTGGTGGAGAGGAAGTTCAGGGCAGGAACAGGCAGAGTGATGAAGGGCGCCAGGCCTGAGTGAGCCACTGCCTGACCAGACTTGGAGCTCTGTGTCGTGCTGGGCCCAGGGGGAGCCAAGCCCATCTCTCTCTACCCCTACCTCATCTTGGAGCAGCCTCAGGGGAAGATGAGATGGTACTGGGTCCAGCTGTGCTACCTATACCCCACTTAATCATTTAGGCGTCGCCTTGCTCCTGGGCAGACCCCTGTCAGCCTCCCACCCACTATGGGGCTAGTTCCCATCCCTTTTCCTGGAAGCAGGTTTGAGGCTGGGGATGCTGATGCCTGGCTTAGGAAAGGAGAAGAGAAAGTGGAGTCGTGTGTGTGCCATGTGTGTGTGTGTGTGTGTGTGTGTGTGAGCGCGCGCGCGCGCGTGTGTGCGTGCGAGTCGTGTGTGTGCCGTGTGTGTGTGTGTGTGTGTGTGTGTGCGTGCGTGTGCACGCACGCACGTGTGTGTGACTCTCCACTGCCTCCTGCCTGCCCTGCTTCCTGCAGGGAGTCTAGCATGGGTGGGAGGACTCCTCCTGTGCTTTCCCTCTGCAATCCGGCATATTCTGCAGCAATATAGGTTTTTCCACTTGACTTCCTAGGGTTTGTCTTTTCATTATTTTTCTCTCTGTTTTTACATTTAAAAGCATTTTTCAGAAAAGGAAAAAGAGAGGAGGAGCCCACAGGCTGCTACTTGGGCTGTGAAAAATTGAGGTGGAGCCTATGAGGTTGGGGAGGAGCCTGAGCAGGTGGGCAGAGCCTAAGCAGATGGGGAGGAGCCTGAGAAAGTGGGAAGGAGCCTGAGCAGATGTGGGAGGTGGGACCTCAGCCCTAGGCTTTCAGAGGACACCAGGCAGTGGTCAGCACAGCACTGTGAAGGAGGCTTACCCCTGCTGCTGTGTGTCCCTAAGTACGGCAAAGACCCGTCTGGCCTCACCCTCTGTTCTGCTGGAGTATCAGGGGCCCCATGGGACATAGGTTATCAGAGGTATTTCTGCCTGTGGTGTCTGCCTTTGGCCAGTACACTGGGCCCTGGCTTGTCTAAGACAGAGGCCTGCAGCTGGCGCATGGTAACAGGGTTCTGAATAGGAATCTGGCAGCCAGTTCCTGGTAGGAGGTTGAGTAGGGTGTGTGAAATGACCTGAGGGATTTCTAAAGGGGACCCAGGAGGGCTTTGGAGAGAGAGCCTTGGAACCTCAGATTCCTCCAACCTTCCTAGTCCTGTTTGCGTGGAGCCTGGGGGTTGGTTGTCTCTTGTCTGTCTGCCAGCTTCCATTGCTCTATACCGAAGTGTGGGCAAGTCCACCGAGAGCCTGAGGGTGTGGGGAGGGAGGACAGTGCTTCCAGGGAGTGTGAGAGTGTGCCACGGTGACGGGGGCAGGGGCTGGACACGGGAACCCACATTGGCAGTGGGGACTCTGCCTCTCATCCCCGGGGTCTGCTGTGGATTAGGATGGTTCCAGGAGAGGACCTTGGCCTGACGGAGGCTCTGGGCACTCAGTAGGAATGGCTCCTCGCTTTCTGTGAACTCTGCTAGGCTGCGTGCCAGCTCTGAGCCTCAGTTTCCACGCCTGCCCGGGTAGTATTTGCCCAGGGGTCGGGTATGTGGACTCATGGAGGCTAGGCCTAGTCAGTGCCAAGCACAGGGTGTGTAATCAGTCAGTGCTGGGCCTCAGGGGCTGCTGTAGGTCTCTCTGGCTGTGACAGGGAACCATGGCACTCCCAGGAGCCATGTCCAGGGAGAGAGACCCTGTGGGGCAGCTCTCTGTCCCCACTCCCCCAACTACCATGTTGACTGTGGGCAGTGAAGTCATAACACTGTGGGTACTTGCTGTCTTGTGATGCAGTGACACAGTGAACATTCACCCAAGTCCACACCTAGGCATGCCCACACCTCTGTGCTCAGACACCTCATCTCCACAGCCAGCTTCCCCGCTACACACACACACACACACACACACACACACACACACACACACACACACACACACACACGGTGGGCTAACAGGTGGCGCTATAGCCTGACAGTCTGGGTTTAAACCTCATTTAATCATTTTCTCCACCTCCAAGTGCCTCAGTTTCCCCATCTATCTACTGGGAAAGTGGTTAACTGCATGTGCCCTCTGTTAGGTCACAACCAGCTTGTTTGGGACATACCCTAAACATCACACCTCCCAGGCCACAGGCCCCAGTTCCTGCGACCGGACAGACACTACCCCTCACTGTGCCGCTGGCACCTAAGCCTCTTCTCAGCAAAGGAAGTGTGCAGTACACAGCAGGACTGCATGCGCTGCCCAGGCGCGTGACTTAACCTAACACTCTCTCCCTGCTGGAGAGCGATAAACTCCTCACTCCTTCCTTGAGCCAGGTGGCCCGTCCCCACTGCCTGGGCCAGCCTCTTCCTCTTGTCCATCTGCCTTCCCAGATGGGGAAGAAGACATGTCGCCATTGGCCCGTTTTCTCACTGGAGAGACCATATGGCAGGTTGGCAGAAGCGGAGTATCGCTACCGCCATCCTTAGAATACAGCCAGGCAGTGAGGGCAGCACTCCATTTCCCGGCTCGCTCTGTGGCCAACTCCTGCAAGGGGTGGAGGCCCTGACCAGAGACCCTGAGCCTGGTTCCTGTGTCCGTGAGTTCTCAGAGGCCTTGCTGTGTCTCCTGTTTGGGACTTGCTATGTGTCTAGGAGTGACCTAAAGATCTCCCCCAGTGTGTGTGTGTGTGTTTACACATGTGTGTCTTGGATGAAACACCACCCTCAGTGAGTGTCTTTGCCCATGGGATGTTTCACCATCTGACTAGCCACCTCCTGCTGTCTCTCTGCTCTGTGTCCCGTCATGAGGTGGCCCCTGGAGCTGCTACCACGTGGGCCTCCAGTGTCGTTCCTGTCCACCACAGGCTGTGAGTACCACACAGAGGTGGCTAGTACCCGGAGACATCGCATCCGTGTAGAGGGACCAGGTGGCAGTCCAGAGGACACACAATAGCAGGAATGGATTTAAGAGGCCTGGACCCAGGGAAGATGCTGCTTTCAGTGGCACCTATAGGAGGGCAGAGGTCCCACCACAGGGCTTGCTCCCTGGGGCTGAACCCGTGTGCTTGTTATTGGCGGTTTCCGTGCTTCATGGGGGGGGGCCAAGGTCTTGTTGGTTATGGTCCCACGCCTCCTGGCAGGGTAGGGCTGGCCCAGGCAGACTATCTGGGCCTCCAGTTTCCTCATCTGCCCTGTCCAGGGCTGGTCATGTCGCCTCCTGCCTGTGCTCATCTGAGAGGCCGCTGGCAAGAACAACTGGGCACCGTGGACTTCAAAATGCTCCTGGTGTCGCCACTGGCCGCAGAGCTAGGGCGCATTGTGGGACACTGTTCACCCTGGCTCACCCCAGCAGCCACACGTGCAGACCTCCCTCTGGACCTTTGGGGTGCTGGGTCTTTGGGACAGTAGCCCTGGGAGGTGTGTGGACATGGATATGGAGACACTAGTTACCAGGAGAACCATTCTCAGGTTTAATCCTTCACAGAACCTTCTGAGGTGATACTGATAAAAATAGCGAGTGCTCCCAGGTACTTGCTGTGCCCCAGACAGTGGTCCCCCCCCCCCCACTGACTCACAGATTCCACAAGAAGCCAGTGAACTAGGTCGCCTTGCTATCTCCACCTTATAAAATGCAATTTTTGAAACACAGAAAGGTTGAGTGACTGCTTTGAGGTTACAAGCAATAACCGGTAAAACCAAGATTTCCAACAGGCAGTCTGGCTCTTGCCTGCCTCAATTAGAGAAACTGAGGCACAGAGTGCTAAAGTGTCACAACCAGGGTGTTTGTGATCATGATTGAGGTTCTGGGGGGGGGGTCACAGCCTACTGGGGTGTGTTGGAGAAGTGGGGATCTCATCACTTAGTCTGCCGGGCGATGGACGGGCCTCTCCACAGGAGGAGTGGGGCAGGGGAGCGGTCACAGCCTTCTGGGGTGTGTTGGAGACTTGGGGAGCTCATTGCTCAGGCTGACGGGCGATGGACGGGCCTCTCCACAGGAGGAGTGTGTATTGCCCAGTCAGTGAAGATTCCCCGGGAACCCAAGTCTGGGGAGTTTGACAAGATCATCAAACGACTGCTGGAGACATCCAATGCCAGAGCCATCATCATCTTTGCCAATGAGGATGACATCAGGTAGGGTGGCCATGACAGAGTGTCCCAGGCGTGCTCCACTGGAGGCCTTCCCTCCAGGAAGATGAGGATGGACAAGGCATGCATCAGAGTGGTGGGGCTCCCAGGCTAGAGCCGGCTACTATCATGGGGCTCCCCTTACCCTGTTTCCTACATTCATTCAGCCAGCCAAGGACAGCAAGCAGGACACTTGAGGGCAAAGGCTGCTACCTCGTGGACTTGAGGCTGTGCCACACAGTTCTGATCCAGCTGAAGGGGTGGCCTCAGCCAAGCTTTTTTTTTTTTTTAAATCTCTCAGAGCCTCTTTGCTGTTTAACAAAACAAGGCAATTCCTTGATCAGTAGTGTTTGAGGACCAAACGTAGAATGGTGCTGAGAGCCACAGAGCAGGGCCTGACATGAGGTGGACGCTCAGTGAAAGCAGGGCACAGCTCAGCTCTTCGCTCTGTGAGCTCAGGGCATAGGGCTTGGCCATGCTGTCACTTTGGTAGGCCAGTTTCATCCTGGATCCCAGACTCTTGTGGCTCCTGCGTGCAAGGACTGTGGAGACCCTGCCCGCCCCTTTACGGGCCAGCCCTGCAGACCAGCCCCAGCTCCTTCCTTCCCTCTCCGTTCTTACTTTGACTCACCTTCCAGAAACCCAAGTGTCAGGTCCCTGAGGTTTCCCTTTTAGAAAGAACCCTACCTCTGAGCAGAAGTAGGGTGGTGGGACTGCTTTCACAGAGGAAAGCCAGCCCCAGGCTCAGTGACCCCTCACTGGCACACTCTAACCCAGTGCTGGCCCCACTTGTCCCTTTCAAGCCTTTCCCACACTGTAGCCTGGAGCCCTGTGTTAAAGCAACACAGAGGAGCGCGGGGCACTCAGGCAGGGGTTCCGAGCAGATAGCCTCACGTGGGTGCGCTCCAGGATGCTCAGAGCAGCATGGACCTCCCCTCAGGGTTCACAGGTCCCCACATGTTGGTGCCAGAGCTCTTTGTGCCCTCAAGGAGATGGCTGCTAGTGGCTAGGCCTCCCTGAGCCATCGCCTTTGACCCTCTGATTCCCCTCACGCCCCTAGAGCCAGGCCCATGTTCACTTTGGGGCCACTGCTTCTGAGGGTACCCCAGTTCAAATAATCCTCCCTTTGGGAGGGAGGGGGGAAGGTCTGGGTCCTTGTCCCTAGGGAGGGGCTTGGTGGGACTCTCTTCAGCCACTTGGGCAGCCTGGCAGGAGTGGGGCTGTTTCTGGAAATGCACTGTGTTTTCAGAAGCGGCCTGTGGTAAAAATAAATGCAGGTGACTGGCTGCCTGTGGGATCAGATCCCCGCTCCTCTTGGCTTCTCAGATGCAGGAAGCATTAATAGGACCGAGGCTGTGGTTCCGCCAGCCGCCCCAGCTACCATTAGTGGGGGCCCAGGGTGAGCTGTGGCCTGCTAAGGGGCCAGGAGTTGGCAAAGAGACGAGATCAGGGGCCCAGGGTGACCGCAGGCTGGCGTGGAGGCAGGTTCTGGGCCTTGTGGACAATAATTTCTCTCTAGAAGCTTAGTCCCTGCCCATCCCTAGGCTGTTGCCAGCCTAGGCCAAGCACCCAGGGGTTCCTGGACCTATACCCTGGTCCTCACCAGGGAAGGACAGGGACAGTTTTGGGGGACCCTGTCTCCCACATGCTAGTTTCCGACTCCTCTCAGCCCTCGTTCCAAGGGATCAGGGTCAAGGGACTCCTGGACCTCCTTCTTCTTTCCTCATAAGAGCTGGGCTTGAGGGCCATCTAGTTCAAGGCAGTGGAGAGCCATGTGGTCCCCTCAGCCCTGTGTTGGGCTTGGCCTGTGCCCTGCAAAGGTTCCCCCCCTGCCCCTGCGCACCTGGAAGAGAGGCGAGCATTGGAGGCCCCCTCTATTCCGGAACAGCTGAGGAAGGACTTGGTTTCTGGCACAGGAGGGGGGTGGATGGGCCCCTATGGACACCCATGTGATGATGGCCTTGGTGTGGGGTGGCCTGGTGCCCAGAGAGGGGCCTCTGAGAGGTCAGGGGTTGGCAGATATCACCTGGAGCCCAAATGACGCAGATACGCACTTAGGGAGACATGGTGGCCTTTGTGTGGGTCCACGAAAACAGGCCTGGACAAGAGCAGTCAGTATAGATGCGCAGACAAGCATAGGCCAAACGGTGGGGAAGCTGAAGGCTTGGAGCCCTGGAAGAGGCAACTCTAGGCTTGTGAGTCAGGGGCAAGGGCTGCAGGTATAGCCTGGGGATGGGTGTGGGCTGTGAGGGGGCAGGGGTACCATCATCTGTGGCTGGGCTGCTGTGTCCCCACAGGAGGGTGCTGGAGGCAGCCCGCAGGGCCAACCAGACCGGCCACTTCTTCTGGATGGGCTCTGACAGTTGGGGTTCCAAGAGTGCCCCTGTGCTGCGCCTCGAGGAGGTGGCTGAGGGCGCGGTCACCATTCTTCCCAAGAGGATGTCCGTGCGAGGTAGGCCCAACAGGTGGGGATGGTGCTCCCCCCCCAGTCATCCCTCATAGTTTTCTGGCCACTTCCACCCTCTTCTGTTCCCCGCCTTGGCTTGTCTCCTCATTCTCATAAGCTCCTGCATGCAAGGGCCTCTCACGTGACAGGCCTGGGTCCCCTGGTTTCTCAGCTGCTTTGGGTGGTGGGATGTGTGAGGCATGTGGCCTGAGAGGGGCTCTTACCTGTCCAGCCCCACCTCTCTCTTCTCTGGGACCTTTCCCTGCCTTAGAGAGAGCTACAGAGAGAAGTCTGCAGGGCCGCAAGTTTGGGTGAGGCCAGCTCAGGTCGGGCCTCCCTGCTCCGCCCCGCCTCCCTGCTCCGCCCTGCCTCCCTGCTCCGCCCTGCCTCACTTCCTTTCTGCCCTGCCTCCCTGCTCCGCCCTGCCTCCCTGCTCCGCCCTGCCTCACTTCCTTTCTGCCCTGCCCCACACCCCTTCCTTTAGGGCGTCTTGGCAGGAATAAACCTCTCTGGAGAGAGACTTGTGGAATGGGAGGTACGATGTCGATGTCCTGGTAACGGCCGGATGTGGCAGGACTGTCTCAGGAAGGGGAACCGGCTACTCAGGGCCTCTATCTACTCAGTAAGAGTTGATAGGCCGGGAAAGGACCTCAGGAGGCAGCTCCTCGACCCCCCCTTTTCATCACTTGCCGAAGGTCACACAGAGTGTCCTTGCTTCTCCTTGAGGCCCAGCCAGCATAGGCAGTGGAAAATTCCACACCACCTCAGCCACACTGAGCCACACCGAGCTCGGCACAACCCTCGCTGCTGGCAGATGTCAGCCCCTGCCTGCCAGGCTCTTCATTTGGCTTCCGAGCCGCTCTGCCATTGAGTCACCCGTCCTGTAGCAGGAGCAGAGCTGGGGTTTGAACCCAAGACGTAAGGACCCCTTTTTCCTCTGGAACACGGGGGAAGTTTTAAAGGGCATTGGTTCTCATCTGTTGTTGAGACAGGGTCTCACTCTGTAGCCCTGCTGCCCTGGAACTCACTGTGTAGACTAAGCTGGTCTTGAATTCACAGGCCTGCCTCTGCCTCCCTAATGCTGGGATTAAAGGTGTCTCTGGAGATGCTATTGGTTGTCATAGTACGTGGGTGATGCCCCTGGAGTCTAGTGGGTGGAGTCCAGGGATGCTACTCAACATCCCATAATAGTCCCCATGACAGAGAGTTACTTAGTCCCACCACAGGGCTGACTCCATCTCCCCCTGCTACTTAGGCCCTAGCTCCCTGTGAGGTGAGCTGCAGAGGGTCTCTGGGCAGGGGAGGGGGGCACTGTCCTATTAGCGCCAGCCCTGAGGCGGGAGGGAGCTGGGCAGCTTGCAGAGGAGGAGCAGATGGCGGTTGCCTAGATGGAGAGGGAAGGTGTAGGCCCTGGGCTGCCTGTCTTCTCTGGCCATTGTTCCTTTTCCATGTGCCCAGGTTGGGCCTGATCCAGGAGGCTGTGACCCTAAATTCTATGTGCTCCCCTGGGACCTAACGCAGCTCTGTTTTGTTTTGCATGGCATAAGATGACGCCCATGTTTTCTGTTTTGTTTTGTTTTAACTGCCTGGGCCCCCTGAGGCAGAGGACACCCTTTCCCTTCCTGGCCCCAGTTATTTCCGTGTTGGGGTGCGTGTGGGGAGGAGGCCCTGACACCCTCACTTCCTGCCAGGGTTCGACCGATACTTCTCCAGCCGCACTCTAGACAACAACAGGCGCAACATCTGGTTTGCCGAGTTCTGGGAGGACAACTTCCATTGTAAACTGAGCCGCCACGCCCTCAAGAAGGGAAGCCACATCAAGAAGTGCACCAGTGAGCACGCACCGGTCGTGGGCCAGTGGGGGTGTGGCCTAAGGAGGTGTGGCCTAGTGGGCGGCGCCTGCAGGAGGTGGGGCCAGTGGGGGTGTGGCCTAGGGAGGTGTGGCCTAAGGGGCGGCGCCTGCAGGAGGTGAGGCATGTGGGGTGTGGCCTAGGGAGGTGGCCTAAGGGGCGGTGCCTGCAGGAGGTGGGGCCTAGGGAAGTGGTACCTGCAGAAGGTGGGGACTAATGGGCGGTGCCTGAAGAAGGTGGGGCCTGTGGGGTGGGGCCTAGGGAGATGGGGACTAAAGGACATACCTGCAGGAGGTGGGGGCTGTGGGGTGTGGCCTAGGGAGGTGGGGGCTAAGGGGTGGGGCCTGCAAGAGATGGGGCCTGTGGGGGTGTGGCCTAGGGAGGTGGGGCCTGCCGAAGGTGGAGACTTAAGGCATGTGCCTATAGAAGGTAGAGGCTCCAGGGGGTTGGGCTTTAGGGAGGTGGAGCCTATAGGAGGTGTGGCCTAGGGGACATAGGCCCTTTGGAAGCAGAGCCTGAAGAAGTAGGGGTGGAGGCAGTGCCTGCGGGCAGTGGGGCCAGGTGCTAGGCCCCTGAACTCCAGCCAGTTCCGGCCATCAGCCCACGTTCTCCAGCCAACTCTGGAAGAGCCAACAGCCCCAGCTAGAGGTGCTTAAGGGCTGATGTTCGGAAACAGCCGAACATCAGATGGTTCAGAAACCATCCACATTGTGGATGTGCAGTGTGTTTGGCCTGGGGGTGGAGCTGGTAGGGCTGAGGGACAGGGTTATAGGCAGAGGAGGCTGTAGCCCACAGCGGCCCTGAGAGGTCCGAGTGGGAAGGCTGCACGGTGTTCCCGCTGGAGAGCAGAGCTGGGAGGAGGAACCAGCTCTGAGGTCTCACCAGAGGCACTGTCCAGCTCTGACTGCCTGGGGTCACCATACTGGACTGACCTGCATGCTGGTGTCCACTCCTGCCGGTACAGCACACACCTCTCACCCGCCAGGGCTTCCTCGGCCACCCAGCAGGCACTTGACTGCCTGGGCCCGCTCTTGTGGACGATGGAGAACAAGAGAGTCTGAATCCTCATGGAGTTTTTATTCTAATGGAGAGACAGATGATAAACAAGATAAATAAATCATGGGATGTGTCAGAGGGAGATGCGCTGTAGAAACAAAACCCATTTGAAACGGAGTAGGAAGAGCCGTGGGGGAGGGGCAGCAGCCCTTCGCGGCCACAGGGATGCCTTATGGGGAAACTGAGCCCCAGAGGAGTCACGTGGGGGAGGTCTGAGAAGGGGTCTTTGTTCACACAGGTGCTGGGGGTGGGGGCAGGATTTGAACAGAGGCCTGAGCTCCAGGCACCCCGCCCCCCAAAGTTACAGCCTGGTACTTGCTTCATATGCATTTGGACCCAGGCTCTGAGTGCTCTGGGTCAGCACAGCTCTGCAGCAGGAGCCCCTGGGGACCCAGGGACAGGTGGCTTTGGGTGCTGCCTCCATGTGGTACCTCACGGAGGGGTAGGGGTGCAGACTTCTGTCTTTTGTCCCCTCAAGTGGCAGTTTGGGCAGAGTGGGGCTGGAGACATGCCACAAGGAGAATTGAGGTTCCCTGGTGCAGGGCCGGAGGGAGCTGTGATGAGGTGGAGGGGTATGAAGGTTTGGGTGCGTGAGAAGTAGGCTGCCCTCTGGTGGCTGCAGCCACTGGGCAGGGTTCCTCCTGGGTCACAGCACAGCTCACAGCCAAGCTCTGGGTGTCTGGGCAGCAGAATGTGTGTGAAGCTATGTGTGTGCATGAGTGCTGGGCCTGAGCGGGGACGTGTGTGTGTGTGTGTGTGTGTGTCTTATGTGGAGGTTCACATGTCCTGTATGAGCCTGCTTCTCCAGGTTAGGTTCCTGATTGACAAGATCTCATTTCATCCTCCCAGCTCTAGAAACCTTTACCACTCAAGTGTAAAAGAGGAGGAGCTATGGAGAGTCAGAGGGGCCAAGCGGCACGTCAGAGGCTGCACAGCACATATCAGACAATAATCACAGTAGCAGACATGTGGGGCTGGCTCTGTGGGTAAAGCCATTACCTCCCAAGTGTGGGGGCTTGAGTTCCAGCCCCTACAACCCACAGCTGGAGAGCCTGCTCAGCGCTTAAGGAGGAGCACTGGCTGCTCTTGCAGAGGACACAGGTTCAGTTCCCAGTACCCACGGGGTGGCTCACAATTGTCTGTAACTGCAGCTCCAGGGCATCTGATAGCCTCTTTGGGCTTTCATAGGCACTGCGTGTAATACATGTGCACATACATACATGCAGGGAAATCACTCATACACTCAAACCCATATATAAATCAAAAGGGAAATCTAGGCATGGTTTGCATTTGTCACCCCAGGGATGGAGAGGTGCAAGGTGGGTCCTGGGGCTTGCTGGACAGCTGGCCCAGCTCACTTCACTGAGTTCCAGACCAATGAGAAACCCTGCTGCAAAGCAAAGGCACCTGTGGAAGGGCACAGAGGCTGTCTCTTGACCTTTGCACACATGTTGCATATGTACACCTCCCATAAACATGCACGCACACAGACACACATGTGAGCACACACGTGCACACACGCGTGGAGTACAGATGTGCTTATAAATGGAGGCTGAGCCCTCGTGGCAGGCTGATCGTGTGTCCTGCCCACTCCTGCTCTCCCTGTGTCCCCGCGGGGGTGAAACATTGTGTAGACACCGTGATCGTGGCTTGCCTGAGCTGGCTCCCATGGTGGGAAGAGGAGGACAGTTGGGATGTCCTGCTCCAGTGTGTAGGTGAGGACCAGGGTTTTCTGGAGTCCCCACCTGTCACAGCTCAGCTCAGCCTCTGGCTGCCAGAGGTCTTCTCAGAGTGTGGAGCCTTGCAGGGTGCCTGGGGCCAGCTCTGTGACACTCTGGCTTTTGGTTGTTCTTCTCAGAAATACGGCTGATGTGAGCTGGCCCAGGGGGTCCGCAGCAGGAAGTGAGGGTTCTAATAAAGGCACTTTCTGAATTCAGGTGGAAGCTCTCCAGACTGGCTGTGCATTAGGGCACCCGGGGAGTGCTCAGGGTCCCCATCACAGATCACCATGGGTAGGGTTGGCTTTTTAAAGCTCCCTTGGTGACCTTAATGGGGACTTGGGCATGGGACCTTGAATCTGAGGGGACTATGGGGACTCTCACAAATACTCACACCTGGCTCTACCAGGGAAGTCGGGCACCTTACCACAGAGCTGTAATCTCATTCACAGGGTCTCTGGTAGCTTGGGTTGGTGGTGGAGGGTGACCTTGATGTGGTGGAGGGTGACCTTGAACTCCCAACCCCCTGCTTCTACCTCTCAAGCACTAGGGTTATAGATAGGTGTGTGCCACCGAGCCTGGCTGTTGTTTGCTTGTGAGACAAAGTCTTCCTCTGTAACCCAGGCTGGCCTCAAGCTTGTGGTGATTCTCCCCCACCCCTGGCAGCCCCTCCCCCACTTCAGCCTTTCCACTTCTGGAGCCATGGTTCCCGCACACCAGAGTTTGCACCTGGGACTTTGTAGCTAAGAGAGGGAAGAGGGTGCACTCACTGGCTTAGGCATGAGCAGATGACCAGGCTAGCACGGAGGGACAGCACCTCATGGAAGACCCTGCCCTTCTCCGTGTAAGGACATAGCATGAGCGGAGACCTGAAGAGGTGTGTGTGTGACGGGCACTGATGGTGTGTGTGTGTGTGTATGTGTGTGTGTGAGAGACGGGCACTGATTGTGTGTGTGTGACAGGCACTGATGGTGTGTGTGTGTGTGTGTGTGTGTGACGGGCACTGATGGTGTGTGTGTGTGACGGGCACTGATGGTGTGTGTGTGTGTGTGTGTGATGGGCACTGATGGTGTGTGTGTGTGTGTGTGACGGGCACTGATGGTGTGTGTGTGTGTGTGTGACGGGCACTGATGGTGTGTGTGTGTGTGTGTGTGACGGGCACTGATGGTGTGTGTGTGTGTGTGTGACGGGCACTGATGGTGTGTGTGTGTGTGTGTGTGTGTGTGTGTGTGTGTGTGACGGGCACTGATGGTGTGTGTGTGTGTGTGTGTGATGGGCACTGATGGTGTGTGTGTGTGTATGACAGGCACTGATGGGGTGTGTGTGTGTGTATGTGTGTGTGTGTTTGTGTGACAGGCACTGATGGTGTGTGTGTATGACGGGCACTGATGGTGTGTGTGTGTGTGTGTGTGTGTGTGATGGGCACTGATTGTGTATGACAGGCACTGATGGGGTGTGTATGTGTGTGTGTGTGTATGACAGGCACTGATGGGGTGTGTGTGTGTGTGTGTGTGATGGGCACTGATTGTGTGATGACGGGCACTGATGGTGTGTGTGTGTGTGTGTGCGCGCGCGTGTGTGTAGAGTGTTTGGGGTTTGAATAGTCTGATTCTCTTGGTACTGCACTGTCTGCTGTAGGAGAGGTAAAGAGGACTCCGCCATCCTGAGGGTGGGTGTTTAGGCTGACTGTCTCAGGGCTAGCACCCATTTTGTAGAGGAGAAAACTGAGTCCACTGTCAAGAATCACAGTGCTAGAGCTGGCAGGATGCAGCCTTGGCGCCGAGGCAGGTGCCCTGTCTAGTCCCACATCTCCCTCTTCTGTTTTCCTCCTCTAACTCCTGGGCCTCTTTTGTCTTCAGCCATCCCAGGCAGCCAGACACCTGGTGGGAACTGTGTCCCCACCTCCCCGCGGCACAGGAGCCTGGCTTCGAGCAGTCTTCCTGTTGCCACTGCTCTGCTTTCAAGGCCCTGCCTGCCCTGCTCTGTGAGATGTCACAGGGAGCAAGGACCACTCTTGCTGTGTCCAGTCAATGCCCTTCCTACCCCACCCCTGCGGCAGGGGTGATGACAGCTGCCGGAGGCGGGGAGACCAGCTTCATCCTGGGGCAGCTTTGTTTGGGATAAAGAAGAGGGAGGCAGCAAAGAGGCCACGCAGGGGGTCGGGGGAGCTCAGCGCTGGGTCACTGCTCAGCGCTGGAGGACAGGGAGAAGCAGCCCTCATTCCTTGGCAGTCTGTCAAAGTGGGGGGCATGTTTGGGGGGTGTCAGAGGTCTCAGCATCACTCAAGGCTATGCATAGAGGGCTGGCATGCAGTGACAGGGACAGGCCTATGTGGGGATGCAGGTAAGGAAAGCATCCACGTGGACTGGTATTTTCCAGACGTAGCTATGGGAGCTTGTAGGCCGGTTGTGCATCATGCTGCTACCATTTGCCGGTGTGACCTTGAGCAGGTCCTTATTTGTAACTGGCATCCTGCCACCCTGCTCAGCCTCCAGAGCCCTGGGATGAGAAGAACCCCCCACCTCCCTCCCCCAGCCTCCCTGGGACGATGGGAGCTGATTTGCTGTTGGGCCATGGCTGCCCACACTGAGTGGGACGGGTCACGGAGAGGGGCAGCTCTGTGGCTGTCAGACCCAGGAGGGCAATGCCTACCACCTGCCTCCTCTATGCCCAGCCCCTCCCCAGGAGCGCGCTGAGCAGGCTTGGGAATTAAAGTCATAAACAAAGCAGATGTGGCATCCGTCTTTTTGACAGCGCTGCCAGCCAGGTGATGGCTGAGCGGAGGAAGGCTCGGTTTATGAGGAGATAGAAAAATTTACTGTTGGCTGCTCCCAGAGGCTGGAAGTCCGGAGAGGGAGGGCAGCATGGGACGGCTGGGGCTGGGTAGGGAGGGCTAGTTCCCCACTGTGCTGGCTGCACACTTAAAACAGCCACAGCTCCCCCAAGAGCTGGTTTAAACTGCTTTCATTCATGTGTCATCAAGGTTTGTCATAGGCCTGTGCGTCTCATCTTTACGATAACCCCTTTTGCAGGTGAGAAACCCGACACTGAGTGCGGTTAAGGACTGAAGGTTTCTGGGTAACTGGCAGGTCTGGGATTTGGACCCAGGCTTTAACAATGTCCTGAGCCAGGCTTCCTCAGCCTTTTTGTTTGTTTGTTTGTTTGTTTTGTTTTTCTTTTTGTTTTTCAGACAGGTTTTCCCTGTGTAGCCTTGGCTGTCCTAGACTCACTTTATAGGCCAAGCTGGCCTCGAACTCACAGTGATCTGCCTGCCTCTGCCTCCCGAGTGCTGGCATTAAAGGCGTGCACCACCATGCCTGGCTCCTCCTCAGAGAGACCAAGGAAGCCTTCCTTCTGGGAAAAGGGAGGAAGGACAGTATTTTGGGAGCACCTACTGTGTGCCAGCCTTGCACCCATTAGGAACTCCTAGTTGTTCAAACTTGTCAGTTGTTTGGTAGCCAGAGGAAGCTGAGTCTCTACTCCAAGCCCTTCTCTTGGGTGCTCAGCTGGGAAATCACTGCCTGAGTATGAGGCTGGGGGATAGCTTAGTCAGTAAAGCGTCTGCCTCACAAGAATGGAGGGCGGAGCTTGATCTAGAACCCATTTAAACATGGCATCCGTGCACAAGTGCGCGCATGTGTGTGTGTGTGCGCGCGCGTGTGTGCATGCATGCATGTGCCTGTGCCTGCAATCCCAGTTCTAGGGAAGTGGAGACAGCCTGTGCTGAAGCAGACCTGCCTCAGAGTTTTCTGGCAGTCTAGCCAGGGTAGTGGTGTAGCCTGACAGCTCCAGTGAGGAGAGAGCCCGGACTGGGAGGACGTTGGAGGGAAGTTCTGGGAGCCTAGAAGGTCTCCTGAGACTGACCGTGAGTGAAGCTCAAGATAACACCTCTAGGGGAGTGAGAGCGCAGGGAGGAGAGTGGGAGAGCTCATGCCAGGTAGAGGGCGCTGTGCACACCGCTCCTGAGGTGGGTTCAAGCCTGGCCAGTGCTAGGAAGCCATGAGACTCCCATGGGGCTGAGGCAGAGCAAGGGGGAGGGGCGGCCTGGATCTCATGGCAATTAGAGAAGCCTTGCCAAGTGTATGAGAGTGGCAGGGTCCTCCTGACGCTCTAACTGTCCCTTCCGTGTGCTGCCTGGGAAGGAGACTGTGGATGGATGGCAGAGATGTTGGTGGCCCAGGTGGAAGGTGGCAGGGTCTGGGCGGGGCATGACAGTGCTGAGCAGGGGTCAGGTTAGTCACAGAGCTTGCTGAAGGACCTCTTGCCAGGGAAAGAGGAGAAGAAGCCAAGGATGGAGCCTGAGCACCCCTCACCTGGGAGGGGCCGGGTGGAGGGGGAGTGGGCTGAGGACAAGCAGGAGTGTGGTCTAGGAGCCCAGGGAGGGCTGTGCACAGGCAGCTGTGAACATCAGGAGTGAGCATGGCTGGAGATGCACAGAGATTTGGGGAAAGGGAGAGGGGAGAGCATGGCGCTGCCAGGAAGTGAAGGAGCCTCTGGGAGGAAGTGGCCTCATGGTAGTATGGCTTGAGGGTGCAACACCCAAGTCACTCAGCCAGCTTTAGCAGGCACCCCTGCAATGTCCTGGAGGTCCCCAGGGAGACACACCCCACAAGTTCCGTTTCTGCTGCCATCCCTTCGTGTTCCCCTCCCTCACTCTTGCCAACCCCAGATCTTCCTCACACTCCCCTGGAGTGCTTTGCTTACGAACACCCCTGCACCTGCCTGGAGTACACCTGTAATTTCAGCACTTGGGAGGCAAAGACACACATACACACATGCACAGACATGTGAATTTCTGCACGTCTGGTGCTGTCGAGGGACCTGGTTCAATCCTGAAGGTGTCTCTAGGAGTGGCACCCGGGCTGGTGGCAGGGTGGCACGTGCAGGAGAGTGGAGGGGAGCTGTGGACCAATTATTTCAACCTTGAAAACTCATTCTGATTACAATTTACAACCTGGCGACAAAGGCTGCAGTCTCTGCAGTAACTACCGCTCAGGGCTTTGTGAGAGAAAACCCTCCCTGTGTTCCCAGCTGCCTGTCACCCGTGGCTGAGCCAAATGCATCTCTGCCTCCCGGTGCCCCGGGACACAATTAGGACATCTTCAAACTGTTGCTGCTGTCACTGCACCATGTGTCTGGAATTTATTGCCTCCTGCGGCTCTTCGCGCACGTGTGCCTCACCTCCTCCCGAGCTGTGAGGCCCCTGCCGGGCCTGGCTTCCATTCACCTGTGACAGGGGACACTGACCCCCCCCCCCATTTCCCCTGCCACCTCCCCGCTTAGATGTGCAGACAGGGAGTCCCTAATGCTGCCTGAAGCCTGGGGAACCTTGGAGAAAAAGGTTAGTTAGGGTTCAGATAACCACCGCATTGAAGAATACTTTGTCCTTATTGCTTTCTGTGGGTTACAGGCCTGGATTCCAAGGCTGGAGATGAAAGGGACGGGGAAGAGAGAAGGAGAAATAAAAAAGATACAGATACAGCAGGTTCACTCGCAGCCTGGCTCACTCCTGGTAGGCCACCTAGGTGATATCTACTATGTGACATCTGTAGCTCGGCTAGCATGTTAAGGAGTCAGTGGCTGGACTTGTGATTTGCTCGTGGGAGAGTCGAGATGGTGGGGCGTGAATCTGCACCCAGATCCCTTCCATAGACACTCGAGTGGAGACAGGCTTCCCTGCTGAGGCAGCTCCTGGAGGGTCTCTGTGTCCTTAGCATCCCTTCTCCAGTGACTGATGACCCCAGTAGGAGCACAGAGTGGCATGGGAGCCAGAGCCCGGGAGCCAGGGCCAGGAGAGGAGAGGCCAGGGCCAGGAGAGGCCAGGGCCAGGAGAGGCCAGGGCCAGGAGAGGCCAGGGCCAGGAGAGGCCAGGGCCAGGAGAGACCAGGGTCAGGAGAGACCAGGGGCAAGAGAGTCTTCGGTCACGAAAGGCCAGGACCAGGAGAGGCCAGGGCCTGGAGAGACCAGGGGCAGCCTCTGCTGTAGCAGCCTTCTCCTCCATTGTGTATCTTGGCTGAGAGTTTACTTCTTGTCAGATATGCCAGGTGGTGTGGGGACTCTGAGGGAATGGTGTCCAGGGCTTGGGTGGGAGCTCCAGAAGGGGGCTGTGGCTGGGATATCTAGGAGAGCCTTTTTGGGAACCGAGCCCAGCCCCTTTGCTGCTTCCTCTTTCCTTCTTGGCTCTTAGCACCCCATGGCTGAGGCTCTGACAGGAAGACGGGACGGACAAACTGGAGGATCTGCATTCTGCTGCTCCAGCTGTTCGCGTCTTGACCTAGAACTGACAGTGCTGGTAGGAAATGAGACAGTGAGGCTCAGAGGCAGCACAGGCCACGTGTGGCAGGAGAGGGGTGCAGACTAGTCTGGAGGTTGGGTACTTGCTCTGCCTGCCATCCAACAGCCCACCCCTGTCTGTGTGGCTGGAGTACATGTCTCTTGGCCTCAATTTTATTTGTGACAGGAGGGTAGAGGCAGGTAACCAACCGCGCCTCATCCCAGGATACTGCTACTGGCATCTCCAGTGTCCACTCTCAACCAACAAATGCCTGTTCTGTATGAGCCAAGGATAGTCCTGGCCAGCAGGGCTGAGGCCAGGCCAACCACTAGTGACAGCTGCCGTAGCTCATCAGCCCTGCCTCCTAGTTCCAGAGGAGCGGCTTTCTTGGTGTGAGAGATTGGATAGTGGGGCCCAGACTAGAGGTGGGCACTGGCTTCTCCCTATCTCAGGTCAGCTTCTGAGGTGCCCTGGGCAGAGGGATGGACATTCTGACCTCCAGAGTTCCTAAGGAGGGGGAGGGGAGCTGAGGGATAGCCCAGTCCACTTGGTCTCTGTACGTGTTCTCTCTGTCACATCATGGCTGTGTCCTTGGTGAGGGCTCTGGGAGTGTGGCCGAGGCACAGCCAGTGCCCTTGTTCTGCTCTGTGCTAGGCACTGTGTAGGACACATGGCTTGCAAGCACCTCCTCCTCTCAATACCTCCGGGGCCCCGGACCCTCTTCCTAGCTTTCTTGCCTGCTTCCTTCCGATGCTCAGCACTGGGCCTGGGCCTGGGCTTAGAACACCTGCGTCTGGCTCCTGCTGGGACCCCACTTACTGCTCAGCATTTCTATGCCTTAGTTTCTCTGTCACGGCAAAGGGACTAATGACTCATGTCGTCGCGGTAAGGACTCGCTGAGGACATCCTGAGTTCAGTCCTGAGACCCACGCAGTGGAAACTCAGACTGGATTCCTCCCAGTTGTCCTCTGACCTCCACACGTGGGCTGTGGCACGTGAGCTCACACAAGTGATAAGTAAACGTAATTTCAAAAAGCATTAGGGGGCTCAGTGGTTAAGAACACTCATTGCTTCTCCAAAGAACCCAGGTCAGTTCCAGACACCCACCTCAGGGGACCTGATTCCTCTTCCTCACGTCCACTGGCACACACGTGGGGTAATACATACATGCAGACAAAACACACATACACATAAATAGAATCCAATGAGCTGATCCGCAAAGCCCAGCTCACACAGGGTCCTGGCCAGGAGCTGCCACCTCTAGGGAGACTTCCTGAGTGTTGCAATCCAGGGGTTGCTGCTGTCACTTCCTGAGTGTTGCGGTCCAGGGGTTGCTGCTGTCACTTCAAAAGCCCCCATTCTCACTACTCACACCTAGATGACACTGGTTGGCCTCCCACCCGTGCCTCGTCGCCCCCCGGCCTCACAGCCTGCTGAAGCAGGCTCAGTAGATCCCTGCCAGTTGAGGACACCCAGACCTTTGGAACCCCAGGAGCTAGCACAGGGCTGCTGATCTGGGGCTGGGCTGCTATCCGGGCGAGTGTCCCCTTCTCATAAGGTCCCAATGACCAACTGAAGTTTGAGTCCGCCACAGTTCACCTGGGAAAGTGAGTTTTAACAACTTTGTCTCAGAGAGTCTCAGCCACACTCCCATGGACACGAGGCATGCTTAAAAGCCTAGCCCTAAGGTGACAGCGAGAATGTGTACAGGGGCCAGGTGGACTGAGCTACAGGCAGGACTGAAGGTGACGCAGGAAGATCTGCTCTCATGGCTGCTTAGATGGAGCCCCCTTCCACTCATGTCCCGCAGCTTGTATAGTCTGGAACCTCCCTGTTACCCAAGGCCACGTATAATTAGGGAGGACTGCATCCAAGTGGCTGGGAGGGTCCAGGGATGCTGGCCTCCCTCCCTTCTGTGAAGGGACCCAGCTGTTGCACACAGGATGTTTCGCTGGGAGGGTTGTGCCCTATAACAGAGAGGTCTGTGGAAGAGCTGAGGCACATCTGATGTCCAGTGACTAGAAGCCACCGAGGGCATCAAAGCCAAGATTTAGCCTCTTTGGGCAAATTTTTTTTGAGACAGGGTTTCTCTGTGTTGCCTTGGCTGTCCTGGACTTGCTTTGTAGACCAGGCTGGTTTCGAACTCAGTGATCCACCTGCCTCTGCCTCCCGAGTGCTGGGCTTAAAAGGCTTGTGCCACCACTGCCCAGCTTTGGGCTTCCTTTTATCTATTTCTTAGGAAGGGGTGTCATGTTCTGGGGTGGCATAGTGTGTTTTAAGTTATTTTTATAAAACAGTGTTTGTTTCTCTTAGCTTATTTCTTAACCCAGCTATCACAGAGCTTACACAACATTTAGACAGTAAATTCTCAGAACAAAGCTTGCAACCAGACATTGGGGCGGGGGTACAGAAATCAGTATTTAAACTACACAATAACCTTAGGCCTATATTGGTGAGCTGCTTTTGGGACCCCATGACCCTTGGGAGATACACAATTCTTGTCCTGGCTATTCCCAAGCCTGTGGGGGCAACTACTTCCTTGGTGATCTCAGGTCAGCTGATGGGGGTGGGGTGGGGTGTGTGTGGGGCTAGCAGATTCCACAGCCCTAGGGTATTAACAGGTCACTGCCTACTGAAGGTGACAGGACCAAGGGGCTTGTCCTAGCTTTTCTGGAGCCTTGTGGGGGCATAGTATAGGGCTGTGGACTCCCTTTTACTCTCTGGGGTCATCTTCTTGGGCTCTACTGGGTCACCCTCTTTGTAGACACATCAGGGTGGTGAAGCAGCCACAGGGGTTTCACTCACCTGGTGTGCTTGGGAGGGTTGGCTCAGGCTCCCACTGCCCTGCTGAGCTCAGAGGGCCTCACGGGTGTGTGGCATGGTGTTTCCTCACAGACCGGGAGCGCATCGGGCAGGACTCGGCATATGAGCAGGAGGGGAAGGTGCAATTCGTGATTGACGCCGTGTATGCCATGGGCCACGCACTGCATGCCATGCATCGTGACCTGTGTCCCGGCCGCGTAGGACTCTGCCCTCGCATGGACCCCGTGGATGGCACACAGCTGCTTAAGTACATCAGAAACGTCAACTTCTCAGGTGGGACATGCAGCAGGACACCACTTGGCTCCGGGGCAGCCTGGGCCGCGCAGCTGCAGGGTGTAAAGGTCTTGGGCTTTGGGCTGGGAATGGTGGTCTGTTCAGATGTTCTGTGCAGGGATCTCCCCAGGACGCCTCTGCCTTGAGCTCATAAACATCCCTGTGCCTGGGAAAAGGCTCAGCAAAGCCCTCCCGTGTGCAGGCATTGCAGGGAACCCCGTAACCTTTAATGAGAACGGAGACGCGCCTGGGCGATATGACATCTACCAGTACCAACTGCGCAACGGCTCGGCTGAGTACAAGGTCATCGGCTCCTGGACTGACCACCTGCACCTCAGAGTAAGCGTGAGGACTGGGAGGGAACATGGGGGACACAGTGCAGAGGCCTGGCTGGCCTGGAGGCTGTGTGAGAGGGAGTCTCTGGCCACTCAGGCCTCGCTAGGAGCTATTCATTTTCCCAGGTACTCCCTGGCAGCCCTTCTCAGCTTGCCCAAGAGATGCTATGGCTTTCCTTCTTGCTTAGTCACCCCAGCAGTGAAACAGTTTGTTGTTGTTGAGAGAAAGCACCTGGAGTGAGTTGTCTGTGGCTTGGTCTTCCCTGTGGCAAAGCACAACACGGTTGCAGACTCTTCAGACAGAAGCCCCAGCAGCCCCGCCCAGGCCCCAGAGCCTCCTCAGTAGAGCAGACATCTCAGGACACTATCTTTTGGGAGGAAGTCTCCTGAGTCACACAGCTTGGAGGGACAAACCCGTACCTGTGGCAAGGTTCTCTGGATGCTGCGTAGAGAGGAGGCAGATGAGGGTGCGCTCTGCAGAGGGCACAGGCAGCCAGCACCATTCCCAGGGGCAGATCAGCGGGCACACATGCGTGCCCCTCCACACTGCTGCAGTTCTGTGTGTCTTGCTGACCCCTGAAGGCGGTGTGTGTGTGTGTGTGTGTGTGTGTGTGTGTGTGTGTGTGTGTGTTTCTAAAGGTCCCCTCTTCTCTCAGCCTGTCTGTCCCCAAGCTCCAGTTTGACCCTGCCCAGGGTACTCTCCTGGGTGCCCTGCTCTGTCAGGAAGGGACTAAGTCACAGTGGTGAGGTGAGGTGAGGGCTGGGCCTTCCCGTTTGCTCCCTGGGTGACTAGATTTAGGTTGCCCTATGAGCCACAGCAGACAGGCAGGCTGGAGCTGACCGGGAGGACTCAGCTAGAGGGATGTGCAGGTTGGGGAGCTCTCCTAGTGAGGTGCCGAGTATTCCCTGCGGTCGTCACAGGAGGTAACAAATGGCAACGTGGCCTCGAACCAGTGGCCTTGGAACACATGGAGGACAGAGGTTCAACAGGTCAAGTGTTTCCTCAAGGGTGCCCAGCCCCCTCACCATGGCTCCAGCCCTGGGACTAGACTATCTTTATGGGGCACCAGGGTTTTCCAGAATAGCCACCAGCTTCCTCGTCATCCCTTCAGGACGGCTGCACAGCCACAGCCCAGAACCCGCAGAACCCACGGCAACCTCCCCCATTAGGCTCCTCTACACCTCACCCTTCCCCACTCCCCTTTGCTCAGATCTGGAACTTTCTGAACAGCTTCAACCAGCCAAGTATGTTTCTGCAGGAGAGGGTACTCAGTAAACACACACACACACACACACACACACACACACAGATATACAGATACACACAGAGACAGAGACAGACAGACACACACATAGATAAAGACAGATAAAAACAGACACACAGACACACATAAAGACAGACACATGCATACAGACACACAAAGACACATACACACATGCACAGAGACAGACACAAACAGATACAGATTCACACACAAAGAGAGACACACAGACACACACACACACACAGGCACCGTATAAAGACAGACGCATAGACACACATACACAAAGACAGACCAACAGACACACAGACAGACATAGACAAAGACGCACACACACACAGTAAGACAGACAGAGATAGACAGACACACACACACACACACACACACACACACACACACACACACACACACACACACACACACACACAGTCCCATTAGGCCAGGCTTGCTGCTCTGAGAACAAACTGTCTCACTGCCCTTAGCGCACACCCTTTGACCAGGGCTCCCCTGGTCCAGCACCTGGTAGCTCTTCCAGGCTACTGGGTTACTTCCCACAGTGCTGTCAGGAAGTTGGTAGGGTGTGACAACACTCCCTGTGGCTCGCTTTGCCTACAGCAATGGCATCTGCAGAGCCTTGGACCGTGCTAACCCCCAGGCGCTCCTTGTGTGTCTTCTGATTAAATCTCTGTTCCTCGCTTTCAGCTAAGCAGGACTCCGGAGTTGCTGGGTGGAAGCTGGGGATTGAGCCGTGAGGCAGTGTGTGAGAACCACATAGGAGGGGCAGGGGCTAGGCGGGCCGAAAGGGGCATTTCTGAATCGCTCCTGGCAGCACGGTTTCCAGGCCTGGGGACGTTTGGCAGTCGGGACTCCTGGGTCTTGGCATTGGTGCTTAGTGTGACTGTAGGTGCCACCTCTGTGCTCCCCAGACTCAGTTTCTCCAGATGAGCATTGAGTTTGGAATTCTCCCAGGTTATGGGTGTCCGGGTCACAAGGTAAGTTTTCTGATACCAACTCTCAGCCAGCTCTGGCGAGGTCCAGGTAGCCGGGCTTTTGGCCAGCGCTGGGCTGATTCAGGTGTGGAGCCAGAGAGAGATCTCAGGGCGGAGGGGTTGTGTGTGTGTCGGGGGCGGGGGGGGAGGCGGGGCGGTAAGGTCTGTGCTGCCAGCATGTCCTGAGGCCAGCTGTGGTGCTGTCATTGCCAGATAGAGCGGATGCAGTGGCCAGGGAGTGGCCAGCAGCTGCCGCGCTCCATCTGCAGCCTGCCCTGCCAGCCGGGTGAGCGGAAGAAGACAGTGAAGGGCATGGCTTGCTGCTGGCACTGTGAGCCCTGCACAGGGTACCAGTACCAGGTGGACCGCTACACCTGCAAAACCTGCCCCTACGACATGCGGCCCACGGAGAACCGCACAAGCTGCCAGCCTATTCCCATCGTCAAGTTGGAGTGGGACTCGCCCTGGGCTGTGCTGCCCCTCTTCCTGGCTGTGGTGGGCATTGCCGCCACGTTGTTCGTGGTGGTCACCTTTGTGCGCTACAACGATACTCCTATTGTGAAGGCCTCCGGGCGGGAGCTGAGCTACGTGCTGCTGGCGGGAATCTTTCTGTGCTACGTCACCACTTTCCTCATGATCGCGGAGCCAGACCTGGGGACCTGTTCACTCCGCCGCATCTTCCTGGGGCTCGGCATGAGCGTCAGCTATGCAGCCCTCCTCACCAAGACCAACCGTATTTACCGCATCTTCGAACAGGGCAAGCGGTCAGTCAGTGCCCCGCGCTTTATCAGCCCCGCCTCGCAGCTGGCCATCACCTTCAGCCTCATCTCCCTGCAGCTGCTCGGCATCTGTGTGTGGTTTGTGGTGGACCCCTCCCACTCAGTGGTGGACTTCCAGGACCAGCGGACACTTGACCCCCGCTTTGCCAGGGGTGTGCTCAAGTGTGACATCTCCGACCTGTCGCTCATCTGCCTGCTGGGTTACAGCATGCTGCTGATGGTCACGTGTACCGTGTACGCCATCAAGACTCGCGGTGTGCCTGAGACCTTCAACGAGGCCAAGCCCATTGGCTTCACCATGTACACCACCTGCATTGTCTGGCTGGCCTTTATCCCCATCTTCTTTGGCACCTCACAGTCGGCCGACAAGGTGGGTGGTGGGCGTCAGGATGCATGGCGGAGTGTGGAGTGAGAGCTCAGTTGCCATTTTCTGTCCCCGTTCTGGGTCTCTCTTACTTTGTATCCCCCTCCCCAACTAAAAAAAATATCTCTGCTGAGGGTGAGTACAGGCAGAGGTCCTATACCTCGATGAGGTACCCTTGGGGTGTGTGGCTCCACACCCCCAGAAGCTGGAAGCTTGAGAAATCGCTTTTGCCCTCACCAGGGAGTCACTCCTGGGAGAATCTCCTGTGTTTCTTGCAGGGGCATCTGGGCCTGCAGGTGCTAGGGCACAACATGGCAGCTAAGGTCCTTCTATTCTGGATCTCTGCCCTCCAAGGGGTTCCTCTCAGCACCTGGAAAGAGGTGCTAGGGTGTATCCCCATCAGAGACAGTCTCTTCAGAATCCAGAGACAGGTAGGGTCCATCCTGAGCTGGGCAACAGTTGCCCTCCCCAACGTGTGTGGGCGGGCCACCCAGCACTAGCCCTCTCCCAGCCTCCAAGTGGAGCCAGAACGGAGAGACTGGGGTTTGAGTCCTTGTCACTTGGGACATTAGGGGAGAGAGAGAGAGAGAGAGAGAGAGAGAGAGAGAGAGAGAGAGAGAGAGAGAGAGAGAGAGAAGACACAGACAGACAGACGGACAGACAGAGGAGAAAGAAGAAAGAGAGGGAGGGAGAGGAGGAGGAGAGTATGTGCGCGTGCATGTGACAATGCATGTGTAAGGAGTGAGCAGATGTAGGCATCGCCTTTTGCAAGTGTGCATGCTAGACAGTAGATGAACTATGTGGACGCGAGGGGCAGAGTGTGCTGAGGGAGTCACTGCTGCCTATATGGATGAGTGTGTGCACATGGTTACAGGTGTTGGTGAGTGCATACAGGCGCCTTGCAGTTGTCTGGATGGATCTCTGTATGTGTGCGTGCACCCAGCTGCAGGGAGGGGGATGCAAGCCAGGTGTGCGTGTGAGTTCAGGTGCATGGCTCCCATGTGTGTTGTGTGAGGCAGTCTGGGCTGTTCCTGTGAGCCAGTGGTAGCTCTCTTGCCTTGGCCAGGATTCTCAGGGCTTAACAGCTGTGAGCTATCTAAAGTGGTCATTCTGTCTTATGTAAGGTCATTGCTCAGTCAGCCTTGGGCAGGATGCGGCTGTGGAGTCAGCCAGGACAGAGGAGGTTCCTGGGTTTGCACCGATTCTAAGTACCACAGTCTCCACTGGGACACCCTGTGTGAAAGTCAAAGTGGGTAGAACTCCTCAGCTTCTCACTGCTCTCTGCGCTTTGTCCCCTGTCATCACTGGAGAGCAGAGGCTGTGCTGGGTGTCAGAGAGGAACTCCACAAAGAGGCTGCCTGGCCTGGTGGTGAGGTCACATTGCACGCTGGCCCTCACGCTGCAGCCTTCGACCCTCCCTGGACCTGCCTCCCTCCCGCACTCCTTACCTTGTCTCACCTTGTGCCACCTGGGTTCTAGAGGACTGTGGCTTCTCTAGAAGCCATCACCAGCCGCCCACTCCTGGGAGCCACAGGACATGGTGCTGGATCCAGGGACCAGATGCAGGGGTGAAGGGCAGCCCTGGGTCCTGGGGTAAGGAGAGAGAAGCCAGGTGGGCGGCCACCCTTCTGCCGGGAGACGGCTAGGGACACCAGGGAGCCATCGAGCAGATCGCCAGCAGCTTCGACTCTAGTGTGAGCTGCTCTTGACCATTTTATGTCCTCAGAGGCTCCTGGGCTGAAAAAGGAAGCAACCTGGAAGCAGTAACTGTGTCCACCTAGGCTCTGTTTATGGACTGGGGTGAAGGCAGACACAGGGCACCTATTATATAGAGTGCAAAATGCTGTGCATTCTGCCTGTGTTAATGAGTAGTGGGAGCTATAGGCCCGAAGAAGGGAGCAGGCTTGCCCGGCATCTCACTATGGGCCATGGTAGACAGCCCGTACTCTCTTAGGACCCCTGTGGCTCCAGAAAGCAGTGGCACAGCCTTGTACTGCACACCGCTGGGCTAGTGGAGAGAAGTGCACCCTGCCTTTGGGAGTGGGGGCGCTCTTCCTAGAAGGATGGAACATTAGCACCATGCTAGTGCAAGACCCAAGCTTGGGGGCCTCTCCTGTCTCCTCCATGTCAGCACCTGGAGCCCTAGCTGAGCTGAGAGGGGCAGCTGGGGCCTGGATCACCTGTCAGCAGGGAGGGCGTGGGAGGGAGCCTGGGCAGGGTGCTGGGAATTGCCGGGCTCTGCTTAGAGGGCATCCGCCATTGATGAATGGATTATCCGACACCCAGATTAATGGGTTCTCATTTTGCTAAACATCTGTCACCGTTAGTGCTGCTGAGCTAGCATGAAATGAGCTTTGACAGTGTTGCTGCCACAGCCGTCTTCCGCTGGGTGTCGTGGGTCCCCAGTCAGGGCCTGTTCCACATAGGTGGCACGCTGAACGAGGGGCTGCTGGGAGCCATCCCAAGGCACCGATGGGTGCTCATGTCACCTGCAGCAGCCCTGTGCAAGGACTGCCCCTATGAGGTCAGCTATGGTCCCCAAGAACCATGCTGGAGACATTTCTCCAGGTGGGATGCAGCGGGTCTTTCTGTGAGTTCCCACACACACACAGTGCTTTGCGTACACTTGACTGTTAACTCTGCCCTAGCCACAGCCCTGTGAGGTACACACTGTACTTCTCAGGCCTGTCTTGTATGAAAACTGAGGCACAAGTTCCCATGCTAGGATGTGAGTTCCAGGAATTCTGAAGTGCCATCTGCATACGATGATTTCCTCCTGCCGGAAGCCATAAGGTGCAGAGTGGGTCTCTTCCAGCTGTGCCTGGTCCTAGACGGGTACTGGCCAGGTCAGGGACCTCTTGGAAGAAAGGTAGATGTGCAGAGCCGGGTGGATGGAGCTGGGGCGGGGCAGGGCAGGGCCAGGTGGGTGGAGTCTCGGGAGAGTGGGGCGGAGCTGAGGGGTGTATGGGCGGAGCCAGCTCTGATCCCCACCTGCGGCCACCTACAGCTGTACATCCAGACAACCACGCTGACGGTCTCGGTGAGTCTGAGTGCTTCGGTGTCCCTGGGAATGCTCTACATGCCCAAAGTCTACATCATCCTCTTCCACCCGGAGCAGAACGTGCCCAAGCGCAAGCGCAGCCTCAAAGCCGTAGTCACCGCTGCAACCATGTCCAACAAGTTCACACAGAAGGGCAACTTCAGGCCAAATGGGGAAGCCAAGTCAGAGCTGTGTGAGAACTTGGAGGCCCCAGGTGAGTGTATGGCCTCTTTCCTCTGTTCCCCCCCAAGCCCCGGCCTCTTTCCCCGCTGTCTCCCAGGCCCCGCCCAATCCCTTTCTCGCACAGGCCTCCTTACCACCTGCCTTCTGGTAACCCCTAGGAGACAGTAGGTTGCAGGTCAGCACAGCTTACCTGTCAGGTCCTCCCTGGTGGCTTGAGAGAACTTCAGAGACTCCCTGGCCGTGACCACTTCATTCTCTGCCAGCTGACCTGGCTCCTGTGGATGCTGTGACCCCCACTATATCCCTGTTCTGGCCTGCACCTCTCCACCCCTTGGGGGAAGAGGCTAACCGCAGAGACCCAGTGCCTGGAGTAATCCAGGAGGGATCTTTGGCTTTGTGGCCATCCTGGGACAGGCGGGTGAGGATATAGTGGGGTGGGACTTTGGCTGCTGTCCCATGGAGCAGCATCCTCCAGCCCCCCCCCCCCCTGGGGCTTGTCAGAGGCCTCAGCAGAGAAGGTCATGAGCTCTGGAGTCTTGAAATGCAGAGCCAGTTGGTGGCAGCAGGGACAAGCTCCACCTGGCCTTGATCCCCAGTTGAGACACAGGAGAAGTGAGGGCCCCTGCTGAGATTATATGGCAGGACTGGTCTCAACATGGTGTCTTTTAGCCAGGTGGTGGTGGCGCACGCCTGTAATCCCAGCACTCGGGAGGCAGAGGCAGGGGGAATCGCTGTAAGTTCAAGGCCGGCCTGGTCTACAAAGTTAGTCCAGGACAGCTAAGGCTACACAGAGAAACCTTGTCTCAAAAAACAAAACAAACAAGCAAACAAACAAACAAAAAAAACCATGGTGTCTTTCCCTGTGGGATGGCCTCCCTGCCCTGAGGCCTCCATCCTCCACGTGGCAGATTCACATCTGACTTCTGACCTTGTGTCAACAGCTTCCCCTGGAATTTACTTTCCTATTCTTGCTCCTCCGGAGAAATCACGCAGCCCCTGGCCTCTGGCCCTGCCCTTCCTTGAGGTAGAGGCAGAGGGTCCTCGCGGGGCGCCCCCTCTGGCCTCCACTCACTGGAATGGCAGGGACCCTCAATGCAGCTGTGTCAATCTCTCTGGCCTGAGCACAGGGACACTTGCCTGGTCCCATTCCATCCCTGTCCATCCAAGGCCCTGAACACTGGTGCCGAAGCACCTCTGCACACAGCTCCAACACACAGACAGGTACTCACACGCGTTCACACACATGCACACACACGTCTCTCGAGAGTAGGGTGTACCAATGCTTTAGCTCAGGAGATGGCACTATCACACTCCTCAGCCATGGTGGGGTTCTGATGGCCCTGCTGACATTGTACCCCTGTCCTGCTCCCAATCACAAGGTCAGAAGAGAAAGTGTGGCAGGTGGGGAAGGGCCCAGCCTCCCCTGCAGCCAGGGCCAGAGGTGGCAGCTCTCTTATCCCCTGTCTCTCTGTGACAGGGCTGCACAGTCATCAATTCTAGGGACAGCCCAGCAAGGGGGGGGTGTGAGAGGGAGGAGTGGGGATGTGTCACTCCTGTGGAACAGGAACATTTTTCACCCTGTCAAGTTCAGGCCACATATCTTTAAACAAACAACAGAATAAATAATTTAGAATCCTGATTGCAGGCAGATTGGTGCAGAATCACAGGGCGACAAGGGGTGACTGTTAGCCTTGTGCCTCAAGCTGTCTGGCAAATTGCTATATGGTTGGCTGGTGACTGAGAACCCTTGGGCAGGGCTCGGCCACACCTTCATGCCTTCACTCACAAAGAGGACACTTCTGCAGTGTCAAGGACCACCCTGGCCTCACTGCCCTAGACCACCTTGCTGCCCAGCTTCTTAGTGCTGTGGGCAGGGTCTCCATTTCCCCTGGCCCGAGTGCCAGCTGCTGTTTTTTTTTTGTTTTTTGTTTTTTTTCTGAGACAAAGTCTCTGTGTTAGCCTTGGCTGTCCTGGAGTCACTTTGTAGACCTTGAACTCTCAGCGATCTGCCTGCCTCTGCCTCCCGAGTGCTGGGATTACAGGTGTGCGCCACCACGTTCAGCTTAGCTGCTGTGTTTGATGTCACCTGGTTTTCACTACTGTTCTGCTTGAGGAGGGTTAATTTGTTAGATTGCATGGCAGTTGCTTGAGGAGGCCCAGGTGGTGCCCCAGGTCCCCTCCCAAGCTGCCTTACGGCCTCCTGCTGGGGGTTGGCTCCTCCCACCATCTCCAGGCCATGAGCCATTGCGGGGGGGGGGGGGGGGGGCGGACGTAGGGGGTGGCAGGTGGGGGGTGTCTTGAAGCTTGGAAACAGTTTTCATCAGTTTGCACAGGGATGGCGGAGTTTGGGGACTGGCAGCTTGGACTGCTTTCCACTGTGGCTCTGCTGGACCAGTGGGGCTTAGATGGTGGAGGTGGTGTTGAAAGTTATGGCAGTGCTTTGGGTAAAGAAGCTGAGGGCAAAGGGCTGCCTTGTTTGCTCTCTGACTATGGAAACGGAGGCCCTGTAGCAAAAGGGGGGAGCCGCCTGAGGTCCCCCAGGGAGGAGGATGACTTTACATGCTTCTCATCTGGCACACCTGCCACCCGTGTCCCAGCCTCTTCAGAGGTTTTCCAGTCCATCCCAGGCCCAGGATGCCTCCCAGTTCAGGCCCAGTGTCCTGCCATCCTCTTGGCTGTTCAGCTCCCTAGAGAGAACCAGGGATGCCGTGCGTGCGTACTGCTGTTCTTATCTTTCCCTGACTGTCAGGGCATGCTCCCTTCCGTTGCACCTAGCTTCTGCTTGACGCTGTTGCAGGCAGGAAGCCCACTACCACATAAGGTCTCTTGCTCCACCCTCGCCCTGGCCCCTCCCCCCTCTAGTTGAACTGAACTCTATAGTCTCTGTGCTGACTGAGTTCACAGAACAAAACCAAGAGGCTCAAATCAGACAGATGCTTGCTGGTCTCCAATGTCAAGGAAGATGATAGGCGGGCAGGGGTGAGGTGTGGGCCCAGGTTCTTTCCATCTTGTTGTTCCTTTGGTTCCCCGAGGATTGAGGCTGGCTATCTCCAGTGTCTCTGCTCTACTCATGGAAGAGAAAAGGGAGGGCAGACGTGCAAGGGAAACAACTCAGACTATGGTGGAGGTTGCACACCAGCTGTCCTACTTTGCTTTTTTACTGCTGTGATAAACACCATGACCAAGAGCAGCCTGGGGAGAGTGGAGGAAGTGTTTATCTCATTCTAAAGGTTACAGGCCATCATTGAGCTAAAGCAAGGATATGAGACAGGAGCTTGAAGCAGAAACCACAGAGGAAGGCTCCTCCCTGCCCCGCCCCTGGCTCATGCTTAGTTAGCTCAGACCCACCTGCGTGAAGACAGTGTTGCCTACAGACATGGGCCCACCCCTGTCACTCACTGAGACAATTCCTTGCAGATGTGGCCACAGGCCAATGTGATTCCCCCAATTGAGACCCCCTCAAATGACTCTAGGCTGTGCCGAGCTGATAGCTGACCCTAACTAGGACGCCATCCCTCCCTTGGATTTAATTAGCAAGATTTACCGTGGAGCCTGCTCAGCTGCAGGAGAGGCCGAGAAACACTGTCCTTAATTTTGCAGCCATGTGCCAGTGTAACAGGGAGATGGCTTGTGGACCTTCACGCTGCCCTGCCCGTCCCCTCTCTTCTGGGTCACATGTCCCTCATCCATTGGGTATTTCTCTTTTTCAGAGATGAAAGAGTCCCAAAGGGACCAAGGCAACTCCCAAGATGAGGGCAGCACACTTCCCCACCCAGCCCCTCTCCATCTCCACCCCAGGCACATGTTACTGCCACTGAGGGAGACCCCCCCACCCTGCCAAGGCAGGACAAATCCATGGGCACAGCCAGCCTCCTCATGCCTCAGCTCACTGACAGGGACAGCCCTCCTTGGTCTCACTGGGCTCCCAGAAGGTCTGTACTCCGGTGGGTAGGGGAGACATTGCCTATAAGACCTGATGACATCACCCAGCTGGCCTCTGGGCAAGGTCCTTGAGGGCTGTGCCCAGGAAATGGGAAGACCCCAGAGGTGCCACATCAGCCTCAGCTGGGCTTGGAGACATGAATGAGGGCCAGAGTGAACAGGGCAGAGAAAGCCTGGTCTGGAGCCTCCAGACCAAGGGGGATGGGCCACCAGGAGTGGACAGGGTTGGGGACTTGTGTCTTCCTTGGGCAGAGGGCTGTGTGAGCCAGCCAAGGCCTCTCTATGCCATTGTTTCCCCTCCGTCCCACTTTACTCCTCCAGGCCACCATTCCAACATACTGAGTTCTTCCTCTTCCAAATATCTGGGCTGAACCTCTGAAAGATTTCCCTCGGAGAATGTTTTAAGATTCTCTGATTATATCATGCACCCAAAGAACTATTTTAAGGCATGGTAAAGTTAGGTGACAAGAGTTCTATAGTGGGGAGGTACTTCGGGAAGCACTCAAATATGGGGGTCACATCTGAGTAACACTGTGAGGGGGAGGGGGCTCCAGGTAAAGGCTAACAGGAACAAAGATGCATTGCTGGAAATTCTGTGTGGGGCTTGGGGCCTGGGCGCTGCAGGAGAGGCAGCTTGGGAGCCTGGTGGAGTTTGTGTGGGGCAGGACCTCGGGGAAGGAGGCCTTGGAAGAGGCAGTGCTGACTCCTGGCTCTTCTGGTCTCTCTGCAGCACTGGCCACCAAACAGACCTACGTCACCTACACCAACCATGCAATCTAGCTGGGCTGCGGAGCCAAGACGACTGAAGAGTCACAACCTCTGAGGATGGTGCGTCAGGCCAGGGCCATTCCTGAGGGCTCTGCTGAGGTCCTGCCTGCCCCGTGGGCATCCACGAATGTGGCTTGGTGCTGAGGACTGTAGAACCCCTGGCCATCACTGCTGGGCAAGCTGTGGTGGGCAACTGGAGGAGGCTGAGTGGTTGCGCCACCCAGGCCTTCCTCTGGACCGATGTGTCCAGCCCCAAAGCACAGGGGCTCAGTCTTGAGAGTCCAGCCCTGGCCTTGTCTCCTTCCTCCTGCCTCCATCTGTCCTGTTGGTGACCCCGGCTGGTCCCTACCTGTCTTTGCGTTTCTCTTCTGTCTCTGCATGTATTGTCTGTTTGGGCTTCTCTGCTTCTGTATTTTTCTTTCTGTTTCTGCCCTGCCCCACACCTTCTGCGTCCCTGGTTGCCTCACCCCAACCAAGTCATTCTCTCAAGCACTTCTGTCCCACTCGACTTCATTTCGTTTCAGCCTTTGCTCCCTTGACTCCTCCCACCAACTCTGTTATGTTGCAAAAGAGAAAAAAAAAGGGGGGGGGGGACGGGATGGAAGCACAAAAAAGCCCAAATGAAAACCAATCTTGAGTGTGTTGCAAAGTGCTGCGTCCTCCTGGTGGCCTCTGTGTGTCCCTGTGGCCTGCAGCCTGCTCGCCCACCCTGCCCGTCTGCCGTGTGTCCTGCCCGCCTGCCCGCCTTGCCCTTCCTGCCAGCGACACGGAGTTCAGTGCCTGGGTGTTTGGTGATGGTCTCTGACGTGTAGCATGATTGTTTTTATACCGAGAACATTTCTAATAAAGATAAACACATGGTTTTGCACCTGGCCTGTGTGTCCACTGAGGGCCCCATGCTCAGCCACAACTGCCAGCCAGAAGTCAGCAGGGGACAGGACTGTGGACGGCAGAGGAATGGGCGGAGGGGGAAGAGACATGGGGCCCTGTGGCTGTCTCAGATCTGAATTGCTGGTGTCTGAGTAAAGTGAGCAAGACACTGAAGAATATTCCAGGGCCTGTGGGGGATGGAGAGGTGGCTTGGTTAAATGTGTCTTGCAGGAAACCCAAGTCTGGTTCCCAGCATCCACATTGGGCATAGCTCCATGTTCCAGGGGGTTTTCTCCTCTCTTCTGGAATTCTTAGATCTCTTCAGCCGCCTGTGCACACATCTACACACATGCGCGCACACACATGCACACACACTGGCAAAGAAAATGAATCTTTAAAGAAAGGAATCCACACTGAAGGGATTGCTGTCGTCCTAACGTTCCTCCTGGCACCTCTCCCTCCAGCCAAGGGTGTCCCTTAAAAGATTTGGTCCAGGGTCCCCACACCCAGCCCTGCTTTCCTATCTCCAGCTGCTAAGGTCTCTGGGACCCGCGTTGGCCCGTGGTGCGGCAGGAATCTGACTCCTTGCGGGTCTTTGCATCTGTCTGCTCTGTGTGTCCGACTCCTCTGTACATGTATGTTTGTTGTGTGTGGGCGTCTGTCCGCATCACGCCATCTGTCCCTAGACTAGTGGCAAGTGTATTGAGCAGTTGTGCAAGCATGTATTGTTGGCAGCTGGCTCCCTTGACAGGTTGGGAGGCACTCAGGGTGCTTAGCAGAGGCTGGCCTCCTGACACGGTGAGGCCACAGCTATAGTGGGACCTGACACTGGTGACTGGCACTGCGCCTCCTCCAACTCTCTTCACCCAACAGCTTGACGACAGGGGCGTGGGGCACCATAGCCAAAATGGACAGAGGGGCCCAGGGCCAGAAAGCATCAGGGACCAAGTGTGAGATGTGCAGGTGACATCACTGTGTGGTATTATCAGGTATTGGCGATCCCCCAGCCCCCCTGAGGCAGCCATCACTTCTGGAGGCCCGCTCTGCTCAGTCTCTGCCATCTCCAGGTCTTCATGTGATACCCAGCTCGTGCTGTAAAAGGAAGAGCAAGGCAGACATGGCGCTGGAGGAGCCGGAGTTCCACATCCTGATCTGCAGGCAGCAGAAGGCGACCTCAGGCAGCCAGGAAGAGAATGTCTCCCACACTGGGTATAGCTCAGGCATAGGTGATCTCAAAGCCCGCCCCCACAGTGACACACTTCCTCCAACAAGGCCACACCTCCTAATAGTGCCACTCTCCATGGGCCAAGCATTCACACATGAGTCTGTGGGGGCCCAACCTATTCAAACCACACCTCGTCTCCCTGACTGTGGTAGGCTGCTCCCAAGACCTCTCAGATTAGGTTTTGCTCAGCATTGTGCGGGAACTAGGCTCAGTCAGGCAAGGCTAGAGCAGTGGGTCAGAGATTGCTGGAAGTCTCCAGGGGAGCAAATGTGTGTGTGAAGATTGAATTCAAGGGGAGACAGGCATCTTCTAGGGCATTCCTAAGCACTCCAGCCTGCGCACTTTGCCCCTCCCTCGCTCTGAGGCTCAAAGCTTCCCAGGTAGAAGGCTTGGCCCAGAGTTTTAATGCCCACCGTGTGGTGACCTCACCTGTGTCCTAGGTGGACTCATGACCCAATGGGGCCCTGCCTCTGTTCCTCTCACATTTAGGGGGGATGGTGGGAGGAGCCAACGTCAGCCCTCAGTCTTCCCCTCCACATGCAGGTGCAAGCTGAGAAACCACCGCCCCCCTTCCCACTCACCCCCTGCCAGGGAGCCGCCCTCAGGAAGCCATACTAACTGACATGTTGACTCCCGAGGAACGATGCTAGCCACAGAATGTTAAGTCGGGAAGCCTTGAGCTGCATACCTGGAATCCAGAGTGTGGGTACTGAAAAGTGGGGCCCATGGGCCTGAGACTGGCAGGAATGACCCGCAAGCCAGGGCTGGCGGCCAAGCTCTATGGGAAAGTAGGGCCGGGTCCTGTATTCACTGCCTGGAAGATAGTCAGGGGATGGCTGGAAGCGCTGTTGTGAGTGGCTCTGAGAAGGTGACAGGACCCTCTTTCTGGGCCAGCACGCAGCTCCCATCCTAAACTACAAATCCACTTTTATTATTACTCCCTACTGCTGTAGTGGGGATGGTTTCTCAGGTTTTTTGCCCACTAGACAGGTGCTCGACCACTGGGCTGCACTCAGCCACCTTCTTGTTTTTATTTTCTCTTCTGGGACAGGCTTTCTCTATATTGAACTTTCAGTTCAGCTGCCCCAGCCTTCGTGGGTAGCTGGAATAACAGGCCAGGTACCACCCCCTCCAGCCACGTGGACAGGTCTGCACCCCACCCCCTAGCTCATGAGGGACACCTGAGCTACCCAGACAGGTGCTGGAGATGCCCAGGGTTTGATATTTCAGGCTGGGATGATGGAATTGCTGTAGGGCCTGGACCATTGCCCTGGGGGCTCAGTCTGGACGAGGGTAAGTGGAGACCCGTCCCCAGCACAGCCAAGGCACTCTCCAGCCATAGATGTGCGCCAGCCCAGGGATGGCTGAGGTGCTGTGGGTTGGTCGTGGACCAGGCCTTAGGGTTGGTGAAGCCAGGGACCAGCAGTGTCCACCTTCAAGTTTGCCTGTGGTTCACAACAAGAAGACAGCTGCTCCTGCCTGCACCAGGGCCAAGAGCTGCCAGGTGAGATGGACAGACAGGTGCCACCTTCCCCTCCCTCTCCAGGGACAATTGTGCTGAATGCCTGAAGTCTGTCCTTCCAGCCTTTTCTCAGCCCTTGAAATTGGAGGTAAGAAGGCCTGGACCCAGCTCTAGGACAGAGGGGACACCAATTAGCATCGTGCCAGCTGTTTCTTAACCACCTCTGCCCACAGGCCCAAGAAAGAATCTAGGGAACACCAAGGACGCACTAGCCTGAAGGAATCTGGAGGCAGGGCCTGAGCTGCTTTGTTAGCGTCTCCGGAAGGCCCCAAGCTTCTCTGCTTCCTCTCTTAGAGGCCAGATATCCACCGGGCATCCAGGGTAGACTCAGGGCTCCCTTGGCTTCCCTCAGACCCTCTGTACTACCCTGGCCATCCCTCAAGCCTCAGCCCCAAAGCCTTGGCTCTGGCCCTCCGAGCGTCACCGGACCTTTTCCCCGACAGCACTGTGTGCTGAACAACACAGTGCCGGGATCTCACTTCAGTTGGCACCAGTAGCAATTAGCGTCTAATGAGCCTTCTTGCTTTATTTTTAGGTAACCTCTGAGGCCCTGCCTGTGGAATTCAGCCCGCCATTGCTGGCACATAATTAAAGCATGTCACCATAATTTGCCTTTTTTTTTCCTTACAAAGCCCATAATTATGTTTTTATTGCAAGTGAAGGGGGGAAAGAAGGGGAAAAGGAAACAGAGAGAGGCGGGGTTGGGGCAGGAACCAGGGCTGGGCTTCCTTAGCCAGGGTCCCTCCTGCCTTCTGGGCGCCACTTCCCCCAGAACACCCTGCGCTTTCCTGGGAACTCCCTGTAGCCCTTCCTAATGGCCTGCCCGGGGAGAGCATGCCCGCCCGGGGAGAGCATGCTCGGGGAGAGCTGTGTCCGGACTGAGGGTTCTTGAGTTGGGAGAACACATGTGGGAGTTCCTGCCACAGTTCTTCAGCAGATCTTGGAAATTTTCCATAATAAAAAAGTTAAATGAAGCTGTGCTCTCAGGGAGGAGCCAGCTGACTGAGCGCGGCTTGCTGGCTCTAACTCTGTGGTGAGGGGCTGTCTACACAGCGTTTCCATTGTTACTTAGCGCTGCCAAGTCTGGGTGGATCTCTCTTCCTAATGGGGCTGCTTGAAACCAGTTGCTCCCATCCCTCACCCCCAAACAACATCTCAGGTGCTGGCTTTGGTGACCCCGACTCTGAAGCCCATTCACCCAAGTCATTCTGATTATCCAGCAAGGAGCCAGCAGCCATGCTGGTGAGGGACAAAGGGTGTTCTGGGACATTCCTCCCTCCTAAGGGTTCCTGTACGGTGGAGGGCAGCAGCACCCCTGCCCGCTCCCCTCGGGATGATTGGCACCATGCACTGGGAATCAGGAGACCTGATTCCAGCTAAGGCTCTACACTGACTTTGCTGTGTGTCCTTGGCCAAGTTGATTTCCCTTTCTGGGTTGGCGTCTTCGTCCTTAAACTGAGGTAAGTTCCAGCTCAGCACTGAGGAGGGTATAGGAGAAAGAAAATGAAGAGGCTTTTGGGGGGCAGTTGCTATGGCAACTGTGCCCCTGCTGAGGGGCATGAGCGAAGCCTGAGTATGCAGATTAGACCACCCTCCTGCCTCCCCTCCCTGGCTTTGGTGGGCTGGCCGAGGCAGGAAGAGGCCATTTTAGTGGGAGGGAGGAAGCCGAAGAAGAGAGTGAAGAAGAAGGAGACAGATTAGCTTCATGAGGCTCCGAGGCGATGCTTCCCAGCTGTGGAAGAACCCTCACACACAGGAGTAGGACTGGGGCTCCCAGACTTTGTTTTTAAATCTTCCTTTCACACTTATCTACTATGGTTGTATGCATGCCATAGCATATGTATGGCGGTCTAAGGACAACTTGTGGGGATTGGTCCTTCCATCATGTGGGTTCTGGGGATTGAACCCAGGGCCTCAAGCTTGGCAGCAAGCTCCTTTACCTGCTGGGCCATCTTGGCAGCCCCTGTGGCAAGCCTTTACTTCACTCTGCACGGAACTCCCTAGCCGTGTATGGTAGTGTCTTCACGAAGCATCCTGCTTTCTGCTTGTCTGTATTCACCGGCCGTGTGCTTCTCACCTCTGGCGCTGTCCCTTCTAGTTTTGAAGAGTTTGGTGGGGTGCCATGGCAGCATCTTTCATGTTTGTATTTGCTGGGCTTCCTAGATGTTTTAAAAGAAATTTCATTGTGTGTGTGCGCACCACATGTGCGGAGGCCAGAGGACAACTTTATGAAGTTGGGTTTTTTTTCCCCCTCCATCTACCTTTACGTGGTCCTTGGATCAAACTCAGGTGGCTGGCCTGCGTGAGAGCTCCTTTACCCCATAAGCTGGCTTGCCAGCCCAGTCTCTGGGGTGTTATAGCTGCCGTTGTGCCTGAAAAGTCTGGGGCCATTATTTCTTCAAAAGCAGTTTTAGTTGCCTCTTTCATGTCCTCTGTTCTGGAGAGTTCTGTCACATACATACCCCAGGCTATGATTGTCCCCTAGCTCCATGGTGCTTCTTTATTCTTTTAAATTTTTTACTTTTTATTTTTTGGGGTTTCTTGTGAAGATAAAAGACAACCTGTGGTGAATCTGTCCTGTACTTCTATGTGGGTTCCAGGAAACTAATTCAGGCGCTTAAGCAAGAACTTTACCCACCAAGAGCCACCCTGATCGCCCCACCCCCACCCCGGCACAGTCTCATTTAGCCCAGGCTGGACTCCTGCTCACTATGTAGCCAAGGCTGACCTTGAACTCCTCATCCTTTGACAAGTATCGCCCTGGCTGGGTTCCTTTTGTCCTTCCTGTTGCTGCCTTGAGTTCACTAACCTTTCTAGTTTGCCTCCCAGTCTGCCACGGATCACATCTGGTGTGTTAACAGCTTCTCCACCCAGGAGCTTGGTGGGTCCTCTCAGTGTCTTGCACGGCTCTGGTTATTAATTCATCTCTCTGACCTTGAACATGTGTGTGTGACGATCAGAATGCTTGGATACTGTTGACTATCTCTGCTGTCAGGTCACTCCTGGCTGCTCTCCCAGATGATGCCCTCTCATCATGGCCAAAGCTTCCTCCCTTTGTCCCCCTGGGCCAGACTCCAGACACAGTGAATCGCCTCCTCCCGTGCCAGGTATTTCTGTCTACAAAGAAGTCACCTGACTTTATGGGAATGCGCTGTTACTTGGAAACAGCCAGATGCTTTCAAGTCTGGCTTCAGAGCTCCAGGAGATGCTGGGAGCGGCAGTTGGCCCAGGGTCCTGAGCACCCAAGAGGGAGGTCAGGTCTCTTGCATGCTGGGACAGATGTGAGGGCCCATGTGGGCTACAGGTAGTGTTGAACCCAAGATCCTCATCTTGAGGGAGCCCAGATGCTTTCCGCTTCACTGACCCCTCTCTGCACCCTGACTTTGTGTCTGCCCCAGGACTGTGGGTTCACTGGGCTCCAGCAGGGTTTCTGGGGCCTGGAGGTGCTGAGCATTCCATGGGACCACCGTACACTCTGCACCTTTGTCCCATCCTAGGCTGCCTGGTGTGTGTGGCTAGAGTCTTAGGGGCTGTGGCTTCATGTATTTCATGATCCCCACATTTAGTTATTTCAGAAAGGGAATCTGGAATCTGGTTCCTTGCTAGGCATTAAATATGTGTCTAGATCCAGGGGTTCAAGACCAGCCTCTGACAGATAGTGTGTTTGAGGCCAGCCATAGCTACATGAGACATATCTCAAAAAACTGGAACCAAGGGCCTGGAGAAATGGCTTGACAATTAAGAGCCCAGGGCCTGCGCCAGGTGGGTAACAACTGCCTGTCAATCAGCCTCAGGGATCTGAGGTCCCCTTCTGACTTACCCAGGCACCCTACACACACACAGACACACACACACGCGCGCGCGCACGCACACGCACACAAATAAAAATAAAATAAATCTTTTTTTTTTTTTTTTTTTTTTTAATTTTTAAAGAAGGAATGGGGGCTGGAGAAATGGCTCAGCAGTTAAGAGTACTTTCTGCTCTTCCAGGGAACCCAGGTTTGGTTCTCAGCACCCACATGGCAAGTCACAACCATCTGTAACTCCAGTTACCTGGGATCTGGTGCCCTCTTCTGGCCTCAGAGGGTACCAGGTACACAAGTGGTGCACAGATATATGTGCAGCTAAAACATCCATTCACATAAAATCATAAAATATATTTTTTTCATTTAAAAAAAAAGGAAGGAATCCCAGCACTCAGCAGGCAGAGGCAGATGAATCTTTGTGAATTCAAGGCCAGCCTGGACAGCCAAGGCTACACAGAGAGAGACTCTGTCTCGAAAAACAAAAACAAAACAAAACAAAACAAAACAAAAAAATAATAAAAATTAAAATTAAAAAAAAGAAGAAGGAAGGAAGATTTATTTACAGGTTCACACCATGTGCATATTTACTTAAAATGCCATGTTTAAAGCTCAAATAAGGCTGCTAAAAGGATAATTGGGTGTGTTAATTACTTTTCTTATTGCTCTGATAAAATAACCGACTGTCTTAGTTACTACTCTCTTGCTAAGAAGAGACACCATGACCGAGGCAACTCTTAAAAAGAAAGCATTTAGTTGTGGGCTTGCTTACAGTATCAGAGGGTCAGTCTGTGGTCACATGACAGGAAGCAGACAAGCATGGCACTGGAGCAGTGGCCTTGAACTTTACAACCCAGTCCCCAGGCAGCAGGCAGAGAGGGGCAGGGAGAGACTCCAAGCCAACCCTCAGCAACCTGCCTCCTCCAACAAGGCCACACCTCCTAATCCTTCCCAAACAGTTCAGCTGGGGCCAGGCATTCAAACTTGTGAGCCTATGAGGGCTGTTTCCATTCAAAGCACCACACTGACCACAGGTACTTACGGAAGGAATATTTATTTTGTTCTTGTTTTGTTTTGTTTATTTCCTGGCTCACGGTTTAGGGTGGAGGTGTCATGGCGGTGGGAGTGTAAGGCTGCTGGTCATACCACACCCCTGTCAGGAAGCAGAGACAAATGAACGTTGCTGCTCACCTCGCTTAATACTTTTCTTGCTCTGTTCAGACCCTGGCCCCTAGGGGAGCGCTGCCCACAGTCAGGGTGGGCCTTCTCAGTTAAACCTCTCTGGAGATGCTTTCACAGATAAACTCAGAGGTGGGTCTCCCACGTAATTCCAAAGCCCACCAAGGTTGGTGAAGGAAACCAAAGGGTTAGACCACATGTCAGATACAGCTGAAGAAATGGCTGCTGAACTGGAAAATAGGTCTGAAGAAGTCATTAGTCATAACAGAGCACACAGAGAGCGGAAACCAGGGGGAGGCGTGGGGCAGAGGATGGGTTCTAAAGGGCCCTCACGGGAGTCGGGAGGTAATATTAGATGATATATATTGACAAGAAATATTTTAGAAGTGATTTTTAAAAAAGAACACTGAGAAGGAGGCAGAGGGATTCCTGGAGTAAATAAAAGAAACCCAGAGCAAAGATCATCACTGTCAGCTACAGAAACCCAAGAAGATGCTTACACACTCTCTTCTTAATTCTTGATTCATTTGATCAAGTGTGTGTGTGCCTGCGTGCACACATGCCCCACAGTGTGCGTGTAGAGATGAGAGGGCAGCCAGCAGAGCCGATTTCACGCTGTGGGTCCTAGGGGCTGAACTCAGGTGGTTAGACTTAGCAGCAAGCCTCTCTACCTACCAAGCCATCTCACTGGCCCCCAAGAAGGGGGTTTTTAAAAAAAGATTTATTGATTTGTTTATTATGTATACAGTGTTCTGCCTGCTCGCCAGGATAGGGCACCAAATCACATTACAGATGGTTGTGAGCCACCATGTGGTTGCTGGGAATTGAACTCAGGACCTTTGGAAGAGCAGACAATGCTCTCAACCTCTGAGCCATCTCTCCAGACCTAGAAGAGGTTCTTTAAAGCACCTGGGTAGAAACAGAGTCAGATCAACCAGGCATGAAGCACACCTGCCATTCTGGTAGGCTGGGAGGAAAGGCAGGAAGACCAGAAATGGAAGTTCATCCGTGGCTACTGGTCTCCAATTAGTGCGCAAGGCACATCACTGTGTGCAGAGGCGGTCCCCATGCAGCAGTGCCATGCCGCTCTGGGCACACTGTGGGCTCTGGGGGACAGGGAGCCTCTGCTGTCCGGGGACTCTGAAGATGGTGGCGCTGTCCGCATGAGTCTCAAAGGCGCCAAGGAGAGGAGTGGTGAGTGGGGTGGTGGTGAGTGGGGTGGAGGCGAGTGGGGCGGGGTGGGGGTAGAAGAGAGGCCAAGAGGGGAACATAGGGACAGTCCCTTAGTTCTGGGACTCACACACACACGCACACACATACTCTCAAGCACACACTCATACACACATGTACTGACAATTTTGGAATTTCATTTTCTTTAAAAAACATAGGAATATTATAAAAATGTGTTTTTGTTTTGCTCCCAGGTGTGGGGACTAGGGGGCTGCTGTCTGCAGCAGCTGCTTTGCCTCGTGCTCTAGCAGAAGGGTGGTTTTGCCAGCTGCAGATAGTTTCTGCGATTGTGCGACATTTGGAATTCTGGGAACTTTTCAGAGGGTATATAAATGCTAGGGCCCCGCGAGGCCGGGTTGTCGGTTGCAGTTTGTTAGTAGTTGTGCTCAAAGAGGAAATAAAAGGAAAGAAATTAGATTCAGGGATCTCTCTCTCACTCTCTTCCCCCCCCCCCCCTTTTCTCTTGTTTAGTGGAAGGGGGTTGGGGGTGGGGGAGAACTCACCGCGAAGCAAAGACCAGCCACACCGAGGCATATTCCCCTCACGCACTCCACCCCCCTCTCCATCCTTGCTATGAGTTTCTCACCAAACAAGCTCCATTAATCGTCTAATAACCGGATTAATTAAGGACGCTGAAAGTAAACAGCAAGAAGGTAATTTGCTCCTGATTACTGTGTAATTGCGGGAGGATGAACTCATTTGCATATGCAAAGAAGGCTGCAGGCGGAGCGTGACAATGGAGGGAAGGAAGTGTCCATCTGACCTCACTCCCCGCGCTGCCTTGCTGCCTAGCCGGGCCTCAGCCTCCTCCTCCTGGACAGCTGAGAGGCTGTCCCCCTTGTTTCCCCATGGCCAGCTGTTAGCTCCTCCAGAAGAGGGCGGGTCTCAAAACACGGACTGGGGAGTCTGGCTTCTCCGTGTCTGGTGGACCCTGGGTAACAGGTGGCCCAAACACAGGCTGACTGCCACCAGGGCCTGACTACACATCTGCCGAGGACTGAACTCGGGGTGCCTTCCGCAGCTGCGAACAAGTAGAGAAGGGGGTCACTTCCTGAAGTCTTTCAGGCATTGCCAGCTCCGGGACGCCTTCCAGAACTGCAGCCTTAGCTTTGTCCCAGGAGCCTGCTTTCTTTTGGGTGGGGAGCTTGCTCATTTCTGCAGCAGAGCCACCCACAACTCTGCTACACTGTCCCCGAGGATTCGGGGAACAATGTGGCCTAATGGCGGCTCTCCTTGTCCCCTCACAAGGAGAGGCTCAGGCTTGCGGGCTGTTGCCCACGCTGGATGACCTGGCCCACTGGGCCTTTCGACGCCAAATTGTTTTCTGATGGCGGCGTCTGTCTTCTCTTGAACTCAATTTGCGTTTTCAAAGCAGCTAATAGACGCATTAAGAAATCCATTTTTGCTTGGGATTGAATCTGACTGAGCTAGATCAATGCGCAGACTCTCCTACCGCCCTTGCACGTAGCCATGGAGACGGCGACGCCCCTCGCCCAAGCCCACTGCAGACCTTGGGGGGCGAGGTTCAACCCAGGGAGGACCCCACTCGGCCCTCAACACAGTGCCCCTCATGCATCCATCCCCGTGGCTTGCCTCATCTACATCCCACGTGTATCTGCTTCCAGGCGTTCATGAGCCTCAAGGCTCCCAAGGTAGGTGCGTCGTCGTTGTCGTAGTGCGGCTTAAGATCGACTTGATGTGGCTCCGCGCATGCTCAGCCGATGCATATACTTGGCCATTGTATTGAGTGGGAGCATATGTCCAGGGTTCGAATCCTCGGGGCAACATCTTTGTAGCCGGGCTCTGTAACCAAATTACTGACACCTCCTCGCATGCAGGGGTGAGTGAGGCTGGGAGGTCCCCTTTGGGTTGGCAGAGACCCATACACCATCTCTGGCTTCTCTAGGAAGACGAGCTTGAAATGAGGTCCCTCCACGCATGTCAGTGGCTCCCCCATCTCTCAACCGTGGGAGCCCCCTACGCTGAGAGCTAGGTGACAGGCGGTTTGCCTGTCTCCACTGTGAGAAGGATTGCAGCCAGAGACCCCTGGGCCAGTAGTCAGGGATGAGAGAGGCCGCTGCGGGGGCCCGAACCCCTTCTATACAACTTGCTACTGTGGTTCAGGTGTGAGTGAACTCAGCAGGCAGATGGACCTGGGAGTGTCAATCATGGGGCTCTGGCCTGTGGCCTAGAGTCAGAAAGAAGCTGGGGTGACAGGGGCTGGACAGTGGGGTGTCAGAAAAGTCAGGGCTGTCCCGGAAATAGAAGATAAATACGCGGTGAAGGGTTTGTTTATTGATAGGCTCTCAGGTACCTCAGGCTGGCCCCAAACTCTCTGTATGTAGCCAAGGATGACTTAGGATTTAGGATTTTCCTGCTGCTACCCCCGAGCCTGGGATTACAGGCCTGCACCTCTGTGCTTCTCTGTGGTGCTGGGGATGGAAGCCGAGGCTCTGCTGGCCTTTCTGTGGTTGTTCTGACTCTGAGGCCCCCACTTCACGGTGTGTTTCAGGAGCCCCGCCCCGCCCGGCCCGCCCTGCTAATCGCTTCCTCTTTGCCCACACAGCCCAGTTAGACACAGGATGCTGATGGTGTTTTAGCTCAGAAGGTGCAAACTCTGCAGACATTTTAGTTTTTCTGTTTAGGTTTTTGTGGCCCCGCGTCTTATTGCTTAGCCTTGGCTGGCCTTGCCTCAGCTCCCAGAGTCCTGCGGTCCCAGGAGGGCATACCACACCTGGACCTGGCTACAGATCAGTTTGGAGAGAGCTGACACCCTATCACCAGGGACTCCTGGCCTGGGGCCAGCGCTCTGCTCTCCCTTTCCCCTTTTTCCCTCCATCCCTTCTCCCGTGTTTTGTTGGACACTGAATCTCACCTCGTCCCCCAAGCTTGCCTGCTGGAATTTTGAACGTGCACTACCATAATTAACATTAAAAAATTTTTTTTGGTTGTTTTTTTTCGAGACAGGGTCTCTCTGTGTTAGCCTTGCCTATGCTGGACTTGCTTTGTAGACCAGGCTGGCCTCAAACTCACAGTGATCTGCCTGCCTCTGCCTCCCAAGTGCTGGGATTAAAAGACATGCGCCACCACCACCTGGCTATAACTAACATTTTTTTTTTTAAGTTTTAAACCATTTGTATTTATTTTGTGTTTGTAGTGGGTGGACATAGATGTGTCCTGCAGCAGCACAAACGTGGAGGTCAGAGGGGAGCTTGCGGGAGCTGGCTCTTTCCTCCTGTCATGTGGTACCTAGGTCTAGAAATCACTTCATCAGTATCTGAGCCGGCTCACCAGGCCCCGCCTCCACCCTTTCCTTCGGATTCTTTTAGGCAGCTTCTTGCCATGTAGCCCAAGCTAGTCTAGAGTTCATTATGTAGTCCACGCCTCAAACTCCCATAATTCTCTTGCCTGTGCCTCCTGAGCTGTGGGATGACAGGTGTGAGCCCCTGTGACTTTAAACCACTCCTGCTGTCACTTACCCTTTATCCAGTGGCATCTTCTCTACCCTTTTTGCTTCCTGACCTTGGTCACTTGTGCCTGAAACTGTGTCAAGTCAGATGCCAACAGACGTCTCCCACCCCTGCCCCACCCAACTGCCTCAGCCTGAGAGGACCAGGCCTGGAGTGGGGTGCCCCCAATTAGAACCAGCTGCTCAGGCTTCTTGGCTGTGCTAATTAAACCCTTGGCCACTCCAGCTTTGTCTCCCAATCTTCAGCTTGGTGCTGACAGAAGTGGTTTCTTCTCAGTCATTCTTAAAGGGGGCAGGCCCTTTCCTCGGGAACATTTTAAATACAATTACATGGATGACAGTGATTCTAAAATACACTTTACTAAGCACTTTCCTTTTTATTTAAAAACACTGGGATGATGCTTGTCAGGGGCTAGGCACCTTGCAGATCTCATTTAATTCTCACACTAACCAGGTCACTATCACTACGGGCGCATGGGTGACGGGCCCTCAGAAGTGACTGAGCGTGGCTTCTGGGCCTCGGGGCCCAGCTGAACAGCCTGGCTCTGCTGGTGGCCTGGGCTTCCCTGAGATGCTCACGTTTCAAATTCTCTGCAGGGCCCTCACTGGCCAGATGCGGGGCAGAGCCAGAGCATCTGGAGGGGGTAGGCAAGGCCCCCTCCTCCACTCCGGCAAAGGGCAACCCCAACCTCAGATCCGGGCTCTGGCAAGTCTGGCATTGTTTGGTTTTTGAGTCAGTAGTTTGGGGACTTGGTTATGGAATGCAATGATGTTCTGGGATCCTGGTTACCTGCCAGGTCTGGCATGGGGTATGTGCATGCATGCACATGCACGTGTGTGTGTGTGTGTGTGTGTGTGTCTGAGTGTCTGAGAGAGAGAGAGAGAGAGAGAGAGAGAGATAGCGCAGTTGGCAGCCTTCAAGAAGAGGTCCTAGGTACAGTCCCTGGAACTTGATCCAACGCAGTCCCTTTTCTATGGTGCTGGGAGAGAGTTGAAAAGAGAGGAAGGGAATGGGGGACCCTCTGCTCACCCTGTCCCTCCCTTCCAGCCTAAGACTAGCCTCCTCTCCTTTGCCTCCCCCTTCCAAGACAGCACAAACTCCCCAAGCCCCTGAACTCTGGTGACCTTAGTAGGCATGTGGAAATGTCACCTACCTGCTGCCCTTTGGTTTCCTGTGGCCTGCATCCATCCCACAGAGCAGCTGTGTGCGGAGTGCTTGCCAAGGGACTGGTGAGCGAGTGGCTCCAGGCCTGTGTGCTGTCCTGTCTCCATGGCTCCCTGGGGTCAACTCTGCTGTTGCCCTCATTAGCCTGAGGGGTTCCTTTCACCACTCTGCTGAGGGGGCCTCAACTCAGGAAAAACGGGACTCATGACTTTGATGCAGAGAAGAATTCCAGGCATATCCTGTTTGACGTAGAGTTGGAGGTTTCATTAAAGATAATAAAAATGGGGACCTCTCAGTTGCCTGCCCTCCTGCTAGCTGCTACCCAGGCTCCAGGGCTGGCACCATCCCCGCCTTTCAGAATCCAGTTTATCATTCAAAACACCACCAGGACCCCAGCAGAGCCTCAGTACCCTCTTCTGTAGAGAGCGGCTCACCACAGGGCCACGTGAAAGGTGGCCTGGGAGGTCCTGAGACCAGAGAAGTCAAAGGGAACAAAGATTGTGTGTGTGTGCACGTGCGCGCACGCATGCATGTGTGTGCATGCACGCTACTCTGTGTAGTTTGTCTTCATGGTCAATGTGGCTGGATTTAGAATCACTAGATAAGTGGCGAGTCACCTCTGGGTATGTGTGTCTGTGAGAGAGCTTCCACAGGATGATCTGAGTAGAAACACCCATCCTGATTGTGGGAGCAGCATCCATGAGATCAACTTAAATAGGGGCTCAAAGTTTGGAAAGTTTCAATTCAAAGTCTGCTGGTCCATCTGTGGCCAGGCAGCAGAGCATGCTGGGAGTTTGTGGAAGAAGAAGCTGCTTACTTTATGGCTGGCAGGAAGCAGAGCAAAGGAGGAAGGGTCATGGCCCCAATCTCCTCAAAGATGTCTGCCCACTCTAACCTCTCCCCACTGCCTCTCCCAACCACAGCAGGGGCACTGGGGGTTGGGGGGTGTTTGGGAATCGAACTCTTGCACACTTGATCTTGCTCATGGGCAGCTGAGTGTAGGAGAGAGGAGGGCAGAGGGCCACTCTCCGTGAAAAGACTGGGGTAGCTCCACTGCCGCAGCTCACTTGGTGGGGGAACAAACAGTGCATGGAGCACACAGTGCTCACGCAGGACAAAGATGGCACCTGCCAACGGGACACCAAAGGCTGGGAGGAGAACAGAGAGGAGACCAGGGGACAGATCTTTTCCAAACTCATTTACCACTCGTGATTTCAAGCATCCAAGGACGTTAAGAGAGCTGGCCAGAAAAGCCATCCTCTGGCCCCCAGGTCTTTCTGCTCTGGCATTTGATGAAGTTCACAGCGAGTCCAGACATCAGCGTGCGCATTGGCCTCCAGGACTCAGCATTTGCTTACGGCTCTCTGTGTTTATTTAGAGATGTGTTCATACATAGGGAAACGCACAGAACTTACTTGGATTGTTCTGAAAGCTCTGAGGAGTGATACATTTGTATAATCCAACCTCGATCAAAATGTAGAACATTACCCTCATTCTAGAAATTTCTTTCATGCCACTTGCTAAGGAATTGTACCTGTGCATTTTGTGTGTGTTTATGTACGTGTGTGTGCACACATGTGCACAAGTGCCATGGGGCACACACAGGGGTGAGAGGACAACTTGTGGGAGTCAGTTCAGTGCTGGTGACTGAGCTCAGGGAGGTCAGGCCTGACGGCAAGCACCTCCAGCCACTGAGCCATGTCAGAAGGTCAGGCTTGGTGGCAAGCACCTCCGCCCACTGAGCCATCTCCACAGCTTTATGTTGCCTCAGAGTTGGGATCTCACTGGACCCGAGCTTGCTGATTAGGCAAGACTTGCCTGCTGTCTAGGCTGATGACGAGGAGTCCAGTCCCTCAGACTCAACACGGAGGAAGGGGAGAACCTACTTCCACAGACTGTTCTCCAGTTTCCACATTCTTGCTGCAGCACCTGAGTGCGCGAGCATACATGCTCTCTAAATATGCTTTGAAAAGATTCCACACAAACATTATGCCTTTGTGGGGGCTTGGGCTTGCCGCTCCTGTCCAGTGGCTGGTAGCGCCATGGCGTGAACTGCTGGCTAGCACAGAGGGTCTGTGCCACAGTGACTGAAACATCTGTGGGGGCGAGGCCAGCCACATCACAGCTTGATCCCTCAGCTCCCTCAGACGCCACAGTTGCTGACTTTGAAGCAGGGCCTGGGCCTCACTTGACACTGATGGGGGCGGTGACAGCTTCCGGTCCATTCTGCGGGGACCGAGCTGTGAACACTAAGGGCATGGGGTTTCTCTTGCCCAAGACAGAGCTGTCCACACATGGTGGGCTCCCAGGACAGGAGCGCTCAGGGTTGGCCTGGGTCCCAGTTGTCATCCTTGTGCCCAGACAACTTCTTGCTGGGGCCCGGGGATTAGAAGACCTGGTCTTATCTAGGGCTGCAGCAGGTGACACATGGCCCTTTACTCTGTCAGTGAAATCACAACTTGACACTCCATGTCTTAATCCTCTTAGGCTGGACTCACTTTGTCAGAGTCTGTCACCGCCACCCCTGACTTATGACGCTGATCACAGATGTCACGTTTCCAGTCCGGTTCCAGCTCCCCAGCCGACTCACAGGAGTCTGAGCCTCTGTCCGTTGCTCAGGTCCTGTCCAGGGGTATCTGAATTCGGGGCTAGAGTTGGCGTCTTCTCCGTGCAGCAATCACTGCTGCGCAGACCTGCCTTCTGGCCACTTGCTGGGCGTCTTTACACTTCTCTGCGTCTGTTGATGCAGAAAACCACCTCTCAGCTATAGGGGAGCAAATGCCAGTTTATTCTGGAAGCTAACAAGAGTGACTGTGCCCAGCAGCAGAGATTCATGTTACCGTGAACACCACGTTCCAACGCAGAATAGCTACAAAGGAGAGTGAGAGTAAGAGACAGAATAAATGGGCTTAGGCTCTGGACTTGCAACATTCCAACTCTCTACAAGCACGATCTTGTAGAATCTTAGTACAGGTGTGGCCTGAGACCCTCACAGCCCAGTTGAGGCCTGACTCCTTCAGTGTTCTGCAACCATGTCACTCACATCCCTTCAAAGGCCAGGAGTTCAGTGGCCCAGCATGGCCGTGCCTGTTAGTAGCCATTGCTTCCTCACTCATGGGGACACATGGAGTCCTTTCTCACAGTGCTGTGACCTGTCCCTTCACTGCGTCCTGAGCCCTGAGGTAGAGCACCCCTTGGGTCCTGGCCTTGCCCCCGGGCCTCCAGGACCACGGACAGCACCAGCAAAGGTCGTTCACCACTCGCTTTGGAGAGACCTGAGCAGGAAAAAAAGGTCCAGGGTAGGTGGCCAAGGGGACGGCAGGTGAGAGTGTGGAGTGGGCTCTGGTCACAGGGCTTGGGGTAGAGTTGGGGGTGTTAGAGCAGGGTGGAGAGACTGGGACAGCAGAGAGAGGACCTGCAAGGCACAGTGTGCAATAAAAGACAAGACCCAGTGTGGTATCAGGATTTGAAACTGTAGGAATCCTGACAGAAGGTCTCCAGTGCCTACGGTCCCCACTGTACACCTCACAGCAGGCCTGCTCCTCTGGGCACTGGCTGAAGGCTGCCTCCCGGGGGTCTGGGTGGAGGCTCTTCTGCTCAGCAGGCTTCCCCGCCTGCTCCAGGCTGAGATATGAGGTGGAGAGTGGGGTCCAGGGAGACCAGAAGGAGAAAAAGGAATCCCACAGGAATGTGCTGTCTTCAGCCGCAGCCTGGGGCTGGGGCCACAGCAATTTCAGACAAGCTTCGGGCTGTTTACCCATGGGCTCTGCGCCTGATGACTATTTACTTTTCTGCAATGCTGGGAGGATAATGGAGCAGGGGCCTCCGCGTATGGAGGAGAATCACTGCTGTTGACTGATTTAGCCACTGGCTTGCATGGCAGGTGTGCACAAGGCTTGCTTACAACAGGAGAAAGAGTGGGGCTCTCAAGCACCGGGTGGAGAAGTCACACCCCTACGTGCCACCCCAGTGTCCAGCCCAGGCAGAGTGAGGCCCTTCCACAAGGCCCAAGGGCCAGTACCAGGACAAAAAGAGCACAGGGAAAGGAGTGACCGGGCCTAAAAGGTCCTGGGAGCTCAGGGCCAGGCTGAGCCATGCTGCTAGAGGTACTGGCTATTCCTCAATGCTCTGGAAGTTCTGGGGTCCAAGACTCAGTGGACCCTGGTTCACCCCTACTGTGTGCTTAACCTTTTGGGGTGTCAGTCTCTCTGACCACAGTGCAAGTGTCTTAATTTCTATTGCTGTTAAGAGATCCCATAACTGGTATGAGTTTATTTAGGGTTCATGATTTCAAAGGGTTGGAGTCCATGACTATCATAGCAGGCAGCAGGCAGGCAGGCAGGAAGCAGGCAGGAGGCAGGCAAGCAGGCAGCAGGCAGGAGGCAGGCAGGAAGCAAGCAGCAGGCAGGTGGCAGGAAGCAGGCAGGTAGGCAGCAGGCAGCAGGCAGGCAGCAGGCATGTCACTGGAGCAGTAGCCGAGAGCTCACACCTGATCCACTAGCACGAGGCAGAGAGAGCTAACTGGGAATGGCATGGGATTTTGAAACCTCAATGCCAGCCTCTCAGGGACACACCTCCTCCAACAAGGCCATGCCTCCTAATCCTTCCCAAACCCCACCACCTGGGGACCTAGTGTTCAACCGCATGAGGCCGGGCGTGGTGGCGCACGCCTTTAATCCCAGCACTCGGGAGGCAGAGGCAGGCGGATCGCTGTGAGTTCGAGGCCAGCCTGGTCTACAAAGTGAGTCCAGGATGGCCAAGGCTACACAGAGAAACCCTGTCTCGAAAAACCAAACCAAACCAAACAAAAACAAAAACAAAAACAAAAAAAACTAAACGCATGAGCCCATGGGGTCCGGTCTCATTTAAGCCCCCACAGGCTCGTGTCCTGGCAAACCCCTTAAGTTGGAGGCAGCCCCATTTCCTCCCATCCCTCTGCGGGTCAGCTGGGGGTGACTTTCCTTCGCAGAGGGTAGACGCTCTGGGGCCTCACCTGTGAACTGACTGGCCATAATGTACCCAGCCCAGACACAATCATAAAGGAGAACACGCTCTCAGCAGTGTCAGTAGCAGTGACCACACTACAGGCCTGTGTAACTCTATCTCTACCCCAAAAGCTAGTGGCTTGGCACAAAGCCAGTGGCGACGCGACGCAGGCAGTGCTGATGGCTATGCTGTCTCACCACTACACACAGCAAGGGAGAAAGGAGTCAGTCCTACAAAAGACATCTCTGTTGAGCTGGGCTGGCCTAAACACAGACTTGGCTACCCTCCTTCCTCAGTCATACGGCTGAGCAGGGAAGGTCTTGGAGCGCAGAGTTTGGGATGTGGCGCTCTGAGCTGGGATTGTTTTCCCTGTGGAACACCATTTTCACAGGGTGAGTGGCACTCACCGTAGGGCCTGCAAGGTGGCTCTGTAAGTAAGGGTACCTGTTGGCAAGCTTGAGGACCAGAGTTCAAGTCCCTGGAACCCATGTGGTGAGAGGAAAGAAACAACTCTAGCAAGTTGTCCTCTGACTTCTTCATGTGGCCTGTGCTCCCACACTCACACCCACACGCATGCCCCACAGACAAACCAGAGTTGCTCCATCTTCGGTGTTTGGCATCCCTGTTCCTGAAAGAAATGAGCAAGCATGTGTCTTTGAGGAAAACATTGCTAAGACTTGCTGCCAACGATAAAGTTTGAGTTTTCAAGCTATAATTTGAATTCAGGAAACAGCCGGGCCTTTCGGCTTCCCCGCCCTTGGAAGCCTTTCTCACAAGTGGCTGGGCGTGCATGCTTGCTATGGGAAGCTCTTCAGTGGGAGCTTCATGAGGACTCTAATGTCACGGAGTGTGGAGACGGTGGTTGCGTCTGTAAGATTTCAGGCTGTAAGCAGCCCTCCAGGACCTACCATGGTAAGGTTTGGCACTGAGTGCCCCCAGCCACTGACAGGCTCCAGATGGGGGAAGGGTTAGAATTTCTCAGTCGTCTTCAACCAGGACAACATTGTGGGAGAGTTGATGCACAAGTGAGTAAGCATGCAGCTGTCTGCTCTTAAGCTAGACGCCACAGAAACCATGCACGTAAAGCAATGGGAAGCATATTGGTTGGTTACTTTTCTCACTGCTGTCACAAAACGCCTGACAAGTTAAGAGAGGAGGGTTTGCCAGCCTGGCTCACAGTATGATGGAGTATAGCCCACCACAATGGGAAGGCGTGGGCAGGCGTGGACAGGCGTGGACAGGCGTGGGCAGGTGTGGCGGCGGGAGTGTGAGGCAGCTTTTCAGACACATGCACAGTTATGAGGAAGAGGTGAATGCTGGTGCTCAACTCATTTTTTCCTTTTTATCAGTCCAGGACCCCAGACATGGGATGGTGTCCTCAACCTCCTCAGTGAAACCCTTTTGGAAACACCCTCATAGATAAACCCAGAGGTGACAGGCGTTTCCAAGGTGACTCAAACTCCACTCAAGTTGATAATGGAGGTTAATTATCTCCCCCACTTCCCTCTTGCTTTTAAAATAATTATCTTTTACAAAATACATTACTTTATTAATATGAACGTAGATGATTTTTAATCTTAAATGTGTTAATTTATTGGAGAATTTAAACTTTTATTTATCGACCTCATGTGTTTGCCTGCATGTATGTCTGGAAACCATATGTGTGCCAGTGCCTACAGAGGCTAAAATTGGGCACTGGACCCCCGGGGACCTGAGTTACAGATGGTGGTGAGCCTCCATATGGGTTCTGGGATCCCAACTTGGGTCTTCTGGAAGGGCAGTATTCTTGCCTGGTGAGTCATCTTTTCAGCACTCTTGAATCAAGTATTTAAGAGTTTCTCAGCTTTTAGTTTGCTATAACAAATTCTGTCAAAACCACACAAATCAACACATTGGGTCTTCAGTGATTTTTACTTTTGAGGTAGGGTCCCTCTGTGTAGCCCTGGCTGACCTGGAACCAGGCTGACCTCCTACTCACAGAGATCCACCTGCCTCTGCCTCCCAACTTCTTCAGTCAAAAGGATGTGCTTCTGTACCCACTGGAATAAGCTCCCTGTTTGTTTTTGGACAAGGTCTCATGTGGCCCAGGCTTGACTCAAACCTCATTTTCAATAAAAAGATTGACCTTGGACTTGCGACCCTGCTGTGATAGCGTGCGTGTGCCACCATGCCCTCTTTATGAGTTGCTGGGGATGCAGTGCAGGGCTTTGTGTGTGTCAATACAAGCACACTGCCAACCATGTTACACGCCCAGCCCAGTTTGTAGGATCACAAATGGTGCTGGCGCTCTGCAGTCAGGGGCCTGGCTGTCTAGGCATGTTGGGAAGGAAGAAAACAGGTGTTGTGCAGCCTGGTAAAGGCAGCTGAGGGCCTAAGGCCAGTCAGGTGACACTGAGAAACATGATCGACAGGAGCTTGTCCCTATCACTGGGACTGAAAGACTGTCAGGGAAACCTCCACACAGCAGGGAGACCCCCACACAGCAGAGAGACCCCCACACAGCAGGGAGACCCCCACACAGCAGGGAGACCCCCACATAGCAGGGAGACCCCCCACACAGCAGGGAGACCTCTATACATCAGGAAGGCCCCCACATAGCAGGGAGGCCCCCACATAGAGGGCAGACCCCAGGAATCATAAGAGAGGCGGAGGACATGAGCACCTGGACAACACAGTGAGCTGCTTATAGACAAACCCTGAGCTCCAGGGCCATGTCCCCACGTGTCAAGTCCAGGGGCCCCAGCATGGTTAGTGCCCACAACTCTGCCTGCCCCTGATAGAATGGTGGTGGGCGAGCAGCCCTCCAGTGCAGACACCTCTTTCATTGGCTTGAGCCACCATGCTGGAGGTGGGAATGACATAACCCGTCTGGTCCCGGCTCGCCTTCTGGCCCCAGCTCACACCTGGCCGTTTCCAAGCCACCATGCCTGGTGTCTCAGTTGCCCGAGGTGCAGACAGCCACTCCGTGCACACTCCACCCTGTGCTTCTGCTATGGCTTTGGCCCACTGCTCCCAGTCCCCTGTCTTAGGGCAAGCCTGTGGCAACATCTCTGCCTCTGGCCTTACCCGTGCTGCCTGGCCCCATACTGGGCCCCATCTGTCTAAGACCCGCATTTATCTGATTTGCCTTGATCCCTTCCTGGCCACTTAGCAGTCAGGTATCCTGATCCTCTGGTCTCTGAACATCCAAGAGGGCCTGGTGCACATCCCGCCCACCTGCTCTGCCTTAGTCCAGTTGGCCACCCAGCTCCATTCTGGGCCTGCTGTCCCCACTCAGGTCACAAGTGACTAGCAAATACCTGCCTAGGTTCCATCACCAGGACCATGGACATAAGGTTGTTGTTGTTTAAAGATTTATTTATTTATTATTTATACAGTATTCTGCTGTCATGTAGGTCTGCAGGCCAGACACAGGAACCAGATCTCATTATAGATGGCCGTGAGCCACCATGTAGTTGCTGGGGATTGAACTTAGGACCTTTGGAAGAGCAGGCAGTGCTCTTGACCACTGAGCCATCTCTCCAGCCCGACCACACTTACTTTTAAGGGGGCTGGGGCAGGCTGGGGGCTGGGGCAGGCTCTTCTAATAACCTTTGCAACAGTCCTGTCTCTCAAAGGCCCCGCTCTCCCGAGAGGCACTTCAAGTACTCCCAGGCACACTACGGGCGACCTCTACCCTCTAGAGGCCAGGATGCCGCCGCTTGGGTCCCATCACCCACACACGAGGACAGCTCACCATGGTGTGCATGTCGGGTGGAGTAGCTCTGAGGCTTGTTTCTCGGCATCTGCACAGCCCACCTGTACTGCAAACATGAGGGGACAGGTGACTATAGAGAAAGTTGGCGATCTTACGCCACCTTCCTGCATGGGTGACAGCATTCCCTCGGACAGTGGCTTCTCGTGCACCATAGTTTGGGGTGCCCTGGGGCAGAGTCTGGGTTGAGAAAGAACTTGTTCTTTCTGAGATGAACCCCAGGAACAAGGGCAGGGCTGAGTGAGCTAGAAGAAGGGAAAGCCAGTCATGAGAGCTAAGCTAGCTGCTGTGGGCACTGCAGCTCTGCCTGCTGGGAGCCTAGAACCGCCCACCGTGGTCCACCAGCTTCATCCTCTACCGGCTGTGGGCAGCCAGGGCGTGGGCTGCCCAGGACTCCCTGGCTGCCCAGTGAAGGGCTGATTAGACACAAGTGCTGAGCCAGGAAGTGGAGCACAGATGGACATCACCCTTGACTCCTGTCCAGCTTTAGTTCCCAGTGGCAGCTGTTCAGGAGTGGCCGCTGTCTCTGTCTTTGGGGGAGAGCTTGCAGAGTTGAGGGGCTCCCCCCAGCTCCTGTCTCTTCTGCATTTACCAGAGCCCCTGTGTAGCAATCACCCCTCCACTCCCCCACACACCCTAACTTCTTTCAGAGGACTCTAGGCCGTGCAACCATAGTCAGGGTCCCACAGCTGTGCATGGCAGACCCGTGCGGCCTGCTGCTGCTCCCTTCCCAACACCCTACTCAGGGATTCGCATCCAGTCCTTTTCTGCCTTAAGAGTGAGGCCTTGAGAGCTGACTCCAGGGGCTGTCCAGGCCGCTTCTCCCCTGGCAGCCAGCTCAGGACAGGATCCAGTAAATAACATGCTAGCCATTGATCGGAGGTCACCAGGGCCAGTGGCAATCGATGGCTGCAGACAGCTGGGCAGGCGGGTAATGAAGTTCCAGGTCCTCAGCGGGGGTGCTCGCCAGCCTGGACTTAATACCCTCACCTCCTCCGCAAGGCTTTGTGACAGGAGGGCAGGAGGGAAGATGGATGGGTGAGGCTCCAAAGTGCGGGAGGGATGAGAAATAGGGAGTGTGGGAGACATTGGGTCCCACTCCTCTGCCCTTAGGGCTTTGGTCCAATTCTGCCTCCTCAGCAGGTCTCTCTGAGGGACCCAAGGACACGGCTCCCCTCCGCTCTGTCCACTAAGGCACAGTACATCCGCATGTCATGTTCAAATCTGTGGGCATGAACCCCTCTAAAACCTGTGGCAGGACAGAGCAGGGACAGGAACAGGGGACAGGACTGAGAACAGAGCTAAGGATAGGGCTGGGGACAGGGCTGAGGACAGAAACAGGGCACAGGACTGGGGACAGGGCAGGGGACAGGGCAGGGGACAGGGCTGAGGACAGGAACAGGGGACAGTGCTGGGGACAGGAACAGGGCACAGGACTGGGGACAGGGCAGGGGATAGGGCTGAGGACAGAAACAGGGGACAGTGCTGGGGACAGGGCTGAGGACAGGGCAAGGGACAGGGCTGAGGACAGGAACAGGGGACAGTGCTGGGGACAGGGCTGAGGATAGGGCAAGGGACAGGGCTGAGGACAGGAACAGGGGACAGGACTGGGGACAGGGCAGGGGACAGGGCTGAGGACAGGAACAGGGGACAAGACTGGGGACAGGGCAGGGGACAGCACTGGGGACAGTAGATACAAGGTAGCACCTACAGGTCTGAACATTGTTGAACACAGAAAGAGGTGCCAACTCAGCACTTGGGGAGGTGCACAGCTTTTTTTCAACTATTTATAACTTTTTAGATTTATTCAATGTGTATGAATGTTTCATCTGCATGTATGTCTGTGCACCACATGCATGCTCAGTACCCATGGAGGCCAGAAGATGGCAGCAGGTCCCTGGAACTGGAGTTACTGATGGTTGTGAGCACCACATGGGTGCTGGGAACCAAACACCGGTCCTCTGCAAGAGCAGCCATGCTCTTAACTGCTGAGCTAATCCCCAGGCTCTTCTTTGAACTCCTACGATGTAGCAGAGGGTGATCTTGAACTCTTGATTCTCCAACTCCCCCTTCTGGGTGCTGGGATTACAGGTTTGCCCCACTAGTCTTGTGCAGGTCTGGGGATTAGTCATTCATGGTAGGAAGCACCCTGCCTCCAGCTCTGCAGCTTGCCTTGGTCAACCTTATCAAGCCATCCCATAGCCAGGGTAAGCTACTGAGAGAAGCAATGCCTGGGCGTCACTCAGCAGTGGACAGGCCAGGTGGCCTCAGATGGTGGTTAGATCCCCACCACCCTGGGTATTCGAGCAGAGCCAAAGGGCTAGCGGGCAACAGGAAATGGAAGAATTCCTGCAGGTGAGCTTCGAACAGCATGGCCACAGGTACTTCTTCTGCGTCTATTGTAGTCTCCAGGGAGGCAGAAATAAGCCCCCAAAGATGCCAGGGTCCAGTCCTTAAGAGGAAATCACCAAGTGACATGTGGCTTCCCTGGGCCCCTCTGGTTGCAGCTCAGACTCTACACATTTGGCCCCAAGTTCATCGTCGCCACTGGTGTTTGAGACCAGCACAGCCTGAGGATGGCACAGTGCCTGGCCCACTGGGAACCAGGAGAGCCAGTGGGAGGGCCCCCGGCTAGGATTATCCTGTGGGTGACTTTTTGTTCTACAGTGCTGGGGATGTGCTGCGGGGGCGTGGGGGGAAGGGGGTGCCTCGGGGATGCTGAGCCAGGCCACCAGCCCACTGGGGCCTCTAGGCCAGAGCACTGCTGTAGAACTGCAGCCCAGCTCCTCCCTGGGGGACGCTAGGCAGATGCTCTACCGCTGAGCCACGCCCCCAACCCTACCCTGGTAGATTCTAGGCAGGCCCACCACTACTGAGGCACAACCCTAGCTCTCTTGCATCTGTGTTTGATTGGAAAGCACTGTAAGAAGGGACTGACAAAAGCGACGGAAAGCCCCTCTTTTAGCTTGCAAGCAGTTATCTATGTGAATAAACAGCAGCTCACAGCACAGAAGCGCTGGAGGCCACAGCCAACGCAGAGGGCGCTGTCACCGGTGAGCCTGTGTGTCTGTTTTACATTCTCTGAAGCAGCCTGCTCCCATCTTATCTGATGTGTTGGTAATTGCTCGCTCCCATTATGAGAAGAATGCGGCACACGTGTGAACATGCCAAGGGCATCTGTCCTCGAGGAGCGTGGCTCTGATTTGTGACACGTCTTACAAGCATCTCTGTTTGGATTTTATCTGAGAAAGGGCTCAAGTTTGAGAGTGCTAGCCTCCACCGTGGTGGGTGACCCAGGTCGCCACCCCTAGGACTCTTCTAAGTAAGGGGGTAGCAATAGTGGGAGATTGGGGTTCACAGCCCTGTGTCTTCTCACACTCAGTCCCAGCTGTGGGTCATAGCTGAAGAGGCCCAACTGTTCCCAGCAGAAACACAAGAGCTACGAGCTCTCACAAGCCACTCCGCCTCTGTGAGGGTTGGGGGTGGGTAACAGCAGTGCTGACGGGAAGGCTGGTGGCTTACCAAGGCCAGCTATAGCCCAGGCCCAGAAAGCCGTGTACCATAAGAGTGGTGGAGGCCCTGACATCACAGAGCTCATTTGGTCAACGCTGGGATTAATAGGCAGAAGGGCTAGTCCCCAAGATGGGACCATGGTCTTGTTCTATGTCCTGACAAAATGACCCGGAGGCTAAGTGTGACCTGGGCCTGAACCTCCCTACATCCAAGGCTGTGCTGTAAGGGTGTCCGTTAGCTTGACACTTAAAGGACCTGTCTGCTGCCGTCCTTACCCCCACAGCAAACCCAAGAGCCCTCCTCCAACAGGCCTGGGGCTGACCCTGCCTGGACCAAAGGGCTTCTGTCCCTCGGTCCACCTCTCACAGTCCTTAGGCCAGCTGGAAAAGCTGGCCCAAGACCTTTGCACATGATGCTAAGATCTTCTTTTGAATGTCCCTTCCAGTACAGTGGTGCCATCTCAGCCTCAGGTGTCACTTACCTGGGCTACCTCATCTGAGGAGTCAGCCTTGGCCAGTGACTCCCACTCCCTCCACTAGAGTTCTCCACTGCCTCATGCTGCCCACGATCACCCTGTTTGCCTCTTACTTGGTTCTTCACGTCAGAATGCCAGCTCCAGGGAAAGGGCCGTGTCTGTAGTTCTCTTTGCTGCGTCTGCTCTCTCTAGCGCCATACCTGCACTTAGTAGGGATTTAGCAGATATTAGGGGGGTCTGGGGGTTTGTTTGGAATTGTGTATGCCTTTCCAGGGTGTTCTGCTAAGAAATGGGCTGTCAGGGACACAGTGCAAGAATGGGGTCATGGGAGGGGACTTCTGAGTGGTTGTGAGGACACTAACAAAACAAGAGTCTTGTGACCTCAGTTTCTTCAAAACCATAGAACATTTGTCTTGGAATGTGCTTTCATGCCCTCCCAGGTGTGGCAGATAGGAGTGGGTTTACTTCAGCTTGTTCATTACAGCTGGATATTATTTGTTTATAAGCCTCTATGGAAAGCATGTTTTTGCCACGTGCTGCTTGCCCACCATGTGTGTCTTATCCTTGTGATTGGATGCTTTACTCATGTGACTCTTTGTTTTTGTTTTTTGAGACAGGGTTTCTCTGTGTAGCCCTGACTGCCCTGGACTTGCTTTGTAGACCAGGGTGGCCTCAAACTCACAGAGATCTGTCTGCCTCTGCCTCTCGAGTGCTGGGATTAAAAAATGTGCGCCACCACTCACGTAACTCTTAACCGGCAGTATAAATTGTCTGCCGCTCTGACTAAAGTTAGCTGTTGGGGGAGACTTTAGTCCACTCCATCTTCTTTAGGCTCCACACTCCCCGGTTCACACCACCAACTACAGTGGCAAACTTTGGGTAGCGTTAATTTTAAGTGCAGCATGGAGCCTGACCAGGAACACAGAGCGAGGCCGGAGGGAGGGGGAGGACAGAGAATCAGGCCAAACAGCCTAAGCATGATGGTGAGAGTCCTGAAGAATGGGGAGACTGGCTCTCCTTTTTCAGAAGCCAAACTGAAGGGGGTGGTGGGCACTCATGAGTGAAAACCAGAGGTGGGGAGAAGGCATGCCTGCTTTGCCCACTGCCTGCATGGTCCTGTCAGCCCTTCCCTGAAGGCGGTGGCTCCTGCTGAACTGGAGAGATGGACTAGACACTGTGGCAGAAAGGGGAAGTCTATGCAAGTTGCCATTTTAGGGCAGGGTAGCATACACCCACAATCCAGCGCTCAAAGGCAGGAGAATGGCTGCACACACAAGACCCTGCCTCAGCACAATGAAGGAGAAGCAATCTGAGCCACACTCAACCCCGCTCTTGTCAAATCTTCTGTTCGGGGACTGCTGGCCTAGGGAGGCGGGGCTGGCCCCGGGAGGCGGGGCTGGTGGAGGGAGGATGCAGAGGTCACTGGGAGCCTGGCCAGGTGGTGCCTGCTCAGGGCCTGTGCTTTCTCTGCCTTCCCCCCAGCTGGGTGACACCACCCCTGTCCTCTCTTCTCCCAGCTCCACCTGCCCACCTCCCCACTGTAATCTTGTTTGGCAGCAATTGCATTGTAAAGTTCCATCACCACAGTGCCAGCCCTTTCCCCAGACAGTATTATTTAGCACACTGGACCCAGTCTCCAGGGCCCTGCTTGAGGCCACAGACACACTGTGGTAGGAAATTAACGAATACCACCGCTCTCTGGTGGCCTCCACCTCCCGGGTCTCCTGCAGGACCAGAGGAGCGGCTGGCAGTAAGGCTGAAGAATCCTGGGACCTTGGCAGGGATCTGAGGCCCCCAGGTCTGAGAAGGGGCACCCTGGTAGCCTCTGTCCACCGGCCACCATGATGGGGTCAGGACAGAGTCACATGTGATACATGAAGGGACATGAAGTATGCAGCGTGCCCTCCTCTTCCCCACAAATAGTGTCACTTGTGTGCAGTTGTGCATGGCCCAGTGGTGACCAGGTGTGAGACATCAGCAAGAATCCTCAGGACCCATCACCAGGGCTGGTGCCACTGCCCCCCCCCCCCCCCCCCGCCCTTCAGCGTGTCACTTCGCATCCTGGCCCTTTCCCTCACCTGTAAAATGAAGATGGGGTAGCAGCTTTGGGACCGTTGTGAGATGGTCAGGTGACTCCGCCCAGCCCATGTCCCAGAAGTAAGTGCCACACCCCACACTCACCCCTGGAAATCACAGATCCGCTCTCAATAGCCTTTCAAATGCAGCAAGAATGAAACTGTGAAGTTGGAACCCTTTGAGATTGGCTCCTGCCACTTGGCACACCATGAGAACATAGAAATTGGCGCATGCGTCAGCAGCCCCCTTCCACGGCTAAGCGGTATTCCACAGCCTGTGTGGGCCTGTTAGTTTACTTAAATGTGGGTGGTTGTGGGGAGAGCTGCTGTAGACATCTTGGTCTGTAGGGTTTATTTTTAAAATTAATTTATTTTATGTATATGAGTACATTGTTTTCATGCACACCAGAAAAGGTGTCAGATCCTATTACATATGGTTGTGAGGCACCATGTGGTTGCTGGGAATTGAACTCAGGTCCTCTGGAAGAGCAACCAGTGCTCTTAACCACTGAGCCATCTTTCCAGCCCTGTAGAGTGTATTTTTTTTTTCTTTTTTTCAACCATGCAAAACATTGATTCTCTTTTCTCCAGGGTCAATGCCAGGAGTAGGATTGCGGACGCATGTATTTTACTTTATAAGGAACTGTGGAGCTGGGTATGGTGGCAAGTCCCTGTAATCCCAGCTCAGGAAGACCAGGCAGGTAGATCTCTGTGAGTTCCAGGCCAGCAGGAGCTGCAGGGTGGGAGAGGCCCTGTCTCAATAAACAAGCAAGAAAGTAAGCAAACAAACAAATAAAAAAAGCAACAAAACGGGGTTCTATCCCCAGAGGGTCTGCACAGCTTGCTTCCTAGTAGCTGTGTATGAACATCCAGTTTTACACCAAACCTGGAACCAGGCATTAACCTTTAAAAAAATATACCATTACCAAAAAACAAAACATTCATTTATTTTAGTTAGTTTCCTATCTATACGTGAACCACAGTGAGAGTGTGGAGGCCGGAGGGTTCCCTGTGGGAGTTGGCTCTCTCCCAGGGATTGAACTCAGTCGACAGCTTGGCAGTAAGCCCCTTTACCTATGGAGCCCCTTTGCCCGCCTGAGTTGAACAGTTTCAGAGCAGCGTGTTTACTGTGAGGAGTCTGTGTAAGGTGGGGGTGCGCTGAGGTGGCTTTGCAATGCTGCTGTCTGGGAAGATGAGCCTTTCCCCGTCACCTCCTTCTGTGCTGTGTCGGAGGACAATGGGCAGCGCATGCAAGAGAGGGTCCACTGTGGGTACTTTATTCTGCTCCACTGACCACACGTGCTCCTCTCTACCAGGGGCTCAGTCAGCCTTAGAACTGGGTACCATGAATCCTTCAAATTCAATTTGTCAGGCTAAGTTTTTGAGACAGGGTTCCCCCCTTTTATATATATATATATATATAATTTGAGACAGAGTCTCTCTGTGTAGCTTTGGCTGTCCTGGATTCCCTTTGTAGACCAGGCAGGCCTTGAACTCATAGTGATCTGCCTGCCTCTGCCTCCTGAGTGCTGGGATTAAAGGCATGCGCCACCACGCCCGGCTCAGGGTCCCATTCTGTAGTTGACCTGGAACTCACAGTGCTTCTCCCGCCTCAGCATCCTAGGTGCTAGATGACAAGCCTGAGCTACGATACTCAGGTCGCCTCTCCCTTCACAAAAGTGTTTTTGGTGTTCTTATCCTGTCATTTCTCCACACAGAGCATAGAATCACTTTGCATCAACATTAAGAGCTGCTGGGTTTTAGGGTGGTGGAGTGGGTTGAGTCTGCGCTGTCCACACTAAGAGCTGCTGGATTTTAGGGTGGTGGAGTGGGTTGAGTCTGCGCTCACCTGCGTGAGGCTTCTCCACTGTGCCAGTGGTGTGCCTCTCTGTCTGTTGGGTCTTTGCAATCTAGGAACACGCTCTGTTTCTCTGTCTTCTTGATCTTTGATTTCTTACACCAGCAGCCATTGTATTTTATTGAAACAAGGTCTCTCTGGGTAGCCCTGGATGGCCTGGAACTTACTGTGTAAAGTAGGCCTTGAACTCAGACATATGCCTGCCTTTGCCCCTGAGTGCTGGAGGTAAATATGTGCACACAACACAATACTGCTGTAGAATTCTCTGTCTCCGAGCACTCGTGCCTGTCTGTGGACATGGGTGGATTTCCGTGTGTGTTCTGTGATCCAGCTTGCTAACCTCCCTCACTGCTGTGTGGAGCGCTTAGAGGTAGGTTGTAAATATGTCACATGGATAATTGTGTAAAACAGTTTTCCTGCTTTATTGCTGTGGTGAGCATCTCCTGTAGCGCGCAGCAGGAGGAAGGAGCGCAAACATCCCTGCCCTGCTCCTGCTCTCAGAGGAAAGCGTTGCGGCCACTGCCTTCCTCCGTAAAGTGGCTACAGAGAGCATTTGCCTGACCTACTCAATGTAAAGTCCTTTCACCTTCCAGACAGTATGGCCGCTGCTCTGGCTCCCTTGAAGGTGAGCACAGCCCAGGTGGGCCTGCGGCTCCCCCTTCATAGGAAGCCTGGTTCTCCTCTGACGCCTGGGGACCAGCTACTCTTGCGTCAGCCAGGGTTCTGCTCTGGCTAGCCAGGCCTTTGTCTCCCCCTCACTGTCTCTTTTCTTTGTGATTTGACTCTCCCTAGGTTCTCTGTCACATAAAGACTAGTTTTTGGATTATCTCTTTCTTCAGCAGCTTTCTGAGAATTAGGAACTCCTTCACCCAGCTCCGAAGCAACTCGCTCCAGATGCTCAGGTGCAGCAACAGCTGATGCAGGGTCATCTGCCCTGTCGTCACTGTCACTGCCTGGTGGCCTTTGCTGTGCCCTCACCACCACAGATTCTGTCCCTTCTAGTGAAGCTTCTGCCCCGCTCCACCCCACCCCACCCATGCATCAGCAGCAGGCTCTGCCCCTAGCCCCACCTTCTCTGCTTCCAACACTCTCACTCCGTGTGCATCCCCTCCCTTGCTGGCCCTGCTGGGTGTCCTTGACATCACCCTCCATTTCCTTTCCTCTGACATCATTATCACGCCACCTCAGGTCCCACGGGATGCTGCTTCATGCCTGTCCCTGCCAAGAGCCGCCCTGTTCAGGGAGCTCACTAGGCATGTGGGCTGTCTAGGAGGTGATCTGGTGTTAGCAAGGCCTTATACCACGATGTACCCCAAAACTGCTTCCAGCCTCTGACATGCTGTCAGGAGCCATTGATTTGGGAAAGTCCAGGAGGCATGAGAGATCTCTGGAGGTGATCCGATATTTGCAAGGTCTGTATTGTGATGCACCCCAGAACTGCTTCCAACCTCTGACTACCCTGTCAATTGTGCACTGCTGCATCTCTCTGAAATCTGGCATTAGAGCCGGGCATGGTGGCGCACGCCTTTAATCCCAGCACCCAGGGAGGCAGAGGCAGGTGAATCACTGTGAGTCTAAGGCCAGCTTGGTCTACAAAGCGAGTCCAGGACAGCCAAGGCTACACAGAGAAACCCTGTCTCGAAAAACCAAAAGTAAATACATCTGGCATTGGTGTGAATTGTTAGCTTCTGGGCACTGACCAGCTCTGATTGAGCAAACTTCCTAGAGGATCTTATTGAAGATGTACTTTTTGTTTTCCAGATGAATTAATCCCTGATTATGGAATTCCTGATTTGGCTCAAATAGTTTTAAAAGTTAAAGTTAGTTTATGGCTGCAATAAATACCTTTGTGGACCTCCAGATGCCTCACTAGGATAGCCTACCAGCAGATTTGTGGCTTCAGATAAGCCTCCATCGCAGATGGCACCACGAATCCTGGTATTTGACCATAAATATAGCCAAATTTGTCTAAAGTTACCTAAAGATGTCTGAATTTACTCTGTTTCTTAGAATGAAAGACAGACAAAATTATTGTCCTGAGCTCATATGAACTAAGAGATAGCTGGATAATGTATAGTCAGGTCCGTCCTAACTGATAGGTTGTATACTCTTGTAAGGTTCAGACCCTGTTAACCTTAGACCCTGGCAACCTTCGTCATTTTGAACTCACCATGAACTTACGTAATGGATACATAGATAAGAAATGTTTAGATTTAAAGCATGTAACCTGTTGTATTTTAGAATTCATCTGCTTTTGTGATTAATTGTACTCTTCTGACTATGAGGTAATTCCCTTTTCTCAGAAGTATATATATGGGCTACAATAAACGTGAGCAGGAGAAAAGGAGAAAAGGAAGGAGAACGAGAGAGAAATGAAGGGGAACAAAGGATAAAATGAGGGAGAACAAACGAGAAAATGAAGGAGAACGAGAGAGAAATGAAGGAGAACAGAGGAGAAAAGATTGAGCAGCTTAACTTAAGTTCAAGTTAAAACGCCTGACTTCATCCACCTTTTTTCCTGGTCCTCTTCTCTTGAACATATGTGTGTGAGTGGTTTATTTTCTATTTCTCTCTCTTACTTCTTATTTCTCTATAGATTAGCAAATAAGTTAGCAGACTCAGGGGCATCAGCCTTCTATGGCTAATAAGCCTAAGTTTACACCAACTTATTGGAGATCTCCGCAAAGAGGCCTATCTACAGATCAAAGAGCCTCCTTTTACGACCCCTGTGCAGTTTCTAGCCAGAAGCCGCTTTTACAGCTTCAGCCATAGGAAAAAAGGTGGTCAGTTTAAGTTCTCCTCATCCGCAGTACAGCCAGTCCCTAGAGAAGAAACCTTGGGTTCTTTTTCCCTTTCTTTCCTTTTTCTTCTTTCAATCCTGATCAGTTGCCTGAGCCATCAGCTCTGGTCGCCCAAGAGATAAAGTAAACTAGAAGGGCATCCGCGATCCAATACCAGAGAATCTACCCTGGACCCTCTCCAGAGCACCAGCCGGGCACTAACATGTCCCCACCCCCTATTCCAAGAGACTCTCCAAGGACCAGTCCTTGCCAGCACTGTCCCAAGCCTGCTTAGGCCTATCTTTCCCCCCCTAAAATTTACTTTTCACTTTGTTTTATTTATTTTCTTACATGCGGGGTATTTTACCTGCATGTTAATCTGTGCCTCACGCATGCGCACTGCCTGAGGCGGCCAGAGGGAGTGTTAGAACCCTTGAGACTGCTCATGGCGGTCAAGTGGGCGCTGGGAATCTAACTTGAGCTGCCATCTTGCCAACCCCAGCCTGTCGTCTTAGCACATGTTGTCATCTGTATGCTCTGCTGTGATTGTTGGTCCCATGTTTCATGTCCCTTTCCCTGCCTCCCTGCTACAGTCATCCCTGTCACCCGTCACAGTCATCCAGTCACCCCTGTCACAGTCAACCTGTTACCCCTGTCACAGTCATCCTTGTCACCCCCGTCATAGTCATCCAGTCACCCCTGCCACAGTCACCCCTGTCACAGTCATCCAGTCATGTCTGTCACAGTCACCCCTGTCACCCCTGTCACAGTCATCCTGTCACCCCTGCCACAGTCATCCTGTCACCCCTGCCACAGTCATCCTGTCACCCCTGCCACAGTCATCCAGTCACCCCTGTCACAGTCATCCTGTCACCCCTGCCACAGTCATCCCTGTCACCCCTGTCACAGTCATCCTGTCACCTCTGCCACAGTCACCCCTGCCACAGTCATCCAGTCACTCCTCCCACAGTCATCCAGTCACCCCTGTCACAGTCATCCAGTCACCCCTGCCACAGTCATCCCTGCCACAGTCATCCAGTCACCCCTGCCACAGTCATCCTTGTCATCCCTGCCACAGTCATCCTTGTCACCCCCGTCATAGTCATCCAGTCACCCCTGCCACAGTCACCCCTATCACCACCGTCACAGTCATCCCTGTCACCCCTGTCACAGTCATCCAGTCACCCTGTCACAGTCATCCAGTCACCCCTGTTACAGTCATCCAGTCACCCCTGTCACAGTCATCCCTGTCACCCTGTCACAGTCATCCAGTCACCCCTGCCCCTACAACAAAGAATAGCTGTGCAGACAAGGTTTATATAGCCACAAGGCTGAGGTCTGAAGAAGGGACATAATTTTGGTGTCCCTGGGGTTCAGTGCACTCCTACCACCCAGGAAGCACAGTGCTATAAAGCACAGACCTAGTGACAGTCAGGCTAGGGACCTGGGAAGGGTCCCTGGGGAGCCATCGCACGAAGTCCCGGAGGAGCTTGGCGTGAGGATGAGGAGGCTGAAGCTACAGAGACCCTCACAGAGTCCTGCCTCTTCCCAGGAAGGACTGAGCAGCCAGGAGGATAGGCACTGCAAGAAAGCCATTTGTAGATAACACAGACACTTTATGCTTGGGGCCCCAGGGGCCTGGACTTGTGACTTAAGCCTCAGGGAGCCCCTGAAGTGTGACATGCAGGCATGGTCCGGTTCGTAATTGAGAAGACTCTCAGCAGCCACCACGCAGGGAGAGCCAGGAAGGAACCTGAGCAGAGCAGGATGTGGCCCTCAGTAGTTCAAACGGGGCTATGAGGAGGATTTAGGGGACGTTCTGTTGGGGTGTGGTGTGGGGAGCTCCTGTCTGAGCAGGTGAGGGCATCCAGGAGTTTGGGTGAAAGTTGGGTAGGTTGATGTCACAGAGGAGCTCTGACTCCCTTGTTGAAATTTCTTTTTACATTTATTTACTCACTCACTCACTCACTGTGTTTGACATGGCACGGATGCGTACGAGTGGAGGCCAGAGAACACCTTGGAGAAGTTTTCTTCTGTGAATTCCAGGGATCAGCTCAGGCCATCCAGGGTGGTGGCAAGCACCTTAACCCACTGAGCCATCTTACCAACCTCTTGCAGGACACTGAAGGGTTTTAAGGTGGCTGTATCTGAGCACAGTACCAGACATCAAATCACAAGGGGAGGGGACTTTGGTTTTTGCATCCACAGTTGGCAGAAGAGCCGAGGCTGGTTCAGGAGCTTGCTCAGACCTCAGCCCAGCAGAAATGCCCCCAGGACTTGCCGTCCCATCATGGTTTCCATTTCCCTTGACTTCACACCAAGGCTCCTGCTGCAAAGCGGCCTTGGTGAGGCTGGATTAGGGCAAGGTCAGGGGCAAAGGTCAGGGGCAAAGGTCAGGGGCAAAGGGAGGGATGTGTTAGGGTACAGGCGGTGGCCTGGGAAGCAGGAAGGGAGCGAGCGGGGGAGGTGCCTCACTGCAGAGAGGGTCCCACCTGGGCTCCAGGACCTGGCTAGTCCTGGGCGTGTCTGTGGGGGCATGGTCTTGGATAAGTTAATTAGGGCGTGAAGCCCCACACAATGTCCAGCCCCAGCTTGGACAATCAACAGTGGAGACAGCTGAGCACGGGTCTGTTTGTCGTCGCTGTCCTCGGCTTGACTGTGGGTGCAATGCTGCTTCAAGTCCTGCTCTCTGGCCTCCCAGTGGCCATGGTGACTTGGAACTGGGTCCACTCTTCCCTCTCTCCTGTTATGCTGCTTTTGTCCGGCTGTTTTATTCAAGCAACAGGAAATGGGGTAAAGACGCCTTATCCAGAACCATAAAGTCTAACCCTAACCAAACTACATCACAGCCTCTCTACTTACCCTGAGTCCTAACTCTAACACTAGCACAAACCCTGACCTTAGACCCTAACCCGGCCTAGAGCCACAGCCTAGACTCTAAGTCAAAGGTAGCCCATGGTCACCTCCTAACCCTGAACTAAAACTCTAACCCTCACCCCTCATGACCAACTAGTCCTGACCTACTCCTCACCACTACGCTTAACCCTAACTGAACCCTAATCGCCACCTAGCAGATGGCACGGCCATGTCATAACGATGCCTTTTACCATGGCTGCTTGCACAGGGTCTCATATTTATTCTATTTATTGTCATTTGATCTTCCTAGTGACCTTCTAAGGCCAGGCTGCTCCTCATCCATCCATGTTCCTCAATTCTCCTTCCTAGGTGTGTGACTGGCCCCATCTCCTGGCCTGCCTTGTGGGTTAAGTGTGTGAGTGTGTGTGTGTGTGTGTGTGTGTGTAAGTGTAGCCCCCTTGTCACCTATGGAAGCTGGCCAGGGGCATGGGGACCACTTCAAGCAGGGCCTTAAGAGTGTGGGCTGTGCTTCTTTCTTACCCCTCCCCTCTGCCAGTGGTACCAGAGGGGACTCTAGTGTTGGTGACACAGTGAGAGCCATGAAGACAATGGCTAAATAAGTGGAACAACAAGACAGTAAGAACCTGGGCCCTGAGTGACCGCACAGTAGGGACACACTAGCATAGCAGGCTGTAGCTTGGGGCTGCAGTGTGAGAAAGAGCTGACACCGAACTTATGCCATGACACTTTGGCTCTTTTATAGAGGCTGTTACTCTCCTAATGCAGCTGCAGGGAAACTGAGGCAGCAGCAGCCGAGTAACTGCCTAGGTCACACAGAAAGTAGGTGGCCAGGGGGCCAGAGGTGGCCAGGCTGCCATGCCCTTTGATCTAGGCAACATCTGATGGTGGTAGAAGCTGAGAGCCAGGCTGTTGGGATTTGCAGCTGGCCTGGGGTGGGAAGTGGGGGTGGGGTGGGGGAGAAGTTCTGCAGAGAGCTGAGAAATGGAAACAGGCTAGGCCAAGCTTGGGGGGCATCCTAGAGGGCAAAAGAAGAGGGTGGTGCTTAAGTAGTTGGGGGAAAGGCAGGAGGCAGATGGAGGGTTTGAAACAGACAAGGCAGCTGCTCCTGGGGTAGGCCATATGGAGCCAGCGGGTAGCACGTGTGGGAGTCATGAAAATGTGTTGCCTGGAGGCGTACGCTTGGTGACCCTGGTGGCCCAGCACAGTCTGGTTAAGCAGCTCGCTAGAAGTCCCAGCCAGTGCCTTCCCACTGTAATAGATGCGTTGTGAGGTAGGTAGCTCAGCCTGACCCACATCTGGAGCCTGGTCATCCCCAGGGCATCCTGTTCCCACAGCTGCCTCATACTGGGACTCTGTGCCGTTACTCCAGCCCTCACTCTCAGCGAGCTCCTGCCAGTACGTTAAAGACCGTGCTCATTAATTAACCAGGCGCTTCATTGAGAGTCAACGGCATAATTGCTCGCGGTGGATAAATACTAATTGAATATTAAGAGCATATCTGTGCAGCAGGAACTGCACTGGGAGAGAGTGAGCCGTGCCCTCCGTCAGCCAGATGTTTGGCTGGTTGCGGGTGGGGTTGAGTCATGAGTGAGCACCCTGGCATTGGGCCATGCTGTTTAGCGACTCAGAAGACAGGTGGGGGCAGCCTTGGGGAGGATCGGCTGCCAGGCCGGGGAGGGGGCATCTCCTGGGACAAGCAGCTGATAAGTGTGGGACAAACTTGGCAAAGCAAGGCCTGCAAGGCTCCTCTCCCTTGGAAACATTCACAGGGCTGCTTTAGTGCTGGCCAGTACAGGAGGTGAGTGACCTGGCCTCCCGTTTTATAGCAAGGCTCACTCAGTTCCCAGAAGGCCAGGTGATGTTCGCTTAGTATCTCTAACCCTGTCTCCACCTGTCACCGCCTCATCCTCCTGTGCAGGTGGCTTAGGCTTGGCTCCTAGACTCCTGGTCAGCTCAAAGGGGCAGCCATCTTCCCGTGGTTCTCTGGAGGCCTGGCTCACCCCTTCAGTTGGCCGGGAGTCCAGGAGCTTCCCTGGGCTGCAGATGGCACAGCTCTGCCAAGGCAAGACGGCTAGCAGTGCAGCCAGCATTCTTGGCTTTTGAGCTATGTGCTGAGGGACCATGAGTCTGAGGCTAGCCCGACTGCCTGTGTGCTGAGGGACCATGGGTCTGAGGCTAGCCCGACTGCCTGTGTGCTGCGGGACCATGGGTCTGAGGCTAGCCCGACTGCCTGTGTGCTGAGGGACCATGGGTCTGAGGCTAGCCCGACTGCCTGTGTGCTGAGGGACCATGGGTCTGAGGCTAGCCCGACTGCCTGTGTGCTGAGGGACCATGGGTCTGAGGCTAGCCCGACTGCCTGTGTGCTGAGGGACCATGGGTCTGAGGCTAGCCCGACTGCCTGTGTGCTGAGGGACCATGGGTCTGAGGCTAGCCCGACTGCCTCTGTCCTGAGGCACCACAGGTCTGAGATTAGGTCACTGCTAGTGTGTTGAGTGAGTGCTTCATAAGCCACCTGTGTGCACCCAGTGGTATGTATATGGCTTGGTGTCAGGAACATAGGCTGTCCTCTTACCTAGAGACTGATCATGGCAGCCCTGTCTATAGAGTTGGTACAAAATGCCTTAGTGATACCCCATGCTTGTTAGTGACTCCTTTAGTTTTCTATGTGATGCTGATGCTGCCCATGTGCTGCTGGCTGCCTCTCCTAGAAGCTGGCCTTAGGAGGTATCACGGCGGTCTGTGCCTGTCATCGTCCCAACACACTGGAGGCAGAGACAGGAAGATGGCCAGGTTGAGGCCAGTTTTCTTTTCTTTTTGAAGTTTTTATTTCTTTTTTTTTATTATGTGTACAGTGCTTTGCATGCATGTACACCTGCACACCAGAAGAGGGCATCAGATTATATTATCGATGGTTGTGAGCCACCATGTGGTTGCTGGGAATTGAACTCAGGACCTCTGGAAGAGCAGTCAGTGCTCTTAACCTCTGAGCCATCTCTGCAGCCCGAGGCCAGTTTTCTAGTTTTCTTTTCTTTTTTCTTCTTTTAAGGTTTTTTGAGACACGGTCTCTCTGTGTAATAGACCTGGCTGTCCTGGACTTGCTTTTGTAGACGAGGCTGGCCTCGAACTCACAGCTATCCACTTGCCTCTGCCTCCTGAGAGGCCAGTTTTCTTAAACAACAACAAAAAGAACCAAGCAAACCACACTGACAAGTGGAGAAGAGGACTCTTGCCCCAGATTAGAGGCAGTGAGGGTCTGTGAGCTTGCTGACATGGTATCTTCCTAGGGTTGGGCTTGTGGCTCTGTTGGTAGAATGCCGGCTCAGCATGCACAAAGCCTGGGTGGCAACACCCAGCACCACGTAAATGTATAATCCCAACATCCAAGAAGTGGAGCCCGGAATATTAGAAATTCAAGATCATATTGAGTGAGTCCGAGGCTAGCTTGGGCTACATGAAGCTGTATCTCAAAAAAATGAAATGAAAAATGAAAAAAAAAAGTTCCCCTCCTCAATTCAGGGAGTGGCAGAGGACCCTAAGTCCACTCTTCCAGCCCTGTCCTTGGTTGCCCCCCAGAATGCTGAGTGCCCATATGTGCCTCTGGGATCCTTCTGCGGAAAGGAGACCTGACTGTTTCCACAGCTCCAGTGCTGAGGACCACAGAACCAAACTGTCTCATCCCCCAGGCTTAGGAAGGGAGCAGAGGGAGCCATCTATCTGGCTCCTGCATGCTCTCTGCTTTCTTCTCCCCCTGGGTCCCCCAGAATCTATAGGGTGTGGGAGGTTCCTTTACACCTGCCTAGACCCTGAGCACGGTGGTCGGAGTGCTGCCTGGACAGTGCAGAGCTGTGGCACATGCCAGCAGCCTTGTCCGGCTTTGCTTTCTTCCTGGGACTCATCAAGGTCTGTCTCCCCAGGAGCTCCCACAACAGAGCCCCCAAGGGACATCCCCCAGCAGTCCTCGCTGTATGTGTTGGGGTGTGGAGCCTCCCAGGACCTACCTGGCGCTGGAGGCAGCTGTGCCTTCCACTTCCAGGATGGGATACTACACCCTAACACAGCTAGAACAACACAAGGACAAATGAAGCTTGGCCCAGAGGTCTGGACGGAAGTGAGAGTGTGTGTGGAGACCCCAGGCATGTCAAGGTGACCTCTTGTACCCCAGTCCCACAGCCTCAGGAAGCCACCCGCCTCAAGGTGACAGACACACTATTTGTGTGGAAGAGCGCAGGCAGCCTTGTCACATCTACTCTGAGCTGCCTCCGCTTCACCCGCCTGGCTCCTCCTTGTGGCTGCTGCAGCCTATATTAGGAGTGAGGCAGATGGAAGCGCAGGACCCTCCCCCAAGCTCAGGCGCTGGGCACGTGCCTCCTCCTCCCAGCCTGCAGGAGCCTGGCCCACCACCCTACCGGAGCTCCAAGGAGGCAGCTGGGGGACGCACAGAGGAGCGAGCGCTTGGGTGTGGGGTGATGGAGGAAGAGAGGGAGGAAGGCAGAGAGTGAGCAAAGCCCAGAGCCCTGGGGACTTTGGACCAGGAAGGGGAGGCCAGAGTGAGAGCAAGGTGTGGAGCAGAAGGGAGGAGCCTGGGGCCCCTGCTGGGAGCCTCAACAGAAGGAGGTGAGCCTCAAGAGGTTCCCTGCGTTAAGAAAAGGCTGCTGTCCATAGTAACTGTGCAAAAAATCCACCCTTCCTCCACATGACCTGGCCCCATACCAGCCCAGGTGGCTCTGAGGAGCGGACATGGCCTACTCCCATTCGTTGGCTGTTCTTGGAGCTGACAGCAGGGCAGACCTGGCCTGAGCCCTGTATGGTGTCTGGATGCTGAAGCTGGGCTGCCTCAGGCCTGGGGTGGGGGTGGGTTGGGGGCACGGGGCACCACCCAAGCGTCCAGCGGGGGGTCCGGGTCCAACTCTGTCCCTGCTAATCCCCGCCTCCCCTCCTGCTCCTGCCCCCCACCTCCCCTCCTGCTTCTGCCGCAGGGTCTCTGCCTTCCCTGGTCACCTTTCTTCTCAAGCCCTTTGAGGGGGGACTCTCCAGGCCCTGGGTGTTCTGGATGCCTCCTGCCTCGGTTCCAGGTGGTGTTCCCTAACTTGGGTGCTCAGAAGATGCCGGAGACTGAAGCATGATTTGCATTTTAATAAAGAAAGTTGGATTTCAGTCATTTGCATTTAAATAAGGTGCTGCTTCCTCCCCTGCTGTTGGCACCTTTGGGAGAAAGCTCCCAGGCCTCTTCACTGAGCCAGCTCCCGGGAAGGAGGGGGAGCAGGCAGCAGCACCCCACAATTGCATCTCTCTACAGAGCTGTCACCCAGGCACTCACACGCACACTCATACCCACGTACTCTGGCATGTACCCACACTCAACGCACAGGAGCACCTATGCACGCATACAAGCGTGCACTAGACATGCAGACATACATGCACCATCTGCAGACTTATGTGGCTATGTGCACAAAGGTGCAAGTAAACCTGTGGGCGCCAAGATGGCGAAATCCCAGGTACTTGACACAGCAATGACACCCCTGAGCCAGAGGCATCTATGGTCCCAGCTCCTTCCTCTGAAGCCAATGGAAGGAGTCAGGAGAGCTGATGTACTCCCCAGCCAGTGTAGCCCGCTCCTGTCCAGTGTGGCTGTGTGCGCCCGGTGGCCACTTGAGTGCCAGTTGCTGGCTTCCTGCTTTCTCTGTAGCAGGGTTTGCCAGCCTGACTTCCTGAAGTTCCTAAAGTGCTTGGTAAAGGGGTGTCCTTGAGGACCCCAGGATCTGGAGGCATTTATGGCAGTGATGGTGCCAGGAGGGAGCTTGGGACAGCTGACAGCAGGGGTCTGACATGGTTGCCCCCTTGCTTGTCTCAGCTCAGTGCTGTCTTCTGTAGCCGCAGCCCAACTTGCTCTCCCTGACCCTACCACGCTGCTTCCCGTGGTGCTGTGGGGCAGCTAGGGCCCTGTAGAGCAGGCCAGGCAGGACTCAGTCCTCACACTGACCCTTGGTCCCCTCATCTATATGTGGGTATCTGGGCCTTTCACAGGTGGAGACTCACAGGTCAGCGTCATACTTGGGGTGCAGTATGACTCTCTCAGGCTCACTGAGAGTCCCTGCAGAACCCCAAATCCACACCTGGTGGTCTCAGCAGGACCTCAGAGCCCACATGAGTTAGCTCCAGCAGACACTACAGGCCAAGGCTGAGGCTGGCATGAGAAGGGCAGACAAAGCTTGAGGTGACCTGGTGCTGAGCCAGCTGGCCCCCTGGAGCCCGGGACTCTTTGTCTCTACAATGAGTGTGACAGCATCAGCTGGGACCTGATATTTGGGGATCATGTGTGGGTGGCATCTCCTGGACCCAGAGGGCCTTGGCTTGATGGACCTTTGATCTAGGACAACAGGTGTGTCTTTCCCTAGCAGTCGGGTCGCTGGCAGAGCTGAGCGGGGCCTCAGTCTCAGGTCCCTGTCAATACCACACCTTGCCTGAGACTTGGAAAGAGATGGGCAGGTACCACTGTGGAAGACCCAGCGGGACAGATCGAGGTCACTGGGGTTTTCAAAGCTGCGCTCTTACTCTCACCTACTGAGCCAGCACTCAGGAAGTCCCTCACACACTGTCATGGATGTCCTCTGTACTCACCCCCAGGAGGCTCAGAAACATCCTTAGCAACCCATGACAACAGTTGCCACCTCCAGGGACAGTTCACAGAGCTCTGCCAGACCAGGAGCTTTGGTCTCAGACACAAGCCGCAACTGGAGGACCGAGCTTGTGGACAGAAGGAGGCTGGAAGGAGCAAAGGCCCGCAGCCTCCCTGCACCTGCCCCCTGTGTTTGCTTAGCCTTCAGGGGTGTTGAAATGTTTGCCATAAAGGCACAAGAGCCTGAGGAGTTTGGTGCCCAGCACCCACCCAAGCACAAGACAAGGAGGCAGAGGTGTTGTACTGCGCCGGTGAGAGGCCCAACTTAAGAAAACAAGCTAAGGTTGGATGTGGTGGCACATGTCCTTATTTCTACTTGAGAGGCAGAGGCAGGCAGATCTCTAAATTTAAGGCCAGCTTACTCTACAGCAAGCTCCAGGATGGCCAGGTCTACACAGAGAAACCCTGTCTAGAACAATCAACCAACCAACCAACCAACCAAAAACCATAGTGAGTCCCAGGCCAGCCAGGGCTACATAGTGAGATCCTATCTCAAAACTAACAAACACTAAGGAGAAAACCTACTGAGAAATGGCATGCCTACGCACACATGCACACACAACGCACGCATGCACACGCACACATACATACGCACGCACTCACGTAGGCACCTACTAACACAGGTGCACAAAACACAAAATCTTAAAGGCAAGAAATCCCAAGCAGCAGACACAGCCACCTCCAGGGAAGGGTCAGGGCTGTCCTGGGCACTGCTATTTGGCATGGTCTGGGCCTCCCACCCGGCCTCTCAGCTGTCCCTCCATCCCCTGGGGGCCACATACGTGCCTGGCCACCTGGGCTCTCTCCAGCACAGAACTCTACGGGGAACTTTCTTGGAAACGTGTATCCTAGGAGTGGTCTCTTCCAAAGCCCTGAAGGTTCCTCAGGCGCAGATCACACAGCTCAGCCACCCCTGACTCCAGTGTGTGCAGGTCTTGAGAATGGCACTTGCGTTTTTGAACGGGGGGGACAGAGAATTCCACTGAGTGTATCTATGACATGTGAAACCATATGAAACTTGGATCCATAAATAAAGTTTTATTGGCGCATGCTGTGCTTGTTCCGTGCCAGGCGTCTGCAGTTGCTCTCATGGCTCCTCAGCAGCATGGGGTTGGAGGGTGTGCGGCCTGAGGTGAGCTAGCCTCAGACACTCCCCGGTCTTCCCCAGACTTGAGTCTCAGGACTCCTGGCCTGGGACATTGTGGCCTTTGCAGTCAAGGTTCTAGAATCAAGGGCAGGTCCACTGTCTGCCTGCTGGTTATGGAAATAGGCCCTTCCTAGCATGTGTCTGTCTTTACATCGTGCCTCCTGCTAAGCCTACCCGAGGGTTTCAGGGGAGCAGTCTTGGCAACATGTGACATGTGTAGGGACATGGTGGTGCTTTTCAGTCCCTGGAAGTTGCCCTTCACAGACACTGTTACTCCAGGCAGCTGTGGCATCCTGTCACAAGGACCACAGTGGGTGAGGACAGAAGCCAGGCAAGGAAACAGTGTCACAATGTCTATTCTAAGAGGCATGGTGCTGGTGAAGACCTCTGACTTCACATCAGTGAACACTCAGCAGGCTGGGCTGCCATCTGCCCAGGGGCTGGCTGGGGAAGGGTGCCAACCACATGGCAAAGATCTCGCCAGGGGTCTGGTGCATCCTCAGGGACATCAAGGGAGCAGGTACAGCCCTCCTCGTGCCCTGCGGGTTCAGGTCTGCACTTGGATGAACCCCAGCTCTCCCACCCAGCACCCACTACTGACCACTCCCCTGCAGGCTGTCCTAGGAGCCAGCAATGTGCCCTGTGGGAAATGGCACCCTCCCTTTACCCCCCACTGTGGCTTTATTAATTGTTTATATTGCAGTGTGTTAATTGGCAATAACCAGCATGCTGAAGTGTCTTTTAATCACCCTCTCTCAGCCCCTGAGGCTGTGAGGGATTGGTGGATTCAATAAAGTGAGAAGGAATTAGCAGCACCCCCCCTTCATTATCACAGTTAGATAAACTGCCAACACCTGTCAGCAAAGGCGGAAGGAGCCAGCCCCTCCCGAGCACCCCCACCCCACCAGACAGGAGCCTCTGAGCAGGACTCAAGGCACACTACCCTGGGAAACAAGAAAGCCAAATGCATACCTGTGTGTGTGCAAGGTGCAAGTGCACACAGCTACACAAGAGCTCTCACAGGTACACACACAGGCTCATGAACACATGTGTGCCCACATGTGCACACTCAGTACACTTAGGGCCCCTGACCCTGTGCACTCTGGGGGTGCCATGCTGCTGTTCTGGAGCATGTACCCCATGTTCTGCCTGTTTTGGAAAAACTGCAGCCCCAGAAGGGACAGAGTAGACAGGACTGCACAGTCACAGCAGGACCGCGTCAGAGACCACTACAGTGGTTGTGGACACAGCTAGCCCAGGAAGGAGTGAGGATGCTGGGACCAGAGTTGGTTCTGGGCACCTGGCTGCCTCTCCCCGCACCCCCCCCCCAATGGCCCTGTTCTGGGGGTGCACCATGCAGCTCCTCGGAAGGGGCCCCCACCTACCCTTCTTTCTGGTCATATCACTTACCCGAGCATGTCTGCCCAAGCCAGGTACTGGGGACAAAGGCACCGGAGGGTGAGGGTGCAGGTGAGTTCGTATGCATGCTCCCTCCTAGGACAGAGGCTCTGTGCCTCCCCCTCCCTACCCTCAGAGCTCCAGCTCTTTCCTGGACAGGCAGGGCTGTTCTGCCACAGTGCTCCCGCTCCTTCCAGCCTGGAGCTCTGCAGGCCCTGCGCCCCTGACAGTTCACAGCTCCTCCCCGCCGCCCCCCAAGACCCTCACAACCATGACCCTGTTTCTTCGCCCCTTTGCTCTTTCCTTCATCAAACGTGTTCCTCTCTGGGGTAGGCCCTACCTTCTGGTCTCCTGTGGGGAACACCTCCCTGGCTTTCCTCGGAGACTCCACTTTCTCCTCAGGGTATGGAATCCAGGGGCGTTGACCTTACTCTTGGCTCTACATGGCCACCTGGCTTTAACTCCCTTCATCTGTCTACATGGCCTGTGAGAGAGGTGCCTTTCGGTGGCAGCTTTCCAGCTCATAGGAAGACTGCCTGGAGCTGCCAGCCTGAGAGGGAAACCGAGGCATGCTGAGGCAGACACCTGCATCTGCCATACCTCAAGCTTGAGCCAGGAAGTGCAGTGCTGCCCTCCTGTATATTTTTACTTCAAATTTGGTTAATATAGGGTTTGCAGTGTCACCAGTCAGTATCAAACTTAAAGGGGACACTGGGATAGAGGGAGACAGATTTAATCAAGTAACACACTGGATGGAAGGTGTTAGGTAGGACGCCTGGAGATCTCCACCCACCAGCTTAGTCCACCTTGGCCTCCAGGTCTGCTTTCCCTCCCCCACATCCCCTCTCTACCCTGAGCTACTTACTCCATCTGATTGTCCACTGGCATATGGGTGTCCACCCCAACATAGCCAGGAGCCTCCTTCCTCCCCAGCATGTGCTCAGGCAGGCCCTGAGTACCTTAGGGCATTTCAGTGTCACTCAGGAAGACCCTGAGTACCCCAGTACCTCAGTACCTCTCAGGCAGGCCCTGAGTACCTTAGTACCTCTCAGTACTGCTCAGGCAGGGCCTGAGTACTTTTCACGACCTCAGTACCGCTCAGGCAGGCCCTGAGTACTTCTCATGACCTCAGTACCTCTCAGTACCGCTCAGGCAGGCCCTGAGTACCTCTCAGTACTGCTCAGGCAGGCCCTGAGTACCTCTCAGTACCACTCAGGCAGGCCCTGAGTACCTCTCTGTACCTCTCAGTACTACTCAGGCAGGCCATGAGTACCTCAGTACCTCAGTACCGCTCAGGCAGGCCCTGAGTACCTTAGTACCTCTCAGTACCGCTCAGGCAGGCCCTGAGTACCTTAGTACCGCTCAGTACCGCTCAGGCAGGCCCTGAGTACTTCTCACGACCTCAGTACCTCTCAGTACTGCTCAGACAGGCCCTGAGTCTTGCCCTTCCTTGTGAGCCAGGGTCATTTTGCTCCCTTTGGTTCCATGCCGCCACACTTCTTTCTGTTGTCTCTGAGCCTAGCTGCCAGGACTCCTCAGTCTGGCAGACTGGCCAAGCCTCTGGCTGTGGTCTAGAATCATAAGACAGTTGCTTGGGCGAGGCCCGAGGGCCCAGGGTCCTGTGGGAGGCAGGGAAATGCAGTCTGCCTGGGAGGCCCCTGAGGGTGAAACATCCTGTCCTACGTACTGCAGCTTGACTGGACCAGGCCCTGCTTACCCCTCTTTCCTGAGGGGTCCCATGGGGAGGTGACAGAGGAACATGGATCCCCTCCTGACATTAGGCGTCAGTCAGGCCTGCTGGAGACAGCTGCCTCCTGGGAGCACATGCTCAATAAAGCCTGAGTATGCCCCTATTCCTCATCTGCCATCAATCCCTGAAAGTCCTGCCTGTAAATGAAAAGCCATAAGTGAAGAAATATTTTTCATTAATTTTAATGAAAAAATTACTGAGAATATTCAATCCCTGCCATGACAGCCAATTTCCCAGACACAGGAAAAACCCTGCCCCTGAATAAGGAAAACACATTTACTTAAGTAATCAATAGCTGCCTGAAGTTAAGGCCCTGGCCTTGGCATTGACATGGAACTGAGAGGCCAAGGTCTCTGTTCCAACAGATGAGGGCAGAACCACCAGCCCTGAGAACATCAGTTTCTAGGCAGGGCCTCTGGGAGCCTACCAGGCCTTGCCCTCAAAAAATAGAATTATAGCAGAGAGCAAGACCTTTGGGGCAAAATGAAAGGAGAGATGGGGTGGGGGCGTGGGCGTGGAAATCTCACAGACCTATGATCCAGCTGAACTTGCTGTGTCTGCAGAGGACCTGGGTTCAGGTCCCAGCACCTGCATGGCGGCTCACAACTGCCTGTAACTCTAGTCCCAGGGGATCTGCTGCCGTCTTCTGGCCTCCATGGGTACCAAATGCACATGGTGTGCATACATACAAATAGGGGAAACACCCATATACAGTCTTCAAATAAATCAATACTTTTTTCAAAGAGGAGGAAGCACCTCCCTCTCTGCACCTGGCGGCAAGGCTCTGTAGTTTGGTCTGTTCAGGTCTGGCAGGATTCAGACCAAGGCACGGGGTGGGAGGTCACCACTGAGCCTGCCTGTTTTCCTCTGAAATCTATATGCAGAAACAACTCAGAATATCTTTAATAGGTGGATTAATATCAAATCCACTAATATTAATAACTAGAGAACAGGTGTGGCAGATGTGGCATGTGGCTCAGTGGGCAGACTGCTTGTCTTGGTGTATGTGACCTGCTTCTGCTCCTGCATAAAACAGGTGTGGAGGTGCAGCCTAAAAGCCCAGGACTCAGAAAGCAGGAGCAAAGTGTCAGAAGTTCAAGGTCATCCTCAGCTATATAGAGAGTACAAGGCCAGCCCAGGACACACTAGACCCTGCCTTAAAATAAAAAAGAAAATATTTCATAGGATAGACTCTGTTTCCAGTAGGTTTTAACTGAGGCGGCAAGACACATCTGAATATGGGCAGAGCCAGCCATGAGGCCTGGACCAAAGAAAGGGAGAAAGGGGTCTGCGTACCCCGTCATCTGTCTTTGCTGCCTGGGAGTGTCATGTGACCAGCTGCCCCTGGGTGTCATGTGACCAACTGCCCTTGGGTGTCATATGGTCAGCTGCCTGCAGGTGTCACGTGACCAACTGACTGGTGTCATGTGACCAGCTGCCTTCATGACTGTATCCCCTTAAGACTGTGAGACAGAATAAACCCTTTCTCCTTAAGTTGCTTCTGTCAGGTACTTCTACAAGGTCGTCACACAGACTCCTAGTGTGTGGCAGTTAATAGCCAATCCTCGGCTTCTCATGGCTTCGCTTATGATCTTTTGGCTTTCTGATGCTGTGGAAGCCACAAGAGAAACAGCCTTGAGTTTTGAATGCGGATGTTTTCCTGGGCGAGTGAGCAGTGGCAGTATCCTCTCCTGTGGTGCTGGGCAGCGGCAGCACACCTGAACACCCAGTCAGCCATGTGGTCCAGACGGACAAGACGCCCAGGCAGGGTGTGTATGTGCGGTTTCTCCCTGTGATGGGCTCATCAGACCCAGGTTAGTTGAGGAGCCTCTGCCCCAAGCGGAAGCCCCTGCTGAACTAAAGCCAGGGGTCTGGGAGTCAGCTAGGGTTGCAGGAGGGGCCCCCAGGCCAGGAGCCTACGCTTCCTCCAGCCGGTGTCAGCAAACCCACTCCTGCATGTGCTGTCACTTTCCATTTTCCAAATCGGCAAACAGACTGGGACCACAGTGGCTGCAGCTTGCAGGACCAAATCAATTGAGGGATCAGGCACTTCCAGGGGGGGTGGGGGTAGGGTTGGGGGTATGCCACCATGATGAACTCGCTGTTCTGCACTGGCCAACCCATGGGTCAGAACTGTCATAAAGACATGTCTGTGGTTTAGCGGTGACACTCAGTTTACTGGTCCCTAAGGTAGGAGGTCACTTTTTTTTATAGTACTTGTAACAGAGAGTCACACCTGGCTTCTCGGTTCTCCCTAGTGGGCCATGGCCCTGAGGTGGGAAGCCTGTGGGGTCTTTCCATGGCAGGGGCCTCTATTTCCCCTGACTGCAAGAGTAACTGTAGGGTGAGGTCATCTAGGGGCTGAGGAGCTGGGTGCCAGGCTGCCCTCCAGGGCACAGCTACAGTCCTGCCCCCTGGAGGGACAGAGATAGCACAACCATCTAGTTGCCCACTTCCCATGTGTCTGGTGGCCCAGGTGAAGGCTGGGGGAACTGACATGTCATCCTGGGTGTCACTGTGCAGGCTCAGCTCACTGTGCCACCTTTGAGAAGCCTTGGGTCTGCTACTGCCCGGGATGGGAGTACCCAGGTGAGAGCTGTGCAAGCTAGCCAGTGTGTATCAAGCCAGAGTTGCTGTGTGATTTCCTCAATCGGGGACCATACCCTCACAAGCCACTCTAGCTTTCTGTGCCCAGTGACAACCAAGTCCTGTGTGGGCTGCAGGGTCCTTCCCCAGGCCCTGTGGCTTGCTGAACTGTTTGCAAAGCCATCCAAGGCCGGAAACCGTCCTGACATGGCCTTCCATCCTTCCTTCTCCTCCTGTCTCTCCTCTGCCGTCCACGGTGTCCAGGCCTGGTGGTGACACAGAGCTCTCCCACAGCCTCTGCTGCGCCCATGTTTTCCCTCACAAACCTTGTGCTCTCCAGGGACTAGGCTAACACACCTCACGTCTTCGGTGGGGTCAGGGCCTCCCACAGGCACCGTATTTCCGTCTCATGTATCTAATGTTTAAAGGTAAGATGTATGCTCTCATCTATGCAAGGAGGAGGGGACCGCCTGGCAGAACTTCAGCAGTTCTGGCTCTGGCTATTTTGACTTTATTTATGTCACAGTGCCAAGGATTTTCTGGTCCCTTTTTGCCAATTAGCACAGATCATCATTTGGTTCTGGTTGGCATTAGAGCCTTCTGCAAAGTGTCAGAGCTTCTGCCAACTGCCCGAGAGAGTGCTGTGAACATGGAATTTCCTGTTACTACACTGTTACTGATAAACAGCCAAGCTCACAGCCATCTTCCCTCCTTGACTGAGACAGCCTTATGCCCATCCCATGCTCCTCCAAAAACTCAGCAGGGTCTCACCATGTGGCTTTGGCTGTCCTGGACCTGGCTATGTCAACCAGGCTGCCCTTCAAGTTCACAGAGGTCTGCCAGCTTCTGGTTCTGAGTGCTGAGATTAAAGTGGTGTGCTACCACACCCAGTCTCACCATTCTGAGTTTTCCTATTATACGTCCACTGCAAGTCAGCATTTTTGCATGTGGGCCATGCTCAACTGAGTCCAGATCCTGAATATTCTGAAAGAAACCAATAGAGGTTAGTGAGCCGTGAGGAACGTGAAGGTGGGGCAGGGAGGAGGCAGAGGGCTCAAGTCCCTCTGGGGTCTTGCCGTCCCAGGCAGCATTGTTGCGATAGGATGCTCGTATTCCCTGCCTCTTCTCTCCTGTCCACAAAGGGACCTGGTGAGGCTCCAAATCCAAGCAACACTGTAAGGCGGTAACTTCAAGAGCAATCTCTAGGTTCAGCCATGAGCAATTTCAACTCCATGGCAATATGCAATAAAAGATTTGCTCAGCATGGCCATATAATGGCCCTGAGTTTCATTCTGTGCCTCGAGGTGAACATTTTGATTTGAGCTCATCACTTTCTTGCTTTAAAATTATACAGTGTCCAGTGGAAACAGACTCCTCATCCTTTATAAGTTGCCCTGTGGCAACCGGCACTCACTCTCGCTTTTGGCTGTCACCTAGTCCCAAGTGGCTGGGGCCAGTGCATGATCGCCTCACAACTGTCTATCATGGTGGCCACTTGCCTGCCCAGGAGCATGAACCTGAGCCCATCATGGTGTCACAAGTGACTCCTGTTTCCCTCAGGGTTCGGCACGAATCCCACTCCTGGTACCAGCTTTCACATTAGGATTATTTGGTTACAGGCACCAAGAACTGGCTCTGAGAAACTGACCACAAACAAGGGCACATTGCGTGGAAGGAAGAGCAGGGCCATGGCTTCAGGATGCACAGGGGCCAAAGCCATGGGGGTGGCAGTGTGCACTGTCCCTTCTAGGATAGGACCGTAGGACACCTCAGCTCTAATCACCTTCAACTCTGTGTCCCCACTAGAGCCCCTGACTCTCAAGAGAAGCACCTGACAGTGAAGGGAAGGGGGTATCCCCGGGGTGGGCCACGCCCAGGACCAGGGAGGCTGCAGAGCACAAGGAAGAGATGCTAAGCACACACAACTCTAGTGTGGGCTTCACGGGGCTCCCTGCCTTCCCCAGCTCTGGCTCTTTTCCTGGAAGGCTCTGCCCTCCAACCCCAGCAGGCTCTCTTAGTCTCCAGCCTGGAATAAGTGCAGTTCTAACAGGGCCGCAGCACTGGTCTCAAAACATTCTAATTGTTTCCGGTCTCTCTGTCACTGGGGTGCAAGCTCAATGGCAAGGGAGATTGTTTCCCTGTTCATAGCTGTGGCCTCACAATGGCACACTTGGTGGAACACAATTGTCCCCAATAGAACCTGTTGCATGAACAAAGGATGGAGAGCTGGCCCTGTCACTGGCCTGATGCAGTGTTGGGAGTGGCCCCTCCCTCCAGACTTCAGTCTTATTTATTCAGCACAGGGTAGTTGTGTTCAAATATGGCTGGATGGTGAGGAATAGCTCCATCGAAGGGGTGTTATCAGTATCCTCAGAGCCCAGGGGCTGGGGGGAGCTGACGAGTAGCCAAAGAAAGCTTGGTGTTCTCCATGGATGCTAGGCCCACTGCTTACCTTCCCTGGAGTCAGCTGGCCCCCAGCATGTTCATCTTCCTACTCCACACGTCTCTGCCACTCTGCAGGCTCATGTCTCAGTATCTGGTGTCTGAGCTGGGTTCCTTCGATGACTGGCTCAGTTGGAGCCTCTTGCTCATACCTGTGCAAGAACAGGCAAGGATACAGGAATGTACAAAGCAGGTGTCATGTGTGATGTCATTCCTAAATGCCCAGATCTTACCTCAGTGCCTGGGGTAGTGATAGGGACCAGGGCTTCAAAAGCCCTCCTATTGGTTATGGGCTGTGGGCTTCCCTGGAAAGAGGACTTGGGCTAAGGGGCTAACCTCTGCTAACACAGCCCTCCAAAGAGCTGGCGGCAGGAATATCTGGAATCTGAGCGTTTCCAGAAGCCTTTCATTCCTCCTGTGGATTTGGGCAGCATGTCCCAATGTCCTGTGCATGAGATCAAATCGTTGACTTGCTTCACCCTGGAAGGAGTTGATTAGCCTGGCTCTCGGTCAGGGGTCCACTCAAGTGCCCACGTGCTGGGATAAGTGGCCTTTCATCAAGGGATGGAGGAATGGAGGAGAGTGCGCGCCCTAGTGCTGAGGAGTCTCATCCTCCGCTCTGGGAGTGCAAACGGCACAGCCACTTCAGGAGACTCTTGGATGGCGCAGCAGCCACATTCAGCCAAAGGAGCTGGCTATGCACTCAGCACAGGACCTGCAGACCACGATTACAGCAGCACCACTGAGTCACTGAATGTGAAAGCAAGCCTGTGAGGATGCCCAGACAACGGAATATAACTCTGTGCTGAAAGAGAGCCATTAAGAGGTGACAGTGTGCATACAAGATGTCCCCTATGGGCTAGTGTGTTTGACCCTGGCCCTAGGTGGGGGTGCTGCATGGAAGGCTGTGGAACCTGAAGGAAGTAGGTCACAGGCAGGCCGTGCAGCTTATGGCCCAGCGCCACTCCTGTCCTCCATTAGAGTCCTCTTTCACCTGATGTGTCAAGCTATTGCTGGTGCGGTTTCCTGCTGTGACACCTGCATCCCGCCCCCTTCCCCCCAGACCCCGTAAGACAAGCTTCTTCCTCCAACTCACTCCTTCCAGGTATTTTGTCATGGCAACAAAGAAAAGTAGCTGGTCCCCAAGGCGAGCCGGACCCCGGGGTCTGCAGGGGCTCAGTGCTGTAGGACTCCATCCCGCTGGCATTCTTGAAAAGTCAAAGTTATGAAGACAGTAGACTGTCTTTCTTGGCAGGGGCTGGGGCTGAATGGGGCCAATCAAGGAGAGTGTGGGGGTTCCAGGGCAGTAACACACCAAATGACACAAGGCATGTCTGTCCCACAGCTGTACGAGGGACCCCACAAAGGTAAAACCTAGAGCAAGCAAGGGCTTGGGTGGTGGCTCTGCATATGTAGTGTCCGATCTCCTGGCCAGGGCCTTGGGAGAGGGGGGAGGGGCAGGCAGCATGTGAGAATTGGACCTTACCCTCAATTTTGACATCTGTTCTCTCAGAGTGAAGAGAGATCATGACTAAAGCAAATCCTAAAAGAAAGCCTTTAATTGAGGGCTTGTTTACAGTTTCACAGAATTAGTCCATGGCTGCCATGGCAGGAAACATGCCAGCAGGCATGCAAGCACGGTGCTGGAGCAGTGTCTGAGAGTTTACATCCTAATCCGAACGTTGGACGCAGAGAGAGGAAGACTGGGCCTGGCGTGAGGTTTTGAACCCTTAAAGCCCACCCCCAGTGACGTACCAACAAGACCACACCTCCTAAGCCTCCCCAAACAGCTCCACTACCCAGGGGCCAGGCATTCAGACACACGAGTCAATGGGGCTGTTCCCACTCAAGCCACTGCATGGTATAAACCCAGGACCGTTCTTTTTTGGTGTGTATATCTGTGAACATGTGCACAGACATGTGGGTACATGTGGTGTGGCTCTGCTTCTTAACAATTAGACTTTAGTACACAACCCACTGTCCTACACAGGAGGGAAAAGAGGTTAAGGGGAGCAAGAGTAAACCTTCCAGGTATCAGTACCCTAGGCGGCTCCGAGCCTGCGCGCTGATCCTCTCCCGGGTAGAAGCAAAGGATATCCTTACCAATGGGCACTGCTGTTGTTCTGTGTTCGTGTGCTGTGTGCCATCACAGGCAGAGGCAGGGCCAGGCCATCAGCTTTATTCTGAAGGATTTAGGTCTTCCTTCCCAGGGGTCAGGGTGCAGTGGGTGTGTGGCCGAGAAGCTGCTGCGCCCCCTCTGGCTGGGAGGGCTCATTGCAGTGCGTGAAGTGCAGCCTGAGGAAATGCCTGTTTCACTGTCGGGCAATCAGAACCAACTGACTGTAAGCAACTTTCATATTCCAGGGAAGACTAAGCCCCACACCTTCAGACAAAAGCTCAATAGTGGAGTGGGGCAGGCTGCTGAGGGCATGTCACAGGTCTCCAAGACCCCCCAGAGAGCGTGCTGGGGCGCGGTTCTCCTAGTCTTCTAGGAGGAGAAGAATGGAAGTGGGAGGATTTAAGGTAGAAGGAAGCTGGCCCCCTGCCCCGCCCCACCCAGCCCAGCCCACCCCGCCCCCCCCGCCCGCCCCACCCCAGCCCACCTCAGCCCACCCCACCCCACCCAACCCAGCCCCACCCCACCCAACCCAACCCAGCCCCACCCCGCCCCACCCCACCCCAGCCCACCCACCCCACCCCATCCCGGCCATTCCCTCAGAATTTTGGGCTTCTGGGATGAATCCTAAAGAGTCCGCATCTCTCCAATCTGTCTGCCCTTCTGTGTGGTGCTAAGAACACAAGTGACCCGCCTGCTAGTGGCCACCTGACACGTGCAGAAGGGAGGCAGGGTCAGGAGCCTGCAGCGGCTGTGGAGACCCTGCCAGCAGGAGCCTCGGACCGGGCCAGTCCCCCAGGCGATCCTCCTTTTTGCCTGAATGGCTACGTCAGAGAAGGTGGCTGGGTCCTGAGGAGGAAAAGCCTTAGCAGCAGAGAGCTAGGGGAACCACAGAGTCTGATTTAAAGCCACAATGGGCCCTGGGGTCCAACTGAGTCCCTGCTCAAACTTCACAGGCCCCCCCTCACATGTTCACACAACACACACTCCGCACGTTGCACACCAGCACACTCAGATGCCCACAAGGGTGTCCAGAACTCACCTGTTCTTGCAGTGTGTGCAATAGTCACTAGCTCTATGGCTGGGGCACTGGCTTGCACTTGAAATTTGTGTGTGGATGAGGTGATCAGGGATCTGGGGGCCCTTGGGGGTAGTTCCCGGATGGGGACCTGTGGATTATACTTCCTGCTAGAATATCTTCTTCTCAGGTCTCTGAGGGCCGTGAAGACTAATGAGAGAAGTGACTTTTTACTAACTTTCTCTAAAGGAACCGCCATTTGTGTCTCATGATGGGAAATAATTTGATAAATAAAAACAGAATGTAAAGTTTAAGGCTTCACAATTCAGAGCAATGGAGCTCTGATCATCTACCCTGTAAACCCTCCCTCTACAGGCCCACCGCCATAGTCACAAGCTCGAGGTCTTACGCTGTTTCTCGAGCTTCCACTGTGCCACAGAGGCGCGAGCTTACTGCCTTCTCTGCGGTGTGGATTTCAGCACAGGTCACAGACAGCGACAGTGCTGGCACATGTAAAAGTTATCTCTTTTGTAACTTAAAAAGATTCTCGGAAGCTTCAGGGAATGCGCTCGAATCCACCTCTCACAGGTCAAATGGACCCCAAAGAAGTACTGTCAGTCAGCAGCCTGTTTCCCACCTGTCAATCCTGAGGGTGCCCTCCCCTTTCCCTGGTTTTGGGACAGCTCCCCAACTGCCAAGATTACTGGCCTAAAGGTTTCAAATGGACACCTGTGAAAAAAAATTTCTCCGTAAACTCCTTTGTTTTCTGCCGCTGACACATCTGTCCCAGCGTTCATGAGGTCCAGGTGTTTCATCAAAATCTGCACCCAAGGCAGCTCCAAAAGCAGCTAGCCCCTGTGGTCCCACGACCTGGACAGCAAGTAAAACGGCCTGCTTGTCCTGAGCTGGGCCATCATTCTAGCTTTTTTTAATACCACCCCCCAATAATGACACCCCAGTATCAGCAAGAAGTAGTTGTAGATGATTATGTTGTCCTTTATTCATTTATTATCAATAAAAGGCTGGAATGTTGGCTTCAGACCCAACATCTGTTGGGACAAGTGGCTGAGGTGCCTGTTTAACGTACCAAAGCAGACCTGGCCTCCAGGGTCTCCCAGCATCCCTTGTCCCTACCTGTTACAAGGCATGGCTGCCATACCCTGCCCTGTGCCCTGAACTTTCCAGCTGGCCTTCTCCCCCCACCTTCCAGAAGCTCTTCTCTATATAACCCAGACATTTTGGTGTCTCCTCTCCACATTTCTCTTTGTGTGAGCACACTTTTTCTCCGATACTTCTCTGTTTCCCAGTCTGCATGGAGACTTTCCCTGGCCTCCGTTCCTTGGGACCAGTGAACCCACCAGAGAGTGGCCCCGATAAACCTAACTCTATACTTTAATTTGGCTTGAACTGGCTCATGTTGTCGGTGGAGAAAAACCTATCCTGGGGGCCACCTGCGAAGGCATGGGACCCATGCTCCCCCACACCTGGCCCTGTGGGGCTGGCACCTGGGTTGCTGCCAGCCATGGCAGGACAAGTACTCCAAGACAATCTCTGCCAGGGCCAATGACCATGGAGACAGTCCTCGTGTGAACCCTGGCTGACTCTAAAGTCCTGTAGTGGCGTTAGCTGCCTGTTGAGTCACGAGGCAGCCCGAGCCAAGTCTAGGGGGCTTCTTGGGCCTTCTCCGCCTCATTTAGCCTTTCCCACCAGTGGATGCTGTCCTCATGCCTCTTGACACAAGAAATTGGCTCCCATTTCATAGTCCTAGGAGTTAAGAAGCACTCACCAGCATCCCTGAGGCTGACAGTCCAAGGGCAGCCTAGCCCCATTTTGAGCTGCTGCCTTGAATCGGCAGCTTGCGATTATGTCCCATGAAGTCCTCTTCCCTCACATTTACCCCACCCCGATCCCCACCCTCACCGCAGCACAGTATGGATCCTGGTGACCCTCTGGCCATGTTACTGTGAGGCCCACATGTCAGGTCCTTGCAGTGCCTCAGCAATGATCTTACCAATCTTATGGCCTTTCCTCAGGAATTCTCCAGCAACCATGCTCTCTCCTTTGCCAGACCTCAGGCAGGAGTTCACTCCTGTTTCCAGTGCATTCCAGACTTCTTCCTGTTCATTGCCTGGCTGGCTCCTTCTCACCTGTGAGGTGTCAGGTTAAACACCACTTTGCCCCAGAATGTAAAATGGGAGCGGCTTCAGGAAACTGTGTGGTTGGGTTGTTGTTTATTTGAAGAGGGTCTGACGTAGTAGCCCAGGCTGACCTTGAACTTGTGATTCCTCTGCCTTCCTTTCCCAAGTGCTGGGCGTATAGGTATGAGTCATCCTGCCCAGTTGTGTGGTCATTTAAAAAATAAACGCAGTGTATGACGACTAGCTCTGTCCTGGCCATCTGCCCCAGAGGGGTGCGGATGCGCCATCCCACGCTGCGCGCTCACTGGGCCCGAAGGCCACGCTCCGTCCATCCATCGCACACTGGGGGACTCACCTCCATGCCGTTACACCCAGGGTCATAAGGAAGTTGTGGTGACTCTGCTTTCAGTTCTTGTGGCCATCCACCAGGGGTGGGCCTACTCGGGCCTGTGGCCATCCTGACGCATCCAGACCGCTCCCAGCAGCCGTGTCACATCTTCACGTGTCACATGGAGTGAGGCTCAGATCCTTCTGCTTCTCCAACCCTTCTGGAGCTTCAGAGTCACACCATCCCGGTGTGTGGCTGCGTCTCCCTGAGGCTTTGCTTTCATCCCCCGGGAGGCTAATGATGGTTCACACCTGCTCATATCCTTACTGTCTGGCCATTTGGATGCTGGGAAGTTTTCCGCTCATATCATTTGTCTTTTGTCTTTTTTGAGTCAGAGTCCTTTGTATCAGACAGCCCAAGATTAGATGTGCAATTCAGATGGTGTCACCTCTTCTGCGTACTGTCTTCGCGTTCCTGAGTCTTTGTAGCTCGCGTGTTCCTAAGTCCCATGAAGTCGCCTTTGTCTTCTTTTGCCTATTGCTCGTGCCAATGTGCTGTCACAACTGAGACTCCATCACCAGCTTGGAGGCCGCCAGTCAGCGTCCCGCCATGAACAAGTGCCTGGTACAAACAACTTATAAAAGGTTTTAAAGTCGGATGTGGTGTAATCCCTGCACTTGGGAGGGGGAGGCAGGAGGCTAGGTGTTCAAAGCCAGCCCGAGCACATAAGAATGCCTCGGATGTTTTTATACCTATAGAGGCTTTGCTTTTAGACTTCTGTTGGGGCAGACAGCTCCTCATGGTGGAGGCATGTGGTGGTGAGAAACCATTCCCTCACGGCCCGGAAGTGAGCCTCACGCTGCCCTGGAGGGAGCACCCCAACGGCTCCTTCTAGGGTCATATCTTCATGCCTCCAGGACTAGAGGCGAGCTGGGGACCAAGCTTTTAACACAGTGACCTTTGAGGAACCTTCCAGATCTGAACAATAGCAGACAACATGGAGGCTTCCCTTTATTTTCTTCAGGGTTCCTAGTTTCAGCTCTTATGCCTGTCTTCGTTGGATCAGTTCCCCTGCCTTCCTGCCTCCATTTAGTCAGTACCGAGGATTGAACCCAGGGCCTCGCTCAGGTTTGGCAAGTGCTCTACCACTGAGCTACACCTCTGCCTGACTTAAGAGTTACTTTTTGTGGTCTATCATCACAGTTGGGGGGGGGGGGGGGCTCATCTCGGACACCTCCGCCACGGCTCTGGCTTACCCTTACAGCACAGGAGTTGGGGTGTTGTATGGTTGGTGTTTGCTCAGCAAAAAGCGGAAAAAGCCTTGGGAAAAAATTACTGAAAGTAAAAATAAACTCGCCTATGAAAAGGAGAAGCTCCAGATAAAAGTTAACCAGCTAGAAGAACAACCACGCTCTTGTACTGAAACCAGGCTGCGGAACAACCGTTTACACACACTCAATAGGGCTTTAGAGGTCAAGCATGCTCAGATGAAGTCTGTTCTTGGGGAAAATGAGGAAGAGCTGGCCCAAGCAGTGATGTGTCGGCATGCTGCCCTGAAAGAGCCAGAAGTTGAGAGGGGACCTGGAGGCTTTGGAGGACAGACAGAGAGAGCAAGAAGCTGGGAAACTTTCAGCCACAATGAGCAGAGGCTAAAGAAGACAGCTGCAAAGTTACAATCATGCTGGAGAAGAGTGCCAGCTTCTCCCGGTAAGAGGCAGGGGCTCTGGAGGAAGTCCAGGCCGAGCTCGGGCGGAGGGAGGCAGAGATGGCTCGCCTCAAGAAGGAAAGGTCTCTACATCAGCAGAGAGCTGGAGCAGAAGTGGTCCAGGGGCAGGCCAGGATGCTGGCCGTGGAGGCCCAGCATGGCAGCGAGATGGAGCTGCTACAGAAGTTTCTAGATAGAACTAGAGAAGACAACAGGAAACTGGCATGAGCCTGGGTCAAGCGCTCCAGACAAAAGGCCATCTGTAGTCTAAGGTAGATCGCATCCAAAAAAAAAAAAAAAAAAAAACTGGAAGGCCTGAGCTTGAGCGCCAGAGGCTGGGAGCCTGAGAAGAGCGAACTACTGACGAATCCAAAGAAGAAGCAGAATTGCACGTGGAGTGCACTGAAGCTCCGAGAAAGCAGAGAAAGCAGTTTCAGTCGGCGAGAAAGACTGCCAAGAAAGCAGTGCGGAGGGAAGTCTCTGAGCTAAAGAAAGTTCTTCATGAGGCCAACTTCAGATCCGTGGAAGTGTCCCGGACAAACCGAGAGCTACAGCAGAAACTTACAGAGCTGGGAAAAGTAGTGAACCGTAACAAGGAGAAACTAAAGAACTAAAAAGGCCCAAATAAAGCTGCGCCTGTCGGCCGAGGCAAGTCAGGCACAGAGTGTGGAGCAAACAGAAGCAGAACTAAAATGAGTAGAAATAACTAAGGATCAGTCTCAGAAAAAGAACAATGAACAGTCATGGAGTATGCAGAGATTTGTGTTGGAGATGAATACCTGCAGAAAAAGATGACGCAGCTGCCGAAGAGCCAGTATGAAACCTCAGCCTGAAATAAACAGCAGGAGCCAAGACTAGGGGCTGGGCGGAAACTGAGGCAGGAACTAGAAAAATTGGTGCCACATAACTGCAAATCTGGAAGAAGCTCACCGCCGGTTTAAATGCAGGGTTGATGACCTCAAGCTGAGCTGACAAAAACAAAGCAAAACCAAAACCAAAAAAAAGAAAAACAAATAAACAAAACAAAACAAACAAACAAACAACACAAAAAGCAGCTGCAGAGGCGTCCCCGGGAAGACAGGATCAAGGCGTGAGTTGAGGTGTCGCATCCCGCCAGTCTCTTCTCCACCAGTGGGAAACTAAACAGAACCTTGGGCTTGTGCCCAAGAAGAACCATTGTGACATAGGGAGGAAGAACTGCCCTTAACGTTGACTCAGTGTGTCACAGACTGACACTCCTACATGTCATCTAGACTAAGTTGTACAGTGCCAAACATTATTAAGAACAAAACAAGGCCTTACACTTTGGAAGGAAGTGTAAGCCAAGAGAAACACAATCAAAACGCTGTCTGTGCCAATAAGCCACATGTCACCAGTTAGATGGTCCATTAAATTCCTTCTCCTTTGGGACTTACTTCTATAGAGACCGTCTCTCTGTTCCATAAATAAAACTTGAAGTTGCTAGGAAGACAGTCTAGCTTCTCAGAGGACACACCACACACACACGCACGCACACACACACACACACACACACACGCACACACACACACACATGCACGCACACACACACGCACACACACGCACACACACACGCACGCACACACACACACACACACATGCACGCATCACTTTTTGCATATGGCGTGACTGGCTGACATCATTCTTTCGTTTCCGGGAGGTGAACCAGGTTCAGCTCTTCTCTGTCTGCGGCTTCCCATCTTTCTGCAGGGGCTAGGGAGACAGGCTGCCGGTGGGTGCTGGCTAGAGCCTGGACTGTCTGGTCACTGGCCGAGCCTCAGTTTCCTCAATGCTAAGACAAGACCAGCAAGTTGGATGGCATGGCCCCCGGGACTCCGCGTAACCCTCTGCACAAGTCAGTTCTCTTCGTGGGCTATGTCTCTGATGATAAGTGTCCTTATTTCACCGGTCTCCACCACACACACACAACTCACACACCCATCCGCAGGGCACACAGCTATCCAGCTATGACTCTCTCACTCAACCGCATGTCCCCGATTCAGCCACGTTAGCTTAGCAGCTCCAGACACTTGGATTTCGTTCCCTGGCAAACATCTCCAAAAGATATTCTTGGGACCAACATAGGGTTGCCAATGTTTTATTTTGTCAAATAGGACATTCAGAATAGCAAGCCTGAACACCTGTTACAAGCACCAAGTCACAGGAAGAGAGGGTGGTGGTGGACAGCTGCACAAGCTGGGCTGCCCTTGTTTTTTGGATGAGGGTGAGTGAGTGAGTGAGTGAGTGAGTGGCCAGCTTCCCTTCTTACTATGCACAGAAATGGCTGCTGCCTCTCATGGCTTAAACTCTGAGAAAATGCAAATTTCATCTAGAGCAAGCTCAACGGAGCACTCACAGAAGTGATGGCCTTTGAGGAGTCAGGGGCAGACAGCAGCAGCACAGGGGAGGGCTTGTAGCCATGCCCAGAGCACCGGATCTCTGGCAGTCTGCCTCACCTGGCAGGTGGTAGCATCTCAAGGCGCGCGCGCGCACGCGCACACACACACACCGCCCGCTACCCCTCACACTTGTGTGTTCCCCCCGCCCCCCCCCCAACAAAAGCACTGGGGATCTAACTGTCTTCCTGTGCAGCTAAGCCCTCTTCATACTGTCCAGAGGCCACCTTCTGTTTGCAATCACTTAGGAATGTTGTGTCCACTTTAAATGTGTGTGCCCTCTAGTATGAGAGATACTGGGGCACACACCATCTGTTTGGGCACGTGACAATGGTGGGTCATTCAGTCTGGACTGTCAAGAGCTGCATTTAAGGAGAGAGGCCCACCCATTCTTCTCCCAGAGTCCAAGAGTGCACTGCGCTACTGTTCCTTTAAGAAGACTTCCGGGCTACTGTGGGGGAAACCAATCAGAAACCAGAGGGAGGAGTTTCTTGGGAGTGTGACCACTAGCTGTGCCAATAAAGTAAGAGTCTGTAGGAACCTTCCCGACCAGAGCCGCCCAAGATAAGCCTATTTAAAGGGACAGTGTTGTAATTGGGCTACTGCAGTGGGGCGCTCAGAGGCCTTGAACTGGCCAGCACCCTCAAATGGCTGCTGATCTACAGAACATGGGAATTTGCTCAGAAAGATGAGTGACTTAGCTGACTAATTGGGCTTTTATTTGCATTTTAAATCATGCTCTTTTGCTAAACTAATGGACCCCCTATTTATAGATGACTCCAACACAAAGTGACTACTAATGACTACAATTAATATCACGTTAAAGGCTTGCCAGCCACCTTCACAGCAACTTGTGTCGCCTACTCATTTTCAATTAAGGCACACTGACGGGAGGGGGGCGGGGGGCGGGGCAGGGTACTGGTTATTAAGAGTAGGCCCTGGGGTGTAATTACTGCTCACAAGGTCATTAAGCTGCTCCCCTGCAGGGCTGGCCCATGGTGCCCAGAGCTTGGGGGCTGATATCTATGTCCTACCTGGAGGCCATAAAGACTTAGAACCCCAGGCTGCCCACAGATGGTGAGCCTGCCCCCCACCCCCCCAGCTTCTGGAGGAGCAGATGCAGTCAGGGTGTGCTCTGGCAGGCAGAGGCAGACCCAGGCAGGGGCTGGGCAGCTGAGGGGGGGGGTGAGGAAGATAACCCTTTCTTCAAAACGGCTATTGTGGTAAAGATCAGGGAGCTGACCGCAGGCCCACAGCAGCCTCCTCCTGGCAGGAGCAGCGTGAGGAGGCCTCCTCTGGGGACAGGCCTGACAGACAGTCACTGTAGGGACTCCTCACTGAGAACCTGAGAGGGGACAGTTGTCGGGTGCACAGCCAAGTGGCACAAAAGGCAGAGAGCCTCAACCCAGGAGCCTGGAGGGTAGAAGGGGGGATGGGGAACACCCTCTGGCCCTGGCCACATTTTCACAGTGCACCTCCTCAGCCGGCCATCATTCCATTTTCTCTTCAGTGGCTCCGGGATGCACTTCAAGGAGCACTAGGTTCTGAAAAGACAGAAGGGGGGGGGGGTTGCGGCGGGGGAGTGGGTGGGTGGCTGGGGGTGAGGGGGTGGGGATGAGGGTGGGGGGTGAGGGTGGGGTGAAGGTGGGGGTGAGGGTGGGGGGTGAGGGTGGGGTGAGAGTGGGGTGGGGGTGGGGTGGGGAGGGTGGGGGGCAGGGGTGGGCTCTTGGGTGTTCCAGGCAACAACTGGGGCCACCAGCATATGTGGGCATTAAGTGGAAACTGAGGTCATAGTTGTGGGAGGCAGACATTTGCACCAGTACAGTGCAAGCAAAAGACTGGTTCACTCTTCACAGAGAGAGGGTCGGAGACACTAAGAGCTCTTGTTAAACCTGAAAACCAAGGAGAAAACACCCATTCCACAATTGTCCAGCTGAAACACGTCATATTTTGGGGGGTACCCAGGACTGGCCAGCTGGCTGTCTCACCCTGAGTTGGGATTTGAAAGAACCCTCACTGGCCTCCTGAGGCCCCTTTTATGGGAGAGAGAAGGTGTGCGCAGGGTTGAGAGCCCCTGGTCTACACTGCTAGACCCGACAAAAGGGAAGGAGCAAGCGTGGGGATTACATCACGCAAACGGGCTCGGAAGTTGACTGTAGGTTGAAAATCATGTTTTGCGGTTTATATCAGATTAAGAAACAGGAACGTATTTAACTATAAACAGAAACCTTAACCTAGCCTGCAAGGTACATTTTCCTGTTTGGGTCTCACACCCCCTTGCTAGGGGCCGCACAGGCGCTGGGTCCAGCAGGGGAGGAGGGGCGTGGCGTGAGACTGGCAGCCAGGCAGCAAGTCATTTGTATGATGAGGGTAGACATATTTTTCAAGTTGGTCAGAGTTCTCCGAGTTCTGTACCCCACCCGTTATGATTTAAAAAATAAGAAATAAGCTGATAAGATGTGAGGCAACCGATATTATGTGAAGTTTATTGGGTGAGGATGGGGGAGAAGCCCCATTGTGCTTCATTTTTGTCCTAGGACAAAGTTTCCCTTGTTGGCTGATTATTTGTTCAGTGAACTCCCTGAGCAGGCAGTGACTGCTCTGAGGAAGCCGGGCTAGGACAGGAGGGGAGCCGGGAGGGCTCAGCAGGCACTCTGCCCTGCCCTCACACTGACCCGTGGCTTCTGCTACCATCTCTGCCCTGCCCATCCCCTCCCACCCCCACCCCGCCACTAACAGCACTCTTACTGCCCTCACCCTCTGAATCCATTGCCTGGACCCTCAGCCCCTTGCCCTTTCTAAATGGCCGCTAGTGCCTTCGGCTTCCACAGGCCTCCCCCATAGAACATCAGCATGGTGAGCAGAGGCACAGGGGCGCAGAGGGAGGGCGGGGGTGGTTAACAAGGGTCTTATCTCTGTGTCAATTTTGCCTTGTAACCTCCCCACCCCACAGGAAAACAAAACACAAGAACAAAAGTGACATTAAAAGGAGGAGGAAGATAGAAGTGCTGTCTTCCCATGAGCATGGGGAAACCCGGGGCTGGTCTTGAGGGTGCCACTGACACCTGGGGTCCCTTCACAGTTCTCAGAATGCAACTTCCGCCTCCTGGTACAAGATGGCCCACATCACGGCCTGCCTCCAGCTGGGGAGGACAAAGTGGACAAACCTGAAGGTCAGCCCCTCGCCACAGTCTAGGTAGGAGTAGGCACCGGGCTGGCAGCCCAGCCAAGAAGGACCAATGCCCTGTAGGCATGGCTATAGTCTCCTCTTATCTGACAGGCGCTGCCTTTGACTCAAAGAGTAGCTTCTTTTTCTTACAGGGCCAGCACTGGTTCCAAGAAGGCGACGTGAATTAGCAGGGCACCCTGGTGGGCCTTGGCCAGGGAAGCATGAAAAACTCCAGCAGCACCAGTAAGACCGTCTCTGTGGGAGCCACAGGGACCAACCTGAGGCTTCTTCATGCTGGCCTAAGGGTGGCGGTGGGGGCAGGGTGGGGTGAGCCCTATCCTACGGGTAGACCATAGGCTTGGTTCTCGGCACCCAGCAGACTGTGCTGGCCTGGCCTTCTCCTTCAGGAGATATTGAAACCAGGAGATAGGGGAATTCGTTATACACTCACTCTTAGAATCCCAGACTGGGGTAGGCAGAGCATCCACAGAATATATTCCTGACCACCAGGACAGGCGCTCCCCGCCCCCCACCACGAGAAGCTGGGATCTTTGTCCAACCACACAGGTGTACGTGACTAAGGACACCAAGAAGGAGTGACAGACGGCTGTACCCATGGGAGCGTTCTTGGGTGGTTAGGGAGCAGATGGGAGCAGGCCCAGGGAGTCGCGTAGCCTCAGTGGAGAAAAAGAGGGACTGAGCAGTAAGACATGTTAGATCCACAGAGTGAGGCTAAGTGTTGGGGGGAGGGAGGCATGGGTGACCCCCCAAAGGTGGGGGTGTTTGCAGAAAGGTTGGAATCAAGGTTGCAGCAGGAGCTTGGAGCTGGGCAGATAGCCCAAGCTGGAGTGACAGGTGAAAGGTTACCTCTGCCCTCTACACACTCAACCCTACAGGCACTGCTCACTTTTTATTGAGTACTTAGTATGTAGCCGGCTTGGAGTCTAAAAGGTTCTATCCATTTTTAGTGCTTCAAAGGTCCCATGGGGGGAGGGGAACGTTGCCTTGGTCTAAGTATAGACAGTGTCCCCAAAAGTCCAAGTGTTAAAGGCTAGGAGCTTAGGATGGCAAGACTGGGGAGAATGTTAGTCAGACATTTTAAGAGTTGGGCTTATGTGAGTAGCCACATAGGACTGGGGGTACATCCCAAAGGGAGAGCCAGGTCTGGTAGGACTCTGCTTTCTGCCTGGAGAAATCAACCACTCACCGTAACAAGAGGCTCCCCTAAACTGTGCTGCCCTTCAGAGAGGCCCAGGCAGCTCCCCTAAGCGGTGCTGCCTTCCAGCGAGGCCCAGGCCAAAGCGGCTGCCCTCCAGCGAGGCCCAGGCCAAAGCGGCTGCCCAATCTTGAACTTCAACTTCCAGATTCATGAGCCAAAATAAACCTCTTTGTCCCCCAAGCCGACGGTGCCAGGCCTTAGGTTACAATGCTACAGCCCCAACACAAAATGGTGCCAGTTTTCTAGCAGAGACGAGAGGCTGGGCCGATGGGAGTCTGACCCAGGCCTCGGCTGCCAGCCATGGGGATGACAGTCACCCACTAGGCTGTTACCTACCTATTCAGGTGGCCTGCTCAGGGTTCAGGAACCCCCCAGTAGAGCTCATGTGGGAAGTGCCACAGAAGGCAAACGGGGGGCAGGGAGGGCCTAGAAAGTTGGGGAGCTAAATAAGCTCAGAAAGGGGGGACATTTCAGCTCTTAAAGCCAGGAACAGCCACACCCCTGGGAATGTTCCAGACTTCCCAGGGCCCTCTCCACCTTCCAGACTATCACCCGGGCTGCAGTGCACCGGGATAGTGATCCCAGGGGAGGACACTTGGACTGGGGGTGACTGTGTCCTCAGGCACCCATGGTCCTGCTGTCCTTTCTCCTCCCTACAGATGCCATACTGGGCTGTGCCCCTGCTTTGGCTCAGCTGGAGCAGCAGGGGACACCAGAGTCACATACTCATCTACTTCTGTACCCGGCTAGTGTCAATGTTATTTCTGAACAAGCTGTATTTTCCATGGTGGCTCATCCTCCTTGAACAGGTTCACTCAATGGCGCAGAAATAACGGGCAGGGAAAAGAACGTCAGTGCCCACCAGTGGAAAGAGTGTACACAGTAGGCACTAAATAAATGCTGCTTATCCTTCCCATCATTCTCTTCCCCAGCAACACAAGTGTCTTGTGGGAACTCGTAGCTGCGCCTAGAAGCTACAGTGAATATATCTCACTTCATGTCTGTTCAAGCAAACACAAACATTTCCTGTCTCCCAGGTTCCTTTTGGGATACCTAATGGACATTAAACAAGGTGTCAGTGCCCACAAGGGTGCAGCACGTGCGTCCGGGGCTTAGGGAACTGGAGGGTAGTGAGGCACATGGTTAATTTCTTCTGGCCACCACCAGGACAGACCTGGCAAATGTCACCTCGGCCAGCTCTCCTGGGGTCTCCTCTCTCTCTCTCTGGATCAGGCTCCCAAGCTTCTCCTCATCCGGGCCTTGGGCTACTAGGCCTGCCTCCTCCTCTTCCACACTCTTGGCCATCCCCACATCTACCCAATCAATAGTCAGGGCCCACCTTTCAGCCTCCCCCCCCCCCCCCCCGAAGAGACGCCTTGATGGTCCTGTCCCTGAGCTCCTAGCTACTGCCGTGAAATTCAGCAGGGACCATAGCAGCCCATAGTCAGTCCCCGGGGAGACGCTATCCTCAGAATCCTACTATTCCACAGAGAAGAGATCATTTCCCAGGCCCGGCTCTACCCTTGCTACATCCCCTCACCAGCAACATGTACCCCGAGTCTCTGCCTTCTGCTTGGGAGACTGAGCCCTCTGAGGGTCTGGCTGAATCAGAGGCTGGCTAGAAGTCTAATTTCACCGTCTTCCCTGCCTTTAATACACCCCTCAATAACCAGGCAGCTTGGCTGAGGCTTGCTATCCCCTCGGCCAGACTGCTTCTCTCACACTCACATGGCTGCCCCTCTTCCTCCTGGTCCAGTCCAGCTTGGAGGAGGCCAGCTCATGCTACAAGGCAGCAGCTGCCTCCCCCCCCACCGCGACCATGTCACATTTATGCCTTTTTCCTGTGCCACGCCCAAGCTCTTGGATGTCATATTAATTAGCTGTGCATTAGTTTTGTCCCCTGCCTTCTCAGCTGGACAGCTGCTACCGGAACATGGCTTCTCAGTTCTTGCTCAGCGGGGGGTAGGGGGTGTTCCCAAGGCCGTAGGTATGCAATCCTACTTCACAAGATGCATATTCCATGAGTGACCATGTGAACAAACGACTGGTCACCCTGATTTTACAGGCGAGGAAACTAAAACGGACGCTGCCTGGCTGGGCCCTCAGGCCTTCCGTTTCTGTCCAGTACCCCACAGAGGGCTCTGCTCTGGCCTCCTGTCTGCTCCCAGTTCCAGAAGGCATTACCTGCTGTAGGCTAGAGCTAATTGAGCCATTCATGGGGCCGACTGGAAGCCTCCTTCCTTCCATAGCCCTACCACACATGCGCCAGAATGAAAGCACTTGGATTAGTTTATGAGAAGGGAAACATGGCAGGCAAGTGCTCACTGTGGACAGGCCACGTGCAGCAGCAGCTACCCTGAACCAGCAGCTTAGAGGTGGCCCCTTCCTCTTGGCATCTGGGACAGCGGCAAGGCTAAATTTCTAAAGCTCTGTCTGATCCACACACTCCCAACACTGCCTGAGAGACCCTGTTTTGGGCACCAAGGCTACAGTAGCATCTTAAAGAAGCCTAGTGGGTTTGCCCCAGGCCTCCCTATCTCCTGTGGTAACTGTTTGCCTCTGCCAGAGTGGGCTGCTTGTGAAGGTGGGAGCAGTCAGCAAAGCTGTCCCAAATGGAGACTGCTGTGACCTGTGAGGTTCTTGGGAGAAATTGTACCTGCCTCCCCTAGCAACCCTGGAAAGCTCATATCTGGAAACTGCCCACAGGGCCTTGCCATTGCCAGGGCTGGACTACAAGGCACAGGGGTGAAGGGGCACAGCAGAGGGAGCAGGGCAGGGAGAAAGCTCCCTCCAGGGCCTGGAGGGCGGCCCAAAGGAAAGCAGAGACTTCTCTTTCCCTTGTCCAGTCCCAGGGAGGTGTCTGGATCTTCACGGCAGACAGACCCTCTCTCTCCTCAGGCCACACTGCCTCTGCAGCAGCAGGGTGGCCTCTTCTGCCGCCTCCTCACCTCTCCCAGGGTTCCCCAGCTGCACCCTTTTCTGAGCTCAGGCCTAGACTTCCGTGCTGGCTGGTCTTGGTTTTGTCAACCTGACTTGAAATGATAGACACCTGGAACCAGTACAACAAACGTGCCTCGAGTGTGCCTGTGGAGGCATTTCACAACAGAGTGACCGAGTGGAAAGACCCATCCTGAATGTGAGCGGCACTGTCCAAGGGACAGCAGTCCAGATGGAAAAAAAAGTTGAAAGAAAAGGAAACAGCCTGAGCACACACATAGCTCTGTGTGAGAGCCCCATCCTGCTGCCGTCGATGACCCGCCCACAGGCTCAGACTCCTGCTTAGCTTCCTTTGGAAGCAGGAGCTCCAGGCCTCGGTGCTGGAGACATGACTGAGGCATCCGGCTTCTTGGACTAAGAAGCTTCTAGGTTCTCTGTCCCTCCATCACGAATCGGGCATTGCTGGGCTCCCCGGCTTTATAATACACATATGCTATTGGCTCTGCCCCCCTAGAGGCCGGCAGCGACTGGGGTAGGGTCCTCCCTCCTGCCTTGGTCACGGCTGGACTTTTCTCCCTGCTCCTTTGCTTTCTACCTATGCAGTGCCGCAGCCTCGCTGAAGCCCACTCAAGAGGCTGCTGTGCGGCCTGCTTTAGCCCACTTCCTCCGCAGCCTCCGGTTCCAGCTCACCCCTCACTCTGCAGCACTCCTCTGTCCATCCGCTGCCACCCTGACTCTTCTCTGGTTTGATCTAGTGGGTTCTTTTGGTCTAGACTCTTGACTGCTTGGGCTCCCTCACCCGAAGCCTTCCACCTGCCACTCCTCCTCACTGCTATTTCCTCCTCTGTGTCCTCCCCAACATCTGTGCTGTCCTGCTCCCTAATTCCTAATAAACATGACCTCAGTGAAGGCAGACACTAGCCCGCCCTTCTGACGGCCAACCTCCCCGCTCCCGCCCCTGCGGTGCTGTCGGAACAGCTACTCGTTACCTTGTTGTGCCTCAGAAAGGCATAGAGAACAGACCCAGGCCTCAGCATGAAGGGCCTACACAGGAGGGAAGTGCTGTGAGGTGGGTTCTGCTTCCTGCTCCTGTGGCGACCACCTTCAGTGTCTGCACATGGAACTGGTCTGGTCAGTTCTGGCTGGTGAGATGGGAGCAGAGGGTTCTAGGTCTACAAGAGGCCTTTCTACCAGGCGCCTGTCCCTTTCCTCTGCAAGGTGCCTAGAGACACGTTAGGACACTGTGAGCATGAGGTGGCATGCTAAGAATGGCAGAAAGATATGGGGGGAGGGGAGGCCGAGGCCCTGAAGACCTGCACCTGGCCTCAACCAACTCTCTCCACATAGCAGGATCACAGGCTGCTGGGCCTGACTCACAACTTGAGGCCCTGACAAGACTTCCTTCTACCTCCACTGGGGACTAGAACACCCTGCTGGGCCAGGAGCCCCACACAATCTTCCTAGGCTTTGTCTTTTCTGTGAGTCGGGACACTCCCTCAAGCCTCTCGATCCCTGAAGATGCCTGTGCCTGCCTGGCTCCTGCTCAGGAGTCTCCCCACCCCCAGCGAGGGACTCCCTTGGTCACACCTTCAAGGGTCATCTAGGACCTTAGGGTTGAGAGAGCACGGAGGGCAGTTAGGCCCACCTGACCCCTTGAAGGCAGAGCCCTGCCTGGCCAATCTTACACCATTATATAGCACATAAACTCTTCAGGACCAGGCATGACAGGGGCCTGGCCACATGCCGGTACCAGCACTTTGCTCCTGTTGCTCGGTACAAATATCTCTGGCAAACTAAAGACCAGGAACTATAGAGTGGCCAGACTGCTTCTTAAAGCCAGAAAGCTGTGTCTCCTGACACTCAGGGCAGCTGCTAGGACAGGCAGGGTCCCAGCATTTAACCAGCACAGTGGCTGGGCAGAGAAAATGACATAACTTTGACCTACAGCTTAACAAATTAGGCCCCCAAGCCTGATTAGGATCAAAGTTTAGCCTCACGCAATAAGAGGGGGCTCTCTCACCAGGGGTCATGGCGTTTTGAGTTTAGGAGTGGCCCTTTTGTCCTGAGCTGCCTGTTATCTCCTCTGGTCTAGCCTGGCCTCCACCCTGGAGTGATACTTCATTTCCAGGCACACCCCCACCCACCATCCCCCCAACTGCCAGAGGGCAGCCACTTCTGTGTCCTGTCTCCTCCAGCAAGCCATCATCGATCGAGGATGGTTCCAGCTTTGCTGACGCGGTGTATCTTGGGAGGACAGGTGAAAGGAGCAAAGACTTATTTTGGCTCAAGCTTCAGAGGCTTCAGCTTGTCCCCGCCCCCACAGGCCTGTGGTGATCCAAATCATGATGGCAAGGGGAGCACAACGTTTTGTGGAAGCCAAGAAGCCCCGAGGACTTGTTTTTTATACGGCAAGCCCTTCCCAGAGCCCACCAGACAACCAGTCTGCCATGGGATCAATTCTCGGCAACCAGTGGCCCTACCTCTGAAAATTGGGTTTGTGGGACAAAACCTCCGACACATGTGACATTTAGGGACATTTAAGATCCAAACCAAGACAGTTAGGGAAACAAGAGACCTCTTGCCTCACCCTGCCTGTGCAGGGGGCCATGTCCAGGTGGCCAAACCTAAGTGGTTGTAGGGACCAGCAGGCTTCGCGTTGATGGCCCCTGATGCAGTCCTCCCTGACCTCAGGCTGCACTCTGGAGCAGGTTTGCTTTCTGCCCCATCTCCCCCCAGGGCCTCAGCTGGGGCCTGGTTTTCACCACACTTCTGACAGGGGTCAGCTCTCCTTGAGAATCCGATTTGCCCCTCAGAGATGTAGCTAGCACATTTGAGGTCTGATTTTTCTCCATGGCCACTTTCAGTTTCCAGAACAACTAGAAAGGCTTCTTTTGTATTTCTTCCTTCACCTCTCACATCTTCATCTGAAATTGACTTCTGGACTTTCTCTCGGGTGGCATTTTGATGTGGACACTGACTAGTTGCTGATCCCCATAGTACCAGTCCCAGCACATGAAAATTTCACAGCATGCCTGGCCCCCAACAGCCTGTCACCCCCACTCTTGTACAATTTCTCTTCACAAGGAGAAGAGCCTATGAAAAGGAGAAGCTCCAGATAAAAGTTAACCAGCTAGAAGAACAACCACACTCTTGTACTGAAACCAGGCTGCGGAACAACCGTTTACACACACTCAATAGGGCTTTAGAGGTCAAGCATGCTCAGATGAAGTCTGTTCTTGGGGAAAATGAAGAAGAGCTGGCCCAAGCAGTGACGTGTCGGCATGCTGCCCTGAAAGAGCCAGAAGTTGAGAGGGGACCTGGAGGCTTTGGAGGACAGACAGAGAGAGCAAGAAGCTGGGAAACTTTCAGCCACAATGAGCAGAGGCTAAAGAAGACAGCTGCAAAGTTACAATCATGCTGGAGAAGAGTGCCAGCTTCTCCCGGTAAGAGGCAGGGGCTCTGGAGGAAGTCCAGGCCGAGCTCGGGCGGAGGGAGGCAGAGATGGCTCGCCTCAAGAAGGAAAGGTCTCTACATCAGCAGAGAGCTGGAGCAGAAGTGGTCCAGGGGCAGGCCAGGATGCTGGCCGTGGAGGCCCAGCATGGCAGCGAGATGGAGCTGCTACAGAAGTTTCTAGATAGAACTAGAGAAGACAACAGAGATGAGCATATCGCAAGCCCTTTGTAGAGACCGACAAGTGTGTCCACTCAAGCCCCCGACTCAAAGGCAGGCTGTGATCCCCAGGAACCTGCCAACCCCTTTCACGGACAGCTCAGCATGCTCTGTCCCACTTCCCAAGACAGACTCTCACCCTCTCTGCTGCCCCCAGGGCTAAACAGGGAGTCTCACTGCCAGGGTGCATTGCAGGTGAGTTTCACCGTGGTGATTTTTTAAAGCCACCCTTCAGTCCACATCCGGTGACTTTCAACATGATCGAGCTCCCAAAGCATGGAGACCCAAGAACTAGAAGAGTAGTGATGGTGCATGTTACAAGACTCCTAACAAAACTGGCATTCCTGGCTTTGGGTTCCACCACTCCAGAGCCTCAGGCGGGGTCAACCTCCAGGGTGATGTTTCTCCTTGAAAATACTTTGAGATGGTCCTTCCTATTTAGAAAGTCCCTCTCCTCTAGCCAAGGGTCATATAAGCCCTGGGCCTCACAGTGGCTGAGACATGCACCCATCAAGTTAAGTTCTCTGACTTGGGGTCTGCCATCTTGGACAGCTAAGGATTCTCTGTCTCCTGCCCCACTCACCCCTGGCCCCACCCACCCCCACAACTTCCTGCAGCTTGTGAGCCCACAAACAATATTCAGGACAAACTAGATCTCAAGTGTCCTAAGGTCAAGAAAATCCAGAGAAGCAGGAGGTGGCAGACCTGTGGAGCACTGAGCCAGGGTCGCCTCCCCACCCCTGGGCCTTTCTGGTCAAGGACACATGTTCAAGATCCTTTCTGAGATTTATCAGTCTCACAGGTCCTCACATCCTCTTGTCCTTTATGGTCCCCTTCTCTCTTCTCACCATAGAAATGTTTAAGACAGACACCTCACATTTGTCTAGGAAGTGGAGGTGACGGCGAAAACAAACGAGCCAAAGTGTCGGCAAGCGCAGCTGAAGGGCAGGAAGGGGAGGAGAAGGAAGAGAAAGCTGGTTGGAGACCTCTAGGCCCAGGTCCCCAAGAGGTGCACGGAAGATGGACCCAAGACCCGAAAGCAGGAGATCGCATTGGTTAGATCCAGTTACATCGCGGGGGCCAGGAACGTGAATGGAAGGAAGGCGCCTGGGTAGAGCGACGCTCTGAGGAGACAGCAGTGTGATGGCTGCAGACACATCCACATCTGATAGATAGAGCGGCCAGCAGTGTCCAAAACCATGGCACCCTCTCTTGGGAGCACACATGTCAAAGCACAGAGGCTACTGGTGCTCTTTAGATATGCCACTGGGTGTGGATGGTCCTTCCACTCAAGGTAGAACAGATCCAGACCATCCAAGTCTGGGTGAGGGGGCAGTCCTCTCTCTCCTTTGTTGAGTTGTGCCCAGCAGATATATTCTGGCCTAAATGTTCCTGCCCAGACCCAAATTCTAGGTATTTTTCTCTTTTAAAAGATCCAAATTCCCTAACAAATGCACAGGGAGGACAAGCCAATGTGTCACCCACTAGTCTGTAGGAAACTAACTTTGGGATAAAGGTGTTTATCCCTAACTTCCTGTTTGAGCACACACATACATCCTTACTGCCGTACATCCCCACTTCCCTGTGCTACCCTCTCTCACCCCACCCCCCACCCCCCACCCCCCCCCCCCCCCCCACCCCCCATCCACTGCCAGCCTGTTGTCCTGCATCTCCTGAGCTCAGGGGTGGTGGTAACTGGTGCACTGGAGGGAGGGCCTTGGGATGCCTTCTGTGCCTCTGAACTCCCTTTGTGCTGAGTTGGGCTTCTGAGATGGTGGTGACGGCACTGTTGCTTTGAGCTAGAACTGGAAAGAGATGAGAGGGGCCAGTGTCCATCCCAAACACCCCAGAGCCAGGGCGGGGGCAGGGTAGGGCAGCTGGGCTTATTTCTGCACCTGACACAAAGCTCTGTCTTTGGAGGCCCTGCTGCCCATTGCTGGACTAGCCACTGTCCCGAAGGACCCTGTGGGCCCACACCGTACACAGCATCCCTCCCTTCACTCCACTGGGTAGCCTGGAGATCATGCTCTCCCTCCCACTGTGGAGTCCTTGTGAGAAGGCCTTGGCCTGGGAGAATAACCACAGTGTTTGGTACTTTGTCTGCTTTCAGGGTTCAGGCCCAAACGAAACAGGAGTAGCAATGCCAGCTCATATAGCCTTGCAACTAGTCATTTGTCAGGGAGCAAGCAGGGCCAGCCTTGGCCTAGAACATTTTTTTTTTTTTTTAATTTAAAAAGAATTTTTATTTATTTTATTATTTTATTTTTTTAGAACATTCTCTACTAGGGACTGAGCAGGCTGTCTCCTAAGCCAGCAACAATGCCAGAAGAGTCCTAGGAGGCCAACCAAGGAGGCTTGCTCTGGCCCTAGCCCTCCTGAGCGCTGGCGCTTTTCCATCTCTTGTCATCCACCCATTCATCCATTCAACAAATACTCATTGAGGTCCTGCCTATGTCGGTCCTGCCCTAGCAGTCAGGGGAGCCAGTGAGCCAGCCTCCGTGGGACACCCTATCTAGGAGAGGCAGGCAACGAGCCAGGGGAGAGATGGGGTAGTCCAGACAATGATAAGTGCTATGAAGAAAACAAGGAGACTGGGACGGCAAGGAAGGCCGAGCTGGGCAGTGAGCCACTGTGGGAGCCCCACAGGCTCTCCCCGGAGGCTAGCAGAGAGAGAGAGAGCTACGCTGAAGGCTCATGTCGTGCCAGCTCCACAGGCTCTCCCCGGAGGCCAACAGAGCTATCCTGAAGGCATGTGGTGCCAGACAGCTTTTATTCTGGGAACTGGTCTATACCCCTCAGGGTTGGAGGAACATAAGATTTCACAGGAGGATGGGTCATGAAAGCCCTGAGGGAATAAGAGCAGATGAGTGGAGGCTGGCTCCCTAGGGACCAGTGCCTGGCTGTGAAGACCCCTCTGGCAGCCTCTGCATGGAAGCTGTCTTGCATGGGAGCCTCCCCCATTCCCCCTTACTTTTAGGCATAGACCCAACACAAAGCAAAGCTCTGTTAAGTGGGAATGTACATCACCGGGGTCCCAACAGACTTGTCTTCACACCCAGCTAAGATACTTAAGACACTTAAGACGCACTTAGTCCCCAAGTTGCAGTTCAGTTCAGCCCCTAGACTGAGCCCTCCTGGAGTGTGGCTGTGGACCCTGGGAGGAGCCTGGGGAGGGCTCTCCTTCCTTTTTTGCCAATAGCCCACTTAACTACTACTTCTGTGGCCACCATCTATCTAAGCGGGTGACAGCAGGCGTGGCTTCCAGTCTCTAGAGTACACTAATGCAAAGTCCTGCAGCCCAGCCTGCCTGCTGACTCAGGGACACTGAGGGGCTGCTGTCTGTCCTCCTGGCCACCTTCATGTGTCCCTATACTCCCACTGCAGCTGACCCCACCTCTGAGTGTCTCAAGCCTTCTCACACCCCACTGGTTCCAAGGGTCCTAAGCCCCAGGTCTCACCTTCCTTTCCCTTGGAGAACTCATGTCTTCCAGCCCGTGACGTGCTTGTCACCTGTCATTGCTGCTCCTATCACACACCAAGTTTATGCAGCCCAATCAGTCTGGAAGCATCAGCCTCCCATTCCAGGCAGGCGGCATTAAGGCCTGAGTCCCTGGTGATCACTGACTTTCTTTGTACATTTCCCAGGAGGTAGGGTGAAGAGAGGGTCAGGCCTCGCCCGCAAAGAGTGTATCATCTTGCTAGAAAGAAAAAAGAATACCCAAGAAGCTCGTACAGTATCAGCACAATTCGTGCCCTAATTGGGGTACCTAAAATACAGGCAGGCTACTCAAGTGTCCGGTGCAGCTGAGGCTTGAGAGACGAGGTGGGGACTGAGAGTGGTAAAGGGACAAGCGGAGAGCTGCAGATACCAAAAGAACCAAGTGTTGCAGGAGATTTGATCACAGTGTGAACCCAAGATTGTGTTGTTTACTGGAAAAAAAAATATGTTTCTAGTTGTGGTATGGCTCAGCCCTAGCACACAACTTTAACGCGATAGCTTTCAGTTTGCATGTTGTAAACAGGATTGACTAAAGTGAACCATGGGGTCAAGAGGCAGAGCAAGCGACCAGTTGACAGGAACTGAACATAGGAAAAAAATAGAGTGAGAGGAAGTCAGGAGGACGGACAGATACACAGGAGGTAGAAGGGAGGGGCATGCCGTTCAAGGGTTCTTTGAGACAGCATAGGGAAAGCGCATGGTTTTGGGGGTGTCAGCTGAGGGAGAAGGTCAGCTGGATGCTTTCCCCATCACCCTGTCTCTAGCAGGCTTTCACCCCAGCATCTGGCTCCAAGTCTTCATTAGTAAAAATCCGACAACTGAGATTTTGTTAAAAACAGCCACCACTGTGGCCACATCACTCATCAATGGTGCCACAGAGCTTGCCAGCCTCAGGACCTTTCATAATCCATCGGTCCTGCACTTCTCCAGAAAGCGTGGAGAGGCTGGAGAGGCTCGGGCAGTCTGGCCTCTCTTTGCCTTGTGAGGCCACACTAGTTGAGGACTGGGTAGTTCTGGGTGGGGTGGGGCGGTGAGGAGGCAAGTGGGGAAATGCCTTGATGGGGAGGGGCCTGGTCCTGTGGAAGGAGTGAGGCCAGTGCCTGTCCAGAAGTTGCCCAGGTGAGAGGCTTTTGCTGGCACAAGTAGGTAAGCAGGAATTGAGACAAGCCGCAGCAGGCCCATGCTGCACAAAGAACAGAAGCCAGGTGGTGGGAGATGGAGGCTTCCACAAGCTCCAGTGGTCCAAAAGGATGCTCTCATTTCCCTGCTACCAAAACCCAGGGCTGCCTCCCTCACTCCCATGGCTTCCTCTCTCTTACGATGCGGATGCTCCTCTGTGCGCATTTCTCATCAGCTCTCAGCCCCATCCTAGCTGCCTCAACCTCCAGATCCATCCACGCATAGCAAAGGCCTGTCCTGGTGACTTGGCTGCCATTTCAGCCTGTGCCTCCCCGATGCCAGCAAATGCCTTTCCCGGCACCAGTGTTTTCATCCCACTACTGTCTTGTACACCCCAAATCCCCAGTACCTACCAAAGATATGTGAGATGTGGGGGGCCTTGGAGAATGAACGAGCAAGCTGGATGCATGGCTCTCAGCTGCTGGTAGGAGATTCCAGTGGGGGCAGATAATTTACTCCTCCGCATCAGACTGCCAGCCAATGGTCAGGCAGAAGAGGAACTGGGAAATCCTGCGCTAACAATGGCTGCCAGCCACTGAACCTGACAACACTCAGGCTTAGAAGTGACAGAAAAACAGACAAAAGTACGCAGGGTTTTACACACACACACACACACACACACACACACACACACACACACGGTGGCGCTGTGGCAGGCAGTGTCATCTCAATGCAAGTGGTAGAAGAGGCCCTGAGGATATAGTGAGTGGAGATGTGGCCAAAGTTCTACAGGAAGGAAGGAACACGGAAGGGGTGCCCCCCCCGACCCCACCTGCGGGCAGCTCAAACAAGTCACCATCCACAGACAAGCAAACACTTGTAAAGGGGCCACCAGTCACTGGGTTTCAATAGCAGTGTCTTATTTTACTCATTGCCCTCAAATGTCCCCAGGGCTTTTTATAACTCTGTCATCTCCAGTTGTACTTTTCTGGATAATGAGTTCATATGTCCACTGCAGCCATTTCACCCCTGGGAGGGATGAGAGACCCTCCCCTAACTCCCCACCCCCTTGCCTCTTCCTCCGCAAGGGAAGGTGAGGAGCAGCTTTCGGTAAAGGCAAACGGCTGCTTCCTCAAGTAGGTACAGAGAGTCCATCAGCTGGACCCTCTTTCCCAAGTGATTGATCTAGGGTGGGCGGGGCCTTAGGTGGTGCTTTGGGTGTTTACTCCAGCAGGGTAATTCTGGTGGGAGAGGAGAGACTCCAAACACACCCTTCTCAGGTTCCTGGTGTCAGGCAAGGAGAACCGTGGAGAAATGGGTCCACCAATGACAGAAATGCCGAAAAGAAGCTGTCTAACGAGCAAAAACCCCACAGAAAGCCTCAGTGGGCACACTGGCTGGTTTTGTGTATCCCCTTAACACAAGCTAGAGTCATCAAAGAGGAAGGAGCCTCTTTTGAGAAAATGTCTCCATGAGACCTGGCTGTAGGGCGTTTTCTCAATTAGTGGTCAGTGGTGGGTGGTGTCATCCCTGGACTGGTGGTCCTGGATTCTATAAGAAAGCAGGCTGAGCAAGCCATGGGGAACAAGCCAGTGAGCAGCACCCCTCCATGGCCTCTACGTCCGCTCCTGCCTCCAGGTTCCTGCCCTGCTTGGGTTCCTGTCCTGACCTTTTGGTGATGAACAGTGCTGTGGACGTGTGAGCCAAACGAACCCTTTCTTCCCCACTTGCTTTTTGGTCATGGAGTTTCGTTGCAGCAATAGAAACCTAGTTAAAGACAGTGGAGGAAAATATCCCACAGATCAAAAAGACCAGTCCCATGCTGGGGCTTGACAGGCAGCTGAGTGAGAAGCCACGGTGGTCCTCATGAATGCAGAGACTGCTGGGACAGTGTGTGCGCATGCGTGTATGTGCTTCATAGGCATCAAAAATGCCAAGGAAATGATGTCTCCATACGTGGGCTTGAAAATGGTCCCAGGACTGGATTGGGTATAGGACACGCACGTTCCAGGCACATATATTTTATACCTAAATGGCCAACCTCTGACAGCCTGGTAGGCTGATGACACAGAGGTGAGAGAGAAGGTCACAGTCTTAACCCCACATGGCACCCCCCACTTTAGCTCTGAGAGACAGAGGAAACCCAGACCAGACAAGCTGCGTCTGTCCTTTGTGCCAGTGTGACCTGGCCTGGTCATAGCTAAGCAAGTGGGAACAGATGGTTCCAGAACTATCCCAAATTCTAGCACACCCTTCTAGACGCCCTTCATGTGTCTGTTGTTCTGATCCGTCTTGTTAGGCCTCAGGAAGGTTTGCTTACCACCCCTGGCAGGGTGACTGGGAACCCACTGGGCACCTTGGGGATTACTGGGAAAAGGCATCCCTATTAGGTGAATCCCAGGGCATAGGATGTGGCCTGTCCTGGAGCTGCCCACCACATGCAGAGCCGAAGCCAAGAGCCAATACTAGGCCTGAAAGAGTTGGGGCTCAGGGGGACCATTAGAGATTTCCATGTGATTGGTCACTTGTGTGTAAAGGTAATGGCCAAGGGCAACCAAGGAGAGGAAGCACTGTTGGAGCTCTGGTGTTTGCTGTGTCTGGTAATGTTTGTTGCAGGAGACATCAGAAGCAATTGGTTTTGAAGCCCAATGGTTATTGCTCCATGTTTGCATTGTTTTAAAATCAGGGTTTAATGGAAGTAAACAAACAAAAAAATGCATGGGTGACGCATGTCCAGGCCAAAGCACCCAACCCGGCAATTGGCATCTAGACAAGAAAACAGAACACTGCCAGTCCCACTTCAGGGCCCCTGGGCTCCTTTCCAGGGATCTCCCACCTGGAGATTCAAGCTTAATAAAAATCCTGTGTGGGACAGTCTGAAATGCTGGACCAATTGGAATCAGGAGCTTTCTTTGAAGTTGTCTTGGGAGGCGTTCTGTTCTGATGACAAACAGCAACCAAAGCACTTGTAGATGGAACATTAAGAACACAGCATGTCAGCATCTCAGCATGCTGGAGGGTGAATCCTGTCCGGTCTGATCCAGCATTGGTGTCTGGTGCTTTAATTCTAAAATTATATAATTTCTCACAAGCATTATACACTTCTAAAACTATAAACTCATGAGGTGTGCAGGATGCACAGAACAATCGAGACTGGTTCTGTAGTTTGAATTCATGTACGTATAGACTGACTTAAGTTAGCAGTCTCCCTCTCATCCAGGGCTGTTTTATTTTTACCTCTTTCAAAGAGGTAGTATAATATTACCATTACCAAAAAACATACAATCATTATTTAATTGAAAATGAAAAAAAATTGTATAACTCTAAACGTCCTTCTTTAGGCTCTGTGGTGCCTGATGGATAGGCCAGACTGCTACCTGTCTTCCGAGAAAATGTACCCCGTTTTAGAGACAAGGCGGTTGCCCTGAAAGAAGAGACATTAATTCTTAAACTTATGCATACTCGAGGCATCTTGTACCTGGGTTTTCACATTTGTTGCAGATGTTTTTGTCTCACCTCTTCACTCCATACGGAGTGGACACTTCCACCTTTTAAACTAAGCATCCTTCCCTAGGCTCTATGGTGCCTGATGGATAGGCCAGGCCGCTACCTGTCTCCTGAGAAAATGTACCCCATTTTAGAGACAAGACAGTTGCCCTGAGCAAAGCAAAAGGCATAAGGTTACCCTTTTAAGTATATGAATTTTATCCTTTGAGTTTTTGGGATCTAAGCTGACGTGTACTTTGTCACCTGTAAGTCACTGGTGTCTTTTTGCATCTGGTGTGAGCACCACCTGTCCCCCATGAAAGCAGCTCATGTTTAGAGGGATAAGCCAGCTGCCAGAGCAGTGACACTTTAACTCAGCATACAAAGGCTTTTCAATGTGGGAAGCACACAGTTTGCATGTCTGTTAAGGTAAAATTTGTTGGTTTAAATCCTAGGCTGTTTTTGCAAGTAACTTATCAGCAGGGCAGCTCACACCCTGTGGAGACCAGCCTGGTCTAGAACTTAGAGATCTGTCTTTGTCTTCATGGTGTTGGGATTAAGGTTGTAGGTACGATTTTCAGGGGGTCTTCCTTTGTCATATCTAATTTTTATCATTTTTGATGGAACCCACAATTTTTCCTTTCCTTTATGAACATATGCAAAACCTCTACCCCATCATAACACACTGCCTTTCTCCATTCTGAGGTCAGATGTCCTTGAAATAGACTGATCTAATTCAGTACATTTTTCTAAAACCCAATGTCTCTCGGCAGCTGTCATGTTTTGCTCATTAGCATTCAAGAAATTCAAAGTCAATAAGGCATTATGTAATCTATCTCTTGGGGTCTTTGGTACCCCTTTTTGTTTGATGAGCATTTCTTTTAAAGTACGATTGGATCTTTCAATGACTGCTTGTCCTGTGGGATTATGTGGTGTACCTGTAACATGTTTTATGTTATAATACATTAAAAATGTTTCATTTTATTAAAGACATGATGGAGCATTGTCAGTTTTAATTTGTTTAGGTATACCCATAATCGCTATGACTTCTAATAAGTATGTAATGACAGAATCAGCCTTTTCAGAACTTAAAGCCGTTGCCCACTGAAATCCTGAATATGTGTCTATAGTATGGTGCACATACTTTAGTTTTCCAAACTCTATAAAATGAAGTACATCTATTTGCCAAATTTCATTTCTTTGACTACCTGCAGGAAGTAGGTAATGGAGTTTGGTTATATATAGAACAAGTAGGACATTTTTTCCACAATTTCCTTGGCTTGTTGCCAAGTGATAGAAAATTCCTTTTTAAAGCCTTTGCTGTTAACATGGTGTTTTTTATGAAACCCTGAAGCTTCTAACATATTTCTGATCAATAGTTGATCAATCTCATCATTACCTTGTGCTAGAGGTCCTGGTAGACCTGTGTGAGACCTTATATGAGTTACATACAATGGATGGTTTCTATTTCTGATCACTTGTTGTAATTGAATAAATAGTGAATTCAGAATCATCCTGAATTAGGTCAGATGTTTCTATATTCAGCACAACTCTTTCAGCATATCGAGGGTCAGTAACTATGTTGAGAGACTTCAAACTCTGATAATACCAGCAGAATTGCATATAATTCTGATTTTTGAACGAAGTCATAAGGACTCTCGACTACCTTACTTTTATTTTCTGATTTATAACCTGCTCTTTTTTATTTATTGGCATCAGTGTAGTATGTCAGAGCACCAGAAATTGGAATCTTCTTTACTATAGGAGGAAGAATCCAATTAGTTCTCTTTATGAATTGAAATCACTTGCTTTTGGGGTATCTGTTGTTAATTTCTCCCAAAAAATCACTACAAGCCAATGTTCATTGTCAGCCCACAATGAGTCAATCTCAGCATTAGTACAAGGTGCCACCATCTCAGCTGGATCTATTCCAGCTAACTGGCAAAGTCTCTCACTTTTCCTTTTACAATCAACTCAGAAACCTTTTTTCTATGTAGGTTTTTAATTTTTTACTTTGTGCGGTAAAAATATCCATTCTAAGATACAATCTTCCCTCTGCATAAGACTTCTTGTGGGAGAAAGAGTACAAGGGAAGACAGCTAAGATCCACGCCTTCTTTGGATCACGCGGTCGATACATGACTCTCGTAATTTCCTTTCTACCAGAGCCAGTCCCCTTCAGCTCCAGCTGGGAGCTTTCTTAAGCTATTCAAGTCCTTATCGCCTTGTAGGGTTTGAAATAAATTATTTAGTTTTTGGATGGTTAAACCAATTGTAGGCCGCAGCCAGTTAATATCTCCCAGCAAATTTTGAAAATCATTAAGAGTCCTTAATTGATCTCTCCTGATTTGTGCTTCCTGTGGCCTAATTTCCTGCAGGCCTACTTTGTATCCTAGATAATCAACAGAATGCCCTCTTTGTATGTTTTTGGGGGCAATCTGTAATCCCCAACCAGGCAAGGTTTTATTTATTTCATCAAAAATCTGTTCTAATATACTTGCATCGGAATCAGCCAATAAGATATCATCCATATAATGGTAAATTATGGATTAAGGAAATTTCTTGCAAATTATCTCTGATGGCTGTTATACAAAATATTGACACAAGGTAGGACTATTTAACATTCCTTGTGGTAAAACTTTCCAATGATATCTCTTTATTGGGCAGCTTCTATTAAAAGTAGGTTCTGAGAAGGCAAATCTCTTTCTATTGGGTTTATGTAAAGAAACTGAAAAAGCAATCCTTTAGATCAATCACTATAATAGGCCATTCCTTATGTAACAAGGAAGGCAATGGGATTCTGGATTGTAAAGTTCCCATTGGCTGAATAATTTTATTAATTGCTCTGAGATCTGTTAACATCCTCCATTTTCCAGATTTCTTTTTGATGACAAATACAGGAGAACTCCAAGGGCTGTTGGACTCTTCCATATGTTGAGCCTCCAGTTGTTCTTGGACTAGCTTTTCTAGTGCCTGCAATTTTCCTTTAGTCATAGACCATTGTTCAATCCAAATAGGTTGGTCAGTCAACCATTTTAGTGGGAGAGAAATGGTCCGAGGATCACCATAGTGGCAAGTGCTTAGGGTATATGTATGATATGAGGTTTAGAGCAGTTTTTTTATGTTAGTTTAGGAGTAGGTTTGTGTCAGTTTAGATTCCGCCCAGCGTAGTGCAGGCAGCTTTAAGGTATGTTTCCAACTCTGTCAGTTATTAGCCATCTTAGGCCCAACCCATACATTTTACTGTAACAAATTGGCACCCAATGTATTTAGTGTATCCACACCTTTGAAAAAGGATACTTTGTTATAGTTTGGTGTGTGTGTGGGGGGGGGGAATAGCTCCCAAAGAGAAAACTGAAATAATAGAGACTTTGTTATAACTTGGTGGTTTAAAGATGGAAGACACAATAGCACAAAGTTTTTGAGCCTTGTTAAGTGTTCTTTTAAATGACGCTGTGATACAAATAAGAGACAGAGAAATCATGCTACTGATTATGACTACTATTTTTATTTTAATCAATCATTCCAGCTTTCTATAATTCAAAAGAAAAGGCTTTAGAGAAAAAAATTACAAAAATTTATAGATTCAACTGAGAAAAATGCTAGGGTATTGGAGACAAAGCAAAATGAAAAATATGAAATTTGGAAACAAAACTTAGAAGAGAAATTAGGCTTATAACTAGGAATAATAATACAGAGATAGAAACTGAAGGAAAAAAGGGCCAGAACATACAAACACAACTTTGTAACAAGACTATAAGGCATTTATTACTTGTTAAAAAACCAAAAATGATTTTCACAGCCTTCATAAGGGAACTACCAGGAGATGTGGAAAATCCACAAGGTTATCAGGGCTTTGATTGGCAACCTATAGAGGCACAAGAATTAAAAGGGTTTAAGGAGGCAATAAGCAGTTATGGTTTGCACTCACTGTATGTTAGATACTTAATAATTGGGCCACATAGAATCGCATAACCTCAAAAGATTGGAGAGATTTGATGACTGCCATCTTAGAGCCGGGTCCCCAGTTACAACGGCTGGCGTGGTGCAAAGATGAGGCCGCACTTACGGAGCAGCACAACAGGACTAGAGAGGCGTTGATGCTGTCAGGGATCAGTTGTTAGGTGAAGGCCCATATTCTGAACTAGTAGTACAGATTGCCTTTGATGACAATGTCTTAGAACAATATTCAACAATAGCCATAAATGCTTGGGACAAGGTTGAACAACAGGGACAAATAGAATCATTTACAAAAATAACTCAAGGTTCAAATGAAACCTTCACTGACTTTTTACAGAGAACAATTAAAGCTCTGAATAGAACCATAGCAGATCCAAATGCTCTAAGAGAAATTCTACTTCCATCTCTAACTTTTGAAAATGCAAATGCTGAATGTAAAAAAGCTATTAGGCCCTTGAGGGCAAGATCTGCACCTCTTCATGAATGGATTAAAAGTACCTCAGACATAGAAGTAAATACTCGTGATTCAGTTATAATTGGACAAAAAACTACAGGAGACATCAAAATACAAAATGCTCACTGCTGTGACTGTAAAAATTCAAATCATAATGAACAAACCATTCCTAAAGATAAATTATTCTACAATGATAATAATTCAGGGAGAAGGTTTCCTGTAAAATGTAGACGATGTGGAAAGAATGGTCACGTGACTCATGAACGTTGGTCATCTACAGATACCCGAGGCAATTCCCTGATTTTGGAAAACTTGACTAAGGGGCTAAGATCAAGGCCCAACAAAATACAACATGAGCCATACATTTTCTGTTCACCAAAAGGATTATTCTAAAAGACAACAAGAAAATTCAAGGTCTGATAAAAACAAACAGGGCTCCTGAAGACATAGAAAACTCATTTAATGGGGGATAATAATGCCCCTAGAGATAAAATAAAAGGTACTGAAGATACTAAAAAATATTTTGGCAAACTACTGTTAATGATGAGAGACCAAAGTTAAAATTACAATTAAATGGCATTGAGGTTGAGGGATTACTAGACACTGACGCAGATGTCAGTATAATTTCCCAAGAGTCCTGGCATCCAATTTGGCCCCTTCAAAAAGTGTCTACACAGTTCCTAGGGATTGGAACATTATCTCAAATAAGACAAAGTGTCAGATGGCTTAAATGTACAGGGCCAGAAGGTCAAACAGGAAAATTAAGGCCATACATGCCTGATATAGCCATAAATTTATGGGGAAGAGATCTGTTACGACAGAGGAAAACCCAAGTTAACTTCCCTCCAATTTCAGAAACAAGTCAGAAAACAGGTGACACTCCTGATTTAAAAAAAAAAAACTATAAAAAGGGATTATCAAAGACAGTTACAGTCTGTCTAGTCTGTCCATAAGCAAGATATAACAGGGGCTGGCTCTTCTAAATTATATTGGGAAACCACTGCTGATAAAGTACCTACAGCGCTTGCCACTATGGTGATCATTGGGCCATTTCTCCACCCCCCCACACACCCCCAACCCCATCCTCCTCAACTGTAAAACCGACTTTCCCTTCTCAGCTGTCAATCCTTGCTGCTCCATCACCCTCTTCAGGAAGTCCCGCCTTCCCCTTCCTGTCCTTCTGCCCAGCTTATTGGCTAAACAGCGCCTTATTGACAGTTGTTACATCCATTCAAGACACTCCTCCACAGGCTTCCATTTTCGACTTGCTGTCCTGGCTGCCCTCTTCCATCTGCCTTCTTTTGCTCAGTGGTTATACAGCATTTGAATTGTCCCCCTTGCATCTCCAGCCTAGAAACATTCCTCAAATTCTCCGTCCACTGTTTTATTAAAGTCATCTCTGAATGAGTGCTTCGCTCTGGGAGCACCTGCGCCTCAGCTCCATCCTGTTCCTGGGCTGCTTGTGCATCGTCGATCATCTCACTTCCCTTTGCCCCGTTTGGGCAGCTATCTCTTGTCACAGTTTCCCTGCCCAGAAGCAACACCTCTCCAACACCCAAGCTCCCTGGTCCTCAGGAAGGTTGCTACCTGGCAGCACTGGGGACCCTTACTTCCCTGCCAGCACTGACCTCTGGGGGGTCCCTTCCCGTGGCTGGAATGGGGACCCCTTAGGCCTTGACCCACCTTCTCTTAGATCTCTTGCAACCTTAAGACTCAGAAAGCACCCTCAGTGTCTGTTCCTCTGAGGAAAGGCGAGGCCTAAAGTTTGATGGCTTTGGTCTGCCCCCCTCCTCTCCCAGGTGCCCACTGATGGGTCCCCTCTGTTCCACACTGGCCCCTCAAGCTTCTCCCACATCCAGAAGTCTTCAAGCCCTCTTTAAAGCACCCCACAGGGCTGACGCCCTCACTACAGCAGCAGCTCAGCCCTTGTGGGGAGCAGGATCTGCTCAGGCTCCTCCTCTGGGTTTGGGAACCACCTTTCTACACCCCTTACTAACTCCACTTGACTACTTTTCTTCCCCTTTGCTGACTCTCCAGAGACCAAAGCCTGTTCATCCCAAAGACGGGAGGAGAGAGACCATGGACCCAAATCACTGTGACCAAATGAATTAAAAGCAAGCAATTAAAGTGAGCTTTGTTCATGGACACCCACTGCCTCCCCCTAAGGCACAGTTCCAGAGGTCAGCACTGGATATGAGGAAGACAAAATCATTTTTTAGCTCGGGGGTGGGGGGTTCCAAATGGGGGATTTGGCGGGCAAAGTAGGCAGGATTGCAGGAGCAGAGCAAGTTAGTCCCTCCTAAAACAAAGGCACGGCTGCAAGACAGGCAGACCGAGGCAGTCATGGGCGGTCATAGAGCCTCTTGGAACAAAGGTCGGGTGGCAAGATGGTTATAAACAACTTTTGAAACAAAGACATGACAGCTGTTCCTGGAGCAGGCAGTGCAGACCCATTTGTGGTCAAGGTCACAGGTGGGGCACAGACAGAGGGTTAATCGTGAACAGGAACAAACTAGGCTGTCTTTACTATAAGCTGGCTTCCAGCCTAAAATGGAGACAGGCTGGCTCTTCAATCCCACCTCTGAAATAGCAACTCTCCCTCAGCCCTGGCCCAGGTCCTTTTGTGTCTCTTCTGGACATGACGCTTAATGTTGGTGACACCATCTCTCCCAAGCCCATCCCACTTTCTCTTCCATTTCAGACTTCCTGGGTGGCCACTCCCTCCAGACACCCTGGACCAACTTCAGAATCTCAGGGAGATGTCTATTGGGTCAGGGCATCTTTATAGTTCATATTTAGCAAACAAATCAACAAGCATTTGTGCCTCCAAATCCTGTCCCACTGACAAACTAAGCAGGTCCTTCCTTAGCAGGGGAGGTACAGAGGGACATGGCCACGCCGTGGGCACTGAGTGGGGTGCCCCGTGTTCCCAAAGGGGTGATGCAAAAATCTCAGAGAGCCAAAGTCTTTCAGCAGAAGGAAACCTGCCTTTAAGAAGTCCAGAAACCACAGCGGAGACAAGGACCGCCCTCCGTGTGAGGGCCTGGAAAAGGACAGGAGTCTCGTCCTGGGCAGTCTGAAACAGCTGGACCACAGCGCTGCTCCAGGGCCATCTGCCACCACAGAGTGGTCACGCTTCAGTAACAAAAAGAAGACCTGAGAAGGGGGCAGCACCCTGTTCTAAGCCCCAAAGAAGACAGCCAAGCCCACCCGCGCACAGGGGCCACACACAGCTGTATTCTGGGGCTCAACCAGGGAGGTCAGAGGAGGCGGGAGAACCCCGACAGGACCCCACTGGAGACAGACCCTGGAAAAGAATGTGAGGAGAAGCAGAAAGGAGGCCATAGGTCAGTTCCGTCGGGACTTAAATGGGGCTGGGTTTTATGGGCAACACTTTGAGGAAGAACAGGAAGTCAGCTGGGAGTGACTCGGGGCTTCTCCGGAGTCCTTGTCCCACCTTCTTATTTCTCTTCCTGTGGTGTAGCATCATGACTGCTTCTCCAGGCCTCAGCACAGAAAGCCATTGTGCCTGTCCCAACGTAGGGAACATTTGTGGCATGTGGCAGGGGCAGGGCCAGGATGAAGTCAGCTTGCCTTTCTCCGACCTCCTGCTATCTGGAGCCAGCTTGCCTTCCCTGCTCCTCGACCCCACCCATGCAGGAACTGGGGTAAAGAAACAGGCAGGTCACTAAGGACCAGGTTTTAAGGAGACAGAAAGATGTGTTAAAAATGATGCATGGGCAGAGAGCCAGGTCACCAAAAGGACACTCAAAAGCAGTGCTGACTGTGGAGGTCACTTAGCAGAGAACGGTCACCAGACAGTGGCCTAGGGAGCCGGGATAGAGCTTTCTTATTCCAGACCATTTATTTGAGGAACTGATATACTCAACTGTGCTTCCCACCCCACCCCCAGCCTTCCTATCACAATGGGAGAGATGTGGAAGGGCAGCCTAGGGAGTAGGCAAAGCTGGACGCCCAGTGTGGTCTGCAATGGGCACAGCGGGGCCTGTGTAGACCCTGAGCACACGGGGCCAGGAAAGATGGAAGGGTCAGTCACCAAGGGAATCCTGCCTTCTGACTGTTGCCACAGCACGATGTTGCTGCCAGGATGAGCTTGCTGTTCTGCCTCTTCTATCCTGAATGAGGTCCCACTGTGGTTTTCCCAAGAAACTTGGGGGCTGCAGCAGTGGTGGAGTAGGGTGGGGCGTGTGCTTGCATCTGGCCCGCATCTTGGCTGCTCCTGGAGGTCAGGACCTCTACTCCAGGGGCTGGATATTTCTCTGGGCCCTAGGCCTCTGGAAGCGGGGGTGGGGGTGGTCTGTCTCTCTTGAGAATGTCTGAGTGTGTGCCCCAGGTGACAGAGTGCTGACGAGAGTGATAAAGGACCCTGCAGGGAGAATCTCCATCCAAGTGGCCCAGCCCTGCACCAGCCTCGTGCCTTGCCACAGTTGCTACACTGCCACCCTCAGAACGAAGCACTTGCATTTGAGACCACTGTGGACAACACAGTGCTGTATGAGAAGCTCTTGCTCAGATGGCAAGGGAAAGGAGGGGTCCAGAAGAAACCAGAGCTGTTTCCAAGCAACCTGCATCCCATGCACCCCAGTGACTGAAGACCTGAGGCTTGGGGAAGGCACTGACCAAGGCCAAGCCTGATGTGCAGGAGAGGTTCAGGTAGGAAGTAGCTGACTCCAGGGCCTCAGAACACTCCCCTGCCAAGATAACAGAAAAAGAGGAGAAGATGGGGCTCTTGCTCCCCTTCTATCAGAAGCCCCCATGGAGTTGAGTTAAAGCGTGGTGTCCCACCCACTGACCTGGAAGCAGATCACGTCAGAACTTTTGTTTTCCATACTGCCTGCCCAGGCTCCTCTTCTTAGCACATTCCAATTTCCTGACCCCGGCTCCTGTTCAGAGTGAGGAGTGGGGACAGCTCTGGTTCCCAAGGCTGCCCAGTCTTCCCGCTGGCTTCCCTGCCTTTGTGGTGATGGGCTTGTTTGGGTTTTTTGTTTTGTTTTGTTTTTCTTTTTTGTTTTTGTTGTTTGTGTTTTGCTTTTTTTTTTTTTTTTTTTTTTTTTTTTTTTTTTTTTTTCCCATGGAAGAGGCTTCAGGGGCTGAAGAGAAGGCAACCCTTGGCCACCAGCCAGTGGCTGCAGAGGTCCCTGACCAGACTTGAGGACAAAAGGAGGGATGGGCAAGAGATCCGGGTAGGAATTCCTGCTTGCTCACTCCGCCCTGCAAGCATTCCCTCCTGCAGCAGCCAATCCAGACTTCCTGGCAGCACAACCCTCCCAGATTCTAGAAGAGGAGGCAGGGCTCCACAAAAGGCTGCCTTGGAATGGCAGCTGGAAATCAAGAGTATAATTAGGTTGTTGCTGTCATGGAGCAGGTCATGAGCATGTCAGGCTATCTTGGGGTGGGGCAGAGCTTAAGAAAAGGTGGCCACAGGAAAAGCGGAACTCAGTCTGGAAAAGAGGACCATGGCAGAGAACCAGGAAGCTCCTGTGGGAGGAAGGGAACCCTGTGGGGTTACCTGGGGTCCCTGAGCCATCCTGACTGTACCATGCCCCTGGTGCCACTGCTGCTCCCACAGACCTTCCCCCAAGCTTCCAGGAAGCCACCAGAAGGAGCTTGGTTAGTTGACAGTATCCTGGAGACATGAAACCAGATAAAGCAGGTCCTCTCTTCTTTGGGGTCCCATTCTCCCCCAATTCCCTGACCCCACCCCATGTGTCTGGTTTTGAGCCCAGCTTCTAGCTGTCTTCCCAGGAACACATCCTGTCTCCTGCCCCGACTCCCACCCCCAACCCCCACCCCGCTCCCCGTCAGGGTCCTATTCCAGAGCTGTTCATACCCTTCTGGGACTAGGAGCCACATGGTGTCTGAGAATGGTAGCCTTGCCCCCTCTTGCCCTCCCTGCCAGGCAGCAGGCAACCCTGTGTCCTTCTGTGAGAACCAGGTGTTTGGAAGGCAGGCTGCATTGCATGGAGGAAGCTGCCTTCTACTTCCTATGTTCTCACATCTTGTTCCCCACCTGGCTTGCCCTCATGTAGGCTCCTCTCCACCTGTCCCTAGAGGGAAGCTGTTCTTAGTACTGTTCATCCCAGACTCCCTAGACCTCAGGCAAAGCCCTGAGTCCAGGAAGCACCTGCCCTTTTGGCTGCACAGCCTTATCTTCTCAGCCATTCTAGGCCCCTCCCCCTTAAGGCTCCTCCCCCCCTTTGCTGGAGAACCCTCTTCTTCCTCCCTCCGTCTATCAGCATGCCAGTGGACTCCCATAGGCACCATTGTGCAAAGCCATAGGATGCCTGGCACATCGTAGGTGCTCAATAAATATTTGTGGAATGGCTGGATGGAGAGCCCTCACTTTAGACTCATTGGTGTAATCTCTAGCCTAACAGCGCGCTACCCACGGGCACAACCGGGAGGGAACTTGACCCTCTCCCTCCTCCTGCAGCCCATCCCCACAGCGCCCAAGCTGTCTACCCAAGAAGCTCTCACAAGAGTTGCACATTGGATTCCAACCACGGTCGCTTAGGTGTTGTCTGCTCCGCAGCCCCTTCTCCGCCTGCTGCCCTTGCCTGGCCAACCTACAGCCTTGGGGCTGACTGACCTCCGTCTTCCCAGTCTTGCACTGCAGCAGAACAGGTGCAGCACTTCCGGGCTAGGCCACCTCTTCTGTGGTCTGTAGTGGTCAGCTGACTGGACTGATGGTCCCCTTCTCCCCACCTCATATCACCAATCACCTTCAACCCCTAACTCCTTTCTTAAGTCACTTCCCTTCCACTTGACAACAGCCATTCAGTCAGGGATAACTCTCCTGGCCATCACTGTGAATGTTCTCCACCTCAGGATCTCTGTCTACAACCCCTTTCCCAACATGCTCCACTCTTCATCCCTTTTTATAGATCATTCTGATTTCAGCTTTGAATCTGGAGTCCCCCACGGCCCTCTACGCTGTACACTCCCATGTTACCTGTGTTCACGCCTCCCTCTGTTTAGCCTGCTATCCATTAGGTTCAAACCTGTCCCCCAGGCCTCCTCCTTCAGTTTGCACCTCTTTCAGAAACACCTTCTACAGGAAGCTTCTGGAAGGCCTGCTCATCTTATCTGGTGAGTGAGCTGCAGCAGCTGAGTTCTCAGCAACGTCCCATGCCTGCATCCGACAGCCTTCCCTTTTCCTTTTTATCACCAAAGCAGCATGTGTCAGAGTGTGCGCCCCTCTTCTGTTACCCTGAATCCTGTTCTCTGGGAGGAAGTAGCACCAAGGCTGGGGGAGGGGTGCCCTTCCTCCTATGCACAAACATTGGGGGGATGGTGGGAGCGGGTTCTGGGCAGGTTGTTTTGTAGCCTGCTTGTTTCTATCTATCTGTCTACAACATTCCATGTAGGCGAGTGCCCGCCTCACCTCACTACTCCATCAAGACCGCACTGCACCTCACTGTGAAGACGCACCCCATACCCAGGTGGCCCCTGTCACTTAAGCTCAGTCTCTCACGGCTGACATGACTTCCTTGCCCATGGAGCCTCAACAGTTAAGAGCAGCATTTCTGTTGAAGAAAGTCACAGAAGTGGAATGACTCATCCAGTGTCTTATCTCACCAAAACAAAAACACCACAAAAGCTTCTCTGGGTTCCCTGTACCCCAACCCTGCAGGAGTGGAGATGTGCCTCTGCATATGGAGACCTGATAATGGGCCCACTGTGGTTGTTTTCTGCTTCTGCTCTCCTGCTACCAATTGCACACAGATGTCTCATCTCTGTCACAAGCCCCGCCCCCCAGGGCCCTCCAGCCCCGCCCCAAAGGTTGTTTCCTAAGCCCTGCCTACTCTGACTCCAAGTTTCCCCAAGAGCTCAAGGAGACCCCTCTGGGTCTGTGCTTCCTCTCTCTTACTCTCTGTAGCTAAGCCTTGCTCAGGCTGAGCAGAGAGAATGCAATTACACGACTTAAAGCAAGGGATCCATGAAGGACGGTCACACAGGCTGAGGGGACAGAAGACAAGATCCCTTTCATTCATGCATTCTACAAATATTTATTGAGTACCTATTAAGTACCACCAAGGCTCTGAGGCCACCCAGGCCAAATCAAGCCTTGGAAAGGAGTGGCTTCTGAGATCAAAGCACCAATCAGATTGTCCCCTACAGGTGGAGGCCTGGCTTCAGGCTGTGCCCATCCTCCCAACACTGCCCTCAGGGTCAGTGACCCTGGGGATTTGCAGTCTTGAAGACACAGGGGTCATCACCATCCCTCTCCTAACTGTTTCTGCTTAACCACTCTTAACCAACCTGCAAGGGTCATCGTCCCTGTGGCTAAGGGAGGTGTCTCAACACTAACAACACACGTCCCTTTTTGTGGACTTTCCTCAGCTGTACACGAAGCTCAGATGTATTGGACCCTTTCCTCCTGCTGGCTTCGGGTTGTAGTTCTAGCTGCAGGAAAGCCAGCACTTGGGCACCTGCTGATGCTCAGCTCAGCTCCCAACACAAACGTCTTGCCATGGACTCTTGTGGTGTTCGAAGACCACAAGAGTCCCCTGCAACAGATCAATACAGGATTTAATGTGTTGTACTCGACTGTTAAAGCAGGAAATCAAGCACCTCCAAATACCCTGGGCCCAGCATGACAGGAGAGCTCAGTAGCTCTCCCTCCACAGTTTGGACATCACAATGCTGTTGATGTCTTTGAAGAGGGTGACAGCGGTGTTGGACCAACCGGAAAAACTTTCATTAGTCACCTCAGTTCTATAGCCATGTGTGCTGAGATGACACAGGGATGGAACTTCCCTCACAGATGGACTGTCTCAGGCAGCTCTGTTGCCAGGAGTGAGTGCAGAGGCAGCTGCCTTCCAGCTCATGACTGGAGTTAAGTGCGGATCTCGAAGCATTAAGGCCTGAGTGCTGCAATGTGGCTGCGCATGGAAACATTAGAATCTTCACAGCGTTGCAAACATGAGAAAACAAAAACGCAGTGGGATATTAGGGGGATTATAGGCCCAACAAGGGATCATTGTCTCTGCTAGGGACGTTGAGGATGTGCCTGTGGCAACCAGCTGCTGCAGGAGGAAGGTCTGTCAGGGCAAGATACTGTTGGACTCATGGAAGTATTTGGCATCACTGACCCAGGACCTTCTAGCTGTTTGTACATAACCTTTCCCGGAGGCAAGCCTTCTTCAAACTCATTCATTGGGAATGCCATGTCTATTACCCTCCCCCACCCCCCAAAAAGGTACACACTGCTCATCCCTTAACCCCAGCTGTCTGGCCTGGAGGGTCAGAAAATATGCTCTCCAGGGAATGTCATTGGAACAGAGGTCTGAATGATGCCAGGTTGTGACGAAGCAGGTGGGGTCAGCATTCCACAGTGGAACAGAAAGATGGAGCCAGGAGGGAGGGAGGGAGGGAGATGCAAAATGGAGAATACAGTTTGCTATTAAGCCAAGGCCTGGCTGAGGCCTCAGGGTGGCCAGGTGGGCAGTGTGGATGTGTGTTTTATGTAATTACTGCTCTTGATTTAGTCTATACACCTAGCTGTGGGAAATGGAACAAAAACACTTGTCACTGTTGCTGCCCCCACCTGACCCCTTCCCCCAATGCCCCCACGCCCCCGCCCACCAGAAAGCCCCTGAGCTCCCAGGTCCTTGGGCTTACCAAACACCACAGGGAGAACTAGGACACAAGTGTGCCCCTCCCCCTGCTTCCTTCTGTCACCTCCGTTGAGTCCCTACATACCCTCTGCAAGTGAGGTGCCTCACTCGGCCAGACCTCAAAAACCTTCCTATACAAGCCATTGGTGAGAGGAGGCCCCTGGGCTCACGAAGGTGAGCAGCCCCAAGAAGCTTTGGCTCCTGATTTGCCAAATCTGCCCTCGAGTCCTGAGGCATGAGAATCAAGAGCCCCACCTCCAGGACCTGAGCCCGCAGTACTTGTCCAATGTATGCTTTGTTACCACTGGTCATTTCTTGGAGGCTAGGCATCGCTTAGTATAGCCCAAGCAATGCTGAACCCTTTTTATCAAGAGGTGTTGCCAAAAATGCTCAGAAAACATCACCGCCAGTCATGGGCCTTGGCCTCTGGCCCCTTCATCTGTGTAACTTAAGTTTCTCCAGAGGCTGGTTTGTCTGTTGGCTGTCCCATCTAGCTACCTGAAAGCTTTCATGGGCATAGCCGACATGCTGGGGCAGGATGCTGAGGCTCTGTCTCTGGAGCCCCATGTGACAGACATCCTTGGTTTCCAGCCTAGAGCTACTATTGAGCCCAGAGAAGCCACCTTGAGAACTCTCTCATAACCCGAGAAAAGTGACTGAGGAGGGGCAACACCAGAGCCCCACTATAGTTGAGACAAGTCATTTGCTGGCTCCTCTCCTCAAAGCACCCAGCAGCTCCATTTAGACCCCTCTAGCTTGAACCTTTTTACTGAGTCCCATAGGACGTTCCAAGGCCCTGAACATTTCCTGAGCACCCCACTGCCTTGTTTGCAGCCCCAAGGGCCTGTTCTGTGGAGTTTGACAGTTCTCCCGAGAATGGAGCTGACCAGTTTCCACCTTCAGGCCCCACAGCCTTTGGCCAGCTTCCTGTGGCTGGCACCTGTGTCCCCTGGCATCTATCCACACTGATCACCAGCCACTAAGCCATGGACCCCAACTCGCTTGAGCCAGGGCCGGGTCCCTTCTGTTATCCTTGGAAAAGAGAGGCATCGCTAGAACCAAGTTTGAAGTCTCTTAGCTTCTGACTAACAAAAGATTAGTTTCAGCTGTGAACAAAGCCGTATCAGCCGCTGATTTGAGGAGTACTAATTGAAACCCTAACATTTGAAAATGTGAATACAGAACGCAAAAAGATTATGAAGCCATTAAAGGTGAGGGCAGCACCCATGGAACAGTGCATCAGGGAGGTGACCCATACTGGCTCTAGTGTGTATAATGCCATGATAATTAGGCAAGTCATAGCTAAAAGTTTTAGATCTCAAAATGCATTGGTGTTTTTTAACTGTGGAAGATATGGTCATTTGCAAAGAGACTGTGACCAAGCCACTAAAGGTCTTAGATCTCAAAACACCAGGCTAGCTCAGTTGGTAGAGCAGAAGACTCTTAATCTCAGGGTTGTGGGTTCGAGCCCCATGCTAGGCACCACTTGTGAAATGGCCACCTATTTTAGAACAGTAACCAGTTCTCTTACTTCTATGCCAGCCAGCCGTCCTAGTTTCCAGCCCAGCCTCTTCAGCCGTGCCTCCCTCCCTTCCCCGACAGCCTGCGTATCCAGTCCCTTCTCCTCTGGATACTAGCAGCTCCAAACTAACTGTTCCAGCCTACCTGCTCAGTTTAGCTTCTCCTGAGACAACTGTCTCCTGTCTTCTGCCTCAATTGCCTTCTCTTCTCACTCTGCCAGCCCCCCCATACTCCTTTTCAGCCTCAGCTGGCTTTTTGATATCCTATCCTATTCCCAGAAATCCAAGAGGCAACCAACACTGAAAGTCATAGGGTCAAGCAGTTCTACCAGCTAAGAATTCCTAAAGGGCCAGAGCTGATTAGCAACCGTGGATCCTTTAAAGGGCCAGGCCCACAAGATCAGTCACACTACAGAATTCCTGTTTGAAGTGCCACATCTCTGGGGATTCTTGGCTCTGAATGTGGGAAGAACTGAGCAGCTCCTGCACTTCTCAGCTTGGGTATGAAGTATGGCGGGGAGGGGTTCCCCGTGGTTCCATTTCCAAGCCCTCTGTGTTAGACTGCTCGCCGCAGCAACAGATTCTCAGGGGATGGCTCTTGGGAAATCAAAACTTGCCAAACTCTAAATGCTTATTGGTTAAGTCATAAAAGGGGCCATGTGACTGGGTGCAGGTCCCCTTGCATCTGGCCAGAGCAGGCTCCCACCTAACCACACCTGACACCTTGTCCCCACTCCAAAACCACCCATTTTGTCTTAGCTCAGCTTGTGTCCCCCTACTCCACCCCAAGTACCCAGCTAATGTGCCAGCTGAGTCTGAAACACCTGTGGTTGTCTCTTGGCCTGAAGGGACAGCCCTCAATGACAACACCTGTTGGGGTGGATGGAGGAGCTGGGCCTGCCCCCAGGACCACCTCTATGCCTCCCCCAGTGAGCTAGCTCATAATGTACGTCACCGTCCCTTGACATTTTCTCTGAGCCCTGTTAGTCAGATTGAGATACAAGGCAGTGATCTAGAGAAGATAGAAGGCTGCTCTCCAGGGGAGCAGGCCGTCCCTGCAAGGCTCTTCCTGGGAAGCTAGCCACTCTCTGTGGTCAGGAATGTACAGAAGACTCCCTGCGGGGGCCCTATTCCTTCTAAAGTTGAAAGCAAGGGTGATCTGCAAAAGAAGCCACACGCCAAAAGGAAATGCTGAGGCCTTGGAAACCCCTGGAAATGAAGCCTGGAGGGTATGTTTGAAGGGAAGAAAAAAATTGGGCATCTCCAATGAGGTAGGTAGCATGGCCTCCTTTCCAAGGTGTGTATCCTCTGCAAGGGCCAGGGACTGAGGGAGGGAGGGCTCCTTGGCATCTGGGGTAGAGTAATCCAGGCTGTGACAAGGGACTTGTAGAACAAAAAGAAGCAACTTGGTGCTCTCTGCTCCTGGGCATGGGGCAGGCACAGCGGGTGTGCGCATTCTGAGTAGCTGTCTCCTCTCCGAAGCCTCTGACTACCTACTATACAACTTATTTTACTGGCAACAGGCAGAGTTCAAGGATCGCTGGTCAGGGAACCTCTTTCTCTCCAAGCCTGTGTTGTCGGCGGCAGGCTCAGGCTCACTGCAAGCTTGCTGCAATCTGCATTTTAGCTCTACCCTGTCCTGCCAATATGCCTCTTCTGCTGCTGTTGTTCCAGTGGATCTGGAAAAGTCTAATTGGAATTAGACTTCTTGTCCAAAAAGAAAAGACCAGCCCCTCAGGTGGGCTCAGTGTCCTCCCCCCGCAGTGAGACGTGGCCACTGTGCTTAGATTGTGCTATTGAAATATTCCTGGACCAAAAAGACTTCCTGACATCCTAAATGAAGAAAGGATGCAGGCCAGTAGACCCCCATCTCTGGTCCTCCCAGTGCTTTTCTGGAACTGGGCTGGGGAAAGGAAGCTTAGGAGCTACTTGCCAGCACAGTCCCACGTCTTTAGCACAGAAAGCGTGTGCTGAGCGCCAGGCAGCTTAGGACATGCTGCGTGGAGAGAATGGTGGGGGACCCACACAGGCAAAGGACTGACTTTTCCACCAGCACTCGCAAGGCCAGAGGAGAGGCAAGCTCTGTCTCCAAGGCTCTCATCTTCCTGACCGCTGGGCACCTGGTCTCTGGAGTTGCCCATGGCAGAGGAAGGACAAGATAAGGGCGTTTCTAAGTTCATAGGAATCCCCACTGCCAACATAGCCAGTTTTATAGCCAAGAAGTCACTGTGTGCTTTGTTACAGCACAGGCTAGAAAAGACTGGGGCCCCGGGCACGCGCAGCCAAACTGTTCCAGAAGGTGCCTTGTTCCATTCTTCCTTCCTCTGGTTCTCCAACCTCCATCCCACTATAGCCATGGGCCACCCACAGCTCAGTGTCCCCAGTGGCTGAGGCTCTCTGGTGCTACATTTAAAAGTTCCTCTCCTTGGGGTCCATCTTTATCTGGGGGGAGGCAGCCAAGAGACAGCCAGCTTTTGCCTAGACCACTGGTGAGGTCATTTGTCGCTCAGCCTCCTGTAGGCAAATTCCTATGCTGACTTTTTTGTGTCTAAATCTGAGGAAGGCCTGCCATGGGACTCACTCGCTGGTGACAGAGACTGTGCATGCGTGGGATGAGGTCAGCCTAGCAGGAATAGGCTCCTGGCCTCATAAAACCCCACAAACATAGAGTCCTACATCTCAAGGGGTGGGCTCTCACGGCCTGTTTTACTCCACAGATAAGGAGCCATCAAGCTACTTTTTGTCTCCCTAACCAGTGCGGTTTTGGGTACCTATAGCAACAGCTTTAGCAGAGACCGTACATGGCACCCCAGCTATCAGTGTCTCTTGAAGCTTTCGCCAGTCAGTCTTTACCAAGCTCTCAGTCCTTAACACAGATGCTGATAGTAAACACTGTCGGGAATTCTCGGAGGCCCACTTCTGCTACGTCTTGCCTGATATTCTGTTGAGAGGGCTCTTTTTATGTCCCCTCCCCACTTCGGGTGGACAAAAGCAGGGGCTATTGTTCAAGTGCACCTGTGCCAGGGGAAGCCTCCCATCTCAGACTGCCTCCTCAGAGAAGCCAAATCTGCCCCAGAGGGTCTGAGCAGCTTTCCTTGTTTATGTAATCAATCCACACCAGAGCCTGGAAACCTCACACCGGAGGGCCAGCTCGGCATGGCCCTGTGATTCCTATGGCATCATATTGTCCCAGGTCCCTGCTGGCCTGTGGTGGCTCTAACTCTGGGGTTTTGTTGAAACCAAAGTTTCTGCCACAGCCAATGAAACAAGCTCAAATGAAGACTACCACAACCATCCTGGGACAACGGAGTCAGGACTAAGTGGGACACATGGACAGTTCCAGAGCATGAAAACCCGGGAAGTGCCAACAAAAGGCAGGAGCATTGGTTCCCTCCAAAAGCTAAGATCCCATGCACTGCTGGCTCCTTGGTCCAGTCGGCCCTTCTGACTCCGTTTCAGGGGCTGAGCAGCAGGCAGGCTCCCATGGTTCCTTTTCTCTAGAGCGTTAGTCCTTTTGTTTAGGCTGATCAAGAATAATAAGATTCCATACAGTAAATTTTGGGGAGCAAGAAGGTACAGTGCCCACCCAGAAGTCCTTCATGGTTCGTGAGGAAGTGAATCTCCTCAGCTTTTCTTCTTTAGAAAGTGTGCACTCATCAAGAGGGACAGTGAAAGGGAACCTGCACTACCAAGGCTGCACCCTCAGCTTCTTGTATGCACCCCACTTCTTCCCTCCACCCCTGGTACCTCACTGCTACTGTGGCTCTGACACACGTGCCTATCACCACTGCCAACCATTTCGTCAGTTCAGGACCAGGCTGGGGGAGGGGAAGAGGTGAGCTGCCCTGGGGAGCCTGCCCTTCAGCTTGAAGAACTGAGTGGGTGTTAAAGGGAATGGAAGGCCTTGGCAACCTCACATGTATCCACACAAATCATCTGGGCAGAGTCTTAAAAATGCAGCTAGGATCACCCTTGGCCCGAGGCCTGGTAAATGCCTCTTAGAACACCCAAGAAAGGAAGGGGCCTGCCTAGTGGCTGCTCTGAGGCCCTCTCGCCCTCTCCCATTGGCTCTTTCTTCCCTGGAAGAGGACACTGGGGAGACTGGCATGGTGTCTTAGTGCTCTTCTGGGTTCTAGGCAGAGAGAATACTGGAGTGAAAGGTCCCCCTTTCCAGATCTCCCCCACCGAAAGCCTGGGATACCTCTGTATCCGTATACCCAATTTTGGAACTCAGAGTCCCAAAGATTTTCCTCCACCTGTGAAAGACATCTCTGATTATCTTAACCAGCAGGTAAATCCCTAAATTCTCCTACTTCACTGACAAACCGATCGCATGGTCAGGAAATATTCCCTAACCACAGTGGGCAATCCCTCTTAGGGGCCTCCATTCTTTTATCCTACTTAAGAGGCCTGCTTGGCAATGTGCCCATCCATGTGGCACCTGTGCTGGTTGTTGGCTGATTCGAGTCCCTTGACTTTTCCCTGTCTCTCTCCACGTCCCCAGCCAGCCCTGTGGTGGTCCGGGAGTCACTAACTTCAGCTGCCTAAGAGCTGCCCTCAGTCTATTCTGAGTATCCTGTATTCTCCCTTAGGCATCTTGTCCCAACCCCTCATGCCAGCATTTCTTCAAGAGGGTCACAGGTGTCCCGGAATAAGCCCATGACCAGAGGTGGCAAGCCTTAGATTACAAGACCCCATCCACAGAGCATCTCACAGTATTAATATCTTTTGGGCAAGGGGAGCAAATGCTTGCCTGGGCCCCAGATCCTGCATCCCTAGGTGAGAGGCCTCCACCCCAACATACTCCATCTATCACGGTGGTCCTGCAATGTCTGTCCTGCACTGAGTTTCGAACTTTGCAAGCCGTGTGTTTCCTGGCCCTTGCTTTGCGACCCGCAACCGCTAAGAACAAAGGCTCCGGATAGCAGCAGGTTTAAACAAAAGGCATTTTCAATCTCTCTCTCTGGTACTAAGAGGACAAGGCCATGTGTCGCTGTGCCTACAGACAACTGTCCTCTGTTCTCCGCTTTCTCAGCACCTATGAACCGTCCGGACCCTCCCGGGGACCAAAAGCTCTCAGGGACCGGACCCCTGCACAGTCGTTGGGGAGAGTGGAGAGAAGTGCAAGCTCCCCAGCTTTCGGCAACCTGGCTTAGGCTGGCACTAACCGCCGAGAAAAAATAGTTGTGGGTGTGGCCACATTTGTCTCCGCCCCTCACAACCACCAACCGCTGCGAGCCATGGGCCTGGGGGTGTGGTCAAACCTGCTGCGCCACGCCCCTCGCTGCCTACCCGTTGGGGGAGTCTGGCCAAGCCGCCCACAGCAAGCTTCTTGCTGCCTCCAACCTGTGCTGCAAGAATGGAGGTGGGGGTTGGGGAGTATCAGTCAGCTTCATTCCGGCTCTAGCCACGCCCATAACGGCCCAACCGTCTTAGGCAGGAGAGCTTGGGGGTGGGGCCAACCAATCAATCCTCTTACTGCCCCGCCCATTCCCAGCCAGCTCCGCCAACTTCTTAGTCACTCAGCTCCGAGGTCCCAAGGAAAGTGTGTGTGTGAGTGTGTGTAGACCTCCGCTACCCCGGACTCCCAAGCTAGGGGCAAGAACCAACTTAGAGAATTTCCTGAGACATTCCTGATTTCAAATATCCTGTCCCGTTGTCAGACAGAGCAGCCCCCACCCCCACTCCCCACCCTCCCCAACTTCGGAGAATGCCTTTAAGGACTTAGAGAGCCTGGATTATACCGCAAGGAAGTTATTGAGGGCTCCAGTGGAAATCTCAGCTAAATTGGACATCTTGACACACAAGATTGTCCCTAAGGCAAAAAGCCTCTTTATTTGGGGGAGTGGGCTATAGTGGTTACTTTCCAAAGTCTTGAACTGGCTTTGACAATTGCTGGTCTATGGCATTGAGTGAGGAGCGATACATGGGGATATGGTGGCCCCAGGAGCTGTTGTCATTCAACCAATTAGACTGAAAGCCCTGGCCAGAAGTTTTGAGTGATTTCAGGCCCTGCCCCCTCCCTCTTGAGGTTCACAGGATCTCGCCCTCTCTACCAGCAGCCTCTGGACACAAGAAACGGTTGGGCTGCCTGATTTTTGTTGTTCCTTGTCCAGAGTCCTCTCCTGCAAGGGATCATCTGGCCTCTCCTACGATCTGCTTCTCTACTGCCCACTCTGCCCTTCTCACCCACTTGATGTTCCAGGGTAGTCAAGGAGGGAGAGATGACAGGAGATGAGGCGAGCCAGGTATACTCTGATGGAACTTGCTGGAAGTGCTGTCCCTCAGTCTGCCACACTCCTCCCTCCCTCACCCCCAGCGTACCCCCTTTTTAAATAAGACGTTTTAAAGAACACAAGGTAAAAGCAGGTTCAGAGGCAAAAAAAAAGGGGGGGGGGTTGAGCTCTGAAATCATATTCCCACTATTGTTAGAGCCCATCGCTGGAGAAAGCTTTCGGTCATACCTGGGTCAGGGGTCAGAGCCTGGGCCCTGCACCACAGTTCAGCCATGTGTCCTCAATAGGCCAAATAGGTCACAACAAAAAGCAGAAGATGGAGACGTACTCACTGTAGTAGCCACAGTGGGAAGAGGAGTAAAGAGGCCCCGTGGCCTGCACGTCCATCTCTGGAGTCCTGACATGAGTTTTGGGTTTAAATAGAGGGCAAGAAGTGTGCATAGCTAAGCAGTCTTGTCAGGGTACAACCCATGTAGCTCTGCAGATGCAGAGGGCCTTGCAGTCTGCTGGCCAGCCTAGACTCCTCCTGGGAAGAGACAGGGGCAGCCTTGTGTTTCGGTCATCTTGCCTCTGAGTTTTAAATATAGAGGATTGAACCCCCAACAATTCTTCCAGAAGGAAGTGTGATGCTATAATGACCAGGCCCACGGAGGTTAAGAGTCTGTCTCTGGTTATTTGTGACATTTCTATTTTGGTCAACTTCTTGGTTTCTCTATAATCAAAACCCTGAAACAGCATGGATGTAGAAAGCAGAAAGTCCACACAGGCAGTAACTGATTTTAGAGAAGCAAAGGTCTTCGCTACTTTGGGGGTTCTTTTTCCCTGCCCTCCCGTTTCACCCCTAGCACTAGATAGGAGAGAAACAAGGACAGAGGAGCAGGAGAGAGAAAGAGGATGGGGGAGAAATCCCCGAATCTAACTTGTGACCACAGCTACTAGCAAACCACAACCAATCTCCCTAAAGGACCAACAACTCCCCCACCCCCACTCCTCAGGGCCCTAGCATTTGTGTACCTTCTGAAAAGTTCCCAGAATTCTGAACGTCACACAATCGCAGAAATTATCTGCGGCTGGCAAAACCACGCCTCTGCTAGAGCACTAGGCAAATCATTGTCGGCTGTTGTGAAGCAGCCTCATATCCCCACAGCTGGGATTAAAATGGAAGCACATTCTTCTATTTCTGTGTTTTTTAGAAGGAACCAAAATTCTAGAACTCTCCAAAAAAAAGTCACTACAGAGATTCCTTCCAAAAAGAGGTGAGGTCTTAGGGTTCTACAATACATGGAAACAACTAGTGAGATGGGCTAGAGAGTAGGCCAAAGAAAGGAGCAGGGGTGCATTCCCTTGTATGCCTTGCAATAGTGGGCATGTCTTAGGACCAGAGGGCCTGTGAAGTCGGGGGCGGGGAGGGGGCGCAAGAGGAATGGGGAATTTGAGTACAATGGAGCTTGGCTGGTCACATGTGTCAGAGCCTCTCGGTGAACTTGGAGGCAGCGTGGTCTTCCCAGCCAGACTACACGCGGCTCTCTGGAGCTGCACTTCTGCCTTTTCCCTCCACAAGCATTTGGCCTCATGTCAGATGCACTAACTAGTGTATTTATGAGTTCATTCTTGCAGATCTCAGTTCATTCTTTTTTCAGGTCACATTAGAGGTTCCAGAATACTCCCAGGACCTCTACTTGCTAAGTAAGGGCTTCACACCCTAGAACACTCCTCCAGAATTGTCAGGAAATGGGATTTTACTGACTTAATGAGCTATATAGGGTGGTGGCACACGCCTTTAACCCCAGCACTCGAGAGGCAGAGGCAGGTGGAGCTCTGAGTTCAAGGCCAGCCTGGTCTACAGAGCGAGTTCCAGGACAGCTAGAGCTGTTAAACAGAGAAACCCTGTCTCAAAAAAAAGAAAAAGAAAAGAAATATATTCCAGAGTAACCTCTCATCACTGTGTGTGTGTGTGTGTGTGTGTGTGTAACAGAGAAGAGAGAGGGAGGGATAGAGAGGGGAAGAGGGAGAAAGGGTCAGGGAGAGAGTTGAGCAGGGCAGGAATGCTGTACAAACCACGGGTGAGTTTTCTCCTTTGTTAGATTTTTAACAGGTTACACTCAGGCAAAATCTGGAATAGCTGAATCTGGCTGGGGAAGCCCAGGTAGCTGAGTTGGAGTTTTGCTAGACACTTCAACTAGGGGTAGAAGGAGGCTTTGGGGGTGACGGGAGTCCAGCCAACCTCCTAGGCTGCACCTGTTGGAGATGTATTCCCTAGGGCCTCACCTCCACCCCCGTAGCAGCCTCCAGAGCAAATGAGCTGTCAATAGCAAGCACATTTGAGGTCCTCTGCATCCCCCAGTCACATCTGAAGCCACTGAGCTGACTTCACACTGACTATTCAAGTTGCTCCCCTGGAAATGGCCTTGCTCTGGGATGGCCACCATGACATTACTAACAAATTTAAGAAACATAAGAGAGGAATCGTCTGAAAAAAAGAGGAGAACCTGTACTCAGGTCTTGATAAATTGTAAAATGTCTCCCCCATCACCTCCCCCAGCCCATATCTGCCCCCTCATTCCTCTGCGACCTCTGGCCACAGTTCAGTGGTCCTTAAGGTTCAGCATGTTGAGGTAGATAGTGGCCCACCCAGTCCTGAGTGCCACATGGAGGACTGTCACCAGCCAGTGACTCACCATGGGAGTTGCCTTTCTTAATTTTTAAAGCTTTTTTTTTAATATTAAAAAAACCAAACCCCGAGAGTAGCATTTAAAATCTATTGGTAAGACTGAGTGTAGACTGTAGTCTGTTCTCTGTAGTTGGCGATGCTCTCTGAGGTACGACAAAGCCAGGGCTTCCCCCGTATGTCCTCTGTCCCCTCTTTCCTTACCTGGGTTAGATGGCTGTCTTGGACACTCTTGAGACAATTGGATGGCACGTAGAGGGTACAGCACACCTAGCCCAGCCTCCTTATGGACACCTGAGCAGACTGAAGCCCAGAGAGGAGTGGCCTTCCTCCAACCTCAATGACGTTCTCTCCGCTTTCACCCAACACCCACCTGTCCTCTTGTCCTGTCCAGAGCAGCTCTTGGGATGCTCGGTGTAGACAGCCAGCTCCTGCCTTCTGTTTGGCATGGTGAAGGCAGACCTCTCCTCTAGCCCCGCCCATCAGGCCCGCCCCCAGCCTGGCCCTCCATTCACCGCCCTCCTGATGTGGTTCACCACCAGCCTGATGCGTAGGGCTCTCTCCTTTTTAGGCCACTTGTGGATGCAGCTCTGAAAGCATAGCTGTGGGGCTGGCTGAACAGAGCTGCTCTGCAAGCCAGTGACAGGAAAGATTGGCCTTGGTCTTAGTCAGGGCACAGACACTTCATCAATGGTGTCTCCCAGGCCTGAGGCCTCAGTCAGACCTTCCCTAAGCTGTCGCCCTCAGGAAAGGCCAGAGCTTTAAGGATGAGATAGGCTGCACTTGACCGTTGACACGCCATTCATTGGTTATGGTGCCTACCACTTGCCAGAAGACAAGCTGATCCAGTGCTCGGTGTGGCTGTAGTGACGCAGCTAGGACTGTCCCCTTCTGTCTACATATGAAGAAGCTGACACTTGGCCAGAGGAGGGATTTTCAGAAGGCCCTTGACCGTTGATCAAACCAGAACTGGAATAGAAAGCAAGGGTCCAGACCGGAAGGCAGGCCGCAGCACCTTCTTGTCACTAAAGTAATGCCACACCCAGCTGTCTCTCTGCTGACACCCCTTCCCATTTGGGCAGCTGGCTGGCCCCCAGGGGGAGAGGCCCTGCTACAGAAGTGGGGTCTGAGGTCCCATGCAGTGCCTTGTCACTCAAGGATAGGGACCAGATAACCTATTTGCACTGGCATCACTCTGCGTCCCTGGCCTGGATGCTTTTGTCAACAACAGGTGGCCACGGAAGCTGCCCTCCAGCTGCTGGGTCAGTCGCCAAGGTCCAAAGTGTCGACAGAGAAAGATAAAGACCAGGAAAGCGTTTCTCGCACAGTTGGCCCAGAGCAGAGAATAAATCGCCAAAAATGCCCTGAAAAAGGCTATAAAAGGAAAATAAAACAGGATAGTAATTTATGGCATGCAGTAAAAGATCAGGGGAAGTGGTGCGGCCAGTGAAGCTACATTTCCCACAGCTCAGAAGGGAGAGGATGCCTCACCACATTGAGCAAGGCTTAGCCAGGCTGGCAGCCCCAGAATTTTGGAGAGTTCCCCTGTCCCCACATTAAGGTGGGACAGTAAAGGAAACTTGTCTTCAAGCCCTTGTCATATCTGTTCCTTGCAGAAGCACCTGCCCCACCCCACCCCGACACACACATACCTCAGGACCTCAGGGCCTAGCATTGAGTTCAAGTCGCACGTCAAACAGCGTACAGCAGCAAAGAACCTTCCAGTACTTTATCTCATTTGATCCTTACAGAGACTCTGGGAGGGACTGTGTCCTGGGAGGGACTGTGTCCTGGGAGGGACTGTGTCCAGGAGGTGGTAGAGGTCTGGCTGAAGGTCACACAGCTAGTCAGTGGCAAATCCAAGACCTAAACTCAGGACAACCTATTTCAAGATCAAAGTCTTTCTCAAACCCATCTCATCCTTCTTGCTGGGACCAGAAGACTTTGTAATTTAGTCCACCAGTACCCTCTTTTCCAACGTCCTTCCCAGGCAGGAGATCCCAGAAGGCCCTGGCGTGCGTGGAAAGAGGAAACGCCAGAGGTGGGGGCAATAGAACCCTGATTTTAGAATCTATTCCTGGCTTTGCAGGACCTTTCCACTTTGCCTGGCTGGTCAGTACAGACCACACTCTACAGTCCTGAAGGGCAGCGACAGGCCCCTGCAGAAAGCCAGGGCACCTAGGCCTGGCATCCCTTTCCTCCCTGTAGCCTGGGGCACATTCAGTCAGTGCCTGCTGTCTCCCATCTACAAAGTTCAAAGGTAGAGGCAAAATGGCGAGGGTTCCTGCCGCGTCCTTCCAGACTGCATGTGTCATGTGTATGAGCGCAGGGGGAGGCACCTGGGAATGCGTGGTCCCATGCACCCTCAGTCTTGAGACTCTTTCTTTGACTTGACAGATGTCCTTGGGGACTATGCCTTTGCAGCTTGGTGCAAGAAGTAGTGAGATTTTGAGCCCAAACTGTTAGAATAAATTGTATCAGTTCTGGCTAAACAGAGCTTTATTGACAGTTGTTACTTCGACTCAAGCGCCTCCTCCACACCAGACCCATCGCTGGTTCTCCCAGCCAATGATCATTTGCCCTGATCACCTCTCTGAGGCCCAGTTGCAGCGTCTCGTCCACCTCCCACCTTGCTAAGCACCAGCAACAATAAGGGGGGGGAGTACTAGTGGCTGAGCAGAGTGGTCCCCAATAAGCCTCTCTTGGCTGCCATTAGCCTTGAGGTCTCTGACCTTCTAATATCCACCTCTCTAGGTCAAGGACTCAGAGGCAAAGCAAGCCTAAAACTCAGAGAAAACAGCCAAGTCCATATAGGTCAGGGTGTGAGGGCTATGGCAGACCCCCCAGGATTACAGAGGTCCCCCGGTCCTCACCACAGCCTTTAACTCTTCTTTCCCAAAACAGTCCCCCCAGGAGGAAACTCTGCACTCATCTGCACTAAGCCCACATGCCCTGTCCTCCACCCACCCACCCAGCCACAGTACGGAGCTGTGCCCCCCCCCCAACGCCCACCCTGGAGCTTTGGCATCTGTGGTCACCAGGCTGAGCATCTGTGTCGTGGGTTAACTTCCATACCTGTCGAAGGAACCCAGCTTGTCAACCCAGAGCACAGACTTTACATCCTGCTGCGCCCCGCGCCCCACCCCCCAGGCTTTCATAGTCCTCAGGTGGGTTGACCTAAGCTGGGCATCAGCACTAAAGGGATCAAGTTTTGAAGTGATTGACACTTTAGGGACTCAGGGACCTTCGCAGAGCAGTAGGAATTGCCATAAGGTGGCCTCTTTGGAAAAGTCCTGCTTCTGTGTCCACCTTGCACTGCTTGAGAGTGGCCACAGTCTGACCCTCCCTCCTGCTCTCATGAAAACAACTGGGGAGACTCAAAAGGGAGTGAGCCCCGGTCCTGTTATTCATTCAGAGGCCCCAGTCTAAGAAACCCTAACTGCCACCTCACTGGCTTAGCTGTGCTCCTCAGGGACCAGGGTACAGAGCCTTCTGTAGCCAGAGTACAAACACAGGTGTTGGAGTCCCTGCCGGCCTGGCTGTTGGGTGTCCTGCCGGGTCCTTGCCAAGGTCTGCAAACAAGGCCCACCAACTACCTCCCCTTGGCAGTGGAGATCAGGTGGGTGATGGTCTCTTGATGGATGCATGGTTTATTCAAACCAGAGTTACTGTCACTCAAGTTGACAGGAACTCCGGGCCACCAGCCTGCCCTTGAAGCCACTTGTTCCCACCACTACCGTCTCTCTGCTGGTTGACTACTGCGGATCTGGACTCCTGGGAGCCGAGCCAAGGCAGGGAGCTCCTGTGGCCCCGGCTGCATGCTTTAGTGCTGAGATGCTCAGGGCCTGGCTCAGGCACCCACTCTCAGCTCCTGTCTTCATAGAACATGCAAACTGGTTAAGTAGGCGCAGCATATGAGGCAGCGTCTCAGAGAGTGAGTGCCTGCCATCCCCAGCTTCTGTCCAGAGCCCGGGAACTGGTAAAGTGGCACTACAGACTGGACAGTGGATGGAGGGCAGTGGCCTGGAGTCTCGCACTCTGGCGAGGCCAAGTGTAGACGCACACTAAGCTTGCTTTCAGGTGGCTTGGCCTGGTGGGCCTCTGGGCCTTTGTAGAAGCAACTTCGGTAGCCAGAGAGAGAGTAAGGCCAAGTCAGCCAAGGGTAAAGGTGACCATGGGTTTTTAAGTAGCTGGCCTGAGTCATGAGGCTTTCTCCCATGTTGACAAGGCCAGTGGCAATGCGGAGCTGCTCCCCAGACAGAGCTGCCAGCCCCGCCCTCACCCACCATGAGCCTTCTGTCTGTTAATGCACTGCTGAGCAGGCTGACTTTTGCACTGGTGTGCTGATCTCTCCCAGCTAATGTGCACACACCGCTGTGAGTGCGTTGACTCGTGCTGGTGTGCTGATCTCTACTGGCTGTGAAGTCTACACTCTGCTACCTGAGACCAGTGGACCAGGAACAGAGGAAGCCAGGACAGCAGCCTCAGGTCAGGGCCAGGAAGGAGCGACGGATGCTACTCTTGGGATGACTGCCTCTGGGGACCAAATTGGGCAGAGCTGGCCTCTGGGCCACAGGGCTTGGCCCTTCATGGCTGCCCTCACGGGTCATGACCATTATGGGGTCTTGGAGTACCACTAGTGGAGTAACCGCCCCCTGACTGGGACCCAGGCCTGAGTGACCCTGCATAGGTGACTTTGCCTTGTTGTCTTCAGCTATGGTTAAGAGGCTGGGCTGGCAGGAGGCCATTGCTTTGCTTTGCCTTGGCTTGGGTCCCTTGAAACGGTTCTTTTTCTGGCGGCCTCTAGCTCTGTACCTGCTATTATGGCCTATACTCAGCATCTGCAGTGTCTCCTCCCAGCTGGCTCACCCTTCATAATATATTACGGCTTGTTCCGTTAGTTTGTACTTGCTACTGTCTGGTAGTCAGGCACGTTCACAAAAGGCACCTGGCAAGACATTTGCTAATTGCACGCCAAGAAACTCAGCTCTGCTTTTTGACGGAGTATAAAGAAGGCAGGGCCTGGAACCCAGCTTTGGCTCTCAGTGGGTGGCAGTTCGTCAAGGCCTCCAGCCCTTGGTTTCCTGCACCGCTGGACTCCAGGTCACTCCCAGACTCTTATCTTTGGCCCTGACTTTGAGGGCTTGAGAAAACTGGTCATCTATTTGTCATATTTCAAGTCAACTTCACAAAGAATTATCTAGTCAAAACGAGCCGTGGAGGGCCCAGTTCACCCTAGCCGGTCTCTTCATTGACCCGAACTTTGAAAAGTAATTGTTCAAGTCAGCAAGAAGGGCATACACAGCCTGTCACAAATGTCAGAGAAGCTCTGACCAGAGCAGAGCAGAAAGCCATCGGGAATGAAGAAGACAAGGCTGGGTGAGGAAGACGTGTGCACTCACCGGGCCAGGGCCCAGCTGCTGCTGCCTGCACACAGCCGCACTGAGACCTGGGTCCGGCCACACCACTTTCTGACCTCTAAATGCCTCCTGGAGCCTCTCCCCGATTGGGAGGTCTAGGTGGCAAGTCCACTACTGTGCTGCAAGGTCTGGCCAGCCAGGATGGAAGTCAGCCTTGCTCTTCCTTACCTCAGTGCCCGCCCACCCCTTCCGCTCCCTCTCCCCAGCACCCCCATCTACTCCTCAGCCCTTCCTTCCTAGGACTGACTCCAGGACCCATCCTGGGCCTCTGCCCCAACCTGTTCTAAGTCTATCATATAACAGTGAAGCCACTCTTAGCTGAGTGGAATGCTCTAGAGACTCCAAGAGAGGCTAGGGGCTGCAGAGAGGAGCTGCTGGGGTGCTAATAGCTGAGCTGCACAAAAGTGGCAGGGCGGGGAGTCACGGGTTTTGAGTCCTGGTGCCCAGTGAGGTAGGTGCCTGGGGCTTGAGAGTGAGACTAACCAGAGAGGCCGACTGGGCTTGAGTACAGCTCAGGTAGTGCAGTGACCACTCTGATCTCTTGCAGGAGACGGTCTGTTGACGGAGTGGTTGGCTTTGTCTGAGAGGCCAAGCAAGTCTTCGCGAGAGGCTTTGGCATAGACGCAGGAGTCTACCACAAGGGGGAAGAGGAGCAGGGAGAAAGCAAACTTGTAGCACATTGCTCTCCCAAACCCCTTCTTCCTTCAGGGGTCACCCTGATATTTTCTCGGTAACAGAAATCTTGCAACTCAGCCAGCTGGGGCTGGAGGCAGAGTGTTTCTGTGACTTAGAGTGGAACGCCACCCCAGGTGAGGTGGTGACAGCCAGGATGTGGCCCAGGACGGGATGGAACGAGCCAGCGGCCGGAGAGACTGGAGGCCTGGGCTCAGGAGGCGGAAGTGACAGGGGCTACAGAAAGCCCAGCAGTGTGTCCTCGCCTCCCTCGGCACATGCCAGCACCTCCCCAGTTGGAAGGAAGCTGCACTTGGCCTCTCCACAGAAGGCGGTTTTCGGCTCTCTTTTTATCCCCAGTTTATTACTAACAGCCCCTCTCGCCAGCACTTCATAAGGCCTTCCTAGTGATACCAGCACATGAATGAAAAGAGTATGGGGGGAGCAAGTCCTCTTGAGGAAAAGCCCTAAACTGAAGAGGAAAAAAGGGGCTTAGTGACCCAAGGTACCCTGAGCTGTGAATGACTGTGCTGGGGAGGGACCATTCTAGGCCATGGACACAGGATCTGAAGAGTGGCCTTCAGGCCGCAGGCCGCCTCCTTGTCTGGTGCCCTCCTTTCCCTGGGCAGAGGTATGACGGGGGCAGGGCACGGGTAGGGTATATGGTGATGGAAGCTTTATCTACCTTTAAAATTATTCAGGAGGCTCTCCACCCTGGTCTTGAGTGGCCTGTGTCTGGCTTGGCTCTGTTCTCCTCAGCCTCCCTGGCAATATGTTTCCCAAGTATTTTCTCCACTGGGTGAAATGGGCTCAGGCGAAGGACCGAGGCAACAGTGCGCCATGAAGATGGAGTGTCCTCTGATGTGACAGAGGCTATGTCTCCTCCCACAGGAGAAGGGCGTTCTCATTCACTCATTCCTGGCGCTGACACTTGCAGTCCCTGCTTCCCACGGGCCAGCCCCTCTTCGTCCCTACTGCACCAGGCCAGAGCCTCTCGTGAAGCCTTACTTGGCCTCCCCAGCTGGTGCCCCAAGGGAGAAGAGCTCCCCCCAAACCCAAATCCCAGTTCAGATGAGCCATACTTTGCTCTTCCCATGTGAACTTTAGCTTTTGAAGTTGACACATTCTGCTTTCTGGGCTGGAATGAGAGCGTGTCTCCCCCTCCCCTCAACCTGCCCCCCCACCTTGAGCATACTAAAATGACAAAGAAGGGTCATTCTGGGAAGTCCCTGTGGGCTACTAAGTCAGGAAGAACTCAGAGAAAGCCTCTGCAGGGAAGCTGGCCTCCGCCATCCTGGTGCCTCTTGTCTCAATCTTCCTTATCCACTCGGCCCCTTCTTACCAATTGCTCTTTCCCAGTTCCACCCCAACTGTTAGTGACCTTGTGCCCTGAGCTTTTTCCACGTCAGCCTCTGAAGAGGAGACTCTACTGGGCCTGCGCCATTTCCTCACCCCAGGCCTCCCCTGGCTGCCTTGCTATAAGGGCTCTTGCCCTCAGGTCATCTGGGACCAGGCAAAACAAGAGAACCTATTGCACCATACCCTCGGCCATGCTGACTGGCTGGAGCGGGAGTCATAAGGGGTGAGGCAGTAGCTGGTGGTGTCTACTAGACAGAAGTCTGACAGACACTGGGGCCCTGGTTTGGGCCCTGGGGACACTATGTCATGAAGATTGGACAGAGCCAGACTCTGGCACCTAGAGGGCTCGTCTCTAAGAACCAGGAGGAGGGTACCTGCAGAACATAGAATTACATGGGTACCTGGCAGCACCCAGGCACTCAGCAAGGGGTCTCACGCAGAGGAGCCTGAGCACAGAGAGCAGGCGTGGCACACACAGCCCGAGGGATGCAGGCGCACAGCATTGGCTCCGCTGCTGCCGGGCGGACCTGCGCCTCTGTTTGTCTGTGTTTCTGAGATTGGACTGTTAAGGAATGGGGAGCAGTGATCTGATTCTGCAGTCCTGCCCTTGCACGGGCCGTGCCTCCCCAACCCCCACTCCCGGGCCAGCTCTGCAGGCTGCACCCACCCTCAGCCTGAGCTGGCGGTACTCTAAGGAGAGTACGTGAGAACCTGGAGCTCAGAGGACCTGCCTGCCAGCCCAGAAGCCCATAGCCAGCCACCTGCTCTCTGGGTAGCCAGGAAGGCTGGCTTGCCATATAAAAGTCAAGCTCTGTACTGTCACCATATGGGGTTTCCTAAAAGAGAATAGCAAGAGCCCCCCTGAACAGAGGTAGCCTGGCTGTCTCGTCCGTCTGTGGGTTTGGGTGGTTTATGAGCAGAAGGTGCTTCGGAGTGAGTCCAAACACGTTTTTAGAATTCCCAAGCCCTGAACTTGGTATAGGCCCAGTAAATTCCTTTTTCTCTTCTTTTTCTGTCGTTAGGCTCAATCCTATGTGCTTTGTGATGTCACGCCTCTCCAGTGCAGCCTCTCCCCCCACCCTGTGTGGCCTTGTCCCCAGCACTTTCTGACCTTGTCCTCTGCAGCCACCCTAGTGTAGCCACCTGTGCTGGCCTGCAGGGTGGACCACAGGGCAGGGCGCAGGATGAAAGAGAAAAAAAGGCCCCACCAGCCATGTGAACACCCAGATCTTCCTAAAAGCAGGCCTGCCTGAGCCACCTATAGGGAGGGGTAAGTGAGCCCAAGGCTGCTGTCCCCTGCAGGAGATTGCAGTGCGAGGGGGAGGCCTGCCTCCAATAAGTCTGTATGGAGCCGCACAGTTACAGCATGGCAGAAACAGAGAGAGAGAGAGAGAGAGAGGAATTGCAATTTGGGGACAGTCACCTATAATTGTTACCAAACTTTTGAAACACAAAAAACAACAAAGAAGTAAAAGCAGTTGATAATTAAGTACATAATTGTGCACGCCACTTGTTAATTAAGCTTTTTCTCCTAAAACCTGACAGAATTTGTTTACAAGGTGATAGCTGAGGGGAGGTGACATATGGTAGGCCATCTGTGATGTGAACATTTTGCGATGAAAACTTCCTGCCCCACAGGAGGAAGGAGGGTGCTACACAGAGGTTTCTGGAGGGGAGCAATTTATCTTCATTCTCTGCAGAAAATGAGTCGATGTTACAGTGTGAAGACAGAGCTGCTGCGTAGAAGCACGTGGCTCTGCTCTTCTGGACTGCCCACCCCACGGTGGCAGCTGGGTTCTGTGCTCCATGGCCCGCGTCTGTGTCTCTGCTTGTGTGACGTCTCCCTTACATCTCTCTCATGTGCCACTTTGTATGCAGGGAGGAAAAAGCAGAACAGAAAGTAGAGCCAGTTCTTCAGAAGCAGAGACAGTGACCAGACCCGTGCTCACCTCCCCCGTTAGCACATGGCCTCGCAGCCTGGACCCCAGCCCATGTCCTCACTGTAAAATGGAGATATATTACCCACCCTGGCAACTGCCCGGGTGGATGGATGACCTGAGAAGGTGCTAGAAGTGTATCCAACAAATAGGAGGCTCTGACTGTGCATGGAGTCATTAAAAATCACCTGAACTCTGTGGGTGACGGTGAGAGTCTGTGTTCACCTGGCTCCTGACCTAGAGCTAGAGCTGCACTGCAGGCCAAGCCGAGAGCCACGGGCTCACCGGCTACCTGCCACCTGCTTTCGCTGCCTGGGAGGGGGGAGGGACCGTTTTGATAAACAACACCCCCCACACACACACACACACACACATACAGAGATGACCCTGCTGCCGCTGCCCAGCTAGAACAGACAGCTTTGGTCTCTTCTCCTCCTTGGCCTCTTAGTTGAGTCACATAGTACAAAGCATGGTGGTCTCAACTTAGGGACACCCTCCCTCCCTGTCCCTTTGTGCTGTCCCCTTGGGACCTCAGTGAGAGGAGCAGATGGCTGTTAACAAACATGGCTTCCCTGTTGCTTTAAACCTTGCCTTTCTTTGAGTCTTAGATAAGTGGAAAAGTGCTGTGTGCACCCTGTGACATCTGTCCCAGAGTCGGCTGAGTCAGATAAAGGACAAACAGGGAATGTCAGCAGCCACAGGGACACCCCCAGAGCCAGCCTTGCACTACCAACCAACACCCAGCCTTCTGTTTCACAGTATTGCTCCACTTCTGCGGGGGTCACCCAGTGCTTCCCCCCGACACACACACCCTCAGGATACTCTGACCAGAGGGAGGGCCACCTACAGTCCAGCGCCGGTGCAAGGTCTGCGGAACTCCTAGTGTTTCCTCAAAGCACTTGTTTCTCTGCAGGAAGCCAAGGCCCAACATGACCCTAGGAGACAGAGGCTGGTGTTGGCAGCCAGTCCTGCTGAGTGTATGCAGGCAGTATCTGAGTATCTTCTAGGGCCTTCTGCACTGAGCACCTAGGACTTCTTACACAGCCTTTAAAGGAGGGACTCATCTAGGTCAAAGGGAACTAGGGGTCTCTGGTCTTTGAGCTACACCTTCCCCTGCATTCTTAGGATCCTAACTTGGGGGACCTGGTCTATAAATTCCAATCAAGTGGAAAGGCGGCTCCAGCAGCAAGATTGCGAGGGAGAAAAAGCTAGCATCCATGGCTTTGCGCAGGTTGCTTCTGGGCTGGAGCCCTTAAACGGCTGTGGTGCGTCTTCAGAATAAGTTAAATTGCCAAGATCAGCATCTCCTCTTACACACGCTTTTCTTGGGAGAAAAGAGATGGTGGAATTGGGACTTAGTTGGGGGTTGGAGGGTGGAAGTGGAGGCCAGAGAAGAGCCTGAAGGAAGTTCAGAACACAGGTGGGTGGGGGTGAATAACCAGAAAGGAAGGGACGAGGGCCACTCTCGAGGGCACCTGGGAGCATGGCTCTAGGTAGGACTTGCCAGCACAGCTCCTCATGGTAGAGCTGAGGTTGAACCAGCACAGATCCTGGGCCAGAGAAGGCAGGGTCTGTAATGCTGGCCCCTGAGGAGGGGCGTGGCCTTGGGTTGGAGACAGCCTGAGGGCAATAGAACCCTGTTACAGGCTTTCAAGCTAGGGCAGTGGCTGCAGGGGCAAAGGAGAGGAGTGTAGGAATGGGTGGACTGCTAGCATTCGGCTAGCATTCCTGAAGGGTGTCCTGGAGCAAGGAAGCCTCAGTAGGCAAGCCTGGCCCAGGGAGGAGCGGCTCCCAGGCCCGTATGAGGAGCGCCCTTCTCTCATCTCCCAGGCTCAGCCCTCCTCAGGAGTGAATGGCCCAGTGAAGGCCTGAGGGGACAGGCAGAGGCAGAGGCAGAGGCACAGGATCTCCACTGGCCACACAGTGCTTTCCCTTATCCTGGAGGACATAGAAGGTAGCAAGGCCACGATATGGCCTGCCTGGGCCAGGGCAGCTCTGGGAGGCACCAAGAGCCTCCAGACTCCCACTTTGAGTATCAGATACCAGAGGAAGCTGGTGGTGCTCACGCCACACCCACCTCAACAAGTGGGGGTGGGGCTCCTCACTTACCTGTGGATCCAATCCAGTCGTCCTTCCCTCCAGCCAGCTGGTGCTGGCTAGAGGTAAGGAAGTTTGTCTCTTTGGAGGACACAGGCCGGCTCCCTCATTCCCTACCCCCAGCTCCTCAGTGGGCACTGCCCAGCAGTGTCGCCTCCCTTTAGGCCGGTGAGGAGAAGTGCTGTCCTGGCAGCACCCCCTGTAATGGGAAACGCAGCGGGGAGCCGTGGACCGGGCAGCCCTTCCAAGCATTCTGACTCCCGTCCTATCTTGGCTTTTTTCTTAAACTAGCTCAAAAGAAAACCAGCCTTGCAGTCCCTGCCTGGCCCCAGCCCAGCCTGCTGAGTCCGTGGCTCAGCCTTGCTCCCTCTACACTCCCGTTTCTTTGGTGGGGCCTCCTAGGCTTCCTCCCTGTCCTCTAGACCCTGAAATCCAGTCACACCTCTTCACGCTGGAGGCTTCTGGGTCTGCAGGGGCTTGGGGGAGGCGGGGCTCAGAGCCTGCTCTTTCCTAGTGTTGTGACCAAGGATAAAGAAGACAGAATGCCTTGCTGCTGTGGGAGTGCAATGCAAACATTGCCCAGCGGAGCATATGTGCTTGCTGGGATATCAGGGACGTGGCATGACCTACGGGTACAGGGCTCCTCTCTAGAGACCTTGCTCAGAAACAGTGTGAATCGATAGTTCTTGGCACAATGACCACATGGCGGCTCAAGCAGAGGGGACATTTGTCTTCTTGTTAGAAGGAATGAAATTGGAAAGAAGGGCATTGGAAGGTCCCACCTCCCTCTTCCTGCATAAAGGGACAACAATTAGGTGACTTTGTTGGACCCCTCGGAATAAAGGGGGGCTGCCATCTTTTGCTCTCTCATTGATTTGTATCTAGTCCTGACTCTTTGGACAGAGACCTTCCCAGAGAAGGACCTGGGAAGTTACCTCACCACCTCTTACCTTCCTCAGTGCTTGCCCCTCCTCCTAGGTCTCACAAAGAAGGAATAATCTAGTCGCAACACTTCCCACACCCGTGATCCATCGGCTCCCAACCCTTCCTGAGATTGTCAGACCCACCATCTTGAACTAGGAGGTCAGGTTCTTCATCCATCCATCCGTCCATCCATCCATCCGTCCGTCCGTCCATCCATCCATCCATCCATCCATTCATCCATCCATCCATTCACTGTCTACCCCACAGTGTCTACCCCTACATTCCCGGGACTGAGCAGAGCACTGGGGAGAAACCTGCCCTGGTGTTTTCTGGAGAATGCCAACTAAAACTTCACTTGTAAAAACAAAATTGTTGCATTAAACCTTAACAGGAATGACTTCAAGACCTACCCTGCCTATGAACCAACCCTGAGTCTACAAGCTTTCATTTCTGCCTCCAATGCCTCTCCCATGCCAGTGGATAGAGGCTTGCTACAGGCTGGGGGCTCAGGTAGGGTCAGCAGCAGCTGAGGCAAAGGAGCCCCGTGGTGCCAAAGAGCCTGGGCTCTAGAGCTGGGCCATGAGTCGCAATCTTCCCAAGGGGCCAGCAAACCCAGCACGCCAATGATGTACTCACACTGAGAAACAGACCTACCGTGGGGACCCAGGATGCCTCCTGACACCCCTGGCATCTCCTTGCTTGGACAGAAGTTAGATTTCAGGGTTTGAGCATAAGGTCATTTCTTTTGTGACGCCCACCTCACAGCAGCTTGGAGGAGTGTGGTAGTCAGAAGCAGAGCCTGCTGGGGCCACAGGGGCCTTTTGGCTCTTCCCATGATTCTCAGCATCACCAGAAAGTTCTTCTCAAGCTGGGGAACCTGGCTCTGCTCTGTAGTTAGCCGAGACTCCAAAACAGAGATATGTAATTTCCCATAGGCCTTTGTGGGTTTACTGGCCAGAGAATTCTTGTGCAAACCTTGGGGTGAGGTCTTTTGGAGGTACCACGGCACCCCTGCTGAAGCAGGCTCTATCTATAGGAGCTAGAAGGACAGTTGCTCTGTCTGGTGTTCAAATCTATGGCTGTCACTCTCTGCATCTGTACCACCTGGGCATGGCATCTGAGCCGCAGCACCTGCCCTTGGTCACACGAGTGGCACACAGCAGACAAGCTGCCCCAGAGTCATGTGAGATGCTTGCTTATTGCTGAAGTGGTTGTGGCTGGGAGGGACGAACTTGGGGTGTGTGTGTGTGTGTGTGTGTGTGTGTGTGTAGGAGGGGCCAGTTGTGTGTTGGGGTACGAGGTGTGTAAGACTGGCATGTGGGCAACCACTAAAGAGGCTGTGAGCATGGAATACTCTTTTGTGAAAGAAACATACCAAGCCTGACCTGTTGGGCAATAGAGCTAGGTATGATTTGGGGGTCACGTACACGGCCCTGGTGCTCGTGTGTCACATCCTCAGCCCCAGGTTCTGAGCTGACAGCAATAGAGGACAAAAAATGAGCACTTGGCACTAATTAATTGCTAAGATGTGAAGGAAAATTGTTTTGAATATTAAAATTATAGATATAATGCTATTAGAAAGATGATTCAGGGCTTATGAAAACATTATTTATATTGATTTATTCCCAGAGCCATCAAGACTCCTTGAAAATAATTACAGTTGACATTCCCGTTGCTGAAACTGAAAGCTGATCTCACATAATGAAAATGACATGCCTGGGACAGGCTGTGCTCTAGAGAGCTTTCAGACAAAAAACAGTCAACAGACCCCAGAGTCCCGCCACCCAGCAGTAATGACTGACCCCCCCTCCCCCGGCGCCAAAGGGCAGCCCCCAGGCAACTCACAAGAGACCTCTGTGCTAGGGGCTCTCAGACATCGCAGCTGTCTGAGATTGGACAGGGCCAGCGAGGACTGGCACCTGTGGCCACTGCTGGACTGGAGCTCAGTGAGCCATGGGCAGGGAAGAGGCTCTAGACAGGGACACAGGTCAGCTAGGGTGGAGCCTGAGGAACTGGGCTGTGGGGAGACAGTGTGAGGAGGCCCTCCTGGTGCTTTGAGAAATCCCTTGTCTTGAGACAGCCTGGCTCCACTTGTCAGTTGCCGGCTCTACAAGAACCATTGTGTCCTCCTGTCCCAGCTGTTCTCTTGTCTTCCAGCCTGGCTTGCCTCAATCATACAGAATAAGTGTTGTGGACTCTTGTAAAGGAAAGCCTTTCACTGGGGCTGGCTCACAGTTTCAGAGCTTCAGTGCATTACCATCATGGCAGGAAGCATGGTGCTGTGCACGGTGCTGGAGTAGCCGAGAGTTCCACACCTGAATCTGCAGGCAGCAGAAGGGACTGTCACACTGGGCTTAACAAACCTAGACAAACCCTGAGTAGTTTGAACCCACCCCCACAGTGACACATGCCTTCCAACAAGGCCATGGGGGACAAACCTTGACATAATCCTGGAGCTGAGGGGGTGGCCCCAGTGAAATCCTTTCCATGGCACAATGAGCACTGATGGTGGGTGGTGAAATCAATTTCCTGGGCTGCGACCAGCACAACAGAAATAGACGCATCTGTCAAGTAGGCCACATGCAAGTACATGGTGCGTGAGTCAGGCTTTTCTGTTTGTCGCCTGTGGGTCGCCTGTGTGATATGTTTTTGTAAATTTTTTTTTTAATCGCAAGAATTGTCTTCTAATTCTAATCCTATTACTGTTGACTGCCTCTGGCTGAGCTGGCACGTTGGTCTTCATGGCTAAGCTGGCACATTGGTCATCATGGCTGAGCTGGCACGTGGGTCTTCATGGCTGAACTGGCACATTGGTCATCATGGCTGAGCTGGCGCGTTGTTCTTCATGGCTGAGCTGGCACATTGGTCATCATGGCTGAGCTGGCACGTTGTTCTTCATGGCTGAGCTGGCACGTGGGTCTTCATGGCTGAGCTGGCACGTGGGTCTTCATGGCTGAGCTGGCATGTGGGTCTTCACGGCTGAGCTGGCATGTTAGTCTTAATTGCATTAATATCCTCCTCTGTGGTACCAAAGGCATCTCAAACCCCTTCCTTATCCACACCGCTCATCCCGTTTCCCTTCTTCGGTGGTCGACTTACAGCCTGTTCGGCCTCACAGGCAGTGAGCTTTGACAGGCCTCCTCAGTGGGTTTGCAGTCTTTAAACGAAGCATCCAGTTTCCTCTTCCTAGAGTCTGCTGCCTTACCCTGGTTGGGATAGTGTGCAGGCACAAAACACTCGTGTCCTTTGAGCTTAAGAGCTTTGATGGAAAGGAGTTGGACATCCCCGTGTTGAGCCTAGAGATCTTCTGCTTTCTGGAAGGTCTTAATCTCAGTAATGATGCTCCATAAACTAGTCTATATAGCGCTCCTTGTGGTCAAATAGGAGGTCCTTTCAGCATATGCAGCGGTTACATTAAAAATGTATCGGTTCGGCCTAAGATTGCTAATAAAAGACACTGTTCAAACCTCTCTCCACCTCCTCTCCAGGAAGTCCTGCCTTCCCCTTCCTGTCCTTCTGCCCAGCTTATTGGCTAAACGGCGCTTTATTGACAGTTGTTACATCCATTCAAGACACTCCTCCACAGGCAGCCATAAGACAAAGCTGGCCTGTGAGAGCTTTAGCAGTCTTCTGGAGATGGACTCCATGTCAGATATGGCTCTGAGGATCATAGGAGAATAACCAAGCTGAGATCCACGGCAGGATCAAGGTCCGCTATAGGAGGAGTGGTGCCCTGGGACAGAGCTGCGCACATGCCACTGAGTCACCTGGTTGATTGGTGGGTTGCAGCTGGTTATGGCTCCCGAATCACGTAATACATTAGACCAAGAGCAGTCGTCGGGGTCGTGTTCTTCAATGCTGGTGCCCCCTCAACTTCAGGGTAAACCCAGGGTACGAACTCTTTGATTCACTGGGCCAGCCCGATTCTCATGTACAAGAGGAAGATTTTCTTTAAAATACTATACAATACAGGAAATATTGGCGGGAGACAGGTAATAGGCAACTTGAAGAGTCCACCTCCAGGCGTGTTAGCAGAGCTAGCCTCTGGTGCACAAAGGCAGGTCCTGGCTTCCATGGCAACAATAGCCGTAGCCGTAGAGCAATATAGCCTCTTGGTACACAGCTAGTAGCTCTACAGCAGAGGCTCAGGAGGCCAACCTGCCATAACCCGAGTCAAGCTCCATGGCAACCAACCAGAACCCAACCACGAGCGCTGCTCAGTGTAGTGCCCCATAAATAATGTCAGTGCGACTGACGCTCACCACTAAACATGGAGTGTGAGGCAAGTGCCTGTCCAATGTCACTCAGAGAAGCCGAAAAGCTGGGCAGCCTGCTCTGGGCTTCTGAGTTCTTGTGGTCCCACTCCTTTCTGAGGTGCTGGGACTGAGGGAGTGTGTACTATACGGCCTTCTCAGCTACATTGCTTCTTTCTATGACAAAATACCCGGCAAGAAGCAACATGAGGCTTTGTTTTGGTTTATAGTTCTAAGGGGCACATAGTCCATCGTGGTGAGGCAGGCACGGCACAGCACGAGGCAGCTGGCCTCATCCTCAGGAAGTAGAGGCGAGTGCCAGAGTCCAGTTTACTTTCTTCTTTTTACACAGCCTGGGACTGCAGCCACCGTATGCAGGAAACACTCTCAAAAGTACACCCAGAGGTGCGTTTCTGTGGCGATTTAAAGCCCAGTCAAACAGACAATGCTGATTTTTGCCATCACAACTTTTATTCCTGTTGAGTCATGTTCTGATTCCAGATTTGTTCCCAAAAGCTGGGACAAAGGGGTCAGGCACGAAGAGCACAGAGGCCAGGCCAGAGGTCACGTCACCCTCAATGCCATCCTTATAGACTCAACAGCCTTGTCCTTGTGGTGGGTAGTCAGAGTGTTTTCCTTCACCTCGCACAATTCTACAGGAGAAGTTAGTTCCCAGATCCATCCCCACACCCAGTTTTATGCCCATGAAGCACCTGTCCAAGGATTTGTCTCCCAGGGAGCCTCCATAGGCAGGAAGTCCCGGCATCTCCTTCACGGCAGGTCTATGCAGCGCAGGAGCAGGCTTGTGTGAATAAAGGCACCCTTCCTCAGGGATGACAGGTCCCACGGTGGTCCAAGGAGCCTACCAAAGGCAGAGGCACCCCCCCCCAGAGAACTGTGGTCCCACCTCAAGCTTTCTCACCTCTTACTAGTTCAGCCCTGCCCCCTCCCCCCCTCACAGAGAGCTCTGTCATGTACACTTGGGATCAAGGGCTCGGGCAGCTGGCACTCTGTGCCCAGCTTCCAACCAGGGCAGGCAGCTGGTGTGGAAAGTCAGGAGGTGCTTTTTCCTTGCACATGGGGCCCAAAGGGCCTTCTCCCTGGGGATCTAGATCCCCCTTCCCTCCCCCGCCCCCCCTCCCCAGCCCAACTCAGAGAAAAGTTCAGGAAGGAAAGAGCCCCAGAGAGTAGACACAGGACACTGATGACAAGCACTTACTCTTCATCTTTCCCTTGCTTGTTTCCTCCTTCCCAAGAGCCCCTGCTTCCCTTTGGAGGCTCCTGGGGGTCTAGGCAGACACCTACCCTCCTAGGATAGAACCGGGGCCTGACTAGAGCACTCACTGCCAGGGCAGTGACTGACTCTGGAGTAGTCATGGGGCTTCTTATCTGTCTCATTAGGGTGTGTCCTTGGGCTAACCCCTTTTCTCTTGATTGGGGTTGTGTGGAGTTATTTTAGGAGCTTGAGCTTCTTACTAGAGCTAAGGCACTGAAGAAAATGTATGTCTTCCTCCTAGCAAACATTAACTGTGTTGGCTCTAGTTTTCTTATCAATTAGACTTTACTATACAACCCAACTGTCCTCTACAGGAGGGAAAAGAGGTTAAAGGAAACAAGAATAAACCTTCCAGGAATCAGCTCCGCAGGGCAAATTCCTTAGCGTCTCTGGGGCTGTACTCCGATTCTCTCCCAGAGGGAAGCAATCCGCACCACCACAGCCTTCTCTCTCCCCTGCTCTCCCTCACTTCTCCCAGAAACCCCCTGGACTCTCCTCTGGTTCCCTCCTCCCCTCAATGGTCCATTTACAACACAACAGCCCAGTTGGAGTCTCCTGTTCTTTTTCCCAATTCTGGATCCAGGATGGCTCCCCAGCCACAGTGTTTCCAAGGGACAAAGCCTTCACCTGAGGCAAAACCCGCCATCCTTCCACATAACTGCCTATAAATTCTCAAGGAATGGCAGGGTGCAGGACAAGAATTTGGTAGCCATCTTTGCAGCTGCGGTAGAGCCTGCAAGGTGTCCATACCAGGAGGCAAGAAGGAGCGCCTTCTTGCAGGACCCTCCGCAGCTCTGGGGAAGGCTGGCCACTCTGGCGTCCCTGACTCTGAAGCCTTGCTCTTGTTACCCCAGGCCAGGAGTCAAGGTTTGGTCTATTTTGAGACCTAAATCACTGTATGTCTTCCATTTGTTCCCAAAGGAAGGGAGTGGGGAATTAACTCTGTTCTGTTCTCCCCACACAGAGAACAGCTCTCTGCCTTGCTCAGCGCCTTGGGGCAGGAAGAAAGGCCACTAAGCTAGACTGTTCAGGTTTTCACAGTTTGGGCAGGAGTACCTGACACCTAGAGGTGTGTGAGCCTCCCAATTGGTGCCCCACAGAAGAACGGGTGAGGCCTGTGGTGCAGGTCAGCTGACCTGGGTTCCAGGCTTGTTCACCAAGTAGTCTCTTTCGCTCAAGAAAGAATGTGCTGGCTGACTAACATCTTTGTATGTTGCTGTCTTGTTAAAGGTTTTTAAGCGATTTTTGAAAGGGGCCCTGGGTGTGTCTTAAGGTCACTCATTAAGAGGTATCTATGCTCGACCTGAATTTGGAGCCAAGTCCTGTGTGGGGAAGAGTACGCAGTAAGGCCTGCTCTTCAGGGCTGCAGTGTGGGTGGGAACGTGACACGAAGACATACCTTTGCTGCAACAGGTGATTTCCTACCATGGCAGACACAGAGTGCTTCTGGAGCCAACAGCCAGAGAAACTTCTAGACGAGTAGCAAGAGAGGCTACGGGTCTCTGGGCACTTGATCTACAGCAAGGCATCAGGAAATGCCCCCTGGAGGTTCTGGGACATGAGGTCAAGGGCCTGCCTGCCTGCTGGATGCCCCGGCTTCACACAGGAGACAACAGCTTCGGTCATGTGGTGCCTGTGCCCTCCAGGTGTCCTGGGCTTCTGTGACTTGGCTTGGGTTCCAGTGAGTTTCTTCAGCCTGGCCAAGCAGCTGGAGGGTATCTCTGCCCAGTGACTGTACAGCAAGAGGAGCCTAGCTCTGTGAGGCAAGGACCATGGTTCTCAACGGCTGATGCAGAATCCTCTGGCATCTCCTTGGGCAAGAAAGGGACTTACAAAGGGCCACAGGCAGTCAACACAGCACTGGAAGATTAAACAGATAGACTGCGTTTCCAGTGCCTCCCAGCTCAGAAGTGGCAGGGCTAGAAAGCTGCCCTTAAACCTTGGATACCAATGCAGAACTCAGTTCCAAACCAAATCAGATCTTGTGATCTGATTGGCGGGAGACCTCAACCTGGACCCTAAGGATTGTGGGAAATGTAGTTGGCTTCCCAGCCCTCCCAGTACAAAAAGGAAAGCACAGTGGAGGAGGGCAGGACCAGAGTCCCACAGCGAGAAGCAAGGTCATGGGTCCCTCAGCCCTGATCCATACCCCTCTGTGGACTGGCTGGCAAAGCAGTCCTTTGTAAAGTCGGTCATGTGACAAGCACTGTAAGAAATGAAATGAACAGGACAAGCACAATTATTGGCAGCAACAAACCTGAAGGGACACGTCCCTCTCTGCAGAGAGAGATTGAATGAAGTCACGTTATGGACAGAGGGTCTTTGCGTTGGTCCAGGGAAGGTCGGGAGTGGCTCAGCTGTCCCATAGTGGGAAATTAAACCAATTGGCTTTGGTCAAGGACCATTCCTGGGAGGTGGAGGTGTTCGTGTGGGGTATATTTGCCTAGAATTTACTTCATGCCCTAGGGCCCTTCTTTCCTCTCCATCCAGCACCGGGGTGATGAACCTACAAACTTAAGCACTACTGCACACCAGCTCCGAGGAGTCCAAGCAAAGAAGGAACTCACAGGGGATGTGTAGAGAGCCCTTAGGTCCCCAAGATCCCTGGAGAGCGTGTGACTGTACAGAAGGGATACTATGGAACAGGGCCATGGCCTGCCTCATCCCCCACCCCCACCCCAGCTTCAGCCAACCTGAGGAGTCAGATGCCTCATCCCAATAGTTGCTCATCCTGTGGGACCCCACCTAGGTGGGATGTGGGTCTTCTGCCTGGCCACAGACGCTTCTGACAATGCAGTAGGGGGCCGGGCCTTAAAGGATGAGGGGTTTTCAGTCTTACCTTAAGTATGGGTTACCAAGAGAAAGACAGACTTGATCAAATTGGATATTCAAGTCCAGACTAGAAGGGAGCGAGGCAAACCCTTTGGTCTGGCGGTGGAGGGTGGGGCCTGCTGCGGCTCTCCTACCCAGGCCCCACATCCGGCCCTCTGGAAGACTCCTCCAGACACAGGCTGTGGTGTATTCTCCGCCTCCCCTGCCTAGGTCTGCTCCTTAGTGCCAGCATGCTGGCTGGCACCTCATGGGTGTTGGCTAAATGTTTGCGGATTAAGCGGAGCCATCTGGCTAATCTTGTCTGGCTCCTGTCACCACCAGCACTTGGCATTTGCTGGCTGGTAGGGCCTGGCTTCTTTTCTTTTCTTTTTTTCTTTTTTTTTTTTTTTTTTTTTTTTTTTTTTTTCCTTTTTCTCCTTCTAAATTTATTGACATTAAGACTGAAATGTATTTAAATGAGTTTGAATAATCCCAGCCTAGGGTGGAGAGAGAATCGGCCGCAGTCTCAAGCTCTTCAGCAGCAGCACTGGACAGGTACCTCCTCACCTCATAACTGTGGCCTCCTCGCCCCTCTCTGCCTCGACGGTGGAAGTTGCTGGAGAGGTCAATCCTCAGTTTCTCTACCCGAGAGTGTCAACAGGGACGACACACAGCCTCAGTCTTCGCATTTGCCCCTTTATAGAGCTTCAGGAAGTTTCCGGGCACTAACTCCTCCCCTCCTCAAGCGTCAGCCATACTTGTTCAGTAACTCAACTGCCTCTGCCCCGATCGGGAAACATGTAGCATGAAGTAACCACTGGCGACGATGAAGGCCTGAATTGCAGCGTGTGAGGCTATCTCAGCGTGTGTGGCAACAAACCTTAGCCGACCCATGAGGGCACGACCAGGCGGGCCCCACAGGTGGATTGAGATCCAAGTCCAGGAGTGTCCAAAAGTCTCAGATGGAGCCCATGGTGAGATAACCACTGGGCAGCAGACTGGAGGCCCCCTGCGGAGCTGGGGAAGGTTGGCTTCACCGTGCCATACGGTACACCGAACCATCTGGCTGCTTGTGGAAGAGGGTTTTGCTGTGGTCTGGATAGCACAGTGCACACACAGCCCCAGCGGCCACCCATCTCCTCTACAAGGTTCCTATGCCTGAGTGCTGTGGAAACGCCGTCTGCTGTCCAAGGGCAGGTCCCGTCGGGTGATGTAGGTGACAGAAACACCCCTCGGGCAAGCGTGTAACTGAGGGAAAGCCATAAGTAGTCATGTACCCCGAGCGGAGGGCCCCGCCTCTTGTCATGGGTAGCAATATGTTGGATGATGAAAAACAACTAAGGAAGAAGCAAGCACCTGGTCCTGCGTGGGGGTGGGGGTGGGGGTGGAGGGTGGACCATGGCTACGGCCTGATCTTCGAGATCTCTGGTTTCTAAAGTGACTGACATATTTTCTGCCTGGCCTCTGTGGGCCAAGAGGATCTGCTTTCCGGCTCCTGTTAGCTGTCACCATGACATTAAAGAGTAGCAATGGTCTGCTGTCTGGTGGGAGGAGAGGGGGGAGAAATAATGAGGTAATACCAACAGCAGCTGGGTGCAGGGTGCAGGGTGTGGCTGAGGCTGCGTCCTCTACACCTCAGCTCTAGGCAAGGCACCAAGCACCCTGCATCCCACCTTGTCACGCATAGAGAGGGGAACTCATACACAGCAAGATTTCCTCCATTAAGTCAGGGGAAGACTTGGAGCAGGGCCCGGCACCGGCGACTGTGAGGCAGTACAGCCCAGCCCTGTTAAGGCCCTTCAGCTCCACACCTGTCTAGGAAGCAGGTTCATTGGCATTTCTCATAGGCTCAAGGGGAGTCCCACAGTAAGCGGCAGAAGTGGGGTCTGAGCCTAGCACACTCTTGCCCCGAAGCCGCACTGGGAAACTGTCTTCTGCACTCGGATGCAGGATGCTTCCTGCCCAGCACGCCTAGAGGTTAAGGGGGTCGAGGAACCCCAGAGGCTGGAAGGCAGTGAGAATGGGTGTTGCTGAGTGACCAGGCCCCGAGAACCTGGAATGGCATCCTGAACCAGACTGAACCACAAGTTCACCTGAAGCACTGTAACTTTAAGAAATAATAAATGCACCTGTCTTAGGTGGTCCCTTCAGTGTCTTTAGAAATTGTCACTCCTGGTAGCTGATCACCACCCCCATCAAGATACAGAATACTTCCATTGCCCCCCTAAAAGTTCCCTCCTGAAAGGTTTCCAGCCAGTACTCCCCCCCCCACACACACATATACACCTTTACTCCGAACAGCCACACGGGCTGAGTTTTAAAAGATTAGTTGGGAGAGAGGGGGAAATAACAAGGAAAAAAAGCTGTTGTAGGCAGCAAGAAGGAGCAGGCCAGCAGGTGTGAAGAGTGCCTTTCTGCTGTTGTGAGTGGAACAGGGCGGCTACAGATGTCACAGACTGACTAGAGAGACATCATATGAGAAAAGAGCTCGTGGCCTTGGGAGAAGCTGGGACTCCATGCCAAAGGATCAAGAACCCAAGTTGCAAAGAAGCCCATTGCAAGGTGTGCCTGGGGCCATGGCAGCCTGCGAGGGAAGAGCGGGGAGAACCAGGCTGTGTGTAGCTCCAGGGAGCAGAGGTGGTCATGGCCGCACTTGGCGCCTTTGTGCTGCTGCCCGCATATGTGGGCCCCACTGCTTTTTGGTTTTTGAGCAAAACCAGAAGCCTAGATTCGTGAGAGTCCTCTTTTGATTTTAACAGTTGAGAAATACACTTAAATCTCTCCAAAATACCATGCAAGCCAGTGCAAGGGGTCCTGTCCTGATGTGGCCTTGGACTGGACTGCAGGCTCCTGTGGAGGGTAGCGGGGACTTTACCAGGAGAGGGCCCGGTTTCTCCCAGGATATGCACTGGGCACTGAGCTTCTCCCAAATACATACAATACACGTGGGGGATCACCGTCCCTGTCCAGACACAGAGCTGCCTGCAGGCTGGGGCCATGACACTGTGTAAGAAGGTGGAGGCTGGGAAAGCAGCAGGAGATGAGATAGATGTGAATTTAGGGGGGGTGCATATAAAGTCCAGTCAGCTGGACCTCATTTGCGGGGTCGCATATAAAGTCCAGTCAGCTGGACCTCATTGGGGGGGTGCACATAAAGTCCAGTCAGCTGGACCTCATTGGGGGGGTGCACATAAAGTCCAGTCAGCTGGACCTCATTGGGGGGGGGGCATATAAAGTCCAGTCAGCTGGACCTTGTTAGGGGGTGTATAGAGTCCAGTGAGCTGGACCTCAAGGCTGTACTCTTGTCCATGCTCATGGGGTCCTATGTCCTCCACAAGCCCTGGTCATAGGACAGTGTGTGTGACGTGACTTTCCATAATGTGTGGGAGATATCCTGAAAGACCACCCTCCTGAAGGACCAGGACAATTCCTCCCTCCCTTCTTCCCTTCCTCCCTCCCTCTCTGCCTTGCTATCCTACCTCTCACAGCACCCTGCACACACCGGATGGCTCAGTGATGTCCACTCAGGTGGCCATCTTCAGAGCCACATGCAAATACTGAGCCTCTCCCAGTTCAACACAGAGGAATGGAGCAGCCACTCCTGAGGCAGCTAGGAATAGGCCGCAGCATTGAGCGTCCCCCTGAGGTAAGTGACTTAGGGTCAGCGACTGTGAAGCCTCTGGTCCTGGAACTATGGGGCAGGGGTGGGCAGGGGTACCTAAGAATGACTTGTCCAAAGGGCAAAAGGACAAGGATCAGTGTGGTGAGGCAGGAGATGATTGAGGCAGCCTTTGAGGGATAGAGGGTTGAGTGACCCAGCCTGCCGGGGTTCGACTAACGCTCGGGAGGAGAATTCTCCTGTATAGGGACAGAACACAAGACATGAAGGAGAACAAGTCTTTGATCAAGCTCTCAAATTTTATTTTTCAGGTAGAAGGTTTTATAAGGCAGGGGGCAGGGAAGCATATTGCTATGGCAACCCAGCTGCAGGCTATCTCAAGGTGTGAGGAATTCCAAGCAGGTCACAACGTTCTGCCACACCGAATATCTTGCTATCTTTATCTAGTCTAACTGCTAAACTACAACAGGGTGGCTCCGTCTAGATCTTATCTTTAGTCTAACTGCCGAACCACGAGGCTCAGCTGGTGTCTGGTAAATGGCAGACTGCTGGAGACTAGGAGCCTAAAGGTGTAGGCTCTGACAAGATGGCTGAACATTGGCCATATGGCCTACCGTCCCCAACAGTTGAGGGCCCCAGTCACAGGCATGTGAGGGGGTGAGGGACAAGTAGAACAGACTGGCCAAAGCAGAGAGCAAAGAGGAGAGGAAAGAGAGAGGTGCAGGAAACTGGGCGCTATCATCCGCGCCCTCGTGATGGGAGCCACGGTAAAAACTAGGGAAGAAGGTAAGATCCGAAGCCCTCCGCACCCTTCTCTGTAGTGAGGAGATGAGGGAAGGAGAGAAACCTGTTCTTTAGGATCCCAAGTGCGGGATTGAAATGGTCTCGTGAGAGAACAGGTGAGGTTAATTCACTAGACGAGCAGCCACCTCGTGCAGGAGCTTAATTGCTGCCAGCTGAAAAGATCCTGTGACCAGACTCTGGGAGGAGAGATATAAATGAGCCCAGAACTGGCGGCGGTGGGGCCGATTGGAGACTTGGGATAGATTTGGCTGTTCATCGCTGCCCTTCAAGACGCTCCTAGAGAAAACCGCTGGAGGGAAGGCTTCAGAGCTCCGGCTCCTGCTGAGGCTCTGGGGTCTGGTTACCCCAGGTTCCAGTGGAAGAAATCCTGTGGCTCCTGACCAGAGACTCGTTCCTTGGAACTGATAACCTTAAGGTTTTGTTATTGTGCCCACTAATCCTCATTTCCTACTGTTTTGGCTAACTGGGTTATAAGTGACGTAGGCTCAGTCAATAAGTTGATAATAAAATATTCTGATTGAGAAAATTGAGTCTACAGAGATGAGGGAAGGAGTTGAGGCGAGTTGGCAGCTGCAGCCCTTCAGAAGGCCATGGACCAGCCCCTTAAGGGCCAGCAGGAGCAACCGGCGGGGCACAGTAAGGCATGGCCCGCCTCCCACTCCATCTTGAAGCTGGAAGGCGTAAAGTTAACTGATAGGCAGCCTGTGTGTGAAGGAAAAGCCCAGAGGGTGCAGGGCTGAGCAATGAGACATTTTGGATTGCTCATGTGAGGAAAAGCAGAGAGGGGGGCAGGTGAGAATAGTGGAGACAGGACAGCGGGATGGCAGGCTTCTGGGATGCCACCTCAGAGCACTCTGCCATTTAATCCTTGTGAGAACATGAGGGGCTGCTCCCCCAATGGAGAGAACACTGGGGCAGCTTAGCCCCTTTGGCCAGCTTCCTGCACTACTCTCCCCCTCACACTGCTCAGATCCCTGGGAGGCAGGACCCAGGGATGTGGAGTCAGAGAGTAGAAGGTTCTAGAAGGCTTGATTTTTCCTATGTTGGGTTCTCAGGGCTTAAGCTCAATGATGGCGGATTGAAGAGGGAGACAGTGGTCATGTGAAGTTCTGGAGCGGCTGCCAGGGCCTCACAAGACCCCCTGAGCCCCAAAGTAGCAAAGCACACAAGGACAGTAGACCACCTTGATGGGAGGTCCCTAGAGAGTCCTGGAGGTGGCAGGAAGCTGGAATATCGTAGCTATAAAGGAGAGGAGGCCTGCGCGGAACGGACTGCAAGCACGGGTGAGCGGGTGTACGTGGGCTTGCAAAAGCCAACTGGCGGCGCCTCTTCAAATGGAAGCCAGCACAGGTCCAACATGGCGGCACTATTTACACACTAGGACTGACAGCCGGGATGGCTTCTCCCCCTCAGGGCCTCTTGTTGAGCTACCCTCCCCCAGAATGCATTTGATATTCATTGGCTGACACTTGGGAAATCCAGGGAAGGGCCAACAGGAACACCTAGAATGTTCTGTCAGCGCAGCAGGGATAAAGGTAGTTCGCCCCACCCCCAAGCTGTCGCCTGTATCCCGTGGAGGGCCCTTAATCTCCACTCAGGGAAAACTAGATCCTCGGTCTCAGAAAAGAAATTTAGGAGGAGCCAGTACGAATCGTTATTCGGAACAGAAAGGATCTCGGGAAGAACCAGGCTTGCGAGCACAGGTGTGGGGCACTCAAGTGTCTCAGCGTCAGACATGTGACAAATGACAGCTCTTCAGCTACATCTCTAAAGGTTTCTAAGAAACTGTTTGCCCTCAATGAGACTATTAGACGGGTTCAGGGGGCGCTGAGGTGGATGGTGGAGGCGGGGTCATTAGAGCAGTTATTGGCACCACAGGCAGATAACGCACAGGGAGGGCTCCAGGAGGAAACCCCATGGGGAAACTTGGGGGGGAGGGGCCGTATAGTTCTGGGGAGACTCCAGTTCTCCAGAGGGCAGCAGGGAAGCTGTGTGGTAAACAAACTCCTTTGATGCTTCTGAGCCTGCAAACTCATTTCCACAGGCGAGAGGCCTGGGCACCGGAAGTCCATTAGCTTTTAACAGAGTGACCTGTCGGTGGCCAGAGCTGCAGAGAGCAGCAGCTGGGTTCTGAGAATTGTAGCTTAGCTCTGAGGCACATGGTTTAGGGTGCAGGGGACAGGAGCGGGGGATTCCAATCATAAGGCCATCGGGGCTACCCAAGGTGTTGGGGCACATCCACGACTTACTAGAAATAGTGCAAACTGTAGGTTTCTAGTGGGGAGAAAGAAAAGGCTGTGTGCATGGTGCACATCAGTCAGACTTTGAGCAAAATTAGTTGCTGCCTAGACATTCTCTCTTGGAGTATCTAATGGGCCTGGGAAGAAGGCCCAGTGAGTAAAATGCTCATCTGGGGAGCATGAGGACCTGAGTTCAATCCCCAGTATAAACAAAAGCTCTTGGGAGCAGAGATGGGGAGCTCTCTGGGACTCGTTGGCCAGGCTCACCGTGAGACCCATTCTGTAAGGGACTGAGCATGGTGGTGCGAGCACGGGAGCAGAAGAGGCAGGCAGAGCTCTGAGTTCAAGGCCAACCTAGTCTCCATAGTGAGTTCTGAGACAGCCAGGGCTACATAGAAAGACCTCGTCTCAACAAAATAAAACAAAAAGGGAAGAAAAGAAAAAAGAAAAACTAAGGTAGAACTTGACAAAAACTGAAGGCCTCTGCCTCCCACACACCTGTACACACAGTGCACAGATATGAACACACAGATTTTAAAGGTACCTATTGGTCTATCAATTGATCTATCTGGTTATTCACTTTACAAGAGGTGATTCGAGGCATGGCAGTGCACACCTTTAATCCCAGCACCCACCATATGGGAATCTGGAGAAGAGAGCTCATCACTGGAATATCAAAACCACACATGAAGACCTCACGCCAGACTCACGTGTCAGCTAAGCACCCAGAGCAGCAAGGACATTCATATCGCGGGGCCTCTCACATGTCGTGCCAGCAAGACATAAAATTTTAATGACTTTAATGATTAATACCTGAGCAGAACGGGACAGAGGTTTAATATGGATACAGAAATCTGAGTGGCCTGAGGATATGCGGCCGCAGTTGTCAGGTGTAGACATGGCATGTAACCGTGGTGCAGGCTCCCGATGGGCAGCTGCCTCTGCTGTCAGCATATCGAGGCTCAGCGGATCTTGAGGCATGGTCGGTCATCTTAACTGCTGGAGCTTAGAGTGCAATCCCACAGGTTATAGAGGGAGCATCTGGGGAGCTGGAGAGATGGCTCAGAGGTTAAGAGCACTGGTGGTTCTTCCAAAGGTCCTGAGTTCAATTCCCAGCAACCACATGGTGGTTCACAACCATCTGTAATGAGAGCTGATGCCTTCTTTTGGCCTGCAGGTGTACACGGAGGCAGAGCACTGTATAATAATAATAAATCTTAAAAAAAAAAAAAGCGTGTGACAGTTACTGAGATGATGGCGAGACACCAGAGAATTATGCTGAGAAGGGATCCAGTAGCGACCAAATAGAAGGTTTGGGGACAGCAGCGTCAAGTAAGGTGGCAGCCACCAGAAGCTCTAGAAAAGGAACTTCTCTTTTAAGTCCATGTTCTCCCTGGTGTAGTGGTAATCCCAACACTGGTCTACATATTGGGTCCCAGGCCAGTCAGGGCTAGATAGACCCTGTCTCAAAATTTTAAAAAAGTCCTTTTTCTTGAAGAGGCCAGTGAGTCTTGGTGACCTTGCTGGCCGTGGAGACTGGAGCCTTCTAAAGAGTGTTAGCTAGGCATGGTGGCGCACGCCTTTAATCCCAGCACTTGGGAGGCAGAGGCAGGCAGATCGATGTGAGTTCAAGGCCAGCCTGGTCTACAAAGTGAGTCCAGGACAGCCAAGGCTACCCAGGGAAACCTTGTCTCGAAAAACCAAAAAAAATTTTAAAAGGTGTTAATGTTTTAGTCAGGCTGGGGTTGACCTTTGTATAACCTGAAGAAAACCAGCGATGCTAATTTGACCCTGCAATATGGGGGAGTCTCACAGAAGTGACACACAGCTCTAAGCTGCAGTATGGGGGTCTCACAGAAGTGACATAGCTCTAAACAGCAGAAAAGCTTGGGACCATGTAGGGCAGTTATGTCCCAACTGTGCACTGATGGGAGTCATTCCTTCCTCCCTCCCCTTCCTCTTTGTCCCTCCCCCCCCCCATTCTCTTTCCCTGCCTCTCTCCTTCCCTCCATGCCTCTCCTCCTCCCACTTTCCTTCCCTCCCTCTCTCCTCTTCCTCTCCCTCCCTTCTTCTCTCCCTCCCTCCTTTCCCTCCCTCTTTCTCTCCCCTTCCTCTCCCTCCTTTTCCCTCCCTCTCCCCCACTCTTTTCCTTCCTTCCCTAACTTTTCCTCTCTCCCTCCCTCCCCTTTCTCTCCCTCCTTTCCCTCCCTTCCCCTCTCCCCTTCTGCTCCCTCCCTTTCCCCCACTCTTTCCCTCCCTAACCTTTCCTCCCTCCCTCCTCTTCCTCTCCTTCCCTTCTTCCCTACTCTCTTTCCTTTCCTCTAAAATAGAATACCAAGCAGAATATAACAGGATGACCAGTCTGCTTCAAGTTTTACAGACACATATGTGGAGGTGGGGGCTAGATCCAGTCGGCTCAGCTCAACCTCACCTCAGCTGCATGCTGTTTGCTGCATGCACAGGGCAGACAGACCCGAGTGGCACCTGGCCCTGAATTTGGTGACCTCAGAGTCTTCCTCACCTGGAGGCTTCTGGATTTTCTCTGGACAGACCAAACAGCTGATGTCATTTGGAACAGACATCTGGCAAGGGCCAGCCTGGCCCCCATTCAGTGCCCCATGCCAGCCTACAGGGCTAAGGTAGAAGAACCCCAGCTGCTGCCTCTAGGCACAGAACTGGCAAAATGCCTCAGGCCCTGGAGCATCAGCGCCCTCTCCCACCTCCTCCTGCCTGGCCCTCATCTGCACCCTCCTGTGCTCCCCAGACCTTGGAGAATATTTAACCACCTGTTAAATGATTTATCCCATTGAGGCTCCAGAGCTCAGGGCATCTCACGGACCTCCTCGAGAATTAACTAGAGCCATAAATCAAAGCGACATGTGAGAAATTTCAGCTGCCTCAGACAGCAGGCAGCGGCGTGCCCAGATGGGAAAATGGCATTTAGAAGAGAGAGGCGTGCACTGGCCTGGCCCAGAACCACCCAGACTAGCCCAGAAGGAGAAAGGGGGAGGTGGGCCAAGGATGCTGAACTTTGAGAGCTCCGTCAGGGGCTGGGCACGCCTGTGTAGGCTCGTCCACGGCTAGCAAAGCACTAGGCCACGTGTGGCCTCATCTGACTACAGAACAGTCTAGGGTCAGCAGTGCGCTGTGGGAAAAAGCAGCCCTGGGCTCTGGGCACCAGGAAGCTGATGGGGAGGGGCTTGGCTAGTGGCAGAGGCCAGGACTGGCCATGTGCGGCTAAACCGGGCCACCAGACCATGGCCTGGCCTGGGCGCTCTGGCAAGAGGACGCCAGGTGAGGCTATGTTCAGATTCTGGATGGTAGGACCAGATGAGGCAGCCAGGCCTCACAGCCAGCTAGGAGCTGGGCCTCCCGAGTACCCCTACCTGGTTGGCTAGGCCTAAGGAGATGGCCCCTTTGCCCCCCTCATGGGCCTTCGAGCATGGCCTGTATAATCCAGCTGGCTGGGGCACTAGTCGCTCAACCTGTCACCTCACAGCCTTTCTGAACCTAACCAGGCTCCAGGCCATGCTCTACTGGCCAGCAGACCGTGAGGGCAGGAAAAAGAGTCCAGAGAGGGGCAGGAGTCTGGGACCCAAGCAGCCACACTTAGCTCATCTTCCACCAGGTGGCTTATAAGCCCAAGATGGAGGCAGGCTGTTCTTCCTCGTTTTCATTTTTTTTTTTTTTCCACGTATTTCTTTTGTAACACCAAGGCCGTTCTTTTCCAACAGCTGGAGCTATGGGCCTTGTGGAATGTGAGGCAAAGTGATGACTCGAGACAGGGCGGGAGACTGAGGCCTGGGCTGGACCCAGCATGTGGCAGGGGCCCAAGGAGTGCCCCATGGATGGGGAAGGATACAGGAAGGCAGGATACAGGGCTGTCAGGGACCCCAGGACAGATGGAGGGGACCCCACCAGGAGCAGACAAATGGCCAGATGGCAGAGGAAGGCCCCGGCTGCAGCCTCCCCTGGGAAAATTAATTAAGCCTTCAATTAGCACAGTGCCACCCCTGTTGGCTGCAGTGGGCACTCTGGGCCTCGGCTGCCCTGCCCAAGCCAGGAGTTAATAACTTACCCCGTAATGAACTCAGCGGAGAATCACCCAGAAGCACCTGCTGTCCCCCACCTGCCTGCCTGTATCCCAGCCTCCCACCCACCGGCAGCTGGGAGTAGGGCAGCATGGCCGCCCTCTTGCCCCTGGGGATCCCTGGATCTTTTACTAGTCACAGGAAGGAGGCAGGAGCCCAGCAGGTCAGGGCTAAAGGCCTAAAGAGTCAGTGCTGGGGACACAGTCTGCTCTCCCTAAGCTTGGAGTCAGCAGCAGGTGGAGAGGTAACAAACTTGAAAGGACCATCACCACAGGTGTCCTGGGCTGTCAGCCACAGCAGAGCAGCTGAGAGTATGGGATAGGATGTCAAGTGAGGGGAGAGGAGCCGCTCAGAGGCAGCCCAGAGGGTGGGCTCAGACCCACCCACCACAGCTCCGTTGAGAGAGGACAAGTGAGTGGCCCTACACCACACAGGCTAGAATCCTGCAAAGCCTCTTGCTCCCACGCTGGGCTGGGCCATGGCGGGCTGCTAGCCTGGCCTGCTCTAGGCCACGGTTCCATCTCCACAGTGGTGACTAAGGCAACCTGAGGTCCAGAGTCACCTCGGATGGGGACCGGAGCCCTCCTGGCACCCTGCCCGGGGTGGGGTGGGGGGTGGATGGGAGGTGACAGCCATTTCTTACATCCAGCTTGTCCCAGTCTGCACCTGGCCTTTTGTCATGAAAGAGCGACAGAGAGCTAAGACGCCTGCACTTTGACCTCCCGTCCCCTGCTCAGGACCCCAGCCATTCCTCCCACACCAAGGAGGCCAGGCTCTGGGCAAGCACCCAGCTGTGTGAGAGAGAGGGGAGAAGGCCAGGGCGCCTGCTTGAGACAGACAGGTCCTACTGGACCCAGTGAGTTTGCACTGAGGGCTTCAGTGAGCCCTGGTATGGCACTGGGCTCATAAATGCATCCTGTGAGAGGTCAGAATGGGTCAAACATTTGTTCAGTTCGTTTCCTGCGAGTTACACATCTGCTCACACCAGACCCAAAACCAGAATTTGCTTCTTTTAATACATTTTCTCCTGGCTTTTGAAATGGGGTCTCAGTCAGTCTCTACCCCTGTCCGGCCTGGGCCTCTCTCCATCCTCCTGCCTCACTCTGAGTGCCAGGATCCCAGATAGGCATGCACCACCCCCGTGCCTGGTCCCAGACTGAGAAGGCCTTCACAAACCCTGTCTGCAGCCAGCCTCTCCTGCTCAGTCTCAGTACTGGGCGCCTGGGTCTGCGGCCACGAATGATGCTGGAATCCACATGCACTCACTGCCTTGCTGACGAGCCTGCTGTGTGGGAGTAAGAGGGCTGCCAGGAAAATCCCAGTGTGAGTCTTTGGGGACTTTTTTTTTTTTTTTTTTGCACATTGTGTGTGTCTGTTCATGTGTATTCATGTCTGCACAAGTGTGTGGGGACACATGGAGGTGCATGTGCACATATGTGTGAAAATGTGGAGGGGGCCAAGATGAATCCCACGTGTCTTCAGGTGCTTTCCATCGTGTGCATTCATTTTTTATTATTGCATGTGTGTGTGTGTGCATGTGTGTGTGTGTGTGTGTAGGTTGGAGGACAACATTCAGTAGTCAGTTATTTGTGTCTTAGTCAGGGTTACTACTGCTGTGATACCATAACCAAAACACCACCTTCGGTTATGAACACCGTAACCGAAGCACCTTGGTGAGAGAGGCAAGGGTTTGCCTGGATTGCGCGTCCTGAATCACCACCCACTGAGGCAAGCCAGGGCAGGAGCCTAGGGGCAGGCCGTGGAGGGTGCAGCTCACCGGCTTGCTCCTCGTGGCTGCTCAGCCTGCATCCATGACCACCAGCCCAGGGAAAGCCGCCATCCATGAGGAACCGGGCCCTCCCCCAGCAATCACTAATTAAGAAAATGCCCCACATTTTCGGTTCTGCAGCCCAAGTTTTCTGGAGACGTTTTCTCTGCTGAGTCCCTTCCTCTCAGATGACTCTGTTTGTGTCAAGTTGACATAAGGCTGGCGCTCCCCCTCCGCCTTGGGAAGGCCAGGACCATCTCTCTGGCTACAATCACACAGCAGGATGACTGGCTTGTAAGGCTTTACCTCATTCTCTCGGCCCCACCCCCAAGCTCTCTGGGGATTGTAGAGCAAGCCACCATATTTAGTTTGGGTTTTTATTTTGTTTTTCATATTTTTAAATTTTCTGTTGTGTGTCACAGCACAAGAAGTGGTGTGGGGGAGTTAATTCTTCCACTGTGGGTTCTGGAGAGTGAACTCGCATCATCAGGTTAGGCTACGTGGCAGGAGCCTTTACTAGCTGAGTCATGTTGCTGGCCTACATCCTCCTTTTTATTTTATTTATTCATTTATTTATTTATTTATTGGTTTTTCGAGACAGGGTTTCTCTGTGTAGCCCTGGTTGTCCTAGACTCACTTTGTAGACCAGGCTGGCCTCGCACTCACAGCGATCTGCCTGCCTCTGCCTCCCGAGTGCTGGGATTAAAGGCGTGCGCCACCACGCCCAGCTACATCCTCCTTTTTTAAAAGAGTTTTAAAAATGTGTGTGGTAGCCGGGCGTGGTGGTGGTGCACACCTTTAGTCCCAGCCCTTAGGAGGCAGAGGCAGGTGGATCGCTGTGAGTTCGAGGCCAGCGTGGTCTACAAAGCGAGTCCAGGACAGCCAAGGCTTCACAGAGAAACCCTGTCCTGAAAAAAACAAAAAACAAATGTGTGTAGTGAAATATTTGGGAATTCTGGCTTCCTTAAAAAACACAGAAATGTTATGGGAATATATTTGCATTTTAATCCCAGGTGTGGGATACGGGGCTGCTTCACAGCAGGTGACTATAATTTGCCTCATGCTCCAACAGGGGTGTGGTTTTGACAGCTGCAGATAGTTTCTGCAAGTGGGTGATGTTGGAATTCTGGAAACTTTTCATAAATGCTCGGGCCCCAGAAGCAGAGTTGCTGTTGTTGGCTGGTTGGTGTTGGTGTCTGGGTGCTGTAGGTTGGTGTTGGTGTCTGGGTGTTGTAGGTTGGTGTTGGTGTCTGGGTGCTGTAGGTTGGTGTTGGTTGTGGTTTGTGAAGTGGCCGTGTGCAAAGATACAAGAAGAAAGTAGGTGTTGTGGCACGGGAGATCAAGCTTGCCCCAAGGAGCCGCACACCCCTAATCAGGAGTGGTCTAACGATAACGCTGCCCCTTTCCTCTCTATCAAGTGTTAGGTGTTTAGAAGGGTGGAAGAGAGAAAGAAGAACCCACAAAGTAGTAAACGCTGGCTACAGTAGATGGTTTGTCTGCATGAAGGTTGTGCACTGCCTAGTTGCAGTGCCTGTGAAGGCCACAAGAGGGAGACGGGTTCCCTGGAGCTGGTACAGGCAATCCTGAGCTGCCCCATGCATACTGGGCATGCAGGACAGTTGGTAGTGTCTTGCTGAGTCTGCCCAGGGCCCTGGGCTCCACCCAGCACCACACAAACTGCATGGTGGCTCACATCTGTGTCGCTTGGCAAGAGGAGGCAGGAGAATCAGAAGTTCAGGGTCATCCTTGGCTATATAGCAGATTCAAGTTCAAGGCCAGTCTGAGCTACAAGTGACCCTGACAAAAAAAATAAAAAGTAAAATGTATTCCCTGCCCTAGTGTAGGGACACTCCCTAGTAAAAGGCTTTTTTTCAGAGCCTAGTGGGAGCCAGCACACAAGAGTTGCATGAGACATCAGTCTGTGGCACCCCTTATGTAAAGGACACAGATGATAGCATCCCATCCCAGAGGTCTTCCCAGAAGCGGGTGTCCTGAGTAAATACTAGAAACACCCAAACCAGGGGGCTCCTTGTCAGACTGGTTACACAAATCTCTTTACTGAGGGCTGGGCTGACTTGAGGCGGCTCCCCTGGGCTTGGTGCACCTGTGGTTGAGTCAACAGTCATTGAAGAGAGCTCAGTTCCTGGGATTCCAGCCCCCCAGGGACCCCATCACCACAGAAGCCTAGTTCCTAATCAGCTGGTTCCTGCTCAGTAAGATGGGGACCCAGAAGAAACAAAAGACAAAGGCATTTGGGAAGAAGAGATGAGGGGAAGGAAGAATTGGAATAAAGCAGAGGGGGCCATGAAGTGGAAGTTCTGGGTTCTTTAAAAACTCAGTTATGTTATGTAAAGATGTTTTTGTTTATACCCAAGTGTGGGATTTTAGTTTGGGCTTTAGTTTGTCCACAGCTGATTACTGCCTCATGCAGGGCTTGGTCTTTGTCAGCTGCAGTTTAATTCTGAGGAGTATAAATATGAGAGCTCAGAGAGCATGGGGAGAGAAAGGAGAGGTGGCAGCTTGGAGGAGACAGAGAGAAGCCATCAAGGAACGTGTGGAAGATGGCACTACCAGAGAGAGAGAGACAGACAGAGATAGAGACAGAGAGGAGGAGAGGGGGGATAGAAGGAGGAGAGGGAGAGACAGAGAGAGACAGACACGGAGACAGACAGAGACGGGGGGGGGGGGCGAGGAGAGAGGGGAGAGAGGCTTCAATCGACCCTAAACAGCTGGAGAAGTAAAGAGGTCCACACCCCTGCTCCCCATTAGCCTTCTTTTTCTCATACCTAATGTTTGGGCGTCGGAAGGGATTGGGGTGGAGAAGGGAGGTAGAGGCAGTAAATACTCCAAATAAAATAGTTCTGAAACTAGCGTCCACAGTGCAAGGTGGGGGCAGGCCACACAGCCCCTGGGATGGTATAAGGGGCATCTAGTGAAAGAACTATTCGCCAAATGTGTGCACAGGACTCTGGGATGCCAGGAAGGGCAGTGCCGAGTCAGAGCCAGGTGGGCACAGTGGGGACGAAGGTGGCTAGGCTGCAATGCCAGGTGTGAACCAAGGCCTGACCGTCCCGCTGTGCTTCTCCATAGGCCAGCTTCGTATAGAGCAATGTGGGGGTGCACAGGCACCCTTGCCTGTAGAGGAGGTGGGGCGGGGGACATTAGTAGGAAGCAGAGAAATGGGGGATGAGTATTCATCTGAGAGCAAAAGATGGAGGGAGGAGCCTTGAGGTGGAGGGGAGCCTGGGGGGTTTCCACAGCTCCAGCCATAGTGACTCTGTCTTAAAAACCGCCAGCCCTGGGGACAAGTCTGTGATGGCTGGGCTGGCCCAGGGGTCGCCTCCCCCCCCCCCAGCCCACACTGCCTGTGCCAGTCTGACTGACGTTACCAGTTAAGCAGCCTTCTGGTGCACACAGGGCCCCCAAGCTGTGGAGCCTAGGAGGTGGGGAGTGTATGCAGCAGCGGAGCCTCTCTTGAGATTTAGGAGACGTGGGAGAGCAAGCCAAGGATCTGAGAGCTGGTGCCTCCCACAGACAGCAGCCGCCCGACTAAAGGGAGTGGAGACATTTGGAGTGGGCCCTTTAGCCTGGGCGTGATAACACACACACCACTGGAGCTCAAGGCCAGCCTCACATACACTGCGAGTATATAAAAACTAGAAGAGGAAGAGGAGAAAGAGGTTCGAGAAATGACCAAGATGACTTTAATCTCCAAGATTTCAACCCTTCCAGTGGGATGGGGGCGGGGTCCTGCCTGACTGGGGAAGGAGAGGAGTGTGGTGCCTTGGCCCATCCTGCAAAGAGGTAAACTGAGGGTGCTGGGGACCAGCTCCTTGGTAGAGGGTCGGCCTAATAAGCACAGGGCCCTGGTCTGGCCTGTGCATGAATTAAACACAAAAAGACCTCGCAGGCCAGTGGTCACCCCGTCCTCCAGCCTTACCCCCAGTCACTTTTCCAGGGTCTTCCTTGGCTGTGACCAAGAAAGAGGCCAGTTCCTGGGAGCACTCCAGGGGACAGCAGCTTCTTTCAAGCCTGCAGCGTGGCCACCAGGCAGGGAGAGTGATGCCTGAGACATGGTCATCCTTCACAGGCCATGGCCGCCTCTGCACATCAGCGTTGCTCTCTCCTATGTATCACCATTAGCAGCCGGGGAGCGGGAGCGGGAGGGGTCGCAGAAGCAGGTGTGACAGCAGGGACGCGCTCACACCCCTGGGCAGAAGTAAGGTGCCTGCTCAAGGTGAGCTGGGGGAGGGGTTACCCCACCACAGCCTCTGAACCCTCTGTGGGCAACCAGGGCAAAGGGCCCAAGCTCCAGCCCTGTGCCAGGGAAGGCGGCCAGAAAGAGAAACACCCATGCAAGCCCAGGAGCTGTCGCTGTCCATGGTGGGCACAGAAGAGAGGCTGGGTCTCTGTGCCATCCTTCTTTGCTTCTCCAGCTGTTGTCCTCTCTCTGGGGGATTGTTTCTTGTGTGCCCCATGTCCCGTGTGCTCGATGGTTTACTCACTATTGTGTGAAGCAAATGTTCCATTTGCGTATTGGGAATGAGTAAGTGGGTGAAGGAATGCCTGGCTTTTCCTGACTCTCAGAACGGGGTGGTCAGTCTCAGGGCAGAGAGTAAGGCAGGGGAAGGGCTTAAGGCTTCAGTGTTGGAGAGGTTGGTCTGATGTATTTTGATGCTAATTACTGCTTGCTGTCTCTGAGACCCACCAGTGCCTTGCCTAGAGCCTAATCTATTTGACCAATAAAAGGCCATCACACCTGAGCAGGGCAAATGTGATAGGCGTGGCTAAGGCTCCAGGGCTTGGGGAGACAGGGGGAATCTTGGGAAGAAGAGAGACTGGAGGAGAAGGGTGAAAAAGAGGCTCGCCATCATGGGTTAGGCAGAGGAGAAGCACATGGCTGGCGTGGGTGGGGATTTGGCCCAGATGAACAACGTTAGCAAACATTTGGGATTATGGGTGGGAGGTAGCTCGATAGACGTTATTAGAAGCAGATGCCATGGCATTGGGGCAGGGATCCCACACCTGGCCCACTGTGGGAAGTGGTTTAGGGGATTAGTATCTGCCCTGCCCCAGGTTAACTGAGGCTATTTTAAAATATAACAGGTGTCTGTGTCTTAATTGATTGCTAGCAGGTTAGAAAATACTATTGTAATAATAATTATAAGCCTAATGACAAACGTTATTAGGTCATACGGGAAATTTAACTGCAACACATCAGAGGCCAGAGGAGCTACAGTAGTGCTGGGCGAAGGACCCCTTAGCTTCTGAAGGATGGGGGTGGGGGCTCGGAGGGGGCATGTCTGGCTTGGGTAGAGTCAGCTAGAGCCTGGGATGGCTGGACTTGGCAGGAGGCAAGCCTGGTGGGAGAGCTGGTACCCTGCCCCCCCAGACCCCCAGCCTGGGGTGCTGCCACAGCTGGAGTTCTCCCGCAGCCTGGGGTGCTCCCACAGCCTGGGGTGCTCCCACAGCCTGGGGTCCTCCCACAGCCTGGGGTCCTCCCACAGCCTGGAGCCCTCCCACAGCCTGGGGTCCTCCCACAGCCTGGGGTCCTCCCACAGCCTGGAGCCCTCCCACAGCCTGGGGTCCTCCCACAGCCTGAGGTCCTCCCACAGCTGGAATCCTCCCACAGCCCGGGGTGCTCCCACAGCCCAGGGTCCTCCCATAGCCTGAGGTCCTCCCACAGCCTGGGGTCTTCCCACAGCCTGGGGTCCTCCCACAGCCTGGGGTCCTTCCACAGCCTGAGGTACTCCCACAGTCTGGGGTCCTCCCACAGTCTGGGGTCCTCCCACAGCCTGGGGTCCTCCCACAGCCTGGGGTCCTCCCACAGCCTGGGGTCCTCCCACAGCCCAGGGTCCTCCCACAGCCTGGGGTCCTCCCACAGCCTGGGGTCTTTTCATAGCCTGAGGTCCTCCCACAGCCTGGGGTCTTCCCACAGCCTGGGGCCTCCCACAGCCTGGGGTCCTCCCACAGCCTGGGGCCTCCCACAGCTTGGGGTCCTCCCACAGCCTGGGGTCCTCCCACAGCCTGGGGTCCTCCCACAGCCTGGGGCCCTCCCACAGCCTGGAGTCCTTCCACAGCCTGGGGTCCTCCCACAGCCTGGGGTCCTCCCACAGCCTGAGATACTCCCACAGCCTGGGGTCCTCCCACAGCCTGAGATACTCCCACAGCCTGGGGTCCTCCCACAGCCTGGGCCCTCCCACAGCCTGGGGTCCTCCCACAGCCTGGGGTCCTCCCACAGCCCGGGGTGCTCCCACAGCCCGGGGTCCTCCCACAGCCCGGGGTCCTCCCACAGCCTGGGGTCTTCCCATAGCCTGAGGTCCTCCCACAGCCTGGGGTCTTCCCACAGCCTGGGGTCCTCCCATAGCCTGGGGTCCTCCCACAGCCTGGGTCCTCCCACAGCTTGGGGTCCTCCCACAGCCTGGGGTCCTCCCACAGCCTGGGGTCCTCCCACAGCCTGGGGTCTTCCCACAGCCTGGGGTCCTCCCACAGCCTGGGGTCCTCCCACAGCCTGGGGTCCTCCCACAGCCTGGGCCCCTTTCTTCTAGGGACTCTCCCTTCCCTAAGTCTGATCATCCACAGTGATTTGTGGCCCTGACAAGGTGAATTGTGGGTAAAGCGGCTGTCCAAATTGGGAACAAATTGGAACAGCAGCTGTAGCCAGCCGCCATTCATCACAGAGAGAATGGCCACATCAGCAGTGCCGCCAGCCTTCTTTTGCCTGTCCCAGAGGTGACAGGAGCAGCCATGGGTTGGCTGGGCTCCCTTGGTCTTGGCATTTATTGGTCTCACTGCACATCCAGGCACCTGCTGAAACTCTCATGGCACCAACAGAAATCAGACTGGAACTGGCCGCCAAAGTGTCTAGATTTGTTCTTGTTTTTGTTTTTTGTTTTGTTTTTTCAAGACAGGGTTTCTCTGTGTAGCCTTGGCTGTCCTGGATTCACTTTGTAGACCAGGCTGGCCTCGCACTCACAGAGATCCGCCTGCCTCTGCCTCTCTGAGTGCTGGGATTAAAGGCGTGCGCCACTACACCCGCCTTTGTTTTTGTTTTTGTTTTTCCATGTAGGGTTTCCCTTTGTAGGCCTGGCTGTCCTAGAACTCACTCTGTGGACCAGGCTGGCCTCGAACTCTGGATCCTCTTGCTTGGCCCCCGTTTACTGGGATTACATATGTGAGCTGTCATGCCTGATGTCTTTATTTTCTCATTTTTATGAAATAATTAGAATGAAAATTGTTTAAGCTCAAAGTCAAGAGCTAATAATATAGACTTCGCACCCACCTTTATAATTTCATCCCTGAGGAGGCTGAGACAGGAGGATTACTCAAAGTTCAAGGCCAGCCTGGGCTACAGAGATAGATCTTAATAAAAACAAAGCAATAGGCTGGGGAAATGACTTGGTGGGTAGAGTGTACACACTATTCAAGCACCTGAGGTGAAGTCCCCAACACCTACAGGAGAAACTTGGTGCAGGGGCTTGAAACCCCGTGCTGAAGGGAAAGCAAGGACTGGGCAGTGATGGCGCACGCCTTTGATCCTAGCACTGAGGGGGCAGAGGCAGATGGAGCTCTGACTGAGAGCCCAACCTGGTCTATAGAGCAAGTTCCAGGCCAGCCAGACCTACACAGAGAAACCCTGTCTCAACAAGACAGAAGAATCCTTGGCCTTTACTGGCCAGCAGATGTAGCCAATCGGCACACTGTGTATACACCTGCACACACACAATAAGGATGTCCAGTGTTTAAATAAGAGCAGATATCCCTGGTTACACGGAAGAATCCATTACCAAATATTGCATGTGATATAACCCCAGCTCCTGAGAATGACACCTCAATGGCTCCTACACCATGAGGCCAAAGAGCCACAAGCAAGCAGCGAGCAGCAGCCTTGGCCTCTTCCCTTGCCTAGGACAGCAGTCCTGGACCACAGAGCTGCAAGGCTGGGGGAGGAGGAGGAGGTCACAGTAACCCCCAGATGTGAAGCACCATGGAGGGAGGCAGGGGAGAGGACAGGGAGGGTATGGGGGGGTGGGAGAGGCGACTCAGTGTGACGCAAACTGGAGCACGTGCAGGCTAGCTTGCTCACAGCTGCATGTAATTCCAGTTCCACGGATCTTATCGCCCTTTTCTGTCCTCCACAGGCACCTGCATGCACATGGTGTGCATAAACACACACACACACACACACACACACACACACACACACACACACACACACACACACACGGGGTGGGGAGAGAAGAGGGAGAGGGGGAGAGAGAGAGAGAGAGAGAGCAGGGAACTTACAGGGGTGTGGAGGAGAAAAGCCCCACACTCAGGAGTCTTGTCAGAGCCTCTTGCCTTCTGAGAATCCACAGTTCCGGTGCAGACATTTTCGAGGAAGGTTCCAGCACCAAGTCAATATCCCTTCCTGGACGAGAGTGTGAAAGGAGCAATAAGACATGCTGAAAGACTTCAAGCACAGCTGCGCTCCGCTCCCCGCTTCTGAGAATCCCAAACAAGACCAAACAGTGAGAACAACTTCCCTACAGGCCCCCCACGCACCCCTGCTGCAGTGTGATGTCATCATCTGTGCTCTATGGTAGCATTGAGGTGCTAGACACCCTTGGATGTCACCTCAGATGCCACCAAAACCAGGAGACAAAGCACTGCAAAGACACTGGCTGCATGATACTCCCCTCTCTCTCCTCTCTCCTCTGGTTTCCCTGCGTAACACTGGCTGTCCTGGAACTCACTCTGTACACCAGGTAACTCAGAGATCTACCTGCCTCTACCTCCCAAGAGCTGGGATCAAAGGTGTTTGCTCCCACTGCCCCACTCTGAGCCCCTCTCTTAACTCTCATGCTTAAACATGTCTTCAGTAAATTCCAAAGCTGTTTCACACTGGCTGAGCTTGAAATTCTTTTCTTAGTAAAGTCAAGAGTCTGATTTTGACTGTCGATGTGGCTCAGTAGGCAAAGGTGCTTGTTGCTAAGCCCGAGGACCTGAGGCGACCACATGGAGAAAGGAGAGACTAGTCCTGCACGCTGCCCTCTGACCCCGCTGCACGCTGCCCTCTGACCTCCACTGTATGCTGCCCTCTGACCCCTACTGCACGCTGCCCTCTGACCTCCACTGCATGCTGCCCTCTGACCCCCACTGCATGCTGCCCTCTGACCCCCACTGCACACTGCCCTCTGACCTCCACTGCATGCCTCCCTCTGACCCCCGCTGCACGCTGCTCTCACCCCCACTGCACGCTGCCCTCTGACCTCCACATGTACAGTAAATAAGTGTAATTAAAGCTTCCTAAAAGAGTAAGAAAACTCCTCAGGCTGGGGAAGGCAGCAGGGCTGTGCCTCTCTGTCCCGAATGCAGGTGATATTCTCAGGGTGTGTGTCTGTCTGATGGTCAGGGCCTTCCCTGCAGGCCTCAGTAATCTCCAAAAATGTCTTCCTTGAGCCAGTCCTCTGCAGGGAAGGGGCTCTGAGCCATAAGAATTGTGTGGTTGGCAAAGGAAAAAAGCCAAAACAACAACAAAAACAAAAAACCCTCCTTCCCAAGGATACATCCACTGCCTAAACCCAGATCCTGTAAGTACAACCTACTCAGAAACGGGTCTTACAAGGGTGAGTTTGTGCCAAGTCCTCAGCTTGTCCCTAAATGCTGTCACACACCCTAAATTAGAGTTCTGATTACATGCAGGAGCTGATGTGGGGCTGGCCAGCGAGTTACATGACAGTGACAGCAAGCCAGGAAGTGCACTGGGTGGTGGACGCTGAGGCACCAAGGGAGGATGCCCTTGTCAGCTATGATAAGGGCATCAGGCCTCCTGAGTTGTCAGTGGTTTTCTGTTGTTCGAAAACACCAAGTTGGTTATAATTTGTTTTTATAGCCCCAGGAAAGCAATACAGGTATTGAGTGCCAGGAGCCATGTTGTGTGTCAGGAGAAGGCATGCTCTTGTCATTGAGGCAGAAGTGGGTGGGATGAGAGGGGCCCTGAGGACACAGGCAGCCGCCCCTCTCTGGCCTTCTCGCCACATAAGTCAGCACTTTGCCCTCTTAGACCATTGAACTGACTTCCTGTCACTTGCAAGTCAAAGTGTCTGACGCCCTCACCTGACAGTCACCCAAACCTTAAATGGAACTCAGCTCAGCCAAGCACAGTGGTGGACACCTGCAATCCTGTAGCACCCAGATCGTGAGACACACACACACCCTGAAAAGACCACCAGGACTCGATACCAATGCAACACACACAGGGTCCTGTATTAGGGGCTCAAGCTTGGACCACAGTCCTTCCTGACGCAGCAGGATAGGAGAGTGACCCCAAGCTTCAAAGGCAATGGGCTCATAAAGGGGAAAACCGTAGGGGGGGGGCGGGTGGTTGCGGGTCACAGGACTGTTGATCTTTGGGCGGGTTGGGTAAAGGCTGGACCTCAAGGGGAAGTTTTTTAATCTCAGAGGAACATTGGGAGTTGATTGCATCTAATCGCCCAGGTGGAGTTTCTGGAGACTGCTGGCAGGTGCAGTTTATGACAGTGCGTGGTCGTTCCCGGAATGCAGGGAGAAGTAAGGGTCACCTAGAGGACACGCTCTCACAGGACATACAGGACATGGCATTAGTTACAGGACACACAGGCCACAGCATTAGTAACAGAACATACAGAACATGGCATTAGTTACATAACATACAGGCCATGGCATTAGTTACAGAACATACAGAACATGGCATTAGCTACAGAACATACAGAACATGGCATTAGTTACAGAACATACAGACCACGGCATTAGTTACAGAACACACAGGACACGGCATTAGTTACAGAACACACAGGACATGGCATTAGTTACAGAACATACAGGACACGGTATTAGTTACAGAACATACAGACCACGGCATTAGTTACAGAACACACAGGACACGGCATTAGTTACAGAACATACAGGACACGGCATTAGTTACAGGGCATACAGGACATGGTATTAGTTACAGGACATACAGGACATGGCATTAGTTACAGAACATGGCATTACTTTGCTCCTTGCAATCCCAGCAAGTGAGTAGCCATGGCAGGAGGATTTCCCATTTGCCACCAACTGAATGGCAGCCGTCCTGGCATTGTGGCTGAGGGTTACTCGGGTGCTTTGTTTTTTCATTTATTTTTCTTCTTTTGTTATTTGTTAAAAGTTTCATGTGTGAGCCAGGCGTGGTGGCGCACGCCTTTAATCCCAGCACTCGGGAGGCAGAGGCAGGCAGATAGCTGTGAGTTTGAGGCCAGCCTGGTCTACAAAGTGAGTCCAGGATGGCCAAGGCTACACAGAGAAACCCTGTCTCAAAAAAACAAACAAACAAACAAAAATAATAATAATTTCATGTGTGTTTTTATATAAACACATATAGTATATATATAATAGTGAAATTTCCTATTAATCTGTCTTGTTTTTATTTGGGGTTTTGGTTGGTTAGAGCCAGGGTTGCTCATCCTCAGTTTCCCTATGTAGCTGAGGACGACCTTGAACTTCTAACCCTCCCATCTCTACTTAACAAACATCGACATTATAGGCGTCAACAACCACACCCAGTTTGTCAGGTGCTGGAGAGGAAAACCCAGGGCCTCAGGTATGCCAAGCAAGGACTCTGCTTCCTAACTGAGCCACGTCACCAGTGACAGTTAACCTTGACTGTCAGCTCAGTGGGGCTTAGAGTCACTATAAGGCACATCTCTGGTCGTGTGTTTGAAGGTGTTTTAGAGTTTGCCTGAGCTTGGGGCACCCAACCCAAATGTGAACTATCCAACCCTATGGGCGTGGGTCCCAGAGTGAAAAGCCAATGCGACACCAGCATTCGCCTCTGTTGGCTTCCTGACTGTGGACACTGATCACTGGCCTCATAATCCTTCTCATTCACGCCACCACCAGGACTGTACCCTGAAGCCATGAGTGAGGACGAGCCCTTCACCTCTTTAGTGGACTTTGTCAGGCATTTTCTCACAGCAATAAGAAAAGTGGAGGAAGCCGGGAGGCGGCCCAGTGGCTGAGAACATTTGCTGCTCCTGCAGACGTTGGCTTTGGTTCCTAGCACCTGTGTCAGGTAGCTCACAGCTATCCATAACTCCAGTTCCCAGGGCCCCAACACCCTCTTCTGGCCTCTATGGGCACCCACACCTAAGTGGCAGGTACACATACTAAAAATCAAGTGTGGTGGCACACGCCTTTAATCCCAGTACTCAGGAGGCCGAGGCAGGAGGGTCCCTGAGTTCAAGGCCAACCTGATCTACAGGGTGAGTTCCAGACCAGCCAGGACAAGAAGGAGGAGGAGAAGAAGAGGAAGAGGAGAGTTAACCTTTGAAAGAAAAGAAACAGAAAAATCAGATTTCTTACCGCACAATCCAGCTTCCTGCATCAAGAAAATAACCTGCATTTATAAAGACAGTGAGAAAATAGAGGAACAGTGTGTGTGTGACAACAAAACGTGCACTCATAAATCACAGCACGTCCATACCGGGGACACTGTCATCATTGCAAGCCATGTTCCCATGCTCATTATAAAATAGCAAGTGAAAAGCCCACCAATATATAAATATGCATGCATACAATATGCATGTATTTATGGGTTCACACGAACAGTATCTCCAAGCATTGTGCACATGGAGGCAATCCTGTCTCCTTTCCCCAAGCAGGTAGCCCCTCCCTGTCCAGTGGTAACCACTCAGTATTATTCCCCTGTGTGCTTTTAAATATTTACTACCTACGTATGCATTCATAAGCAATGCCTAATGCTACGGGTACATTTTTACATCTTAATAAATAGGAGGCAGCGTGGTGGGACCCACTCGTCCTCACCCGACGCCAGGGGTGCGCATTTAATCCATCTTGACAACCTGGGTTGGGAGTTCATTAATTTTAACTGCTGTCAAGAATTCCATTTCCGAATAGCCCCCATTTTATTTCCTCTCCCTCTGGCTTGTAAGAGCCAAGATTATTGACAACGCTGTTGGCTCTGACATGCCGGATCCCTCAGCTTTCTTTGTGTACACAGGTGAGGCTGTCTCTGGGGATCTGCACCCCAGGACCCAGCAGCCAGGGTTCCCTCCTTCCAGGGTGCCATTTTGTGTTCCTAAGTCAGGGTACCAAGGTGAGTTAGGCCTCCCACCTGCCTCCCAGAGGGGTTGACTCTGTGCTCTCCAGGCTGCTGGCAGGACACGGTGTCTTCAGATGAGGCTCTGCACCATGCAGTACACTCTGTCAGTAGCCGCCACCAGATATGGCCCCTCGACCTCACCAACCCTGGACTTAGCTGGTGAGGGCACAAGGCTAGCTCTGCAAACTGCAGCATGTGCCAGCATCTGCAGAAGACCTCAGTGAGCTACAGGGGCTTGAGGGAGGAGGCCTGGCCGTTCACTGTGGGGGGGGGGGGGCCAAGCCTAAGGCTACAGGATGGCATGGCTGTGACCCATGAACTGCAGGACTGGGAAAGAGCTCTCTCTGTTTTTTGGACCGGCAGTATTCACTGGCCTGTGGGACCCAGGGGGCCCTTAAGGGGTTCCTGTCCCCTGAAGCCTGGAACCTCCCTGTCTCAATGAGGGATGCAGAGGGTTCAAATGAGGAGCCAGTTCCAGAACTCGTGGCTTATGGAAACGCTTTGGCCAAATCAATTAATGATAAAAACCCTTGGGCAAATAGGGCCGCTTTTAATATATTTTTTAAATGTTCCGATTTGAGTGGCAAAAGAAATTAAATTAAGAACTGAGACTCCAGGTCAGAACCTGGCTGCTCTCAATGGTTTTTAATCTCCCATTAAACGATCTCTCTTCTGATAGCTTTTGTCAGCGTGTTCAATGTAATGACCCAGGATGTGCAGCCTGCTGACCTCTTATTCCTTCCCCGTAGCCAAGGAGAGGCCGCCACAGGCAGCCAAGTCCTCCCACCTCTCCGTATGACGATGGGCACATGGGCCGCAGTCATAGAAACTGAGCAACGGACATAGCAAAACCAGGTAAGCTCTGACAATTGTCCAACCCCTCAAATCAGAGGTGAGCCACAGATACCGGAAAACAAGGGGCCACAGGTGGGGGGGTTGATCCCACTGTCCCCGCGCAGTCCCCAGACTTCCATCTCCTCTCAGGTATCACTGGGGCCAGAGAGCTCAGTCTGGGAGGGAGGTTTCCCTCTCCATCTGGTGAAGAAGCAGTAGCCATGCCTGCGTTCCGCTTCCTGTGTGATGACAGACTAATCCAAATTCCAAGAGCTTCTAGGGTGGGTACACAAATGGCTTTGCTGAACAGTTCTGATCTGAGCTACAAAGGACGTTAATTTCCTGTTTTGTGAGAACTAGCCTGGGTGGCTGGGCGACAGCGCTGTCTCCAGCAGGAGGCCTTCTGGGAGGGTGTGGTGGTCTGAATAAGAATGGCGTTGGCTCCCATAGGCTCCTGTGTTTGAATGCTTTAGTCGTAGCCGGCATTTGCAACTTGTGGGCTCTTCTTTCTTCCACCCTTCTCCTCACTTTTCCTTCTGTCCTTTCAACCCTTTAACAGGAAATATGAAAGGGGGGAAAAAAAAGATGGAGGGGAAAGGAACAAGAGCCCTGAATAAAGTCAGGGGTCGGAAAGGGGGCGACACCATCGTTAGACTGCCTCCTGCAGATTAAGGCCATCAGCAAATTTGATCTTCACCTTCTATCTTCTTCTTCTTCTCCTCCTCCACCTCCTCCTTTTTCTTCCTCTTCCTCTTTTTCTTAACAAATCGTGACCAACAGCAACCACCAACCCACCAACCCTGATTCTCGGGGCCCTAGCATTTATTTATATGCCCTCTAAAAAGTTCCCAAAATTCCCAACATTATACAGAATCCATCTGCAGCTGGTAAAGCCAGGCCTCTGCTAGAGCAGGAGACAAATCATAGTCAGCTGCTTCGGTGCAGCCCCATATCCCTACACCTAGGATTAAGATGCAAACATTCTTGCTGGGCATGGTGGCGCATGCCTTTAGTCCCAGCACTTGGGAGGCAGAGGCAGGCAGATCGCTGTGAGTTCAAGGCCAGCCTGGTCTACAAAATGAATCCAGGCAGCCAAGGTTACACAGAGAAACCCTGTCTTGAAAAACCCAAAAACAAAAATTAAAAAAAAAAAAAAAAAAGAACAATAAAATATTTTTATAATATCTCTGTGGGTTACACAGGGTTTCTCTGTGTAGCCTTGGCTGTCCTGTACTCACTTTGTGACCAGGCTGGCCTCGAACTCACAGAGATGCTCCTGCCTCTACCTCCCCAAGTGTTGAGATCACAGATGTGTGTCCCCGCACCCAGTTTTCTCTGTGTTTTTAAAAAATATTTATTATTACATATACAGTGCTCTGTCTGCCTGCATGTACACATGCATGCCAGAAGAGGACATCAGATCACATTATAGATGGTTGTGAGCCACCATGTGGTTGCTGGAAATCAAACTCAGGTCCTCTGGAAGAGCAGACAGTGCTCTTAACCTCTGAGCCATCTCTCCAGCCCATTCTCTGTTTTTTAAAGAAACCAAAATTCCAGCCGGGCGTGGTGGCACATGCCTTTAATCCCAGCACTCGGGGAGGCAGAGGCAGGCAGATCACTGTGAGTTCCAGGCCAGCCTGGTTTCCAAAGCGAGTCCTGGACAGCCAAAGCAACACAGAGAAACCCTGTCTCAGAAAACCAAAAAAAAGGCCGGGCGTGGTGGTGCACACCTTTAATCCCAGCACTCAGGAGGCAGAGGCAGGCAGATCGCTGTGAGTTTGAGGCCAGCCTGGTCTACAAAGTGAGTCCAGGATGGCCAAGGCTACACAGAGAGACCCTGTCTCGAAAAACCAAAAAAAAAAAAAAAAAAAAAGAAGAAGAAGAAGAAACCAAAATTCCCAAATTCCCACTAAGTCATCAGGGAATGGCACTACTTAAGAAAGACTAAGAGGTGTGGCCTTGTTAAAGGAAGTGTGTCACTAGAGGCGGGCTTTGGGGTTTGAAAAGCCAAAGCAGGGCTCAGTGTCTCTTTCTTTCTTCTGCCTGCAGATCAGGATATAGAGCTCTCAGGTCCTCCAGCACCACGTCTGCCTGCACGCTGCCATGCTTCCTGCCATGATGGTAGTGGACTAAACCTCGGAAACTGTGAGCCAGCTGCAGGTAAGTTCTCCCTTTCATAAGAGTCGCCATGGTCTTGGTGTCTCTTCACAGCAAGAGAATACTGACTAAGACAGGCGAGGGGAGCCGCGAGAGGAAGCCATCTTTGGCTGAGGGAAGATGGCATTAGCGAGGAAGATGACACACACACACACACACACAAGCATGTCCCCTCTGAGCTACGGAGACTGTGCACAGTTACACGCAGACCTAGCTGTACTTTCTCAGCCCCACACACCACAACCATAGTCTTTGTAAGGTGTAGCCCCTTTATCTGTGCCTCGGACCGTCTCAGTCGGGTATAGGTCCTTGGGAATGGGGGTTCTCGAAGCGTCGGTGGGCAGAAGACAGGCAAGTGACAAACAGAAACAACCCCAGGGGTGCTGTTTGAATCTGAGTGTATTTTGCAGGCAAACAAGCCAGGTTTTCATACACATCTCCTGAAATGGGCGTGTTCTTTCGTGGTTACAATTCAAAATACTGGATGCAGTGTAATAATGTTGTCATCAATCTTGAACAATCGTTCATAAGTCATTAGATTGGTATCGGTGCATGCGCCCTCATTATCAGTGGTCAATGTTCTCTCATTGTGCCAAACGTCTGTGAGTCAGGACAGTTTGTTTTCTTAGCTCTTCCGCCACTATCTGGAGTTTTCTTAAACACCTTATTTGTAAGTCATAATATAAACTTTTCACTGGTGACTAATTCTTAGCCATGTTTTTATTAACAAGTGGAACAGAACTTAGTGGTAAACTTGTCTGAATGACCCTTGGCTGCAGTTTCAAGTTAAGGGTCTCCTAGCAACACAGTTACCTCTGAAAAGTTCTTTGATAAGAAAATAAAAGCAAAGGCAGAAAGACAAAACGGTCAGAAAAACAGTCAGGATGTTCTTAAAACAATGTGCGTTGTAATCAGTCACTCCTGGCAGGAACATCAGACCTGTTTCCAGAAGGTTCTCCCTTGGGTAGGGGTCACAGCCTCGATTTCTGTAGTAACGCTTGTCACACAGACTCCACTGGAGAAGTCGTGACACATCTGTACTTGTAAGGGTGTGTACACATGAGTGTAAGGGTGTGTACACATGCGTGTAAGGGTGTGTGTGCATGCGTGTAAGGGTGTGTACACATGAGTGTAAGGGTGTGTGCACATGAGTGTAAGGGTGTGTGCACATGAGTGTAAGGGTGTGTACACATGAGTGTAAGGGTGTGTACACATGCGTGTAAGGGTGTGTGTGCATGCGTGTAAGGGTGTGTGTGCATGCGTGTAAGGGTGTGTACACATGAGTGTAAGGGTGTGTACGCATGAGTGTAAGGGTGTGTGTGCATGCGTGTAAGGGTGTGTGTGCATGCATGTAAGGGTGTGTGTGCATGCGTGTAAGGGTGTGTACACATGAGTGTAAGGGTGTGTACGCATGAGTGTAAGCGTGTGTGTGCATGCGTGTAAGGGTGTGTGTGCATGCGTGTAAGGGTGTGTACACATGAGTGTAAGGGTGTGTACGCATGAGTGTAAGCATGTGTGTGCATGCGTGTAAGGGTGTGTGTGCGTGCGTGTAAGGGTGTGTGTGCATGCGTGTAAGGGTGTGTGTGCATGCGTGTAAGGGTGTGTACGCATGAGTGTAAGGGTGTGTACGCATGAGTGTAAGGGTGTGTGTGCATGAGTGTAAGGGTGTGTACGCATGAGTGTAAGGGTGTGTACGCATGAGTGTAAGGATGTGTACACATGCGTGTAAGGGTGTGTACGCATGAGTGTAAGGGTGTGTACGCATGAGTGTAAGGGTGTGTGTGCATGAGTGTAAGGGTGTGTACGCATGAGTGTAAGGGTGTGTACGCATGAGTGTAAGGGTGTGTGTGCATGAGTGTAAGGGTGTGTACGCATGAGTGTAAGGGTGTGTACGCATGAGTGTAAGGGTGTGTACGCATGCGTGTAAGGGTGTGTACGCATGAGTGTAAGGGTGTGTACGCATGAGTGTAAGGGTGTGTGTGCATGAGTGTAAGGGTGTGTACGCATGAGTGTAAGGGTGTGTACGCATGAGTGTAAGGGTGTGTACACATGCGTGTAAGGGTGTGTACGCATGAGTGTAAGGGTGTGTACGCATGAGTGTAAGGGTGTGTGTGCATGCGTGTAAGGGTGTGTACGCATGAGTGTAAGGGTGTGTACGCATGAGTGTAAGGGTGTGTACGCATGAGTGTAAGGGTGTGTACGCATGAGTGTAAGGGTGTGTGTGCATGAGTGTAAGGGTGTGTGTGCATGAGTGTAAGGGTGTGTGTGCATGAGTGTAAGGGTGTGTGCACATGAATATAAGGGTGTGTACACATGAGTGTAAGGGTGTGTACACATGAGTGTAAGGGTGTGTACGCATGAGTGTAAGGGTGTGTGTGCATGAGTGTGAGGGTGTGTGTGCATGAGTGTAAGGGTGTGTGTGCATGAGTGTAAGGGTGTGTGTGCATGAGTGTAAGGGTGTGTACACATGAATATAAGGGTGTGTACGCATGAGTGTAAGGGTGTGTACACATGAGTGTAAGGGTGTGTGCACATGCGTGTAAGGGTATGTGCACATGAATATAAGGGTGTGTGCACATGAGTCCTTGCCTGTTTCTGACACATCACCCCACCCCCTGGGACTGCTCTCATAGCTTCAGGCACCAGCTTGTCTTTCCCTCTCAGAGCCAAGGGATAAGGCAGCATCTCCTGCTGGCACCATCCCTGAGCCTTGGGGGAGTCGGGAGGCCAGTACTCTGCTTGCTGGTTCTTGGAGAGTTGACTTAGTGGCCCACTGGCTGGGGCTGGGATGTGGACCCGGGTCATACTTTTGCACTGAGCTGACAGGTCGGGCCTGGCGGGCAGCCGTTTACTCAGCAGGCTGTCTGGGCACAAGTCCCCAATCCCATCCCTGTCGCCTCCAGCTTCAGTGGACACCACTGCTGGCTGGCTGTCTTCTGCCTCGTGTCTGTGGGTCCTGAGCAGACCCCACTTCCTTCCTGCTCCAGGGAGCAAGCCTGATTGCTACAAAAGGGCTGGTTTCCAAGGAAGGAGCTAATCGCCCAGGCTGCCATCCTAACCCATCCTCACACCCACGTTAACCCAGCTCTGGCCAGCTACTGATGCTCCTTCCCAGTTCAACCCTAACACCCCCACCTTTGAGGTAACTGAGATAACAGCTTCTTCTTAAAGCCTTGCTGCCACAGAGCTGATGGGGTGTGTACTTTGGACCCAGGGCTGCTCTCAGCACAGCTGCCTCGGGTTCATTTGTGCAGCTTCGGTGCCCAAGCCTCCTGCAGAAGGACAAAGAGAAGAATCCCTGTTCTGGAGCTAAACTGAGAATTATTTTTGGAGACTCAGGGCCAAGATTTACCTCTGGTGGCCAGCAGACATGGGGGGGGGGGGGTGGCGGGGGCAGCCACAACCCGCCTTCTGAAGCCCAAATCAAAATGGTTGGAAGCTGAGCAGGCCCCAGCAGGGAAGCCAGTGGCTCGCTCTGTCTTCAAGGGGAGAAAGGCCTGAGGCTGCGGGCTGGGGACATGTCCAGACTCTCAGAGGAGGAGGCAGGAGGATGAGAAGTGCAACCAGCCTTTGCCCAGGACTCATAAATAGTGCCTGGGATGGTGGCACATGCCCTTAATACCAGCTCTCAGATCTGCAGATCTCGGAGTCGGAGGCCAGTCAGGGCTGCATAGTGAGAGCTTGTATCAAAATGAATAAGTGTTGTGAAAGCTGCTCACGGGGTGAGTGAACGAGTGCAAGACGCCTCAGAATCAAGATAAACTTTGTAGTTGGGGGGGGGGGTGTTCTGGGTTCCAAGTAGAGAAGTGGAAGACCAGTCCTCACCTCCACAGAGAACTCAAGCCAGCTTCCCTGCCCCAGCCACACTCCACGCCCGGCCATACCTTCACTGCTCCTGAGGGGGCTTGGCAAGCTTAGATGCCTGTGTGTTCAGGATCTGTGGGAGAAATGGGGGGAGGGCACCAAGAGAAGAGCTTCTCTCTCCTTCTAGGTGCAAGGGACCATGGCAGGACTACCCCAGAGGGAGGCAGCCAATGCTGAGGAGCCTGGGCTCGCAGAGCTGTGCAGCCTGAGCTCCACTAGGCTTGCCACAGTGTTCTCTCTTTGTCCTGTGACCCCAGGCCAAGGCCTACCTCAGGAGACTGTGAGAATTATAGTCTGCAGGACAGCAAGCCAAACTTGGCAGCCATGCCGGATCCCAGCCAGCCTTGAACGGCCTCCATGCCTATTTCCCCTCACCCACCATGAGCTTGGCATCCACTTCCGGCCAGCTGCTGGGTGACAGGCTTAGCACTCCACTTCAAAGCAAGCACAGGAACCCCTCCCCTTGGGCGCCCACCTCCTAGCTGGGAAAGTACATTTCTGTATATCTATCTCTGTGTGTGTGTGTGTGTGTGTGTGTGTGTGTGTGCGCGCGCGCGTGCACGTGTATGTGTCTTTGTGCATGCTGGCACATAGGCCAAGAGGACAAGCATAGGTGTCTGACATTTATTTCACAGAAGCCTCATTTAAATTCTTTTATTTTTATTTATGTGTCTGTGTGCATATGCTGATGCCAGGGGAGCCAGAAGAGGGAGGGTGGTGAATCTCCTGGCACTGGAATTACAGCCAATTTTGAGCCACTCGCTGTGGGTGCTGGGAACTGAACAAGAGTGTCTGGCACAGGCAGCAAGCCTCTTTAACCACCAAACATCTTTGCAGCCCTCCATCCACTTTTTACATTTAAAATTTTTTATTTTATGTACACGGGTGTTTTGCCTGCATATGTGTATGTATACCAACATGAGTTCAGTAGACAGAAGAGGGGTTCAGATCCCCTGGAACTAGAGTTATAGATGGTGGAGCTGTGAGCCATCTTGTGGGTACTGGGAAACAAATTCAGGCCCTCGGGAAGAGCAGCAAGTGCTCTAAGCAGCTGTGCGTTCCACACACACACACTTTAGTACAGGAGTCTCCCTGGCCTGGAGGTCACCAGACATGCTAGGCTGACTGGCTAGCAAGCCCTAGAGAGCTGCCTGTCTCTGTTCCCTGGGTTTTGGTTTGTTTGTTTGTTTGTTTGTTTTAATGTCAGCACTAGGGTTATAACACAGCCTGGATTCTCTTCCCACGCATCCGTCACACTTGTTGCAGCAGCTATATCTCCCCAGCCTGGAAATCCATGTTAACAGAGAAAATATCTAGTATGCAAATAGCTATCTCACTCCTGCCTCCTCTAAGATCAAGGATAGAATGACAATAAAGCTAAAGCAACCGAGAAAACTACAGCAGAACAAGGGAGTTCAGAGGGAGGGGGAGCAGCCAGGAAGTCCTTCCAGGGAGATGTGGCCAGATCTGAGTGAAGCCAGGAAGCACAGCCGCTCTGCAGGCTCATCCAGCAGCAGGTGCAAGGCCCCCTGAGCAGGATGGTCCGGGGTTCACCCGGAGAAGAGGAAGAGGAAGAGGGCTGGGAGGCATCAGACCACAGAGGAAAGGACCTGGTCAAGGTCACACGGCTCACCTTGGCTTCTAGCTTGAGTGACGGGGAGCTACCAAAGGCTAAGAGGACTGGTGAGGGCTGACTGGGGTCTTCGCAAGAGCAAGTAGTCAGACAGGGGAGGGGCCTGGCTGGGAAGCTGCTGGACTCCCACAGCGAGCAGGGGCAGGTGGGTGGGGATGGGAGGGTGGGTGTGTGGAGAAGGCGGAGCTGACAGCTTTGCTGACAGTCTGGCTTTGAGAAGCCTCTGTTGCTGTATAACAAACCACCCCCAGTCCTCTGTGGCTTCAAATGACCACAGTTGTCGGTTCTGTTCAGGAGTATGCAGACTCAGGCAGGCTCCACTCCACCCCGTGTGACAAGGGGTCCCCCTGGGGGGAGCCACCCTTCCAAGGCTGTTTGCCCGCATGCTAGCACACAGCCTGCCGGGGACTGTGGCCCTGGCCTCTCTTCACCAGGTCTCTGGAGATGCCCCTTGAGCAGCCCATGCCACAGTGGATGACTTCTGGCAAGTGTCCAGAAGCCAGGCGCAGCTATGACCCAGCTCGGAAAGTGGGAACTTGGCTTCTGCCGCCCCCTATTCATCAAGAGTGTCACCAGAGTGAGCTGAGCAGGGTCAGGAGTACACCCTAACACTGCTCAGCAGGAAGGCTTGTGGCCCTGGGTGTAAGGGAGGAAGCTAGCAGGCAACTGTAGGACTCTCATCCGGTGATGTCACCTACAGCCATCACCTTACTCTCCACAGACAGCTGTGCAACCTTGTCCAAGCCCATGTCCCTCACTGGGAAGGGACCACTAGGGAGAAGTGATATTTTGGCTGTGGCCCTTCTGGGACACATCGCCTTTTCATTTCTGGAGAATAAACAGAAGCGACTGGGAGGAGCACTGGGAGCACGGGTGGGCTGGGCTCTGCCTTTGTTCCTTAAGTAATTGCAACATAAATGTCACCGCTTGGAATGAAAAGGTCGTAGGGACGGGTAAGTGATGGCCCAGCTGCTGCTTTGGCCATCTCTGCCCACAAGCCTGCTCCTCCCCCACGTGTCCCTCCAGAGCCCTGGGACCATCTGCGCTGTGATCCTAGTGAGCTCCAGGTGGGAGGTGAAGCCAGGCGCCTATCTGCCTGCAAGACCCAGACCTGCAAGGCTCTCACCACCCACCCCACCCCCCAGCTTTGCCATGCAGCCCAAGTAAAGAACCTGGGGTGCAGACGATTCATCCCATTCTAGACCACTAGGCCTGTTTGCCTCCTGGAGCCTCCCAGAGCTGGAGCCTCAGGAAGACCACCTGTCTGGACTGTTTGTGGGGCAGGCTGCTGTCTGAGTAAAAACCTCTCCTTTTTTATTATTAATACCACAGATATCTCCTGGCCAGGTAAACCTGGCAGTGAGGAGGGCGCGGAGGACTGAGAGGAAGCAAGTGCATGTGCTACCCAGGGCCAAGGTTGGGACCGGGGCCTCTAACGAGTGTCTCAGTGTGGCTTTGGCCCAGGGTGCAGTGAGCGAGACGTGCATGAGATGCAGCTCCCCGGCAGAGCATTTGCCTAGCATGTTTTTTTTCTTTTTTTTTCTTTTTTGGTTTTTCGAGACAGGGTTTTTCTGTGTAGCCTTGGGCATCCTGGACTCACTTTGTAGACCAGGCTGGCCTCGAACTCACAGCGATCCGCCTGCCTCTGCCTCCCGAGTGCTGGGATTAAAGGCATGCGCCACCATGCCCGGCTTTGCCTAGCATGTTCTAAGTCCCAGGTCTCACCCACAGCACTACAAACAGGAAGGGTCTGTGACCTTCGCTGGGGTAGACACTGGGCATGGGATGAAAAAGATGGGTCTTGCCCCTCCCGGGCCCAGGTGCGCCAGTCTCCCTCTCTTGTGCAGCTGTCGGTGTTCTCATCCTTCAAGCCTCAACACAGAGACCTTTCTCTAGGAAGTCTCTTGTCTTAGCTGGTGTTTCTAGTGCTGTGATAAAGACTGTGATGAAAAGCAACTTGAGGGGGAAAGGGTTTATCTCAGCTTACAGCTCCCGGGTCACAGTCTATACCTGAGTGAAATCAGGACAGGAACTCAGAGGCAGGAACTGAGACAGACTCATGGAGGAATGAAGGGATGCTGCTTATCAGCTTGCTCCTCCTAGCTTGCCCACTTTGTTTTCTTATACACCCCAAGACCTCCTGCCCAGAGGTAGCACCATGCACAGGGCTGGGCCCTCCCCCACCAGTCATTAACCAAGAAAATGCCCTCAGACAGCACCAATCTGATGTGAGCATTTTCTTACTGAGGGTCCCCTGTCCTAGGTCTGTCTGGGTCTCTGTCAACTTGACAAAAGCCAGCCAGCATAGCCCCAAGCCCCTGACCCACCTGAAACCAGCACACCCTCAAGCCCCTGACCCACTGTCTCCCTTGCCCTGACCCACCTGAAGCCAGCTCACATCCCCATCCATGGCAGCTCATCCCTGTGGTTGCTCTTTGTCTAAAGGCGAGGATCCCCTCCCCCCTTCAATGCCCAGCAGTGTGCTGCTCTTACAGGACCTTGGGAAATGTTTCCTTCTGCCTCTCAGCAAGTGTCTGCAGGGCCCAGCCTCTTGGAGGGGCTGTTTAGTCCTCACCACAGTGCTTGTCACCATGTATTTTAGTTCGTGTGGGGTGTGTGTGTGTGTGAGCATGTGTGTGCGCGCGCATGTGTATGTGCACGCATGTGTGTGTGTTGCCCATTTTCCCCAGCAGAATGTAAACTCCACCAGGCTGTCTGTTTATGCCAGCTTTCTTGGCTGCTGTACTCCCAGCGTCTGGAAAAGCTCCCAGCACAGAGAAGGTGCCTAATGGATGCTTGTTACAATTCTCTCCTGAGAGTGTCTTTCCAAAGTGCCGTTTTCCCCTGCCTCGGTGCACAAACGGGACACTCCTGATGGGAAGCGGTTTGCTCTGCGTGGGAACCGCGAGAGCACGGCAGCTCGGCGGTGCTTTCTTCCTGCATGCATACGTCTTGGTTCAGTCTCTCAGAACCTCAAAAGGAGAAAAACAAAACAAAACAACAGAAGCTTGTAAGGCAGAATGAAGGTCTTTGATAACATTTGAGGGTCTGTCTCCTTCCTTGTGAAAATGGGTGCTGTTTCCCAGGAGTCTGTCCAGAAAATGAACTAAGTTAGCTCTGAGCCCTGCTAAGGAGGACTGCTGCTTTACTTCAGCTGATGCGCTTTGCTTGAAAACTCAGAGACAACCCCCCCCCTTTTTTTTTTAGATCAAGTCTCACTATGTAGCCCTGGCTGGCCTGGAACTTGCTATCTAGACCAGGCTGGCCCTGACCTCACAGCATTCTACCTTGAGTGCTAGGATTAAAGACATGTACCATCAAGCCTGCGTGAGAAGCTGGCCTCAAGCTCCTTGTGTAGGCAAGGATAAAGGATTTCTAATCCTCTTCCTCCACCTCTTCAGCACAGCTACCCCTGCCTTGTGTGATCTGTGGGAATGCTAAGCAAGCATTCTCCCAACCAAGCCAGGACCCCAGCCTTCCACAGCAAGCCGCTGTCCTAGCTAAGAGCCCGGCCCTCCACCCCAGGCAACCGCTCAAGCAGAGAGCAGACTAGAGACCAGCTCCAATGCGTAATGTGGGGTCTATGGTAGCACCCCACTCCTGGCTGAGCTGGGGGCTTTGGTAAAAGCCTTGGCCTAACCCTAGAGCTAAGACAGAGGAGCTGGATCTGTCTAGGGACCTCAAGTGGCCTCACCCTGAGACTTGTTTGCAACTACTGGTACCCCAAGGTGCTAGAATAAGCCTGTGGGCTACGGCTGGGAACCTGCCTTGGTAACAAGTACAGATGCTGCTGGAGGGACTGGGACCCTCTTAGAACAAGTCTGGTGCCAAAGTGAAGCTCCCAGCTGTGCCTGGGTTCTAGCTGGGGAGCTAGTGGGAGGGACTTATCCACTTAGGGATTGTTATGGACTTTAAACAGCGGGGGACTGTTTTCATAGTAATTTTTAACATTTGAAAAGAAAGCCAGCACTTCCTGCATGATGTGAATGTCAATTATCTATTCAACCTAACAAGCATGTATTATGTGCCTACTGTGTGCAGGGCAAAATTTTAAATGAATCAGATAGTTCTCATTGTCTGGGCACTTGCGAGCCACAGTTGGGGAGCGCGACAGATAAAACAGCCTTAATAGATGGGTGGCAGCGCAGGCTCTGAAGTGTTTACAGGTACAATGGGAACACAGGTGGCCATTAATTCCACCTGAGGAATCAGGAAAGGCAGCCAGAGGGAGGGTGGCATTTCCCATCAGTCTTGAAGGACCCCAGCCAAGGGAGCAGTGGGAACAGAGCCTGAGGGAAAGCTGTGGATGCATTTTTGAGGACTTGGACCAAAAGCCTGGGGTCCTGTGGCCTTGAGGACGGGAGGAAGGAATGGAAGGGCCTGGAGGCAAGCCAAGAAAGGCAGGTGGTGAGGTTTCTCCGCGACTGTGGCTTTGCATAGAGCCCTCAAAATCCTGAAGTGGAAATAGGAGCCCCATGAGCCCATCAGAAGGATGGCTGGGACCCAGGCCAGCAGCACAAGCCTGTCATCACAGCATCCAGCCGGCAGACGTAGGAGGACCTTGAGCTAAGACAGGCAGGGCTACATAGCAAGACCCTGTTTTAAAACCAAGCAGACCAGACATGGTAGAACACCCTGTAATCCCAGCGTTTGGGAGATGGAGGCAGAGGGGGCAGGTCAGGTCAAAGTTCAAAGGCTTCTTCTAATATGTGGTGAGTTTGAGGCCAACTTGGACTACATGAGACCCTGTCACAAACAATAAATAAGGCCGCTCGGGGGATGTACAAGTGAATGGGGCCAAGAGGAGGAAGGCATGACGGGGGCTGTGGGGCCTGGGCTGGGGACAGTGGGAGAGAGAAGGACCAGCCTGGCCTGGAGGGGGCAGGACCCAAACGCTCTGGTCACCTGCTTGGCCAGCAGGGCTGTGTCTGACCTTGCACTCTTGCTCGGCTGCAGCTGATTGGTCCACATCCAGACCAGAGATCTAGGGAAGTGGGATTGCTGGGTGCGCTTCTGGGGCTCTGTCAGAGAGGCCTGTTCTGGAAGGCCTGTGCTACACAGAGCTCACGCGCGCGCGTGCGCGCGCGCACACACACACACACACACACACACACACACACACACACACACACACGGCCTCTAGGTCTAGACAGGCTGGATGCTCAGTCTGCTCCAGAAGACCTAGTGTAAACTGTTAGAAATAAGTAATAAATGCGGGGTTAGAGGGAGAGAACAGTCCTCCAAGCGAAGTGTCTGCACACGGCAACCTTCACTCTTTACCGAGAGGTGCATTTGGAAGGGGGAACACACAGAGGCAGGGAGTAGATTAAGTTTTATTATCCAGATACCTAATCTGAGAAGAACTGGCACACAGGAAATGGAGAAGGGAGGAGAAAGGGGTCTCGGCTCCAGCCACCCCATTCCTGGGACACAGCAGAGGCCTTTGCAGAAACAAAGTCTGCTGTGTGAAGGGTTTAAACATTGGCATAAACGTCTTATAAGGTGGGGAGATAAAGAGACCTGAAATCCTTGTCCTAAACACAACGTTTACAGTATTTGATAGAAAAGCCTCGTCGCTGGTCATACTCACACAATCCAGGGGCTTCATGGAAAAAGAACTGAATTTTCAGCCAGAGCCAAGGCAGGAGCAGCGGCCCAGTCAGGCCCATAAAAGCCTTTGGACCCCCAAAGAAGGGTTCTTCTGCCGCAGCCCTGCCTGTCAGGGAGGGAGCTCTAACACACACTCTTGAGGCTAGAGCACAGGCTGGAAAGTGAGGCCTGAAAAGCTTTAGTTTATAAAAGAAACCAGTTTTCAAAGAGGAAGACTGGAAGCCACTAACACCCCACACCTCCCACCTCCCACCCCACACCCTGCAGCCACTACCACCAAGGCAAACAGAACAGATAGAGCTTGTGCCAGAAAGCCAGCACATGCAAATATATGCAAATGTGAAAGAAAGCCTTGCATAATGCAAATGACCCATAAAAGTTCCATTTGTTTGTGTGGGGAGCTGCTGGATGCCTAACCCTCCTCCTACTTGCAGCCCACCTCTTCCCTTGGAAGCTTATCTCCCCCTGCCTCGACCCCCATCCCACAAACATACGGGTTTCTCTGTGTAGCCCTGGCTGTTCTCCAACTCACTCTGTAGACCAGGCTGGCCTTGAACTCAGAGATCTGCCTGCACCTTCCTAGGGCTGGGATTAAAGGTGGTAGTGGCCCGCTAAAGATTTATTTATGTATTTGATGTACATGTGTATTTTGTACATGTTTATGTGTGTACATTTACACACCAGAAGAAGGCATTGGATCCCATGCGAGTGCAATTATAGACAGTTGTGAGCTGCCACATAGGTGCTGGGACTTGAATTCAGGAGCCCTGGAAGAGCAGCCAGTGCTCTCAACCACTGAGCCACCATCCCTCCAGGCCCCTATTCCTTATTTCTTACTATCTCCATCCAGTTGTTTCCCCCAGGACATGAGACCCTGGAATAACCCCAACCACACATGGCCACGAGCCCCACTATTTGTCCCTATCGACCAGGCCCAGGGTCCTGGGAGGAGGAGCTTGGCTTCCCAGCAAAGAGAGTAACCCCGGAGCCTGGCAGCTCCTGGTGGAGAAACCTCCTGTGTTCTTGGGACCACAGTAGCCACTGGAAGCTTCCAGGGACTCTGGACTCTGTGAGCACCAAGGACAGGGATGCTCTGTGGGCCTGGTGAAGATGCTTCCAGCAGGGGTGAGTGTGGGGAGGCCTGGGGCAGGCCATGGATAATGAGGGGCCTCTCAGGCGCTGGCACAGCTGCCACCTACCTTCCCTGACTTTCCCTTGGAAGTGTGTCATCGTGGTGACAGCTCCTCGCCTTCCCATCACCGGCATCCTCTGTCCTCCACTTGCCCCATGCTCCCTCCTCTCCACATCCTCTGCTGGCTCTCCCCTTCCGCCTCGCTCCTCTCTCTAAATTTACCTGGCAGGGCTCTCCAGAGAGGAAGAGGAACACCTCCCTACCGCTCAATGCCCCAGAACTGTTCTTGGACCTCAGTGACTCTGGGAGAAGACAAAGAAAAAGGAGCCCAGCTGAGGGTATCTGTGCAGCACCCCAGGGAGGGCAGACAGGGACTAAACAGTGATGAGGAGAAGCCTAGCACTGCAGGGCCCATCCAGCAGGGAAGGGACCCAGGAGAGCAGTCCTCTTCTCTCTGGTTCCCAAAGCCTGAAGAATACTTGTCACCTGCTAATCGGACCCGGCAGGTGGAATTAGATCACAGGCTGAAATGAAGATATCAGACCACAAAGCAAGGGACAGTAACCAGACTTGGCAGCTGCTCAGCCAGGGGAGCCGCCCGCCCCCCCACCCCCCCACCATGCACACACGCGCGTGCGCGCACACACACAGGCACACACAAATTCACACACAGCACACACACACAGGCGCACACAAATACACACACATGCACACACACACACAGGCGCACACAAATACACACACAGCACACACACACATGCACACACACATGGCAGACACATGTGTGCGCGAGCACACACACACACTTTCTGTCTCCCACGGCCCTCAGCTCATCGAGCCATCTCCCTCCACATGCAGCCCACAGATGGATGCAGAACTGTCACAGATGCACCAACTAAACACCAGGCTGGACTCACTGATCCATCTTGTCAGATCAGGCTTAAGTTTTTCAAAACCATCCCCACCCTAAAGTTTTGGTGTTTGTTTGTTTGGAGACAGGATTTATCTGTGTAGCCTTGGCTGCCCTGGACTCACTTTGTAGACCAGGCTGGCCTCGAACTCACAGTGATCCGCCTGCCTCTGCCTCCTAAATGCTGGGATTAGAGGCCTGTGCCGTTATGCTCTGACTACATTTTTTTTTTTTTACAAAGATCTTAAAAAACAAACAAACAGAAAGTTGCAAAACATAATCTAATCTAATGAACCTCAAAGTGGCCACTACCCAACAGCCACAGCGTCTGTCTGGCCCCACCCTCCCCCTTATTCTGAAGCCAACCCCAGCAGTGCACCATGTTTCCTGTTCTTGTGTCCACAACATATCCGTGTTAGCTACTGTGGCTATGACAAACACCTGACAAAAGCTACTCAAGAAAGGGTTTGCTTGGCAGAGGAGCCATGGCAGGCGGGATGGGAGGCGGTTGGTCACGCTGCAGCCACAGTCATTAGGATGGAGGCTGGGGCTCTGCTCACTGTCCCGTCAGCCTGTGGACAGTGCCACTTGCCTTCAGGGTGGGTCTCCTGCCCCCAGTTAATTCTCTCAGGAAGCATCCTTACAACAAGGCCAGGTGATTAAACCCAGTCATGTTGACTGTGAAGATTGAATATCCACAATGCCTGGAAAAGATAAGAACTTTTAAAATATACTACATTTTAAATATGGTGCTTTTAAATACACTACACTTGCGTATTGTGTGTTCATGTGCACAGCACACACTCAGAGGTCAAAGGTGAGCTCGTGGAGGTTGCCTCTCTCCTGCCACCATGTGGGCCTTAGAGATTGCATTCAGATCGTGCAGCGTGGCAGCAAGCCCTGTAGCCACTGAACTGTCTCTATGCCCAGGCTCCTCATCTGCCGAGTAAAAACACTACGATCAGGTGTCAAAAAACTAAATATGCTGGCAAGATGGCTCAGCAGGTAAAGGTGCCTACACCAGACCTTATGACCAAAGTAAGTCAGTGCTTGAAGCTCACATGGTGGAAGGAAACAACCCAGTTCCTTCAAGTTGGCCTCTGACCTCCACTTTCATGATAGCATGTGTGCCCAACTCTCTCTCTCTCTCTCTCTCTCTCTCTCTCTCTCTCTCTCTCTCTCTCTCTAGCAAATAAATGTTAAAAAAAAAAAAAAAAAAAAAAAAAAAAAAAGCAGTGCTCCAAGCTATTGCCACTTTTTATGTCAAATGTGTTTGCTTGCTTGCTTGTTTATGATTTGGGGGGTTTTTTGAGACAGGGTTTCTCTGTGTAGCCCTGGCTGTCCTAGACTCACTTTGTAGACCAGGCTGGCCTCGAACTCATAGCAATCCACCTGCCTCTGCCTCCCAAGTGCTCGGACTAAAGGTGTGTGCCACCATCATATGTGTGTGTGTTTTAAGATTTATTTATTTACTATGTATATAGTGCACTTTGCCTGCATGTATACCTGCAGGCCAGAAGAGGGCATTAGAGGCTATAAATAGTTGTGAGCCACCATATGGTTGCTGGGAATTGAACTCAGGTCCTCTGGAAGAGCAGTCAGTGCCCTTAAACCCTGAGCCATCTCTCCAGCCCTTCAAATGTGTGTTTTTAAATGTGTATTTTCACACTTGAAAAGGTGGGAGCCATAGCCCTGAATGTCTGCCTCGTGTCTGTCTGTAAGTGTTCCCACTCACCCTAGCAACATCTCCAACACTGTTGTGAGGAGCAATTTCAGGCTAGAACCTGGGTCAGACTCTCCTGTGCTTGTCATTTTCGCCTGTCTTCAGCTGAGCTGAAAAGAGCTGTACGGTGTCTGGGCTGGGTTGCCTACTAGTCTGGGCTGGGCTGCCTGGGCTGGGCTGGGCTGGGCTGGGCTCACCAGAAGGAGGAGAAAGGTGGACTAGGGGCAGTGCACTCAGGGCCGCAAGCCATGGCCAAAGTCACGCTCAGAAAAGTAAGTGGCCTTAGCATGAGGTCCTAACTGAGGTGAGTGTCAACTGGCAGAGGGGTGAGGAGGAGACCCAGGACCTCCAGACTCCAGCGAACCCCAAGGAAAGCTGGCTCAGCTCCCAGAGCCTGCTCTGAGACAACTTGGAGGAAGGGGGTTGAAGGAGAAAGCAATTGGGCTGGAAATGTCTTCTCTTGGTTGGGGGGTGGGGCAGCTGCAGCAGAGTGGGCTTAGCCAGCCTGGGTGCCACACTGGGTGCCAGCTGGGTGCCACGCTGGCAGAGCCACTGCTGTGAATTGGGAGACGTGTGAGGTTCCTTGGGGATCCCTGAAACCACTTTGGCAGGGAACCCCGGGAAGGATGGACTTCTCCCAAATGGTGGGTGGTGAAGGAAGCAGTCCCCCAGCTGGTACCACAGAGGAGAAAACTGAATGGAGTCCCAAGCCCCCCTAAATGCCCCAGCTCTGTGGATGCAGCTCATCATGGGAACCAGGGTTTCCTGGATGGTTGGGTAGCCAGTAAGTCTATCCCCTTGGTTGCTACCTTCCTGCAAGTGTGTGTAGGTGCACATGTGTGCGCTCTCTCTCTCTCTCTCTCTCTCTCTCTCTCTCTCTCTCTCTCTCTCACACACACACACACACACACACACACACACACACACACACACACACACACACACTCAAGCTGTCTGCCTCCAGTCGGCTCTGACTGACTGTTTACTTACCCGCCTGTCCAAGCAGTCACTGGGATTCCTTCTTCTGTATTAAGCAGTTTCTGTCATGGCCGCTTCACGCGCCCTGCTCACATCTCTCCTCTCTGCATCCTACAGGCAGGTTTCTGACAAGTCCATTTCCCTACAAAGAGGGGGAAGGTGTTGGAGGCAAGGAGGTGGGAGGGTCTGTCTTAAAGCAGGAGCCCAGCAATTGTGAGTTCCAAGGCCCCCTAGCCAGGGCTGAGCAGAGGCCAGAGCGCATGGGGGTGCTGGAGAACCCCCAGGCTTCCTGAGCACCAGATGTGCCCTGCACATACACATCAGACATGTAGACCTGTGTGTGAGCGAGCTTTTAAAACTAGGTATTCATGGTTCCGAGGGACCTGGGGGCCAGCAGGGATGTCACTCAGTTGGAAGCATGCTTACCCAGCTGGCGTCTGAACCCCAGTACCAGATAAACTGGAGGTGCTGGTATGTAATGGAAGTTTGGTTTCTTTGTAAACTCTGTTGGGTTATGTAACTATGTTTTTGTTCTAATCCTAAGGGTGATAGTTTAGTTTGGGCTTTAGCTTCCCAGCACCTGTTAATTGTCTTGTGAGGGGCGTGGCTTTTGTCAGCTGGCCTTCCTTGCGCAGCTAGGGCTCTGAGGATATAAATAAGAACACAGAGCGAGAATGTGGGAGGGGGAAGGAGAGGGGGGAGGGGAGAGAGGGGGAGAGACGGGGGGGGGCGGGGGGAGTAGAGAGGAGGAGGGGAAGGAGTTTAGCAGTTTGAAGAGACCACAGAGGGATAGAGAGAAAGCTTTGGGGGAGCAGTGGCTTGGAGGAGACTGCTGGCTGTGTCTCCTATTGACAGAGATAAGTATTGCCCCAAAAAGAACCCAATTGATCCTAAACAGCCAGGAGAAGCAAAGGGGCCCCCTTCCCCCACTCACCTTTTTCCTATGTACAGTTGGAGGTTGGAAGGGAGGTTGAGGCCTAAACACCCCAAATAAAGTAGAGCATAAAAGAAAGAGCCGGGCGGTGGTGCACACCTTTAATCCCAGCACTTGGGAGGCAGAGGCAGGTGGATCACTGTGAGTTCGAGGCCAACCTGGTCTACAAAGTGACTCCAGGACAGCCAGGGCTACACAGAGAAACCCTGTGTCAAAAAAAAAAAAAAAAAAAAAAAAAAGAAAGAAAGAAAAGAAAAAGAAAGAAAGAGCACTACCCAGGAGGTGGAGGCAGGGAATTAGAAGCCCAAAGTCAAAAGTCATTCTTAGCTGGGCAGTGCATTTGAGGGTAGTTACAGGAGACCAGCTTTTTATTCTTCTTTTTTCTTTCTTTCTCCTCCTCTTCCTCTTCTCCTCCACCTTCTTCTCCTCCCCCCACTCTCTCCCCATTCCTGGGGTGTCTGCACTGGTCCTGGCCCTGCGTCTCCCAGTCTTACCTTTGTGCTGATTGTCACAGGCTGCCCTGTAGCTTAGCTTCCTGGGCATCTTGCCTGCTGGCTTCCTGTCAGTTCTGCCCCTGAGGCTGCTGGCTGGAGACTGGTGGGCGGGAGAGGAAGCCACAGAGCTCTCCTCGGTGCTTTGGGGTGTCTGCCAGCAGCTGCGTATCCCAGCACCTACTGGCTTCCGTGGCTTTTCCTTCCTTGTAGCCCAGCTTCCCAGCAGTGAACTCTGTCCCACCATCCAAGGCAAAACAGATCCCATCACCCGCACCCCCACCACCCCACCCCACCCCGGGTGAATTCTGGTCATTTCATGTAAGCCTCCTGACTCCTTCAGTGAGCCACCTGGTAGGACTCAGGTTCCAGCCGGGTGCCGCAGCTTGTTCCTGCAATCTTGAACTTGAGAGGTAGAAGCAGGAGGATCAGGAGTTCAAGTACATGCCTGGCTACATGGCAAGTTCAAGGCCAGCCTGAACTACCTGAGAGCCTGTCGCAAAAAGAAACACTAGGCTGGGCGTGATGACACATACCTTTAGTCACAGCACTTGGAAGCAGAGACGGGAGGATTTCTGTGAGTTCAAGGTCAGCCTGGTCTACATAGCAAGTTCTAGGACAGCCAGAGCAACACAGGGAGGCCCTGTCTCAAAAACAAAACAAAACAAAACAAAATACCGCCTCCCCAGGTAAACAAACCTATAATCAGGTTCCTGTGTGACCTTCAGCAGCTTACACTGAGCACCCACAGAAGTACCCTGCTGCCTCTTGGCACCTGAAACTTTGGTTCCCACCCACCCTCCTCTCTTAGCTGACTTCTGGCCTCTCAGCTGAGGGTCCCTTGTAGATACCATCAAAACTGATAAAGACTAGACTTGAGCAGGAGAAGTCTCCTGAAAACCTTGACCACTGGCCTGAAAAGCATTTATTCAATTGAAAATGAAAATGTCTCTGTTTATAGTTTCCCGCTACACCAAGCATAATTGATAGCTTTAAAACAGAAGGGGGAAATGTAGTGATAATTTTGGAATATTTTTGGTTTATTATTTTTTTAATTTTTTAAAATTTATTTTCATTTTATGTGCATTGGTGTTTTGCATGTATGTCTATGTCATGGTGTCGGATCATGTGGAACTGGAGTTACAGACAGTTGTGAGCCACCACGTGGGTGCTGGGAATTGAACCCAGGTCCTCTGGAAGAGCAGCCAGTGTTCTTAACCACTAAGCCGTATCTCTAGCCCTTGTTTGGTTTCTTTTAAAACACAGAAATACTATAAGAGTGTGTTTCTGTTTTAATCCCAGGTGTGGGGCCGCTGCAGGCTGTCTGCAGCAGCTGACTGTGATTTGCCTCGTGCTCTAGCAGAGGCGTGGTTCTGCCAGCTGCAGATCGTTTCTGTGATTGTGTGACATTTGGTATTCTGGGAACTTTTCAGAGGGTACATAAATGCTAAGGCCCCGAGATGTGCAGTTGGTGGTTGTCGGTCATTTAGGGGGTTTGTTTGTTTGTAGTTTGTTAGTAGTCATGGTCACAGAAGAAGCAAAAGGAAAGAAATTAGATTAATTCCTCTCCACCCTTCCTCTTTGTTTCTCTCCAATCTAGTGATGGGGGAGGGGTGAACCTGGGGGATAAAGAATGGGAAAAGGGACCCACAAAGTAGCAAAGCCCAGCTACAGCCCTTGCCACCCACAACCTACTTTCCCCTTACAGCACCCAGAATGACCTCAAGACAACACTCAGGCCGTGTCTCCTGCCTACAACCCACAGTGGTCCATGCAGGGCTTCCCCAGCCAGGACCCGCGAGCATGCCCTCACATGTACAAGGTAAGTGCTCTGCTGAGAGGCTGGGCCCTCGGCTCTGAGGCCAGGGGAGGCTTTAGATTTGGACAGCAGGTAAGAAGCTGCTGTTGATAGGAACAGCCTGGGCAGAACACACTGGGAAGCCGTATCACTGTCCACACGCAGCCTGAGTCTCAAACCTCAGGACCCCAAGTCATGTTGTCAGATGGGCTGGGGGGCGAACCCCTGACAGGAATGGGCCCCACGGCCAAGGCTCCCCAGAGCACTCCAGCTCAGGCTGAGTTTTCCACTGCAGGGGTGTGGCTGACCCCACAGCTGCTGGGCTCTGTGCCCTGACCCAGGGACTGTGCAGTCAGGGCAGTTCAGGGAGAAGCCCCGCCCCCATCCTCAGGGGCTTTGCTTGCCTCTGGATGCAGAAGTCCTGTCCTTCCCTGTCCTGGCTTCCCACCAGTACCCTCCCCACTCCCACACCTCTCTCACCACCCACAGCGGCAAAGACTCAGCGAGAGCCTCAGAAGACAGGTGCCTGTCTTTGGCTCTTTTCTTTTAAGAAGAAAAACAATGAAGAAGCAAAAGCCCAGGAAATCAAGGAGGGAGGAGGGAGGAGGGAGGAGGGAGGCTGTGTTCTGAGGAAATGTGACATCAGCGAAACTGAACTCCGCCCACCCAGATGAAAGCAGGAAGGCCATAGATCTGGTACACGCCCTCTCGGTGTTAGTGTTGGGGCCAATGCTGCTTATCCCTGGCCTTCTGGTCCCCCAGCTCCACCCCTCCCCCAGGAGTTCCTTTGCCTTTGCTCTGGCTCCTGGGCTCCAGATCTCAAGACTGCACCCCACCATCCTATAGGAGGGGCTCCCTAATGGTGGCCTTAGGTAGTTTGGCAAAGCCTCAGTGTTCATTTAGGGGCTGGCTCTCTGTTCCCTCCCTCGGAGAGAGTTTAGCCCCCAAGGAGGTTGGACTGGATTCCTGATCTCCTCAATGACCTTTGACCTCACTGACCTTTGACCTTGGCTCTGCTGAACACAGAGGGTTTTAAGTATTGTAGGTCCTCCAGGATGGGGAGTGGGATAAAGTGACAGTTGGGGTCTTCATGAAATTCCCATGGGGTACAGTGACCCAAGGCCGTGAGGTAGACCTGAGAGGGGCACAAAAAAAGTGTGGAGGCTGGCTGGGGCGGCGGTGGCGCACGCCTTTAATCCCAGCACTCGGGAGGCAGAGGCAGGTGGATTGCCGTGAGTTCAAGGCCAGCCTGGTCTACAAACCAGTCCAGGACAGTCAAGACTACACAGAGAGACCCTGTCTGGGAAAAAAAGAAAAAAGTGTGGAGGCTGAACACAGGGCACATGCTGTAACCCCAGCACAGGGGAGGTGCAGGGGGCAGTCAGGGACCCAAGGCCATGCCAGCCTGATCTACATGTGGCCCAATAGATAAGATCCCTCGACCCAGGTTCAGTTCTCAGCACCCACATGGCAGCTACAACTGCCATCCAATTTCAGGGATCCAATTCCCTTTTCTTGCCCCTGAGGGCACCAGGAATACACATTTTGTATAGATGTACCTGCAGGAAAGACACCGAAACATTGAGGCTGGAGACATGGCTCAGGGGTTAAGAGCACTACCTGCTCTTCCAAAGGATCCGGGTTCAACTCCCAGCACCCACATGGCAGCTCACAACTGTCTGTAACTCTAAGATCTGACACCCTCACACCGGTGCACATAAATTAAAATTAAATTTAAAACATTTTAAAAAGACACCCAAACATTAAAAATAAATTCATTAATTTTAAAAAGGAAAGGTGGCAGCAGGTTTTTCTTAATCTCAAGGGTTGTGTGACCCTAAGAGCTGCGGCAACCAGTCTGTAAAGAAGACCCCCACACACCACTCTCTGCCCATTCTGCAGCTACCTCCCTAGGTTCCTGCCCTTTTCATGTATTTAAAAACTATTTTTATTATGTAGGGGTTTGCGAGTGTGGCTCCATCCGTCCGTGTCTTCACCTGTGAGGAGGCCAGAGACATTAGCTCCCCCGGGGCTGGAATTACAAACACTAGTGAGCCACTACAATGGTGGTAGGAGTCAAACCCAGGTCCTCTGGGAGAGCAGCCAAGCCATCCCTCCAGCCCCGTGCTCCACCTGCCTGGCCCTGCCCAGCCTATCCAACCCCATAAAGCGCTGAGTTCTCACTGTGCACAGGATCTATCTAGGAGACCCCAAGCCTGTTAGTGCAGACCTGGCCCCACTCTGCCGCTGGAGACTCTTACAGAAAGTAGAGCTCCTCCTCGGCACAGCACGGATGGCCAAGCTGCCGCCATGAGCTCTGACAAATGGCCCAGTGTGGATCTGACGTACTAGTGGCCGGGGGCGGGGGCGGGGGTGCGGGGAAAGAGGGCTAGGATCATCATCTTAGGGGTTTCCTCCAGTGAGAGCCAAGGAGCTGGTCTACCCACTGCAGGAGTGCTTCTCCAGAGCCAGCCCACGCTCTTCCTCCATCTCCCGATCCTCTCCTTTTCTGAGTACCCTTGGATGAGGGGCAATTATTCCAGAGACTCAGAAGGGCATGTTTTCCTCCCTTGAGAGAAAAAGGAAATATGTCCAAGTCTATTTGTTTAAATTATTCAGCCGTTGGAACACCAAAACGCATGCCGAGAGCACCAGGGTTTGCCCGCGGTTAGCCTGTCAGCACCACGGACAGCGCACCAGGCCAGGACGGCTCAAAGCTGGGGAGGGCGGGTAGCGGACCCCCTCTCTCTCTCTCTCTCTCTCCTTCCTTTCGCTGCAGCTTGAAGGGACGTTGTACAAGGGATGTCACTGCCCAGCCCAGTTGTCTGGTAATCAGCCATTCTCAGTGCCCTGCACGGAAAGGCAATTAAAGCAAGAATTAAAAAGCCATCACATCATTTAAAATCCAATAACACGGCCGGCCTGAAATGTGTCCTCAGTCCCTGGGGAGGGTGGAGGTGGGGCGTGGGAAGGTGGAGAGGGCAGAAGGCTGCAGCACGGAGAGAAGACGAATGAGTCAGAGAAACCCAGGTGGTTCAGGAAGAAGATGGAGACGCCAGGCCTTCCAACACACAGCTAATCTTTGTTACCCAACCCGGGACCCGGTGGCCCTGCCTTAGCAAGGTTCTTGGTCCCCTGGCATTGATTACTATCAATTTGCTTTCCTTACACTGGCCAGGGCAAGGGGGCTGGGCAGTGTCCCCTCATCAGTGTGTATGTGCACGGAGCTGACTCGGGGAGGGGTATGGGGGAGGGGTGTGGGTGATCAGGTACCCTGAATTACTCAGAGCTGGCTTTACTGAGTTAATCCACCCCCTCCACCCACAACCCAGCAAGACTGTCTCCAAACATGGCGGGGGGCGAGGGGGTGAAAGAAAAAAGAAAACCCTCACAGTTCCTGCACAAAGCTAGTCTGGCTGTTTCTGCCTTTGGCTGGCTGGGTCTAGAGAATTCACAAACACTCCGTATGGTCTGAGCTCTGAGGTTGTTTTCCACCCTTAAGGCAGCCAGGCAATTCCTAATCTGCTCTGATGGCGTTAACCCTTTGCACATCACCAAAGCCTCCTGCAGTAATCTCCCCGCCACCAGCTGACTCAGCCGAGAGGGGGGAGGCGCTTCCCTTTCATTCCCGGCCTCCTTAGAAGCTCAGGCCGGGGATTCGGGTTTGATGGGAGCTGTTCTTGCAACCTGTGCCTCCAGTCCCTTGGTGGGGCTTACATGTGTCAACTTAAAACAAACCTCCTTTTCCTCTCCTTTTCACAAAGACAGCTGTGAGTGTGTGAAGAGAGCCTTTCTTTGGGGGTGGAATTCGGTCCTGACAGCTCAACTTTCATGAGCTTAGGCCCCGAGTGAATAGTGCTTAAACGAGCAACTCTGAGATGGGGTTGCCTGAGAGCTGGGATGTGCTCTCAGAGTCCTGCAGTGTTTCTGATTGCAGTTTCCCCTTAATTTGTTTGCTCTTTAAAAAAAAAAAAAAAAAACAACTCTAATTCTAGGAATTGCAGTGGTGGGGGGGGGGGGGGGGGGTGGATCCAGCCTGAGGAAAAGCCAGCAGCTGCAAGGAAGAAGGTTCAGATCCACAAAAAAATGACCGAAAGTGTCTCAAGAGGCCCTCAAAGCCATCCTGTCTGGGCAGGCCCGCACTGCAGGGTGGACATGCCTCTAGTTGCACTGGCTAATGTCTAGGACATGTTTGGTGCAGACTTCAGCCAGATGGGACACTTGGGTGGCTGCTACAGGGACCTGGTGCTGTGGTACACACACACACACACACACACACACACACACATACACACCCCTCAGCATCAGATCTGACCAGCAAATTCCTGTGTGAGCTGACTAACCCTTCTTACTACCCCAGGCCCCATGCATCCACCAAAGCCTGATCCGCAAAAGAAGTGGGGTTTCCCCAGCACAAGGTCCCCCCTGCGACAGCCCTGTGCCAACTGCAGCTACTCCTGATCATAGCTGCTGGTCGTACCCCAACCCAGACGCCATCAGCCCAGCAAATGTGGGAAAAGGAAAGACTAAGGTTTGCTGACGTGATAAAAGCACAGTTTGGACAGCCTGGCGCTTCTCTGCCCTGGATCAGGCTGACATTTGAGGCAACTCTGGCTCCCGGCCATGCGGCACATAAAACCTCTACCAAGACTTGTCTCCTCCTTAAACATGAAAGCGCTAACTTTCCCACACTGTGGACTTCCTTAATCATTTATGAAAACGTGTCAGCTGTCTCTGCCTCCTCGTTGTAGAGCCTGGGTGCCCTGGATTGGGGAGGCGGAGAGCTGCCTGGCCAGAGGGTTGAGGAGAAAGGAGAGGCCAGCCTTTCCTTGTAATTAACGCATCACTTCCAAAGCCATGTGCTGTCTCTTCAAACACATCCATCATCTCTAAAAACTATAAATACATTTTAAAATTCAATCTCAAAAGAGATCAGATACCCTAAACCCGACTCACAGCAAGGGCTGAAGGAACACACTCCACTCCACAGACACCCAGCCATGAGGCCTGCTCTCAGCCCTGCCCCTGGAAGCAAAGTCATGTGTCACCTCCTAAAGTTTTATAGCTGTTGCTTTTGTGATAAACTCCCATAAACAGAAAGGGAACCCAGAAGCAAGCCAGGGACTGGGACCTTTCTAGAAGTATCTTAGCCACCCAGAGAAACATTGATGGGAAGCCAGCAGGGGTGCTGCTGGGAATCTGTGCTGAGCCCCAGGTGGCCCACACCCATGGTCAATAGTCTGGGAGGCTTTATCAGCTTGTTTAGGGTCCAGGCTTCCTGTGCGTGTTTTGTGGACTCCACGGGAAATTGGAGATGCAGAGATGTTAATGCAAGCAGCCGAGGTAACTCTCAAACAAGCCACACAGCAAATTGGAAATTAGCGCAGAGCCTCTCTTTGGCTATATTTCCCTCCCCCCGCCCCCCCCCGCTCCCCCCATCCTCCCACCCCTGCCTGTCAGTGTCGCTTGTAAATCAAACTAACAAAAAAAAAAGAGAGAGAGAGAGAGAAGCTACAGAGCCAGAGGTCACCACGACAGTGGGGGGAGGGCAAGGGGGGAACACCATTCTCAGTGCTCTGCTTGACCGAGATTTGAAGGTGGCCGCTCCTAATTCTAGGTGTCCGCCTCCATCTCTGCTAGGGACACTGCAGACTTGGGGTGCACAGCTCGGCAGTCCCTCTGGGTTCCTTGCCTCCCCTCGGTCTTTGCTCACACCAACCTTGCACACCTGGTTCTCACCAGCTTTCTGAGCTGGGTTACTTTGAGCTCTGCCTCCCTCCAGCCACAATCCTCTGCTCTGAAAAAAGCATCTAGAAAACAAGGCAGTATTTGTGGTGTCTCCTCCCATCTGCTCTCAGGGGTATCTCCTGCCTTTTCATCCTGCATTCTGGGGGTAGGGGGTGGGGGCTTGGTGACCCAGGTCCAGCCGGTCCCTGGGACGTCCCGGATCATAGTCCTGACCCTTTGACACCTCCCTGAGTTCAGTCTCCCCATGCTATGGCCCCCAATTTAGTATCATCTGCAAATTTAATTAACTTGTCTTTGCCGACTCATTCCAGGCCCTTAATGAAGATGTTCCGGAAGTGTGTGGCAAACAGTATTTCCAAGGTCACTAGGTTAAGAGCGTAAAGTGGATAACACTCCTGCCCAGTATGGGGAGAAAGCGGCCATCAAGTGCCCACATGTGGTCTGAGCCATTTCCTCCAGCTCCTCTGTGCCTTCCTTTCGCGAGCCTGAGCTGGGTTCTCTCTCTCACTCACCCTGGCCCTGTGCACTCGTGACAGTTCCCATTTGGAAAATGAAGAGCATATATTATGTTTTCCTATTTTTGTCCAGTTCCTAGCAGGAAAAGCAGCCGCTAATTGAGCATTTGTGGGGAGAGATGAGGTACACAGCAAAGACAAAGCAGCCATTATTGGGCTTGTTATCTGGCTGGCCTACTCTCCATTCCTAATGCAGAAACCATGACTGGAAAATACCAAGCCAGCTAGCCCAGGGCTGCACGTCTCTCAACTGGCATCCAGGCAGGAGGATCACGGAGGCCAGCCTGGTCTAAAGAGATGCCAGCTAGCCCAGGGCTGCACGCCTCTCAGCCCAGCATCCAGGCAGGAGGATCACGGAGGCCAGCCTGGTCTAAAGAGATGCCAGCTAGCCCAGGGCTGCACACTCTCAGCCCAGCATCCAGGCAGGAGGATCACGGAGGCCAGCCTGGTCTATAGTGATGCCAGCTAGCCCAGGGCTGCACGCCTCTCAGCCCAGCATCCAGCTTGGTCTATAAGGAGAAGGGCAGGCCACTCAGTCCAGCAGCTCATGTGACTCCACTCGTTTGTGGACCTCTCCCTCCCTTACCACAGACTGCAGGTGTTGTGTTCTGTAGTTCTGCAGATAGCTTGGACTGGCTGAGGTCCAGGAATGCTCCCAGACTGGAGGTACCAGCTATTTCCAGTTTTGCAGCCTTCCTCCTGCTCTGTCCCTCACTGAAGGCAATCCCATGGCAGCCCTCTCTCAGACAGAGACATCTCTGGACCACAGTCCTGGTGAGGGACCTCAGCTGGGACTACAAGTGAGTTCTGACCTGCCCAGCTTTTTTATGTAGGTTTAAGTCCTCATGTCTACAAGCAAATGCTCACTTCAGACCTGTTTTCTTTTTGTTTGTTGTTTTCGTTTTTGAGAGAAGGTCTCACTATGTAGCCCTGGCTATCCTGGAGCTCACTATGTAGACCGGGCCGGCTTCAAACTGACAGAGATCCTCCTGCCATTGCCTCTGAGTGCTGGGATTAAAGGTGTGTGCCACTGCTACCACCACCACTCCTTAGCCCAGGCTAACCTCAGATTCACTACATAGCTGAAGCTGCTTTGAGTTCCTCATCCTCCTGCCTCTAGCACTGAGTGCTGGAATTACAGACCTAGCTACCATGCTGAGCTAGTGACGCTGAGTTTCCAGTGGCCAGGAAATGGGTGAGGCAGACTTCACACACAGCAGAGGCGTCTGTATCCCAGGCCTACCCATGGTTTCCACCGGCTGAGGAATCCAGGCCTCCTCTCTGGAGCTCCCATCCATGTGGGCCAGGGGTAGCACATGGCAGCCGGAGAGCATCCTCCGAGCTGTGCAGACCACACTCCAGTGTAAGTAACTATGGGGAAGGTGGGTGGGGCAGGGCAGTGGGCATCCTCCTGCAGAGCATGTCCCAAGCCTTCTGGGTGGGTCATCCCCTCCTGCCCTTGTACCATCAGCACATGCCCAACTGGGCTTTCAGACCTGGTTCCCTGAGCTGCCTCCCAGAACCCTAGAGGGGCCCACACATGGCACATGAGCACCCAAGAAAATCATGGGAGAAGGGGGAAGCAGAGGCTGTTCAGGTGGCGGTGAACCCAGCGGAGCTCAGGAGAGACATAGCCCTGCTTAACACGGTGGCTTTGCTCTGGACTTATAAATAATCTGGTCCCAAGGGAGACCCCACAGAGAGTCTCAGCCAGCCAGTCAATAGTCCCCAGTGATGGAAGAGGTCAGTCAGCCCTGATCACAAGACTAAGCCCCCACTTCGCGCTCGCTAAGGCGCAGACAAGTGTAGGTGACATGCAGGCTGCCAGCTGGATCAAGAAAATGAGCAGCAATTGGATTTTGCCTTTTTATATTTAAAGTTTTTATCGATTCCTATGGAGTGAATTAAATGTGAACAGCAGAAGTGAGAAGGCATCTGAGCGCCTCTGTGGAAGAAACGGGACACCTCAGTCTCAGCAGAGAGGGACCGTGGCTCCGGGACTCTGTCCACCAAGGCGCCCTTTGACTGCCTGGGAATGAAATGCCATCAGAGTGGAAACTTGGGCCTTCCATGATCTCTGACACTCACAAATGGAGAGGAAGGATGGAGAGAGGGTGAGGGAGAGAGGGCTCAGGAATGGTGAGGAGGAGTGAGAGGACGTAGGCTGTGTGGTAGGGTGGGCAACCGAGGAGGAGACAAGCTCTGGCAGAAAGGCAGGGCCCGGGAAGCTTCTCCCTGAAGTTGGAGCTGGGCGTGGAGAAGCTGGGAGACCATCTTCTCTGAGCAACGCACACCAGGCCCTGGATCTGAACCTTTCAATCCCTTCCGGGGCAGGAAGCTGGCTACATCAGGTGGCCTGCACCTGACCCGCTTCTTCCTCCACCGACAGAGATGCTGTGCACTGGGATGTGGGGAGCACCAGGTCAGAAGACCCTGCTGTTTCTGAATGAGCCACCAGAGGCTGGCAGCCAGCCTGACCATGTCACTGGCCTGGGCCACCCTGGCCTTCTTAAGTTGCCTCTGCAGTCTCCATGCCCACTTGCTTTTTAAACTCTATCTTATTTGTGGTATTGATGCCTCAGCCTCCCTTCAACCCCTTAACCCTCAGTAAGAGAAAGAATGTTAGTGGGGAGAGGGGGCGCAGACCCCTTTACTTCTCCCGGATGTTTAGGGTCAACTGGGTTCTTTTGAGGCAACACCAATTTCCGTCAACACAAACGCAGCAAGCAGTCTCCTCCAGTCACTGTGTTTAAACATTTCTCTCCAGCCACCACACTGTCTGCCTCTGGTCTCTCCAAACTGCTACATGTCTCACACTGCCACAGCATGCCACCCCTTTCTCTCCAGGCTCTTCTGTTTATCTTCCTCAGGGTCCTAGACCACACCCTCCTCCTTGCTGCACAAGGAGGCCATTACCAGCTGGCAAAGACTTCGCCCCACACGAGACAGTTACCTGTTGGGGGATGGTCTGATGTATTTTGATGCCAATTAGGGATGACAGACAAAAAGTAGATTATTGAATCTACTTCTCAACTTAAGGCCTTAAATGTGCCTCACAAATAAGGTTAATTTTAATTCATTGATATAAAATTTTATATATTGACACAAAATAAGTTCAATATTGATACATTGAAATAAAATTCAAATTTAATATCTTCACACATTATATTTCTACTCTCGTATGAGGTATCGTACATATGCAGCTCAATTAATACATAGTTTACTTCCGAGAGTCTGAGAGTGCTACTGCAGGCTGCTTAGGATAATGAAGCAATACAAGTCAATTGTTGATTAATTCATAGTCATGTCAAGTATAAGAATATACATCCTAGGTTGAACAGATATGATTCTGTAGATATATATGGTAAAATAGATAAGGTGTTCAAAAACCTCAGAGACCTACAAAATAGGACATTTAAGAATATTTTTTATTATTTTAAGGATTCTTTGACAATAAGGCAGGTTAACCCCTGACAGTACCCAGCCTAGCACAAAGAAGATGATGAGCATTGAAGAACCTCCTTGTGGAGATAACTTTGAGTCTGGCAAAACAGCCACAGGACAAAAATATCTGTTTCTCCCACAGACAAAATTCTCCCTAAAAATGGACAAGGTTAGATACAGGCAAAGTCGGCGGCCAGACTCTGCCAAGACAGGGTAAGCAAGTCCTCAATGGTTCCTGCTGCACAAACATGTCTGTCAGATGTACTGGACCAGAAGGCCGAAGATGATGCTCCAACGTTATGGAGAGTGTTGGGTGTCTGTTCAGGCAGTAAACTGTCTCTCAGTTTTTTTGTTTTTGTTTTTGTTTTCATTTTGGAAGCTGCTAACCTGCGTTTCCCTTTTACTCAGGTAGTTAAATTTATTCCTTCTTAAGTCTCTGATGGGGTTGAAGACTAGATAGTTAATTTTAAAATTAAGCTCAGTTGTTTAGAAATTAAACAGATACTTGTAAGTCTAGACAGATACTTTTAGGTTGATAGATTTGAGCTTTAATAAATGTTGATTTAAATTCAAAACTTTAGATTTACCAAGATAGAATAGATACTATTTTCTACAAGGTTGCCAAGTACATTTTGATTAAAAATTGTGTGTAAGTCTTACCTATTGGTTCTTATAATTTTTCATAATTGTACTTACTGTATATAAAAAACGGCCTTTTTTTATTTAGACAGAAAAGGGGAGATGTTGAGGGATGGTCTGATGTATTTTGGTGCTAATTACTGCTTGCTATCTGTGTGACCCAACTTTTACTTAATAAAAAGCCATCCCACCTGGGCAGGACAGGAGATAGGTGGGGCTAGGAGAGAGAGAAAAATTCTAGGAAAAAAGAGAGACCGCCAGGAGGAGAAAGGAGAGAGACCTAAAGGGAAGAGAGGAAGGCCGCCATGGGTTAGCTGGAAGAAAAGCACATGGCTGGCAGCGTGGATGGAGAATTCGGCCCAGATAAAGAACACGAGCAAGTATATGGGATTATGGGTGAGAAGTAGCTTGATAGAAGTTATTAGAAGCAGATGGCATGGGATTGAGGCAGGGATCCCATGCCTGTCCCACTATGGGAGGTAATTTAGAGGATTAATATCTGCCCTGCCCCAGGTTAACTAAGGCTATTTTAAAATATAACAAGTGTCTGTGTCTTAATTGATCGCTAGCTGGGCCTACAGATAATACAGATGATTTTATAAAACAATAGTTGTCAGCTATGGACAAACTAGAGCCCAAACTAAAGTCCCACACTTGGGATTAAAACAAAAACATGTTTACATAGCATAACTGAGTTTACAAAGAAACCAAAACTTCCATTTCACACCTCTCCCTGGCATGACCTGAGTCCTCAGGGACACCCCTGCCAACACATATAACCTGTCCTCCAGCCCACCATTCCATCATCTAAATGTGAGTGGCAGCCTGCTAAGCTCTCCCTCTCTGCCTAGGGTTATCAGCAGTGGGCAGCATGGCCAACAGGCAGAGGACTGACAGCAGAAAGAGCCTGTCTGGGACTGGTGCTAGCCCGGTGTGGGAGGACCCTACTGCCAGCCCTTGGGTGATGAAGTTTTCAATCTGCCTTCCTCCCACAGGAGTCCATGGACCCAGAGCTAGCCTTTCCATCACCCTGAAGAAGGGGCAGGGCTCTCTGGCTATGTTGATAAGGGGCAGGGCTGTCTGGCTTTGTTGATAATTTATGAGCTCTCCACCCCCCACCCTGCCCCGAACAATCAGGCTCCTCTTGCCTCGTTAAGCTGCAGACCTTTATGGGGTCCCCACTCTGGGACAGGGAGCTCAGCATTCATTAGGGAATCCAGGTGCTGGGGCCAGCCCAGAGAAGCCAAGCACCAGCATAGGACCACACAGCAGCCCATTGCTGTGCCGGAAGCCTTCTGTCAATGTTCTGCTCCACCGTTCCAAGATGGTGTCCTGCAAGGCCATGGTGACCCTGCTCACGGTGTGCAAGGCTGCTATGCTGGCCTCTCAGACTGAAGCCTTCACGCCCATCTTCCCCCACAGCGAGCTCCCGACAATGCAGGTAAGACACACAGGTGCTCATGCACTCGCATGTGCCTGTGCCACACCTGAGCACTGCTGGGGTCTCTGAAGCCCAGGGACAAGAGCATGTGGACAGCAGTAGTCCCCCTGTCCCCTTCACCAGTATCCTGCAGAGCTCTGTGGGCCCCGGGAGGGGTAGCTCACCCCTCACATTCCCAGGCTCCTCTGTGGTACCTAAGGGCCACCCTGTGCCCATACCTGCAGCTGTGTTCAAGAAGCAGGCAGTCCCACAGAAGTGAACATAAGACTGACTAACATTTTTTAGGCAAAAGGATGGTATCACGTGGGGCATGCCAGCTCATCCGAGCACTCAGGAAACAGGGGCAGGGGGAGCCGGAGTTCAAGATGAACCTTGGCTACATATCCAGTTTGAGACTAGACCACATAAGATTCTGTCTCAAGAATCCCCTCCCCCCAGAAGGTGATGACGGCACAGGAGATTTCCACCCTTGAGCGATCCTGGGGCTAATCTCAGCACTCAGGGGTTCAGGGGTAGAAATCCTGGGCTGCAATCAGGTATGGTGGCACTTGTCTTTAATCCCAGCACTTGGGGAGGCAGAGGCAGGCGGATCGCTGTGAGTTCAAGGCCAGCCTGGTCTACAAAGCGAGTCCAGGACAGTCAAGGCTACACAGAGAAACCCTGTCTGGAAAAACAAGCATGAAAGAAAGAAATCCTGGGCTGCTATGGAAGGTGGAGCCTGGACCCTTGGGAGCTGAGGAGAAGGACTCTGGCGGCCATGGCCAATGAGAGGCACAACCTCCCTCGCCCGGAGAGCCCAGAGCAAGTCGAGGCCTGACGGAATCCACCAGGTGTGGGTGAGGAAAAGCAGGCTACCATCCCAGCTCCCTGGTACCTTTGACTTCACACTCCAGGGGAGGCTGGAGGCTGAGCAAACTGTCTGAGGACCTGGCAGCTTGCTTTAGCCCAGCCTGTGCCTGAATGCACCCCTGTGTGGGACAGGCCGCACTGATCCAGATGATTGGGACAGGCTCTGTATGTGTGCACCTTCTCCCAACACTGGCTAAAGATCACCAGACTGTTCTAGTGTCTGCGGGGCGGGGCCACAGGACACACATCATCAGAGATGCTGACAGGTCTATCTGACTGGAGGTCCCACTTGTTACAGGCTGGGGGGTGGGGGGGGAGGTGTGTAATTAAACAGTGTGACTCATAGGAGCACCCGCTCCCTGAGGCAACCCCCAAACAGGCTGTATTAATGTGCACAGCGGTTTTCCGTGTAATTGCTGGAAGACGAGATTTTTATGAAGAAACTGCCTATCCCTTTGCCCATAGCTCATCTCCCTGTCTAGCCTCCTATAAATCACCTCCCAGGGCTGGGCGGGGTGTTCCCGGCCACCCCATGGCTAGACTGTCTGCTAAGAAAGACACATTTGCACACTTAGGTATGCATGAAGGGCAGTTATTACTCAGTGTTTTAAGTTAATTAACAGTAACTGTCTGGGTACTTTTTTTTTTTTTAAGCACCAAGGAATGATGTTTTGGAAGTGGCTCGTTGGTGGGCAACCCCACGCCTGTCCTCAAGCCACTGGGCATCTGAGAGGCATCACGCAGGAGACCTCAGAGATGAGGGCTCTCTTGTAGTTAGGGAGTTTGGCATCTCGGGAACTGGGCCAGGCGGTGGGAGCTAGGTGAGAGTCACGGAGGTGGCTGGAGGAAGGCAATTTTAGCAATGTGATTTCCTGCTCCAGGCACAAGAGTGGAGCAAGGTGCAGAAGCCAGTAGGCCCTCAGCAGGAGACCAAGGAGCCAGGACTTACAGGTCTCCAGGAGGCCACCCTGGAAGAAGAAATCCTAATCACCAAGGTGAACAGACTGGGGAGGGGTGGACAGCCGGGGGGGGGGGGGGGTACCATGGAAGGAAACAGTGTGGGCTGTGACTCTCCAACCTCGAAAGGACATCCAGAGGTGGAGTGTTCAAGGCCACGGCAATGACCAGGGCATGAGCTCTGTCATAGGACAGAAAAGTGGACACGGCAATGAGACAAAATCATCTGAGGACGGAGGACTGTAGTGACAACTCTGACATGTTGGTTTCTTTAAAAACACAGATTATAAGAATGTGTTTTCAGGCCAGGCAGTAGTGGCACATGCCTTTAATCCCAGCACTCGGGAGGCAGAGGCAGGTGGATCTCCGTGAGTTCCAGACCAGCCTGACCTACAAAGTAAGTCCAGGACAGCCAAGGCTACACAGAGAAACCCTGTCTCGAAAAACCAAAAAAAAAAAGAATGTGTTTTCACTTCAATTCCACTTTAACAGGGCCGCTGTGAGCTGTCCACCACAGCTGACTGTGATTTGTCTCATGCTCTAGCAGAAGTGTGGGTTTGCCAGCTGCAGACAGTTTCTGCGACTGGTGACGTTTGGAATTCTGGGAACTTTTCATGTAGAATGCTAGAGGCAGGGTTGGTGGTTGGTGGTCATTGGTCATTTAGGGGGGTTGGTTTAGGTTTGTTAGTAGCCATGGTCAAAAAAGAAACAAAAGGAAAGAAATTAGATTCAGGCATTTTCCTAACTCCTCTCTGCCCTCTCTCCTGTTTCTCTCCTATCTAGTGATTGGGGGGGTGAAACTGGGGTGGGGGTGGGGAGGCAGGGGAAAAGGTGTGAGAAAGAAGGACCCACAAAGTAGCAAAGACCTGCTACAGAGGAGTGACTGGAGTCCTCAAGGCGCAGAGTTCAGGGGAGGGGAGACTGCTTCTCAGAAGAGGCATCTGCTTCCAAAGGGGGAGCAGGTGCCCCCAGGTGGGCTGCAGCTGAGGAGGCAGAAGCCAGTGTCCTCAGGAGGGAGCTGGCTGACATGCCTGTCTGTCCATCCATCCTAGGCAGGAACAGAGTAGCGCCTGCGGACCCAGGCCTGGTCCTCAGACACTGGGAACTGCTGGTTGCAGGCTGACTCCTTCGTTCAGGGTCTGGATGGATGAGGCCTTGTGCGCACCAGGCACAGGGGAGAGTGAAGGAAATAGGCGTCCCTCACCCTAGGGGGAGAGCAGAAGACTAACAGGAACTGCCCAGACAGGTAAATAACCAAGCACTGTAGTGACCAGAAGTTTGCACCAAACGGCAGGGGGCAGCCTCCTGCATAGGAGGGCAGGGATGTCTGGGGGAAAGACATCCAGGCAAAGGCAGCATCAGTGATGCAAAGGTCCTGGGGCAGAGGAGAGCCTAGTGCATTCAGAAACAATGAAAGGCCAGCGCTGAGGGAGGTGGGCGGGGGGGGGGGGGGGTCAGGACAAACCGACAAACCGGCAGCATGATTTGGACTCAGGATCACTCTGCTGAGGCAGGCAGGAGCCTTTGGGGGCTTATGACAGAAGCACATGGTATGATTTACATTTTAAAGGGGGCTGCCTGCCTAACTGTGTATCTGAGAATGAGCCCAACACCAAAAGCAGAAATCTGGAGGCTATGGGGGGGAGGGGCACGCTGGGGGAACAGCAAAGACAGTAGAAGTTGGGGGTGGAAACCCAGAGTGCTGGGTGAGAGAGAAAACCACGGGATTTATGGGAGGTGCAGACACAGGATATGAAGAAAGAGAATCGTAAAACTGGATGGAGGAGCAGAAGGGCTGGCATCTTGGGATCTCAGCGTGAGCACCAAGCAAGACTCCAGAGGGAGAAGCCTGGGCCTCTGTCTTAGTCAGGGCCACTACTGCTGCGATGCAGCACTTTGACGAGCGCTTGGCTAGGCGAGGCTTTGTTTGACTTACACTTCTACAGCATTGCTCCTCACCAAAGGACGTCAGGACAGGAACCCAAGCAGGGCAGGAACCTGGAGGCAGGAGCTGACGCAGAGGCCATGGAGGGCACTGCTCACTGGCTTGCTCCCCATGGCTTGCTCAGTCTGCTTTCTTAGAGGACCCAGGACCACCAGCCCAGGGGTGGCACCACCCATGATGGGCTGGGCCCTCCCCCATCAGTCACTAATTAAGAAAATGCTCTACAGGGTTGCCTACAGCCCAACCTTATGAAGGCTTTTTCTTTTTCTTTCTTTTTTATTTTATTTATTTATTTTTTGTTTTGTTTTGTTTTTTGAGACAGGGTTTCTCGGTGTAGCCTTGGCTGTCCTGGACTTGCTTTATAGACCAGGCTGGCCTTGAACTCACAATGATCTGTCTGCCCCTGCCTCCCAAGTGCTGGGATTAAAGGTGTGTGCCACCACTGTCAGGCTTGGAGTAATTTTCTTAATTAAGTTCCCATCTCTCTGATGATTCTTATGTCAAATTGATGTAAAATTAGCCAGTACAGCCTCTGAACTGCATGGAGCACTGGCATCCAGTGAGAGATGCCGCCCAAACAGGTAGAGCACCGAGATTTTGGAGAGAGACAGGGGTTGGGGGTGGGGTAGAAATAAGAATGTCACTAGGAAAAATGATGGAGTTTGAAATCAGGGACTAGAACAGACACCCCCCCTGGGTCGGGGTGGGCTCAGTTGTACAATCTCATAAAAGGAGCCTGGGAGTGGCATCTCGGGAGAAGGGGGCCCAGCTTCTGCCTCTCATGGCTCACCCAGGAAGCCTGGGGGTCATCACAGTGACCATGGGTCCCTTGTCCTGAAAGTGAGTCCTATCCTTGGTGACAAGGTGCTCGGGAGACAGGAAGACAAGGGTGCATCCTGCCCAGGAAGACTTGGGACACATCACATCTCCCCAGGGGCCCATGTTGGCTGGAGGTCCTGCAGGGGGCAGGTCAGCCTCTGAGGCCTCCCAGCTGCAAAGTGCAAACAGGAAGTTTTCACCTTCCTAGGGGCACGTGGGACAAGGCTGGTACTAAGTGATGCTCCAGAGTTAGCTCTGATCATGTGGTCATTCTCTTCCCCATGGAAACTCGGGTGGGTGCCCACCTACTGCCCACATTCCCCTCCTGCCCAGCCTCCCCAGCAGGACTCAGCTCCTTGGTACAAAGTTAAGAAGGCACCAGAAGTCCCATCTGGCTCTAGAGTCCGTGGGGGACCAAGCAGAGTGGTGTGCTATTGTAGGTCCCTCCTGCCACCTGTAGGGCGCCTGGAGGCTAGCACCCCTCTGCCTCACCCTGATGGTTAACTGCTTATTTCACAGCTGACTGCTCCAGCACAAATTGGAGTGAGAATGACCTCCAGGCAGCTGGAATAGTTCCAGGGCGCCCTGGAAGGGCTGCTGAGGGACGCCGTGCTGCTGGACCACCTTGGTAAGCACAGGAGGGTGGCATCTTTGTGGCTTAGGCCAGGTGGGCCACTACCCACCCTGGCATTACAATTCTAGGAGGCACAGGGGATTTAAGTCCGTGGGTTTTGTTTCCACTTTGCACTTAAGCACTGTCTCCTTGCAGTGCAGGGCTTCTCTGCTGCACAACGGTGGCCACTTTGTCCCAAGTTCAGGTCCCTTCCAGGTTCTGCTCTGACCCTCCAGAGCTGCCCTGCCCCAGGTCTTTCCATCCATCCCAGATATGGCGGACTCCAGGGAGAAAAGTGCAGCTAACCGCTTTCCCCTGCTTCTTTTCCCCCTATTCATTTTACAAATGGAACTCTTGCATCCTTTTGGCCTTGCCTACTTCAAGGTCTGCTCTAGTCAGTTGTACAAAGCTAGATCTTGTCTGACAAACAGCCACTAATTACTTCTGGTCCCTGGGAAGAGAGGAGAGCAGGGAGGAGGTGCTGGAGCCAGAGATGCTCTGAGGTTAAATGGCTTGCCTCAGGCTACAGGGGACTTACAGGCACTGCCAGAGCCTCCCACCTCGCTGTCCGCCTCCCTGGACCGGAGGCCCCATCAGAAGGCTGTTTCTTTAGCAGGCTCTGTGTTCCTCCCCTGCAGCCAAGTGATGGTCCTGCAGGAGTAAACGGGGACCGCCTGGATGCCCCGCCTCCGAGCCTGTGTCCACACTGGAGTGGGAAACAAAGCCCCTCTCTGGAGCATGCCCCTCCCTCCCCAGCAAATAAAGCTTCCTTCCCTTGAGACGCCTCTTTTATTTAATGGCCTAATTTCCAAAGGGCAAACAGGGACTGCAAGGGTAGGAGGAGAGACCCTCAGAGTGGCCAAGTTCAAATGTTAACGCAGATGAGAAGTGTGCCCTCACCTGACCCCCAGTGCTAGAGGAAGTAAGGCCCAGAGGTGGCAGCAAGGCAAGGACCTGGGCCATTTGTTCAGGACCCCTGAATCCTGGTCTCGTTCTGGCTAGGGATCGTAAGGCCTCCTCCGCACTCACCCATCCTGAGGAGCTTCCTATTGGCCCTTTAACCTCAACAAAGCTCCACAACAAAGTTGCCATACTGGATGGAGAGCTGGCTCTGAGGCCCAGCAAAGAGCAGACCTCTGTCACTATGGTCACCTTGTAACAGTAGTCTCCAGCAAAAACCACACAGCCAACCCACTGATTCCTGCCTCTTACACAAAAGTGGATGGGAAATTTCATTCTAACTTAAGTTTATATTTACAAATGTTAATCTATTTATAACCTGGAACCACATAGGAATATCGGCTCTCACCCCCCACCCTATCCTTGTCTGTGGGAATAAAACCTGCCCTGGCAGACACTGCCACACACCTGCTGTGGCGCCTGCACCCCGACTCTGCCTCACCCACCCCAGCTCCCCACAGCATTCCCCGTTATCTGCCACATACTTCCAAAAGCAGGAAACCAAGGGGCTGGAGAGATGGCTCAGCAGTTAAGAGCACTGGCTGCTCTTCCAAAAGGTTCAATTCCCAGCACCCACATGGCAGCTCACAACTGTCTGTAACTCTGGCACCCTCACACAGACAGACATACACGGAGGCAAAACACCAATGCACATTAAAAAAAAAAAAAATCTTAAAAAAAAAAAAAAAAAAAAAAAAAAAAAAAAGACGGTGAGAAAACACCCCAGGCTGCCGGAAGAGAACTTCCATTTCCTGGGTTTCCCCGCCCCCCCCCCCCCACCCCAAGTTCCTGGGGTTTGGAGAGCAGAACAGCTTTGGGAGGGACCACATCTCCCTGGGTGATTTTGCCACATGCAGTCTTTCTAGAATGCTTTTATTAGTATTTTTTAAGCTGGGAATTGGTTGGCAGAGCACAGCCCCTGGGGGAATGCACTGCGGCTGCTGTCTCTGCAGAAAAGCGGGGCTTCGTTTGGAGGCTGCCAGTGCATGCTGACCCCACCCGTGCAGCCTGTGAGTGCTCTGGTAAGGAGCCACAGCGGGGACTTGGGAGGCCACCAGCAGGGTGAGACCTGTCAGCTCCTGTCCCCATGCCCCTCCTCCTGCCATTCTTTTTGTTGTCCACAGAGTAAGTGGCTTTTTTGTTTGTTTTTTCCTTGTGAACGAGCTCCTCTGGCTTTGTGGGCTGTGGGTTTGATTGCCTGCAGATGTACATGAACTCTGGAAGTAATGAAAACTGGGGGAGGGTGGGAAGGACCCACGAGCTGAACCGATCATGTTTTCAGAAAATAAGAAAAGTAAGATACAGACGTGTTATTTAAAAAAAAAAAAAAAAAAAAAAAGCCTTTAGAATCAGGACTGGAGAGATGGCTCATCAGCCAAAAGCCTATGCTGCTCTCCAGGAATGCAAGTTTAGTTCCCAACCCCTACAAGGGGCAGTGCAAAACCATCTGTGACTCCAGCTCCAGGAGGATTGACGCCCTCTTCTGGCCTCTGTGAGCAACTGCACTCACTTGCGCGCGCGCGCTCTCGCGCTCTCTCTCTCTCTCTCTCTCTCTCTCTCTCTCTCTCTCTCTCCTCCTCTCTCTCTCTCTCTCCTCGCTCGCCTCACTCCTCTCTCTCATCTCTCTCTCCTCTCTCACTCTCATCTCCTCTCTCTCTCTCTCTCTCACACACACACACACACACACACACACACACACACACACACCATAAAACAAAACCTTAAAACACCAAAAACCAAAACAAAATGGACCAGGCAGGGCAGTGCTGGCTCCCACCTTGAATCCTCGCACTTGAGAGGCTGAGACAGGTGGATCTCTGTAAGTTCTAGGACAGCCAAAACACAAACAAACAAATCTATAGCATAAGGGCAGAGGGGCAGCCTCCAAGGTGCATTGGTACACAGGCATGAGGACCAGGCCAATCCCAGCACCACACAAAAGCTGGCATGGTGCTGTCACCTGTCATGCCTGGGCTGGGAGACAGCAGGGTCTCTGAGTTCAGTGGATGCCAGACTAGTCAGATCCTTGAGCTCCAGGGTCAGCAAGAAGCGAGGATGAGGATCATAGTTAATGCTACCACAGTCTCCTGCACATACATACACACTCACGTACACATACACAAACACACACTCACATACACAAACACACACTCACATACACACACACTCACATACACAAACACACACTCACATACACACACTCACATACACACACTCACATACACAAACACACACTCACATACACACACTCACATACACACACACACACACAAACATGCAAACTTATATACATACTCACACATACACACACAAATACAAACACATACTCACGTACACACACAAACACACATGTACACACACATACGTACACATACTCATGTGCATGCATAAATTCTCATACACTAACATTCACACACTCACACACACACACACACACACACACACACACACACACACACACCCCACACTCTACAATGGGTGACCAAGAAGCCAGCCAGAGAAAGGAACCAAAGGACGGAGAGCAGCAGGTGCTGGCCCTCCCTCAGGTTCCCCTTCCTCCTAGAGCGTACTGAGCACCACATGCAGGACCCTACAGTGACTCACGGCTCTGAGAGGAGATTAGGCCCTGGGAGGCAGGTTTGCGCTTGACACTTACAGGACCCAGATAATAGCCAGGCAACCGGAACCTGGCCTTACAAGATGGAGATGATGAGGTGCTTTCTCCCTAACCACATTGGCGTGATTTCATAATTACTGAGGTACACGGATTAACCATGAAACCAAATAGTTAAAAGCAGAGAGTAATTGCCTGGTGTCCGTACTCTGTAATTTAGTATAATCTAATCATGGACAGAGCCACAAAGAAAATGCTCTGAAAGCGTGCACTTTCCTTCATACACAATGTGTTACTGACATGGGTAATGAATTCCCTACCTCAGCAGAAAGGCTTACCCACGGACACCAACGTGGGAGTGTGGGCCAGAGAGCGAGCTTTTCATTAATTCCCAAGAGATTGTGCAAGGCAAGTGGCATAGCTGCCCGCGGAGCCTGCTCTGGCATTTCCCTGTGACTCTATTTACCTCCTTCTTTGACAAACAGATTGGAAGAGAAACCAGAAGGGGCAGCCCTCTTACATGAGGCATTGAGATGAGGTAACAAGAAGCTGGTCCTTCAGAAGCCATGCCCATCAAAATCTGAGACCCACTTGGTACCCGTGGGATGCCACTGTCATGTGGTTCAAAGGAAGCCCAGGTCAGCTGAGGTCCTGTTGGGTCAAGAATGCACCCTTAGCACTATGGAGGATAGCATGAATGCGCTGTTTCTTAGAGGAGAGAAAAGGAGGGAAAAAATGGAACCATGGATGATTTATGGCTATTGTTACTATGGGGCTCTGTTGACACAGGGAGAGGCTAGCAGGAGAGGAGTGGTATGGTGGCCTTCTGGGGACCCACAGAGCCCCAACAGCTCATGACCTCTGCTGCTTGTGTGAATGTGGCCACTAAACAGACATAGGATTAACATTTTGTCTTTCCTCTCTGCCTTTAATAAATCAAGAACGCTGGCCACAGCCAGAGCTGCATACCTTACATACACAACACACGCACACACACACACACACACGGTAGTGAGAAAGGAGAGATAGCTGGTTACTTCCATTTTGTGAAATATGCCTTCCATGCTAGGCAAACCCCTTGGGAAGGCTGTCTAAAGCCCAGAGAGGACCGACAGGGCTGGGAGCTGAGGAAAGGGGATTCCGAGCATCAGGAGGGACCTCCAAGGCTCTTTTTGAGGCACAAAGACGGGGAACCGAGGGGCAGATCCTGTGTAAGTGGCTGCTGCTAGGGCCTGCCTAGACACTGTGCCTAGGACCATGAGACCCAGAAGACAAAGACAAAAGCCATCCATGGAGGCAGAGAGCAAGCCAAAGTAGCTAAGGCTAACCCTGAGGTCTAGGCTAGAGAGAGGCCAACAGGGCCAGCTTCGGGCTATTTGATCCTAGGTATGCAGAGGAGAGGCTGGCAGCAGCTTGCCTGTGACAGGGACAGCAGAGAAGCCTATGGCTTCCTGTGGTGCCATCAACAGGCTTGGTCCCAGTCCTGTCCATGGTTGTTTTTTAAACTTTGTTTATTGTATATGAGTGCTTTCTCTGCAGAACAGGGCATCAGATCACATCATAGATGATTGTGAGGCACCATGTAGTTGCTGGGAATTGACCTCAGGACCTCTGGAAGAGTAGGCGGCGCTCTTAACCACTGAGCCATCTCTCCAGGCCCCCATCCATGATTTTTAAGCACCCTCAGATCCACTGTGATGAAACAGAGCACACGTCTGTGAAACACAACGTTCCCTTTAAGCATCGGTTTCAAACCTCTCAGAACACGCTCGGCCAGCACTGACGCCGAAAGGCTTGTTCTTCATACATTGAACTGCACAGCTGCGAGGAGTTGCACAAATGTTACCAACTCATTTGTCATGCAAACAGTGCTTCAGAAAGAAATAAAATACTATTATGCCGTATATGTGTTAGGCAATCACTATATCAAACCCGTGGCATTCCGTGCAAACACAGGCAGAGAAAAAAGAAAACAACACTTGGTGAGAGAAATCACACCACATGGGAGCAGCTAAGTCGGGGAGAAGAGGAGGCTAACGACAGAAGCCTGACTGCGCTGAGGCTGTAATTTTCCCAGCCATGTGGCCAGCGCTGAATACTCCTGGGGTATAACAAGCAGCAGAACAATGGCACTCTGACAGAGGAGCAGGGCCGGGGGCCCAGGGAAGGCAGGGAGGGCAGCAATCGGCGTTGGGTAAAGCTGTGGGGAGATCTCAAGGAGGGGGCGGGGCAGAGAAGAGCTGACTGGGAGCCTGTTAAGACCCTTCACATAACCAAATCGCTGTCCCTGTTGTCATCCCTCACCCCCAAGGCTCCCAACAGCCGCAAAAGTTAGGGTGAGAAGTGGGTGCTGCAGGCCTTTCCTGGGGGTCTCTTCTACTCTTCACAGCGGCCCCTGATGGAAGTTTTGGTTTCTTTGTAAACTCAGTAACGTTATGTAAACATGCTTTTGTTTTAATCCCAAGCTTGGGACTTTAGTTTGTCCGCAGCTGATAATTGTCTTGTGCAGGGCGTGATCTTTGCCAGCTGCAGTTCGTTTAATTCTGAGGGCCAAGAGGGTATAAATATGAGAGCCCAGAGAGAAAGAGAAAAAAAAACATGGCAGCTTGGAGAGGACAGAGGGCTGTAAGAGGAGCACTTAGAGGATGGTGCTCCCAGAGACAGAGACACTTCAATTGACCCCAGACAGCCCGGAGAATTAAAGTAGCCTACACTCCCTCTCCCCATTAACCTTACCTAGGGTTAAGGGGTTGGTAGAAGGGAGGCAGAGGCTTAAATACTCCAGATAAAGTAGCATTAAAAAAAAAACAGTGACAACATAAGCCCTCTGGGGAATTCTGGAAAACAGGCTAGAAATGTTTATTAGAAATTATCACACAGTGAATGGTTACAGATTAGAAATCAAACTGCAAGGCTCTGGAGTTCACCCCTAAACCATAAGACTACAGGGCACAGGGGTCCCCCTATCTCATCTCTCATAAGAATTCCACCAGGTGCCACAAAAGCCTCTTATGACCAGACTCATTCGCTACCGGAGTGCAGGGCATAAGGATCTGCCCACAGGAACCAGGGCATGGAGATCTGCCCACGAGTTCAGCGTTGCAGGATATTTGCTCACACTGTGAACCCCAAGATAGTATTGTTTACTGGAAAAAGCCTGTTCCTAGTTGTGGGTGTGACTCAGCTTTAGCACACAGCTTTAGAGATTTATTTATTATGTATAATGTATACAGTGTTCTGCCTGCATGTACACCTGCACACCAGAAGAGGGCATCAGATCAAATTATAGATGGTTGTGAGGTACCATGTGGTTGCTGGGAATTGAACTCAGGACCTCTGGAAGAGCAGATAGTGCTCTTAACCACTGAGCCATCTCTCCAGCCCTCTAACACACAGCTTTAATCTAAGAGCTTTCTGCTTGTATATTGTAAACAGGATTAAATAAAGTCAACCATAGGTCAAGAGATGGAACAAGCAGCCAGTTGACAGGAAGTGAACATAGGAAAATAAAGAGTAAGAGGAAGTCAGAAGAACGGATAGAGAGACACACAGTAAGTAGAAGGGGGCATTCAGGTTGAGGGCTTTTTGAGACAGGGGAACGGGCCTTCTTTTGGGGACATCAGCTGAGTAGGAAGGTCAGCTGAGTGCTTTCTCTGCCTCTCTGAGTTAGCAGGCTTTCACCCCAGCATCTGGCTCCCAAGTCTTTATCAGTAAAATTGAACAATTGAGGCTTAGTTGAAAACAACAGTCCAGGGTAGCCTGTCTCCATGGCAGATTTTGGGTGACCTCTGTAGCTACTGAGGATCAGTCTGTCCCAGAGCAGCACTTTAAAAATACATACTTATTTTAACTTTATGCATGAGTGTTTTACCCATATGTACATGTACAATGTTCATGCAGGGCCGGAAGAGAGAGCATCAGATCCTTTGGAACTGTAATTACTAGTGGCTGTGAGAGGCCATTTGGGTACCGGTACCCAAACCTGGCTCCTCTGCATGAGCAGCACGTGCCATCTCACCGGCCCCAAGGGTGCACAACCTTGATGTTTCATTGTCAACCAAGCTGCCCTAAGTAGTCAAGATAAGGCATAAGGCCTCAGAGAGCATGCCTGGCATTCACTCCACCACCCAAATCAAACCCAATCATACACAGCCCCCCTGCCCACCTCGAAACTTGCAAACGATGCATGGCTCTATTGGCGGTGGCTTTCTTACACCATTGAGCAGCTTATCCATTAAATAAGTCAACATTTTATTGAGTATCTACAGCGTGCTAGCAGCGCGTTAGGATCAGAGATAAACACTGTTAGGTCTAACAGACAAAGGAAAACTAGAGGGGGGAGGGGGGAAACACACCGAAACAAAAACAAAAACAAAACCCAAACCAACCCTTTGGACCTCATCAACATGGCGGGTCTGGGCCGAGCCAGACCTTCTCATCATGGCGTCAGGCACCGCCCTTCCCAACATGGCGCCCGAAACCGACCTTCCCGTCATGGCGCGCGGCCCCGCCCGCTCCGCCGCGGCTGCCGGCGGGAGCAGTTCCGGGTGCCGGTGCGCGCCGGGGGCGGGCGAGGGGGCGGTGTCCTGGCCATGGCCGGCCTGTCGGACCTGGAGCTGCGGCGGGAGCTGCAGGCCCTGGGCTTCCAGCCAGGTCCCATCACCGACACCACTCGGGACGTCTACCGCAACAAGCTGCGCCGCCTGCGGGGCGAGGCTCGGCTGCGCGACGACGAGCGGCTGCGGGAGGAGGCGCGGCCGCGGGGCGCCGAGCGGCTGCGGGAGGAGGCCCGGCTGCGCGAGGAGGCGCCGCTGCGCGCACGGCCCTCCGCGCCCTTCCCGCGGGCGGAGCCCTGGCTCTCCGCGCCGGCGGCGAGCGCGGCCCCCGGCGCCTCGGGGCCTCGCGGCGAATTCGCGGCCTCCGCCGCTCCCTGGGCCGGAAGCCGCGGCCTCTCCTACCCCGCCCACCCCGGGCCGCTGCGGCGCCGCGCTTCCGTCCGGGGCAGCTCGGAGGAGGACGATGATGCCCGCACGCCCGACCGAGCCGCCCTGGGCCCGGCCCGCCGCTGGTGGAGCTCGCCCTCCGCCTCTGCGCGGCCGCCCTCCGCGCTCCTGGGCGCCGCCGATGCTCGCCCCGGCCTGAAGGGCGCGCGGACCGGCTCTGCGGGCGCCGGGCGGGCGAGGCCTGAGGCGGGCCGCCGGCTGGAGCGCTGTCTGTCTCGGCTCCTGTTCTGGGCCAGCCTGGGGCTGCTGCTCGTCTTCCTGGGCATCCTCTGGGTGAAGATGGGCAAGCCCTCGGCGCCGCAGGAGGCGGAGGACAACAGTACGTCCCGGGTCGGAGACCGGCGCAGGGGAGGGCGCGGGTGCTCGCCCAGGCTGTCCTCTCACCTCCACACCCTCGCCGCAGTACTTTGTGCCTCCACTTTGTTCTTTTCCGCTTCCCCTCCCGTCTAACGTCCCCCTTGCAGCCACTGCTGGGAGCAGGTTGAGTTCTTCCCCAACCTCTGGCTAGAAGGCTGCACGCCTGCTCTTGACAGACAGGCCCACTCACCGCCTTGTCCCTGTTTTTCTACCCTTTTGTTTTCTTGCACTTTTCACACTTTACAGCCCCACTGAAGGCTCCAGATAACACCCCTGGCCTTCTGGGAGTGAGGGCCTGGTTGTGACGTCCCGGCTGTAGCACCAAGAAAAGGACCGGTCTGTTGGACCACCAGCCTTTTGTGTGTCAAAAGGATGCTAACCCTGCCTGTGGCACATGTGTGGGAGAGCTTTTAAAGCTTAAACTGATACCAGTGTAGTGCTTATGACGCTGGCAGCACCCTCGGGCTGTGCTGGGAGAGGGCCTGTGAGTCAGGCAATTTACCAGACATCTCTGCCCACACTCAGTTATATGACTCCACATCTCTGGAAGGGTACAGGAGATTTGCCTCCTGAATAGGTGAGAGGTGGTGTTTCCCAAAAGGGATTCTGCCTGTTACTCTTCGTTCTAACAAAAGAAGAAAAAGAAAGAAAGAAAAAAACACTTCACTTTTCGTGATATTTACCCCGTCTCGTATAAGGGATCATATTTAGGGCCTCGCATAGGTTAGACAGGCATGCTGCCGCTGAGCTGCACTCACTAACCGACTTTTGAAAACTTTTGAAGCAGGGTCTCCCTTAACTATCCAGGCTAGTCTTGAACTCACTCTGTAGTTCAGGATGGCTCTGAACCTAGGATCTTGGCTGTGCCGTCCCTAAAAGCTGGACTTAGAAACCTGCGGCACCAGACCCAGATCGGCCTGTTACAAATTTAGGTATAAAATAACACTTGGTTTCGCCAGTTGCTAACGCTCTTTGCAAACGTCTGAGTCAAGGCCACAGCTTCCCACGGTTAGCAGGAATCGCTGAAATACAAGGAAACGCTCAGCCAGTGGCTTAGGTGCTGTGACAAACGGATGTTTAGGTGTGTACAAGTCTGCTGGCCAGGCTGGTGCCCAAGTGACAGCTCTGCCTGGGCCAGTTTATCCGCTCTGGCAACGGTCCTGCTAGAGACTGATACCACTCCCTGCCTCAAGAGCTTTAAGACGGGCTTTGGGAGCACATAGCCAAAATTCCCTAGCGTTCCCTCCCATACAGCGTTAACTCTTACTTGTCCTACCTTTGTTTACAGTCGGTCAGACTTCTCTGTATGGTGTCTTGTTTGTGCCTAACTCCCTAAGTTAAGCAGGGAAGGCCTTTGTTTTGTTTGTTTGTTTTTATTTGGTGTGTATGGGTATTTTGCCCACCTGTGCACCTGCAGGCACGCAGTGCCCAAGGAGGGCAGAGAGGGTGGGTGAGTCTCCAGAGCCGGAGTGCCAGATATGTTTGCAAGCAGCCGGGTGGGTGCTGGGAATCGAACTCCGGTCCTCTGCAAGAGCAGCTGGCCCTCCTGGTCCCTGAGGCACCTCTCCAGCCCCTTGTTTTGTTTCTTGGGACAACGTCCTCTCTGTAGCCCAGGCTGGCTCCAAAGCAGTGGCTATCCCCCTGCCTTTGCCTACTGAATGCTAGGATTACAGCTATGCACACCCCCTTTGGGAAGGCCCCTGTGATCCCATTTTACAGGTGCTGAAACAGGTGCCAAGTGGTTACATGGCCCAAGAACCTGTGGCTGCTCATTTGCAGCTGAAAGGAAGCCCCCCACCCCCACCCCAGCAATCATTGATGTCCTGGTCTAGTATGGGGGCCCCTCGGGCCTTACTGTCCTCACCATTGAGGTGGCACCTGCCACTCTACCTTTCTGTCAGCTGAGTCTTGCTTCCCCTGGATTTTAAGAAGTCTTGCTTTTTCCTCCATCCCATTTTTAACCTTTGTCTTTTTTTTTTTTTTTTTTTTTTTCCCTTGGTCTCAGTGAAGTTATTGCCGGTGGACTGTGAGAGAAAAACAGATGAGGTAAGTTTTCTCCACTTTTTATTACTGCTCCTGAGGACTCAGGCCTCTGCCAAGAGACGAATCTGCCCAGATCATGACAGGATCATTTTCAAGGACAGCTTCCCAGAGTGCACCAGGATCACACCTTATTCTCTGATGCTCGTGTCAAACTCAATTCTGGGAGCACTTGACGTATGTGGGCTCCATGCCTTGGATCCAGCCCTGGGCTTGTTACAGAAGCTCCCCCATCAGAGGGAGTGTCTGGGGCCTTTGGTCTTCTGCCTTAGTCACTCCAGGAAGCTTGGGTTGGTGTCCAGCGGCTGGTGTCGGGAGCAGGCAGCCGGGGTTGGTGAGCACCTGTCCAGCGGCTGGTGTCAGGAGCAGGGCTGCCAATATCTGTCTTGCCTTTTCCCTGGTTTACATCTGTCTCTCTGACAACGTTCTGGTTTCTGGGTTGACACATCACAGGGCTGGTTTGAAGCACATGGTGAGGGGAATTAGCACTCTTAGCTGATGATTCTATTTGTTTTATGAAGCCCTCACATTCCCCACAAATAGTGTTTGGGAAGGTGAGTGGCCCTCAGCCCACAAGTCATTTGAACAGTGTTAGTGCACAGCCGGGAAGCTGGTTCTGGGGACAGACAGTCTGAGGGAGATATGAGGCGGTAAATTTTCGGGTCATAAATCCTACCAGGAGGAGGCGTGTGCTGCCAGGGGCCATGACTTTGTTCTCTAATTATTAAGTGTGGGTGCCAGGCCTCTGCAGCCCAGGGGCTAGCAAAGAGATGACAGCTCTGCATTGACTCTTCCCCTTGTTAATGAAGGGCAGCCTGCTGCAGACACCCAGTTTGGTCTCCTTGGCTTCTGCTGTGTCCTGTTTGTGGGTGTTTTATGACACCCTTTTATTGCTCTCATCCACCAAGCACTTTTGCTTCCCAGTTGTTCTGCAGAACCAGGCTCATAATAACTTTAATCTGATTTCCATCATAAAACTGGGCTGATGACTAGACAGTATGCTCCGGAACAGGCAGCCAAGGAGAGGAACAAATGCAGAAACAAGCAAGCAAAGCTTCCCACAAGGCCCTCTCGCCATCTCACCGCCTTCTATGTGCCAGTTAGTTAGACAGGGTTGGCAGTTCTAGTCTCTGGTCCTTTGGTTTGTAGGGATGTTAGACCCCAAGTGAGGAGTGTGCCTGCTCCTAGCCTTCCTGTGAGTCCAGACAGACAGACAGACACCCTGCAGGTCCCTGCTGGACTGTGCAGAGCTAACAAGCTGCACCCTTGAGCTGGCTGGTGCTTTGGGCTTTGGGTTCTAGACACTGTGGATTTGTAAGCAATCCTGCATCTGTGATAGACGGCAGAGTCTGGGCCGGATCCACACAAGATTCACTTTCAGGCTGTTTTGGGCGCCCTTGGCCTTGGGCCCAGGAGCCCATAGGCAGGACATACTTTCAGGCCCCACTGAGGTTCCTGCTGAGTTCCTCTGGGTGCCCTTAGTTCACCCAAAACCTGACAAGCATTTAAGTATCAAATAAGTGTTGTTAATCTTCTAAGCAGCAAAGGATTCTGGCACTGTGTTCTTCCTACTTCTGCTGTGGAGAATTCAGGGGCAGGCTGAGACTGGGTGTGTCGTCTTCATCAGGCCATCTTCTCGTCTGGCGCCGTCTATTTCCTCTGGTTTATATGTGGGTTCACAAGGAGTCCCCGCTGCAGTCCTTCCTCAGGCAGGGCCTCAAACTGCCCGCCCGCTGTCACTGACATTGTGCCCTGTCCCCTCCAATCTCTGCCAGCCTCAGTGCCACTCCTTGCTCTTCCTCCCAAGAAGTCAGGCTAGAGCCGTGGGTGGACGTTGCTTTGTTACCACACTGTCCATATTGCTCAGAACCAGTTACCCAGCACCTCTCTCCCTGCCAGCGCTCTGCAGACCTGTTTCTGTCATATAAAACTGGGAGGTAGGGGCTGAGCATGTGGCTCAGCTGGTAGAGTGACGTCATGCCCTGGGCTCCGTGTCCAGCACTGCATAGAGCAGGCATGGTGGCACACGCATGTAGTCCTGCCACTCAGCAGGCAGAGACAGGAGGGCCAGTACTAAAGATCATCCCTAGCTACATGGCCAGTTCACGGCCAGCCTGGTCTACGTAAGACTGTCTCAGAAAAGGAACCGAGGACCCCGCCCCCTAACATTTAGAGGTGTCCCTTGCTGTCCAGATGGACATACAGTGCGGCTGCGGACAGACAGACCATGACCTGTGTCCCTGCTCTTCAGTTCTGCCAGGCCAAGCAGAAGGCGGCCTTGCTGGAGCTGCTCCATGAGCTGTACAACTTCCTGGCCACTCAAGCAGGTGAGTAGCCTCCAAGGCCCCGGTCAGCCAGGCCAAGACGCCCCCTACTCCGGGCCGCAGCTTCCCACCAGCACCCGGGCACGCCATTTCAGGCGCTATGAGGGCGCGGTGCAGGCCTGGATCTCGCTTCTCTTTAAAGACTCCGGGTCCACGAACATGGGCTTCTCAGCAGGTGTGAGTCCTACCCCATTGTGCTCTGGGGCCTTGTGTTGGTCAAGGGACTAGACCTTGTAAGGCCTCTGGACCACACGCACTGGTCCTTGCTTGTGGGAGAGCTCCAGGTGGTTTGTGGGCAGCCTGAGGTAGAGATGCTCTCCTTCACACTGCGTCTGAGTCCGTGTCCCCCACCCCGCCTTCCAGATTTGGTCCTGGCTTATACCTTCGAAGGTCCTGGCACCTGCTGCCTTCAAGGCAAAGGCTGTCGTCTCAGTGAGGCTGGCAGGGACTGTGAAACACACCTCCTTTATCCTGTTCAAATATGGCATGACTGGCTACAGGCTGCCTACAGGCTCCTGCCTACAGGCTGCTTGTCCTCTTAGGACAGTGGGCCACACACCGCAGGAAGCACAGTAACATAGCTAGAACTGTAAAGACAGTACTATGCCAGCACAGGCCGGCCTGGGTGTATGCATGCAGCCAGGGGCAGGCAGGAGAGCAGTCGGGGTGTAGGCGCCAGATCACAGGAGCCTGGTCCTGCAGCCAGAGGGTGAATGACCGCTCAGCAGCTGAGTCGTGCTGGGTCATAAAGCAGAATCGTCTGTAAATCTCACTGACAGCTCTGGCATGGAAAGGGGACAGAAGCAACCAATCAGGAGCCATTGGGGTGCCATGCCAGGGCAAGGCTAGTCCAGGTATGGCAGGAAGTGCAGAGCAGCTGCTGCTGGCCTCAGAGAACACTGGGTCACGAGCAGTGTTGTGTAGGAGGCTTTGGCTGTGCTGGGGATGAGCCCTTCTCTACCCAGTGTGCGCGCATGCGTGCACGCACACACACACACGCACACACGTCCGGGCTGGGTCCCCGTGGTGTATAGCATGAGTGTCACATACCTATGCTGCCCCTGCAGAGCCTGGCAGGAAGCCGCGCACACACACACACGCACACACGCACACACACGTCCGGGCTGGGCTTGGTCCCCGTGGTGTACAGCATGAGTGTCACATACCTATGCTGCCCCTGCAGAGCCTGGCAGGAAGCCCTGAAAAGGAGGGCCAGTAGCTATGGCAGGCCTTAGATCTGTGGGGGCCTCTCAAGAGGTGATCCTTAGCCCAGGCCCTGAAGGCTGGCAGGACAAGCGTCCCAGAGTACTTAGGGGAGCTGCCCTTGGGCTGTCGGCTGGCGCCCCATAGACATCTTCCCCAAGTCCCTTCTGGACGTCCCTCCCCAGGGTCCCTCTAACAAGGGGCTTGGCTCCCAGGTTCCAGCATGCGTCCAGATCAGAGTGCCTGTGCTGGCCAACCTCCTGCCTCTCCTTTCTCAGACCGTGTGTATTTATAGTGCCATTCCGGTACCTTCCACAGCGCTCTGTCTGATCCTTCTAGGGATCAGCCGCAAACAGACTTTGGCATTGGGCTGCTTTTCAGTCATTTAATGCAAATGGCTGCTCGGCTTCGCAGGTCAGGTTTTAATGATCTGGAATCGATCCAAGCTAAGTGGCTTTTGATCTTGCTGCAGTGAGGGTGCCCCCCAGGAGCTGGGTGCTGCTGGGTCACACGCTCCCGGTTGGAGCTGATGGCTTGATCCTCATTATTTTTAGGCCATTTCAGAGTAGCTTTTTTTTTTTTTTAAACCATCCTCTCTGTGTTTGAATGTGTCTTTCCCTCCCTCCTAGGTAATTTTGAGTGTGGCAATCCAGAGAAGCTAAAAAGCAAGTGTATCCCTGTTCTGGAGGCTCAGGAGTACATAGCTGTGAGTAGGCTGCTCCCTGCCTGGGACCCGCGGCTTCCTGTGGCCTTGTCCAGCCCTGCCGGGGGTTTCCCTTCCTTCTTGTTTTGTGTTTGCTTTGTGACTTTTGGTTTCTTTCTTTTAAATTTAGTGGAGTGTTGGGTTACTATGGAGGGGACTGCGCCCCAGGCTGGCCCTGCTGAGTGTGGTGCCCGGCCATCTGATCTGACCCGAGGCCCCATCACCAGCTGAAGGGCGGGGCAGGCAGCCCCTTCTTCAAGGGACCTCAAGGGGGCCTCAGGCCTGCCCCATCTCTGCTCACTGTCCCCACTTCCCCAAGCAGTGGGAGGCACATGTGCTCTGCCCTCCGTGTCCTGTCCCCTTGTGACTCCTTTCGGATCCTCAGCTTCCCTTTGCCTTTCTTCGTGCCTCTCTGTGGCACAGCTATGTCGCCTCAGGGCTGCCAGGTGCTCAGTCCCATTTCAGGGATGAGGAGACCGAGGTCCAGAGGGGCCGGGGCTGCTTGTCATCCCGCTCCAACCCTGGCGCTGGTGCCAGCTGTGCCTGCTTCAGCCTTTGCATGATGTCTTTCCTGCCGCCTCAGACCTGCATTGTTTCCTGCTGTGCCCGCAGCTCTCCGCACCCCAGCTTGCCCTCTCTCTGCACGGGGCTTGCCGGTGCTTTGGCAATCAGGCCTCACAATAAAGTCCTGGCAGCGGCACCTGGGGCAAACCTAACCCCATCTTCTACCCCACAGAACGTGACCAGCAGCCCCTCTGCAAGGTTTGAGGCTGCGCTGACCTGGATACTGAGCAGCAACAAGGACGTGGGCATCTGGTGAGTGCGGGCAGCTGCCACACACTGCCACTGTCCTCCCCAGTCACGGGACTGCCACTGTCCTCCCCAGTCACGGGACTGCCACTGTCCTCCCCAGCCACGGGACTGCCACTGTCCTCCCCAGCCAGCAGGACTGCCACTGTCCTCCCCAGCCACAGGACTGCCACTGTCCTCCCCAGCCAGCAGGACTGCCCTGTCCTCCCCAGCCACAGGACTGCCCTATCCTCCCCAGCCACAGGACTGCCCTGTCCTCCCCAGCCACAGGACTGCCACTGTCCTCACCCAGCCAGCAGGACTGCCCCGTCCTCCCCGAGCCAGCAGGGGCCGCAGAGCAGCCCGCCCACTCTGGGTGCTGGGGTACAAGCCTGCTGGCCTGCCGCCCTCCTTCCTGTAGCTGCCTCCTGCTACCTCTGGGGAAGGAGATTCCCGGGGTGCAACTTGTCCTTTATGCGTGACGCCCTTCTGTGCCTTGGTTCTACTTAGTATGGACATGAAACACCATGTTCTATTGTGGCAGGCAGTTGTGCTGAGTCTTCATCCTGGCAGATGGCATCCCCCTTTGGGGGAAGGTGGCCCCCTGCCTGTGCGAGCCATCCTGGCCTGCAGGAGCGGGACCACAGTCCCCTCCAAGGCTCTTTGTCAGCGTGTCTGTTCAGTGCCGGCTCCTGATATTGACACACGGTCCACACTCTGGGGTTTTGTTCCCTTCTTCCCTAATCCTCCCAGATTACTAATCCCATCACAGTGCGGCCAGCGCAGCCCCTCGGGCAGCTTGGCCTACAGCTCAGTAACTGGATGCATGGCACAATTAAGATCCAGTGGCTTAAACGCAGCTGCCCTGAGCGCCCGAACGATTTTCCTGCGTGGGGAAAGGCAGAGGAGAATGCGGATTTTCCCCTCCACAGCACTCACTGGAGCTGCCAACACAGAAGAGTGATGACACTTGCCTTTTCCTGCTGGGGAGGCAGCTGGGAGGGTGGCTGAGCAAACGCAGACAGCCAGTGTTGAAAACAGGGCACAGGAACGGAGCATCACACAGCAGCCATTGCAGAGAGAGTGTGGTGTGCGCACACTGTCCCTGAAGGGCCTCCCACGGCCTCCCTCACTGGCCGCCAGGCTGAAGGCATGGTGGCAGGGCTCCGGCCCCTGACCGCCTGCTGGTTCCCAGTTGCCATGGGCGTCCCGGGTGCTGCCTGATCTTTACACCTGAACAGCTTTTGTGCCTGCTCCTTGCGGAAGAAAAGTGCACCCTCCCAGGTTCTGTCTTCAGTTCCCGCCACATGCTTGCAAAGCCAGGGATTCAGTAAACACCCCCTTCTCTCTGCTGGGAAGTGGGGATCCAATTTACAGCTTAATCTCCTGCACGCTGAGAGAGGCTGTCAGAGGCCCAGCAGAGGGGACGCCACTTCAGCGGCAGGGGTTCACGCTTAAGTAGGCAGTGTGGGAAACTGCAGGAAAGAGCACCAGCAGGATTGCAGGCTACTCTGAGCAGTAGAGACCTCTGGCCCCTCCCGTGCCCTCGCCTCTGGGCTGACGCGGGACCTAGTTCACAGCCCATGTCCTGTTCCAGGCTGAAAGGGGAAGACCCATCTGAGCTGGTAACAACGGTGGACAAAGTGGTCTGCCTAGAGTCTGCCCGGCCCCGGATGGGCATCGGCTGCCGCCTGAGCCGGGCCCTCCTCACTGCTGTCACCCACGTGCTCATCTTCTTCTGGTGTAAGTCCTCACTGCCCACCATGCTTTCCTGTCCCTTCCTACCCCACTGCCTGCCAGTGACCCGGCTCAGCAGCTGCCTGGGCATGAGGCCCTGTAGGAGTCAGTCTTTGCTGATTCCGGTGGCTAGTCAGGGTCCCAGGTCACACACAGCTCCATGCAGGAGGGCTGTGGCACCGTGGCCTATTTACTCCAGGAAGCTGCAGACATCTGCGAGATGAGTAAGAGCAGGGAGGGAAGGGGAGCAGCACCCTGAGGTGTCGCTAGGAGGACAAGGCTGGGGCCTGGGGACAGCCAGGCACAGATCACGGCCACCCTACGCAGTGCCTCCCTGTGCGAGCTGTCAGGCTGGTACTGACTGCACAGCATCTCAGCATGCAGAGGCCTGGTGTGCATGTGTGTGCAGCACAGGCTGCAGCCTGTGAGGCTGGGATGATGTAGGTACCCGGGACACCCGCGGCAGCCTGTCCTCGCTCAGTGGCTGACGCTCTGTCCCAGGCCTGGCCTTCCTGTGGGGGCTGCTGATCCTGCTGAAGTACCGATGGCGAAAGCTCGAGGAGGAAGAGCAGGCCATGTACGAGATGGTGAAGAAGATTATAGGTACGTGCCTGGCGGGGGGCAGCCCGCTGCTGGGCTGCCGCCGACCGCCTGCCTCTCCCACAGACGTGGTTCAGGACCACTATGTAGACTGGGAGCAGGACATGGAACGCTACCCATACGTGGGCATCCTGCACGTGCGAGACAGCCTCATCCCCCCTCAGAGCCGGTGAGTACTGCCGCTGGGCGAGGCTGGGATGAGCCGCCGAGACCCACGAGGGATGCGGGGGATGTGGAGGAGCACAGCATCAGCAGGCCTGGGGGGGAGCACAGCATCAGCAGGCCTGGGGGGGAGCACAGCATCAGCAGGCCTGGGGGGGAGCACAGCATCAGCAGGCCTGGGGGGAGCACAGCATCAGCAGGCCTGGGGGGGAGCACAGCATCGGCAGGCCTGGGGGGAGCACAGCATCGGCAGGCCTGGGGGGGGAGCACAGCATCAGCAGGCCTGGGGGGGAGCATAGCATCAGCAGGCCTGGGGGGAGCACAGCATCAGCAGGCCTGGGGGGAGCACAGCATCAGCAGGCCTGGGGGGAACACAGCATCAGCAGGCCTGGGGGGGAGCACAGCATCAGCAGGCCTGGGGGTTGGAGCACAGCATCAGCAGGCCTGGGGGTTGGAGCACAGCATCAGCAGGCCTGGGGGGGAGCACAGCATCAGCAGGCCTGGGGGGAGCACAGCATCAGCAGGCCTGGGGGTTGGAGCACAGCATCAGCAGGCCTGGGGGGGCACAGCGTCAGCAGGCCTGGGGGAGGTGAGCACAGCATCAGCAGGCCTGGTAGGGAGCACAACGTCAGCAAGCCTGGGGGAGGGGAGCACAGCATCAGCAGGCCTGGGGGAGGAGCACAGCATCAGCAGGCCTGGGGGGCGGAGCACAGCATCAGCAGGCCTGGGGGGGAGCACAGCGTCAGGCCTGGGCGGAACAGAGCATCAGCAGGCCTGGGGGAGGAGCACAGCATCAGCAGGCCTGGGGGGGCCAAGCACAACTTCACAGGCTGCTCAGGGTCAGTTTGCCTAACCTCCTGTAAATGCCTGCACCCCCTGCTGCCAGCCTGGCTCTGTGGCAGGAGAGCCAGACAGGAGGAATAGGGCATCAGCCACCCCTCTCCAGGCTGTGCCAGCTTGGGCACTAGCCACTGTGCTGTGCCTGAGGCCTGGTCCCCTCACTGGCTCCACTGCAGAGGGCCTCTTGTTCCTGTGAGTCAGGCCCAGTGTAGCAGGCTCTGCTCCTGTCAGATGTCCACCGTCCCCTGCTTGTGGACGCTGTCAGCAGGCTGGTGCCTCGCCACCGCGGACAGGAGAAGTGCTTCCAGGCACTGTGTCCCGAGCAAGAGAAAACTTCCCAGCAGCCTTTGAGAACACTCCTCTTGGGGTCCCATGGACCAGCATCCATTTGTCTTGAGTTGGTGACAGGCAGGTGGTGGGGTGGGGAGAATTTTTCAGACCTTGTGTCACGGGGTGGTGGGGATGGGCATCCATCCGGCAGGGTCCTCTCTGGTGTCGGCACACTGAAATGTTCTCTGCCTGTCGCCTGCCACGTGATGCTCAGAAGTTGCACACTCACCTCCTGGTGCTCAGGTGGCCCACAGACCTGAGGACAGTGGGAGGCCCATGCATGGGTGCGGAAGCGCAGGGTGCTGTGGTAGCGTTCTGTGTGGCTGCCACCGTCTGTGCAGCCGGAGGATTGGAAAAGGAGAGCATTTGTTTTCTTTGATTGAAACAAAATCTTACTTTGTAGCCAAGGCAGGCCTTGAACTGATCATCTTCTCGGGGCGCTACCTGAGTGCTGGGGTCACTGGCAGCCACTTTGCCCTGCTTGTGGGTCCTTTCAGCTGACGCTGCTGCGGGCACGAGGCTCACTGGCAGCCACTTTCCTGGTGAACAGCGGTCCTGGCTGCTCTCCAGACATGTGTGTGCATTTGGCAGCGGCTGGGTTCCATGTCCTCACAGGCTGCAGGCAGGGAGTCCCTGCCCACAGGGGGCCACTGCTGCTCTGGGTCCTCAGGTGACACCGGCTGGCTTGCCACCTCCCAGAGGAAGCCATTTGCTGCACCCAGGCTCCTGCCTAATTCCTGGCCCCGCTGTGAGTTGCAGCACCAGCCTGCCGGAGCCTCTTCCTCATACAGCGGGATTGCACGGCCTCGTAGAGGGCTGCCCGTGCTCCCCCTGTGCTCACCATCCATCCCCACAGATGTGTGCTCATCACTTACTGTGTGCACTGTGGAAGTGGAAAACCAGCATCCACACCCTGGTAGAGCATTAGAGCAAGAGAATCACGCATAGCCAAGCATGTGACACTGGGCAGGGCAGGTCCTGGGGGAAGGGAACAGGTGCCTTGAAGCCTGCTGGGCCAGTCCAGGTGCAGGGACACTGCTGTGCTGTTGGCTCTTTGACTGGCCTGAGAACGACACACATTCCTGTAAGAACACCAACCAGAGTTGGCCTGGCGCCCAGACTGCAGCCATGTCACCAGACATCACAGGCTAGCTCAGTGCGTAGCTGACCCGTAGGGCTCTGAGCCACCGGTCTGCCGTGTAAGGGTGCACTCGGGGGACTGTTGGGAGATGTGAAGAGCTGGCAGGGAGCTCATTGGAGCCACTGGTGGGTCGCCCCTTGCTGATGAGGTACCGTTTCCTGCTTCCTCAGGGGCCCAGCTTGAGGTTGGCATCTCATCTTTCAAGCTTTTTCTTTTAGTTTATAGTAGTGGCCTGGCCATCCTGCTAAACAGTCTGAGGTGATCCGATTCCAGAAAGGCCCCACCCCACCTCCTGGCTCACCTCCATTTGTCTTCTCCCTGGAGGCCGTGCTGCCTCCACACACTCACACCTGCCTGTGCTCCTTCCACACGCTCACACCTGCCTGTGCCCTTTCCACACGCTCACACCTGCCTGTGCTCCTTCCACACGCTCACACCTGCCTGTGCCCTTTCTACACACTCACACCTGCCTGTGCTCTTTCCACACGCTCACACCTGCCTGTGCTCCTTCCACACGCTCACACCTGCCTGTGCCCTTTCCACACGCTCACACCTGCCTGTGCCCTTTCCACACGCTCACACCTGCCTGTGCCCTTTCCACACGCTCACACCTGCCTGTGCTCCTTCCACACACTCACACCTGCCTGTGCTCCTTCCACACGCTCACACCTGCCTGTGCCCTTTCCACACGCTCACACCTGCCTGTGCCCTTTCCACACGCTCACACCTGCCTGTGCCCTTTCCACACGCTCACACCTGCCTGTGCCCTTTCCACACGCTCACACCTGCCTGTGCTCCTTCCACACGCTCACACCTGCCTGTGCCCTTTCCACACGCTCACACCTGCCTGTGCTCCTTCCACACGCTTACACCTGCCTGTGCCCTTTCCACATGCTAACACCTGCCTGTGCCCTTTCCACACGCTCACACCTGCCAGTGCTCTTTCCACTCACATTGGGGAAGATTAGGACACCACTAGGGAAGACATGAAAGCACCCCTTCATGGTCCTGGAACCTTTTGGCTAGGAGGGGGACCCACAGAGCAGGGATGGGCCCCCGGCTCTGACTTCCAAAGATAAATGTCTCTTTGCTCAGAGGCTTCACTTGTCCCCGCCCCTGCACTGTTGTGGATTTGGACGGCTCTGATTAGCCAAGAGGGCGCACTCAGATGGGCCCCCAGAATGTAGGGTAAGCTAAACAGGGCCCTGGGTGCCCACCACTGCAGCCCCTTAGCTCCTTACCAAGGCTTGTGAAATCCCAGTACACCACTCCACAGTTGTGTTGGTGCCTGGCAACAGGTGTGCTCCTGGGTAAGTGAGGTTAGCCACGCCCCTCTCCTGGGAAGGGCGGACATGGTGCCAGCCTGACCCTCTTGCTGCAGGCGGCGCATGAAGCGAGTATGGGACCGCGCGGTGGAGTTCCTGGCTTCCAATGAATCCCGGATCCAGACTGAGTCCCACCGTGTGGCCGGCGAGGACATGCTAGTGTGGAGATGGACGAAGCCTTCCTCCTTCTCTGACTCTGAGCGGTAGAACGGCCTGCTCCAGCCAGCCAGCCTGGCCCAGCCACCCAGCTGGGCGTGGGCGCAGACCTTTGGTGCTCTTTCACACCTGCCTTGATTGCCCTCCTGGTCTCAATTCTGGGACACGTGGGCTTCCATAGGGTAGCAGGGAGAACGGGGTGAGACCCCCCCCCCACTCTATGCCAGTCTTCCTGGGAGGGGAGAAGGGCTTGTTCTCCCTGGATAGAAAGGTGGGGGCAGTGGCTGGGATCCTAGAGGTCCTGCACACAGCCAGACAGCAGCCCCTCGCTTGGGAGCTGGGTCGGGTGGCGGGCTGGGGAGCAGGGGCCAGGGAGCGGGTGGTCCGTGTGCCTTTGCAGTGTTGCCAGGGAGCTTGAGGGGGAGGGGAGGAATCCTGTCCTGCTCTTTCATGGGCCTCTGTGTCCAGAGAGGAAGATGTTAGAAGTTAGAACCAACTGTAGGGAACAGAACAGAGGTGGCCAGGGTCCAGCCACAGCTGCCTGGACCTAAATGCTCCTCACAGCCCCAAGCCAAGGTGGGGCCTTGGCTCATCACCTTTTTTTTTTTTTTTTTTTTTTTTTTTTTACTGTGACCAGGCCTCTCCTGGCAGTTTAGCCAGAACAAGTGAGGTGCAGCATCATGGCTGCACACTGCCCCCTGCAGGCCACATGGAGCAGCGCGGGCCATTAGCCCTCTGTGCAGTGGAGGACCTGCTCCAGAAACACCCAGCGGGGGCCCTCATTAGCTGAGCGCAGGCTCTCCAGCAACTCCTCCAGCTGGTCTACCACACCGCAAGGCGGTGGGAGGAGAGCCGGGCAGGTGAGGCACAGCTGCCTGCCTCCACAAGACACAGACGCCCTCTTGGACCTATGGCCCGACTCTTTCTTGCTAAAGCACCTCTCCGTGTTTAGCGATACGCTCTTGCCTGTGTGTCTGGGTGGCCGGCAGGACTGCGGGCTGAGCAGGTGCCCGTGGCAAGGCCTGGTCTCAGGATCAGGCTCCAGCTAGAAGAAGGCTTTTGTATTGTGGGTAAAACTGTTGGGAGAATAAAATATTTATTGAAAACGGATGTGGTTTTGTCCATAGTGCTTCTTCTTTCTCCCCAAAGCAGTGGTGAATAGTGAGGCCTGCCCAGGCCATGAGCTTCAGGTAAGTCCCTTAAAGCCGTGTGAGCACCTGTCGTGCGGGGAAGCCTTGTGGACTCAACAGCCCGTGGGTTGAGAACTGCCAGGCCCCAGTTCCAAGGTTCCCAGGGGGTCCAAGTAGGCCAGGAAGGAGCCAAGGGACACTGCATGGAGCTGGTGACGCCCGGGAAGGAGGCATGCTTCCTACCTCCAGGCCCAGCCATCAGGGTTGGGCAGGTGGGCACAGGGTTGGCAAGGGGGTGCTTCCAGGAAACAATGGGAACACCTTGGGCCCCCCAAGGCTGGGGGCCCAGAGACAAGGCAGCCTCCTAGCCGTGCTCTGTGGGTACAGCCAGTCTTAGCCACCTTCCTCTCTGCACCTAGCCCACCCGTGTGGACACTGGCACCTGCACATGCTATACAAACCTGGTGGGTGAGCTGTGGAGGGGCCTAGCACACAACTCAGGAAGAAGCCAGCCTGCCTATCTGTCCCTCCTCTGCCTCTGTGGAAGATTTTCCTGGCAGTTTTGGTCTGAAGTGGTAAGAAAGCTAGCCCAGCTCTATGGCTGGGAAGGAGAGCAGAAGCCAGGGGGGACATAAAGGAAGCAACAAAAGGCCACAGAACCTGGCGCTCACAGCTGCGCAGCCCGCCAGGACCATGTCGGTTCTGTGCAGTCTTGTAACTGTGCTTGCTGAGGACAGCCTAGGGCCATGGTGTTAGTCAGAGGGAGGCATCCCTGTAACAAGGCTGTGACCTAGGAAGTCAATCTCTCCCTCCCTCCCTTCCTGTCTCCCTCCCCACCCTCCCTCTCTCCAGGAGCCCAGGTTGGCCTACCACGCTGGGTTTATGCAGTGCTAGGGATCGCTTGGGGGCCAGCATTCTACCAAGTGAGCTACAGTTACAGCCCTGGGCGTGTGTACAGCTCTGTCCAAAGTGTTCCCGGACTGCTGGCCATCCAGCCGGCAGTGATGAACAGCGCTCCTGGGCTGCGTGTGTGCCACTAAAGAGGCACCAGGAAGGTGAGGGAAGTTGGACCCCCACAAATCTCAGCATGGACGTCCACCAGGAGCTCCGAGCTACCTTCCAGAGTTTCTCTACCCACGAAGAAGGTAAACACAGCCATTTGTCACTGATTGATCATAAGACTTGGGTAGCAGCTGTTCCCCTTAATTAATGCACCGTTGACGTTGAGCTCAAGAAGTCCCCACGCTGAGGTCCACACGTAGACTCAAATCCATTATCCTGTCCTCTTCCAAACAGAAGGGACAGGAGAACAGATCTGTCACCCAATTGTCCCAGAAAGTTGCCCTTGGACATCAGGCAGCTCTTTCCACTGTGTCCCCAGGACACATGAAGGCCTAGTGGGGTGTGGGGGAGCAGAGGCAGACAGCTGGATGGGCAATGTGTCGCTCTGCACAGTGTTTCCCCAGGGCTGATGCTGTACCGGGAGGGGGAAGGCATGGGGCTGCCATCCACAGGACAGCTATGCCCTGCTGGGGCTGCCTGGGGACCCTGAGCAGCCTCTCTGTGTTAGACCAAGAGGAGGTAGTCTGTCTCTCCCCAACTCTTCACCTGGACCCCAACAGCCAACTCCTGCCTCTGGATCTGCGCACTCACGGCTCACCTGCTCAGTGTCCCCCACCCCACCTACCCCACCCCCGTGAGATTCACCCCCCCCTCCTTCAGGCTGGCTACACCTACACCTCTGTGCCACTCGTCTTCCAGGATTTATCCCTCCTTTTTCTCTGCTCTAACATCTGGCTTGATACATTCTTTTTTTTAGATTTATTTATTATGTATACAGTGTGCATTAGATCACAGTATAGATGGTTGTGAGCCACCATGTGGTTGCTGGGAATTGAACTCAGGACCCCTGACCCATCTCTCCAGCCCTGCTACATATTTTTAAAATCACTTTTCATTGTGTGTATTGTGTGGACATTTGCTTGTGAACATGGGCACAAGTGGTGGTGAGCTGCACAGCCTTGGCACTGGGAGCCGAGCTTGGGTTCTCTGAAGGAATAGTGTGTGTGCTTCTAACCCTGAGGCCATCTTTCCAGCCCCTGGCTTGCTACACATTTTACTTGGTGTTACCTGGTGACCACTGCACCAATCTCAGCTTCTCACAACCACGTGTGTCTCTGATCCTTTCCCTGAGATGAGCCCAAGTTCTTAGTGCCTGGTACTGCTAGACACACCATAAACATACAAAATATCGATAAACCCAAACTCCATCCCGGAAGAAGAGCTGGGCTCTGGGCCTCTGAGGTCTAAAGCCTTCAGCTTCTGTTCAGACTGACTTGATTTTGTTTTCTATTTTAACCGGAGGGGGGTTAAGTCCCTTTCCCTTACCTGCTGAGATTCTAGCACTATCCACTGAGGTATCCCTCCTGCTGGCTGCCTCACTGGAGCATCCATCCTGCCATCCCAAGGAGACCCCTCACAGTGCACATAGGACTCCAAGCACAGGCAGCCTGTTCATGGGTCAGGAGAGTGCTGCCCACTGGGTACCCCAGGCCAGGATGCCCAGGGTGGGACGATGAACAAGACCAGTGTCTAGTACAAGAGAGGAACTGACAGAACAGAGTGACAGCGCTGAGAGGCAAGGCCAGGAGATGCTTTGCAGGTGATGGCAGCCTGGCTTCTGAGCTGCTTCTGTCTCAGAAGGAGACAGGGGAAAGTACAGTAATTTTCTTCAGTGAGAACAGGCAACAGAATTCCCTTTGCCTCGTTCCCCTGGCAATTAAGCCCTTCTCCGCAAATGAAATGATTTGGCTTTCATGGGGACTAATTTAAGCACACTGGAAGGACCGCTGAACTTTCTGATTGCAAACACGAGCGTGTGCAAACAGAACCAACATCGGAGCCAGCCTGTTGAGGGAGCCCCGCCCAGAAGCCAGCAGCCTTGGCAGTGGTCCTGTTTTGCTCCTCTGAGCGCCTCTGAGGGGCTGACCTTCAGCCTTTACCAACCCTATCTCCTCATCCCACGTGGAGGAGGCCAGGCCAGTGTCTTAGAAGCCTATGACACTGACGACCTCTTTGCCACGCCTACATTGCCATGATGGAATCTTTGCTCTGCCTTGAACCTGCTCTCTGAGTTTCCCGTGACTGCTCTGATCACTGTAAGATGCCCAGAAGGACACTGGCTGGTCCCCATCTAAGGCCCCAAGCGGCCTTGTCTCTTTAGTGTTTTCTCTCAGGAGCTACGCCCTATAGGACAAACACCAGTTACCTTCTAGGTCAGAGCTGAAGGCAGAGATGCCCAACCAGGCTCAGTGATTCCAGGTGGCCCAGCTGAAAGCCCCTTCTGTGTGAACAGGTGAGCCAACCCTGAAGGCTGGGCCATGGAGGCATGGGGCCACCTGGACGTGACTGGGTGGGTCCTAAACCCCTCAGGGCCTGGTGTCATTGTTACAACTTTTCAATGTGAAGTAATGGAAGGCTGCTGGGGCTGTAGCTCTGAGTGTGGAACCCCTGCCGAAGCACGCACAGATCCCTGAGGTCCGTCCCTGGCACCACAGGACCAGCCAGGCATGCTGCACGCCTGGAGTTACCACAGTTAGGAGGCTCTGAGAAGAGTCAGGATCAGAAACTCAAAGTCACCCTTGACTAGTGAGTCTGAGGTCAAGCTGGGCTATATGAGACATTGTGGAAGAATGCTGGGCCAATCATCTGGGCAGAAGGACAGGAAGTAGAAGGTGGGACTTCCCGGAGAGGGAGGAAAAGGTGGACAGTTGGAAAGGGAGGAGGATTTTTTTTTTTTTTTTTTTTTTTTTTTTTTTGACGGTTGGAGGAGGACGGTGGGAACTTGACGCGGACCGGCCCAGGGGTCACAGTGGCAAGTGTTTGGAATATATGTATGTTACAAGGTTTAGAGTAGTTTGTTTAGTTTACGAGTAGATTAGAATCAGTTCAGACTCTGCCCGGAAAAGTGCTGGTAGCTTTAAAGTACGTTTTAGTCTCCCTGTGTCAGTTGTTTGCTTTGTAGGCCAAATGGATACAAAATACTGTAACAAGACATTGTCTCAAATAAAAAGGAAGGTGTTCACTTGGCAAGATGTTGCTAAAATGTCTTCCCAGCAGGAGAATTAAAGAAAGACCACTCAGTGGAGAATGAGATCGGACTCTCACACGAACTCTGGTGCCCCATCTCTGACCACATCCCCTGGATGGGGAGGCATGGTGGCACTCAGAGGAAGGATAGCAAGTTACCAAGAAGAGACTCGATACTCTAAGAGCATATACAGGGGGAGGAGGTCCCCCTCAGTCACAGACATAGGGGAGGGGAATAGGGGGAAGCGGGAGGGAGGGAGGAATGGGAGGATACAAGGGATGGGCTAACAATTGAGATGTAATATGAATAAATTCATAAAAAAGGAAAAAGAAAGACCACTCACTCTCTAAGGTCCCGATGGCGAACCAAGGCACCGGTCCACCCAAGTTCATGTTGGGGAACTAAGACTGTATGTCACACTGACAAGGGTGGCTTGTTTTTGTTTTTGTTTTTGAGACAGGGTTTCTCTATGTAGCCTTGGCTTGTCCTAGACTCACTTTGTAGACCAGGCTGGCCCTGAACTCACAGCCAATCCACCTGCCTCTGCCTCCTGAGTGCTGGGGGAAAAGGTGTGCGCCACCCCTGCCTGGCACTAAGGGGTGGACTTGTAACAGCTGTTCTTGACTACATCTGAAATTACCTAAAACCCCAAAGTGGGGCACATCTGTGAGGGATTTCTGCTTAATTTGAAGTGGGACGGTGCACTTCTAATCCGATGTTTCAGGTGGAGTGCCACCTCTAACCTCCATAAGGATCGGGAAGAAGGAAGCTCGTGCCCGCTGCCTGCTTGCCCTCGCCTCAGTGGCGCCAGAGCCCACTTCCTGTGATCCCTGCCTTGCCCTCGCCTCACTGGCGCCAGAGCCCACTTCCCGTGATTCCCACCTTGCCCTCGCCTTGCTGAAATCAGAGCTGACTTCCTGTGATTCCGGCCTATACTGAAGACCGATGGAGAATCCATCCTCGCAGTCTGAGCAGCTCCTGGGTTCTTGGGCCTTCTGTTCACAGGCTGCTGTTGGATGTAAGTCATCCTAACACATTCCCTCTCTATAAAGATTCAGCCGGAAGGGTCTGTTGCTCTCGAGAACCCTGACAAATATAGGTACCAGTGGGCTGGAGAGATGGCTCAGGGGTTAGAGTGCCGCCCGCTCTTCCAGAGGTCCTGAGTTCAATTCCCAGCAACCACATGGTGGCTCACAACCATCCATAATGTGATCTGATGCCCTCTTTGGCAGGTAAAGCGCCCATGTGCAAATAAAGTGGGCATATTTGCCTTCCCTGTAGAGCATAGGTGGGGGGTCACTTTAAAAAGTGTGGGTGCTCCTCCCGCAACACAGCACACCCGGAAAGCCTTCCCCCAGCAGGGAGAGCGGCACAGATGGGGGATCCTCCCCTGAGGCCATGTGCAGTTAGGGGCACCGTTATATACAACAGGTGGCGGGGAACGAGCTGGATGCTCAGCCTAGCCTCTCTCACTGTCTCCACTGCCCAGTGGAGGCGGGGTCTTTCACTCCCTCTTCTATCCAGTGGGGGGAGGTGTAAATGTCAACAAGCCTGGAGTTGAAGAGGGACCAGCTGAACTCCCCTATGCGGGTCTGAGGACACAGGAAGCTGCATGGTCCCCATCCTGCAAGACCTCCACCCACCTCCCCTACTGACGTTTCTCCAGTGACACGTCAGTGTTAAGCAGGGGAGCCGGCCTGGAAATGGGCAGTGAGCTCAGGAATGGGCCTTGCTGAGGCCACACTACTTCATGTGCACCTGCCATGTTAGGGAAGGGAACCATGCCTCAAAGCCACCAGGTTTCCAGCAGGTGGCCGAGTACATGATGCATGGGTGACGTGTGGAGACTTGTCTCAGACAAAGCTGCCTGCAGGGTTAGGGTTAGCCAGTTGCTGAGGCAGGGTGGCTAGCTAGCCCAGGGCCAGAGGGGTGTCAGCGCCTGGGCAGGAGCGGTTCACAGGCACCACAGCTCTGACAGGCAGTGTTGGGCAGCCCTGGGTGAACTGGAAGGTCACTTCCAGAGCAGTCCAGGGTGAGGACTGAGCCTCAGGCTTGCCTGCCTAGGGTCAGGGTATGTGTGTCTGGCGTCCCATCGGAACCACAAGTTCAGGGGAGGGAGCGGGGATTCTGACCTTCAGAGGGAGGGGTGAGTGCCAGGGCCAACAGAAGCAAAGCCTTTCGAGGGTGGGGCATCCCTGCAGGACACAGAATATGAGCACCCAAGGGACTGTGGCTGTGGGAGCTTAGGTGGCACCCAGAGTGAACCTGAGGACTTTTGTCAAAATCCTGGCACAAGAGAAAACTAGGATTTCGCCACTCCCTGTAAAATCAGGCATAGCCATATGATACTCTGACGTATGACTAGAAGTGAAAACACTTCAAGGCAGACACATTAATACCTCATACAAGAGCTTGGGTTTCTTCGCCTCAGCTATGGTGAGGTGCTGAGGTTGCGGTTATACCCTTGGCCTGGGTCTCAGAGTGGTGATGTCATGGAGTGCCCCACAAGGTATCAATGACTGCAGGAGCCGACTTGTTCCAGTGTGTACCCAGGCTTGTTTGTTACTGCAGCTCCAGCTAGCTCGCGCTGACTGGGCGGGCAATACTGCTGGAGGGAAGGACAAAAACTCCCATTCAGAAATATACCTGAGTCCTCTACATGCCAACGTGCAGTGTCTGGGGGCTACAGAATGGACTAGAAGAATCAAGGAGGTCTGTCCAAGGCTGGAGGGATGGCTCAATGGCTCCTTAACAGCATGTACAGCTCTTGCAGAAGACCTGAGTTCAGTTCCTAGTACCCACATCAGGTAGCTCACAGCCACCCGTAGCGCCCTCTGCTGGCCTCCACTAGCACCTACACTCATGTGCACATATCCACACAGCCATTCTTACACAATTAAAGATAAAGTGTTTATAAAAACAAAAAGGGAAAGGAGAAGATGACTGTGTTGTCTGCCTGTGTGGAGCTTGCAGAGAGCCCCAGTTGGTTCCTAGCACTCATGTTGGGTAGCTTATAATCACTCGGAACCTCTGCTCCTGGGGATCTGATGTCATCTTCTGGCCTCTGCAGGAACCAGCAAACACTTGTTTGCCTTTTCTTTCTTTCTTTCTTTCTTTCTTTCTTTCTTTCTTTCTTTCTTTCTTTTTTGGTTCTCTCTCTCTCTCTCTCTCTCTCTCTCTCTCTCTCTCTCTCTCTCTCTCTCTCTCTCTCCCCTTCTGCAGAGCCATGGTGGTAGTGAGACCTGGCTCCCCAAGCCAGTCATTCCTGCCACCATCAGGCCAATTCCCCTGCAGAAAGCCAGGAGGGCCACAGGCTGGAGGGCTGCTTCACCGGTGCCGCTCTGCCGGGGCAGCCATGGCCACAGCCACACACCTGAGCTTCTTTTACCTACTTAGTAGTGGGTAGTGGAAACATGCAGCCAGGGCAAAGCTGAGCCATCAGGTGGCTGGTCAGTTTGGCCCCAAGTTTAGGCAGGTCACAGGCTGTAGAGGCAGCCAGCTCTAGCATCAAGCATTCCACAACCCACAGGCACATATGTGCACAATTCCTAAGGCCCAGCCTCCATGGGTGCAGGTACCCTGGATCCCTGATGGGATCTTGATGGTGCCTGAATAAGAGAGACAAGCCCAGCTGGCAGGAGGGAAGTGTGAGTGTGTGTATGTGTGAGTGTATGTGTGAGTATGTGTGCATGTGTAAATGTGTGAGTGTGTGTGAGTGAGTGTGTGTGAGTGTATGTGTGAGAGTGTGTGCGTGTGTGAATGTGTGTGTGAGTGTGTGTGTGAGTGTGTGTGTGAGTGAGTGTGTGTGTGAGTGTGTCTGAGTGAGTGTATGTGTGAGTGTATGTGTGAGTATGTGTGAGTGTGTGTGTGTGCGTGTGTGAGAGTGTGTGTGTGAGTGTATGTGTGAGTGTGTATCTGTGTGTGCATGTGTGAGTGTATGTGTGTGAGTGTGTGTATGCGTGTGTGAGTGAGTGTGAGAGTGTGTGTTTGAGTGAGTGTATGTGTGAGTATGTGTGAGAGTGTGTGCGTGTGTGCATTGTGAGAGTGTGTGAGTGTATGTGTGAGTGAGTATCTGTGCATGTGCATGTGTGAGTGAGTGTGTGAGTGTATGTGTGAGCGAGTGTGTGTATGTGTGTGTGAGTGAGTGTGTGTGTGTGAGTGAGTGTGAGTGTGTGAGTGAGTGTATGTGTGTGAGTGTGTGTGTGAGTGAGTGAGTGTGAGAGTGTGTGTGAGTGTATGTGTGTGAGTGTGTATGTGTGTCTGAGTGAGTGTGTGTGAGTGTATGTGTGTGCGTGTGAGTGAGTGTGTGTGTGAGTGTGTGTGTGTGTGTGTGTGTGTGTGCACGCAGGTCTATGCTTGAGGAGGGAAGAGGGCTTCCTTGGAGACAAGCGGGCTTCACATACTTTATCAAATTTGCAGCCGCTACAGAGTGAGTTGGGGGGTGGGGGTGGCAAATACGCCAGGCGCCAGAGCTGGGATCTAAAGAGGAGTTGACAGGCTGGAGCGATGGGGTGGATCTAACAAGATGAAACTTAACAGGGACAAACATGTTTATTGCGTCTTATTTATCTGCACCCAGCCTCTGGATGTGTGGGGGGAACCCAGCAGCTCTCAGGAGAAGGGCAGTGAAAGGCCCCCTCTCAGGCTGCACTCTCTCGCCTTATCCCTGCTGGGACCCTGAAGAAACGGGGGGTGCACCGGCCAAGGTGGGCAGTGGTTCAGTAGGGAAAAGTCCTTCCCCTGCGGTATGCCATGTCTCTGAGCGGAGGTTTGGGTCCCGGCCAAAGCAAGTACACAGGGCTGCTGAGGCCTGACCTACACTGCAGACATGGCTCTGTGTCTCCCCCCCACCACCACCTTTCCTTTATAAGACCAGAAAGGTGTGGCACCCCCAATCCATGTGATGGCTGCCCCAGGCCTCCTGAAGGAGAAGGAAAAGGGGCTGTAGCAGCGAGGCAATCATGTATGTCTGCAGAGATTCAGGTCCTGATGGGAGCGGAGACCCAGCCTGCAGCGACAGGCAGGCAGTGTGATGCTATGATGTCCCCAGCACAGGTGGCAGGGTCAGGGGCTCTGATTTCTGCCCCGGCCCCTGTGACCCTCTGGCTTCCTAACTGTGTGGCCTTAGGTGACACATTTCCAGACCTCATGTGTCCTGTCTGTAGACTGACACCCTCACCATGGATGAAAGGATGGAGTAAGCCGGGTATGGAGGCACACACTGTACTCCCAGCAGAGGGACATGAGTTCGAAGGCAGCCCAGGACTCACAGTGAGTTTCAGGCCATCCCGCACTGCAGACACAACACCTCAGCCGATTACAGAGTCTCACTGGTCACTCAGGCTGCCCCTTACCTCCTTGGTTCAGGTGACCCCGCCTGCTCAGTCTCTCATGTGGCTGGGCCCACAGGGGCAGGTGCCATTGCTCTGAGTTGTCCCTGGCCAAGGCAGACGGCATTGCCAAGTAGCGAGCCGCCTGTGCAGGAGTATGCATGCACCACGCTGCCCTATGGGAGGCTAATGGACAGAGCATGTGAGGATGGCCAGCAGGGGTCAGCGTCTCAGCAAGAGGGAGGGAGGACTCACAGGAGGGAGGGAGGACTCACAAGCTCTCCTCTGGCTCTGGGGGAAGCAGTGACAACTCAATCTAGCTGTCTTGCTTCAGGGCAGACAGAGTTGGCTTCTGGAAAAGGAAACTCTAGGTCCCCAGAACAGCTGTTCTCGTAGCTGAGATGGGGCCCACTGACCAGTTACCTTGGTGGAAGGAATGAAGCCTTGGACCCTTTTTCATTGCTACATTTGGGGCTGGTAGGGCCCACTGCACCCCCACAGCAGCATTGCCCCTTCTTGGTCCCATGCGGCCTAGCACTGAAGGGGGCGAGGAGGCTGGGAAGCCCAGGCCTGGCTGGGGGAGGAGGAGCTGTTCCCTCTCACTGACCCGCAGGGCCTCTCTCTCAGGCAGGGCCACACTGATGGCATAGGACAATGTCTGGACCAGTCCCTCCCCCAGTACACGATGGGTCACTCCTGGCTCCTGTAACCCACCCATGTCCTCTAGGGAGTGTGTCAAGGCAAGCAGAAGGGAAAGGGGGCAGCTGAAGGGCTGAGAAGCAGGAAGGTGCCTGTCACCTGTCCTCAAGAGGTGAGCTCTGCCGGTCAGCTCCGTCCTAGGCATGCCCTAGCAACACGTGGGGAGACTCAGTCAGCAGTATTTGTGTGTGTGCAGGTGTGTAAGTGCGTGCGTATGGTGTGTGTGTATGTGTAGGGGGACTAAGGGGGACAGATTGTCGTTCTAGGGACACAGATAACAGTCCTTTCCCAATCCTGCCAAAGCCCACTGGAGCCTGTCCTAACAGGAAGAGACCTGAAATCTTTGACACAGGGTTTCTCTGTGTAGCCTTAACTGTCCTGGACTTGCCTTGTAGACCAGGCTGGCCTCGAACTCACAGCGATCCACCTGCCTCTGCCTCCCGAGTGCTGGGGTTAAAGGCGCGTGCCACCATGACCAGCTACAAGTTCATTCTTTTCACTTCACCTCTGTCCTGTTTGTCAGTTTGTTTCATGCGTGTATGTCTGTGTGCCACATGTATGCCTGGTGGACACAGAAGCCAGAAGGGGGTGTTGGATTTCCTAGAACTGAATTTACAGAGAGCTGAGCTGCCATGAAGGTATCCGGAACCAAACCTGAGTCTCCTCACACTATCCAGTGGAGCCAGGTGTGGTGGTGCACGCCTTTTATCCCAGCACTTGGGAGGCAGAGGCAGGCTCTGAGTTCGAGGCCAGCCCTGGTCTACAGAGTAAGTTTCAGGATAGCCAAGGATGCTACACAGAGAAACCCTGTCTCAAAAACCAAAAACAGACAGAGTAGCAAGTGCTCTTAGCCACTGAGCCATCCTTCTCTCCAGCCCCACCCCCTTTTTGTTGCTGTTTTGAGATAAGGTCTCACTGTGTAGCCCAGGCTCACCTCAGATGTGCCCTGTCTTTGCCTCAGTGCCCTGAGTACTGGGATTAAAGGCATGTGTGACTATGTCTGGTGGTCTTTATTTATTTAAAACTGAAAATCTACAAGAGCCTCGCCTTCAATAATGTCATGGAAAAGGAGAAAGAGGCTGGGAGAGTCATCCACAGCTGGGGGTTATTTTGAGGCCACGAGGCTTTGGTCAGAGCCAGTTCTAAACTCCTCTACAGACGTGGGAGGGGGCAATTCAGAGGCCTCCACTGCCACCCTGGGGGCCTGAATGACACCAGCCTGTTGACTTTGTTTCTTACTCCTTCCCACACCAGCCTTACATGCCACCACACAGAGATACAACTTACCCATGTTTGCACCCAGGCACACATGTGTAAGCATGTGCACACATGTGTGAGGCACTACGCACATCCTCACCTCCAGGTAGCATATGACATGAGGCCTGTCTGACAGAAGGTTCTAGGCCCAGAGGACCCAAGGGGAAGGCTGGTGCCCCTCCCCAGCGCTTCTCCAGAATGTTGCCAGGAGACACATCCCACATGGGCTTCCGACTTTGGTGGCAGTTTCTTGCATCTGGAGAGGCTGTGGGAAGCTGCCAGAGGGCTGCTGGGTGGCTGAGAGGAGAGCAGTTGATCCACCGGCCCCATTGGCAGGAGTCGTTTAATGTGCTTTGGAGCACCTACAAGCCAGCTCAGGCTCCTCAGCCTCAGTCCCCTCCACCTTCCAAGCCTGCCTGTTCCCTGGCACCTCAGTGAGTCTCCTCAGGGCAAGGCCTAGGAGTGCAATCTTTCTCCTTTCTCTTGTCTTCCTCTAAAAACTTTTGTTTGAGAATTTTATACACAGATATAAAATTCTTCCTTCACTCTTCCAACATGCCTTCCCTCTTGCCCCTCACTTTGTATGTGCCGTTAGTGGCGGCGGGGGGGGGGGGGGGGGTGCAGAGAGGCAGCCGCTGGGATGTGGGAAGCCTCTCAGGCCACATCCCTCCCCTGCAGCAGTCGCTTGACTTCTCCCTGGCCATGCTAGAATTTTGGCTGACTTGATCCAGTACAGATGCTGTGCAGGTAGTCAGAGCCACTGTGAGCTCCTGTGTAACAGCCTTGTCGTTCAGAGAACACTGACCATTACGTGGCAGTCCTGTACTACCTCTGCCTCTCAGAATCCCCTCCCCTACCTTGCCCCACTTCTGTGATGAACCTTGACGGAGAAGTCCAGGCTTGTATCTCAGCCTTGGGACCAGGCAGCAGGTGGTAGCTAGTGTGGAATCAGACCAGAGGAGCCTGTGCCTCAGTTTCCCCACCTTCAAAATGGGATAGATCCAATAGGGATAGAGAACCAGTGGGAGGTGCTCTAATACCTCAGGCCAGCTCCTGCACAGGAAGTTTGTTAATGCAGCTGCTGTGATTTGAACCCCTGCCCTGGCTGCTAGCACCCACCCAACCGCTTGCCTTCCTGACCCCGACTCCTCCTGTTCACTGTCTACAGAGCCTCTGCCAGAGCAGAGTTGAGAGTGGTGACCAGCAGCGAGGCATGGGCACAGCTGCCTGGGGATGGGGCGGGGGCGGGGCGGGGGCGGGCCAAGGATGGATGGCCGCGGCAGCCCCACTTGCTCAGCTCAGCAGAAACGAGGGCTGGCATAATGGGCTGGCGGCCCCCAGCTGCAACCGACTTCATTTTCTGCCACAATTAAATGATCGCGGGCATGTGTTCGTGTTCACTTATTCAATTACCTGAGCGGTCCTGAAGGACTCGCAAAGAAATAGCCATAAATAACGGGCCAGCTGCCCCCAGGCTGTCATCCGGCCAGCTGCTCCTCTCCCCCACAGCCCCAGGTCACCCTCCTCCTGAGGCCTGCAGCCTGAGGATGCTTGGATAGGGGTGAACACCGGCCAGCTGGGAACTGGGGGTCCACCCTGTGTTTCCTCATCTGTCTAATGAGCCGAAGGTAGGAGCTGTAAAATGTCGCCTCCGCCGTTGACATGTGGGCACCCCAGAAGAGGGGACCACATACACTCAACAGCCATCTTGTAATTTTCTAGAAATACCGTGCCCTTCTAGGTCTCTGTTCCCTCTACTTGATTCTATTCTCTTTCTCTCTGTCTCTCTCTCTCTCCCCCTCTCCCTCTCTCTCTCTCACACACACACACTCACACAGGCTACACGTACAGTGTGCGTGCTACAGCACACAGGTAGAGGTCAGCAGCTTCAGGGACTCTGTTCTTCCCTGCCACCATGTGAGACTTGGGAGGCAAACCTAGGCCATCAGGCTTGGGGCCCTTCTGAAGCACCGTGCCAGCACTACCCACACACTGGAGGCAGGCGGATGTGTACCCATATACTGGAGGCAGGGGTCTGTGTACCCACATACAGGAGGCAGGGGTATGTGCATCCCAGGCTGGCTTCCAATGGGCTATGTGGTCAGGCCAGGCGTGTCATCATGCCAAGCTTGTATGGTGCTGAGAATTGAACTCAGTGTTTTGTGCGTGTTAGGCAGGGAGGACGCCCCAGGCCTGATTCACTCACTTCCTCTTTGTTGTTTTTCAAGACAGGGTTTCTCTGTGTAGCCCTGGTTGTCCTGGAACTCACAGACACCCGCCTGCCTCTGCCTTCTGCTGCTGCCTGGCTCGCTCCACCCACTTCTTGCTGGGGATTCCTACATATACTTCCAGGCCGCACTGTGTGCGTGCCGCAGCTTGTGGGAAGCCTGTACCCATGGGAAGTACGCGTCTCTTCCACAACCCTCATCTGTCTTGGGTTTGAGAGGTAATCCAGCTTAATTATCGTGCCCCCGCCCCCCAGGCCAAACTTGTCATTCAGGAACTGAACGCGGGGTTGGAATGTGTGACCACCATGTTCCCCCTGCTTCCAGCCCCACACTCAGCCCTGCCTCACCCTTCTAATCATAGCAAAAACAGGCACAGCGTGGGGCCCTTGCGGCAGAGCCTGCACCGAATGCTCTGCTTGCATTGGAATGTCACAATCTTCCTAAGCAACCCATCCTCGCTTTGCAGATGAAGAAGCTGAGGCTTGCTGAGGTTGAGGTGTCTGTGCATGGCGGGTCTCTCCGGCAGTGCGTCTACAGGCACTGTCTAAGCCACTAGGCAGAAGGAACTAGCAGTGGGTGGGACCTGGGACAAGTTCAAGTCTTCCTCTGGCCACCAAGAAGCCCGGCATATCCTTTCATCTTTCTGCCAGTGTCCCTTTGTCTCTCCTCCTCTGTGAAGTGAAAAGGACCCTGGCAGGTGGCCTCCAAAGCCCTGCAGCTCTGATATTCTGGGACTTTCTCTCTGCAGAGCTCTGTTCAGGCAGTGAGCCAACAAAGCTGTTAAAAATCAAGGCAGGAAGATGCCTGGGGCACCCCTTCCTGTATGGCCCAGGGGGTGGCAGCCTCTTCTGAGGTGGGGCAGCCCTGAACTCTGGAAAGAGGAGCAAAATTGTGCAGAAATGGTGGTGGGTCCCAGCACTCAGGAAACTAAGGTCGTCCAGGAGTTCCACAAGCCTGGGCTCCACTGGGGTGAGGCTGACTTGGTAAAAAAAAAAATAAAGCCAGGCATGGCAGCACACCCTTGCAGTCCTGATGCCGGGAGAGATAAACAGGCAAGATCCCTGGCCCCACTGCTTAGCCAGCCCCGCCTACTTCGACAGTTAGAGTTCGAGACTGGTGAGAAATCCTGTCTCAAAAAACAGTGTTGATGACACCTGAGAAAGAAGGACTCCTGAAGCTCTGGCCTCCACACTCAGTCACCCCCACACAAGCACACACTTAAACACATGGAGAGAAAGGTGAGGAGAATAAAAAAAGACAAAGAAAATCTAAGAGAGCAGCACCAAGATGAGCCAAGGTTCTGGGGCTGGCCTCTGGTGACACCGTGAACCACTGTCCAGCTGGGCTTGCTGGCTGTTTACAGCTCTCATGGAGGACAAGAGGTGACCTGATCCTCACCTGAGTAGCCAGTGGCTCCCTACCACCAGCTGTATGCAATATTGCCCATGCCTCTCGGAGGGGCTCCAATATATAGGCCACAGCGCCTCGATGAGCGGGCTCTATGAGGCAGCCCCCATGCCTGCTGGGTAAAAGCTTTCCAGCCTTTTTGGGGAGGTGCACCCACATTCTGTAAGTAACCCTTCGTCTATGATCTGTGAGGAAGCCTAGTCAACTCGCTGGTCCCCCTGGGAATTTGGCAGAATCCTGCCTCAGTTTGTCGCTGGGACTTAAGGCTTAGGTGAAGGAGGGGACATTGCTTAAGGTCCGCAACCCACAGAAGGAATTCTAGCGACAGACAGATGGTGTTGGCTTTCGGCCACCACAGAGGACTCACAGATGCTCCTCACGGGCCGGTTAAGAGCCGGGGAACGACGAGGCAATGTGGCCAGCTGTAATGTAATCGGGTCCTCAGGGATGTTGCCGCCTCTTCCTCTACAGGGACCGCTCTCTTGAGACCTGGGTCCTCAGTGTCACCCCCAGCCAGAGGTCTTTTGCCCTAGATGTGAACTGAGGGAGCAAATTGTCACCCTCTGCAGCCTCCTGAGGTTTCTCCTCTGCTGACTGCCCTCCCAGGCCAGTGGTGGCTATAGGAAGCTGGCCCCATAGTGACAGCCCCCTGACAGCGGTGCATGTGGGGTGGTAGTGGTTGATTGGCTGGGTTGTAATGTTTTGTTTGTGTCAGGTTGGCCTTGAACTCGAGGCAGTCCTCCTGCATCAGCCTCCCAAGTTCTGGGATTACAGGGATGAGCCATCATACCCAGCTGAGGATGTATCTGTGTGGCTCTCGGGTTATGGCAGGGACTCAGAACTTGGCTCAGCCATCACCTAGCTGGGTGATTCCTTAGCTGAAAAGATTCGGCCTTGGCTCAGGGGGTTGTGGGAGTGTCCTGAGGCCCAGCAAGCAGCCAACTCTCCAGCTCACTAGCTGCTCCCACTAACCGATGGCTGCATTGATGCAGGTGTGAATGCAGACATCTTCAACACCCCCTCAACCCAGGGCCAAGCCACTACACACACACACACACACACACACACACACACAGAGCCTGCCAAGGGTGCCATGATATCACCCATCCAGGGACTCAAATGCTGACATCCCTGCTGCTTCTCAGCCAGGTCCTCAAGCTGCCTGATAGTTCAATACCTTGGTCGTGCAGTTTTCAGACACTTGGGTGAAGGAGAGATAAACCTGTTTTTTTTTTTTTTTTTAATATTTTTATTTAATTTTAATTTATATGTGTTGGTGTGAGGGTGTCAGGTTTTGGAGTTACAGACAGTTGTGAGCTGCCATGTGGGTGCTGGGAATTGAACCCGGATCCTTTGGAAGAGCAGGCAGTGCTCTTAACCGCTGAGCCATCTCTCCAGCCCTAAACCTGTTTTTTATGATGCCAAGAGTGGGACTGGAATGGTCTTGTGAGAGAACAGGTGAGGTTAATCCACTAAAAGACCAACCACCTCGTGTGGGAGCTTGAGTGTTGCCAGCTGAAAAGATCCTGTGAACAGACTCTGGGAGGAGATATATAAATGAGCCCAGAACTGGAGGCGGGGGCTTTTGGAGACTTGGGATAGTTTTGGCTGTTCATCACTCCACTTCGAGATGCTCCTAGAGAGAACCGCTGAAGGGAAGGCTTCGGGGCTCCGGGCTCCTGCTGAGGTTCTGGGTTCTGGCTACTCTAGGTTCCAGCAGAAGAAATCCTGCTGCTTATGCCAGAAGAATTGTTCCTTGGAACTGATATCCTTATGGTTTTGTTATTGTGTTCCTTAATCTTCTTTTCTTATTGTTTTGGTTAGTCAAGTTATAAGTGACGTATGCTCTGTTAATAAGTTGTAATAAAATATATTGGTTAAGAAATTGAGCCGACACGGGCTTGTCAGAGCAGGTGGAGAAGAGGAGGGGAGGCTACAGCTATCTCCATCCCGGGAGGGTTAGTGTTGCAACCTTTGAAAGCCCAACAGGAGCCCAAGTAGGCTTTGGAGCAGAGCATGAGCAGAGTCCAAATCCCAGGCTGGGTGGGTGTTTCCAGCCAGGGCTGGGCACCAGGTTGGCCAGGCCTGCAGGGAGGAACTGAGAGAGAGCTGCAGACTGCTGGCCCTCAGGCCTCACCTCTATGAAGACTCAAGTGTTACATCACTCTGATTTCCTAAAGATCCTTGTGGCAGTGATAAAGGAATGGGGTGTGTCATGGTGGGTGTGCTATGCTGGGGGTGCCTAGCCAAGGCTGGTGGTGTTTGTTTGCCTTTGATACCAGGTCTCCTGTATCCCAGGCTGGCCTTAAATTATGTAGCCGAGGATGACCTTGGAGTCCGAGGCTCCTGCCTCCACCTCCCAAGTGCTAGGATTGCAGGCCTGTGTCACCACACATGGCTAGAGGCGGGGTGTCACTGGAACTCCGGCAGGTCAGCAGAGTGATGACACATTCTGGACACTGATATTGTTGGTGTCTGAGAGCTGGAACACTGGGTCATGGTAACAGGGAAGGGACAGCCAGTGCAGGGACACCTCAGGGCCATGGTCTAGGGCCTGAATTATCAGAAGCCAAAACACACTCTCCCACTCTGCAGGCCAGACATCGAGAAGCCAGACCCCAGAGCAAGTCCACATATTCACTCACTCACTCACTCACTTGCTCAGGAAACGCCCACAAGATAACAAGACAGCTGCAGCACCATGCCGCAGGCCAGGCCCAATCCTGAAGAAGAGACAGGCAGGGAGCCACCGTACACAGGCTGGCCTAAGTCATCAAGAGAGACAGGGGTATGTCAGGAGGTTTTCCAGCGTGGTTCTCAAACTGGGATCTACTGGATGAGGGAAGGGAGTGAGGCAGAGAAGTGAGGGAAGGCCACTGGGAGCAGAGGGGGATGGCAAGGGAGAGGTGCCACTGAGGAACGCAGGGCTGGGCACAGCAGGAGGGTTGGTACCTTATTCTGAGAACAGAGTGGGGGTGGGGCGGGGGCGGCTGTGGATGTCTTGTAGCTGTGGGACTTGAGGTGAATGAGGTCACTCGGAGAAGCAGGAGATGGGTGGGCTAGGTAACAGAGGCGTATCAATTTGGGGTTTAATGAGGGGTGAAGGGCTAGGGAAGGTGACAGCAGGGAAAGTCCAGCCTGTCCCCAGAGGGACCAGCCCAGTCCCTGTGCCTTGAATGGATGGTTCTGTAAACAGCTGGAAAGTGTGAGTTCCAGAACCACTGAAGGTGGCATCATCCGCCCTCACGAGGTTCCCAGGAGACAGCACGGTGCTGGCCAGAGCTGTTATCAGTCCTGGAACAGAAGACCTGGGGCCAGCTGGGGGAGGGGACTCTGGCGGGACAGAGAGGTCCTGGGGAGAGGCTGAACAAAGACATCTCAGAAGTGAGGCCGAGCTTTGGAAAAAATGGCACGGAGAGAGGCTGCCAGGGCCAAGGACAGAAATAAAGTGTCCTACTTGATTACGTAACAGTAAAGCTCCCACAGCCGGCTCTGGTGTTCCGTAATAGCTGTGATGCTCGGTGGCACAGTAGGACCTGACAGTGTTAATTAGATAAGAGGACAGGTAGGGCCTGGCTCTTTATAACAATAGCAGAAAGCAGGTGGTGGCCCTCCTCAAGACCTGGGTTCGAATCCAAGCCTAGCCACTCACTGCCTTGGCTGGGAAGCCTCCTACCTCAAGGGACTGCTCAGCCCTGTGTGGCTCTATGGTTCCCAGAGCAGGCATGTGAGAGCAGCCGAGGGGGGAGAGGAGGTAGGGAGGCTGAAGAAACCAGGATGGAGCTGTGCAGCAAGCGGGTGGGGCTCAGCTCCAGCCAGCTCCCTTCCCTGAAAAATGTGAGCAGGCTGGCATTCTGGAATCAATTGCACCTTGGTTGGTTTGTTTCTTTAAGTGCTAGGGATAAAGGCCGGGATCAGCATGCCAACCATATTACTTTCAGATCAGCCCCCTAATTTGCCCCATCCCCCACACAGCCAGGGTTGATTCAGGACACCCAGGGAACTTGTGTGGTGCCCCCCCCCCAGCTGTCCTGCCTGCTGTGGGGAGCGCCCCCCTCCAGCCAAGGACCTGTGTGGAGGCGGGAAAGGAGGTCAGGGGGAAGTGGTAGGAGGGAGGGAGGGGTGCCCTCCGCTGCCGCAGCTTCTCTACACACTTGGGCCTTCGTGGCCCGCCATGCATCAGTTATCTTCTTACAAGCCAGGCCTTGAGAGGGGCACAGCTTGAGCAACCCAGAGGACAGGCACAAAGACTGATCCAGGGCCACCTAGACTTGATGTCTGTCCTTTACCCCCACACCTCATCTCCCTGGCCAGGTAATCACCTCACCACACCCCCTCAGCCATCTTCCCTCCCACCATCCCTCCTGGCAGCACTCGAAGGCCCCCTGGGAGGCCTGTGGCCTCTGGCTTTGATCTGCTCTCCCAGTGTGCTCCCTTCAAAACAGAGTCAACCTGTGCCTGCAGCCCCGAGGCTGGCTTCCCTGCTGGGGCCTAAGGTCTGCATCTGCCCAGTTCCCATCACTCCTGGTCCCCTTGGCTTCCCCCTGCTGACCACCCTGCCCTGGCTAGGCCTTCACTCTTCCCTCAGCTGCAGCCATGGTGTCCACTCCTCTTCCTCCGCTGTCAGAGGCTCATTTCCTAGGTCTGACCTCAGCTCCCTCTGTTTGGGTGAGCGGCCCTCTGTTCTATGGTGGCACGGAGGGGGGCGGGGCGCTCCAACAGCGCTTGTAGGCAATGGCTTGCTGGTTGGCTGAGGGATGGCCTGGGTGTGGGAATGGCCTAGCCCAGCCTTGTCCTTCATTCTGAGCAGGGATAAAACAGAGAAGGTGGGGTGCACTCAGTAGGTCTGCAAGCACTCTGTGTATGAGACACCGAGTTCTACCCCAGCAACAAATAGATAGATAAAGGACCAGTGAGATGGCCCAGTGGGTAAGGGTTCGTGCCGCCAGGCCTGACGCTGGACTTCAATCCCCGAAACCCACACAGAGGAGAGAACCACTGCCTACGAGCTGTACTCTGACCTCCATAGGCGTGATATGACGTGTGTGTGTGTGCATGCGTGTGTGAGTGCACTTACACATACAGACAGATATGTTTACACATACATGCATGCATACATACATACATATGCTTATATTCAGGTAATTTAAAAGATAAGTAAGTAGTGAGGGTCTTTGCAGCAGTTAGTGCCTGGTACATACCCAGTCATGCTTCAACACAGCTGAGTGGAATTCCTCCCCTCCCTCCTCCTCCCCACCCTCCTCCCCCCTTCCTAGTTCCCCCTCCTCCTCTTCTTCTTTCCTCTCTCCTTTTTCTCCTCCCTCCCAGACTCCTGGCCCTGCTCCAGAGCACCCAGCTGACAGCTGGGCACTCCAGCCCCTGAAGATCAGGTGGCGTCCCTTACCCAGGCCACTGATAGCCTAGTTCTGGGCAGGAAGCTCCGCCTGGGCCCTCGGAGAGTGCTGAGCTGGGCCAGGCCTTCCCCCAGGCTGCAGACAGAGGAGAGCAGAGAGACAAGCACCCCTACTGCGCACTCCCCGACACCCCAGAAGGAGGCTCTGGTGAGTGCTGCCTTGATGAAGGATGGGGAAAAACCATCTTGCCGAGCCCCTGATGGTGCCAGGGGGAGGGACAGAGGGTGGCAAGGCCACTGCCCAGTTCCCATTAGGAGGCAGCCTCCAACAGGCTGACTGGGATCACCAGGGGATATAGGCATGTTGGAGGGCCTGTGGCTTGGTACTCGCCTGTGTGTGCGTACGTGTATGTGTGTGCTCGCACAGGGATGGGCAGGATGAGACAGTAATTTAGACATGTGAACACATGTTCCTCTTCCATTTCTTCCTGTCTCCCTCTTTCAGGGTGCACTAATGTGCTGTCCCTGGCCCACACATGGGCACACCAGGTCTGCAGTGGTTGCTGTGGGCTACGAGTGAAGGGCTGGAGCCAGCCGCTTTCCTCCCCCTCAAGGCAGGCATCCAGGGAAAGTCCCATAAGCGTGTGAGCCAGGGATCGGCATGTCCTGTCCCATTGGCCCCACCCTTCTTCCTGGATGGGGCCGTGGGTTGGGTGACATCAGTACCTGTGCGCAGTGTCTTGGGGCCTGGGTACAGGGCCACCCAGGAGAAGGGTAGGTGGCAGAGGTAAGGCCCCACTGAAAGGCGCTCATGGGAGACAGAGCCAACCGCCACCAAGGTTGGGGATCTTGCTGCGCTAGATAGTGGCAGGATCTTGGAGCCCCCACCCTTGCAGCCCCCACTCTCGCAGGCTCTTCAGTGACCCCAATACCTAACCCTGAGCCAACCCTATGAGCTCGGGATCATACATAAAGTTATGGGAGAGGGACCCAGTCCCACCGCTTTGAAATAGTGTCACATAGCCCAGGCTGGCCTTGAACTTGCCGCTTAGTCAAGTCTAGTCTTGAATTCCAGATGCTCTGGCCCCAGTCCCCAAGGTCGGGGACCACAGGTGTGCACCGCAATGTCTAGCTCAGCTGTAATCTTTAAGCTGCCAGTTTCTTCATTTTTCCTCATGAAAGGCCCTGTGGGAAAATGGAGAGGACGCTGCCAAGCTGCCAGACATGCTTGTGCAGCCCGCGCCTGGCTCTGCACACTCCCTCTGAGTCTTGCCACACTCACAAACTACAATTAAGACGTAAGGACTCTGAAGTCATTTGTGAGAGGTACAGACTCCTTCCGTCACAGCACACCTCACTAGGTTCTGACAGAACCCCGGTTTCAGGATCCCACCGACATACTGCACATCTGAGTCTGGACCAGGCTCTTTACCTAACTAACGCTCTGTTCGACCCAGAGCTGATCCCGCCCTTAGGATCCCCCTGAGTCGGCAGAGGCGGTGCACCCTCTGGTTCTCCCATCACACACCACTGATCTGAAGGTACTCGCTGTTGGCTCACGGGACAGAAAAGACGTGGCTAGGGCAGACTGACTGACCGTTCTTGGTACAGCTGGGGAGTCAGAGGCAAGAGTCCCCCTTGTGGGGGTTCCCTGCATATAGCCCCTCCCCACTCTCCATCAGGACCCTAAGAGACCCTCCCCTGTGCCTCGCACCCTCTGTCCCCTGCTTGGCTGGATCCTGGGGCCAGCAGCAGCTCCTCCCGCTCTGCGCAGGCACTTGAATAAATCCATCCCAGGCAAACATCCTTATGGTTGCTGTCTTGTTCGCTGGCAGCCGCTGGGAACAGCAATAAACTTTATGAACGTTGGCTGTTAGGAAAGGAAGCGGCAGCCGGGTGTGGTGGCGCACGCCTTTAATCCCAGCACCTGGGAGGCAGAGGCAGGTGGATCGCTGTAAGTTCGAGGCCAGCCTGGTCTAAAAAGTGAGTCCAGGATGGCCAAGGCTACACAGAGAAACCCTGTCTCGAAAAACCAAAAAAAAAAAAAAAAAAAAAAAAAAAAAGGAAAGGAAGCGGCAGGCTAGGGGGCGGGGAGCGCGGGGAGGTGGGAGCACGAAGCGTGGGGCCGCATGGGTGCTGCGTTGGCCTGCGTTGCCCATGGGCAATGCACCCACGTGCGTGCATATAGCCATTTCTCAGGCTCTGTTGGCCCCTCTCCCTGGTAAAGCAGCAGGACACAGAACACAGAATAGACTCTTTGAAGACTTCAGGGCTTTTTGAAGACATTCCCTATGGGGCAGGAGACCTTCCGCTGCAGGCTACGCACTTGGGGGCGGGTCTGGACAAACCCAGGGCGTCCCAAGAATATGCCCACTGTTGTTGGATGTTGGAGGGGTTGCTGGCTTTAGTTTTCAGACAGCGTTAATCTCTCTGGGCATTCCTGGCTTCGGCGTGTGTGCTGCTGCCCTCTGCCGGGGGAGGGTGTGCTTGCAAGTCTCCCTAAGAGATTCACGTAAGAGATGGACAGTGCATGGGGCTCTGGTGGGATGGAACAGGCCTACTCCACACATGCAGCACATACATGCAAACACACACATGCACACACACACACGTGTGCATGCATATACACATTCCCCCTAATTCTTGTGCTCTGATCTTTAAAACTGTTGCTGGAGACTGGAAAATGTGGTTTGACTGGTAGAGGGCTTGTCTGGTATTTACAAAGCCTGGGGCCCACTATCTAGCACTGCAATAACTGAGCATGGTGGCACACCCCTGTAGTCCCAGAACTCTGAACTCCCCCCCCCCCACCTCCGACCATTACCTATGTGGCTTTAAATGGGTTTCGGGCCCTTCCATCTCTAACAGATCAAAAAGATGCTCCCTTGGGCATCACAAAGACATTGACAGGCACTTGTCCCCAAAGCAGGAAGATCATGAGTTCAAAGCCAGCCTGGGGCCAGAGACCTTACCTCAAAAACGAAAACAAAAACAAAAAAACAAACCCAAATAAACAACAGCAGAACGGAAACTGTTGCTGGCTCCTCCATACAATGCCATGCTAGCCACTGGCAAACCCATGTCCCCATCACACAAGCCCCTTGCCCAAGACCAGGGACCAGTCTTGCTATGTAGAGAAAGGCACCAGGCATGGGGATGAGGCTGGGGGCTGCTGGGAGTCTTGTTCACGGGTCCAAGGCCCTGGGTGTGGCTTGGAGGCCACGAGGCAGCAAAGCCTTCTGGGAAGGGAGCCAGTGAGGGACAGCGTCCCAGCCTTGCCTCTACAGAGCAGCCCTTCTAGGGTGCTCCTCTCCCCGAGTCAGCCTTCCCCATGTGGTCTCCTGCCTCAGCAGTAAGCTCAGAACACTGCACGAGCCGAGCAGAGCATTTGTCAGTGGCTGAAGGGCTTCCGAACTAATAACCATGGTATTAAAATTGTATTTGGTTCTCAAGCTGAAGGGATGTTGGGAGATTTTAAATGTTAAGAGGGGAAGAGGGGGAAATCCCCTCTCAGAAAATGAAATCAGTGTGGAAATAAGTTTCCGGGCTGAGGAAGGGATATGGAGTGTGGCCCCAAGAGCCTGGAAAGCCTGCCTTTCTGGGAAATAAATGTTCTCTAAAGACACATATTTCAACCCCAGCCAGGAAGGTGGTGTGTGCAGTCCCCTCAGAGCACACTGTGTATTGATCCAACCCACCCGGGGAGCCAGGCAGGAGAGCAGGCAGGCCTAGGGCTCCTGAGTTGTTTTAGAATGGACTTGCAAACGCCATTAATTCCTTCTGGAAACATAAGCCTCTCTCCGCCTTCCCAGGCTGGATGGTCGTGGATAATGCACTGCCCTCAGCCACGTGGGGAACTCTGAAGCTCCCCTGCCCATTACCACCTAAGCGGTTTTAAATGGGTTTCGGGTCCTCTCATCTCTAATAGATTAAAAAGATGCTCCCTCAGGCATCACAAGCGCGTTGAATGGTACTTGTCCTGAAACGCTGGCGCAGAGAGGCCTGTGAAATGTATGTGAGAGCTTTGGAGACGAGAGGGCAAACCATAAACCACTCGGCTTTTGAATTGTGTGGCCTGCTGTGCCCTGCTGCAGTCTCTTTCCTAATAATGTCCTTCCCAGAATGCCCTTCCCCCACGCACCTGAGGTTTCTCAGGATGTGTCCTCTCTGAAGGCGTCTATTGCTCTCTAATTTAAGTGGGGACTGTCCCTTCCCAGGCTGAACAGAGGCCCAATGAGCTTGTGAGTGTGTGTGTGTGTGTGTGTGTGTGTGTGTGTGTGTGTGTGCGTGGGCACACGTGGCGGTCAGAGGTTGATGTCAGTTGTCTTCCTCAATTACCCCTCCACCGTATTTTTTATTTTATTTTATTTTTTTTCTTGGTTTTTCAAGACAGGGTTTCTCTGTGTAGCCTTGGCTGTCCTGAACTCGCTTTGTAGACTAGACTGGCCTCGAACTCACACCAATCTGCCTGCCTCTGCCTCCTGAGTGCTGGGATTAAAGGTGTGCACCACCACTCCGGCTTTATTTTTTATTTTTTAAAATTATGGCTGTGTCCCGAAAACGCCCCCAAAACTATGAGAATGAAGAGTTTTGCATGTGTGTGGCATGTGTGTGCTATATGTGCCCGGTACCAGCAGAGTTCAGAAAAGATCAGATCCTCAGAGCTAAAGATACCTGTTGTGAGGACCCTGGTTCTCTACAAGAACAACATGTCCCCGTGACTGTGCTATCCTTCCAGCCCCGATTTCTTCATTTTGAGACAGGGTCTCTCTCCAGCCCTGGCTGACCTAGAAGTCACTCTTTAGGCCAGGCTGGCCTTGAACTCAGAGATCTGCCTGCCTCTACCTCCTGAGTGCTGCTGGTGGCTTTCCTCCTCCCTGGGGCTGGGGTGACCGCACGCGCCACTGCCGCGTGTCTGTTCTGTCCGTGGATGCTTGCATCTCAAGTAGGTGCTCATGGTTCTGCAGTGGGTGCCTCACTGAGCCACACTCCTAGCAGGCAAGGCTGGGGTCCTCCCTCTCCAGCCACCTCCAGTGTCCACTCAGCGCAGCACACCACCCCTCCAGCCACCCATCCCTGTCCCCTCCTACCCTGTCTTCTGCCTTTTTGTCAAGTTCCCCAAGGCTGAGCCAACTTCTCCCCTCCTCCTCCTGGTCACTTCTTAGGCCCCTCAACCTCAGCCCAATGCAGAAGGCCCCCAGCCCTTCCATAGGACCCTCGTTATTAGTAACCCATGTTAGCCACACAAGTAACTAGGACTCCCTGTGATATTCCAAGGCACGCGCATGGAGAACCCGACTCATGTCCACACTTCCCAGTTGCAGCCATCACTCTTGTGCTTTCCTGGCAGCCTCCTTGTTTCAGGTTTCTGTGTGCGAGAATTTGAACCCAAGTCCATGGGGATGTTATGTTCTTGCTCCGTCACTGCTGAGCTACACCTCGAATCCAGCCCCAAGGACTCATCTCTCAGCATAGGTTTCCCCTACCAGTGACCAGTGGGGGTGGGGGGAATGATGACGAAACCTCTAGGAATCCAATAAATGCCTTTAAAATGAATTTGTGCACTGGATTTGTGCAATGAGTTACAGTGCTTCTGCAATCTTGGAAACTGGCCAGGCTCCCCTGGACCCACCCAGATGATACGGGGGTACCTAGTAGGGTGGGTCTTGGGGGGTCCTGGGGATCCTCACTGCTGATGGAGCCCTGTTGTCAATACCCTCTTTTCGGAACAGGCCATGTTCCCCAACCCAGGAGAGGCAGGCTGGCTGCCACGCTGACCTCATAGCGCTGCAGGGAAGGGCTTGTCCTGGTGTGGCCAGCCCCTGGCCTTAATCACTGCCTTCCCCACAGCTACACCCCAGAGGCCCAAGTTAGCCCCAGGCTGTTGGAGTAAGGCCCACTGCTGCTTCATTAAGGACATGACCCAGCCATGGAGCAGGAGGAAGCAGGGGCGGCAAGGGAGAGCTGTTTGCTGAGGCCCTTCTTGCTGGGGGCAGCTCCACAACTCTTGTCTGCTTTTGAGTCATTGCCTCTCTAACCTCCCCAAAGTCTCAGGAGAAAAGGAAGGCTAGGAATGCGGACTGTGGACCTTGAGGGAGAGGTGTGGGCTGAGAGTCTCCTGTGTGTCAGAATGGGGGTGTCCCCTCAGGCAGGAGCCTCACTTGTCTTCTAGAACCCCAGCTGACTAAGACATCTGGAGAGTCATCCATGCACAGGTGACCTCGAGGAGGACTCTTGCATGCTCTGTCCTCTGGGCCTCGTGACAAGGCCGTGGCAGTGGGCAGGAAAAGCCCTTACTGTTACCAGCTCATCCTCAGCCTCAGTGAGCTGAGGTGGAGGTGACAGAGCTGAGACTCCTGACTCACAGGAAGGAAGAAGGAGCTATGGGCCTGGTGAGGCAGCTAGAGTTCTCGATCTGGGACTTCCAGGAGAAGCACGGGAGGATGGAAGCCACCTCCACCTCAGACCCACAGGGTTGCAGGCCATATACAAAGGGAGCAAAAGGAAACAACACCTCAGAGCCCTCAGGAACGCAAGGTCAGTAAAGAAACCCAAAGTCCCACTCTGAAGGGCACATCCCTGCCCTCCTGCCATTCTAACTGCCTCAGAACTACAGACCGCACAGCCGAGGATCAGAAAGACCCTCAGAGGCTACCTGACCTAAAACCTAAGGCCTGTAAGAACAATTGCTCAGTTTACCCAGCTTTCAAGCCCAGGGTTCTTAAAGACAGGTTGGCCACTCAACAGGCATTGGGTCATGACCCTCAACCCCAGACTCGAGGCTGAGGCTTAGTTCCGGAGTGCTCCTGGAGAAGGCATAGTCAGACCTGAGCATCTCGCCTCTGAGAGGACAGGAAGGGAGCAGCAGCAGGCTGAGGCAAGAGAGTCACTCCTAACAGAGACACATCCCTCAAATGGTGCTGGCAGCCTAGCCAGGAAGCTCTCCACAGCCCTTGCCTGTCCTCTGACAGATTCTACAGAGGTAAAGGAGTGATCTTCCCTTCTCTCTCCACACCACCCCCACTGGCAGGATAGACACATTCACCCAATGAGGGACTGTCTAGGATTAGGGGGCAGTAACATTTGTCCCAGAACCACCTATTTCTTACAGGTGACTCTGGCCAAGTACCAGCCTCTTTGGGGCTCAGTTTCCTGATTTAAAGTAGATAAAGGATATCTGACAATAATAACCCTGGCCTTCCAGCAAGCGGGGAGCTGGTGTGTGCAGGCGAGGCTAAGAGGCCTGGACTCAACCCTCAGCTCTTCTCGTGTGAGCTGGTGCACACAGAAAAGCTTCCTGACCTTTCTGTGCCTCAGTCGCCTCCACTGAAAAGTGTGCTGGTGGCACTAATTACCTTGTAAGGTAGCTTTAAGGCTTAAACAATCCATCTAAAGTATTCAAAATGAGCCAGGTACTGGTGGTGCATGCCTGTAATCCCAGTACTCAGGAAGACCGAGGCAGACGGATCTCAGTGAGTTCAAGGCCAGGACTGTTGGGATAATCTGATGTATTTTTATGTTAATTACTGCTTGCTGTCTGACCAACTTTTTGCTTTAAAAAAAAAAAAAAAAGCCATCCCACCTGGGCAGGACAGAAGAGATAGGTGGGGCTAGGAGAGAGAGAGGAATTCTGGGAAGAAGAAAGGACTGCGCCCAGAAAGGAGAAGGAGAGAGACCTGAAGTGAAGAGAGGAAGGCCACCATGGGTTAGCTGGAGGAAAAGCACATGGCCGGTGGTGTGGATGGAGAATCCAGGCCAGATAAAAAACATTGGCAAGTATTTGGGATTATGGATGGGAGGTAGCTGGATAGAAGTTATTAGAAGTTATTAGAAGCAGATGGCATGGGATTGAGACAGGGATCCCTTGCCTGCCCCACTATGGGAGGTAGTTTAGAGGATTGAGATCTGCCCTGCCCCAGGTTAACTAAGGCTATTTTAAAATATAACAAGTGTCTGTGTCTTAATTGATTGCTTAGCCAGGCCTACTGATAATACATGTAATTTAAAAACAATACAGGACACTCAAGGCTACACAGAAAAATCCTGTCTTCAAAAATAAGCAAAAAGAAAAAGAATTGCTCAAAATCTTATGTGACATATAGCAAAGGTTATGTGTGTGGCAGTATAAGTGGCGATGTGGAACAAGGCAGCGTGTGCTGGCAGGCTTGAACTGGTATCTGAGAGCCATGCCTGGCAAGTGTGGGGCTGGCCCCAGGGTGACCAATGTGAGACAGGAGCCTAGCCTCCTTCCAGGAGTGGCTATAAATAAACTTTACAGACTAGTTACCACAAGTGCCGCTGCCTGGGGACAGGTGGCTCTCCACAGGCCACCATGCAAGTTATGGGGGGCTGAGCTACCTTGGCCCATGTGGTCTGGGTCCCCTTCTCTTACCCACATACATCCCCAGATTCTCCAGGGCCATGAATGTCACCACCACCCCCATCCTCCCCACCACACACACACATCAGTGGCTGCTTTCCACCTCAGCATAGAGATTCAGGGAGAGCCCCTGTGTTCTCATCCTCTTCAGGCAGTCTCCCCCAATGCCTCACCAGCCACCCCAATATTCTAGGCAAATGCATAGATCCTAAGCAGAGCCTGTATCCCTTCCCCCCCAACAGGTACATTCTGTGGCCTAAAGGACCTGGTAAGGGGGCCCTGTGTGGGGACAGGGACTGTCCATGCCATGGCATGCTGGTCGTCTAGGCAGTGGGCAGAGCCTCTCTAAGCTTAGGTCCTGAACAAAGTGATAGGCACTGCTGTGTGCAGAGCCAGTCAGCCATGCCCAGGGCCCTGAGTGAAGGTCAGTTAGAGGCTTAATGATGCCCAGTGCTCCCCAGCCGCACAGTAGCCAGGAGTCCAGCAGAGGGAGAGGTATTAATAACTTGTGGTGAAGGTCCTGCTGTGGGAATGTCCTCTCACATGAGACAAACTTTCCACAGAAGCGCCTCCTTTCCCACGTCCTTGACAGTCTTCCGAGACAAAGTGAGACTGACTTTAGGAATCGCTTCTCCAGAGTTGCGGGGTTTCTTCTCAGTATGGCAAGCCTGCCTTACAGAGCCCAGAGGAGATGGTGGCGCTCAGGGAGCTTTCTCTGCCCTTGTCTTAATTCTGTCATGTCTCTCCATCCTGGTCTACTGCATAGAGAAACAGGTCTGGACGCTTCGGGAACCTGCCCAAAGTCACACGGCAGTTGTATGTGATAGTCTCCCTCACACTCACACACACACACACACACCCGCTGAAGCATAGCTCTGCTCTACAAAAATAAAACAACCTTCTCAGACAGCGGGCACCCAGGAGCTCAGCTCGCTTCTCCCTGGGTAGAGATGGATGATTCCAGAAGAGGAAAGGCAACATGGCAGGAGAAGCTAGGACTAAACCTAGAAACTCACATTTGTGTAGGTTGTTTAATAGTTTTATTTTTTTTTATTTTTCGAGACAGGGTTTCTCTGTGTAGCCTTGGCCATCCTGGACTCACTTTGTAGACCAGGCTGGCCTCGAACTCACAGCGATCCACCTACCTCTGCCTCCCGAGTGCTGGGATTAAAGGCGTGCGCCACCACGCCCAGGCTGTTTAATAGTTTTAAAGCTTTTAATATTTAACTCCAAAAGGTGCAGGAGGTTTATTTAAAGTCTCCCTCTCTCTCCTAAGCTGATGATGGCCAGTTACTTATAATAAGATTATTCGAGAAACAATTCACACTTATGTACTGTCTTGTTTTAGGGCCCATGGGCAGCGTGCGCGCGCGCACACACACACACACACACACACACACACACACACACACGCACGCACACAGCAAATTCTCTTCTTCATATAACTTCTATTTTCCTTGTCTCTCTCTTTCCCCTCTCAGAGAACCGCGCTGCCAGTAATTGCCTGTACTCAGACAGCAGGAAAGGCCAAGAGAGGAAGCCAGGGACCACGGACAGCGCTCCTGGCGGGCCCCACAGCTTCTGCCTCTTGCCTTCCTTGAGAGGACTTGGCGGTGCCATGGTGGTGAGACACAGCGACAGCAAGGGGAAAGCCCGGGTAGGTGTGCGGCTGGAGCCCTTCCTGCACCAGGTTGGCGGCCACCTGAGTGTTCTGCAGTATGACACACACACAGTGTGCAAGCCCCTCGTCTCCCAGGAACAGAAATTCTATGAGTCCCTGCCGCTGGCCATGAGATGTTTCACGCCACAGTATAAAGGTGAGTCGGGGAGGGGGAAGGCTCAAGCTGCAGTCACAGCTGCTGCCACAGGGCAGAGGGTGTGAGGGCTGCATGGAGACAGCCGTCTTCCCGGCAGCCAGTGTCCCTGTGCCAGTGTGTCTCTGAATTTCCTTCCCCACGCCTCCATACCCTGAGTGTTAATGGCTTTGGAGATAAGTCAAGCTTCTCCACACTGATGACGTGGGAATGGCATCAAGGGACGCCCGGTCCTGCTGGGTCCTGACGGGATCTTCTCTCTGTGTTTTGGGAGGGTTATGGTTGTGACTGTGGCTACACATAGGGCCAAATGAGGCTTCCGTGACCTCCCTCTGGAGACTCAGGACAGACAGGACATGGGCGGTCTGGGCCACGACTTGGTTAGGAGTCCAGAGTTCCTACTCCATACGAGCAGGGCAAGAGCCAGGCTGCCTCCTGGTGTGTGCGGCTGGGGAGACTGCAGCACAGGCAGTGTGTGTCCCCGCTGGGTGGCAGGTGCTTCCACAAGGCGGTTGTGGGAGGACAGGGCTCAGTAGAAGAGCTGTGGGTGTTGGCTTTCTCTGGTACCCCTGCCCAGATCCACAGGGAAGAGTTTGGTCTACACCAAAGACTACAGATTAACTACGGATTGATTGCGAGGGACCAGCCCAGAACTGAGTGGGCCCCCAAAGGATAGGCCCTCTCCAAAGAATCTTAGGTTTTTCGTGATTGAGGCCCTGTTGCCAAAGGCTCTGCAGGGACAGCAATTATGATACCCAAATAAGGCCGTCAGAAGCCCGCTGTGTGGGGCTAGTGATGTGCCTCGGCCCTCGGAAGAGCGCCTGCCTAGCAGGCAGTACACAAACTGCAGCCTGGTGCCGCATGCCTGTACCTCAGGAGGTAGAGGCAGGAGGACCAGAAAGGCAGGTCATCCTTGGCTATGCAGCGAGTTCAAGGCTCAGAAAATGAAGAGACCTGTTGTGTTCAGTGACGGGGACAGCTGGGAAGGCCTGTCCTGGAATCCAGTCCAGGCCTGTCAATCAAACCCCAGGGTCAGGAGGAGGCTGGCTCAGGGGTCACATCGTTCGTGGGCCTGAATGAGAGGGTCTGTGAGGCATGACCAGACCACGGGACCCCGTGTGACTTCTGAGCATTGGTTTCACACTGGGTCTCTGGGATGAGATGGTTCACTATCTCATCCTGGGAGACAGGACAGTGGGCCTGCTTTGGGGCCCCATCTTGCCTGCTCCAGCCTTCCCCCAACAGTCTTCCGAGGCCACAGGTCAGCACTGCCTGGCTGGTTGCGGGTCATCACTTATCTTGTCAGAGCACCTTACTGGAAATAATGTCTGTCCTTCTGTAACTGAGCTCAACATAGCAAAGGGTGGCAGGTCCTCGCACGAGGCGGACTCCTGCCAGCGGTATTTCATGCTTGCTCGGCACAGCTCTAGAGCCGAGAAAGACTGTGGGGGACTGCCTCAGGCAAAGGGGAGGCTGTTCAGATCTCTAGGAGACCCCCACATCATCCTGACTCTGCCCTGTCTACACAGGCCTATAGTCTGCTGGGGGTGACAGGGCACCCTCAGGCACTGGACACCTATCCAGACAGACCTCTCCTATCTGGGGATGCCTCTTGCGGCTCTGCTAACTCCAATTACAGATGCTCCCTTCTTAGAAAAGGGCCACAGCCACAGATCATTGTAAGTTAAAAAAAAATCTCATAAATAAAAAATGCTTTTAATAGGGTCAGCCTCACACCCTAGCTTAGCGCGTGGTATGCCACGGAATGGACCAGGAGCGCAGCCTCTGCCTGGTGCCCGGAGAGGCCTGTGTCGTATAACACTAGTCCAGGAGAAGATCAAAACTGGAAAAATCAAAGGATGGTTTTTTCTTTTCCTGGATACATTTCACTCACAGCTTCATGAGGCAGAAAAGTTGTAGGTCAGACAGGCCCTCTAGCACTCAGTACTGCCTGCACCTCGAGCCAGAGGTTGTGGCTAAGTGGGTGGATGATCCACGCCACAGGGTCTAGGTCAGCCTTGCCTCTGGGACGTCTTACAGATGGCGTTTCTAAACCCAGTTGGGGGGGGGGTAGCTGGAGCGAGGAACCTCCTGATTCCCTGAGATAAAGGATGACTACCAGCCGGCCTAAGAGAGAGTTCGGTGGCACCCCAAAGCCAGCCTTTGATGAAGCAGAAATACGTACGGACTCTCTCTCTCTCTCTGGCCGAAGCACAATCCAGACAATGTGAGGAGACCCTAGCGAAGGCGGAGAGCGCAGCAGGGCTCTCCTTGGGGTCTTTCTTTGGCAACCAGTAATGGAGGTGATGGGTTTTAACCAGTAAGAAGTGATAGCCGGTCCCTCGTGCTTGCTCTGAGCCCCGGTTTGCATCAGCCTCACAGCTCTCAGAATCTGGCGCCTTCCTAACCCCAGAGACACAGCTGAGGAGAACCAGCTTGCCTGAGGCTGTGGGGCCAGGATTTGAAGACCCGATGGCCAGCTCAGTGGGTTCTTGGACCCATTCAACCATCCCACTCAGCTACCTAGAGCGTTGACTTCAGGGGTCATCTAGCCCCAGAAGGGAGAAGACAGTCTCTCTCAGAAGCACTCAGGCAAAATACCCTGTCGCCAGGACAGACAACCTTCTGCTCCTGCGTAGGAGCGTCCTCAGAGACGCTCTGGCATGGCTGCTACATGGCTCAGAGCTCAGCCTTATGTCGTCCCCTGCAGTGGCATCAGGGAGGATTTTGGCTAGAGTAGCATTCTAAAGGGCAGTGCTGTGGACCTGTAGCTCACTCCAGACCTTAGCTGGATTTCCAGCATTGCCATGTTGGGTCTGTGGCCCTCGCCTGTCAGTCGGCCTTGGGTGAATGAGGACAGGCCCTTGGGCTCGGTCAGTGCAGGGTTTGGCCAGATTCATATTACAGATGGCGGCGGTGAGCGTTCTCACAAGCTTAAAAATAAACACATGACACAATATCTGCCAAGGTTCAGGAAGCTGTTTGGTCAAACCAAAATTGCTGAGATGCTCCGGGCATGCCAATTGTGGCAGTAAGCACTCTGTCTGCCCAGCTGGCACAGTGTCAGGCTGCTGTGCATGGGAAGGTCTGTGGCAGGCCCTGAGGCTGCCAGGAGGGCCTCAGCAGCAGCAGATCTTGGGCCTCCAGGGTCTAAGCCCCAAAGACACAGTATAGCCCTTCCCCTCAGTCAAAGGCAGGTCAGTTCCAGGGAAGGGCTGTGCTGAGCCCCAGCTGGCTGAGAGAGGAGCAAGGGGGGTCACCAGGGCAATGAGCCCCATCATGGGCTGAGAGACTGAGTGGCAGGGACGCCGAGCTGCTGGGGAGGCTCTGACAGGAGATGGCTTTTGGGTTGTATTAGTTGTGGGCTATTTGAACCTCCACTCCCGGCATTTATGCCCACACTCGGAACCAATGAGGTCAGACAAGAATGAAGCCGGGAGCACTGGGGAAGGTCACACTTCATGTCTCTCCAGGGGGGGCCTCCTGGGCACGAGCTGCCAAGAACTGTGTTTTCTGGCAGGCATGTCACCATAGGCCCTCAAGTAGAAAAGGCCATGGGCTGCCAGATAGGAGTATGACCTTTAAAAGACCACAAAGGACATTGCTTTTGGCTAGTGGAGCTTCCTGGACCCACCCACAAGCTAGAAGGCATAATCTCCCTCCAGGACAGGCACAGGGCTGCCAGTGCTTGCCCTTTGTCACAGAGGCCTCACATTGGGATCTGGAAGGTTCTCTTCCCTAGATCAACCATGGCAACCTCCTGCCCTAGGACATGGGGCTGGTAACACAAAGCCTATGCCCAGCCCTCTGTGTTCTCCTGAGGGCTTGACTCGTGGCTTCTCTGTCTCCTCCACAGAACAGCCAGAGCCAGTGCTTCTGGGAACATAGCGGGAGTGTTCCCCGTGCATGTGTGGGTAAACACAGCCTGACTGTGTCAGACTTTTCCATGGAATTCTGGGAAATGTGCTGTAGCACATCCCTTCGTCAGCACCCGCGTGTTAGGTGACCTTGGCTCAGATTCTCCAAGCCCTAATGCACCACCAACAGCCTTATGGATGTGCTAGAATTTAGAAGTGACACGGGAAAAGTGAATGGGCCAGTCCTGGACCGCACACAGTAGGTAGAGGAGGAAATGTCCCGAGCTGGCCACTCTATGCATGGTTCAGGGTGAGCACTGGTGTCAGACGACGCAAACACCAAGAGCATTTTTAACTACTGGTGTCGTCCGATGTGGGGGCCTGGGAGGGGCAGAAGAGAAACAGATTTTTCAGGAGTCTTGATAGAACTCAATGTCCCTCCCTGGTTGCAGAATTAGGCCATTAGGAATCTGAGATGACCGAACTTGCCCAGGGACTCCACTGGGCTAGCTATAGTCAGCTCTGGAGAGCCACAGGCCGAATAGCAGGGCAGCCCTGAGAATGCAGGTCCTCATTGACAGCCCCAGAGGCAGCCTCCCCACCCCCCTTCACCCCCCTCCACCCCCCCCCCCCCCCCCCCCCATTCCCCCCACCCCCACCAAGCCAAATAGCTAGTCATGCTGGGGGAGGGAGGCAACCAAGGGGCCTGGGAAGACAATACACAGCTCACCTCCTCCTCTCCATCTTGGGCAGTAGGAAACAAACCACGAGAGAGACAGAGACAGAGAGGGAGGAAGGGAGGGAGAGAGACACAGAGTGTTTTGCAAAGGACTGTTTGCAAACATTCACACAGGCTTGAGGCCACACTGAAAACTGTAGCCCTTACAGAGCAGGAAGGAGGAAAAGCGACCCTATTGGAACATAGCAGCACCTGACCCACCAACAGACATGTGGCCTCCCTGCCACCCCCAGGGTCCCACTGGCCATGCCACTGGGAAGCAGAGTACGGGAAGGCATCAGGGCACAGGCCAGGGCCAACCCCTCAGTAACAAGCAGATGGAGAGGCCAAGAAGTGGGTAAGGCCGGGGCCACCTGACGCTCTGTTCTCAAAGAGCAGGAAACTGAGCCGGTGGCGTGGAACCACGGCAAGGCTGGGTACCATCAGCTGCCAAGCCCCACAGAGGGAGGCAGTCTCCTCCACTATGACAAGGACTCCACAAGGAGACTGTGCAACGCTAACTGCCCATCACAGATAGTTTTGTGTCCTGCTAAAATATCCTCCTGTTAGTTCAGCTTCGGGGAGGTCCCGGCCCACACAGCCTGTGACTGGCCGGCCTTGATTACCCCCTATGGAGGCAAGAGGCACCACACACGAGGGAAACCAGGAAGACACTAGCCCAGAGGTTCTCAACCTTCCTAACGCTGCGGCCCTTTAATACAGCTCATGTTGTAGTGACCCAACCATAAAATTATCTCATTGCTATTTCATAACTAATGTTGCTAGTGTTCTGAGCCGTAATGTAAATATCTGATATGCAGGGTATCAGATATGCGACCCCAAAAGGGTCGTGACCCACAGGTCGAGAACCTGTGCTCTAGTAAGATCCTACATATATTCAAATATCCATATGTTGGTAAATTCAGGCAAAGATGATGGCTGAGTACCCATGAGAAAGGCAGAAGAAGGGACTGGCTGATGGAGGGTCAAGTCGCGAGTCCAGCGGCTGCCTCAGGAGGGCTTCCTGGCACAAGCTGGTTGGATGGATGAGGGGGAGAAGAGGTGGCTAGGGAGGTCAAGATGGATGGGAAAGGGATGGGCCAGGCTTCCCTTAACTGTCCACCCTGGAGGCAAGGAGTCAGGGAGGCCGAAGGCAGCTGGGTCAGAGGGGGGATGCCTTAATGGAGGACAGGCTCTGAGGTATCCCAGGTTGGCCACCGAGTGGGCAGGAATCCAATTCCAGAACAATGTAGCAAAGTGTGAGAAGTAAGATGTAGACTACAATCCTAGGTCGCCCCAAGGCCGCTTTCTGGGAGCTCGAGGGTAGGGACTGGGGACATATTCAGGACCAGGATCAAATCCTGACTCTTCCTTGAGAGAGAAGCTAGGATGCCCAGGGACACTTATTTCACCCATGACCCGGTGTGCCGTTCATTCCCTCCCTCCTGTGCCCTGCAGGTACCATCACGGTGCGTCTCCGGAGAGACAGCAGAGGCCATCTCGGCCTGGTTGCCAACCCACTGAAGGAGAACGTGGAGCCATTCCAAGTCTCCCCAGAGCCCAGAGCGGTAGCTCTCTGGCAGACACTTCAGCAGACCGCCGGCAGTGACAGTAGCCCCAGTCCCCTGGCCCAGCTGGCACACTCACTCAAAGAGAGGTGAGGACCCCTGCGTTGGTGACAGAAGGCTGGTGTTTGTTCCTGAGCAGACGCTACACTGTGCCCAAGGCCAAGCGTTCCATGTGAGGGTTGTTGTCAAGAAAATGAGAAATTCACATAAGGCTTGGTCCAGAAGAACATCCCAAAGAAAGGGAGAGGGAGTGGATTGTCTCTTTCATCCCTTCCTGGGTGACGGTAGACACGTGCTCTAGATGACGCACAGTCAGGCGTGTACCTGGTACCTACTTGCTTAATTAAATAGCTGCTTCACTGAGACCATGCCGGTCTCTAGGGGAAGAATATATAGACAGAAACCTTAGATTAGTTTACGGGGAGGAAGTGTGCCTAATTTCTCTAGGAAGTCAGCTTTTAGCTGACTGTGGGTAAGCAACAAGGAGAGTTGAGTCCCAGGAGACCTAAGGACCTCAGAGAGAGCCTGGGAGCCTCTGACAATGCCAGCTAACATTTCCCAGATCCCTGGGGGCAGGAGCTGATACAGTGACAGGAGCCACACATCTAATTAGGCTCTTTGGTGTCTCAGCACAGCTGAGGCCAAGACACAGAGGGGGCGCACTCTGCGAGGTCTCAGGGATATAACCGCGTGCCGGGGCATGAACCCAGACCCCCAGCCTGGAGGTTCCCTGTGGGGTCGCCATCCATTTTCCTTATCACCTCGCCAGCCCTCTGAGGCAGCACACCCAAGAAAAGCCCTGAGAGGACCTGGGCCTGGTGTGAGCTGGTGTCGGGTACCCAGTGTGGTTGGGAGGCACTCAGGACCCTGTGGTGTCTCTGGTGGCGTGATAAGTGAGTCCTATGAGCCCTCTTTGTCAGATGCCATACCAAAGGGCCCAAATGGCATCCTTCTTATCTCTGGCCACCCCTGCCCTGGCTGTCTTCACATGGTTCTTTCACCCACAGTACAGCCAAGGTGCTCCCGAGGTCCGACTGCCACCTCAGTACCCAGGCCTCCCAGCTGGTGGAAAGTGCTGATGGGAGCCAGGTGGAGAAGAAGAGCTTTAACCCCTGGGGCCTGCACTGTCACCAAGCCCACCTGACCCGCCTGTGTTCTGAGTTCCCAGAGGACAAGCGGCACCGTATCCTTACCACTCTTGTACCTACACACAATCCCTAGGGCAGGTGTGAGCAGAGGAGGACAGAGAGACAGAAGCAGATGGACAGAGAGTGAGCACACGCGCGCGCACACACGCACGCACACACGCACGCGCACGGAGACGGGGGTGGGGGTGGGGATGGGGAGGAGAGGTTATGAACTCACAAGCCCAGGGGCCAGAAGAAATCAGATTGTCTTCCAAAGAAAACTCAGATTGAGAGATTGAGGATATCCAGCTGGTGGCTCAGCCAAACCCTGGCATGCGTGTCTGTGGCAATTCAGGGTATACAGATGGGGCTGGGTTGCTGGTGAGGGAGGGGGAGGGCGAAGGAGGAAAATGCCCTCCTAGGACTGGTAGGGGCAGGAGGGGAGTCTCTCTGCGCCCCCACCCCCATTCCAACATCTCTTCTCTTCGGAGTTTGCCTGCAGCCCAGGAGCTATGGAGAAACCCTAAGAGACACAGACCTTCCCTGTCCCTCCCCTGGCACACTGCCATGGAACTTAAGGCCCCTGTGCCCTGCAAAACGGGGGGGGGGGGGCTGTTTTTACAGTATTTACTGTGACACATCTGCCGCCCTAATCCCTAAGAAGCTTTTGAAGGATAATTACTCCGTTGAAATTAATATATTCCTGCAACTTTTCTCCAAGGCGAACGTCTACCCCTTGTCCCAGAAGGTGCCAGCCCGTTCAGCGACTGGAGGTCTCAGCCCTATGATTTTCCACCGTAAAAATGTAAATTGGGCACGGCCTGCCAGGAATTTCATGCCGGCATTTAAATTCCAACCTCAGAGCAAAATGGGAAAAGGTTCTCATAAACTCCCACTAAATAAATGGACTTATTAAAGCAGACTGCCGGTGAAGATCTCGCATTCTTAATAGCCAGGCTCATGGGTAAGGCAGGAAACCGGAGAATGAGCAGGGAAGGTTCAGGCCACCACAGGGGCTCCGACTGATGACCCCCGAGCTTTCCTTGACTCAGTCCCACCAGGGTTCTTGCTGCTGGAAAACGTGGTGTCACAGTACAGGCAACCCTGCATCTTGGATCTGAAGATGGGGACCCGGCAACATGGTGATGACGCGTCGGAGGAGAAGAAGGTCCGGCACATGAGGAAGTGTGCACAGAGCACTTCAGCTTGCCTGGGCGTGCGCATCTGCGGCATGCAGGTAGGTGCAGAGGGCCAGAGGCAGCCGTCCTGGCAGGTCAGGATGCCTGCCACCCATACCCTCCCTCCCCGTACGGCTCATTCACTGCCTTAAGGACGCAACAGGGGAGGCTGAAGGGCACTTTTCAAGTAAGCAAGGAAATCTGTCGTCTGGTTTGAAATGCTAGGTGCTGGTGGTGAAATGCTAGGTGCTGGTGGTGAAATGCTAGGTGCTGGTGGTTGGTGTTTTGCTTTATTTTGAAACAGGATTTCAAACATCCCAGATTGACTTCAAACCCTTTATGTAGCCAAAGCTGACCTTGAGCTCCTGGTCGCCTGCTTCCACCTCTTGAGTGTTGAGACTGCAGGCAGCCATGTTAGTTTTGCTGTGTTCTGTCACGCAGGCAGCGGAGGTCGGCACGCAACCACTGCACCGCACTCCCAACCCTCATGTGGTATTTTTACAGAGCGCCACTGAGGAGAGATAGCCCAAAACTCAATGTCACCCTTTCAGGGCAGCTAAAACTTTGTGCAGTGGCTCCTCCCCATGTTGTGGCGGGGGAGGGGGGTGACTTTTAATGACGATGAGGGAGGGGGCAGGCCTTGGAGGAGAGCTGAGAAAACACACCCGGCAGCTTCCTTACCCCACATACATGATGGAGCTGAGCCCTGTCCCCTCAGGTGTGGGACAGCAAACTATTCCTTTGAATTCTCGTTAGCTTTCTTCTCCTCCTCCTCCTCCTTCTTCTTCTTCTGGTTTTTCGAGACAGGGTTTCTCTGTATAGCCTTGGCTGTTCTGGACTCACTTTGTAGACCAGGCTGGCCTCGAACTCACAGAGATCCGCCTGCCTCTGCCTCCCGAGTGCTGGGATTAAAGGTGTGCGCCACCACCGCCCGGCTCTTTTCCCTTCTATAGTCAGCCTTTCTGCTTCTTTTTGCTGCCTCTTGGGTTAACCACAGGGGAAGGTCAGAAACCACTGAATCCAGTCCCAGGGGTGGCTTGTCCCCTTACTGCCCGGGGTCCCACACCTCCCTACCACTGCTCTTGAGAGGCTATGGCAAGGCTACAGGGAAACAGGCAGGAATCCAGCTCATCCCCCCACAGCCTGTCTACCCACTACAGGCTAAATGTTATAGCTTCCCTTAATTGAAACTGCCACCCCTTGAAGCTGAACACTGAGTCCATAAATTCATTGCAAGGGTGTCCCTGGGAAGGCTCGGAATGCAATCCTCGAGAGAACAGAGTGGGATGATTTGTGGGGCGAAAGGGACCTCTCTGTGGACCTCCAACCTTGTGCAAGTGATCTGATTTATCTAGCACACAATGCCTGGAGTGTTTACGAAGGCTAATTCAAGCCCATCTCCAGCCCTCCAAAAGCTTATGCAATCTTTCTGATGGAAAAATGAAACAAACAAACAACAATGTAATCGGAAAGCAAGACAGGCCTCAAACACGGTTAGCCAGGTACAGGGGGCCCTGTCCACATGTGCCAGGTGCCCCCAGGCTGTGGCAGCTGCAGGCTTTGACTCAGCGTCTGTGGCTCCCCCGAGCTGTCTGAGTGGGCTGGATGTGGCCACCGTAGTGTCCCCATCAGCATCTCTGCTCAACCTGATCCCTTCTAATGGCCAAAACACTGCAAAGAAAAGAACCATTTACTGCACAGGGAGGCTGTGGTCCTCTCTGCTTCCCAGGATCCCAGCAGCTGTACTGGCTGCCTGCAGGCCCCACCCACATCTGCTCTAACTGTTCTCTTTACCTCTGGACGTTTCACCTTGACTGTCTGGAAGAGCCATCCCTGACTGTTCAAAATCTGTGAGAAAAGTCTCAGTAACTTTGTTGAGGGAGAACTTAATCGAACTGGCTCTCCAAGTCCATCGGCCTGATTTCGGATTCCTGCTGCAGCTTTCCAGCTCGGGGCTGCTAATATCTGGCCTGAAGACGGCCGGAAGCCAAGATTTAAATCACGACTTGGAAGTTGACATCGGAAATTCACAGGGGAGGCGATCCAAACCTCAGAGCAGTGCGCTGAGGGTCACCTCTGCGGCGAAGGATCTTTGAGCCTTCGGTTGGCACTAGACCTACAAAGAGATTACTGTAAAACGTATATGCCGCACTGGAGTACGAGGGGGGACCGTCTGCGCATCTTGACCGCTCTTCCCCAAGTTGCCTGGAAATCATTTCACATATTATGAGAGCTTGTATTGCTACCGTTATAGCACAAGCAATTTCGATTTGTTTTGTTTTGAGATAAGGGCTCACGTAGCCCAGGCTGGCTTTGAACTCACTATGTAGCTGAGAATGACCTTGAACTTCTGAGTCTCCTGCTTCTGCCTTTCATGTGCTGGTTTTACAGGCTTGTACCATCATGCCTAGTTTACACAGTACTGGGGACTGAACACAGAGATTTGATCTTGCTAGGCCAGCTCTCTATCAACCAAGCCACGTCCCCAGGTGCTTTTCTTTTTCTTTTTTTCTTTCTTTCCTTTTTTTTTTTTAAGTTTACAGTCCTTCATATTTTCTCTCTCTTTTCCAATGTAAGGTTTATCAAACCGATAAGAAGAGCTTTCTCTGCAAAGATAAGTACTACGGAAGGAAACTCTCTGTGGACGGATTCCGGCAAGCCCTTTCTCAGTTCCTCCATGACGGAACTCGCCTCCGCTCGGAGCTCCTGGAGCCCATCCTGCACAGGCTGCAGGCGCTGCTCACCGTCATCAGGAGCCAGAGTTCTTACCGCTTCTACTCCAGCTCGCTCCTCATAATCTATGACGGGCAGGAGCCTCCTCAGAAGGCTCCCCAGCCGGCCCGAGGCGGCACTTCCGGTGACCCTGCCAAAGTAGATGTTCGGATGATTGACTTCGCTCACACGACGTACAAGGGTTCCTGGAACGAGCACATCACGTACGAGGGACCAGATACTGGCTATATTTTTGGCCTGGAAAACCTCATTGGAATTCTGAGAGATATCCAAGAGGGAAAATGAAGCTTCTTGGAACTTTTTGGGATTTTTCTGGGCTACAGAATTTCGCAAAGGGACCCAAGGTAGGGTAGTCTAGATCCCCTGTAGGTATCTTTAGAATAACCGTATCTACCTTCAAAAGCCATCTCTATACGTAGCGGGCGATGTACACAGTTGCTACAGAAATCTGCCCTGCAGATAGTCACCCTCCCCCACCCCCACCCCCCAACAGCATCTTCCGCAGTGCAGCGTCCGCAGTGTGGCACCGGTGTGTTGTCAGGTGCGTGGGAGAGAGGGTGGAGCCTGGGTCGGAGGGCAGCTCTGCAGTGCTGCAGGGTGCCCGCATTCCAGAACACTTCTGTTGCCCTGCTGCAGCCCTCAACAGCCACGAGGGAGAAAAGCCGCCTGGAGGAAGCCTTGAAGAAAACTCTGCTTCCGTGGATTGGCCACCCCACAGGCAGACAGCTGTGGGCCAGTGCCTCCCACGTCGTATGAGGAGCTGTGGGTGGGACGGGAGTAAGTGAACCCCTTTGCGGGGAGCTGTGGGGTGTGGCTCAGTGGGAGAGACATGAGCTTTGCATGCATGAGACCAAACCCCAGAGCCAAGAAATAAGAACAGTAACAACAATAAACGAATGCGTGGACGAGGACAGGCCCAGGCTGACTCTGATCCCCACCCTGGCATGTGAGGGGAAGGGTCCCCCACAGACTTCTCGAGGCTTACGGAACTAACAAGTCTTCCACACTGTGATCACGTGATGACTCTGACCTGGAAAAGCAGCTCCCAGTGGAGGCGGAGCGCACCAACAGAGGAGCCATCGCATTTTGACTGTATTTTCCATTTCTGTTTATTTATTCTTTTGGGTGTGGGTAGGGGGAGTTGGAAGACCAGGAACGCCAGGATGATGTTTACAAGAGGAGTGGGCACGAATAGATAGGAAACCAGAGCAAACAGATCTAATAAATTCCTCCCTCTGCAACACTGAAACGTACTACAATGCCCCGGAGCCCGGTGCTAGGCTGTTCCCCAATTAGGGAAATAAATTTGTTAATAAAATCGCTGAGGTCACCAGTGATTACTGGTGCGCCTTAATATCCTTTCTGTTTGTTTATTCTGGTTGGGGTGCTGTCCAGTACTTCCAATTTATGAGAAACTGGCACGTACAGCAGGAACAGCTCACCAGTTTTTCGTGATCCCTCAGGAAACTTGGTAGCAGTGAGACTAATAAAATATGTGCACAGAGGGTGGGAGGGCTAAGAGTACAGCTCAGTTGGTAGCCTGCTTGCAAGGATTCCAAGCCGTGAGTTCCACCCCCAGGTCTGCACTACGCAGCAGCCGCCGGTGGTGGTAGTTGCTTGTAATCCCAGCGCTTGGGAGATGGAGGCAGGAGGATAGGAAGTTCAAGGCCATCTTTTCTACAGAGTGAGCTTCAGGCCGGCCTGGGCTACATGAGACCCTGTCTCAGGAAGAAAAAAATAAAAACAAAAACCAAAATTGCTTGGCAAACATGAGATGGGGGAGCATGTGTCTGCAAACAGGACCAGGGAGGAAGCGGCCTTGCATTTGAAACCTCTAGAGCACAGAATTGAGGCCTCGCTAACATAGTTATTGCGTGACCCCACTGCCTTGGCCAAAGTGTAATTCAGAACGCTAACCTGCTTTGAAATCCATGTCCTTTTCTTTCTTTCTTTGAGACAGACTCACTAGGTAGCCCAGGCAGGCCCTATAGCACAGAATTAAGGCATCTAATAAATATAATCTTAGCCGGGTGTGGTGGCACACACCTTTAATCCCAGCACACAGGAGGCAGAGGCAGGTGGATCGCTGTGAGTTCGAGGCCAGCCTGGTTTACAAAGTGAGTCCAGGACAGCCAAGGCTAACACAGAGAAACCCTGTCTCGAAAAACAAAACAAAAACAAAACAAAACAAAAAAAATCTTTTCAAAATCTACTCTGATGGAAGGGAAAGAGTAGCGTGGACAACAAAACTTTTGTTTAGTTGGGTGCAGCGCGGTGGTACATCCCAGCACAGGGTGGCAGAGGCAGGTGGATCGCTGAAGTCAAGCCAGCCTGGGCTATAGAGAGAGTTCCCAGCCAGACTGGGCTACCTAGTGAGAGTGTTTCAAAGAAAGAAAGAAAAGGAAAGGCTGTGGGTAGCAAAGCAAGTTAGCTTTTCCGAATTAAGCTTTGGCCAAGGCAGAGATGTCATTAATTTGCATAGTCTATGCCTGGGGCAGGAAATTGGCCATCCTGAAACTGAGTATTTGCCAGTGACAGGTCAGATCCTGAAGGTTACTTTCTCTAGGACCACATGAGCCAAGTCCACAGTTCCCTCTCTCCGCTGAGGGACTGACCTGCTGCTGGGGCACAACCATACAGTACCCTCCTCTTACAGTTTCCCACTGTGCCTTCCTCCTCCTCCTCTGCTTCTGTTCAAGGTCCAGACCAAGTACTGTTCCCCAAGACAGCGTCAGCGAAATCGTCTATGATTGAAAAAGGGGAAGGAGCAAAGCTGGGTTTGGTTTTAGAAACTGAAACAAGGGAGTGTGGATGTCACTTGGCATCACTGAGAACTCCATGAGGTCACAGGACAGCTGAGACCCCATAGAGACACAAGGCCATCAGTTCAGATGTTACCAGGAGTTGTAGAGGAGCAGTGAGGGCCTCCCTTCAGGGCATAGTCCCTTTAGGGCACAGTCCCAGAGGCAGCAGCTACTATGTGCCTAGAGTGGGGTCTAAAAGGTGGTGAATATGAATAAATTAATAAAATATTAAAAAGTATATTAAATCTTTAAAAAAATAAAAATAAAAGGTGGTGAGCAGGGTGGGTGTTCCATTCAGGATGATGAGATGGGGGAGCAAAGCCCAGGCTTACTGAGAGCGCCGAGGAGTGCGAGAAAAGACTTAGTACCTGAAAGACTATGAGCCCAAAGCTGGCTCCCTCTTCCCCACACACAGATGCTCTCTCCTCTCTGAGTTGAGAAACACACAGGCTCTAGTCAGTACCTTGTGATACACAATTCCAGTCAGCAGGGTAACTGTCCAGCTGGGGCTGGTCAGCAGAGAGCCTCTGCATGGTCACCCAGACCCAGGCTGCTCCTAGCCTGAGGCACCAAGCCTTCCACGGGCAGCCCAGACAGCCGCTGCTGACAGGTGCAAGTGAGGCAGCAAGAGGAAGGACACTCGGACACACCCACACCCCACAGGCAAGAACTAGTCATGTGGCCCTGCCCAGATGCCAAGGAGCTGACATAAGCCGGGCGGGAGAGAGTGATTCACAGGCTCTGCCCCTGACTTCTCCATCAGGGTTTTCCAACTTGTACTTTTCCTCTGTTCTTCCCTTCCCTTCCCCTCCTCCCCTCCTCCTCCTCCTCCTCCTCCTCCTCCTCCTCCTCCTCCTCCTCTTATCTGGCCTGGGAACCCTGCTTTTTCATTCCTTATTTATGTTCTTTCAATGGCTGCTTTGGTCTGAGTGCCTTCTCCCCAGATTCACTCACTCTCCGAACTCGATCCCCAGTGCAATGGTTCTCAAGGGGAGGGGGCCTTTAGTAAATGACTAGTGCCCCTTTAAAAGTCTAAAACTGGGGCACGTGGGACGGCTCAGTGGATAGAGGTGCTTTCTGAGCAAGCCTGGTGACTTGAGTTCAATCCCCAGAACCTGTGTAAAGCTGGAGGAGAGAACCGACTCCACAGCGGTTCCCTTTGCTCTCATTGTACACCACGGCCGACTGCGTGTGCATGGGTGTGCACGCACAAACACACACACACTCACAGTGCACAAACACGCAACAGGTGCACACACACACACACACACACACACACACAAAGGCTTGCAGTATGCCTACAATTTCAGCATTTGGAGGGGAAGGGTAGGAGAATCAGAAATTTTAGGTTGTCCTTGGCTACCCAGTGAGTTGGAGGCCAGCCTGGGGGAGGGGCTTGCTCAGCCCCTCCTTCCTGTGAGGGTACATTACATCATTTATGAAGAAATGGCTTCCCAGACAGAAGCCGATAGCACTTTGATCTTAAGACTTCCAGCCTTTAGAATTATGAGCAATACATTTCTATTTATGAGAAAAATTATCCAAGGAAGAAATGGATTTGATGAGAGCCTAGCCCGTCTTTACAATAGCCTCTCTCTCCATCACCTTCACGTCGATATGATACCTGACTTGAGGATGGAGATGGAGCAGGGCACGCAGGCTTGAGCGAAGGCAGGGACCTGCAGAACCTCTGCTGCGGGCTCAAACGAGGCCTCACGTACTGGTAGACATGTTTAGGGCCTCTCACCTGGGTCATCTGTGAGACCCTAATGTAGTCCCAACAACAGGTGACATAGAAAACCAGTGCAGGGATGGACACCCGCCCTGGGAGGCATAGCCAGCTGCCCTTCCTTGTGGGGTCCGTACTACAAACCAATGCAGGATCCCACCAGAGTTCAGCCTAGGCAACGGAAGCGTGTATCGGGCTTATTTACAGAGCTCGGGTGAGCAGTTATAGTCAGGAAGGTGGGTGACCCCCAAACAGCCACAAGGGTAAGTGTTAACCCAGCTTGGATGGTGACATGTTCCCCCCTCCCCGCAAGCTACCTTTCCCTAGCATATTTACCCAGCATCCCCTCAGAGCCTGAGGGCATGGGCAATTAGGGAGGAATTGTTTGCAGCTGGCTGGTAGGAGCCAGGTGAAAGACTCAGTGAAACCCAGGTGAAGACTCAGTGCCTGGCACTCCGGATATGACCTCTTGTAAGCAGGCATGGCTGAGTAACATGGAGAATTAAACTTTGCCACAAAGAACAAACCTAAGTCACCCCAACTCGTTGAACAACGTTCTTCTGACCTGGCCTCTCCCCCTCCCTCCAGAGCAGCCTCAGAGACAGCCAGCCCCCCGCCCCCGCCGCCCCCTAGCCCTGGCTCTCTGGCGTCCCCAGGGTGATTAAAGAGGAGGCTGAGGAGTGGAACGTTATTAGAGCTTTTTCATGCAATGTCATCAGCAAGCTTCGGGCCTCTGGGCAGTGGCCCCGCAGCCTCATCACTCTCCCTGGCGGCTGCTGCAGAGGCTCCTGGGCTACTCAGGGAGGGGCAGGCTGCAGTCTAATGAGAGGAATGTCCAGGCGAGACAGCTCATCAGCCGCTCTTCAGAATGATCTAAACTTCTTTCTTTTGATTTAAATCTCCATCCTCAGTGGCCAGAAACATAAAGCAGAAAGTAGATGAAGGGAGGTAGGGAGAGCTGAGAGGGGAGGGAGTGCTGAAAGGGGAGGGAGCGCTCAGGGAAGAGTGCTTAGGTGCCAGGAAGTAGACAGGAGAGGTGCAAGATGCGTTGCCTGGATGCTGGCTCCAGACCTCAGCCTCCTCCCGGCTGCCCTGCGCCTCTAGCCCCTTCCTCAGTGCCTAAGCTGTCCCAGCATCCTATGGGGAGGAAACAGTGGGCCAGGAGATGCAGACCCATCTACTCCATCTTCTTCTTTATCAGAGCTGTTGGGGGGCACAGCCAAGGCCCTGGTCACCCCTACATCCTTACACCCTGTCCCCTACCCCCCTCAACAGGCCAATTAAACAGACACAAGACAGCGAAAAAGCAGGAAAAGGAGATTTATTTAAAACAACCACACTGGGAAGAAGAACAAATAAAGAGGTCCAGTGGGCCCCACCTCTGGCCTCCTGACACGAAGTTTAGGTCTGGACAGCGAGCAAGAAGAGTGCACACCCAAGCAGTCACAGCCACAGTGTGTGGTCCTGCCCATCACTGACCCTTCATTGTCTCAGCTCCAGTCTCTCCTACAAGGTGATCTGACAAGCTGTCAGGGCTGTGTGAAACCTCTTTCAGGGAGACACATGCTTCCCCCTCTGAGTAACATCCCAGCTTCAGACTCTGGGGGGGGACATGGCAGGGGGTTGGGCGGGGGAGGGAATTCCATTTCTTAGGGTAGATTATCTGAACCGTCTGACTGCCAAAGGGAGGGGCAGAGTGTCACTCTAGAATAACTCGTGCCAGAAGCTTAGCAGTGCAGAGCGGGTGTGTGGTGCTCATGCAGAGGACCCAAGTTCGAGTCCCAGCACCATATCCAGGGGTCGCAGCTGCCTGCAGCTGCAGCTCAGGGACCCTACAGCTCTGCTCACCTGGTGGGGACACCTGCACTCACTCATGCCAGGGCAGTTACAGCCCCAGGGAAGGACTACTTACTGTGTGCCAGGCTGACACAGGAAGTCAGACAGTGGCCTGTCCTGTGAGGCAAAAGGGGACAGCTGACGGAACTGCTGCTTTGGAAGGAGCAGCAGTGCTGTGGGGGGGGGGCTGCTGAGGGGGGGCTGAGGGCAGTAGATCCCTGGGCAGACGGTGAGATAGCTTGGCAGAGTTTAGATGCCCAGCCTTTCCAACCTACCTGGACCACCAAAGTGTGTTTAAAGACGTCCACCCACTGTCAACCACATTTTCCTTGGGGGACGTGAGGCGACTATTGTGATGCCTACGCAGGATCTGGGTAGCACATCTGTGTTGGAGCAGATCCTTTCCTGCAGTGGGTTAGGCTGAAAGAGGAAATTGCAGCTAAGCATTTAATTCCCCTTTAATGTTTACATTATTAACACCAGCATTACAAAACGATATTTTTACTTTCACACGATTTAAATGTGCAATTCGATGTCTAGATTACCGGAATCATTATAACTTGGAGTCAGAAGCAACGCTCCCCTTCACAGCTCCCCTCCCTGGCTAATGCCTGGTTTCTATAAAGAGCGATTAGGGTTCCCCAAATACCCATTCCAAAAGGCTGGGGAGGAGGGACCCCAGTGGGGCTTTCCACTGAGCCAGGAGGCTGCATTTGGCTGTGAAATGAGTGACAGCCAGCGGGTGGGTGTTAAAATGGTCATCAATTCCCCATGAGGCTGGGGCCGCTGAGCTGCGCACCGGACAGTGCCCATTAATGTGCCCAGAATGGCGCTGGGTGATTGACAAGCTCCTTAGCCTAGAATCTGGTTCAAACCACCCACAGAGGGGAAAGGAAAGGGCCCTAGGTAAGGCAAGCTCAAGAGGACCTGGGCACCTTGGAACGTGATCTTTAAGAATTCACTTCACGCCTGTGCAGGTCAAGGCCTGCCGCGTGCACGGACCATGCCTGTGGCTTATAGGGACACAGCTGCAAAGATGGATGGGCTCAAGTCTGGACTGTGCACCTTCCCAGCTAGTGCCCCTGGCCAATCTTAGCCTCTTTGTGCCTCAGTTTCTACCCCTGAAAAAAGGGGGTAGTAGTGGCACTTGAGCCCATTATCAGCATAGGAGGGAGCATGGAGGCACACAGGCAGACATGGTGCTGGAGAAAGAGCTGAGAGATCCACATTTGGATCCACAGGCAGCAGGAAGAGACAGACTGGGCCTGGCTTGGACTTCCTTTTTCTGTTTTTTGTTTTTGTTTGTTTGTTTGGTTGGTTTTTCAAGACAGGGTTTCTCTGTATATTTTTGGCTGTCGTGGACTCGCTTTGTAGACCAGGCTGGCCTTGAACTCAGAAATCTGCCTGCTTCTGCCTCCCAAGAGCCAGGATGAAATGTGTGTGCTACCACCACCTGGCCTGTTACTATATTTAAGTCCTTGATCATTAAAAAAAAAAAGTCTATTGCCAGGTGTGGTAGCCCATGCCTTTAATCTCAGCACTCAGAGGTGGAAGTGGGTGGATCTCTGTGAGTTCAAGGCCAGCCTGGTCTACAAAGCGAGTCCAGGATAGCCAGAAATACACAGAGAAACCCTGTTTCAGAAAAAAAATTTAAAAAGGCTATTATATTTAGCTGGGCATGGTGGCATGTGCCTTTAATCCCAGCACTCAGGAGGCAGAGGCAGCCAGATCTCTATGAGTTCAAGGGCAGCCTGATCTATTTAGTGAGTATCAGCCAATCAGGGAAAAATACTTAGATCCTGTCTCAAAAATAACATTTTACGTATTTATGTATTCATTCATTCTCTGCTTCTCTGTGTGTGGGTGGAGACGTGAGGGGTGCCGGTCACCTACCCTGTGGGCTCCAGAGATGAAACTCACTCGGTCATTAGGCAGCAGAAGCTGTGCCTTGCTCTAACCAGCGCGTAGAAAGAAGTAAGTTCTCTCTTCTCCACCACGTGGGTCATCAAGTTTGGTGGCAAAGCACCTTTACCTACTGAGCTCTCTCGCCAGCCTCCACCCACTTATTTAATTTTTAAATTTTTTTTTGTTTTTCGAGACAGGGTTTCTCTGTGTAGCCTTGGCTGTCCTGGTCTCCCTCTGTAGACCAGGCTGGCCTCCACTTGCCTGCCTCTGCCTCCCAAGTGCTGGGAGTAAAGGCGTGTGCCACCACCACCCGGCTTGTTTATTTATTTGGATCTGGGTTGTGTATAGCAAATACATGGGGGCTGGAGAGATGGAGCCAGATGTGGTGGCGCACGACTTTAATCCCAGTACTTAGGAGGCAAAAGCAGGTGTGTCTCTGTGAGCTCCAAGGACATCCAGTGCTATACAAAGAGACTCTGTCTCAAACACACACACACACACACACACACACACACACACACACACTCACACACACACACACACACACACTCACACACACACTCACACACACACACTCACACACACACACACACACTCACACTCACACACACACACACACACACACACACACACACACACACACGGCAGCTCACAACCACCTATAACTCTCTTCTAGAGATCAGATGCACCAGACACACACGTGATGCACAAATATACTCACAGCCAAAACAGCTCACTGATAAAATAAGAAGAAATTAATAGAGTCAAAATAAAAACATGGAAGAAAAGAAAAGGGTGGTTCCGGGCTGGAGAGATGGCTCAGTGGTTAAGAGTGCTGCCTGCTCTTCCAAAGGTCCTGAGTGGTGGCTCACAACCATCTGTAATGTGATATGGCGCCCTCTTCCGGCCTGTAGGTGTACATGCAGGCAGAACACTGTACATATAATAATAAATAAATAAATCTTTAGAAAAAAGTGGTTCCCTATATTGCCTAGCCACGCCCTCAGTCTTAGTGTGTGATCTCTGGCTTTCTCTAGACAAAGTTACCCAGTAACACTCTCCTCATTTTCCCCATCGTGAAGCGGAGCTTGGCGGTGTTAGGCGGCGCTGTGAACACAGAGAAAGAAATATTACCCAGCTGTGGAGGGAAATGGAGAGGAAGATCAGGGGCGGCTTGGCAGCGGTAGGAGGCGGGCCTTGGGCGGGAGTCGGGAGAGGCAGAGGAAGGGGTTTAATCTGAGCAGATCAGTGGGTGGTTTAAACCCGGAACAGTTTCCCACAGCTCCAGGGTTAATGATAGGGAATCTTGGCGCAGGTGGGGGGGGGCATGCCAAGGTGACGTACTCAGTGGATGTGGGCCCCCCAAAAAACTCCCCAATAACCCCCTCAAGTTCCAAGCCCCATCTCAGCCTCACCTTAGCTTTCTTTTTCTTTTTAAAATGGGTTTTTTTTTAAAATTTATTATTTATTTATACAGTATTCTGCCCACCTGTGTGTCAGAAGAGGGCACCAGATCTCACTGTAGATGGTTGTCAGCCACCATGTATGTGGTTGCTGGGAATTGAACTCAGGACCTTTGGAAGAGCAGAGGACGGTGCTCTTAACCTCTGAGCCACCTCTCCAGCCCCTTAAAATGGGTTTTCGAGACAGGGCTGGTCTGTGTTAGCCTTGGCTTTCCTGGACTCGCTTTGTAGACCAGGCTGGCCTCGAACTCACAGTGATCCACCTGCCTCTGCCTCCCAAGTGCTGGGATTAAAGGCCTGCGCTGTCACGCCTGGCTTCACCTTAGCTCTCTTGTTAGCCAGTTCGATGGCTTTGCTGAGGTGTGTTTACTCCCGGGTTCCAGGCACAGAGGGCTGGGCTGGAAACCTCAGAGGCTCACTCCAGGGATGTCGAGACCCCGTGTGTCTTAGGCAGTAAGGTAGCAACTTGGTGGCAGTGAATGGTTTTTCCTTCCACTTGAGAAGCAAGTGCAGTGAGAGGCTGAGAAGGGTGCCAGGGTGTCAGGGAAGTCCTCACCTGTCCACCTCCCTCCTTCCTTCTGTAAGTCTCCTCTACCGACTACACAGCCAGGGCTGGACAAGACCGCAGCAACAGGCCCGCCCACCGCCCCTCCCTGCCAAGAGGTTTGTTCCCTGGGTTGTGAAGGTTCACAAGCTTTCGGGTCTGACAGACCTAGGTTGGAATGTGGCTTTGTTCATTGTTCATTCATTCATTCATTCACTCGTTGAACAAAACAAAACAAAAAGTAAAATCCCCTGTTAATAATATCAAGAATAGCCGGGCGGTGGTAGCACACATTTTAATCCCAGCACTAGGGAGGCAGAGGCAGGCGGATCTCTGTGAATTTAAGGTCAGCCTGGTCTACAGTGTGAGTTCCTAGACAGACAGGCTACACAGATAAATCCTGTCTCAAAAGAAAAACCATATATGTATGTATGTGTATATATACACACATAGATACATAAAAAGGCATATAGGAAGGCGGTCGGCCGGCCTGCAACATGGCTCACAGGTAAAGGCACTTTACTGATGGTGCATGTGCCTATAACCCTGGGAGGCAGAGGTTGGAGGATCTCAAATTCAAGGCCAACCTGGACCATGGAGTAAGCACCCTGTTGCTCAAGATGGTACATTTGGGACTGAAGAGAAGACGCAGTGGCTAAGGACAGTTGCTGTTCTTGTAGAGGTCCCTGGCTTGGTCTCCAGTACCCACATGGTGGCTCACAACTGCCCGTGATTCCAGTTCCACGGGGCCTGACACTGGGGTTTGTGCCTGGGTTTGCGCGCGTGTGCATGCACGCGCGCGCGCACACACACACACTCATACACATAAAAAAGAAAAAATTAAAAGGTGGTATATTTTATGTTGTATTTTACCTCAGAGAAAATATTCATCCTTGGGGTTGGAGAAACAGCTCAGCTATTAAGAGCACCTGTTCGATTCCTAGATCCCACACACATCGACGTGGTGCACAGATATACATGCAGGTAAACACTCATGCATATAAAGAAAACACACATAAAATTAAAAAAAAAAAAAAAAAAAACGGTTTCCAGACTGGGGCTGGAGAGATGGATCAATGGTAAGGGCACTGCTTGCTCTTCCAGAGGTCCCGAGTTCAATTCCCAGCAACCACACGGGGCTCAGAACCATCTATAATGTGATCTGGTGCCCTCTTCTGGCCTGCAGGTGTGCATGGAGACAGAGCACTCATATACGAAAAACAAATAAACAAATGTTAATAGCTGTTGAATTACTGTAACAGAGGTTCACGTGGTAAAGATAAGTACAGGGCAATAAGTGTGGGACTGGCGAGTGTGTGTGTGTGTGTGTGTGTGTGTGTGTGTGTGTGTGCGCGCGCGCGCGCGCGCCTGCCAGAGACCAAGTTCAAGCATCTTCGACCAATAACAACCTGTATTTACAAGCAAATGTTTCGCTTATGTAAAACAGCAAGGTCTCGGGGGAAGCTTTTTTAGTCTCGAGTTAGTGGAGTCATTGAAAACGAAAAGCAAAGCTGTCCCCGGGGTACACGGCGTCTGCTTTGCCCCTGGGAGCTCAGGGCTCCTCGCACTCACAGGAGAGCAGCGCCGCTGCCTGGAGGGCAGCAGGCCGCCGGAGAAACTGCGCATGTCCGCCGGAGAGGCCGGCGCGCCTTAGTGCGCACGCGCCGTCCGCGGCCTTGACTCCTCCCCCGGGGGCGGGGCAAGCGGGGCCCAAGATGGCCGCTCTCCGCTACCGTCGTTTCCTTAAGCTCTGTGAGGAATGGCCAGTGGACGAGACCAAACGGGGCCGGGACTTGGGCGCTTACCTGCGGCAGCGGGTAGCACAGGCCTTTCGGGAGGGAGAGAACACCCAGGTGACCGGAGGGGCAGAGGTCGGGGACGTCGGAGCGAGGGCCGGCAAGGGCGGGGGCGGTGTGCGCATGCGCGGCCTCGCTGACAGGCTGCACGTGTGCGAGGTACCCGCATTCCAGTTAGCTGCGGAGTGCGACGCCTTCTGTGCTCTTCCTCGTCTGCACGGTGCAGAGGCCACTGGGGCGCCCCTGAGGCCCAGATGCCACTTAGGAGTCAGGCTGTAAGGCGGGGCTGTTTCTTCCCTTTACGTTGTTAATGTGTTTGTGAGCCGAACTTAATCCCCCGGGCTCCAGCCAGGCGTTTCCGTTTTCCGCCCCCCCCCCCCCCGTGACACTTGGGCGACAGGTTTGGGTCTTCCACACTCAGGTCCCTCGTGTGAGGAGTAGGCCTTCTCCCCGCCCCCCACTCTGCCGTGGGTTCCCTTACCGAGCGCGGCCGTGTGCCACGAACGCCCGGGAGACAGCCGTGAGTGAGATGAGGGCTAGCCCTTTGTGGCTTGGAATTGTCACTCAGGAACAGAAATCAAGCCTGAGTGAAGCGTTGCGAACGTGTGCACAGCTAAGATTGGAAGCTGAAGGAAGTCAGGAGCCTGGCACCACACAGTTTTTTATTTTTGATTTTTTAAAAAAAGTGTGTTTGCGTGTTTTGCCTACATGTATGCTTGCCCGCCGTGTTAGCGCAGTGCCCACGGGGGCCAGAAGAGGGCGTTGGATCCCCTGGAACTGAGGTTACAAGTGGTTGTGAGCCACTACGAGGGTACTGTGAATCTTACCCGGGTTCCTTGTAACTGCCCCAGCCCGCCCCATTCAGTCTTAAAGACTCTCACTGGGGGCCAGATCTTACTTACCATTAGGCCAGTGAGAAGCCACGTTTAATCGGGGGGCTGATGTGCCCTAATTTTAAGAGGTTACTCTGGTTCTGTGGCAAGTGGATTACAGAGGGCAGGAGAAACAAGGAGGCTACGGAGAAGCCCGCTGCGGTAGCCCTGGAAGAGAGGGGTGCTGGTGGTGGAAAATAAAGGGGGCAGCGCAGGAGACGGAAGTAACTGGAAACAGTCGTGGGAAAGGAGAGGAGCCAAGGACAGCGCCTAGATTTTCCCCCTTTCCTTTTTTGGTTTGAGCAGCTGGGTGTCACATAGGAAAGGCTAGACAGGAGCAGGTGGGGTGTGGGCAGAACCTCGCACGTGTGATGTCACACGCTTTAAATTTAAGGTGCCGAGCAGACGGACTTGCAAGGGGAAATGAAATGTCAGGCAGGAGGTTAGTTCTTTGAGCATGGGGCTTAGGCAAGAGGTCAGGGCTGCTGAGTGAGACACCTGCTGGCGGAACAGGTGACCTGTGCAACCCCACCACAGCCTGCCAGAGCTGCAACATGGAGGCAGTGCAGCCCATTCTAGCCCCGCTACACAGCCCACCCTGCGAGTGCGCGCAGCAGTGGCTGCCTCATGACTAGATTGTTGTTTGTAACATGGATAGCAGGTCTGGCCTGGGACTTCAGGGTGGCAGGGGAAGGGGGGATCACTCTATACAGCAGATCCCCACATTCTGTTTAGTGGTCCTCACTGACCTATATCATACAGATCTCGAGGCCCAGGCACTGCTGACACAGACACAACCACAGCCCCAAGTAGCCTAGAGTGAAGCAGCCAGAAGCCTGAGGAAGAGAGACTGACAGCCGGCAAGGAGGGGAGAGCTTTCTCTTCAGGAGTTGTTGCCCTTTGTCAGCTGAAGCCCACACAGTCTTGAGTCATAGCTGCAGATGCAAGTCGGCATCACCAGTGGTTCCGTCACAGCTGATGGATGTGTTCTGGGCAGAGTGAACTAGGGCGTCCTGGTGGCAACGGGTACATTACTCAGGACCTCTGTCATAGCTCATCCTGATGTCACTTGAAATTGAGCCTGCCTGGGCTTAGTAAATCTTGGTGATAATTTTTGGAGGGAGCTGGGATGGGGAGCAGCAGTGAGTCACTCCCACTGCCACCCCCAGATCACTTATAAAAGACCTTGGGAAAGAAAGGTGGTTCTGAGAGACGCTTCATTAAACCGACAGCAGAAGGCAGGATGAGACCCCGGGGGTGGCTGATCACTGTGTTCCCCACCTTTCTGCTGCTTGTCCAGAAAGTAGAACTGGGGGTGGAGGCTGCTGTGTTGAACAGGCTTGCTGAGCCCAGTGTCCCCCTGGCCTCTTGGCTTCCTATAGCTAACAAGGACCATAAGAGGCACATTGAGCATTTGGCACGTCTCATTGGATGTTACTCTGTGTGCCACCAAGTAAAGTCCTGGTTTTTACAGACATGAAATCAAATCAGAAAAGTAAAAACCTTGACTCAGGTCCCTTGACAGTAAGAGACACATAAAAGCCCAGCCATTGTGCACAGGTGTTCTGGCCCAGATGTCATCATGTCCTCTGTTGTCCATCCCCTTGAGAGACCTCCTGGTGAGTTTCCTCTGTGAGCCTCCAGTCCTCTCTTCCACCCTCCCATTCACCGATCCCCTTTTGGGTCACAGCAGTTGGGGCAAATAATTAAACCCCTCGGGCCCTAATCACTGCCTCCCCAGTGCAGCAAGAAGAAAGGTGGTCCTTGTGGGGCACCAGGGCAGAAAGGCCAACTAAGGATTCAGACCACACACCTGAGCACGGAGCCTTCCACCTCCACAAGCCACCAAAACTTGCCCTTACCCTAAGCCCACCGGGGGGGGGCAGAACACAGGAAACAGCTCTACCCCCTCTCCTGCTGGTCCCTTCAGAAGTCCGAGGCTCTGTCTCCGCTGAGCAGTTTTCTTAGAGTTCTCATTCCCTGCAGCACGGAGAACTGCACAAAGAATCCCAGCGTGGAGGAGGGGCAAACAGCTGTCTCGCTGACTTAATTGCAGGCAGAGAGCAGGCCCTCTGATGAGTTCAGGTGCCTGCGGCTTTCTGAGAGCTCTGCCAGGCCAGCCTAACTGGCTCAGGCCACTCTGAGAAGGGTGTGGGGTGCTGCTGGCCAGGTGGGGCCTGCAGCAGTTACGTCTTTCTTACGGTGGGTTAGATGATGGGCAAAGGAGAAAGATGTCAAGATTTGCTGGGTTTTTAGTAAGTTTCAGGGCTGGCCTATCCTCAGAGGAATGCACCCAAGGCGTGTAGTCCTCCAGGCGAGGCCTGAGCCTTAGCATCTCAGTGGTTCAGGTGTATCAGCCACTGACTCAGGCTTTGGAGACGTGGATTAAGGACTGCGTGTGCTCTTTGTATCTTGAAGGCTCTACAGAAATGGGCTGTGAGGAGGGGGGTCTCCAGGACAGACAGTGGGCATCATTGTGGGTCGACAGATCAGAGTGGGGCAGGAAACTGTTGGTGTGCACCAGTGTGTGTGTGTGTGTGTGTGTGTGTGTGTGTGTAAAAGTGTGCTGTTCATCTCAAAGGGATGAATGGTTGCTTTCAACAGTCACCCCTTCCTCAGCTCTGAGCTTGAGGTGCCTGCCAGCCCTCGTGCCTGGTCCAGCCTGGCTTCCCAGCCTTGCCTGTCACCACCCAGCAGGATCCCAGGCCCAGCAGCCTGCACTCGAAGGCCCTTGCTTTGCCTTTAGAGCTTAAGTCTTTCTTTTCTTAATCTTTGAGCCACTGTCCTCCACACACCAAAAGCTTGAACACAGCCGTCGAAGCTCTTCCTCCTGAAATGGCTTATCCCGCAGCCTCCCACCACTCCCACCCCCCCCCCCCATCTGTCCCCTGTTACTCGGGCTTAGCATTAGGGACTGTCTGCTCTTTACCCTGTGACACTCCATCCTTCCTCCCACACCTGCCCTATTCAGCTCTGCAGTGCTGCCATTCCCTGACTGCCACTCAGTTCCACACAGCTCGAGGCATGGTTGGTTTTCAATGCACAGGTCTCTTTCCCCTCAGCTTGACTGCTGCTGGCTTCCCCTTCATGTCCCTCACAGTCTGCCCCACCCCCAGCAGTCCACTCTCCATAGTAGGTGCTTAAGAAATGGATGTCCAGTTGCACTGACGGGAGTGTGCTCCAAGAAAGCATGGTTCATACCACAAGTTCTTTATGGAGTCATTAAAACTCCTCCTAGAGCCTCCTGGAGCAGATCCAGGCCCACCTTAATTAGCAGAGCAGTCTGCAGCACCCTCCCCAGTGTGCCTGTGTTCCCCTCGTGTGACTGGAATAGGGCTGCTGTACGAATTGCTGTCACCACCCAAAATTCAATTTTGAAAATCGAAATCAGTGCCTGCGGCACTGATGTAGATTTGTATGTGTAAAAGTTTAATATGGTAAAGAGAAATTTACTGACGGCTGCGCAGGGAAATGCAGGAGGGACGAGATGGAGCTGTAAAGGGCGCTTGTCTCGGAGCCTCCACTCCATTCGCATTTTGGGAACAGCATTGAATTTTTCATAACGTCCACATCCTGTAATGTCCATAATCTCGTTAGGTGCAAATGCAGAATCCAGGTAATTTAAAGCTTTGTGTGTAGGAGTCTCTCCTAAAACCCATAGGCTATCTCATGAGAGGCTGGGTGTCCCAGGTCCTGAGCGTCTGTGCTAGTCTGTGAATGGAGTGTCAGCTGTAGATATGTACAGGACAAGGCCTTGGGGGCAAGATAGGGATCCCATTGGCAGCTTTTTAATTGCTGAGTAGAGTCAGATGCAACACGGATCTTGGAATGGGCCGTGTTGCTTGCACTCTTTCTCCTTAGGAAATAAGACTTAGCTATTGGCATATTTGCAAATCCCATCACCTCTGGGCAGCTTTACAGCCTCTGTAAACACCTGACCTAGTAAGAAACCAGATGACAGGTGACTTTGCATTGTGTTAACTTTCTAGACCACCCCCCCCAGGCAGGCCTTGAACTCACCACTCTCCCACCTTCTGAGTTCTGAGATTATAGACCTGTGCCACCATCCCTAGCCACAAAACTCCTTGAGCACTGAGGGACAAAGAGCATTGAGGAAGCTGACGTTCCTGGGGTCAACTCAGTTTTGCACCCAGGTCTTGTACAGTTATAAGGGTGGCTGGCTGTGTCCTCTGTGCTTATGCTGTCTGTGCTGCCACCATCAGAGGTGATAGAGTGGGGAGCAGGATGAGACTCTGGTTGTTGGGGTACAGGAAGAGGCAGGGCAGCCTCTGCAGGGGAACTGCCAGGGCTCAGGTCTGGCTGCAGTGTACGCTGTCCCTGCTGGGCACTAGGGTGACGAAAGGTGAGCATCCGTGAGGACAGCCTTTGGCAGAGCCCCCATGCTTGGCCATGGAATGCTGCTTAGTGGCTGCCAGAGGTGTCAAGGGCAGGTCCAGTTTGGCCTGGAAGGCCTCGTGGTTCTCACTGTTCTGCTCCCATCCCTAGTCACCTCCCAACACATGGTTGGTCACTCAGACCCACTTCATGGTCCTTCCTGCCTGTGTTCCTGGTCTCTGCTAGAACGTTTCTTCAGTTTTCCCTGACGCCCCTGCGTGGGCCACAGCACACTACACAGCCTGGTGCACTTTGTACTGATCTGAGCAGGCTGTCTGCCCTATGTGTATTGTGAGGTAGGCCCAGCACTGCACTGATAATCCCTGAAGTTCAGGAGCAGCCATGTCACCTCCTTCAAAATCTTACCACCCTCGGAGGTAGAGGCTATTAATCTCTTCTTTTAAAGTCAGTTCACTGGTGAACCTACAGAGTGTCCATATATGAAAGATAGAGACGGGCTGAGGCCCAGGATGAAAGGCGGTCACAGCAAAGGGCAGTGCGCCACAGTGCGTGGTCCTCTGCCTTGTGAGGGTTTCCCCAGACAGTGGCCAGAACTGGAATGTGGGCACTACTGATGTTATTTTTATAAAACAGTGTTTGTGTTTCTCTTAGTTTCTTTCTTAACCCAGCTATCATACAAATAATTGAGACTTTTATATTTGTTTAAAAATAAGCTTCACAACACAATCTTGAGTAGTTTAAGTCTGTTCCTAACCCTCTGTGTTACCCTGACTCCATCTTTGCTACAATCCCCAAGTTTCTTGCTTTTTAGTTCTTTCTTTGAGCTGAATCTTCTTCATCTTCCTGCAGCTCTGCCTGAGGCTGAATGCAGGCTTCCTCTTCTAACTCCACCTCCCCTGGCTGCAGGAAATCCAGCCTTATTTCTCTTCCCTGCTCAGTGATTGGCTGTAAGCTGCTTTATTGGCGTACAAAGGGACAATTGGGGAGCAGAGTTTATACACCATTGAGACAGGAGATTCTCAGAACAAGGCTTCCAACCAGATATGGGGGGGCGGGGCTGTACAGAAATCAGCATTTGAATTACACACTAACCTTATGCCAACTGGGCACGGACTGTTAGATAATGGCATTATATCAGCATTGGGTCCTGAATGGTCATATGAGAAAACATCTTGGATCTTAGAAAGCACATGCTCAAATTATGGGGTGGAAAGACTTTATAAATAATCAGATCAAAAGTGCAATGCAAACTTGACAGTTTTTTTAAGCAAATGGGTAGAAGGTCAGTGATTTGCCCAATATCTTGTAGCTGGTGAACAGTGCCACCTGGGCAGCTGACCCCACTGTCCCAGCAGCCACAGAGGCCCTTGCTCCCTGCGAGGCCCCTGCTTACACCAAGACCATGCAGGCAGATGCCTTGTGCAGGCTGTGCAGCACACAGCAAAAGAAATTACCTTTCTGCTGGTATTTAGATGTTGTGTGACTGCTGTCTGTGAGTGTGCTGCTGCATTTGTGGAGCTGTGTGTATGCACACATGCAAAGTTCAGAGGACAGCTTCTGGTGTCTGCCCTGTAGGTGAGGCAGGCCAGCAGGCCAGCCAGCAAGCCCAAGGGTCCACGTGTTCCATGTGCCTGCATTGCAGTTATGAGCATGTGCCTCTGAGCCATGATGTCTATGCCCGGGGCCCAGAACTTGGGTTTGTGTGCTGTTTTCTTCTGTGTTCTGAGTGGCTCTTGTGAGCCGGCAGGCGTGATAGCACACATTTAGTCCTGGCATCCAGGAGGCAGGGCCAGAGCAGCTCTGACTTCAGTGCTAGCTTGGTCTGCAGAGTGAGTTTCAGGACAGCCAGGACTACCTAGAGGCTGCTGCCATTTCCCCACCCCAAGGAAGCAGCTGCAGCAGTGTGCCAAAAGCTCCGTCCTCGGGGAGCATGGCTGCTGCCCAGTCAGGGAGATGCCATGGAGATGCCAGCCCACATTGCTCCCTCTGTTTTTTCCCCTATAACTAATGTCTTTGTTACTGAGTTCACCCCATTCTCAGCCCACAGCCCCCCTCTCCTTTGGTTGCTTCGTGGGCAGCCCCTGCTGACCTTGAGCAAGGGGTACAGAAAGGAAAGCAGGTCTGAGCTGGGTCTTCTGAGAGCTGGGCCCTCAGGTGACACACAGGCAGCGAGGCAGCCTCGCTGAAAGGAAAGAACACCTGACCCCTGACTTGTTTATATGCGTACTCTTAAAGAGTTTAAGTCAGGGGAAAAGCTGTCATCTGTATTCTGGGAAAACTACAAAAGGGAGTTTTGTTCTGGGAGCTTCAGCATTCTTAGCAGAGAAGTGTAATGAGGTGCATAGACCCTCGGCAAGGGCAGGCGAAAGGGAGGGCTACAGATACACAGTCTGGAAGGCAGGAAACCTGGCCTCCCTGAATGCCCAGCAGGGGCCTGCCTTCCCTCTGCGGTGGGCACATGGTGTCTCCTCCTAGCTTCCCTCCAGTCTGTCTGTGCGCTCTGGGTCTCCTGCCTGCCTGCACACACTGGAGTCAGTCTGGGTCCTGCTCACATTACCATGTTTTCCAACATGGCCTCCAGTGTTCTCCAGTGTCTCCTGTACAGGCCAGGGTCTGCTGGAGCTCTCCGTGCAGCCCAGGCTGCCTTCACACTGCCCTGCCCAAGTGCTGGCTCCGCAGGAGTGCCCTGCACCCTGGCTGGCTTTCTCCTTTAGAGATGAAAGTGCTGGAGGCTTGGTTTGTTCATTTGCTGTTGTTATGGTTGGCCTTTCATAAAAGAATATTTAATCCACTTCACACTCATCTCATTTCACAAAGCTGTCTTTCTCTCCTTGCAGGCTTTCTCATGCCCCCTGGGCCTGAGGCAGACCCAGGTGCTCTGCAGCCTCCATGGCAGCACTGTGTCCTCCCCTCATTTACAGGGTCCCTTCCACCCACCCAGAGGGCCTTTTTCCCCCTGCCATCACTTGAGCTTCTATCTGGGTCCTTGGGGCCCACACTGCTCCCAGCATGTTCTTTGCAACCCACAGCTGGCATAGTGGTTTCCAAGGTGCAAAGAGCTGACACTTTTGTTTATTTGTTGAGGGCTCAGGGATCTTGCAGTTGGGGGCGGGTGGAGTGGGGCTTTTCATCCACAAAGGTGACTTCTCCTAGTGGGAGCTGCAGGGAGGTTTGCCTCCCACAGGCCTGGGACACCAGTGCCCTCCTCTGTGAACGCATTATTACGCGCAGCCCTCCCTCAGGGTCTAGGTGCAGCGTGGGGTGGCCTCCTCCGCTCACTTCCCGGGGGCATGCTGTCTTTCAGATTGCAGAACCTGAGGCCTGTGATCAGATGTACGAAAGCTTAGCACGACTGCATTCAAACTACTACAAACACAAGGTGAGTGGGCGCAGGCTTTTGTGCCCCGGCCTGATGGGAGGAGCAATCTGACCGGGTGAGAGCTGATTATACACTGTTTGTAAAGAGCCGTGTGTGTGACTTTCAAACGTAGCCAGTACTTTCAGCTAAGCCAGTAATGGTGCCTGGCAGAGGCCTTTGAAAGTCCTCTGAGTAAAAGCCATGCTCCTGTTCATATTTCCCACTCAGAGATGGAGCTGCTGTCACAAGCTGATAAAGATGGAGTACTAGGACAGTCCTGTCACATCTGACTTTGCTCCTTCTCAGCTTTGACATGATTGCTGTCAAATTTCATGCCAGTGGGGTTTTCCCAGATTCGAAAAAAATATGTTCAGTAGCTCCACAGATAGACACGGACAAACGAAAGAGCCTGTGTGCAGAAGGGGCTCCTTCCAAACGCCAGCTCCTGAGTGTGCCCTGAGCAGTACCGTGGGCACCGCCTGGGAGCTGTTTAGAAGGCCTGGGCCTGCCTAAATTCTCCACAGTCCTGGCCTCCAGGTGGCGCTCACTGCAGCCAGAACAAGGCTACTGTTCTACAGAACTAATGTGTCCTTTTCTCCTGCCCCATGCCAGTACCCTCGACCCAGAGACACCAGTTTTAGTGGCCTGTCCGTGGAAGAGTACAAGCTGATCCTGTCCACAGGTATGGAGGCGTGACTGCCCTGGCTGGTTGGTTCGCTCAGCCTAAGAGGCTAAGGATTGCCTAAGAAGACAGCTTTGTGTGATGGGAGCTTTGAGTAGCCAGGGGAGATTCTGAAGCTGCAGGCTCTTATGCTTGAACCACAGAATACGGGAAAGGTCAAAGGCATTATTTAGTACTTTTAACTAAAGGCTGCTGGCTGGGAACAAGGGACTACACATTAGCCAAATGGAAGTCACTGGATCAGGATGGAAGGAAAAATACTTTATTTTTATGGTCCTAAGGGGGCTTTGTAAATAGTGAGGCTTTTAATTACAACAAAAAGCCATTCAGTAAATGAGTAGGGGCATGGATACCCGCCTGGGAGCCATCTGTCCCAGGAGGTATGGTCTGCAGGTTTGATATGAGGCTGTCGAGGTCTGCTTGGGAGTCATGACTAGAACTCAGCTGGTAGGAAGGAAGCCCCTGCCAGCCAGCCCCTCCTTACTCCCCCATTTCTATTGTCACTGAAAGGGGCTGGCCGGGGTGGGGACAGGGTCAGAGTGGCAGGTACTGGAAAAATGCTATTTTTATTGCCAAGGATATTGTGTGTATAAAAATAGGCTAACCTTTTCTAGGAGGGCATGGCCCCGAAACGCTGGCTGTCTAGTACTCTAGAAATTTCTCCTTCCTCTTGGCAGTGGCAATTCGACCTTCTAGAATTCTTTCCCTTCTGAGCAGATGGGAACCTGGTAGTGTCATCTGCTGTGTCTATGCCGACTCTCGGGAGAGCAAGTGTTTACCTGTGGCCAGGCTTCCCTCTGTGGTGTTGTCTCCTACACCCCTGATGGTGGCATCACCAGTAGTTATGGAGTGTCTTTGTGAGGGATCTGAGAGTGAACTTAGCATGCATGGGTCCCCTTCCATCAGACCTCAGGAAGTCCCTGGACTAATTAGACCAGGAAATTCTGACAGTGTGCACAGCAGACCTTGCGTTTTTGTTGCAATTGTATGGAGCCAGTGACACCCAAACAAGGACCTGCACTCCATGTAGAGCAGCCAGGCCTGTTGTGTGGCCGCCCTGGCCTATGGGGCCTGAGAGTCTATAGGAGGGCAGTCACCTCAGTGTCACTTTGTGACAGTGCCTGGGTGGGAGGCTGTGCTGGTGGCTGTCAAATAGTGAGTGCTCCAGGCTAGTGTGGAGCCATTGCTCGTAAACAGTAGTTCAGGCCAGTGCTTGGGTTAAGATTGAGCCTGACGGCTAGATGGCGCTGTGGTAGTGCGTGAGTTTAATGTCTAGAGACTATAAAGTGAGGTCCCAGACTACTGGCTCTCTGCCAGATGCTCTGTGCCCCATGAACATGTGGCTGTGTCTGCAGACATTTGTGGCTGCCACAGTTGGTGAGGTGTGCTGGCCTTGGTCACTAGAAGCCAGAATGCTGACACAGGACCACCCCAAAGAAAACCACCCAGCCCAGACTCTCAGCTCAGGAAGAGCTGCTTATATTATTGCCTGTGTGCAGGGGTCAGGGTGGGGCGAGTCAGGGTTTCTCTGTTTAGCTTTGGCTGTCCTAGAACTCACTGTGTAGACAGGATGGTCTCGAACTCACAGAGATCTATACCTTTGTCTGCCTCCTGAGTGCTGGGATTAAAGGTGTGCCCCACCACCACCACCTCTCTCATGTGTTTGGCTCTCTGAACTCCTGCATTTACACATACACCATAGTGAAGGTGTGATCTTTCTGTCCAGAGCAAGGCACATTACCCTAACTGCCAAAAACCCAGCTTGGACATTTGTGGTCTTGTTCTGGTTTTTACAGTTAAATTTAAGATAGAAAGGGTTCAGGGATTTGCTGGGGAGGGAGCATCCCCCTCCCTCCAGCCTGCAGGAACCCACCCTGCGGAGCCTGACAGCCCCTCATTTGATGGCTTTCAGAGCCAGGGCCTTGTTTCCTCCTACCTGCTGCCTGCAGCTGACCAGACACTAGGGTGGGCCAGCTTAAGAAAGTTGTGTACAAACAAAAAGCAGGGCGCTGTGGTACACGCCTGTAGTCTTAGCACTCAGGAGACAGAGACATGTGGATCTCTGAGTTCCAGGCCAGCCAAGGCTACACAGAGAAACCCTTTCTCAAAAACCAAAATGAAATACACGCGCGCGCGCACACACACACACACACACACACACACACACACACACACACACAGAGTCTGTGTGGGTGGGAAGCATGCCTTGGTGGTGCTTAGGAGGGCACAGTCAGGTTGGAAAGAAAGTCAGGGCGGTTTCCATGCAGGAAGTGCACGTCCGCAGTGCTGAGAAGGCAGTCACCTAACCCTTGTGCACACACGCCGTCACCACCACCAGTGTTTCCTAGAACCCATGAGAGCTGCTTTGCACAGTACAAACCCAGTGCCTGGTGCACATGAAAATCAGCATGCACTTCTGGGAACAACCCTATGAGCCATCCTCATGGTCCAGGGCAAGAAGACATCAGCCTGTTCTCTCTCCCTGTGCAGACACTTTGGAAGAGTTTCAAGAGATGAATAAGAGCATGTGGAAGAAACTACAGGAGAAGTTTGCACCCACAAGGCCAGAGGAGAAGCATAAAGCTTGGGCTCGGGTCTTGTCCCGCCCACGTACCTGATCTTCTGATGCTCATCAATAAAACTGCCCACCTCTCCCTCCATCTTGGTTTGGATGTTGCTCATCTGCCCACCGGAGTGCCCCTGGCTGCTCGGGGTGTATTAGCTCGAGCAGGGATATTGTATAACATAAGGCCAGAGCGTCCTGAGCAGAGGGAATGTAGGTCCCTCCCAGCCTGAGGTCTGCAACCCTAGTGAGGGTTCTCAGCCTCCCTGTCCTGTTGGAGCAGCTGGGGAAACGCCCAGGTCAGTGGGCATCCTGTAGCAAACAGTGACAGGGAGGGGAGGCCAAGGCGTGAAGCATCCTACTTGGCCCTCTGACTCAGAAGACAGCTCCAGTCCCTTAACCCAGGTGACTTGAGGGACAGCAAAGCTGTAGCCAAGCCGTAGCTAGGTGTGGCGCTGTGAGAGCTACAAGACACACAGGCCACCTTACCATAACTGCTTGGACTCTCACCTGTGTTCAGTGCTCACATCCTACTTGGATGTCCTGCAGGTGGCCCAAGGGTCGAAGGCCAGGGGCTGGATCCCAGTGTAGCCTGTCACGTAACCAGAGCCCAATAGGGTACAGTAGGTGGCCTTAGCACCCTGAGCCTGAGGGTAGGCCAGGCTAGCAGGGTGGTGGCCTTTGTGCAAGAAGCAGAAGCACAGCCCCATTGGTCAGCTTGGAGTCTTATTAATTTATTTAAGGCAATTAACACATTTAGTTCCCAGAACATGTAAAACATTAAACCAAAAAGAAGAAGCGAGCTGTCAAATGCCATGTTCACAGGGCTCAGTCCTTGTCCCTGGGCTTGTGACTCTTGCCTACAAAGCCTGGGGATATGCAAGTCCTGGGCACAAAGCCGTCCACCTGAGTATCAGGCTGCTGGGGACAGCACAAGGTCCCAGCAGGCGCAGGCACTGGGAGCTGTGCAGGCACAGCAGGGTGGGAATATCAAAGCCCTAAGTAGCTAAGAACAGCAGGCTGCCACCTTCCTGAGGCAGGAGGGAAGGCAGGCAGGCTGGCTGGGACAGCCACAGTGTAGTGCTTGGAGATGAGGCAACCCACTTGTAACCACCTGTGAGGGCCACTGAGGGGGTGTCAGTTACTGCTTCCAGGGACAGCAGTCTAGAGGACCTAGCATCCTCTAAGGCACGAAGGTAAACTGAGTCTCTTCAAGGTATTAGGAAGGCCTGTGCTCTGAAGCATTCCTGCTGGCCAGAGCCAGGTTTGGGGAGGGGCTTGGCAGCATAGGTGGTGACAGGGTGGCCACCTGACTTGCAGGACGGGCAGTGCTGTTGGCACTGGATCTCCTGGGGGGGAGGGTTCAGCGGCTCATGCAGTTCTGAACATCCACGAAGCCCAGCCGCTGCCTCCGTTTCCGCTGCTCTGTCATCTGAGTTAAACAAGTCTTGTCAGGTAGCCTAGCTCCCTTCTGCACAGCACTGCACAAGTCTGCATCTTCCCCAAAGGGCCCAGCTGCCCTGCAGCACTGGCAGATGGCCAGCCTCAGCCCCCAGGGTGTCCTGGGCTAGCATGTCAAACCCAAGACTGCAGCATGTACGAGAGGGGCTGTGGAGCTGCAGTGTGAGGAGGTTCCCACCACAGCGCACCCTCGGGGGCCCTGCCTGGCTGCTGCAGGAAGGACTACAGATGGGAAGCCCCACACCTGGACCACAGATGAGACCCACCACACCTGGACCACAGGTGGGAAGCCCCACACCTGGACCGGGATTCCCAGTGACTCTGCCGGCTCCTGCCCGGCCTGGTGCAGAGGCTTGGGGCCCTGGGGTTCGGGACACACCTGCTCCTTGAGCTCGCTGAGCTGGGCTGTGAGGTGCGACACCAGCTTCATGGTGGAGCCGAGCTTCTCCTGTAGGCTGCGGAGCTCGTTCTGCTCGCCCTCTCCCTCACTGCTCACCAGGGACATGGCGCGCATCCGCGGGAACCAGTCCAGGTTCTTGTTCTGGAACACAGCGTGGGGTGAGTATCAGTGCCTAGCAGGCATGTGCCCTGGGGAAATCCAAACTGGCTTGGGTGCTCCCAGGCAGGCAGGCAGGAGAAAGCCAGGGATGGGCTTCCTCCACCGCTGCAGGCGGCTGCCATCTGCTCACTCCCTGCCTCAGCCAGGGCGCAGGAAGGCCAAGGCCCAGACGTGCTTCCTCCTTCGTGTCACTGCAGACGTGCATGCCCTGTGCCCAGGGAAGAGGAGTTATACAGCTGGTAGCCTGGGAGGGCTAGCATCTTGACGAATGCCAAAGAAGGAAAGCCAGTTTCCTGGGATAGAGGAAGAAGCAGGAAGGAGGGGCACCAGCCAAGCGGTTTTCTGGTTCCCCATTGGAAGCTGTGAGTTCTCAGACCAACAGACAAACCTCTCGAGCCAACACTCTTCACTGCTGCCATGACTGTGGAAATTGGAAGGATTATGTTTAATTCCTCTAAGCCTGGTATTTCTAAGCATTTCTAGGTGTTCTCTGATTGGAACAATGCTGACTTTAAGAAGCCGTTAATCCCAGCACTCGGGAGGCAGAGGCACGCGGATCGCTGTGAGTTCGAGGCCAGCCTGGTCTACAAAGCGAGTCCAGGATGGCCAAGGCTACACAGAGAAACCCTGTCTCGGAAAAAAAAAAAAAAGAAGCCATCCTCCCTCCCTTGCTGTGCCTCTGAAAGAGGTCCTGCAGGGGCCAGCATCTCTCAGTGGGGTCTCCCCACTCCATCCTCAGCACTGCCGTACCCTGGAGCCTCGGTACCACATGCTCCTCCTGGGCCGCTGCAGGTCTGCTCCCTCAAACCGCAGGGCTCTCTGCACGGCCGAAGGCTGGCCCCAGCTGCTGCTCGCTCCCTGGCTGGCCAGCACGCGTCTGCAGCTGGCAGCCCTCAGGCCAAGGCCAGCAGATGTGCTGTCTCCTCCCGGCATGGCAGGGCCGGGCGTGTGCGTACCCTCTCACCTTGATCATCTGTGCCACGTAGCTCTCGGGGCCCGTGTAGTCCGTCTTGTTCTTGACGCGGACCAGCACGATAAAGTACAGGTAATTCCACATGTTGTGCTCCAGCTTGATGTGCTCCTCGAAAGACACCGTCTTGTTGTCAAACTTGTCCCTCTCCAGACCTGGGGCAGAGGGCGGCAGCAGAGCCATCCATTGCCCACCGAGGGCCACCGCAGAGACCACTCCCAACCGCTCCCCCTGGGCAGTCTGCGTCACCCTAGTCAAGATCCCACTGCTGCACAGTGGGGACACCACCCTGCCCAGGTGCAGCCCTCCTGCAGAGCAGCTGGCGGCTGCCCGAGCCCAGTGGTGACAGGACAGACCAGGTCAGCAAGGGTGGGACTGGGGCGCCATGCAGCAGGACACAGCCTAGCGAGGACGTGGGCCTCACCACAGATGAAGCATGTGGTCTTGAGGATCTCCTCTTTCTTCTGCTTCTCGCTGCGCAGGTCGGCGAAGGTGTCGATGATCACCCCAAAGATGAGGTTCAGCACGATGATGATGACGATGAAGAAGAAAAGGAGGTCATACACCACCCGGGCGGGGAAGAGGGACTCCTGCAGAGCGAGGAGCACCATAGGGCAGAGCTCAGTGGGGAGCGCAAGCCCCAAGAGAGAAGTGTGGGAGCCTGGGGAGGGCAGTGACCCCGACTGTCAGCTAGAAAGAAGCCCCTTAGCCAACACCTGGGAACGGCTAGCCAGGAGGAAGCCCTTAGAAGCTTGTCATGTGGGGGAAGTCCTGGTTAAAGGAAAGAGCAGCTGTGTGCGCCTCACATATTCCAGAACCTTTGTCCAGCCAGAGATGGCTTCTAAACAACTAGGAGTTGATGGGCACAGGGCCGCTGGCTGCCCAAGCCAAGTCCTGAGGCTCTGCTCTGACACAACTCTGGGCTGAGGAAGCCAGTGGCCGCTCCATGGCTCATACTTTCCCAGGCCTCAGAGCCAAGACTGGTAGTTGCCATGGTGTCCCTTGTAGCATCTACAGTGAGCCCAAGTGGGCCGGGGTGGGAAGCTGATAGCTCCGAACAGGGAGGCAGGGAGTGTTCACACAAATGGGCTGGGTGAGCTGTGTGGAGGGGGCCTCGCTGGAGGACAGGGCAGGGATGCTCACATCTTTGGAGGGCTTGCGGAGGATGTCGCCCACCCCACCACCATTCCGCAGTCCGTGGTTCATGACGGTGACGATGCACATAAGGAGAGTGTCGCAGGCCCGCTCTGTGCTGTCTGTCTGCTCGTCCTCTGTGGGTGGTCAGTATGTTCACACCCGGGCTGTCCATCCTGCCCCGCCCTGCCCCACCCCTGCACATACCACAGCTTTACCTTCTAGGATCTCAGGCACTGAGACCTCTGAGACACAGTCTATCTTGTCCCCGCTACACGTGCCCACAAATGTGGCGCCTCCATGCGGCATCCCCAGGGTGCTGGCTGCAGATAACAGCAGCAAGGTCACAAGGAGGTCAAACCATCTGCCTGAGTGTAGCTTCTCTCTAGTCTGTCCTGAGACTCATGTCCCCAGGAGGCCTCCCCTGTCCCTGCTGGCTCATACTACAGACAGGAGGGTCTGGCACCCAGGCAGTCCCCATAAACACCAAGTTCTGTATGAATGGCGGGTCTGCGAGGGGTTCAGCTCAAGCCAGAGTCTTTCAAAGCTGTGCCTATCCTGATTGCAGTGAGCTAGATCATGCATAGAGATGCAGGTTGGTGTAGGCTAGACCTCCCCAAAACCCAACAGGAGGAAGGCAGGAAGCCTGGAGGAATAAGCATGCCCACTATCAACCCCACACACCCACCCCAGAGAGGAAGTCCCCAAGACCTCTGGAGTGGTTCCCAGGCAGCCGGTCCACCTCCACGATGAAGTCATCCTTGAGGAAGAGGAAGCCCACGATGGAGAAGAGGTAGACAAGGATGAGAGCCAGGAGGGCAGTCAGCAGGATGGAGCGGCCGTTGCGAGTCACACTCTTGATGACATTAAAGAGTGTCTCCTCTCGGTAGATGAGGTCAAAGAGCTGCAGGGGCAGCACCTTGGTGAGCCAGGCCCCTGGCGCCCATGGGCTCTGCCCTGGGGTCAGTGCTGGGGAGAGGAGCCAGCTGGGAGGGTCCCAGGACCAGGGAGAGGGGTGAGGGTGCTCCAGGTGTCGGGGGATGGTCTGAGGTATTTTGATGCTAATTACTGCTTGCTGTCTGTCTGACCCACCTTTTGCTTATTAAAAAAAAAAAAGCCATCCCACCTGGGCAGGAGATAGGTGGGGTTAGGAGAGAGAGAGATTCTAGGAAAAAGAAAAGACCCGCCAGGAGGAGAGAAGAGGGAGACCTGAAGGGAGGAGAGGAAGGCTGCCATGGGTTAGCTGGAGAAGCACATGGCTGGCATGGATGGAGAATCCAGCCCAGAAGAAGAACATCAGCAAGTATTTGGGATTATAGATGGGAGGTAACTTGATAAAAGTTATTAGAAGCAGATGGCATGGGATTGAGACAGGGATCCCCTGCCTGCCCCACTATGGGAGGTAATTTAGAGGACTGATATCTATCTGCCCTGCCCCAGGTTAACTAAGGCTATTTTAAAATATAACAAGTGTCTGTTATATTGATCTGATCACTAACCAGACCTACAGGTAATACAGATAATGTTTAAAAACAATAGCTGAGGGAGGGCAGCAATGGTTAGGCAGCTCCCCAGGGACGCGCTCTAAGCATTTCACACATCGGCTCCCGTCACTCTGTGCTTGGAGGACATGGAGTTGTCGTGAGGCAAAGGCTTGTGTAACATGCGTATTACACATGGACGACAAACGCCTGGTCTGGCTGAGTCCAAGATCCATCCCTCCTCTGTGCCAGACGGGGACAGATGGACGCCCCCCTCGGTCCCAGCACGACTCTAGGCTCACCAGGATGCTGTAGAAGAGCTCATGAGCGAAGAGGCCCAGGACGCTGGTCAGGATGTAGCCCACGTGGTACAGGAACTCCATGTCCATGACCATGGCCTTATAGCCACGGATGAAGGTGCCACGGTTGCCCACAAAACTCACCACAAACACGATCTTGTTGGTCAGCTAGGTAGAGAAAGCGGAGAATGGGGGTTTGCACCCCGTCTTCCACTGTGACCCTCAGCCAAGCCAAGCCCAGCCCAGAGGCATGAGTGGTACTGGTCTCACTCATCGAGGAAGCACAAGGTCACGAAGGTCACGGAACTGTCTGAGCTCCTGGAACTCAGAGAAGCCCCCAGCCTCACAGCACTCGTTAGGAAATCGTAAAGCAAGTCTTGGATGTTCACCTGCGCGCTGGCCTGTGAACCCCGCACTCGAGGCTGCTGATGTCAAGTGCCTAGTCACTGTCTGTGTCCTGGCTGCCTCAGCTGCTGTGGGAGAAGCCCAGAACAGCCCATCCTCTGGCCCACAAGGAGCCGGAACCACGAGCGTAGGGATGATGGGGTGAGCAGGGCAGCACTCACATTGAGGGCACCCAGGATGCTGAGCGTGGGCCCAATGCCCAGGTAGTAGATGGACCGAAGGATGAGAGCCACAATGAGGGGACGGACACTGTAGCGCTTGGTGAACAGCGCCGCGATGGAGAAGCAGATGAGGATCCAGAAGAGCAGCGAGATGAGTGGGGAGCCCAGCACGCCTGGGAGCAGTGGGCAGGCATGAGCGGGCTACTCAAGCCCTCATGGCCCCAGTGTGAGTCCCAGAATCCCCCTTTTCCAGTCAAGGACCTGATGTGCCTGCTGCACCCTGCCAGCACTTGCACACATCTGGAGTGTCTAACTCACCTGTGCACGTGTGTGCAAGTGCGTGCACACACACACACAGGCCATCTCCCAGGAGGCCAAAAAGGCTGTCTGCCCCTTGACTTACACTTGCCCCTCCATAACATGCAGGGACGCCATAGGACAACCTAGGGGTGTGCCTCACCTGTGGACGCACCCTCCACGTAGGGGTAGAAGAAGGCGATGATGATGTTGATGAACACAGCCAGGTTGAAGGAGATGCTGCCCCACAGCGTCATGCGGCGGGAGAACCAGTAGATGAGCGGCATGCCTGAGGAGACCGTGGAGTGTGAGGGTCCTGACGAGACCCTTCTGCCTGCCCGGGGGAGCCCCAGGACGGTGGGGGTACCCCTGGTCCTCACTGCGCAGCCGGCGCTGCCACTCCATCTCGTTGTGCAGGAAGGAGGACTGGTGGAAGAAGTCGCTCACTTTGCTGCCCTGCTCGTCCTGCTCCGTGCTGGTGAAGAGCCGGTGCTTGGTCTCCTCCGTGAGGAACTGGCAGATGCCAGGCACGGGGAACACGATCTGCTCCATGCTCCGGTCTTGCCGCACAATCTGACCGGTCAGGTGACACTAGGTCACGCCGGGCAGAGGCCCTCACTGCTCCCAGCTCACACCCAGTAGCCCCTCTGCCTCACCTCAATCTGCGAGGTGTGGTTCTCGTAGTAGGCCAGAGGGTCTTCCTCCTCCTCCTGGGAAGGCGGCGAGGACTTGAGCATCTGCGACAGCTGCTTGTTGTTGAGGCTGAGCTAGGGGCCAGGGCACTGGGTCAGCCCTGCAGCCATCCCGAGTGCTGACCCAGGGGTGACCCCTCAGCCCGCCCAACCAGAACAGAGGAGTGGGGTCCCCTCCTCAGCCCTGCCCAGGGTCCTGCTAGAGTATTCCAGACCTGCTCCAATTCCAAGGAGGCTTTGCTTTCACACCTATGCCAGGGTTACTATACCTGCCTGAGGCCAAATGCAAGCCCCACCCCAGCTCTAGCCTGGCTCTCAGGACCATGCTCACTGGGTTCCAGGCTGGCTTCAGATGGCAGCAGCTTTCTGGGTCTCTAGCTGCTCCTTGCTCATCTCACTTCTCACTGAAGCCCATTCTCTTCCTCAGGGCAGAGCTCTGTTCCTCCACAGACACTAGTCCATCCACTCCACCAAGCCAGGGCCCCAGGTTCAAGCCCCACTCCAACCTCAAACCCTCACCCCTGCCGTACCATGGACGAGATGCCCTCGGCCTCCTCCTCCTGGATGCGCTTCACTGGCTTTAGCAGATGTTGCAGCTGTTTGTTGTGCCTGGAGAGCTGCAGAAGGCAGGACAGGGCAGCTATGGGCACTGCATCGGGGGGCGGGGCCGCAGAGGGGCGGGGCCACGGGTGGGGCTTGGTACCTGCAGCGCCAGGATGTAGATGTTGTGGCCCACTTCACGCGGGCTCACCTCAGAGTTCTCCCGCTCCTCCTCTTGCAGGTAAGCCTTCTTGATCACATCCACCTGGGGGGAGGCAGGAATGACAGAGCACTTGCTGTTATGCCCACTCCTGGGGCCCTGACCCCATCTCTGCACCACCCGCTCAATCCCATCTTGTCCGCTGCCAGCCAGTCCTTACCAGCTCCTGCGGCCGCAGGCTGATGAGGATTCGTTCTGCATTCTCGCTGTCATGCCGACTCTCCATCAGAGCCAGGAGCAGCTTGGAGGCATTGTCCTGGGTGGAGGGGCAGGAAGCAAGCCAAGCCTGAGGGCCCCACTATGACCCTGCAACCTCCTCCTCATTTTGAGAAGCACCCAGTGTGTGAACCCCTATGGGCCAGCCTCACCCACCCAGAGCAAACATGCTTAACCCCCCAGACCTCCCCTGACCCCTGCAACACACGCACAGAGGAAGTCCTCCTCAGGGGAACCCAAGAAGCGTGAGATGTCTGTTCCCACGTGTAGCCAATGCAACCTGCACATGTCACCAAATGCGCACACGCAAAAGAGGTCCCATCACATACAGCACAACAGTGCTACACATGCTAAGCGCCCACCACGGGGCCCCACCTTGAGCTGCAGCACCAGATCCATGCGGTACTTGCAGAGCGGGCTGATGTCATTGAGGATCAGCGCCGTGATGATATCAATGCCGTTGGATTCATGAGTGACGATGCAGGTCTGACAGGAGGCAGTGAGAGGTGCGAGGGCCAGACCCGTCAGAGGCTTGGCGGCCGTGCAGCCCCACCGCCACCCCCTCAGCTCCTCCACGAGCACAGTGCCACCCTGAGGCTGCTCACCTGGTTCTCGTGACAGGGGCCCTGGCAGTATTCCGTGAGGGTCTCCAGGGTCTGGATGACCAGGCCCACATTGTCCTCGTTGATGTAGAGTCCCAGCAGCCCTAGGCCCCCCGTGGTGCTTCCACACATGATGTCCAGGAACTGCAGGGTCTCACACACCAGGTTGTAGTTGGTCTTGTTGTTCTGACAGCGCAGGAAGTTCTGTGGAGCACAGGCAGGGTGGGCATGGCGCAGCAGGCCCAGTGGCTGTGCCCAGTGGCAGGCCGGGATGCCGGCTGACTGGATGTGGGGCCAGGCAGGCATGGGCAAGGCACTCACCTGCAGGTCCCGGTTGTGGTTCTCACACAGCAGCTGCAGGAAGCGCAGGATGGGCCGCATGATGAGCACAGAGGTGCCCATCTCACTGCTCTGCACACGCTCACCCATCTCGTGCCCTCGGGGCAAGCTGGGGCCCAAGGAATAGCGGGAGGAGCTGGGCATGGAGAAGGAGGCCACGCGGCCTGTGGGGGCAAGACTTGGTAAGCTTAAGGTTACCCCCGTGCCCTGCGCGTCTTGTCCTAGGATCCCACACCCCATGTCTGCCTGGAGCTCGACCTTTGGTGGTAGGGTCTGCCGGCTCACGGTCCTCGCGAGGCTGGCTGCCCAGGTCACTCATGTTGACTGCCACTGTGGACTTGGTCTCCTGCTGGGCACGCTTCATGCGGTCATGCAGCACCCTGAAGAAGCGCTCCGACTTCCTGTCGCTCGTCATCAGGTTGTAGAAAGATTTCTGGAGATGGGTTGGGGGAAGAGAGCAGCCTCAGAACTGTCCTGGCTCTGGGTGGCCTTGGTGAGGCCTCAGGAGCCCTGACCTGAAGCCAGTACCCCTAGGAGACGGCAGCAGCAAGAAGATCAGGAACTCAAGGTCGTCCTTGGCTACTTATGAGTTTGGGGACAACAGCATTCTATGCAGAGGAAGTCTGGGAGACAGAGGCGCCCACTGAGACGGAGGCTTGGGGTGCACTTTCGAGGCCAGCCTGGCAGGATCACAGTGCTGGGGTGGACCCCAGGCCCCTCTGGCCACTAGCTCCAGTAGCTGCTCCACACTGCAGCCAGAAGGGTCCTTTGGAAGCCTAGGTCCTGCCCGTCCACACTGCGAGGCCACGGGAGAGCCTTTGTAAGACCCCAGCCCCCCCCTCTAGCCCTGCACTCTTCCCACACAGCTCCACCCCAGGTCTGCATCACTGTCCCCTAGGATCGCCACTGCTGTTTGTTAGCCCAATCATGTGAGCACCATGGCACTAGACCATCTGCTTCTTGCTATTTTCCTTGTTTTTTGTTTTGAGACAGTCTCCCTACATAGCCCTGGACTCGCTTTGTAGACCAGGCTGGCCTCCAACTCACAGAGATCCACCTGCCTCTGCTTCCCAGATGCTGGGATTATAGGCGTGTACCAACCCCTCTTGTATCTTTTTAATATACAGGGTTGAGTAACAGTACCCAGGCAAGCTTTGAACTTGGAACACCCTGCCTTAGCGTCCTGAGTGTCTGAAATGGCAAGCCCAAGCCACAAGTGTAGGCTCAATTTTCTTAACAAATATATTTTATTATGAACTTGTTAACCAAGAGCACCTCACTTATAACCTGACTAACCTAAACAATAGGAAAAGGAGATTAAAGAACACAATAATGAAACCAGAAGGATATCAGTTCCGAGGAACGATTTTCCTGGCATAATCAGCAGGATTTCTTCTGCTGGAACCTGGAGCAACCAGAACCCGGAACCTCAGCCAGAGCCCTGAATTCTTCCCTTGAGTGGTTCTTTCTAGCAGCATCTCGAAGTGGAACGATGAACAGCCATAACTATTCCAAGTCTCCAAAGGCCCCACCTCCTGTTTTTGGTTCACATTTATACCTCCTCTCAGAATTTGTTCAAGGATGTTTTCAGCTGGTTAATAACCAATCTCCCCCACATGGTGGTTCGACTTCTAAGAGGATAAACATCCCCTGCTCTCTCACAAGTCTTTTTCTCATCCCCCATTTGTGATCTAAACAAAAAACATGTTTATGGCTCCTTCACACAAGGCCCAGGCCATCGCTCCCTTTAATTTATATGCTCTGTACTCCATATCTCCTGTCTTGCATCTGCCCTCCACAGCGTGTCTACACTCTGCCCATGTCCCTTCCAAATCACAGGCACCAAGAGAGCACAGGTTCTATCTCTTCTTCCTGCATCTTGGTGCCTGCATCATTACAATGCCTGTGACAGACTGGTGTTCAGTGCTGAATGGAAAGTGTGAAGGAAGGAAGGAGTGAGAGAGAGAGAGTTGGAGGACTTGGGGTTTTGCAATAATCAGGCCTGGGCTCCAAAGCTGAGGAGGACTGAGGTGGGGTGGGGAGGGAGGCCTGAGCAGACACAGAAATCCCAGAATGGTAGACCTAGGGGGACTGGACAGAGGGTACGGTGCAGGCCCAGGCAAGGGGCCACAGACACGGAAGGTGGAATCACCCCTGGGTCGCTCCCAGCACCCAGGCCTGCAGCCTCAGCACCACAGCTCCTCCCAGGCAGGCGGCACCGTCAAAGGTAGAGGCATCCCTTCCCAAGCCCCACACCTGGATCTCCGTGTTGCCCCCGTCCAGCAGGCGGATGGCCAGGCCGATGCTCTCCTGGAAGATCTTCTCGTTCTTGGTGCTGGTGATGAGATCACACACCAACTTGGTGGCCCCCTCCTTGTCCAGCCGGCACTGCGTGGCTGCGATGGCCGACCAGTCCTGGTCCAGGCCTTGGGGAGAAGCTCATATGAGACTGTGGCTGGAGGCTAGAGCCAGCGCCATGGGGTGGGGCAGACAGTGGGGCCGCAGCACTGACCGGAGCCTGCAGGGTCAGCGAGCTCGCCCCGGGGGCCGGACTTGCGGCTCTGGAGGTAATTCTGCAGCAGCATCTTCCGCAGCTGGTGGCCCTGGAAGGGCAAGGCGAGGCTTTTGGTGACACGGCGCTGTGTCCCGAGCCTGCCCTGGCCTGGGGGGGAGGGGGGTCCTGACACTCACCCGCTCCCCATACTTGTTCTTCTTCAGTAGCATCTGCTGCAGTGTACGCAGCACCTTCACGCACAGCTTCTCCTCTGACTCCATGAGGCCCTTGGTGTGACGGATGAGCCTGGGGCAGAGGAGGCCGCCATGTAGCCCCAGCCCTCTGGCTCTGCCACTGGGTGCCCTGCCCAGACCCAGGTCACCACAGCCCTCACTCCCTGCTTACTTGGACAGGAAGCCCCCACTCTCGCAGCGCTGGTAGGCCTCACTGCCCTCCAGAAAGAGTAGCTCAGGCCAGTGCAGCATGTCCACCAGCACCGAGAGCTCAGCCTGCACCAGAGGCTTCAGCCGCTCTTCAAGGGCCGTGATGATGTCCTAGGGGGGAGCGCAAGATCACCACCTGGCCCAAGACGAGCAGGTGTGACCACGCCCTGTCCCACGAACACCCCGCCCTTCCTAGGGGCCAGGCCCCTGCGCCCACCTGCAGCTTCTCAATGATGTTCTTGTAGTCCCACTGGTTGGCGGTGGGGATGACCCGCGGGAAGGTCCTTGTGGCTGTCTTGTAGTTGGCCGCGCTGCGCTGGGCTATGGCTGCGCAGCAGCCCCCACTGCTCAGCAGGGCACTCATGTGGGCATCGAGATCCATGGGCAGCAAGATGGCCCGGCTCTTGGCTGCAAGAGAGGGCGGGCTGGTACGGACGGCTGGGCCATGCTCAGGGTGCCACAGGAGGGGCAGAGACCGGTGCCGCCTGTGCCCCTGCTGGGAGTTCTGCCCAGTTCCTGCAGCACCCCCCTACTGCCCGGATGGCTCGCAAACACACAGTCAGCAAAAGGAAATGAAGCAACGCCGGCCAGAGGCTCCCTCGCTGGACAGGCAACAGGAAGGACAGGCCACCCTGAGAGACATTGGAGCTCGAGGATAGGGTGGTAGTTGTGGGCCTGCTGTTCCCAGCAGGGTGCCCCGGGAAGGTCCAGCATGGGTACTCACCCACCATGGCGAGCGTGCGCACACAGGCCTCCACCGAGCCCTTGTGCTGCTGCTGCAGCCAGGGACACTCAAGCAGCCGCGTGGTGGACTGTAGCAGCTGCACCACAATTGTCTGGTGCGTCTGCAGGAGACAGGGAACCCAGAGGCAGCTCAGCCACCCCAGCCAGGGGTGCCCAGCCCGCGGCCCTCACTACCACGCTATGCCTTTGGTCCAGATGGATAGTCATCAGTTGTAGCAGTGAACACCCTCCCCTGCCTGTGCATGGCCTGGGCTCAGAGCCATGCCGACCACCTTTTCCTTTCTTTAGAATGGCTGTGAGGAAAGGTGCTATGTCTATATGGTTCAAAAGCCCGAAGTCTGGCTCGGAGGCTGAGAGCTCTTGCTCTGACGGCCCAAACTCAGTCCCTAGCGCCCATGCCCGACATGTGCACTTCAACTCCAGGAGACCCAATGCCCTCTTCCTGCCTCCTCAGGCACTCACACACCTGCACAGACAGACAGACACACAGACACACACTTTAAAAACTAAAAGGTAAACATGAGATAGAGGCCGGCAGATCTCTGTGGGTTCCAAGTTCAAGGCCAGCCAGAGCCATAGGGTGAGACCCAGGTTCAAAAGACAGATAATTAAGTACAATTTAAAACCAAACAAAAAATAATGAAAGGTAAGGTAGACTTTGGGCCGTGAGCTAGCTTCACAGGTAAAGGCATGTGTCTCACAAACCTGGCAATCTCGGTTTGATTTCCAGACACAGGGAAGGGTAGACAAAGGCCTTGACCCCACAACATTGTGTCCTAACCTCCACAGGCTCACTGCCACGCATGCTATAAATGCACATACAATGACAGTACATTTTCAAGGTCTATTTCAAACTCTAATTTATCCCACCCTACAGCTAGTCTGAAGCTAGGGGGATTAAAATTTTTTTTTTTTTTGAGACAAGCTGACCTTGAACTCACAAAGATCCACCTGCTTCTGCCTCAGCGCTGGGATTAGAGGAGTGTACCAGCATACCCAGCCACAGATAAAAAATTTCAGAGTCTCCTTGTCTCAAATGTTTATCAAAACAACTCACCCTTCCTGGACCTAACTTGTGTTTTTTTCTCTATGTTTGTTTGTTTGTTTTGAGATGAGGCCTCACAATCTCACTATGTAGCTCTAACTGTCCTGGGACTCACTGTATAGACCAGGCTGGCCTCGAACTCGCAGATGCGCCTCCCTCTGCCTCTGAGGTGCTGGGATTAAAGGTGTGCGGCACCACACCCTATGCACCTGACCTTCTATTTACTCTTCTCAGAGTTAGCCTGGTCCCACCACTGGCACTTGCACCCATGGGTGCCACTTCCGTCAGTTTCCCCTCCATCTTCTGTGTTTGTAATTTAGGCAGTGCCTCGGGCCGTCCTCAAGGAGACCTGAGACTGTAATTAAGGCTGAGAAGTATCTTAGCTGTGGCTCTCAGCGCCTTAGATCAGGCCCCCATGCTGATGCCAATGAGTCATGGGGCCCCGCCCAGCTCCTGTGGGCAGTGCAAGGACTCTGCAAGCCGTGAGGTCCTGCGGGTACTCCTGGCTCTGCTGCCCTGGCAGGAGCCACACCCACCTCACCACCCCAGGGCCTGCACATCCGCTATACCGACTGTGGGTTTCCTGTGTTAATCTTGTCAATCCCATGGGGCCTAAATCAGTGTGGAGTGTGTCTGTGAGGAAATTTCCAGAAAGATGGAAGACCCATGCTAACATATGTTGGAGCCCCAGCAAGAATAAAAAAGGGCAGAAGTGAACTGAGAGCCAGCATTCTTTGCTTCCTGACTGGATGAAGTGTGGCCAGCCACCCGCGTTCCTGAGACCCTTCAGAAAATCCTTAAACTGTCCCTTGTCAGTTACTTTGTAGCACCCCCGCGGTAGTGCCTGACCCCCATCAGGGGCTGTTTGTCACACAGCAGATGACTAACGCACTGAGTTTTTTTGCACCTTCCTGTGCTCATGCAAGCCAGGCTCTTCTCCACGCGAGAGCCGGCTGGAGTGGCCATGCTTGACTGCGGGGGCTGCTCACCTGCAGCGACGTGCTGTTCTCTGAGAACGGGGAGCTGAAGAAGGCGCTGATGGTGTCCAGCACCACGGTGAGCACGTACTTCTCTAGGGTGGGGTCTGCCAGGCGCTTCTCCCGCTTGTTGCAGACCTAAGGAAGGAGAGAATTGGACGGGGAGATCTACACGTCGTCCCTCCACCCGAAAAGCCCACCCCTGGCCCCCGGGACAGACCAGAGCCATGTCCAGGGTAAAGTTCTCGAAGAGCGTCCAGATGTGGTTGCTGGTGTAGATCTCCTTCATCTCTACCTCTGTGTCCACGTAGCAGTGGTTCACGAAGTTCACATACGCCATTTTAACCTGGGCGGCGCGTGCAGAGGCACTGTCAACAGGGCCTGCCCAGGCTCCCCCCTCCTAACCCCTGCCACCCTCCTCATAGTCCTGTGCCTCTGCCAATGCCAAGACGTGGCTACCCCCCCCCCCCCCATGTGGCTACCCCACATCCCTCCCCACGTGGCTACCCCACATCCCTCCCCACGTGGCTACCCCACATCCCTCCCCACGTGGCTACCCCCCCACACCCCCACGTGGCTACCCCACATCCCTCCCCACGTGGCTACCCCCCCACACCCCCACGTGGCTACCCCACATCCCTCCCCACGTGGCTACCCCCCCACACCCCACGTGGCTACCCCACATCCCTCCCCACGTGGCTACCCCCCCACACCCCCACGTGGCTACCCCACATCCCTCCCCACGTGGCTACCCCCCCACACCCCCACGTGGCTACCCCACATCCCTCCCCACGTGGCTACCCGCCATCCCGCTCCTGCTCCGTGCCCTTCTCCCAGCCCCTGAGCTGCGCACCTCTGTGATGCAATCCTCGTGGGTCACCACGGACACCACGTCCTCCAGCGGCAGCAGGGATGTGCACTTGATCTCCGTGTACACGTTCTTGCCCTCCGCACAGGCAGCCAGCAGGTCCACCAGGGAGATGTGATACATGAGGGGGCTGTGGTCCTCCACGCCGTCTCGGGCCGCCTTCATCATTCCCAGCAGATGGGCCAGAGAGGCCTTGTCGTTGTAGACCACCACCACATCGTCACCTGCATTGGTCAGCTGTGACGGGAAGCCAGCCAGTCAGGGCCTCGTCCAGCCCTCACCCAGGCGTCGCCTGTCCAGTGCTTGTCGGGGCAGGGTGAAACCATGACCCCAGCTATGACCTCATACACATGCTGAAAGTTTTGGGGATTCTGAAACAGGGTTTCATGTAGCCCAGGCTAGCCTTGAAATCACAATATAGCTGAGGATATCCTTGAACTCTTTTTTTCAATTGTTGGTTTTTATGTGTGTAGGTGTTTTGCCTGCACGTATGTCTGTATGCAGTACCCACAGAAGCCAGAAGAGGGCATCAGATCCCTGGAACCTAGAGGTACAGATAGCTATGAGCCGGTGCTGGAAACTGAACCCTGGTCCACTGGAAGACCAGCCAGTGCTCTTAACTATGGAGCCATCTCTCCAGCCTGACTCTTAATTCTTGGTCCTTCCACACCAGCCTGCTAAGTAATGGGGTCATAAGTGTAAGCCATTGTGCCTGGCTTCCTGCCTGACTTTTGGGGTTCTTTGGCGGATGTGTCCAGTCTTCCATCAGAGACCATGACCCTGGATCAATGTCCTCAGCCTCCAGCGTGTGCACTGATCCCAGGCACGCTCGACCTCTCTCACTCTGACGTCACCGCCTCTGTCCCCGCCCGCCCCTACCCTGCCTTGAGATGCTCTCAGGGGCAGACTTCCCGGGTTGGGATGCTCCCACTCTCCGAGTTTTGCAAAGTGCATGTTTGTGCGTTATCACGATGCCCCAGGCCTGAAGCTCGGGTTCCTGGCCCCAACCAGCACCCTGAGTTCTACTGATTTTCGCTCTCCCTCCTCACGTTCGCTCTGGGCCCTGGGGCCCACGCCAGCTCCCCGCGGCCCTCACCTCCGTCATGATCATGTCCTGGCACTTCTTCACGTACTTGCCCTCGGCCTTAATGACGGTGTGCAGGAAGTCCAGGTACTGCACGTGGCGCCCGTGGGTGGCCAGCAGGTGCACAAAGTGCTGCAGCACGGGCTCGCTGATCTCTGAGCATAGTTGGTAGTTGTTGAGGAAAATGTGCTGCATGGTCTCGGCCTCCAGGAGCTGTGGCGGGCAGGGGAGGGGCTTCAGAGAAGGGCGGAGCCAATCAGAGAGCCGGGAGGCCCATCAGGACCCCTGCGCAGGCGCCCGCGTGCCTCACCCCGGGCGTGAGGAAGAGTTGCAAGTGTTTGTGCAGCAGGGCCTGGTTGCCAGGGTTCCCAGCGCAGAACTTCTGTAGGAACTGGTGTGTGTAGCGCAGGATCTCCAGCATCTTGTTGTCGCCCTGTGTGCAAAGGGCGGCTGCTAGGCCCGCGGTGGCAGGAAGTGGGGGACGGGGATGGGGTGTACACACAGGCCACCAGGCAGGGGCAGGCCCGGGGTGGCAGGAAGTGGTCACCAGTGGGGACGGGGATGGGGTGTACACACACGCACAAATTTAAAAAGTTTTAAAAAATCAGCCAGGTGGCGCACATCTGTAATGCCAGCACTCGGGAGGCAGAGGCAGGCAGATCGCTGTGAGTTCGAGGCCAGCGTGGTCTACAAATAAGAGTCCAGGACAGAAAAGGCTACACAGAGAAACCCTGTCTCGGAAAAAAAAAAAAAAAAAAAAAAAAATCAGCCAAGGGGCCTGAGGCAATTCCCAGCACACAAAGGAGCCACGTTCCACTCCTGCACCCAGACCAGGAGGCTCGCAACCTACATTCCATCTCCAGGGACTCATATGTCCTATGACTCTGAGCATGTGCAGACGCACACAAATATTCGAAAAAGAAATAAAGGTCAGCCAAGGCGAGGGGCTCAGGGTCAAAGGTAGAGAGAGGCTGAGACCAGGATGAGGGGAGGGGGTGGGAAGGACAGGGTGTCACAGGTCCATTGGGATAAGGAGCTCAGGGTCAAAGGTCTAGGACCTGGACTTTTCCTTGTGCTGAGACCCTTTAATACAGTCCCTCATGTTGTGGTGATCCCCAACCATAAAATTATTTTGTTGCTACTTTGTAACTATATTTTTTACTAGTTATGAAATGTAATATAAATATCTGCGTTTTCTGATGCTGTTTAGTGACCCCAAAGGGGTCCCGACCCACAGATTGAGAACCGGTAGATGGAGCTGATAGGCTGGGTCAGCCCAGAGGAGGGGAAGGAGCTGGGGTCACGGAGGCTGTGTAGCTCAGTGGAACAACGGGTGTTTGCCTTGCATGAGTAGAGCTCTGGGTTCAGTGCCCAGCACCACAGAGAGAGACAGAGGGGGGAGGAGGAAGGTGGAGGGGGGGAGGGAAGGAGGGAAGGAAGGAGGGAGGGAGGGAAGGAGAATTACAATTACAGCAAAAGCAAACTACACCAAGAGATGGAGGGTCAGAGGTTGAGGGTGAGGGGGTGGTCACAGGTTGGGAGTGAGGGGGGGGTCAAAGATTGGGGGGTCAAAGGTTGGGATGCAACCAAGGTAGACTCAAAAGAGCAGGTGGGTGTAGGTGGGTGAAAGGTTAGGCTTAGGCTGGCGAGGGCTGCTGTACAGCGCAGGCCGGGCTGGAAGCTGGGTCACCTTGTCGTAAGGGATCTGCAGCAGGTCCAGCATGACCTTATGGGCGTCCATGTTCTTCAGCAACCTCTGCTGCTTCTTCCTCATCTGCTCCCCAACCCCACACATCTTGTTCAGCCTCTCCAGGATCTGCAGGGGAGAGGGGGGACCAATGGGAGCCTTGTGCCTTCTCCTCAGGGTCCCCTCTGCCTGGCCAGCTGCAGCCGCACCCATCTACCTCAGGGACAGGAGAAGGGAAGCCGCCACTGCTGAATCAGGCTATCCCAGCAACCCGGCAAAGGACCAAAATCCCACCCCACCCATAAAGCGCAGGGGACACGGCTGTAAAGAGAATTTCATTAACTTCCTTTAGCTTTAAAATAACTCTGCCGGGGCCTCGGTGGGGCTGTTTGGGACACGCCATCAGAATCTGGAAGATGCCTGGCTGCAGGGCCCAGAGGGCGGAGCTGGGGGAGGCCAGGCCAAGTTGGAGCCCCATCTGAACCCCTAACCCACCGGCCCACAGCCCTGACACTCACGCCCTTAACAATCTGGTAGTTCTCGCTGCTCTTTTCTCCATGTGGCTGTAGAAATCCCTCCTCGTCCGAGGGCCGCTGAGGACGCAGAGAGCAGAGTCATCCAAGCCCCCTCACTTTGGGACACCCCGTTTGGCTCCCAGAAGCTGGCTTACCTCCTTCTTGTCCTTGGTGGCGCCCGCCTCCCCCTCCTCGCCCTTGACGCTGCCTTTCTTGTCCACCCACAGCTCTGACTTCTCGACCATCGTACGCAGTCGGTCCAGTTCTGACTTGATCACCTTGTAGTTCTCCACATCCTGGGCTGAGATCAGCAGCTGGACCTGCACGGGGAGGGCGGGACCGGGCTTGTGGCGGCACGCACCCCCAGATCTGCAGCCACGCGGGGAGTACAGTGCCCTCCCGAGACCAGAGCCTCCACCCAAGTGTTACCCCCACCTCAATCTGTTGTGTCTCCAGCCCTTCCTCCAGGAAGCCCTCCCTCTATCCTGCCCAGAGCTGACGCCTCACCTGGCTACAGGCACGCACACTCAGGTCACACACCACTGTGGCCCGTCACTGGTCCACTCAACCAGGCAGAGGATCACTGTAGGGTCACTGAGCCCTGGACTCCCTCCTCCCTCCCACTGGGCCTCGCCCTCCTGTTCACATGGGGCTGTGAGTGGCATCGCATGCTCAGGGAGCCAGGCAACCAACGCAAGCTAGTGTCAAGGACGAATACATCATGAGTGCTTGCTAAATGCCAGCCTCCATCAGCAGGCGACTCACAGGAGGCTGTCAAGGAGACTTGATGGCACAGCGACAGATGCCAGGCAGCTCAGTGAGCGAAGCCTGCAAGCCAGACTTGCTATGGAACGGTGAACAAAGGTGTGTGTAACTGCCCTCTCTCTCTCGAGAGCCGTCCACAGCATAAGAAATGAGTCAGGCCAGGAGGTGCCACAGGAGGCCAAGATGGATCCTCCCCTGAAGGCTTTGAACCAGGCTGAAAGCCCTGACGTGAGGCCCAACATCCCTGTCGAGCTATGAGCAACTAGAACCCATGTTCCCCTTGGCTCCAAGCAGGTGCAGGCCTAGGGCCCAGCTGGCGGCCCCGCTCACCTGCTTGAAGGTGTGCATGGCCTCCTGGCGCTGGCTGAAATGCTTGAAGAGAAGCTGCAGGGCGCCAGAGACGAGAGGCGCGTAGTCGTGCATGGTCAGGTGCAGCAGCACGCGCAGGAACATGCGGCCACCCTCGTCGTCCACCTCCAGCATGCTGCTGGTCTTCCTGCCGGCACAGGCGGCCACGGCCACGAGTGGGAGCCAGTGAGCAAGGGTGTGGCGCGTTCTGCCACCATGGCAGCAGAACCACACCCAGGGCTCAAAGCAGAGAACCCCTGCCCCACCCCCACCCGGGGGGGGCGGGGCTCAAGGGATTCTTGGTCTCCTGGGAAGCCTCAGGCTAACCCTCAACCAAGCCCCTGGTGCAGGAAGCCGTTGTGTGGGGCCCACAGCCCCCACCCCCACCCCCACACTGAGAGGGTGAGAAGACACTTCTTCCTTCAGTGAGAGAGAATACCAGCCAGGCCTGGGGGGCAGTCGCCAGTAAAAAACCACAGCCCCCTTCGCGTCACCCTAGACTTGTTAATGGAAATTGCGAAATGCCATTTAGTCTCGCCACTAGCTGGAGTCTCCGTGCTAATCACACCCACTGTGCAGCTGCCACCTAATGCGCTAACAGAGAGCCGCGTGCGCAGCTGGTGCTTCCGATGTGTTTTCTTCGGTATTTTGATAACTATTTTAACGTACTGTTTCCCTTGTAAATTTGTGGGCTTTGTTTTACGAATCTATTAAGCTCTACTCTGTTCTGGCTTGTTTTCTGAGACAGGATCTCACGTAGCTCAGGCTGGCCTTGAACTCTCTGTGTAGTGGCAGGTGCCCTGAGTGCCGGGGTTTCGGGTGTCAACGCCATGCCTGGCTTGTGAGGGAGGTTCCGGGGCTTGAGCCCAGGCCTCATGAATGCTAGACAGACACTCTGCTAACTGAACTACATCAGCAGCTCCTGCTGTGAATCCCCAATGAGATCAGCCCCGCTGGTGTGCTGGATACCAAGGCAGGCTGGACACCCGATGGCAGGGGCTCTGAGTGACTCTCTCACTCCAGGATAGGGGGTGTGGGGAACACGGGCTGCAGCCTTCTCCCATCTCCGCCTGCTGTGAGGCAGGGGAACGGCTGCCCAGCCAGCTGCCCTGAGCTCTGCTGAACGGACACACAGCTGCCCCGTGTGAGGGTGAGGAAATGACCAGATTGCTAGGGCCTGGATTTACCCTGTCCCGTGAGGGATGGATGGGCAAGCCAGGGAAGGTCGGTGCACAGAGCTGATGAGGGTCTTCTGGGGGACACAGTGGAGGGAACGGCCAGCCCTCAGCCTCAAGATTGTCCAAAGAGGAGGTGCGAGCCTTATGGTGACAGCTTGCCCCCCAACCCCGAGCCCACCTCAAGCCCAGCCTCACCCTACTCCAAACATGGCCTCTGCCTGCTCCCCGATGCGGTCCAGATTCATGTTGGCAGCTGTGGGAAACAAGAGTGACAGAGATGTAGGGTAGCCAGAAACTCGGGCTAAGGAGGATACCCAAGCCAGCCCCAGATGCCCTTGCGGCCGGTCCCCACTTTGTGAGGGAACAGAGCTTCCAGACTGAGAGCAGAGACCTCACCAGCTCAGGAAGCCAGGCCCTGTCTCCGCACTCCCTATGGGCCCGATTCCCCACTTAGGAAGGGTCCCCTGCCCTGCAACCAAAGGGACAATGGAAATGCATTTTGGGGGTGGAAAGGATGGGTTGGGACAGCAGAGTGGTGGCAGGAGACAGTGGGAGGAAAGGAAGCTCACTGGTGGAATCGAAGGCGGGTGCCGTGCCGTCTGCCCCGCTGTCCTGCATCGGAAACACCTCCACAAACTCCTTCTTGAAGACTGACAGCAGGTAGGAGATGCGGTAGTCCAGGCGCACATTGAGGATAAACTACACAGACAGAGACGATGCTGTTCTAAGGGGTGAGGGGACCCCGAATGGGCTCTAGCACCCCACCACTCAGGATGCTCCGAGGCATCGAAACAGAACAGCCAGTCCTCTCTCTTCCCAGCCCCTGGCCCAGTGATGGGGGCTGAAGCCTCCTTTCAGCATAAAGCAGTGAGCCCCATCTGCTGCTGTCCCCACACACACCCCAGGGCAGACAGTGACAGGAGATGCTTAGAGACTCCCCAGGTCAACAGGCCAACCTGTCCTTCCAGGTTCTGTGCCAACGCCCTCTCTGGGAGGGAAAACTGAGGTGCAAAGACACAGGGTTTGGGGACACCCATGACTGCCTCTGCCGTCACATTAAGTCCCACCTCCAGCTTGCCCATGGTGTCACTCTGTCGCGCCCATGCCCTCTAGTTACGAGGGCCTCGTCCCTCTTTGGGACCCCAGGAAGCAGCATGTCTGTGTGGGGCTGGAGTCCCCAAGTAATGTCAGACCTTGAGGACCAAAGGTCTGAGCTAACTAAGCTGGTGATGCCCAGCGGCTCTGAGCACCCCCTCCCCGGGACCTCCCACCCACCTGCCCAGCACCTGTAGGATTTCCAGGATCTTCAGCTTGGTTTCCATCACCACAACATCTTCATTACCCTCAAACTTGCTTCTGTCCATCTGTTCGGGGACACTGGCTCCGGCAGGCAGGCTGGAGGCACCAAAGACAGACTGCTTGCGGCTCAGCACCATAGTAGACATCATGTGCCCCACGCCCTGGATGGACCTCCGCACGTTCTTGCCTGTGGGTCACAGAAGGGTCACCAGGGGATGCGCATCAAGGCTCCCAGCTGCTGACTGCCTTGGGGCAATTACTAAGGGAAGGGACAGGGCTAACCAGGCAGGCTTGCAGAGGGAGGCGAGCTTTATGCGGGAGTCTGGGAAAACAATGGGCAGGGCCAAGGCAAAGGCAAGCAGGAGGTGTGAAGATATGAGTGAATTCTCTGTGGGAAGCTGGCAGCAGCAATGCTGAAATCAGGGGGCAGGCCCCAGCACAGCTTAGATGAGCATGTGTTGTCAGTGTCAGGAAGGGCAGGAGACCAGCTGACATACTCCCAGCTGGTGGGGCCTTGTCCTGTTCATCTCAAAGCCAAGCCAGACCAGCAGAGTATCACAGCACCTGGGACACCCAGGATGGAGGGGACTGGTGCCAGGGCAGGGACGCAGGTAGCACTGGGGGTGCCAGGAAGGACCTGAGGAGGGGACGGAGCCTCACCACCAGGCTCCTCATAGGCCTGCAGCATGGCCGGGGGTGCCTGGACACAGTCAATGATGCCGAGCAGCGTGCGCGTCAGCCGAAGCAGCTCACTGAAGCTGTAGAAGCCGAAGTAGATGAGATTGTGCGCCAGGCTGACCACCTGTGGAGGGGGCGGGGCCAAGTGAGGCACGTGGTGGGAAGAGACCAATCAGCACAGAGGTGTGCGCTGGGGGCGGGGCGGCGGGAAGCGGCAGTGGGGGTGTGGCTGATGTGCAGGACTTGGTTTTTCTGGGGCAAGACCAACACGTGCGGAGGTGTGGCTTTTGTTCATGGGGAAGAGTGTAGCTCTGCTGGGGTCCAAGCAGGACAGAGAAAACCAGAATAAAGGGGTGTCCCGGGGATGGAATTCCCAGGAGGGTTGAATGGATTCAGACAAGCAGCTCTCTTCTGCCCACTGAACCCTGGGGAAGCTGTCTGTTGGAGTGATTGGGTGGATGGGGGGGCACTACCCTCCCCCAAAGCACGCACAGCCCACCTCAAACGTGAGTTTGTTCTTCTCCTCGTTGGCGAAGGGCACAGCCTCGCTGACCACATTGTTGAGGTAGTCTTCCACGAACTCCATGGTGCTGGCAAACTTATTTTTCTTGTCATCTCGGGAGGCGTTGAGATTGGAATCATAGCTAGATGTGAGAGCAAGAGGCATGAGGGTCCCCGTGTCCAACCCCCCACCGTGCCCTGCTCCCTCACCGTGCCCCCCTCACCGTGCCCTGCCCCCTCCCACCCTCTGCACTCTCACTCCTTGATGGTGATAGCTGTAGGGATCTCCGTCCAGAGGCGTGCAAACTTGACAGGCGTCACCAGCTCCTGGGGGTCACGGTCCACATGCACGTGCAGCATCAGGTGACAGAAGGAGGCGCGGAGGTCAAAGGGCAACATCTCATCCGCCATGCACAGGAAGAGCAGGTCCACGCCCAGCTGCTTGGAGATCTCGTCGATGGCCAGGTATTGGCGGTCCAGGCACATGCGGGCGAACAGCTTCAACTGGTACCTGCGGGAGGCAGCGGGTCAGAGGCAGCAGGCTCGGCCCTGGTGAGGGCTGCACACCGACACATGGCAGGAAGGACATGTCCCCTCCTGATAAGGGAGGGCAGGGATTTTCAACGGGTCCTTATAGGAAGCAGGGGTGGGGTGGGGGGGCCTGGGAGAGTGGGCAGAAGAACCTGCTGGTGAGAGGTGTGGATAACAGAGGCTTCCCTCTGAGTGACGTCATGCCTCGCCCTCCTTGGCACAGCTCACTGCCTCTCAGGGTCCTGGAGCCAGGCCACCCTGTGTAGGAGCCGTGGCTCAACACTGAAACACCAGCCAAGCTCCCCAACGTCACAGGGCAGGGCGCTACCTGCTTCCCATGGCTGCTATGAGGTGTGAGTGATGAGGTGACGATATCCCAGCAGTGCCCGGGGCACAGCTTATAGTTAGCAAGAGCCTTGTAAGACATGTCTGGGCCTGGCGTGGTGGCTCATACCTATAATCCTAGCTCTCGGAAGGATGAGGCAGGAGGATCACCTTGAGTTCAAGACTAGCCTGGACTAAAGAGAGACACTGTCTCAAAAACAAAAGAGCCAAAAAACAAAACAAAACAAAAAAGCCAGGTGGTGGTGGCGCACGCCTTTAATCCCAGCACTCAGGAGGCAGAGGCAGGTGAATCTCTGTGAGTTCGAAGCCACCCTGGTCTACAGAGCAAGTCTAGGACAGCCAAGGCTACACAGAGAAACCCCATCTTAAAAAAACCAGAAGGGCTGGAGAGATGGCTCAGAGGCTTTGGAAGAGCACTGTCTGATCCTCCAAAGGTCCTGAGTTCAATTCCCAGCAATCACATGGTGGTTCACAACCATCTATAAAGAGATCTGGTGCCCTCTTCTGGCCTGCAGGGGTACAAGCAGGCAGAGCACTGTACACATAATAAATAAACTTAAAAAAAAAAAAAAGCAAAAGCAAAAACAAAACAAACAGGCCAGGTGTAATGACTCTCGCAGAGACAGGGGTACTGCCAGGAGTTAGGGGGCAGCCTGCTCTACAAAGTGAGACCTTATCTCAAAAAAGGAAGGAGCTAGAGATGCCTCAGTGGTTAAGAGGATCTAGGTTCAATTCCCAGCATCTCATGTGATGGCTTTTACACCCAGAACTCCAGGCCCAGGGGATCCAATGCCCTCTTCTGGCCTCCTCAGGCACCAGGCATGCACACGGTACACAGATATATGCAGGTAAAACATCCACACAGAAAAAAACCAAAATAACAAAAAAAGAAAAAAAGCAGAGCCAGTCAAATGGCTCAGCTAGTAAACAGTGCTTGGTGCCAAACCTGCTGAACTAAATTCAACCCCCAGGAAGTACACTGTGGGGGTAAAAAAAAAAAAAAAAAAAAATCAACCCTGAGAACCATGGAATATGCATGCATGCGCATACGCGCGCACACACACACACAGGATAAAAAATAAACATCAAAATAAATAGATAAGTGAAAACATAGGAGACCTGTCAGAGACAGGGCTATGCAGGTTTTTTACAGGCCTGGTCACTGTGTTGAGCCTGACCCTCAGAACTGTTCCTGTGAGGGAAAAGGCTTTGTGCAGGACCAGGGAGCAAGGACAAGGCACAGACAGGAGGCCCCTGACAGCACTGGAACTCTCTGGAAGGGGTGGGGTCAGGATGCAGCTCCAGGCACCTGTAGTAACTGAGCACGTTCTCGTCGTGTGCATTGCCCGCCCTCGCCTCCTGAGCCAGCTGCCTCACGCTCTTCTCCTGCTGTTCCCTGTTCCTGTCGGTCCACGTGAGCCACACCTCCTCTTCTGAGTACTCGATGCTGAGGTACTCGTGGGACTGAGCCATCTCCTTCACGGGCCGCAGCCTGCAGTCAACAGTACTGTCAGGGGGTGCGCCGCTGGACCCTCTCAGCCCTGGTGCCCCCCCCCCCAGCCCTGAGGCCCCTTGTTTATTTATTTTATTTATTTTATTTGAGACACGCTCTCACTATGTATAACCCCAGGTGGGTGGAGCAGAGTCCAGGTTTCTGCACTGCCTCTGTGTGGGTACAAACTGGCCCTTCTCAGGATGCGGCCATGGCTCACTCTCCCCTCAGCATCCCGACCCTCCACCCACCCCGCCCCACCCCCAGTGCCGGGCACTACAAGGGTGCCCGTGCTAGCCTGAACCCCAGTGAGGCTCTGTGGATGGGGCTGCCACTCACTCAGTCTGGATAAGGATGTCACTGTTCTTCGGGTCCAGCACACACTTGCAAATAAGCTCTTGGGTGACAGGGATGGCGATGTGGTTGGACACACACAGGTCGGAGAGGTAGTCCAGGAACCTGGGTGGGTCAACAGGGCCAGCTACACCCTCAGAAGCTGCCCTGGGGGCCAGAAGCTTAATCCCTCCCCCTCCTTCCTGTGTCCAGGGTCCCCCCATGACTCCTCCCTGGGACAAAATATTTAACAAATGGTTCAGGCAGGCACTGACTCAGTCACCAGAAGGATTTGGGGGGAATGTATATCTATATGGGAATTTGTATCTATTATGGCTACAATAAGCCAATTTGAGAGCGCGCCCCCACCACTGCCGCCCCGCCCTGCGCCCCTGCACTGGAAGCAGTGCACAGCACAGGTGTCTCGGCAGAGGCCGGGCACAGTAGCGCACACCTTCAGTCTCATCACTGGGGAGGCAGGGGCCAGCCTGGTCTACACAGAGAAACCCTGGCTCAAAACAACAACGAACAAAAACCAAGCCAAACAAATGAACAAACGACAACAAAAACCCCAGAGGAAGGAGACACCGGGCAGGCGGGGAGGCACCGGGCAGGCGGGCGCGGCACCAGGCAGGTGGGGCGCGGCGGCACACCTGGGCTCTCTGTTCTTGCGCACGAGGCTGACGAAGGTCTCCACCTCCGTCTTGGTGATGTGCTTCTCTAGTAGCTTCCGGTTGTTGTGCAGCAGGGCAGTGATGGTGTCCTCAGCCAGGATGTCATAGCCAATCTGTGACTGCATCATCCCAAACTGCTTGGCTATGTGCTCCTGGGGGCAGGGAGACGATGTGGTGGGGAGGTGTCACGGGAGGGGGGGGCAAGGACCAAGGCTGCTCTGGCTCCTCCGACACAACCAGGGAGCCGTGCCAACCGATCAGGGTGACAGCCCAGAGCCGCTGCCTCGTTCCTGGAGTGTGTCCTGTGGAGCTGGCATGACGTCCGGTCCCCCTTTCACACTCTCAGAGCACTGCGCTTACAAGCGTGTCTCCCACCATGCCGGTTTGCATGGCGCTGGGCACGAGTCTAGGAGGTGCATGTATGCTAGGCAAGCACCTACCAGCTGAGCCACATCCCGAGCAGCCTGCACCCTCTGCTGTGGCTCACACTCCTGCTTGCCTCTGGAGTCATCCTGCAGCCGGGAGCACCAGGACTGACTCATCTTTGCAACGGGACTGGGACTGAAAAGGTCCCCAAGCGACAGTAGCCGACAGGACAGGACACTCCCAAGACAAGAGCAATTATCTAGATGGCGAAGGCTACCCACCCCCTGGAGCAGATTGACTTGTAATCTATCGTAGGACCTGGGCTGAGACACCAAGATGCTTCAGAACTGGCTCCTTGCCCCAATCCCTCCTCTTTTTAAACACAGAGCTCAGGTTGGTACCTAAAGACAGACTTGGGGACTGAACCCCATTATCTGTCTTTCTTACTAATGAGAATAAGACTCTGTGTGTGTGTGTGTCTGTCTGTCTGTTTGTGTCTGCCTGTGTCTGTGTGTGTCTCTCTCTGTGTCTGTCTCTCTGTCTCTCTCTGTCTCTCTGTCTCTCTCTCTCTCTCTCTCTCTCTCTCTCTCTCTCTCTCTCTCTCTCCTTCTCCCTCTCACTCTCCCTTTCTCCTTTGACCACTACCGGGCTGAATCTAGCTTGTTCAAGCTACCAGAGCCAAGTGTTTCTTCTAAAAATCTCGTTATAACTCTGGTGCACTAGACAGGGTCTAGGCCAAAGGAGAGGGCACAGTCAAGGCTGGGAGGGCAAGCTTCCATCCTGTGTCCAGTTATCATGTGGTCCCGGGTGCGGAGCCTCTACACTGAAGAGAGAGAGTGGCCTCGGAAAGCGCATTTCAGGAGGCGATGCAGGCTCGGCAGCCAGAGCAGGAGGCCAGCTTTACTCAATACGGTTTCTGAGCTGTGATGTGTCTCCTACCAGGGCCTCACCTGCCTAGAAAGACTGGCTGAACGGTACAAAATAAAGTGATTACTTGCTCAGAAGTGAAGAACAGACTAGTAGGCAGCCTAATCTTTATTCCCAGCACTCGGGAACTAGAGGCGGGCGTACCTCTGTGTCTATATAGTGAGGTCCAGGCCAGTCAGGTCCACATATGAGACACCGTCTCAATAAACCAAAAGAAGATGAGAAGGGTGAAATATTTTAGGATGGCTACAGCAGAGGCCAGGGCAGGCCACTAGGGTGAGCACCCAGCCAGCCGTGCACACTGGAAGCCAGGCCTCCACCTGTGCCCCCCTCTGCCCTGCTGAGGAAGGAAGGCAGGGCACATGCCAGCCGGCCCTCCACCTGTGCCCCCCTCTGCCCTGCTGAGGAAGGAAGGAAGGCACATGCCAGCTGGCCCTCCACCTGTGCCCCCCTCTGCCCTGCTGAGGAAGGAAGGCAGGGCACATGCCAGCCGGCCCTCCACCTGTGCCCCCCTCTGCCCTGCTGAGGAAGGGAGGCACATGCCAGCCGGCCTGCACCCACCTGGTTCTTGCGGTAGTCCTCCTGAGAGTGCCGCAGCACGCGGTAGCAGAGGCGGAACATGTACTGGTAGGGGGCATTCTTCTGGTCCGACAGTTCCTCCAGCCGCACCAACGGACCTTCGCCCCCCTTGTCACAGAATGGAGCCTTCAGGATGCCAAAGATCTGAGGGGTATAGAGAGTGAGAAGGACTTTCCCACCTTGCCTGCACCCCTCATCCAAGGAGCCCCAACCCAGAGATGCCCCGCCCAGCAGACGCTAGCCTCTGAGGGCTTCTGTGTTCTCATCATTACAATGAGAACAACAGTTCTCCTGCAGGAAGGGGTCAAATGAAGGGACGTCTGTCAGGTGCTGAGGGAAGCACCTGGCACATGGCTGTGGCTTAGATACAGGCCCCCCCCCACACCCCAATGCTAGAGATGACACCGAGGCCCCGCCTGGAATACGCTAAAGCCAGTTTATATCCTGGCTCCTCACTGGGAGACTCCCACACGCTCTACCATTGAGCCCAATTCCTACCTCCTCACTGGTGGATCTAGGCAAGGCTCTATGCTGATCCAAACCCTGAGCCCACACTGGAAAATTCTAGGCATGCTCCCAGTCCTCACTGATGTAGCCTAGGTAGGTGCCCTAACCTAGCCTCGGCCCCAGGCGCTATGCAGAAAGGTACTCTCCTGCTGAACCACACTTCCTTCCACCCTCGCTGAGCCCCACAGGAGAGCTGTGAGACCCACAGAAGAGTCATGAGACCCACTAGAGAACCGTGAGACCCACAGGAGAACCATCAGATGCAGAGACCTACAAGAGAGCTATCAGACCCACAGGAAGCCATGAGACCCACAGGAGAGCCATGAGACCCACAGGAGAGCCATCAGACCCACAGGAGAGCCATCAGACCCACAGACCCACAAGAAGCCATGAGACCCACAGGAGAGCCATGAAACCCACAGGAGAGCCATCAGACCCACAGGAGAGCCATCAGACCCACAGGAGAGCCATCAGACCCACAGGAGAACCATCAGACCCACAGGAGAGCCATCAGACCCACAGGAGAACCATCAGACCCACAGGAGAACCATCAGACCCACAGGAGAGCCATCAGACCCACAGGAGAGCCATCAGACCCACAGGAGAGCCATCAGACCCACAGGAGAGCCATCAGACCCACAGGAGAACCATCAGACCCACAGGAGAACCATCAGACCTACAGGAGAGCCATCAGACCCACAGGAGAGCCATCAGACCCACAGGAGAACCATCAGACCCACAGGAGAGCCATCAGACCCACAGGAGAGCCATGAGCTCCTGTAGAGCCACAAGCCTCTGAAGAGCTATGAGCCCCACTGGAGAGCCAATGAGCCCCAGGAGAGCCACAAACCTCCCTGGAGAGCCACAAGCCACCCTGCAGAGCCACAAGTCCCTGCAGAGCCACAAGCCACCCTGCAGAGCCACAAGTCCCTGCAGAGCCACAAGCCCCTGCAGAGCCACAAGTCCCTGCAGAGCCACAAGTCCCTGCAGAGCCACAAGCCACCCTGCAGAGCCACAAGCCCCTGCAGAGCCACAAGCCTCTGCAGAGCACACACACCTGCTTAAGGATGTTCTGCTCCCGCATCAGCTTCTGCCGCTCTCGGTTGGGCTTAGTGACCATGACGTCCAGGACGTTCTGCCCGTTGTTGGGAACGTCGCTGACAAAAAACACCAGGTCCTCCAGCAGCTGGATGACGAACCTGGCCAAGAACAACACCAGAAGCAAGCGTGCTGTGCTGAGGGGCTGCTCCTGTGGGCACAGCCAGCGTGTACCCACGCGGCAACAGTCACACACCGGCCCTGCCACCAGGCGCAGCATTAGTCCCCTCCCACCATGCATCCTAAATCCCGGGACTCCAAGCTGCCCCAAGACAGCAAAGCTCAGGACACTGCAGCCTGAGAGAGAGCTGCTGGGCAGTTAGGTTGGGGCACTGCTTGGTGTGAAGGGGTCTGCATTATGTCCCAATTCTACAAGTCACAGCCATGTGACCCTGAACCCCAGTGGCTCTGTAAGGCTTACTTCTGGGATGGTGTAAGCAGAGACCTACAGGAGAGCCATCAGACCCACAGGAGAGCCATCAGACCCACAAGAGAGTCATCAGACCCACAGAAGAGCCGTCAGACCCACAGGAGATGGCTCCCGACTTCAGGGGTGCAGGGTCAGCCAGGTTCCCTGGTTCCCCCAGCTCCACCCTGTCTACCTGGTTTCTGTGACCCTAGAGAGAAACTCGGCCATCTGCTCCCCTCCCCTACACCCCCATCCTCCTCACAACACACCTGCGGTCATTCTGGCTGATGAAACCTTCGTTGAGTTTCTCCACAGCACTGGCCAACATGGAGCTGGCATCATTGGCAAAGTCCAGGTCACGGATCTCAGACACGGGCACCGACACGATGGCGAAGGCCTCCTTGTCCTCCTTGGTGGGGCACGTGCCCAGCTGTAGAGACAAAGGTCAGCAGGAAGCCAGGGACAAGCCCCAGCCTAGGACCCAGCCCACGCACAAGCCCCATCCCCCACCCCGTACCATGAGCCGGATGGGCCGCTCCTCCTCCACGTCGATGGGGGCATTGGTGCTCTGGATCCACGTGTTGGTACAGAGGTGCCGTAGCCGTACATAGGAGTTCCTAAGTGAGACGACACAGAGCCGGTGAGCAAGGGTGCCACAGACCGCAGTGGCTCTCCGCTCACCGCTCCCTAACACCATCGTCTGCTGCTGCACTCTCAGGCACACAGGCCTCAGTGCACCCTGAAACCAATGGTTGCGGGTGAACATGGGGCGAGAAATTCACCTGGACAAAGCCTAAGCCTAACCCCAAGAGCCTCAGGTAAAAGACAAGGGACTGCCAGGTCCTCCATGAATTCCCAGAAATCCTGGTGGCTGACATTTGACACCCTCACTCTACAGATGACAGACTGAATCAGGGTAGTAGAGGCAGCCACTTGGGGGCTCGTGGCCAGAAAACACGAAGGCCTGGAGGACACCGAATTGCATGTTCCCATGTGTGCACAGGTATACACAGATCTGAGTGCATGTGTGCACTCGCGTCTGGAGGCTGGCATTGGGGCGCTTCCTCCATCACTCTCCACCTTTTATAGAGAGGCAGGGTCTCGTGTTGAAGGAGGAATCCAACATGTCGCAGCGTCTAGCTAGCCATGCTGGCCGTGGAGAGTCCCCTCATGCTGGAGGCAGGCCTAACTCCCACCCTGGGGTTCTCAACATCCAGACTCCGGTCCCCACAGGTGGACAGAAAATGCCTTATTTGCAGAGTCATCTTCGCAACCCTGGTACATTTCCTTTCCTTTCCTTCCTTTGTTTTGTCTGAGACAAGGTTTCTCTGTGTAACCTTGGCTGTCCTGGACTCACTTTGTAGACCAGGCTGGCCTCGAACTCACAAGGATCCACCTGCCTCTGCCTCCGAGTGCTGGGATTACAGGTGTGCCCCACCACGCCCGGCCATTTCTTTATTCTTAAAGAGAGGTCCCCTGAAGCCCCACCTGGCTTCAAGGCCACTGTGTAGTGGAGGGTAACCCTGACCTCCTGCCTCCATCTCCTGTGAGCTGGAATTACAGGCATGGGCCGCCTCCCTGGGTCACGCATAACTAGAAGCACTCTACCAACCAAGCTGCAGCCCCCACCCTCAGGAAACATCTGGATGTGACATCCTATATTCTCAGGGTTGGTTGGACCTTACAGGCCTGGGAGCCAGACCTCCCCAGCCAGCGTCCGGGTCTCCAGGCTACCTGGCTACAGACACCTCATGTTGAGCACCTGGCTGGACTGGGCCAAGAGGCTGAGAAGCAGCACTGTGTGACTGAGCACAGAGCAGATCTGGGTGCAGCAAACCTCCTGCACAGGGCAGCGGCGAGCAGATCTCAGAACTGCAGGTCCAAGGAGGCCCAGAGACAAATGCCTCGGGCCGACGGCGCACACCCACCGGGGCACGAAGGAGTCGGTTTTCTGCAGGGTGGTGGGGTCCAGTTCAAAGAGAGAGGCAATGTCGTTGCCGTGTGGCACAGCCACCAGACGGTATTTGATCTTCTCGCCTGCGTTCCTGCGGCCTGTGCGGCTCTGGGCCCCCTGGGGAGAGAGTCCCAGCTCAGGCAAGACCCCATCCTCCGTTCAGACCCCCACACGAGGGACCTTCTCCCTCCATCCCACCTACTTCCCAGGTTCCCTGGCCTCCCCTCTTGTCCCCACACCGTGACCCCCACCCCTCTCCTAACCGCCCCCAAACCCAGAACCTTCCTCAGCTCCTCACCAGGGCTGCCGCTTTGGGATCTGAGGCATCACCTTTGTAGCTGGGGTTTTCCTGAACAGGGGTACAGGTGAGGGGTGGTTACTGAGCACTAAGCTATCGGGGCACACCCCACCAAACACAGGATCATATCCAGAAGGCACTCCCTGCAAGGTGCCTACCCCAGGCCCAAAGTCCACATGACTCCTGGGAGAGCTGTACAGGGGAGCCCTGCATGGCCCCATCTTCATAGGCCCATGCGTGAGCAAGCATGCACATGCCACCTGTGTCCCCAGCACACACAGATGTCATGAACTCTCCACTCCTAACTCTCACCTCGGCAGCCAGATAGTTGCCTGTGGCCAGATGTTTGAAGCGGTACAGCCCGTTCCAGTGTCCTGCTCCTCCTCGGCAGGGGTCATGGTGGACCACCTGGGGGGGCACACAAAGATGAGGTAGAGAGGATGACAACTAAAACAGAAGCCCGGACCCTGGGGGCGCCTGTGGGGATCAAAGTGCCCAGTTCCCCCTGACTGCTTTGCTAGAGGGACCAGACGTTCCATCCTCCGTGGGAAGGGGCAGGGAGTTCAGAGTGTGGGGCTCTGACCTCCACCTCCCAGAGCGCGTTGGAGCTGGTGGCTGAGGTGGCGGACTGGCGCAGCGTGGTTCGCAGGAACACCTGCAGCTTGCCCTTGTACTCGTCACAGGTCAGGAACTTCTCCTGCTCTGCGTGGAACAGCCGCACCACGTCTCCCTGTGGGCGGGGTTAGGAGGATGGAGACAGGCGTTCAGATCGTGCCTTCAGGGCCAGGGACCCTGTGCAACGCCCAGTCCCTCAGATGGGCCCTGCAGGACAACCCCCTAAGGCCACAGGGCAGCCAGGTGCTGTGAGAACCCACTGCCTCGGCTTTCTATACCGTAACCCGCCTGGCATCTCCCTCCCTTACCTATACTGCCAAACACCTCTAATGGCCATGCCCAGGAAGGCAGGAAGGACCGTGCCCCCCTTCTCAGCCTCCCAGCCCCTCCCTAGCCACTTCTGTCCGGTCACTGGAAATCACCCCACCCACCATTTCTTTGCTTTCTGCGGTGACTGGAAAGTGGCAGCCATGGCTCGTTCACCTCCACGCCCTAGAAAAACTGAGTCTGAATCCCGGCCCTGCCCTTCCCTCACAAGCTGAGGGGCTCAGAGAAGTTCTGTAATGGCCCTGACCCTCAGCTGCCTCTTCTATCAAGTGGGAACAATGGACTTCCGTCAGAGCCTTATCACAGATTTGATGAAGTAGCACACTGCGCCACCTCAGCAGAGAAGGGAGGTGCCCTGCCAAGAGCCACAGCCAGGGGCAAGTGGGAGCGCCCCAGCCTCAGTCCCAGGCCCCGCCCACATTTAGTTCCCTCCTGCCCCTGCAGCTGCCACTCCACAGGTTCTCAGAGCACGGCTGTCACCCCGTGATCACCTAATGGCACTGCCTGTCTTCCTGCACAGAACCTGTCCCTAAACACCTGTCAGGCAGAGCGTAACTGGGCGAGCGAGCGAGCAACCACACAGAATGCATCAGTCCCCACAGCAGAGCCAGGGACCCTGTAGCGCACAGAGGGGAAGCTGCCGCGGGAATGGCACAGAGTTGAGCCCAAGGGCCTGTTTTTATATGTGCTGCCCAAAGCCAGGCCTGGAATGCACCCCAGGGAGGTTTTGGGGAGGGTGCATGGACTGGGCCCTGACTGCTGCTTGGACAATATGACGGCTCAGTTGACAAAGTGGGGAAGCATTTGAGCAAGCCAGGTTTGTGGGGATAGCCAGGGCGTCTAAGCACAGCCTGGAAGGAGAGAAGTGAACAGCGGGCTTCTGAGCAGGAAGCAGGGTATTACCTGCCTTGAGGTAACAGCAGACACTGACCCCTGAGGGCAGGTGGGCACACTGACCCCCTGGCAGCAGGCAGGAGCAGCCCTTCACTGCCAAAGCTCAGGGCACAACGTGGAGCCCACAGAGTCAAAGCCAGAGACAGGAAAGGGTGCTCAAATGGTCCTAAGGCGAGGATGGGGTCAGAGGCCTCCCATGCACCCTAAGGCGAGGATGGGGTCAGAGGCCTCCCGTGCACCCTAAGGTGAGGATGGGGTCAGAGGCCTCCCGTGCACCCTAAGGCGAGGACGGGGTCAGAGGCCTCCCGTGCACCCTAAGGCGAGGATGGGGTCAGAGGCCTCCCGTGCACCCTAAGGCGAGGATGGGGTCAGAGGCCTCCCGTGCACCCTAAGGCGAGGATGGGGTCAGAGGCCTCCCATGCACCCTTGCAAGAAAAGAAAACGAGGCAAGCCAAGGCAGAAAGAGATCGCTGGGACACATGGGGGCGGGCATCCTAGGGGGCAGAGGAAAGATGAAGGGGCACAGAGCCAAGGCAGTCACTTGACAGGAAGAGGAAGGGGCCGGCTGGGAGCGGCTCTGAACTTACCCCCTTCAACACCTCCTCCTGGTGATCCCGGAACTGCATGAACAAGTTGATCTTCCAGCTGGTGTTGCAGTTGACAGAGTTGACCTGTGGGGACCAGGCAGGCCAAGAGTGGCCAGTGCTGAAGACCAAGGCGAGGAAGAGGGAAGGGGAAGGCAGCCCAGCTCCTGCTGTGGCTCGGGAGGCTTCCAGCACCCATGGTGCCAGACCCTAGCCGGGACACTCGCAGCCGCTGGCCAGTGGGGTGAAGACAGAGATCAAACAGTGGGAGGTAAGATGGGGAAACACTGAGGCCCAGGATCCCATGGCAGCACCGCCAGGGGCAGAGACATGCGGGAGAGGGGCGCACGTGCAGCCCGGGGTCTGTGGCCCTCCCTCAGCCCAGGCCACGCCCCTCACCCCACTCACCTCCTTGCAGCCAGCGTTGTCACTAAGCTCATAATTGCTGGCGTGTAGAGGCTGCCCTGCATTGACAGGGTTCAGTATGACCTTGTCCCCCACGACCACCTTTTGGGGGACAGACAGGGCGAGGTGAAGCAAGAGGAACAGAAGGTCTGCCCCACCAGGACCCGCTCCCTCTGCTCTGGAGTGCAGTCCACACCGCCGCCCAGCCCCCTCCTGCCCTGGCCTCACGCTTACATTGTCCCCATTGCTCCGCAGCTTCCAGAAGGGCTGGATGAAGAGCCAGGAGCCCTCGTTGCCCGTGGCGTCCAGTGTCACCCGCATGGCGTTTTTCTCCAGCAGGGCAGGCAGCCGCTTGTTCACAGTGAGGTACTTGTTGCTTTTCATGTGCAGAAGCTGAGGCACAGGTGGGGCAGGAGTGAGGCCACCAGGCCCTCGGGGAGGAGGACACTGGACCCTCAGGCACACAGGACGTCAGACACTTTGTCACAGGCTGATTGATACACAGTGGCACGCACAAACAGCCATAAACATGCACACGTCACCGAGAGGCAGCCATTCTCCCCACCGCATGCCAGGACCAGGTGTAGCTCAGTGGGAGATGCCCCGCTGAGTGAGCACAGGCTCGTCCCGCACCTCCACAGGATGACACACAAAGTATGCATGCCTTAGCTCATGTCATCGTTTCGGCACGACCTGAGGTGTCTGACCCCCTGCCGGCTCTTCCTGAGTGCTAGGATTGCAGATGAGCACCATCTGCCCAGCTAATGGGGTACCAGGGCTTAGCCCAGGCAAGCGCATTGCCAACTAAGCCGCCACATTCCCAGGCCAAACTAGTTGCACTCAGAACCTTACAACGATCCCTGGGGGCAATGAAGGGAGACGCTTGGCCCAGGAAAGTTGAACCCATTGATAATGCCTGTGGGTCCAGAAGCTTCTGATTAGAAGATCATCTTATCTCTAAGAGGTACCTATCTCTGAGGCGGCAGGGGAACTGACGTACAGATAGAATCTTCCATCCCCTTCTGGTCCTATTAAAGACCCAAGCACACACCACATGTGCAGTCTCCACTTCCTCAGAGACTTTGGTTCTGATTAAAGAGACGGTTCTGCTTCTGAAAGTGCCGGTCTGCTGTTACTGCCACATAGCCTCCACCAATCCTGACCTAACAAGCACGATCACTGTACTGCTTTAAGACTTACTTATTTTTATAAAGGTTTTTCCTCATCTATGTATAAACACTACGTGTGTGCAGTACCCACAGGGGCCAGAAGAGGGCGTTGGAACTTGAATTACAGACAGTGGTAAACAGCTGGAAACCTAACTTTCGGTTTCTAGAAAAGCAGCAAGTGCTCCTAACCACTGAGCCATCTGTCTAGCGCCACTGGCTTGCTTACAAAGGAAGTACATGAGGCACAGGGAGTTAAGGAATTTGCACTCAAGGAATGGCAAAGCCGCACTCTGGATCATAACCGAGCTGCATATGTACTCATGGCTCCTGAGCTAAAAAACACTCCCCTGGGCACAGCACAGAAGCGCAAAAGGAAAGGTGGTAGCACACCATCCACTGGAGATGCACACACCACACGCACGCACACACACACAGGGCAGGGAATGCTCCGTGCCAGGGCCTCACCTGGATCACGCTGCCATACTTCATGCACGCACGCATGCACGCGCACAGGGCAGGGAGTGCTCTGCCCTAGGGCCTCACCTGGATCACACTGCCGTACCTCACCACGTCACCATGCACCTTCTTGTTCTCTGTGTCATTTTGTTTCTGCTCCATCTGGGCTGCATGCTGCAGGCGCATGGGGTGGGGATGGGGCTCAGAAGCTGCTCCAGAGGGGGTACCTCCCTGTGCACACTCACCCTGGGCCCCCAGTCTCTGGTGGTGGCTCTTCACGGGTGGGGGCAATCCTTCCCGCTAAAGCGATGGCCTGAGACCTCAAATGCAGAAGGCAGCAGGTGGCCAGACAGTCACCCTGGGGGGCACCTTCCAGTGGGACCCTGAGCCCGCATGCCTCTGGCACCTCCAGCAACCTAAACCTGTATCTGCCCCACCTGTATCTAGTGCTACAGAGGCTGCCGGGGCACCATGCGTGCCACGCAATCCTCCACAAAGCAACCATGGTAGGCTCTGACTCTGTGGCTCAGGTGGGAGCCTGGTGCCACAACCCCAGCTCCCCCTCCATCTATACTGGCTGCAGGGAGAAGCCTGGGGCAGCCCCACCCTGAGACCAGAGCTCAGACAGCCCCCTCCAGCCCTCCCTCCACAGCCAGGTCACAGCTACAGGGTCTCCTATTTTAGCCCCACGCTCTCAGGGCTGGGGGTGGGGGCGGCTCAGAGGCATACACCCGCTTCCCACTGTCGGCGCCAGCACTGGGGCTAGCCCCGAGCTCTGATGGGAGGAAACTCAGTATGTGAAGGAGCCTGTGGAGCTCACCAGGGCCAGCACCATGGCCCTGTACACGTGACCAAGAAACCCAAGGGGACCCGGAGGCCTAGGGGCCACCTCGGCTCCAGCCTCGTGGTATGGGCAGGCTCTTCTTGCCTAGGAACTCCAAGTTTCAGGTCTATAAAGCGAACGGAGGTAAGCCTCGGCCCAGGGTTCTCAAGTGAGGTTCCCTGGAGCCTCCAAGCGCCACGGCTAAGTCTGCGCCCAGCTGTGTGCGCATCTCATCTCTAATGGCTGAGTCATGTGTCCTGGCAAAGGGTATGCCCATCTTCTAACGGGCAGGAAGGGTTTACAGCCTGGGCTCCCGCCTGCCCTGACTCACAGCCTTTTACCGTCACCCATGCGCGAGGCCTCCCCTACCCCCGAGGAGCAGAGGCCCAGCTGTGCACCCCACCCAGCTCCTGGGGCACACTCATGCACACGTGCACACGCACCTGCAGTTTCTGGAGCAACACCACATCGGCGATCTTGTCCTTGTCCTGCTTCGTCTGCTTGGCCTTCCAGTATTGCTTCTGTGCCGAGTAGCGGTTCATGGGGCACACTTTGAAGAGGCAGTCTGAGGGGCGCGAGGGGGGTGAGATGGGGGTCCAGTCAGAGCTCGGAGCTCAGGGCTCCCGGGCAGAGCCCCAATCTCCCAGCCGCTCCCAGCCTCCTGCCCACTAGGTGGGACAGGAAACAGCTAAAGGAACAGCAGAGACACCGCAGCTAGGGGGCTGGTGGGGGCGGGCAGCAAAGAACTCAGGAGTGAGCCTTGCTGAGCAGGTTAGGAGCCATGAGATGCAGATCCAGCACCCATGTATCAGATGGGCATCCGTGCCAACACCTGTCACCCCAGCCATGCAGGAGGCGGAAACAGAAGGGTACAGGGAGAGCCTCTGCCTCAAAGGAATGGGCAGGAAGTGATAAAAGACAGATGGCACCACTTTCTGGCCTCCGTGCACGTGCGAAGGCGCACACGTGTGGGCAAGCACGCACGTACACACATACACACATACACACACACACACACAAGCAAATACAATTAAATCTTTTTTTGTTTTTGTTTTTCCGAGACAGTGTTTCTCTGTGTATCCTTGGCTGTCCTAGACTCGCTTTGTAGACCAGGCTGGCCTCAAACTCACAGAGATCCACCTGCCTCTGCCTCCTGAGTGCTGGGATAAAATTAAACCTTGAGAAGGAATCGGAGCCTCCCGGATTCTGCTGAGTCAGTGGGGTCTCAGAAAACAGGGTGTGGAGAGAAAGTGTCACTTGGGGGTGGGGGAAGACAGGCATCTCTCCCCTCTAGGGAGGTTACCAGAGGTTCTTGGCCTCTAGGACCTCACTCCAGGCCAGAAACACGAGCCGCTACTGAAATTTTCATTTTGACCAAGAAACAAAACACCTGTCACTTTTGTGAGCCCAAAGTCCAAAAATATGGTTTCCTGCACTTCTATTTAACCAAAGGACACCTCAGTTGGAAAAGCCTAAAGTTTGACGGACGGACGGGGAGAAATGGCCCCCAGGGGTCGATGGGCTGTGCACACTAGCAGGTGTGAGAGAGCAGCCCTGTGCACGGCGACCATCCCAGCACAGGAGTCACAGCCTGGAGGGAAGTGACGGGTGGGGGCAGGACACAGGAAGTCACGATCACGTTCTCCCTGAGGCCATGTCCCTCTCCAGGTCAGAGCTGGCTATCAGGCCCTGGGAATCTAAAGTAGATCAGATCTCCCGTCAGCCTATGGGGTGTTGAGGGGAGAAGTGTCCTGCAGGAAAGAGAAGGGGGTAGCAACTTCGACTTCACCAGCAAGACCTGGTGCCACGCCCATGCCACGCCCACATCACACCATCAGCATGAGGGAGGCCCTACAAAGATGTGAGGGCTCTGCTTCGCCCTCAAGACACAGCTGCATTCTGCTTCTTCGTGCTGAGCTGCCATCTCAACCCCAGGTCCACTGTTGTCAGGGTTGCTGTTTGCCAGGCTCTCACCCTCTAGTCAACCCATTTTTCTAAGGTTTCCTGTTAAATTATGTGGGGGGGTGGGGGGGCAGGGTACACATGTGAGTGTCAGAGGCGGCCAGAAGAGGCTGTCAGGTCCCCTACAGCATGAGTTACAGGCAGTGGCGAGCTGCCCCACCATGAAAGGAACATTATATGTCACTAAAGCGCACAAGCCATCTTCACATCCAAGAGAGGAGGAGCAGGAAGTGAGGCACCTTCTTGCCTGGAAACTCCCAGAACTTGTCAGATCCAGCCTTATGCCCCTGCAGACCCTCCCTGGGGCCCTGGCCACACTCTGCCTCTGAGGATACATAAACAGGGTCTTTCACTGTGCAGTGGGCTTTGCCCAAAGGCAGCCGTATCAGAACTCCAGGAGGGATCCGGAACCTTCTCAACAAACTTCAGGGCTGAAGGGAGACAGTCATCCTAAGGTGATTGACAAACACCCGAGACCATCACAGTCATCCCAAGGTGATAAACCTCAAGCCTTCCAGGTACTGCAGGTCTCAGCAGGTTCATAAACACCCAGAACTGGGATGTGTCTCCCAGTCCTGGGATGTGTCTCTCAGTCCTGGGATGCGTCTCTCAGTCCTGGGATGCGTCTCTCAGTCCTGGGATGTGTCTCCCAGTCCTGGGATGCGTCTCTCAGTCCTGGGATGTGTCTCCCAGTCCTGGGATGCGTCTCTCAGTCCTGGCATGTGTCTCTCAGTCCTGGGATGCGTCTCTCAGTCCTGGGATGCGTCTCTCAGTCCTGGCATGTGTCTCTCAGTCCTGGGATGCGTCTCTCAGTCCTGGGATGCGTCTCTCAGTCCTGGGATGCGTCTCTCAGTCCTGGGATGCGTCTCTCAGTCCTGGGATGCGTCTCTCAGTCCTGGGATGTGTCTCTCAGTCCTGGGATGTGTCTCTCAGTGCTGGGATAGAACCCAGGGCCTCACCTTACCACTGAGTCACATCCTCAGCCCTTGGGGTTTGGGATAAGTATTTTAAAATATTTATTTTTTTTATGTATATGTGTGTGCCACAAGGGAGGGGGGCCTGGGAAGACAAGAATTGGAGCACTGAGTGCTCTGATGATGGAGTTTACAGGCAATGGGTGTTGGAAACTCAACTTGGGTCCTCTGCAAAGGCAGCAAGCACCCTTAACCACTGAACCATCTCCTCAGCCTTGGAATGAATACTATTTTTTTTTTCTGAGACAGGGTCTCTCTGTGTAGCCCTGGCTGTCCTGGACTCACTTTGTAGACCAGACTAGCTTCAAACTCACAGCTTTCCGCCTGCCTCACTTCCCTGAGTGCTGGGATCAAAGGTGTGCGCCTCCACACCTGGCGGGAATGAGTATTTTTAAAGAAGGTAGCTGAGGGCTGGAGGCTCAAGAGCTGAGAACACCGCTGCTCCTGCAGAGGACCTGGTGCTGATTTCCAGCATCCACATGGTGCCCCACAACCATCCGTATCTCCAGTTCCAGGGGATGCAACTGCCACTTCTGAGTCTCACGTGTACCAGGCACACTCACAGGGCACAGACATACGTGCAGGGAAACACACTCAAGCGTATAAAATAAAGCAAAGAAATCCTTTAAACAGAGGGTAGCTGGGGGATCTTGGGCTTACAGGATAAAAATGGAAGATTTACAATGGTGCATTGCCGCTGTCAGGAGGACTGGAGCGGGAGCACGTCACACAAGATGGAGCGGGACCCACACCACACAAGATAATTCTCATCTACCCGAGCAGGCCCCAAACAGAGGATACTGACACGTGGCACGCGAAGCTGTGGGAAAGCATGACCTTCAAAGGCACAAGCAGCTGGCAGGGGTTGAGGAAGTGGCGTGCTCGGGCTGAGGCGCAGGCAGGGTACGGGATGGAGCATTGGGACCAAGTGGCAGTGCGGGTGAAAGCGTGGTGTCCTCTTCCTGTCGCTGGAAGGTGCCACTACAGGGCTGGTGTCCTGAGTGCATCTCACAACGGGATAAAAAGCTTCTGCTTGGGGCTGGAGAGATGGCTCAGAGGTTAAGAGCACTGACTGCTCTTCCAGAGGTCCTGAGTTCAAGTCCCAGCAACCACATGGTGGCTCACAACCATCTATGATGAGATCTGGCGCCCTCTTCTGGTGTGCAGGTGTACATAATAATATACACTGTATATATAATAATATTCTGTCTCAAGGGCAGAAATGAAAAGATGAAAAACAGCTCATGGGGCCCCAGAGGGTACCTCCAAATAGGTCACCTTGGAAAGGCTGACTGCCCAGCCTACTCCTTGTAGCATACCATTCTGAGGAAGGGAGGAAGGGAGGAAGGGAGGGAGGGAAGGAGGGAGGAAAGGAAGGAGGGAGGAAAATGCTGAAGCTGTGCACAGCATGGCTGTGATATGAGCAGTTGGTAGGCTGAGGCAGGAGGATTGCTGCCAAGTGGAAGTCAGCCTGGGCTACACAATGAGTTCAAGACCAGCCAGGGAAACAGAACTAGGCCTTGTCTCAAAACACGCAGACGCACACACATGCGCGCGCGCGCGCGCACACACACACACACACACACACACAAAGACAGACAGGGAGAAAGAAACTGAGACAGAGACAGACAGGCAGACAGGCAGAGATTGATTTCCTGACCCTCACCGCACACACAACATGGATGTGCCTTGAGGACACCACGCCAGGCACCACAGGACACACAAGGACACATTGAAGTTCCTAACTGGACAGAGTCACAGACACTACAAGCAGAACAGGGAGGAGGGTGACAGCTGCCTAACAAGAACTAAATGCTTGATGAATGGTGAAGAGACAGGGGGCCTGGCGGGGGCTCAGGCCTCGAACCTGGGAAGTGAAGACAGAAGGATCAGGAGTTCAAAGCCCACCTAGACCCTCTCAGCGCACGCGCAAACACACACAGTGTATCTTTTCTTCTTTAAAAGATGTGTTTTACCTTTAATGATGTGTATAGATGTGGGCAGGTGCCCACAGAGGCTAGGAGAGGCGCAGGTTCCTGGAGCTGAAATTACAGGCCGAGGGAGCAGCCCAATGTGGGTGCTGGAAAGCAAAACCCAATCCTCTGGAAGAGCAGCCAGAGCTCTTAACTGCTGAGCCATCTCTCCAGCCCCAGCCAGAGAGAACTGCTGCTGCTGCTGTTGTTGTTAAGCATATTTTACCACAGTTAAAACTCTAAGTGACTTCTTTTAAATAATTAAAACTATGGAATTTTACAAACACTAATATTCACACCATTTCCCAAGAAATGGAACAACAACAACAAAAAAAAAAAAAAAAAAAAAAGAAAGAAAGAAAAGAGGCTGGAGAAAAGGCCCAGCAGTTAAGCGTACCGGCTGCTCTAGCAGAAGACCTGGGTTCCATCCTTAGCACCCACGTGGCAGCTCACAACTCCAGTTCTAGATGATCCAGCGCCCTCTTCTGGCCTCCATGGGGACTGCACACACGCACTGCACAGACACACAGGCCGCCCCAAAAACAAAAAAATAAACAAAAAAAAAAAAAACAAAAACAAAAACAAAAACCCCACAGACAGAAATAAATCTATCCCTTCTGCAGTATACTCCTTAAATCCAGCACTTCGTAGACAAAGGCCCATGGATCTCTGTGAGTTTGTTTTATTTTGTTTTGTCTTGTTGGTTTTTTGAGACAAGGTTTCTCTGTGTAGCCTTAGCTGTCCCAGACTCGCTTTGTAAACCAGGCTGGCCTGGAACTCAACAGAGATCAACCTGCCTCTGCTTCCCCAAGCACTGGGGTAACAGGTGAGCGCTACCATGCCCAACAGATCTCTTTGAGTTAAAGCCAACCTAGCGTACGTAAAAAGTTCCAGGCAAGCCAGGAGGAGTACATAGTGAGACTGTCTCAAAAAATTAAGTAAATAAGGCAATAATACTACTAATAAAATAAGAGAGAATAGAGACTGAACTTTTAGGAATTGAGCCCAGGCAAGCGCTATTCAGCTGTGGGTCTCTGGGGGATGGCTCAGTGAGAAAGCGCTGCCATACCATGAGAGGACCCGGTTCAAGCCTCAGCACCAGCCATCGAACGGAGCAGCAGATGCCTGTAATGCCAGCTGTGGGAAGGAGGAGACGGCGTGAGCCCTGGGACGTGCTGGCCAGCCAGACTAGCCAAACTGATTACCCCCAGAGCCAGTGAGAAACCTCGTCTCAAAATAAACAAGGAGGCAGAGGCAGGCAGATCGCTGTGAGTTCGAGGCCAGCCTGGTCTACAAAGTGAGTCCAGGACAGCCAAGGCTACACAGAGAAACCCTGTCTCAAAAAAAAAAAACAAAAAACAAAAAACAAAAAAACAAAAGAGGAGAGCGATTAAGGAAAACACCCAGTACTGGCCTCTGGCTCCCCAGGTGCGTGCACATACAGACATTTTAAAATGCTCAACCTCACTAGAGATCTGAAAAACAAATTAGAGCCCAGTAAGGATTGGGCTCGTAGCCACTACACACACCAGTAAGTAGCCTCTGCGCATGGTGTGCTGGAGACAGGGTGTGTATGGTGGCTTCCGGGGGTCAACAGAAACCTGACTTCCATAAGCTGCCTGTAGCGGACAGCACACAGTACCACACAGCCACACTGCAGGAGTGCGCCCTCTCCTGGTGGGGTGGAGAAACCACATGCCTAAGCCCAGCAACTGAAGCACCCCAGGCAACCAGACAGACTGGGTACATGCCTGCGATCTCAGCACCAGAGAAACAGAGGCTGGAAGACTGCAAGGTCCAGGCCAGCGTGAGCAGCTCCTCTCCCATGCACTGACTCCATGGGGTGCGAAGGTGGTCGCCCCAAGAGGAAAGGTCCAGATCATTTCACAAGATAGCGGAGTGTTCTTCCCAGCCAGCAAATCCCTTCGTGGGAGCTTATCAGAGAGACCCTCGCACACGAGCCAGGGGCACACGTACGGGAACTGAGTGCAGCAGCCATCAGCAGGCGAGACAGTGAGTGGATCTGCAAGGGAGCCCCACACAGCAATTAGGCTGCAGGCACACGTGGCAGGGGTAAATCTCACAGGACAGCTGCCTGAGACAATGGATCTGCACAGAGGGTACCTTCTAGTCCAGGTCAAAACCACCCTCTATGTCCCTGGCTCTGTCCCTAGGCCAGACTGGCAGCAAGCATTATAAACCAGGGCCCTGTATGACAGAAGCTGTGTGTGTGTGTGTGTGTGTGTGTGTGTGACTGTGTGTGCGTGTCTGTATGTCTGTGTGTCTGTGTGTCTGTGTGTCTATATGTTTGTGTGTGTATCTGTGTGTATGTCTGTGTATCTGTGTGTCTATGTGTATGTCTGTGTGTGTATCTGTATGTCTCTGTGTCTGTGTGTCTGTGTGTGTGTGTGTGTGTATCTGTATGTCTCTGTGTCTGTGTGTGTGTCTGTATGTCTGGGTGTCTGTGTGTGTGTGTGTGTGTCTGGGTGTATCTGCTTTCGCATGTGTGTCTTCTCACCCATGCGGCAGCCAGAAGCTAATTTCCAGTGTCTTCCTTGATCACTCTCCTTTTTGGTTTGTGTTTTGTTTGCTTGTTTGTTTGCTTTTTGAGACCGGGTCTCACTATGTAGCTCTGGCTGGTCTGGAATTTGCTACTTAGACAAGGAAATCGGAGATCCGCCTACCTCTGCCTTCAGAGTGCTGGGATGACAGGCGCATAGAACCCCTGGCCCACTAGAACTATAGACATGGGTCACCTCACCTGGCTTCAAAGTTTGTTTGTTTATTTGTTTGTTTGTTTTTCCGGTCCTGGGGATTGAGCCACGGCTCCCAGCATACTAGGCAAGCTCACTACCAAGAAGACTGGAGAGCGCTCTGGAAGGGCAGGGGTCGCGTCTGGGGGAGGGGCACCCCGCTATGTAAGCAGAGGAAGGCCACCTTATGCTCCTCCCCCCAACAAGTCTGAGCAAATAAGATGACCTGACCCACTAGTCCAGGTGTCTGAGCCTGAAGGTGTGCACTCAGGCCTTCCCGAGCTGCCCCTGAGGCAAGTCCTCCCATACTGGTGTCCCCAGGCCTCACGGGAGGGGGAGGACGGAGGGAGGGAAAGGGCTGAGGAAGCCAGCACACCTCACAGAAACCCAGGCCACAGCATCAACACCCAGAGCAAAGAGCAGCCATCAGGGGGCTGGGCTGGCGTGGGGCATCACTAGCAGACTAGGCCTCCCAGGGCCTTGCCAAGTCTGGAAAGAATTCCCCAAACAAGCTGAGGCTTGGGGTGAGGCTTGGGGTGGACACGGAGCTGAAGCAACTCACAGGGAGCCAAAGCAGACTGCGGAGGGCCCAAGGGCCTTAACTGGTCCAGCTTGGAGGACCTAGGCGTCAGAGGGGCTGGCGGCTGAAAGGGCACGGACAGTAGGCTGTGGAAGCCTCAGCAATGGCCGGGCTCACCCCAAGATGGGAGGGCACACGCCTGGGGATCCCAGAACAAAGTGTGACGGCAACCTGACAACTTCACAATGTCTGCCACCAGGGCCCCAAGGTGCTATGGGAAACAATGAACGGCAGGCCTCAGGCAGGAGGAAGGTGCTTGCCTAAGCTTTAATCACTCTGAAGAGGTTGGAGTCCTGAGTCACATCCCAAGTTCTAATGCTCCAACGTGCACCTGCCAGCCGGAAAGGAAAGCTGCAGAGAACAGCTCTTGACCAAGGGGAGCCTGGAAGGGAGTCCTGTACCCCAAAGCCTCCAGGAGGCGGAGCCTGGGGCCCTGTCCCGCCTCGCTGAGCCACTGAGGCCGTGAGGATCTCCAGGGGTCCCTGTACCCAGGCCTTAGGAAACCACAAAGGCGTGGGAAGAATGCAAGAAGTCAAAGGAATATTTGTTCTTCTAAGTGGCTTTTTTGTTGTCAAAAATTGGCCCCAAACTGTCCAGTGGAAGCCAAGGCCACATCTGCGCCTTCCACACCCACCTCCCGGTCACCCCATGAGGCTGACCGCACACACCTCTGTCCACACAATCCCCTCCCTGAGCAGGAAGCAGCCAGGGGTCCCAGGGGACCTTCGCTTCCCTCTGCCCCCTCCCACCTTCCTCTCCCTCTTTTCCTCCCTCTCCCACCACCCCCTGCCCCGCCCCCAACCCCAACCCCCAACCAAACAGCCAGGAGGCAAAGAAACACAAAAGCCAGACTAACATCCTACCCCAACAGAGGCAGCCGTCTGGTGAGGGACACACATGACAAACAGGAATGGTGGCCTGGAGAGCAGGTGACAGAGCTCAACTCGCCAGCCTGGAAAGTGGCATTCCATCTCCAGACCAGGGAAGAAGCTGTCCTCAGGCCTCCACATGTGCACTGTGACCTGCAGCCACCCACCCACATGTGCACACACACACACAATAGTGAAAATATCAGCACTTGGGAGCTGGAGGCATCAGAAGATCAAAACCATCTTGGCTGCGCGGTTAAGTCTGAACTCACGCAGGGTTTGCAAGAGAAAAAGAAGAAGCAAATTACACAGAACACAGAGCATGCCGGACTCAAGCGATGGATCTGGGGCCCAGGAGTCAGGGAACCACAGGAAAGGCAGGACTGCTGACTGACACTGAGAAGAGCAAAGCATAGTGAGGAGTGGGAGCAAGCAGGGCAGGGGTGAGGGGTGGCTAGTCACTATGGGGAGCAGAAGGCCGATGTGGTTGGATGGAAAAGGGGGTGCAGAGCAATGTAGAAATGGGGTGAGAGGCCACAGAGCCAGAGGAGGGGGCAGAGAAAGGCTGATGGTGGTGAGGAGGGCTCAGGCCTGAGGTCACTTCCACACAGCGGCTGAGGCGCACCTCAACCTACGGTATCCCCTCAGACAAAGCTCCCACTCAGCAAGCAGTCCATGGTGGAGGCTTGAAGGGAGAGGAGCTGATGTGAGGCCCTCTGTAGGCCAGGACCCCCCAGCAGCAAGCTGCCACAGATGCCACGGATGTAGTCGGCCTGTCTTAGCCCCACCCCTGCCCGGCATTTAGGTTGCTGGCATCTCCCACTCGCCAGCCTGTCCCAGAAGAGCAGCCGCTACCACACTGCAGACCTGGTGGCGTCCCAGCCCCACCACGCCCAGACTCCAGCTGTCTAGTGTGTGTCAGCCTCGGCCCTAAGTAGGAAATCCTCTGCTTGGCCCAACAACAGGCAGGCCACCCCTGCATCCAGCCCTTCCGCTGCCAGGGCCACGGAGCCCACCACCAAGGACAGCAACACTTGACCAGGTCACAGGACACAGCTGTGCCCACACACACTGCCAGAGGCAAACAGATTTATAGAGTTAAAAGGTTCAGTCTCTTCACCTCACACATGGGGAGACTGAGGCAGAGGGAAGGACTCTCCTTGGGCTTCTTGAGGCCTGAGTGATTGTCTTTCCCAACTTTATTCCAGAAAGAAAAAAGAACGAGAGAGAGAGGGGGGGGGAGGGAGAGAGAGAGAGAGAGAGAGAGAGAGAGAGAGAGAGAGAGAGATCCAGACAAAGAAAGTGCTGTGAGCAGCAGGGATCTCAGGGGAGCATGGGCCCCTGGCCAGAGCAGGTGTGCCAGGGGCCAGGAAATGGGGTGTGGCCTGGAAGGAAAGCAGAAACTGCCATGCCAAGACGATGCAGTATGGCCCAGGTCCACGCAGACTGCAGAGGGTGGTCCCAGGCCGACCCAGGTCCAGGGCCACAGAGAAGGATGCTCACAGCTGGTGAGGAGGGCTTACCTCGGAACTTCTTCGGGGGGTTGTCCAAGTCCCCAGCTGCAGGCTCCACCACACAGCGGTCATCCACCAGCCTAGGGGACAGAGCAGCCAGTTACGGGAAAGAAGACTCGTCATCTCCTTGGAGCAGGGAAATCTGGGGTACCCAGGGCGATCCCTGGAACTTCTACCATAAGTGGGACCTGCCATGGTCATTCTTTTTCCTGGTACTGCCATTTAATGACAAGGCCTCTAAAGCGCGGCCACCTGCAGCTCACATAATGCAGAGTTAACTCCTGAGACCCTGCTCCCTGGGCAGGACGGGCAGAGAGAAGGGGACAAGAATCAAATGCAATGGAAGGTGGGAACCACAGAGGGAGGGTTAGCGCATGGAGAGGGGCCTGGAGGCAAGTAAGATACAGAGAAAGTGACAATGAGAAGCAAATCTGATGAGAGACTTTAGACAGACAGACAGACAGACAGACAGACAAGATGATAAAGCTCATGCTTCCTGGACTCAGCCAGGACCCAAGCTACGATCTGAAATGTCCTCTTACACCCATTGCTCGGGACTTAATCCTGCATCTCTGGAGTCATCCATCCTCGCGCCCACCCTCACCTACCCATCCATCCATGTAGTCACCTGCATGTACATCAACCAATCCATCATCTCTACAACTTCCCCAGCCATGCATCCATGCACCCACCCAGCCATGCATCCACACACCCACCCACCCAGCCATGCATCCATGCACCCACCCAGCCATGCATCCACACGCCTACCCACCCAGCCATGCATCCACACGCCTACCCACCCAGCCGTGCATCCATGCACCCACCCAGCCATGCATCCACACGCCTACCCACCCAGCCATGCATCCACACACCCACCCAGCCATGCATCCACACGCCTACCCACCCAGCCATGCATCCATGCACCCACCCAGCCATGCATCCACACACCCACCCAGCCATGCATCCACACACCCACCCAGCCATGCATCCACACACCCACCCAGCCATGCATCCACACACCCATCCAGCCATGCATCCACACACCCACCCAGCCATGCATCCACACGCCTACCCACCCAGTCATGCATCCATGCACCCACCCAGCCATGCATCCACACACCCACCCAGCCATGAATCCACACACCCACCCAGCCATGCATCCACACACCCACCCAGCCATGCATCCACACACCCACCCAGCCATGCATCCACACACCCACCCAGCCATGCATCCACACACCCATCCAGCCATGCATCCACACACCCATCCAGCCATGCATCCACACGCCTACCCACCCAGCCATGCATCCACACGCCCACCCAGCCATGCATCCATGCGTCTCCCCAGCCATGCATCCACGCGTCTCCCCAGCCATGCATCCACACACCTCCCCAGCCATGCATCCATGCACCCACCCAGCCATGCATCCACACGCCTACCCACCCAGCCATGCATCCACACACCCACCCAGCCATGCATCCACACGCCCACCCAGCCATGCATCCACACACCTACCCACCCAGCTATGCATCCACACACCCACCCAGCCATGCATCCACACGCCTACCCACCCAGCCATGCATCCACACACCCACCCAGCCATGCATCCACACGCCCACCCAGCCATGCATCCACGCACCCATCCAGCCATGCATCCACACACCTACCCACCCAGCCATGCATCCACACGCCCACCCAGCCATGCATCCATGCGTCTCCCCAGCCATGCATCCACGCGTCTCCCCAGCCATGCATCCACGCGTCTCCCCAGCCATGCATCCATGCACCTCCCCAGCCATGCATCCAGACATCCACTCATGTACACACCCACCCTGGGAGTTCTTTTTCTCCATCCTTTATCCCCCGGTTTCACTTCCTAACACTAGATATGAGAGATTCAAGGATAGAGGGAGAGAGAATTTAATAATCTAATTTCTTTCCTTTGGTTTATTCTTTGACCATAGCTACTAGCAAACCACAACCAACCCCCTAAATGACCCCACCTCTCAGGGCCCTAGCATTTATTTGTTTTGTTTGTTTTTGGTTTTGTTTTTTGAGACAGGGTTTCTTTGTGTAACCTTGGCTGTCCTGAACTATGTAGACCAGGCTAGCCTTGAACTCACAGAGATCCACCTGCCTCTGCGTGCCTTGCCCCCCAAGACAGGGTTTCTCTGTGTAGCTTTGGCTGTCCTGGCCTCACTCTGTAGACCAGGCTGGCCTCGAACTCACAGAGATCTACCTGCCTCTGCCTCTGCCTAGGATGACAGGCATGTGCCACTACACCAGGCGTCAACTTTCTTCTTACACAATCCAGGGGTTGTATGCCTGTCCAGGGGTGACAGCACTCACAGCGAGTGGACCGTCTATGAACAATCACTAGTCAAGAAAACGCCACACAGCCTTGCCTAAAGGCCAGAATGCTGGGAGCATCTTCTCAGTTAAGATGCCGTCTTCCCACATAGCTGGTCTCAAGCTGACGAAAACCAGTTGGCACACCTGCATTCTCCACCCTCCATCTTCCTCACGCAGCCGACTTCCCCGCCCCGCACCGTGGGCATCTTTTCTGTTCTCACAACCCCAGCTAACCCCCTACTTCAGCCCTTGTGACTCCATCTCCTCCAAGTTGGCACCCCAGTGTGCTCCATATGGAATCTGCACATTGCGGCCCTTAAGGGTACTCCAAAAAACCAACACCGGAGCTTCATTCCAGCTTCCGGCGAGAGCCCCGCCCCTCAACCACACACCTTCGTGAGTGGGGCAAAAGTAAGACATCTTTATTGTCATATTGGACTTCTGTCCCGAGTCCCCACCAAAACTTCAGAACAACAGAAATGGGGGAGGGAGAGCCATTCCTATCCCCCCCACCTGCATTTATGTTAATGAGATGACTTTGGAAAGCCCCTAAGGACGTGTATGGGAAACTGTCTTGGGGTTCCAGAAGAGTGAGGGTTGGCTTCCTCGCCTATCTTTGGTGAGGGAGGGGGGTCTGGAGGATGACGGTGGCCAATCAGTGATGTCATCAACCATACAGTGAATGGGCCAACACAAAAGGACTGTTAGTGACCGCACAGGTGACGGGAGGCTGGTGTGGCCCACAGCCGACACAAGCAGCTCTTCGCCCTACCCCACACCTCGCCCTATGTGCCTCTCCTCACTGGCTGATCTGAAGTGCACTCTTGTTTGTTTTCTGACGTGGGGGGGTCATAGCTCCGGCTTGCACAGGTGAGGAAACCAGAGGGTAATTTGCCAGGGCTGTTTCTCTCCTTCTACCTTGTAGGTCCCAAAGATGGAACTCAGGTCACTGGGCTTGGTAACAGGGGCCATTACCTTCTGAGCTATCTTGTCACCCCTGTAGCCGTGTTTGTTTGTTTGTGTGTGTGTGTGTGTGTGTGTGTGTGCACACGCGTACGCACTTGCACGTTGCGCGTGCACAATGCACATGTGAGGTCAAGGAATTACACACCTCCCGGGAGTGGGTTCCCTCCATCGACCATGCGTGCTCACTTCCTGACTGAGCCACCTCACCGCCCACAGTAAACAGTTCTGCTGAGTTAGTTTGACAAGCCACTGTAGCAGCTGCCAAACATGAGTCACATTACAGGGTCCCCTAACTCACATCTGTCAATCAGAAAAGCAGGAGATGGAGGTGGGGGAGAGTGGGGTGGGGGGAGCCCTCAGCCGGTGTCAGCCAGTGTCATCCGGCACTAACTCCACACAGATGGTGACGGTCGATTTGTTTGCACACACTATTTAATTTTCTAGAATCACTTTCCTCTCATTTCCATTTTACAAGCGGGAAGCCAGAGCCTGGAAAGGTTACTGTCACAGAGCTGGGCTTTGAAGCCAGGCTGCCCAGTACTAGCAGGGAGCTTCAGAGGACGGAAGCAGGGACAGGCAGAGGCTCCTCAGCCTCCCGGCCTCCAGTGGGGACAGGCAGAGGCTCCTCAGCCTCCCAGCCTCCAGCACTCTCTCCCTCCCCATCTGTGCCCTGGCCACACTCACAGCTCCCTGGTGGTAACTCCGACACTCCTGTTCCAAGGAATGTCTCTTCTCAGCTCAGAAGCTGTTCCTCAGAAGGAACGTCAGCACAGCTGGGACCCTGTTCTTCCACAGGTGGTCCTCACTTGGTCCCCATCCCAGTCCATGACAAGCCCGCAGTCCTCTCTTTGGCCAGCGTCAGCTATACAGCTAGCCCATGCTCTATGAAGAGACCCGACTGAAACTGGACCTGGTCATGTATGTCTGTAGCCGCAGCGCACGCGGGGGCGGGAGAGGGGGATGCAGGACGGTCAGAACCGAGTTCATCGTCTATACACAGTGAGTTCCAGGTTGGCCCGAACTACGTGAGAGCCTGCCTCAGACAATGACCAGAGAAAGCAGAATCTAGCCTTTCTCACCACTTCTGGCACCACCCCAGTCCAGGCCCTTCTGCTTTCACCTGAGCTGAGCTACAGGAACTGCCTCCCCTGCCTCCGCCCCAGACAGCCTGCTCCCTACAGAAACAAGGGAAAGGCAAGGTTTGGGGTGCACCTGCTTAGCACACAGAGGTCCTGGGCCCCAGCCTCAGCACCTCAAATGGACAGAAAAGGTAAAGCAAATCAGGTCGGTATTCTGCTCAGAACCGTCACCACGAGGAGGTGGCGAGAGGCCTCGGTGGGCAGAGGTGTCTCTGTCTCTGTCTTGCTCCAGGCCCACTCTGGTTCAGCCCCAACAGCCTCCTACAGGCTCCTCCAAACTCCTAGGAACCTTCGCCCTGCCTCTTCCTCTCCTAGGAACCTTTGCTTCAAGGTACCCTCACTTCCTGCAAATCTCAGCTCCAAGCACCCATCCCCACAAGACCCGTTCCTTTTAAAACTGTGCACCGCAGCCAGGTTTGGTGGCGCACACTTGCAACTCCATTTCTTGGGATGTAGAGGCAGGAGAATCAGGAGTTCAAGCTCATCCCTGGCTACATAGTAAGCTCAAGGCCAGCCTGGGCTACATGATCCGGGGCTACCCTATAAATTAAAAAAAACATGTAATCTGTGTACTGCTTCGTGGGGTGCTGCCCTTGCCTGCCTTTGTTCTGGCTCCAACCTGGCGCTGGCTGCCACAGGTGGGATGGAGCCTCCCTAAGGAGGAGGGTGTGGACTTTGCCCTCTACGTTCTCTGCGCCCAGACCTGCAGAGCAGGCCGCACAGAACATACACTGAGAAGGTGAACTAAGTCCTTCCCCCAGCCGTGGAGAGAAGACATGAGACAGAAGAGCCAGGGTCCCTGCCCCAGGGACGTAAAGCCCCATTGAGAAGCCCAGTCACACACGAGACGAATGATGACAGGAAGATGTGCTTGGCACCGGCCCATGGTCCCACAGCGGTGGGCTTTGTCTGCATTTAGGATGGCAAAGGTCAGGGCCCAGCCTCTCAGACCAGGTGCGCAAGAACCTGGGAGCTGCGGAGGCCTTGAATAATGCATAGAATTTCCTGTATGACATCTGTGAATCAGACCAGCTGGCCGGCTCTCAGCAAAGCCAGAAGGGAGGTACAGACACTGTGATGGGGGGAGGGGAGAGACACTGACCAGGGCCTACACGAGCCCCTGCCAAGGGTGCTGGAACCTTCAAGAAACGTGGAAGTCACAGAACGGGGAGGCTGTCAGGGTAGCCCCCACTTGGCCAGTATACAAGGTCTTCTGGGAAGGGAGAGAGGGAAAGGTTGGCGTCCCCTTCCTCAGTAAAAACCCACCGTGACCCAGGACCCCGCCCAGTGTGCCCTGAGACCATCTGGATCACTCCTGCAGGCCATACAAATGAGCGCGCACGCACGTATCCGCCCTGGTCACTCCTGCAGGCCATACAAAGGAGTACACACACGTGTCCGCCCTAGCCAGCCGGCACAAGTCAGCCAGGTCTATATTTAGGGATGTCTTTCTGTCCCTGTCCCCTGAATCCCACATCCACACAGAGCAGGGAGACCACAGAAGCCTCTCAGAGAGGGGCCAGAGCCGCACACAGGCAAAGAAGAAAAGTAGCCCAGCACCGCAAGGGCACAGAGCAATGGCAGCCGTGGGGCAGCTGCCCCTAACTGTGGAGATAAGAAAGAGTTAGGAACCTTCAGGGCTGCTCCTGGGGCAAGAAGCCCTGGGCTTCCCGGAGATTACCTCCCAGAGGCATCCTGCTACCCTCTTTTTTTTTTTTAAAGCCGAGCACCTGAGTACACGCCTTTAATCCCAGCGCTCAGGAGAGAGTTCAAGGCCAGCCTGGTCTACAAAGAGATTCCAGGACAGCCAGGGCTACACAGAGAAACCTTGTCTCAAAAAAACCAAACAAATAACAAATACTCATTTATTAGAGAGATAGCTCAGTGGCTGCTCTTCCAGAGGACCCAGATTTGATTCCCAGCACCCACACGGTGGCTCCCAGCCATCTGTAACTAGTCCCGAGGTACACAATGCCTTCTCCTGGACTCCAGTCACCAGGCATGCAAGCGCTACACGGACATGCACGTGCAAAACACCATATACATAAAAATAAGTGTTAAAAAGTAATAAAAATGCCAAGAAGTGATACCCGCCTTTAACCCCAGCGCTCAGGGAGGCAGAGGCAGGCGGACCTCCGTGAGTTCGACACCAGCTTGATTTTCAGAGTGCGTCCAGGACAGCCAGGGCTACACAGTGAAACCGTGTTTCAAAACAAACAAACAAAAAAAACCCAATAAATAAATAATAGTAAGAGGCAGGTGGATCGCTGTGAGTTCGAGGCCAGCCTGGTCTACAAAGCGGGACCAGGACAGCCAAGGCTACACAGAGAAACCCTGTCTCGAAAAACCAAAATAAATAAATAAATAAATAAATAAATAATACTAATAATAGGTGTCTTTGGGGGGGGCGGGGGGCGAGCGCCATGTATATGCGGCAACTACCGAGTCCACACACTCTTAACCACTGCCCTTTCTGTTTAAACGGTGTCTACAGGCTCCAGGGTACCCCCACATCTCTCAAGCTCCGCTCCCACTCTTCCTGAGCACCCCAAGCTGCGCTCTGACCTGAGGGGGGGGGGCTGCCAGGAAACTGGGGACCAGAAATGAGCCTGAAGACACCAAACAGGTAAGTTTTGGTGACAGCTGAGAAAAGCACCCCCAGATCGCCTGCTGGGCCTCAGTCCCACATACCCCACCCATCCACAAGCGAAACTCCCCACTTCCAACCACCCACAACCACCCACCATCACGAAAGGAGGTGAGCGTGGCCTCGCCCCAGCCTGCCCCAGCTAGAACACTGGACCTGCGCCAGCTGCTCAGGGTAGGTGGAGACACACCAAGGCACCCCTATTCCTCCCACCCAGTGGTACTGCATCCCTGGGCGTGGCACCCCATCCCCTCCTAGGTGGGCAGCTGTGTGTGAGAGAGAGAATACCCCAGCCACAGGTACCCGAGCTGACTCCGCAGCCTCCATGGCCTCTTAGGTCCCTCAGTCTGGGTCTCGCCCTCCACTCTGGTCTTATTGTCAATTCTTCTCATTTGGGCAAAGAGCCTCACCCAATCCTGCCTCCCCTGCCCCCTCCACAGCCAAGCTGGACTGCTCACTCCACCCTCAGCTAGCAGCCAACAGCACCCTGCTTAAGGTCACCTTGAAAATGCCACCTTCTGAAGTGCTGAGCTCTGCAATGTTTGTTTGTTTGCTATTTGCTTGTTTGGAGACAGGGTTTTCCGGTGTAGCCTTAGCTGGCCTTGATTGAACTCAGAGAGATCCTCCTGCCTCTACTTCCCAGAGTGCTGAGATTAAAGGTGTGCACCGCCACACCCAGCTTCTGAGCTCTGTCATTTATACAACACTTTTAAGTTGTGTTTCACTCTCTTCTTTGCACCATCCAGGATGGCCAGGGTCACACAGCCAGTCTTACATATAACAGCACACGTGAGCACGAGCACGCGCGCGCGCGCACACACACACACACACACACACACACACACACACACACACACAGAGCCAGGCTCTTATTCATCAGCAATGCCTCAGTGAGAGGCACTATGTGCCGGGTGTGATCTACCCTCAGAGAGCTTATGCCCTCCCTGCTAAATGCCCAGAGGACAGGATCCCTATGTCCACTCCTGCCCACCAAGCTCCAGCCACACAGCAGCCCTAAAATCAGACCCTGCGCCTAGCCTTCCAACCGCTGGGAAGCACAGACAGGCCTGAGCCGGACAGCACAGGACAGGAGGGCCCTATGGAAGGAACCAGCTTGCTCCAGAAAGCCATGAAGGCTCCCCATGAAGTGCTCAAGGCGTCAACAACGCCCCCCCCCAACACCTTGGCCTAAGAGAGGAAGGCTTCGTCCCAGGCCCTGCGCAGTCCATTTGTCGAGAGTGGACTTTGAGATGCAGGTGGAAGCTATGGGAAAGGCGGTGGGCGGGCTGGCGCTGGCACAGCAGATAACGATAAAGAAAGGCTTTAGTAGATAAAGTAGGGCAGTGACTCAGCCTACAGCAGCAGCTCAGCCGCCCCGAGGCCCTCCCCATCCGCAGTGGACCCTGGAAGGAAAAGAACAATACAGGATCCTGCGCACAAGAGCACACACGGTGGCAGTCCCCAGCCCAGGTCTCCTGACCTCAGCCCAGGGCACTGGCTAGCCCTCCACAGCCGCTGGCCCTGGGGAAGGTCGCCTCCAACGGTAGGCATTCAGAGACAGGAGGATAAGTTAGAGAGGTGGGGGCAGGTCTGGGCAGACCTCTCCAGACATCGAGGGTTGCACCTGCTGATAGGATCTGAATGTTGGAAAAGGAAGCCAGACACATTGGCTAGGGTCTAAGGCTGTCCCATCCCATCCCATCCCGCCACACGCACGCAAAAAAAAAAAAAAAAAAAGATCCCTTTCTTTTCTTTTTTTTTGGCTTTTCGAGACAGGGTTTCTCTGTGTAGCCTTGGCTGTCCTGGACTCGGTTTGTAGACTAGGCTGGCCTCGAACTCACAGCAATCCACCTGCCTCTGCCTCCCGAGTGCTGGGATTAGAGGCGTGCGCCACCACGCCCGGCCAAGCATCCCTTTCTTTACCTATGCCTGTCTGCACCAAGGGGCCAGGCAATCTATGGGACATACAGAATTCAACAGCAGCACAGCTGGTGGCTTAGGGGACAGAAGGGGGACAGTAAGCCCCATGCCCAATCAGGGAAGCAAAGATGACTGAACTTGGCCCAGCAGCCAGGGTTCCAGCTCTGAGCTCCCCCTCCCCCACACCCTCTTCCACCCACCCCCACAGGCCTGGTTTGTGGCTCAGGATCAGGCGATGTGTGCACAGGAAGGACACATCCATAAGGACAAAAAAAAAGAGAGACAAGGTGGGGGGGTGAGGAAAACAAAGGAGGAAGCAGGGACCACAGGGCAGGAGAGCTCAGCTGGCCACACCTCAGTCCTCCTGGCCTCCGTCCATCACTCAGATGCAATGCGCAGACGCTCGCCCCACTTGCAGAGTAACTAAGGCTGAGACACCCCAGCACACGCACCCCAACCCCCAGTCCTCTTCGGGGTGCGCTGGGAAACTGGGCGACATGGAGCCCCAAAGAAAGATGGTGGCAAAACAGGGAGCAGGTTCCGACGATGCGGGACCATGAACCAAAGCCGAGGTCCCAGGCGCACTGAGGCCACGGGACTATGGGCGGAGAATGTGGGGTGCCGCGTAAACTTGCATATTTCTTTTGAGACGTGGTCTCACCATCTAGCCGCGGCTGGCCTGGAACTCACAGAAATCCACCTGCTTCTGCCTCCCGAGGGCTAGAGCTAAACACATACGGAGACGGGTTCGGGTGTCTGCTTGGTTGAAACGGAGGTCTCGTGCAGCACAGACTGGCCACAAACAATCGAGGCAGCTGAGGCTGGCCTAGAACTCATAATCTTCCTGCCTCTGGCCTGCGAGTGCAAGGACTGCAGGTGTGCCACCACACCCTGTTTATAGGGTGCCCAGGATGAGATTCGGGGTTTCATGCATGCCAGGCATTCTATAGGTCTCTTTTCCTGAAACATAGGCTGTCGTCCGCTGCTGGTGAGAGGCTCAAGGGACTTAGCAGAGTCTGTGAGTGGCAGATCTGTGACCACAGCTGGCCTCATCACTGTCATCACCCCAACATGTATTTGATTTGATTCTCCTTCTCCCTGTCCCGCATCACCAAGAGTCCCCTATGGACACCAGGACACTGGTTGCCGCAAAGGCTGGAGGAAGGCCGGACGGCCAGCTGGCTGAGGAGCCGAGGGAAGAGATTTGCTAATCAAATAAGCACCTGCAGCAGCTGGGCCGAGATTTGTGTTCCCTGCCCCTCGGCGCTGCCCACCTGCCTGCTAAAAATGCCTCTGTGCAAATGGGGTCATACGGCAAAGTCCCTTGTCACCTCAAGGACAAGCCCCAGTAAAGGGGGGGTGTGCAGCCGAACCAACCCCTTCACCAGTCAGGGGCCAACAGACGACCTCACTTCTGCGCATCAAAGCCCTTTTCCTACAAGCCCTTCAGCCTCCTCTGATTTATAGCCCCGCTCTGTGACCTCAGGCTCCTGAGAGCTAGGAAGCTCAGGTACCAAAAACGGACAGCTGGATACTGGGCTAGCCATCCTGCTGCTCAGGGCCTCAGAGATGACACACACACACACACCCTCTGACCCCGCCCCCACAGATGAAGGAGAAGAGATTCTTCCCTCCCTCCCTCCCTCTGGCTTCCACCCCTCCCTACCACCAGCCCCCACTCCCAGGGAGGGGCCCCAGCTGTCCTGTCAGCGTAGTCTACAACACAGGGCTGGACATCAACACAGAGGTTCCAGCTGTGTGTACAAGATTACCAAAACCCAGAAACCTGACCCCAAGCTGAGAGCAGAAAGCTGAAGTGTCCCGAGCCCCCAACCCAAGCCACCACCCATTGGGCCGGGCCAGGGAGGGGACATGGGCCAAGAATGTAGGGTAGGGCCGTGTGGGCAACTGACGAAAGTAGACTTCTTCAAGGCCAAGTTGCTGGGTCCAGCCTGAGCCCCCAGAGTCTTGAGGCTGAAGCTGGCTCTGTGCTCTGCAGACCCCCTATACCACCCCCCTCTCTTCATCTACCCCATGGGAACATCCCACTCGTGTGTGCGCTGCTGCATGGGACCTCTGCCACGCCCAACCAAAAGGGTGGAGGCGGTTTCGCTCCCCACCAGGCACGCGGCATTCATAAACACGTGACACAAAGTGGGTCAGACCCTCTGTGGCACAGTCCTGCCTCTACCACCAGACGGAAAGCACAGCACAAAGCTAGGAGCCGGCCAATAGGCTGAAAGTAGGCCTTTCCTTTGATTCCCCACCCAGACAACAGAGCAGGTGTCCCCGACATGGGAGCTCCAGGATGCTCAAAGCAAAATCTGAAGGTTCATAGACAGCCCAGGATGGCAGGCAGGTTCCAGGGGAGCATGCATTGAGTCACAGGGCCAGGTGATGGTCCGTCACCACAGCGGCATGTCAGCCTGGGAGAAGGCAGGATACAAACAGGGACCCAGGCTTGGTCTGTCTGTAAACACTTGTGTGTGCTCACAGGCTGGTGGCCTGGGAAGGGCACACAGAAGCCACAGCACCATTCCGGGCAAGCAAGTCTACTTTAGATTGTTTCACATTTTCTCCAGGGAACAAGTTTGGGGTTTTGTTTGTTTGTTTTTGTTTTTAATCAGGAAGAAAAGGTTTTCAGAATCTGAGTTTATAAGCACTGAACTGGCTGAGGCTAAGCCACTGCCTTGGGCTAAGAAACACAAGTGTGCTACCTCCTTCCAGTGACATCACCATAAGCCAGGGCAGGTCTGAAATACACCTGGGAAATGCAGGGAGCTTGGAGGGACCATCCCTCCTCCTGGAATGACAAGGTCTCCTTTAAGGCTCCAAGGGCCCCATCAAGATACTGAGTCAGCTGTACAGAATGCAACAGACCAGAGAAGAAACATTACCTGGCACACAGCAGGCCAAGCGGATAGCCTTCCTCACAGCCTGTTTAGGGACCCAAGCCCAGGTACCCACTAAGGAAACTGGGCAGGATGGTGGGTATCTGTGATCCCCCACTTGGGAGGCCAGGCAAGAAGACCACCACAATTTTACAGTCGGCCAGGGCTACAGAGCAAGGCTCTCTCAATAGACCATCTAGTCTAGTCCAGGAAGGCTCTCGCCTGTGCTACGCTCCTAAGCAATGCGATCCAGTAAAGGCTTTGAAACAACAATAAAAAAAAAAGTCAGCACCGTCCACAGCAGAGTATCTGCAATGGGACTGGGGCACGCACACACTGCAGTACTTGGAGCTGAACCAAGGACACTGCACACTCAGCAGGCACTCTGCCACCAAGCTGCATGGCCAGCTCTCGCTGTCTCTGTCTGTCTGTCTGTCTGTCTCTCTCTCTCTCTCTCTATGTCTGTCTGTTTGTCTCTGTCTGTCTCTCTGTCTCTGTGTCCCTGTCTGTCGTCTCTGTCTGTCTCTGTCCCCCTACCCCTCTCTCAGATGAGACAGGGTTTCTCTGTGTAGCCCTGGGTCCTAGAACTCACTCTGTAGACCACAGAGATCCACCTCTGTCTCCCCTCTCAAGTGCTGGTATTAAAGGCATGTGCTGGCCAAGCGTGGTAGTGCATGTTGGGAGGCAGAGGCAGGCAGATCTCTGTGAGTTTGAGGCCAGCCTGGTTTATAAAGTGAGTCTAGGACGGCCAAGGCCACACAGAGAAGCCCTGTCTTAAAAAACCCCCCCAAAAAAAAAAAAAAATTTTTTTTTTTAATTTAAAAGGCATGTGACAGCACTGCTGGACTATTTTCACTTTTGAGCATCACTAAGTCACCTTGGTTGCCCTTGAACTCACTCTGTAGCCCAGACAGATCTTGACCTTGCAATCCTCCTGTCTCAGTCTCCTGAGTAGCAGAGATGACAGACCTTCTGGGTTATTTGTTTGTTTTGGCAAGTCCTTAGCTAATAGACTTTTTAAAAAGATACCCTACATCCAAGACATCCCCAGCTACAGCTGGAACACCTCAGAGAACATGCTGGAAGGAGCTGGAAAGACGGCTCGGCAGTCAAAACAACACAGTGTTCTTGCAAAGGACCCAAGTTCAGTTCGCAGAACCCCATGTTGGGCAGCTCATAAACACCTCTAACTCCAGCACCAGGGGACCCAGCGCCCTCTTCTGGCCTCTACATGTACCTGCACTCACATGCACCACAAACATACACACTCATAATTAAGTCTTTTTTCCCCCCTAGACAGGGTCTCACTATGCAGCCCTGGCTGCCCTGCACCTCGGTCGATAGACCAGGCTGGCCTCAAACTCAAAGATCAGTCGGCCTCTGCCTCCTGACTTCTGGGACTAAAAGTGTGTGCCACCACACGTGGTGTTAAATCTCTTTTAAAAAGAGAAAGAGAGAATGCCCAGGGTCCACTGGAGATGCAATTCACCTGGCAGAGGCCTGGGTTTGACACCAGCATGGCGGCAGGGGGTTGTCTGAGAAGGCAGAGTTGTAGAAACACTCGGCTATGAGCCCAGGAGTATGCTCGTGAGGTTCCAGGCCCAGGGATCTCCCCACATCCCCCCATACTTCTTAGGGTCTCATCTCCAGTCCCCACCCTCCCATGATAGGTTAGGGCAGAAGAGGGACAGAAACTGCTACAGGAGAAGGCAGGGGCCCTCTTGTCCCTGTGTGCTGACTAACCCATGGTGGGGTGGCCCAGGTCCAGAGGTGCTGAGACCCCCCCAGAAAAGTGCTCCCTCACAAATAAATACCTCTTCAAGATTTAATTCACCTGCACCCCCAACTTAGTCCCTGGGGGCCTGCAGCTACACTGTGGGGACTAAAAGGTCTCCAGGGGACCAGATGGAACTGACAGGTCCACCCTGCATTCCAGTGACCAGCTTGCCCTAGCTGCTGGCCTGGAGCCACACCAACCTGCCCCCCCCCCCCACCCCCTTCCTCCCAGATTGGCAGCTCCAGCCTCTGCTGCCTCCACCTGGGTGAGGGGCGAGGCCAGCTGCGGCCACGGTTCCCTGCCAGGAACAGGTGTGAGCCTGCCAGATCCACTCCCCAGACCCCTCCCAGCCTCCCAACCCAGTTAATATACAGTCTTCCAGGGACCTCTAATTACTCAAGAGGTTTTTAACTGGCTGTCTCCTCAAGCACTCAGGCTCCAAACAACCCAAATCTGCTGTGGCACCCAACCCCTACTCAACCAGAGGCCCCCCCCCCCAGTCCCCAGCTGGCCCAGCCTTCTGCCCACCAGGCCATGAATACCAGACACTGGGCAGAGATAGGCCCAGGAAAGGCTGCAGAGCCAGAGTTAAGGATGGAGGCAGACAGGCTTAAGGAACAGGAGCAGAGGGAGCCTCTCCCAGCCAAGCTTATGGCCCTGAAGACGTAACTAAAAGGCAGTGTTGAAGACAGGGTATAGCACGGAGGGAGTCTGCCTGACAAAAACACCACCAGCATGCCTGAGAGCAGGGCCGCACTCTCAGCACCTCAGAAGACGAAACAAAAACCCATAGATCCTGGTTCAGTCAGACTGAGCGCGCAGTCTCTTAGAGCCTATGGGTCTACTACGTTTGACCTTTTTGGTCGTCTGCTGTTTTTCTTTTTTGAAAACAGGCTCTTTGTAGCCCAGGCTAGCCTTCCACTCCTTATAAAGCAGAAGCTGTCTTTTCTCTTTTGTTGTGTTGCAGGGGGACAGGGGGGATTCGAGACAGGGTTTCTCTGTGTAGCCTTGGCTATCCTGGACTCACTCTGTAGACCAGGCTGGCCTTGAACTCACAGAGATCCGCCTGCCTCTGCCTCCTGAGTGCTGGGATTAAAGGTGTGCGCCAACACGGCTAGCAACCAGAGGCTGTCTTTCATGAATCCTTCTGCCACCACCTTCCCAGGGCTGGGATTACAGACCCAACTCCACAGGATGTACAGAGTTCCTAAAGGATGCTGGTCCTTCCTCCTCATCCCTGAGCCCCAGGGAATCAAAAAGCCTGGCTCCCTTCTTCATGTGTCCCCAGTGTCCTCTGTAGCCTTAGCTGGGCCTACAGGGAGCCCACACAGCCTGGTCTGAACCAGAGAGCAGTTTGAAATGTCACAGGGGGGAAAGAAAAAGTTAATTGTGCCCTGGAAGCTGGGGTCTCAGCTCTTTCAGAAGAAGCCACTTAGGGGTAGGTCAGGGTGGAACAGGTTTGCTCAGGCGGCGGGAGTCACACTGGAGCAAAGGTAAAGAGACAGAGGAAGGTTCCAGGAAACGCTCCTGAAACTTCTGGAATATGGAAAAGGTGAGGTGAACGCAGATCAGGCCTGCACACTGGGGCCAACTGGAAAGGCATTTTCAGTCTTTTTCGGGGGGCGGGGGTGCATGGGAAGAGGCAGCTGAAGGGGGGGGGCGAGTCAAGAGCCCTCAGATGTCCCTGAGAGCCACCCTGAGGTCCAGGGAGACTAAAAGTAGCAGCTCCTGGGGCAGGAAGGACTGAAAGCAGGAAAGTACGCTTGGACCAGGGGAGCAGAGGCTGAAGGCACGGCCTCTCTTGCAGGGGGCCTGGGTTCATCACCCAGCACCCACAAGGTGGCTCACACCTTCTGTACCCCCAGCCCCACGCAAGGGATCCAATGCCCTCATCTGGCCTCTACAGCCATGAACACCCACCCGCATGGTACACGGACATACATGCAAGCAACATATTCTTACACGCGTAAGATAACTCTTAAAAAAGGGAGAGAGCGCAGAGGAAGACTGCCTGGGGGCAGGGAAAGAGACCACAGACCCTGCCCTTGGCTCTGTTCCTCCTCAAGGTGCTCAGCCCTGAACCACTTACATGAACAAAAGAAGTGGCTGTTTTTCCAAAATTCTGCACAGCTTGGGGGGGGGGGCGCCTCTCACCTTTGGCTTTCCCCTCCCCCCACCCCCACCCTGTCCCACAACAGTATGTGAAGTGCCCACTGTGTGGCTGCTCTGTACAGGCCCTGGCCTGGTCGGAGCCAGGCCTGCAAAGATGCCCAGATGTGGCTCCGCCCCTCCTCTCTGGAAATCTGACGGGGAGGTGTGTGTAGGAATCTGCATCTGACCCAGGAGGTGTTTAGGAAGAGCCGGGAGGAATGCTGGAACTCCCATCCCAGCCTCCTCCCCACAGCACACAGAATTCCAACTGTCAAGTAATGAGAGAGCAGGGGACCCAGGAGCCTCCCACCTGCGGGACTCAGGATCCAGGGCCAACCTTAGACTGAGAAGACCAGACACACTTCCAAAGCCCCCGGGGAGGAGTCACCCACCCTCTGGGCATCTTGAGTGTTGCTGGGACAAAAGGACAGAGCCTGGCTTGCACCCCTTCCAGCTGCAAGGTGCCCAGGGGCTCTCCAAAAAAGATCCAGGGATTCTACCCTCTCTCTCCTAGCTACAGGCCTGGCCCCATCATGGGATGGAATTGATTCCCTGCTTATCCAGCCCAGACCCTGGGGGGTGGAAGCCAGAATTAATTAATGTTTGTAAAGTGCTCTACAGAACCTGGGACCAGGGACCCTGGGGCGCCAGAGTAGCTGCACAGGAAATTGACGGGGAGAGGCGGGGGGCGGGGGGAGCCAGCTGGCCAAGACCTGGGCTGCCTGAACCGAGAGGTAAAGAAAACACCCCGACTAAAGCGGGGATGGGGTACAAGAAGAGCGAGATGATGCTACCCTCATAAATATTCAAGATGGGGCGTTAAAGGTGAGTGCCTGGCTCCTAGCTGAACCAACCCTAGCACCCCACCCCACCCCCCAATCCTAGCCAAGCACACTCAGGCCCTCTTTAACTCGGGCCCCTGCCACCTGCGCTACCCCGGGACCACTTGCAGAAGTCCAGACCCCTCCGCCATGCGCAAAGAAAAGGAGTGCGCCAGAAGTGGCGGGCTTCGCGGGCCCAGACGCCGCCTGGGACGGCCCAGACGCCGCCTGGGACTCCCCAGAGCGCCCTACTACTACCTGAGCAAACAGCGCACTTCCTTTCTCTAAGGGAAGGAGGCCAGAATCTCCTCGCTTCTGGAGACTGGGGTGCCCAAACCCTCCATCGAGGGGCAGGGATCTGGGCATCCGGAGACAAGCATCTGGTATCGCGGCCGGATGCCCCCCTTCTTTGCCCTAGGCTCACTCACCCCAAAGTGCTGATAAAGCCATTGACGGAGCCCTCGGCGTAGAGGGACACAATGTCCCCTATGTGAAGAAAGCTGGACATTTCGTTCATTGCTTTGGCCCTCCCGGGCTCGAGGCGGCAAAGTCGCCCAGGAGCGAGCTGCCAGGCTTGGTGCAAAGTACTGAGGCACACTGGGCAGAGAGGGGAGAAGTGCCACCTCGCAGTCGAGCGACCCGAACAATCAGGACGGCCAGGGCGGGCCGGTGGCTACTGGAGTGCAAGGAAGCGCGGCGCGGCCCGGGTCTGGAGGTGCCCGCGTCTCTGCGCGCCCGCAGCCCCCCAGCCCGGCCGGGCCCGCGCGTACCTGCAGCCGAGAAGGAGCAGGAAGTCTGGGGCCGCCACACACATGCAAATCCCGCCCAGGAGGCGGGGAGGCCACACCCCGGCCCGCCCCCGCCGCGGCTCCCACGTGCACCCGCGCCCCGGTCTCAGCCTCCACTACACCCCGCGCGTGCGCGCCTGAACCCCCAAACGCGCACGGCGCGCCAACGCAGGACCCCCGGGCTCTAGCGCTCTCCCTAGACGGCTGGCCACCCGCTCCGCGCTGCACTTCGGGGCTCTCCACTCGGAGATCCCCAGATCGTCTGTCCTGCGGCCCACGCGTGACAGAGCACACTGGGAACTTGGCCACGGTCGCCCTGCGGCAACCGCGCCCAGCTGAGAACCGTCTTGCGCCTGGACGCGCCGCTGGAGCCCTTAGCGTTGCAAATCAGGATTCATTTCTCTCCACATGAAAAGCCTTTTCATTGCACAATAGAAAGTGCTTGGTCTTGGAGGGGAACTGAAGCAATGGGGTGGGCGGGGTGGGTTGTGTGTGTGTGTGTGTGTGTGTGTGTGTGTGTGTGTGTGTTCTGTTTCTCTCGCCCCGCATTCCTGTGTACAAAGAGCTCCAACTTCCGAATCAGTTCAGCCGCTCCCTCTCCAGGAGGAATTTATCTCCAATTTCTCTTGGCTCCGTCTGTCTTTCCTTTAAAATAAATAATAGTGGGGGACATTACCTCCTCTAGTTAAAAGAGCACCCCAGCACCCACGGAAACAAGTTCCCGTAGCGGGGCCCTCTAGAAATGACAGGCTGGGGCGGCGCTCCGGACCCTTGCTCACCAAGTACAGCCCTCAAACTCATGGCCAAGTTGCCTACTTTCTGTTTTGTACAGCGCAGGCTGGGCGTATGCTTCCTAGTGTTGCGCCCGCCCTGCCACCCCTCTTCGGTCACGTTTGCTCCCTGCTCCACCACCGAATTTCCTGAGGGGCGGGAGTGGGGGCGTTTGTCCCTGGGAGAAAAGAAGGAGGGGGCTGGAGACAGAAGCAGGAAGAGACCCAGGAGGGGTGGAGGCAGCCGCCAGCCGCGGGACAGCTGCTGACCTGCACGGACAAGAGAGGGGGAAGGCTCCCCTTTTGTGAGAAGAAGGGGAGGGGGAAAGGAGAAAGAGGGTGGGAAGGTGGGAGCAGGAAGAGAGGAGGGAGGAAGCTGCTTTGCTTCTGGATGTAAAGTGAATAAATAAATGAACTTAAAGGAATAAAGAATTGGGCGGGGTGGAGGGGGCGCACACCTTTAACCCCAGCATGAGGCAGGTGGATCTTTGTGAGTTCGAGGCCAGCCTGGTCTATAGAGAAACCCTGTCTCGAGAAAAACAAACAAACAAAAAAACAAGTGGGGTGGGGGTGGGGAGAAAAGAAAGAATTTTTACCAAGACTCTTAGAGCTAATGGTAGGTCTTTATCCAGGCAGGGTTTCTCTGTGTAACCTTGGCTGTCCTGGACTCACTTTGTAGACCAAGCTGGCCTCGAACTCACAGTGATCCTCCTGCCTCTGCCTCCCGAGTGCTGGGATTAAAGGTGTGTGCCACCATGCCCAGCTTTGTTATCCAGGCTTTTAATGGAGAGAGTGGAGACAGGAGGACCTGGGCCACATGAGACCCTGCTTAAAATATAGATGATAGAACAAGTGGAGTGTGTTAGGGTTATGGACAGAGCCCGAGCCTGGAGTGGCCTTAAGGCAGTGAGAGCAGAAAGCAGCTCTGCACACAGCAAGCAGATCGCCATTCTTCCATCAGAGCCTGCGGTTGGGGGGGGGGGGGGGGGGGGGGCCTGTGGCGGGGCCTCTGTCCTGCTCCCCACGGTGGGCTGCGAGGCCCTGTGTCCACTTCATTCTGTGTCCTCAGGCCGGACACACACAAAGGTGTAGTGGATTTATTTAGAACTGAACAAAACTAGTGGGAAAGATCACAAATTAACCCAGAAACCCACAAGGAGCTAGGCACTCAGCTGGGGAAGAACTGAGGGCAATGCCTGGAGGAGCAGCAGGGGAAAAAGGAATGGTGGCCTGAGTGGCCGTCAGCCGGGACCAACCGCAGACTCAGGAAAGAGGCCAGCCTAGCCCAGGGACTATCCTCAGTGACTGGGTGCCTCCCAGCACCCGATGGTCCCGTCTCCCAAGGGAAAGCAGGCAGAGGGCTGGACAATGCTGCCAAGCATGCCAAATAGTATTCCCAGAAGCTAGGTGTTCATACTGAGGCTCAAACCCAGGTCTCATGCCTGCCAAGCAAACACTCTACCACTGTGCTACACCCTAGCACCTGTGAGACAGGTCTCGGTTGTGTTGCCAAGGCTAACCCTCCACCCAGTGGTAGCAAAGGCAGACCTGTTGAGTGAGCTCCTGAGCTGCCGGGACTACAGGCCTATGCTACGAAGGCCATTAATCTCACACTTACATTCTCTTTTCCTCTTTTTAATTTTAGACAATGTGAGTGTCGAGCTTGAGCCAAAGAGTGGACGTGTTCAGAAATCACAGCAAAGCGCCCACAGGCAGCCCCTGCGGGCAGCCCTCCGCCCCACACCTGTCCCTCAGGCTGAGATGAGGCCAGGGACGACAGTGGGATAGAGAGGGCAGTCTGGAACCCAAGTTTCCTGCCCCAGTATCCCCCTTAAACCTCTGGAGACCTGACCTAGCTCTGTTGTGTGCTGTTGTAAAAAGTCCCAGCACTTGAGAAGCAGAGGCAGGTGGATCTCTGTGAGTTCGAGGCCAGCCTGGTCTATATAGCGTGAATTCCAGGACAGCTAGAGCTGTTACACAGAGAAACTCTGTCTCGAAAACCAAAACAACAACAACAACAAAAAACAACCAAACAAAGGTCCAGAACCCTCTGGAATCCAAGGTCTTCCTGGTAAACAGGGCTCATATCACCACCTCTGGTGTCACCCAAGCCTGGCTTGAACCTCACAGCCCCTCTGACTGCAGCTGGGAAGGTTAAGAGCCCTCCACCGCCACCCACTCATGTATCATGGTTGGGAACAGACGGATGATAAACAGGGTTGTTGTTTTTTGGTTTCTTATTTGTTTTGTTTTGGTGAGACAGGGTCTCTCTCTGTAGCATTGACTATCCTGGACTCACTTTGTAGACGAGGCTGGCCTCGAACTCACAGCGATCCGCCTGCCTCTGCCTCCTGAGTGCTGGGATTAAAGGTGTGCGCCACCAGGCCCCGCCCCCCCGGTTTAACGTTCTTAAGGGTCTCTTCTATCCCTTACTTTCAATGTGACAGCAGGGTCAGGAGTGGGGAGGAGCCAGGAGGGGGTGGGACCCGGATGGGTGAAACCAGGAATGGGGCGGGACCCAGCCAGGGCTGACTCAATGTGGCAGCCACCAGCTGGGTCACCCCCATGGGTGGGGTGCCAGTCCAGGCCTACTGAGTTCCCAGAGAATGCCTTCCCCATGCCATCAGCTCCCTGGCCCAGCACCCCACCCACGGCAGGGAGCCTCTCAGCCACAGGGGAGGGTGCTCGGGATCCCCAGGAACTTTCACACTCTCTTGTTCAGGGCACTTTCGCTCCTGCCCTTACCACACACAGGAAAGCACGCTCAGTGAAAGCCAGGAGCTGAAAAAGCATCTTCCTCCACCCCATCCCTCAATGAGGTATCTATTTATTCCAGACATTGGGCAATCGCCTACACGGTGCAGCCAGAAACGGGGCCATGAGCTGTGGTTCCAGTAACATAGGAGATAAGAGAGACCAAGGCCTGGGATTGGGTCATAGAATACACAGCCCCTCCCCCACCACCTCCAGTGAGTCCCCAGCCAGATGGCGTCTACTGCAGACCTTCCTCCACAAGGCCTGACTCTGGAGTTCCCCACCCAGGGCCCATCTCAATCACAGTGAAAGCCAAGCCTGGAGTCCGAGCGTGGGAATCTGGGCTCCAGCCACCTACCGATGCAAAGAAACGCCTTTGCCATGCCTTCCTGTCCTGGGAACACGCTACAGAGCGGCGCCGGCACACACCGGCATAAAGCAGCCGCACATGCCCAGAGTGATCCAAGAGCAGTTAGGACTTGCCAGGCCTGCAGAGGCACGGACAGGGTGAAGGAGTAACCAAGATGGTGAGGTGCCCTGGAGCCGGCCACTGAAAGGGCTGCCCTCCTCCCTAGGAGGCTCCCAAGAGACTGCCAACCTGGGTGTGGCAGACTGAGAACAAACGCCCCCACATTTTTCTCTTCCTGCCCTCCAGCCTCCCACCAGGGCCACCCCCTAGCACACAACTGCAGCCTGGCAAAGGGAAGCTGGGTGATTCAGGAGGCACGCGCACACACACACACACACACACACACACACACACACACACACACACGGCGGGGGGGTGAAGGGATTGGGGGTGTTTCAGAGCCAATACACAGGGTCTGGAGGGCCAGATAAGAACATCCAGTGAGCTGGGCTTGGTGGTGCACACCTTTAATCCCAGCACTTGGGAGGCAGAGGCAGGTGGATCTCTGTGATTTTGAGGCCAGCCTGGTCTACAAAGCGAGTCCAGGACAGCCAAGGCTACGTCAAAAAATCAAAACAACAACAAAAAAGAATATCCAGTGACGTTGCTATTCTGGAGCGCACGCTTCAGTCGCACTCTCTCAGCCGGTGTGGTGACACACACCTGTAATTAAGGCAGGGGAACCACAAGGTGGCGGCCAGCCTGGATCACTCGCCACAACAAGAAGGTGGAGATGGCCTGCCAAGCCAGCCTACTCGCAGCCAGTCCCCAGGATGCACCTGCTGGAGGAGAGAAATCAACTCCTGTAAGTTGCCCTCTGACCTCCATGTGCGTGTGGTGACACACTGGTGCTCACACGCACACACACATAACGAGCAAACAAAATTAGTTGCTTGATTACAGGCCACGGCTACATAGCTACATCTTGTGTCAAACAATCAAAACCAAAAGAAAAAGGAAGGAAAAAAATAAATGCCAGTGTAGGGGGGCTGGGGAGATGGCTGAGGGTGAAGCGCTTGCTTAGTTCCAGCACCCACATAAAGTAAGGCAGGGTGGTGTGCGCCTGGGAGGACCCTGGCCTCGGTGGGTGCTGAGGGACAGAAAGATCTGCCATGCTGAGTCAACCAGCTCCATGCTCAGCAAGATATCTTGTCTCCAAATACCTTGTCACACATGCATGCACACGCACACACACACAAATACATGCACACGCACACACAAACACACACGCAGCATGCATGTGCACACATACAAATTTATTTAAATGCAATCTAGCCAGGAATTTGGGGCTTTTGAAGACAGGAGATTTTATCAAGATCTTCACAAACCAGGCCCCAAATCCCATATGGGGACAGGCTTGACACACTGGCAAAGACGTTCAGGGATCTAGGCTGAGTGAGCTATCCACGCCTTGAGGATGTGTCTGAGGTAGGGAGTGGATGTGACTGCAGTGCAGGTCTCGCTCAGCCTGATACCCAGATGGGCTTGGCGACAGCTCCCGGGGGAGGGGGTGCACAGGCATCTGCTGCGGGGCGGGTATGTCTGGATCACAGCCTCACAGCCACAGAGGCGGCAGAAGACAGGGATCCTGGGCCTTGGAAGTTTGCAGCGAAGGAAAGCCACCTGGAAACCTTCCCAGGGCCTGGTCAGGCAGGAACAGGTTTTGATCGACAGGAGGCAAAACACTGACGCCAAGTCTACCTGGGATTGGCTCTGGCCTCCAGCTGCACCCACACCTACCTTGGCAGGAAGAAAGCGTTCAAGCCAGCCTTGCCCAGACTGCCTGGCCTAAACTGAAAACTGTTAAAACACACATGGTCGTCCACTCCACAGGTCCTCTCCCACACCAAGTTGGTTGGCCTGTTTCTAGATCCTTCATAAGTAAGTGAGGGTCATGAGGAGGGTGTGCCTTGCCCTCCTAAGGGGGCAAGAATGGGTCACAGCCCAGGCACTCTGAGAGGGAGAGAAAAGCCTGCTGTTTGTCCAGGAGCTGAGCAGACACTGGGGCCCTTGTCCTGGGTCAGTGGGGGAGGCCGCTGGCCAGATGGAGAGCAGCCGGCCTCAGTTCTCTTCCTCCTACACCCCCATGCAGCTCCTGGGGCGGCCTGAGAAAAGAGGCGCATTCCCTGCAAAGTCTGGAGAAACGCAGCCCAACCCAGCTGCACGCCAGGAGCTGTTAGGGTCCCCTTCCCCCTTCCCTCCCCAACCCCCCTCCCCAGCCCCAGGGAGCTGGGATTCTGAGCCACCAGCTGCCTTGCCAGGCCTCAGGCCTGAAGAGCTGGCGAATCCCTCGCTGGCTACAGAAAGCAACCCCAGTTTTAGACTATGGGGCTAAGATTCTGGTGAGGGGGGCCTGTAAAGTGTGCTGGCAGCTCAAGGAAGTGCCAGAGCACATGAAGATACAGTGAGCACACACCCCTCCCTCTTGGAATTGGGGTTCTGGTACAGATCCGGGTCACTCCCCTAAATTACATGCAGTTTTACTGAGTACAGTGGAAGTGTGGGTGTGGTGACACGAGACTGGCATGCTCAGAGAAGCCAGGGCCATGGAGGATGGGCGGGGACAAGCTGAAGCCAGACACAGCAAACACTCATACACACAAAATAAACATAATGGTTTTAGTTTGGGTATTTTGAGACAGGGTCTCACAGTGTAGATCTGGCTGTCCTAGAACTCACTCTATTCCAGGCTGGCCTCGAACTCACCGATATCCACCTGCCTCTTTCTCCCAAGAGCTAGGATTAAAGGCATGTGCCACAGCACCTGGATGAGACTGTTTCCAAAAACAAAAAAAGGAAAAGAAAGATAAAAGAAGAAATTTGTTTTTCACCTTCCTTTGTGTTTGGTTTTGTTGTGGTTGAGACAGAGTCTTATGTAGCCCAAGCTTGCCTCGGATGACCTGAACCTTCTGATCGTCCTGCCTCTGCCTCTGCCTCTGCCTCCCACGAGCAGGGATTACAGGCCTCCAACACCTAGCCTTGACTTAGATGTTTTAGAACACTTTAAGGCTCCAGGAACCCTGGGCAATGGCTGGGGACGCAGTTCAGTTGGCAGAGTGCTTGCCTGGCAGGCAGGAAGCCCCTGGCTCTGTTTTCAACACGACATAAACTGGGCTGGTGGTGCATGCCCATAATCCCACTACTGGGGAGGTAGAGGCAGGAGGATCAGAGTTCAAGATCACCCTGGCTACCTAGTGAGCTGGAGAACCAGCCAGAGCCGCATGAGACTGCCTTAGAGAGGGCGAGGTGGCTAGTAACGCAGAGCTCCCATGGCCAGACCTGCTGTCCCATCTCGTGGTTCGCGCGCTGTGACTGACAGTCCCATGCTGACGACGCAGCTGAATCTCCTGATTACAGCAATGCTTGCTTACTGCAGTTCCTCCGTGGGGTTTGACAAGGTCACATGTCCACCCTCACGGCATCACACAGAAGTTCCCTACCCTGGGAGAACAAGCCTAGTTCCAAATCAACGGGAACTTCTCGAGTCATCCTCTGGGCTTGGGCACCAGAAGATTCTTTGATGGTCCAGGAAAACCCATGCCAGACAAGTTAGCTGTTAAACCTGCTGGATTCTCATGCTGAGTGACAGTGGCCTGGGGTCTCACGTCACTTAGGTTCCCCCAAATCAGACCCTAAGGCTATGATTTTGGAGAACAGTTTATGCAGGGAACCCCAAGAAGTGCAGGTCCAGTTGCCCCGTTGGCTGTTAGCACTCAGACTGTGTGGTCTGATTGTCCCACCCAGGGTGACAAATCCTGTAGTGACAGTGACCTTATCTACTAACCTGCCCGCCCTCAGTTAGTGCCAGACTGGGGACTTTAATCCCATCCTGTCTAACTGCCTGAGGCAGGGTATATATTCTAGAAGGTTTCGATGAAGGAACTTGGCAGCACAGAGCCAACAGCCAGCCCAGGCCCTTCGGCTCCGCCCCTCAAGGAGTGTCCAATTAGTCATTTGTCACATATGCCTGCTGTGCCCAGCCCTCTGCCCAGCTACAGGAAACAGAAGAGCTCAGAATCTCGGGCCCTCCAGGGTGGCCAGCCTCCTCAAGGCCTTAAAGATGTATCCTTAGTGCCCCCCCAGAGCACTGTGCCCCTCAGCCTGCCCATCCCAGAGGGCACTGAAATCTGACTGAACTCTCCCCTCCCAGCGAAACCTTCCTGCTTGCTGTGACTCTCAGCCCCAGCCCTGTCCTGACACTGGCCTTTTAACAAGCAGGGTCTGTTCTCTCTTCCTTACTTGAAACAGGGTCTCCTATAGCCCAGGCTTGCCTCAAACTATCTACAGCAGTAGCTCTCAACCTTCCTAATGCTGCGACCCTTTACTACGGTTCTTCATGTGGCGACCCCCAGCCATACAATTATTCATTGCTACTTTAGAACTGTAATTTTGCTAGTTATGAATTGTAATATAAATATCGGCTATGCAGGATGTCTGATAGGTGAGCCCCGTGGAAGGGGCTTTTGGGGGGTGGGGTTTGATACAGGGTTTCTCTGTGTAGCCCTGGCTGTCCTGGACTCACTCTGTAGACCAGGCTGGCCTCAAACTCACAGAGATCCACCTGCCTCTGCCTCCCGAGTGCTGGGATTGAAGGAGTGAGCCACCACACCCGGCTGAGTCAGTTTTTTGTTTTTTTTTTAACCCCAAAGGGGTTGAGACCCACAGGTAGAGAAACACTGATCTATGGGGCCTCCTATTGCCCAGGCTGGCCTCAAACTCTCTATTGAGGATGACCTTTGACCTTTGACCCTCCTGCCTCTACTTCTCAAGCTCTGGGATACAGGCCTGTAACATCACACCCATTTTTGTGTGGTGCTGGGGATCAAATCCGGGCATATACCACACTGGCAGACAGAAGTAGGGCAGCCGGAAGGACCATTCCTTTGTTCTCATGGTGGCTGAGAGGAGCCCCCCAAACCAACACATGATCCTGGTCAGGCCCTGTGCTCCCAGGCTCCTCTCACACACAGTCTCCTGTCAAAGATCTCCGCGGTGGCCCCATCTTCCTAGAGGGGCCCCCTCAGCTTCCTCTCCACATCCAGATGCTTCTCCCCCGAGCCCCCGACACCCATCTGGGGGTCTCGCGCAGGACCTACTGCCCTGCTTCCACAGGACTCTAGAGTCTAGTTACAGCAGTTCCTAGCCCATGGACAGAGCACAGCAGCCAAAGAGGTCGGACAACAGGAAGGACTTCCTGGTGGACGGAAACATGCCAATGGAAGAGCGCTTTCTAACAGGGGCATGCCGGGCTGACTGTGCAAAGCCTCAATCCTGGGACCTTACAGCCATCGCTTCTGGCTCTTCCAGGTTCCTAGCACCACACCAACCAGGGCTGCTGACAGACGCTGGCTAAACAGAGAAACCTTGTCTTGAAAAACCAAAAATAAAAAGAAACACACAAATACACAAATGCACACACACAAACACAGGCACACATGTGTGCATGTACACATACACATACATACATGTGTGTAATGTACATATGTGATATATATATGTCACACACATATTTTATATATATATATATATATATATATATATATTTTTTTTTTTTTTTTTTTTTTTTTTTAAACACACACACAGATTCTTACTCTCTAGCCTGGAACACTGCAGCCTCAGCCTCCCAGTCAGTCGCTAAGCACAGCCCTGGTTCAGATGCTAAATCTGGGGACCAGAGAGCACAGGGCCTCTGCTGTGAGCTAGGGACGTGAGGGCCACACAGAGCTGGTTCCTGAAGAGGCTGAGCTGGGAAGGAGCTGGAAGGTGCCTTCACATGGCCTCTGCTCTCAGGCTCAGAATGGGGCTTCAGAGTCTTTAGGGACCCTGATGGCTTCCTGGTGGCAGGTGGTCAGCCACAGGGAGTAGGGAGAGAAAAAGCCCTCTGGTGGTCCATCTGGCTCTCAGTGGCATGCCCTGAGGGGGTGAGGGCAGGGTGCCTGGGGGGACTCAGTACCTGTCCTACCTCCCTCCTCTGTGCAGAACCTCTAGCAGGCTATGGCTAGGCTGCAAGCACCTAGTGCCCACCCTATGGCCACTCGCGAGGGCACCCAGGCCCTCAGGCACTTCCTGCGCTGTGGCCTTCATCCTGACCTTCAGCTGCTCATAGCTGTGTAGCCCACATCCGTGAGGAAGAGCTGCTTTGTTCAGCCTGGTCCTCTGCCCAGACGGAGCTGCCATGCCCAGGGCTGGGTCTGCAGGGCTGAGCCCAGGGAGGGACCTGAGAAATCAGGCCAGAAGGCCCTCGGCAGGGCATGGCTCTGTATCCTGGGCTCCGAATCCTTTCTGGCCTCCACAATTTCACTTCCTCTGCCCATCTGTGACTTTTTTTCCTCTCATTCCACTCACTTATAATCCAATCATCTCCCACCTCCCATCTCTCTCCCAGCCACCCATCCAATCATCTCCCACCTCCCATCTCTCTCCCAGCCACCCATCCAATCATCTCCCACCTCCCATCTCTCTCCCAGCCACCCATCCAATCATCTCCCACCACCCATCTCTCTCCCAGCCACCCATCCAATCATCTCCCACCACCCATCTCTCTCCCAGCCACCCATCCAATCATCTCCCACCTCCCATCTCTCTCCCAGCCACCCATCCAATCATCTCCCCACCTCCCATCTCTCTCCCAGCCACCCATCCAATCATCTCCCCATCCACCACCCATCTCTCTCCAGCCACCCCATCCAATCATCTCCCATCCACCTCCCAATCTCTCTCCAGCCACCCATCCAATCATCTCCCACCTCCCCATCTCTCTCCCAGCCACCCATCAATCATCTCCCACCAACCATCTCTCTCCCAGCCACCCATCCAATCATCTCCCACCACCCATCTCTCTCCCAGCCACCCATCCAATCATCTCCCACCACCATCTCTCTCTCCAGCCACCCATCCAATCATCTCCCACCACCATCTCCTCCCAGCCACCCATCCAATCATCTCCCACCTCCCATCTCTCTCCAGCCACCCATCCAATCATCTCCCGCTCCCATCTCTCTCCCAGCCACCCATCCAATCACTCCCCATCCACCACCCATCTCTCTCCCAGCCACCCATCCAATCATCTCCCACCACCCATCTCTCTCCCAGCCAGCCATCCAATCATCTCCCACCTCCCATCTCTCTCCAGCCACCCATCCAATTCATCTCCACCTCCCATCTCTCTCCCAGCCACCCCATCCAATCATCTCCCACCTCCCATCTCTCTCCCAGCCAGCCATCAATCATCTCCCACCTCCCATCTCTCTCTCTCCATCCCAGCCCCCATCCAATCATCTCTCCGCACTCCATCTCTCTCCCAGCCACCCATCCAATCATCTCCCCCCTCCCATCTCTCTCCCAGCCACCCATCCAATCATCTCCACCACCCATCTCTCTCCCAGCCAGCCATCCATCCTCTCCCCACCTCCCATCTCTCTCCCAGCCACCCCCATCCAATCATCTCCTCGCCTCCATCTCTCTCCCAGCCACCCATCCAATCATCTCCCCATCCACCACCCATCCTCTCTCCCAGCCACCACCAATCATCTCCCCCACCCATCTCTCTCCCAGCCAGCCATCCAATCATCTCCCACCTCCCATCTCTCTCCCAGCCACCCATCCAATCATCTCCCACACCCATCTCTCTCCCAGCCACCCATCCAATCATCTCCACCTCCCATCTCTCGCCCAGCCACCCATCCAATCATCTCCCACCGTCCCATCTCTCTCCCAGCCACCCATCCAATCATCTCCCACCTCCCATCTCTCTCCCAGCCACCCATCCAATCATCTCCCACCACCCATCTCTCTCCCAGCCACCCATCCAATCATCTCCCACCACCCATCTCTCTCCCAGCCACCCATCCAATCATCTCCCACCACCCATCTCTCTCCCAGCCACCCATCCAATCATCTCCCACCTCCCATCTCTCTCCCAGCCACCCATCCAATCATCTCCCACCTCCCATCTCTCTCCCAGCCACCCATCCAATCATCTCCCCATCCACCACCCCTCTGTCCATCTATAGTGAAAGTTTTGGGTTTTGTTTTTGGTTGGTTTGTTGGTTGGTTTTTCAATACAGGGTTTCTCTGTGTAGCCTTGGCTGTCCTGGACTCGCTTTTTTGTAGACCAGGCAGGCCTTGAACTCACAGTGATCCACCTGCCTCTGCCTCCCGAGTGCTGGGATTAAAGGCGCGCACCACCACGCCTGGCTAGTTTCGGTTTCTTTAAAACCTCAGTTACGGTTGGCCTCGGCAGCCATCTTCCAGTAACTCACCGGAATGACAGAGGGAGAGGAGGGGTGCTCGTTGTATGTTCTCTATACCTTTTAGGAAACATGGGGTTCTTCCTTCGGCCACACACATGCGAGTATACAAAAAGGGTGATAGTGTAGACACCAAGGGAATGGGCACTGTTCAAAGAGGAACGCCCCATAAGTGTTACCACAGCCAAACCGGAAGCATCCACAACATCACCCAGCATGCTGTGGGCATCATTGTGAACAAGCAGGTGACGGGCAAGAGTCTCGCCAAGAGCATCAAAGTGCGCTTGAGCACATCAAGCGCTCTGAGAGCAGGGACATCTTCCTGAAGCGCGTGCAGGAGAAGGACCAGAGGAAGGAGGAGGAAGCCAAGGAGACGGACACCTGGGGTCAGCTGACGCGCCACCCAGAGCAGCTCACTGTGGGAGGATGGTGGGGAGGAGCCTGAGCCGCTGGAGTCCACTCTGTACCATTCACAGCCTGGTGTACAAATGGAAATAAAAGACCTAGACTGTAAAAAAAAACCCAGCCACTCAGGCTGGAGAGATGGCTTAGTGGTTAAGAGCACTGGTTGTTCTTCCAAAGGTCATGAGTTCAATTCCCAGCAACCACATGGTGGCTCACAACCATCTATAATGTAATCTGGTTCCCTTTTCTGGCCTGCTGGCATACATGCAGGCAGGATATTGTATAAGTAAAATCAAAACAAAACCAAAAAAACCAGCAACTCAATTGTTAGGTAAATGTGTTTTCGTCTTGGTCCCAAATGTGGGTTATGGGACAGCCATATACAGCTGATAATCCGAGAGTGCAGAGAGGGAAGGCGAAGGTTTTGAGGACAGAAGAGGAAGAAGGCTGCTTGTTCACTCGTCTGTGTTTGCCATTGCTAGACTGTTAGATAACCTGATGACTGAGGTTGGTATTTCCCCAAACACCCCAAGACCTAACCAGCCAGAACTAAGTCTAAAGAGGTCTATGTCCCCTGTCCCTTCTAACCTTCCTTCCCTCCTACCTAGGGTTGGGGGGTTGAAAGGGAGGTAAAGGCTTAAGGAACCCCCAAATAAAGTAGAGTTTAAAAACAGCACCTACAAGCTGGGCGGTGGTGGTGCACACCCTTTAATCCCAGCACTCGGGAGGCAGAGGCAGGTGGACTGATGTGAGTTCAAGGCCAGCCTGGTCTACAAAGTGAGTCCGGGACAGCCAGGACTTCACAGAGAGACCCCGCCTCGAAGAACAAAACAAAACAAACAAACAACAAAAACAGCATCTACATCCACCAGTCAGGCTGAGTTTGGAGACCACCTTGGCTGGGTGTAGTAGCGCATCTCTTTAATTACAGCCCTTGGGAGGCAGAGACAGGCAGATGTCTGTGCATTTGAGGCCAACCTGGTCTACATGCCAAGTTCCAGGACAGCCAGAGTTACAGACCGCCATGCCTGTGCCAGCTCAGGGACCACAGCAGTCAAAACGGGCACCGTGTTCCAACTGAGACAGACAATATGCAACCAATTGGAAGAGGAATAGTGATCAGAGATGAAATACAGCCAGGCAAAACAGAACACAAAAATAAAAATAACAGATGGCAGCGTGGCTCATGCTGGAAGCCTCAGCACTTCTCGGAGGCAGAAACCAGAGGATCCCAGCAACTTCAAGGCTAGCCTGGTCTAATGAGTGAGTTACAGACCAGCCAGGGCTACGCAGTATGACTTTGCTTCTAATTTGAGGTTAACAGGCACAGGGGCCTTCATTCCTTTATATAGAGTGGTTTCAAAAGGAAAAAAGAGAAAACAAAACGAGAATAAAAATAAAACTTACAAACACTCCCACCTCAAGGTGGTACAGCTCAGATGGAGCATGGAGTACGCACCTAGCGTGGGTAAGGTCCGAGTCCTTCCCCAGCAGTCATGGGAGGGGGAGGGGGAGGGGAGGGAGAGAGGGGGAAGGGGAAGGGCAGGGGGAGGGAAGGAGGACAGGCAGGCAGCAGAGCAGAAACCTCAGAGATCTCTGGGGGTCACACAGGTCCCTAGAGGCAGAACCTCCAAAGGAGAGGAGTGAGCAGCAGGTGCAAAGGCCCTGGGACAGCAGTGGGCTAAGCATGGTCCGGGCACAGCAAAGAATCCAGTGTAAGCCGGGAGACAGTGCTGAGGGCACAGGAAGAGCCAGGGGCCCTGCCAGCCTTGGGAGGATGCGGCTGAAAGGGACATGGGCCAACACTCTGCACAGAGCACTGCTGTTTTCAAATAACAGGAGTCTCCAGTTACAGGACTAACTCCAGTTGTTAGTCCTTCTCCGCACTGGTGTTCATGGCGGTCTCTAATAACTTGTGTGAGACAGGAAACTGGATGTCTAGGGCAAGTGAAGTGACCTTCTGGGGTTGTCACACAGCTGGTCTACAGAGGAGCCAGGCTCCAGATGGCCCCAGGCAGCTGTTCTCTAAAGCTGGGGCTGGATTTCAACTCCCTTGACACAGGACGGAACTTTCTTTGAGACAGGGTCCCCAGTCTGTCCTCCAAGTCAGTCGCCACTTACCTGAGAATGACCTTGACCTCTTAATCCCCTGTCTCCACACTCCCCCCACCCCACCCCCGACCCGTGACTGCTGGGATTACAGCCCTGCACCGCCACACCGGGCTACACTGCTCATCTTACCCTACCAGTCTCCTGCTGTGCAGAAGATGCCAGCCCAGTCACCCAGGCTGCCTAAGGTGGCATTGTGAAATCTGGTGGCTGCTGTAGGTAGGTAGCCAATTGGTTAGAGTGAGGGATGACCTCCCTGCCCCCCATTCACTCCAGAGGTGGAGGGGGTCCCCCTGAGAGCCACCTTCTGTTTGTGAGGTCCAGGGCCACCCACCAACCCTGCCGTGGTACCATGAACACAGCCCCATGTGCCCACCATGGACGTAAACGGCTGTGGATCCTGATAGGCCAGGAGCCGCCTGCCTAGTAGCCAGGGAGCTTCACGTACAGCAAGGGTGGGGGAAACACATCCTGGACCAGCACTGTCGTAACCTCAGTGGAGTGAAGGCTGGGGGCTCCAGAGCAGAGGATCTCATGGATAGGGTGAGGAGCTTAAGTAACTGAGGGTCCCAGCCCACACTCTATAGATGTGGGTGGCCATACAAGCGTAGGGAACTGAGGAGGCCTAAATATAGCTTGGTCAGGAAAGTAGCTGGCCTTGGAGATGCTTGCACCTCAGTAATGCTGCCACCCCAGCATCTGGGAGGTGGTAGCAAGCGGATCTATCTGGTCAAGGCCATCAAATCCAAGGAAGGGGAAAGTGGTTCCAGGGCACAGAGGCCATCACTAACAGGCCCCACCCTGCCCCCCATCTTCCCACAGTCCTGCTGCCTCCTCCTGGGAACCCCCTGGCTAGCCTCCTCAGCGCCTCTCAGCGTGGCTCGGGGCTCTGACTGGAAACTTGACTGGCAGACAGGAGCTCCTGCAATCTATTAATGGGTTACATACATCTGTGCCTTGGACATCGGAAGCCACGGGCAGAAGTTTGCACGGCTGGGTGGCGGCAGCTGCATGGGTGCGTACACGTCTTTGTAGCTGCTGTGTGCCCTGCACCCTGCCCACCACTCCGGCTGCCGGTGCCCACCAGCAACCCTTCTGGTACTCCATGCCCCAGGCTTTCTGTTCCTCCTCCTGCAAGGTACTAGATCACTTCATGGGGGTACAGCCCAGGGGCAGCCCTTTTGGTAAACACCTTCAGAGGCAACCTAACCTATCGCAGAGTGAGGCAGAGACAAGGTCTCAGGTCGCCCAGGCTGGCCTCCAACTCCTGGGCGTACAGGTGTGTTCAGGCACGCCCAGCCAAACGACCTTGTGCTGTGGGGTGGGTTGTGGCTCCTTCTTAATGACTTGTTCTGAGGATCCTGCTAGGATACACAGCCACTCTTGTTTTTTCATTTTCAAACATTATTTGTTCGTTTTGGAGTCAGGGTCTCAGGTAGCCCAGGCTGGCCTCAACTTGCTGTGTGTCCGAGGGTAACCTTGAACTTCTGACCCTCCGGCTTCCACCTCCCAATGTGTCCCACCATCACCAGTTGTCCTTGGGACAGAACCCAGGCCGTATGCAGGAGTATGCAAGCTCCTTAACACTGAGGGCCACCCACCTCCTCTCTAGGGACGTCCTGTGGGCCAGAAGGCTCCCTTTGTCTCCTCACGTGCCTGGGTGAGCAGCCTGTGGTTTTCCCATTTCACGCCTACAAACACAGCACTGGATTCAGTCAGGGGACTGGTGTGCAGTCACCTGCATCGTTACAGTGGGAGTGGCTTCCCACCCCATTGTTGTCCTAGCTTCCCCTCCTCCTTCCCCGCTCCCCCCCTTCAGCTGGAGAGGGGAAGGTTCTGCAGGTGGCTGGCAGAGCCCGGGGCACCAGCTCACCTGGAGGTCCTGCCCACCTACCAGACCCTTAGCTCCCAAGAGGCCTGACCCAAGGCCTCTCTAGAGTTAACGGACCTGGAGTTGCTTTAATTACCGTCCACCCCCACAGCACAACATGAGGCGGTGTGGTGAGACACACACACAGGGGCAAGCACAGGCAAAGACACTTGGATTCCAGCAGAGAGAAAGAGAAACCTAGGCTGACAGACTCAACATCTTCTGCCCAGTGCTACAGACCTGACCCAAGGCCAGCCACATTGGTCCAACTGAGAAAACTGAGCAACGCCCCCTGCCTGGTGTGCTGGGCCTAGCGAATCGATTTCAAATCCGGTGAATTTCCATTTCAGGTGTGGGGCCTGCGCTGTGCTGCCTAACAGCCTTCTTGGCTCTCGCACAAGCTTTTGAGACGCCCCTCGTCTGCAGGTTGGACCGAGCGATGTCAGCAGGCTGCCCCACGCTGCCAGGGACTCCCTGCTCCACAGCAGATGCTCGCTCAGAATGTCTACCATCAGCCATCATCACCTCCCTCAGAAGCCAGCCCTGGACCCCTCAGGGCTGGGAAGAGGCCTTGTGCCTGCGCCAACACACACACACACACACCACACATGCACTCCGTCTTCCTGCACCCCGGGCGCTGGCAGCACCCACGCCTCTGCCCCTCAGTCTTTGTGGTTCCCAGGGATCCTGAAGTTGAGGGAGCCATGAGGCTAGCCCACAGACTCGGCAGAGGAGGAAGGGGTCACATACGGAACCAGGCCTTTGTCCCTGGGGTCTATATGTCGCTGAGAGCCCTGCAGCCTGCCAAAGCCTCACCCTTCCCAGCAGCACAGCGCCCCCCACTTGAAGGAAGTGATTTGCAGAACAATTAGGGCACAGGTGAGTCATCTGGTCACAAGGCAGCCTCCTGGCTGAGTCAGCACAGCTGGCCCGCCACCAGCTCCAGACTCTGAGTCAAGGCCTCCACAAGCCTGGGCCAGGAAGCCTCGGAGAAACCTCCTGCCCCCAAGTGTCCCTAGCTGTCTCCAAACACCGCCCCACCTCCCTCACAGATTGATGGCTGAGGGACAGATGGGGAGCCCACCTTCAGTGGGCCAGGCTGGGCTATGGTGACTGCTGCAGTGTCTTACCACCCCTAATCAAGTCCCTGTGACCACTCTGGTTCCCCCACCCCCCCCCCACCCCCGCCATGGCCACACCAGGCAAGGTGGCACTCACCTGTAATCCCAGAACTCCGAGCGAGCCCAGGGCCAGTCTGGCTTACTTTCTGAAGCCCAGCCTTGGAGGTAATCCAGCTCAGCTGAAATTGACCTTCAGCTCTCTGAGCAGCTGAAGGTGGGATGTGTGGGAGACACAAGACGAGCTCTCTCTGGTTTGCCTTCCCCTTCAGGGAGGCTCAAAGTCCAGGCCCAGGAGAGGAACAGACCCCGCTGAGATGACAGAGACCTCTCGGCCCACAGCAGCTCTTGTGCCCCAGGGTACCAGGCAGAAGGTCCCTCTACACCCAAGTTCCCCTAACCTCCCAGACTTAGGCAGCGCTGGGCCCCAGCACTCTGGGCCTCCCCAGAGGCCACATGGCACCCCTGTAACTCCCCTGCCAGGCTCCCTGAAATGCCCAGCCATGACCAGGGGGGAGTTAGCATCCGGTCTGGGGAGACGGTCTCCTGAACTATCAGAGTGTTAACTGAAGAACCACCTCAGTCAGAGTGGCCTGTGGGTCTCTGTGTAAAACCGTTCACAGATTGCTAATTGATGGCAGAGGCCCCGCCCACTGACTTCCGTGCGATCCTTGGGCAGGTGAAGCCTGTGCTGCACAGGAAAGGTAGCTGAGGGGCTGAACAGCTCACAGAGGACTGGCGTTTGGTTCCCAGCAACCACACTGGCCTGCTTACAAGTGTAACCCCAGCTCCAGGACTCTGACAGCCTCTTCTGGATGCTCAACACATGTGTTCACGCTCATGCACACGCGAGCACACACAAGATTTACAATAAATCTTTAAAAAAAAAAAGCAGCTGAACAAGTGTTGTGGTTCGAGCCCTGGCTTCTCTCTGTGAGGGACTGCAAGCTGTGAGGTGAAAAGAACCCTGTGTTCCTGGCTTGCCTTTGGCCAGTGTTTTATCAGAGCAACAGTGATACAAACTGGAACACACGCCAACTTCAGGGAAGCCCTCCTTGCCTGCGCTGCGTGCCCCCCTTTTCTCCCCCGCCCCCTGCCGCCATCCCAGCAGCCCCCCTTGCCAGCCCTCCCTGCCTGTGAGGCACCCCCCCAGCAGCCCTCCCTGCCAGCCGTCCTTGCCTGTGAGGCACCCCCCCCCAGCAGCCCTCCCTGCCAGCCCTCCTTGCCTGAGGCAACCCCCCAGCAGCACCCCTGCCAGCCCTCCCTGCCTGTGAGGCACACACCCCCCCCCAGCAGCCCTCCCTGCCAGTCCTGCTGAAGCAGGTCCCCACAGTTCAGGGCCCCTTTCCTGGCTTTGTCCAGGAGTTGGCTGGGCAGGAGCTTCCTGCAGGGAGAATTGCCGGATCCTAGGCACAGCATGCATAGCCTGGGAAGTTGGGGACTCTCCTCTTCGCTGACAGGCAGCACCCCCCCCCCGGGGTTAGCCCAACAGTGGCCTCGGCACTAGCTGCTAGGTGGGGGCACAAGTTAACCCGGCTCACTCCAGGAGTGAGGGGGACACACCAGGTCCAGTGACAGACAGCTCAGGAGGCTAATGTCAAACTAAGTTTTTAATATCATCTGCGGGAGTCTGATGGGAAGGGACAGTGCTGGGCAGGCCCACCCCCCATGCAAAGGGTGCTATTCATCCCAAAGCCCAGGGCCCCAGGGACTCCTTGCGTGTGTCCCAGGGGTGTGGGCAAGGTGGGTTCCTGCCGGCCCGGGGCCTCACTCGGGAGGGGGCCAATTTCCCATCTCGTCCATCTCTTCCAGGAGCAGATGCTGCAGGCAGACACAGGTGAAAGAAAAGAGTCCCTGCTCTGCATCCCAGAACCTTCCATCCACGCTCCCCCACATCACCTGGGCCACCTTTTCCAAACCTTTCCCACCACCCCAAAGCTGGCCCAGGTTCACAACCGTAGTGTAGAAATAACTGCTCAGTTCCTTGGAAGCTAGAGACCCCCACAGTTCCTCCCTTCCCTTGGGCCTCTGTCTTGGGGGCTCTCCATACTTTCCGGTAGCTGAACAGAGCTTCAGCTGCGTTAATGAACCACCCTCCCCCGCCATCCCTGATATTCCCCAAAAGCTGAGGGGCCAGCTCTCTCCTCCTTATGAAGTGTCCCTAAGGGCAGAGGAGGAGAAAGTGTGGTGGGAGATGAGAAGTTGAAACACCCACCCCAGGAGGTGCAGAGGCCGTAGCTCTAACCCACAAAGGGGACTTGGTGCCCCACATGCACTGTCTCCTGGTGTTGGCAGTGCTAGCCCAGGACTGTGAGCCCAGGACAGGAAGGGCAGGCAGGCTCACGAGGCCCCAGAGGAGGACAGATCCCAGCTTGTGTGGGTAGGGATGTGGGGGAGTCAGGCTCCTGGGACTTGGTGTGTGGGCCGGCTTAGGACAGCCTCAGTGCCCGGCAGGTATGAATTCCTGGCCAAGTCAGCAATTGTCCCCACCGTGGAGCCTGCAGAGTCCTGCTGTACAGCCCTCCAGAGTGGAGGTGACACAGCAGGATGGTCTCTGGCTCTTCCCTTTTGTGAACCACAGAGCGGCAGGGCAGACAGTGCACTGAGTCACAGAGGAAGATGAGAGGACGGAAGCTGACTCGGCACTGGCACAGATGATGTGTGGTTGCTCCCCAGAGCCTGTGTGTGTCTGTGGGCCTCGGTGTGAGTGAGAGAGAGCAGAAAAGAAGACGTATCTCTCAGGTGCCTAGCCCACCTTGACAAACTTCCTGGTCTGTAATTCCAGCACTGAGGAGGCAGAGGCAGGAGGAACAGAGGCCCAAGGCCAGTCCCTGCTACATAGAGGGGCTAGCCTGGGCTACAAGAGAACCAGTCAGAACAAAACAGAGACAATAACAGTGTGTCTGTGTGTGTGCTGTGTGTCTGTCTGTGTCCATCTCTGTGTATGTGTGTGCCTGTGTGCGTCTCTGTACATGTATCTCTGTGTGTATCTGTGTGTCACTGTGTGTGTCTGTGTGTGTATGTCTGTGTGTGTGTCTCTGTGTATGTGTGTGTGTCACTGTGTGTTTCTGTGTGTGTCTGTGTGTGTGTGTCACTGTGTGTGTGTCTGTGTACGTCACTGTGTCTGTGTGTATCTGTGTGTGTCTGTGTGTATGTGTCAGTGTATGTGTGTGTCTGTGTGTCTGTCTGTGTGTGTGTGTGTGCCTGACTATACTCCCAAAAAGAGGGTAGCCTCTCAGAGCTTCCCCTATAAGAATCCAGGCAATGGGGCTACAACCAGGGTGGTGTGAGATGGGGGCCCTCACCCACTTTGATGAGTTAGTGGGTCAGATGGGCATCCAGGCATACCTGGCCGTCCACCATGCCGGCCTCCTCTAGAGTGATATCTGGCCGGGTCAGCAGCTCCCGGCCCTCTGGGCTGCCCACCTTCCAGAGGCGGGACTCTCGTTGCACTGCCAGAATCTTCTTTAGCTCTGACTCCACGAAACCTTTGAGGCAAAGAGATGGGCTGTGGGCTGCGGACACATCTGGTCTCTCCTCCTGGCACGTCGCCCCTAGTACCCACGGACCTGGTTTCCTGAAATGCTAACGGCAGGGTGGGGAGGCTGGTCCCCAGGAAGATCGGGATGAAATGCTAGGACTTTCAGCTCAAGAGGTTGAGGCAGGAGGATCGCAAGTTCAAGACTAGCCAGACAACTTGGCAATAATGTCTACGACATAAATAATAAATCCCTCAGACCCCAAACTCTGTGAGATGCTTAAACCCTAACCCTGAGTACAAGGAGCCAGTGGCCAAACCCTGACTGCTGGCCACAGGCACGGTGGAGCGACTGAAGCTTGGGATCAGGGTCTGAAGGGAAGGACACTGTGGTCACACTAGGCTGCTCAGCTGACTGGTGTACGAGTAAACAAAGTCACACATCTGACATGACCAAGCGTGCCGGAGAAATGGAGTTTGTGATCCCTGTATTCCCAGAGTGTGGGGCAGGCAAGGCCCAGGAAGTCTCAACCGCGCCCCATTCCTTCTCAGCTCTGTGGTCTGGGTACCTGCAGCCAGCCAGCCACGGCCTCTCCCACACTTTGTTTCCCTGGGCTCTTCCTACAGTGGGGATGGGAGGCAACTCCTGGACAGAGCACACCAGACACCTTCACCAACTGCCGGAGACGAGGTCCCGGCTCTGTCATTAGTGGTTGAGTGGTCTGGTAAGTACCCTGACCCTACAGTGTTCAGTTCTGCTCTTGGACAGTGATACTGGCATCCACTGTAGAAATGTCAATTTGCCTTTTTTTTTATAAAGATTTATTAAGGTTCTAGAGAGATGACTCAGAGGTTAAGAGCACTGACTGCTCTTTCAGAGGTTCTGAGTTCAATTCCCAGCAACCACAGGGTGGCTCACAGCCATCTATACCCTCTGGTGCCCTCTTCTGGCATGCAGACACACATGCAGACAGAGCACTCACATTACATAAAATAAAATGTTTTTAAGAATATTTATTTATATGAGTGCTCTTTTGCATGTACACCTGCATGCCAGAAGAAGGCATCAGATCCCAGTATCAACGGTTGTGAGCTACAACACTGAATTCAAATCCCAGTGGTTGCTGGGAATTGAACTCAGAACCTCTGAAAGAGCAGCCAGTGCTCTTGGCCGCTGAGCCATCTCTCCAGCCCATCAATTCACATTTTAAAAGAATGGCCCCAGTAATGGCTATGTAAACATAAACAATATTTGGCGAGTATTTTTTTCTGGTTTTTCAAGACAGGGTTTCTCTATGTAGCCTTGGCTGTCCTGGACTCACTTTGTAGACCAGGCTGGCCTCAAACTCACAGTGATCCACCTGCCTCTGCCTCCCGAGGGCTGGGATTAAAAGACATGCGCCACAACCACCCAGCTAGGAGTATTATGCTACTGTTGTTTTTACTATTATTTATTTATTTTTGGTTTTTCAAGACAGGGTTTTCCTGCTGGGCATGATGGCACACACCTTTAATCCCAGCACTTGAGAGGCAGAGGCAGGCGGATCCTATGAGTTTGAGGCCAGCCTGGTCTACAAAGTGAGTCCAGGACAGCCAAGGCTACATGGAGAAATCCTGTCTTGAAAAACCGAAAAAAAAAAAAAAGACAGGGTTTTTCTGTGTAGCCGTGGCTGTCCTGGAACTCACTTTGTACACCAGGCTGGCTTTGAAGTCACAGTGGTCTGCCTGCCTCTGCCTCCCGAGTGCTGGGTTGTTTTTTTAATGTATGTATCTGTGCATAGATGCCTATGGAAGGCAGAAGAAGGTGTTGGGGCCTCTGGAGCTGGAGTCACAGGCCTGTGAGCAGCCTAACACAGTGCTGGGAACTGAACCAGGGTCCTTGGTAAGAGCAACAAGTGCTCTCAACTGCTGAGGCCTCTCCAGCTCTCCAGGCCTAAAGAGGCAAGCGCTATAGCACTGCTAAGCAATGCAGAAACCAGGCTTGGAGGTGCCATCTCTCCAAAGCACTTTGAAGCCCCGATTCTCTGGTGGGAGCCTCAGGTGGGGGGTGGGGGGGTGGGGGGGTGACTGAGTGGTCCCTCTCAGTCCTCACTAGGCCTGGAGGTCAACAGAGCAGCCATTTAAAAGTTGCCATCGTAGGTCTTCTGCTGCCACCTAGTGGTCAAAGCTGTGTCACACCTAAGCCACTGGCCAAAGCTGGCCGCCTTTCCAGTGGTGGTGTCAACTTACCCACTGTGTCGGTGGATCTGAACATCTTCTGCAGCGGTGACGGGAAGGCGGCGGCACGTGGGGCACACAGCTTTGAGGCAGCTCTCCTCTTCCTCAGCTTCCTCTCTCTCCCCTTTCTCCTCATGGGGCAAGCCGTCCTTGAGAGGAAACTGAGGCATACCTGGTCTCTGAGCCTGTGAAAGGGGTCAGGACTATAGGCCCATGTCCTTTCCTCCCCAAACCAGGAAACAAGCGGGGGTAGTTCCCAGAAGGTCAAGAGGGAGAGTTTCCCCAGACAGTGGGGGTGGGGAGAGGGAAGGAGGGGCCAGCCCCACTGACCTTGGCCATAGCTGACTTATGGAACTGCTTGTACAAGCCAAGGAGATAGTTCCACGGGGTGGATCCTGGCTTGCAAGAGGTCAGTCTGAGGTCTCCTGTGGAGTAGTGACCACTGAGGCTGGCAGCAGGTGGGTAGGCGCCAGTCTCAGAGGGACGGTTAGAAACAGACCATGGCGTGTGAACACATGAGTCCAGGGAACCGCAGCTTGGGTCCTCAAGCTTGGCAGCAGCCTCCTTTGCCTACAGACCCATCTTGCTATTCCCTGGTCTTGGTATTTCTTCGTGATTTTTGTTGTCGTGTTTATGTTGTTGTTGACTGAACGTCATGAAAGCCCCAGCATCAAGCTCTGCTATGTAGCTAAGGCTGGCCTTGAACTCTTGACCTGTGCAGCCTCCACCTCATGGGATTCCAGGTGTGTGCTGCTGTTCTTAGTTTTGTTGTTGCTATTACTTTCCTTGTTGAGAGAAGTTTGTCACTACAACGTTGGGCTGACCTTTAAACTTGTGGCAGTCCTCCTGCCTGCCTCTAAGCGCTGGGACTAGAACTGCGTCACTGCACCTGGCTCTGCCCTGTTTTACTGAAGGCCTACTGTGTGCCAGAACCCATGTAGGCCTTGAGAAAAAAAAAAAAGCACCTCCCTGATCCTTGCAAGGTGCCTCAGAGACCAATGTTATTTGCCTTTCATTTTATAGATGAGGAAAGTGGGGGCCACTGCCATACAACTTGATGTGGAGGAAGTGGGGTTCAAACCTCAGAGTCTGTCTCATGTCCTGCTGGGATCCCCACCCCAAGAGGCCCTCCAGGAGAAGTGTCCATTTTCTGTTCTCCCTCTCCCCTCCTCACCCCCACCGCACACTTACCAATCTCAATTAGGGAGTGCCCCTCCTCTTCCTCTTTGGCGAAGGCCCCAGGGGTAAATGCCAATGGTCCAGGAACCCACTGCAGGCATCCTTGCTCTGCCTCCAGGGTCTGGGCAAAGCGTCCCCTAATGCCAAAGCACAGTCAGGTGGTGCGTTCAGGGGTCCAAGGCTGGACTGCCTCAGGTCTCTCCCAGGCCCCTGCTCTGTTCCCTAACAAAGGGGTTTCCTACCACTGCTGAGGTATAGAGGAAGTAGGGCAAGGGAGCTGGGCACCTTTCGCACCGGGAGTGGCTTTGAAGACCAGTGAGAGAAAGCCGTGGAGAGTGGGAGGACTGGCCTCTAAAAGAAGCCGAGAGCAGCCTTCTCCAGCACGCTGGAGCCTTTGTCATCTGTTACTGTTTTGTTGTCATTTGGTTTTTATTTTTTCTTTTTCTTTCTTTCTTTCTTTTTTTTTTTTTTTTGTGTGTGTGTTTGTTTTTTGTTTTTCGAGACAGGGTTTCTCTGTGTACCCTTGGCTGTCCTGAACTCACTTTGTAGACCAGGCTGACCTCGAACTCACAGAGATCCGCCTGCCTCTGCCTCCTGAGTGCTGAGATTAAAGGCGTGCGCCACCACTGCCCAGCTGTGTCATTTGGTTTTTCAAGGAAGGGTTTCCCTGGGTAGCCCTGGCTGTCCTAGAAACTAGCTCTGAAGACCAGGCTGGCCTCAACCTCAGAGATCGACCTGCCTCTACCTGCAGAGAGTAAAGAAAGGCGTGTGCCACCCTCACCTCACTGTTGTGGTTTTATTGTGCTGGGGATTAGACCCAGGGCCTAGGTCAAGCTAGGCAGTGGGCTACCCCAAGCCACAGGTGTGTGCTCTCTCGCTCTCTCGCTCTCTCGCTCTCTCTCTCTCTCCACCCCCCATCTCTCTCTCCCTCTCTCTGGTTTTTGAGACAGGGTTTCTCTGTGTAGCCTCGGCTGTCCTGGACTCGTTTTTGTAGACCAGGCTGGCCTCCAACTCACAGTGATCCTCCTGCCTCTGCCTCCCGAGTGCTGGGATTAAAGGTGTGCGCCACCACATCAGGCCCAGCTCTCTCTTTCATCTTTGGTTCTCAACCCACACACCCTCCAGCCACTCCTCACACCCCGCATCTGCTGAGCCCCCCCCCCTTGGTCCCCTCACACCCCCCTATCTGCTTAGTCCTCCCCCCTCCCCTCATACCCCCATCTGCTGAGCCCTCCCCCCTCCCCTCACACCCCCATCTGCTTAGCCCTCCCCCATCCCCTCATACCCCCCATCTGCTTAGCCCTCCCCCCATCCCCTCACACCCCCCATCTGCTGATCCCTCCCCCCTTGGTCCCCTCACACCCCCCTATCTGCTTAGTCCTCCCCCCTCCCCTCACACCCCCCTATCTGCTTAGCCCTGCCCCCTTGGTCCCCTCACACCCCCTTATCTGCTTAGCCCTCCCCCCCACCCCGTCCCCTCACACCCCCTACCTGCTGAGCCCTCACCCCCCCCCCTTGGCACTGGATTCCTCAATCATGACTTTCACTACCTAGGACCCATCACCCCAGCCCTTCCCCATCCATGGGCCTCCTGCTCTATCTGAATCACGCTGCCCCTCTCCACCACTCGCCCCCCCACCAGTTCCCGTTTCCCCCGCCCAGTTTCCCCCTCCCCAGCCTCTCACCTATCTGAGGCTCCAGAGGCCTCCCCTGCTTGTTCTTCCCTCTCTTTCTTCTCCGACAGGTGCCCCAGAACCTCTTTAGGGACTGATGTTACCTCGACACCCTGGGCCCTGAGTTTCAGGACATCCTTGGGGATGAGGGTCTGGGACCCCATGTCCCCAGTGCCCAGCCCAAAGGCATCGTGCAGCGGCAGGTTTGAGGGAGCTGCAGAGGGGACCTTGGGTACCATGGCACGCAGCCGCGTCTCCCTCTTCCCATGACTTCCGTGGCGGCCCATCCTGGGGGACACAACATCCTGCTCCTTTGAGGGGCTGGGCCGGCTCCTGGTCAGGGGCCTGCTGGAGCTCTTAGAACTGCCCTTACTCCCCACCAGGCTTCGCAGAAAGCGCAACATCGAGGTGTAGCCCAAGATCCTTGACCGTGACCGTGACCGAGGGGTCCGAGCCTGGGCCGCCATCCTGAGAGGGACCCTGACTCAGGGAGCAGTCATGGCAGCCAGCCCCAGGCCCAACTGCTAATAGAAACCTCCAGTTGGAAACTTCCAAGAGTTCTAGAAGGCACAGGAGAGGTGGGGGTGGGGGAGGAGTAACTGAAGGCTGGGGGCGGGGCTTCGGGGCGGGGCTTCTGGTGGGCGTGACGGGTGGGGTGGGCTGCAGAAAGGAGGGAAGAGGGTGCTGGGAGCCGACTGGGGTCCAGTTCAGCAGGGGCAGGCTGAGCATGGAGGGAAGCTGACACGGAGAAAAGCTGCACCCCCAGGTGGTGGAAGCCTGCCTGAGGACAGACAGGGGAGACTGGGAGGGCACAGGACTCCACACCCTATCTCTCTGGAGTTGATTCTGTCCTTGAGATCGGTCCCTGAAGCCTGGGAGCTTGCAGGGGTTTAGGTGGCAGCGCAAATTCTGAGTCTCCGGCTCCTTTCTTTTCAGGTGTCAGGGAGCACAGGCTGGCCTCTGTTTCATGATCCTCCTGCCTCAGCCTCCTGAATGCTGGGCCTGCAGGTCTGCACCACCAACCTCAGTTCTGTCCTGAGTTTTTGTTTTTGTTTTTTGAGACAGGGTTTGTCTGTGTAGCCTTGGCTGTCCCAGACTCGCTTTGTAGACCAGGCTGGCCTCGAACTCACAGCCATCCGCCTGCCTCTGCCTCCCGAGTGCTGGGATTAAAGGTGTGCGCCACCACGCCTGGTGCCATCCTGGTTTTTGTTGCTGTTTCTGTTTTGCTTTTCACTAGACGGAGAAGAGATGGAAGCTGGGGGCCTGGCATCAGAGACGGGAAAAGCAGCGGACAGAAAGCCTTTGCTGCGGCTAGGACACGGGACAGAGGATGCGGGCCAGCTGCTCCCAGGCTCGGCCCTCCTCGGGACCTTCCTCCAGGCTGCAGCCTCCTCCTCGTCTGCATCCGGCGGCCGTCAAGCAAGTTCCTGTAGAGGGAGCTCATCTCTGCCGGGAGCCGCTGGCTCCTCTATGGTCACAAAGTCGCGAGGTTTCCTGGGCCAAGACAACCCAAGGCGGCATCCAGACACCGTGAATTCACGGACGCCGGTTTCCCGCGAGTCCGGCCTGAAACCTTGCCCCTGGAAGGAGCCAGCGGGCCCCCCGCCCCCGATCTTTGTCTTCAGACCGCTGAGCCGTTCCACATCTGGAGCAGAGTCCAGCAGGTACACCGGCAGCCAGTGCCAAACTCCATCTTTTCTTAATCCTGGCAGCTCTGGCCCAGGGTGGGGCAGAAAAGCCCCATCAGGAACAGAGAGGAGGGAAACCTTGGAGTGGGTTCCCTGGGTGGTCCCTAGAGCCATGTTGGAGGCCTAATCCAAACAGGGCCACCTCCGGCTGAACACCAGAAAGCTCGGCCCATCATGCCTAAGGCTCTGGGGGCCCTGGATGCAACTGGGACTCAAGCTATCTGGAAGCTGGGGAGGGTCAAGGTCACAGATGATGGCCCCCGCCCCCTGCTGTTCCAGGACCACCACACCTACCCCACCCCAGACCGAGGTCTCGCCCAGAGGTTGGTTCTGGGAAGCATGCATCCCGGGCCCCCGCAAGTGGGTGTAATAGGAAGTCAAGGCCCCTTGGATGAGGGTCAACACTGTAAGGGGCTGTTCTGAGACTCCGCCTGCTCTGCAACACTGAGCCTCCGGGGTGGTTTTCTGGGGAGATCTGGATGGAGTCTGTATCCTCTGGCCCTGCTGGCCTGGGTTACAGAGTAACAGGAAGAGCACCCTATTCCCTAAGGGGATGTTGGGTTAAAAAAAAATATGCCAAGTTGAGTGCTGTCTTAATGAGACCTCACCTCAGGGAGGAGGATAGGAGGGTCTGTCTGTCTGCTCAGTCTGTCTGTCACTGAAGGGGAAGGTCTAGGGGAGCTAGTCCTCCCCCACCTCTTTCCAGAGAGCTCTTGAGTAACTTAAAAGAAAAAGAGTCTCCACCCTGAGCTGAGGAGAGGTGAGCATGGGTGCTCAGCCCCAAGCCTGTATGGGGCTGGTGTGCTTGGCCCTGGGTGGCTCTGTACCCTCTTCAGTGATGGTGTGTGTGTGTGTGTGTGTGTGTCACTTCCTGAAATGGGGGAGGCAGCTTAGAAAGAGTGGGACTCTAGAAAGGGGTGCAAACTGAAAGTGAAAGGCTTCGCCTCAGGAAATAACTGTCGACACCAGCAGCGGCCAAGCCTGGCCAAAGAAGAAAGTGGGTTTGGGCATGGCGTGGAGGAGAGCACCTGAATAGCAGCGCGCCAGGCTCTGAGGCAGGGGGATCAAGGGGCGCCAGGCCTTCCTGGGGCTGCTCAGGGAGAACGTGGATCAAACGCAAATAAATAAATAGGTACATCATAAACTAACATGCAAAAGAAAACACAGCTGGCACCGAAGAAGAGCAGAGTGTGGTGAGGTGTGTGGTGTGGGACAGGGTGGGGAGGCTGCGAGCGGTCCCTCGGGGTAGGAATGTAGCTCACTGGTGAAATGCATGTTCAGCACTCACAAAGTCCTGGGTGTGGTTGGTGCACACCTGTAATCCCAGCACTCAATAGTGGAGGCAGGAGGACCCTTCTCTGCCTCATACTCAATTTGTGGCCAGAGCGGGCTACAGGAGTCTCAAAAAAAAAAAAAAAAAAAAAAAAAAAAAAAAAAAAGCCATCTAGGCCAGTGAGATGGTTTAGCAAGGGGCTTTTGCCAAGCATGACAACCCCAAATTCTACCCCTAAACCTGTCCTCTGACCTGCGTGTGTGTGTGTGTGTGTGTGTGTGTGTGTGTGTGTGTGTGTGTGTGTGTGTGTGTGTGTGTTAAAGGGGCTGGAGAGATGGCTCAGCAGTTAAGAGCACCGGCTGCTCTTCCAGAGGACCCAGGTTCAATTCTCAGCACCCACATGGCAGCTCACAGCTGTCTGTAACTCCAATTTCAGGGGATGGGACGCCCTCACAGAGACAGACATACAGGCAGAGCACAGTACACATAAAGTAAACAAAGCATTTAAAAAACAAAACAAAACTTCCGCAAGAGAAACATGTTTTCTCTGGCCATCTGGCCAGGCACTTGTTTCTTTCTGCCCTTACGTTGTGGAAATTTTCTTTCTTTCTTTCTTTCTTTTTCTTTTCTCTTATTAAAACTGGATCTCACTATATAGGCTTGGCTGTCCTGGAACCTGTATATAGAACAAACCAGCCTAGAACTCGATTTCTCCCGAGTGCTGGGATCAAAGTTTGCCCCACCGCAGCCAGTAACGGGACCGTTTAGCACACAGCACAGCACCAGCTGTGGGGATGTGGCCTCTGGAGGAAGGCCTTCATGGCTGGGAGGTGGCCGGCTGAGGAAGGGTCGGGGAGCCTGAGAAACAGCTTCTCACTGTCCAGGACTGAGGGAAAGGGGACCCGAGGGCCTTCATGCTAAGGCTGTGCCATGGCTCCCCAAGGCCTTGACCTCACTTGGTCTCGGCCTGGCTTCCTTAACAGTTCTTGTGTCTCCCCTGAAGGGTTGTAACCTGGTGCCCCTAGGGGATACCGCCAGGCCCCCAAGGTGGCAGAATTTTAGTCCCAGAGAACTGCAGGGTCTTCTGGCAGCAGAGGAGGAGGGGGAGGCCCTCACTGTGTGACCAGGGAACCTTTCTGGTAGTCTGCAGCCAAATGCCCACCCCCTCACCCCGCTGCTCCTGTGCTTAATCTCTCTCTCTCTTTCTCTCTCTCTCTCTGTCTCTCTGAGTTAGGGTCTCACTGTGTACCCTGGCTATTCTGGACCTCTCTCTGTAGACCAGGCTGGATTCCAACTCAAAGACCCTGGTGCCTCTGCCTCCTGAGTGCTGGGATTAAAGTCATACGCCACCATGCCCAGCCTCATCTCTGTTTTTTCTCACCTGTCTCTGCAGGTGACAGTGCTCTCCACCAAGATTTGAGAGATGGCATCTGGACAAGGACCAGGACCTCCGAGGGAGGGCTGTGAGGAGTCCCCCTCCCCTTCTGGTAAGGGTCCCCCTGCCCCTCAACATCCCATAAGCACCAGGGAGAGACGGGCATGGGAGTGGTGTGCAAAGGTGGGGGGGAGGGAGGCAGAAGAGCCAGGCCTGGGTGCTGCATCCCTGCAGTGGGAGAAAGAAGGAAGTGACCTGTCTTATCACAGTCAGGTCTGTGAACAGGGTATGCCATTAGCGTGAACTCGGGGCAGGAAGTGAGATGACTGCCCTTTCTGCTTTTCTCAAGTGGTTGGGTGGGGAGGTCAGGCTGGTCCCTGGACTTGGGGTTCACATCCCGGGTCTGTGTGAGCTGGGTGTGGTAGCTCATATCTGCCATCCCGCCCAGTCTGTTGTCCAGAATGAATTCCAGGCCAGCCTGGGCTAGAGAGAGGCAGATTGAGACCCTGTCTAGAATGAAAACATCGCGCACTCCTTTATTCCCAGCACGAGTCAGGCAAAGACAGGAGGAGCTTTGTGAGTTTGAGGCCAGCCTGGTCTACAAATGGATTTCTTAGCTTGCCTCGGCTACAAATCAGGACCTTGTCTCAAAAAATGACAGCTCTTTCTGGGCCCAAGATGCCCCATCTCAGTTTGGTTTCCTCCTGTTTCCTACACTCTAAGGACTGGGGACTGCACCCGCCGGAGAGTACAGGAGCCCAGCTCTGGGTGTCTGCAGCAACGCTCTTCAGAAGAGCAGATGGATAGAGTGAGGGTGCATCACAGGGGGGCTTATCAGATTGGGGCACATGATGTCAGTCCAGTGAAGGGAAGGTGAGGACCTGCTAGCTGCTTAGTCCCCAAGGCACAAACCTCAGCAGTCTCAGCCCTGGAGGATTCCTAGACAGCCCTGGGCCTTAGCTCACAGCAGAAGGCCAAGGCAGCCGGGTTCTGATAACAGCAAAAGCAGCAACATAGGTAGAGGTGCTTAGTCACAGGCAGTGAGGTGGGCAGGCAGTGAGATGGACAGGCAGTAGGGGAGGGCAGGCAGTGAGATGGGCAGACAGTGAGGGAGAGCAGGCAGTGGGAAGGGCAGACAGTAAGGGAGGGCAGGCAGTGAGGTGGGCAGGCAGTGAGGTGGGCAGGTAGTGGGGAGGGCAGGCAGTGGGGAGGGCAGGCAGTGAGGTGGACAGGCAGTGGGGAGGGCAGACATGAGGGAGGGCAGGCAGTGAGATGGGCAGACAGTGAGGGAGGGCAGACAGTGAGGTGGGCAAGCAATGGCACCAGCACTGGAAGGTGTGCTCTCTGTGGGAAAGGCCCTTCCTTCCTCAGTCCTTCTGGGAAAACACTCTCAGACCTGCCCAGAGATGACTTGTAGATTCCAGACCTGTGATTTGGACAAGATGAACAGCTCCACCCTGACACTCCAGCTGCATGGCTTGGCCACCTGTGCCTCCGTTTCCCCATGTGTAGCCTGGAGCTCATTCACACACTAGGACTAACTTTCTGGAGGACTGAGTGACCACACTGGCGGGACACCATGGGGAGCGCTGTGTGCCCGTGAGGGGCTGGAGGGCATGTGAGGATGTGAGCGCTGAAAGGGGGGCGCTGGGGACTGCTTTCTCTTGCTGACTCCCAGCTCCGACCCTCAGAACAGCAGGTCGCCCAGGACACAGAGGAGGTCTTTCGAAGCTACGTTTTTTACCTCCACCAACAGGAACAGGAGACCCAGGGGGCGGCTGCCCCTGTGAACCCCGAGATGGACAACCTGCCCTCAGAACCCAACAGGTAAGCTCTAGCCGGGGCACTGCTCTAGGGTCCCTTGGGGTCTGTCTTCCTGTCATCACTCCCTTCTCAGAGTGGCTTCTTGCCCGAATCTGCAACCCTATGTCCTTTCAAGACATGTCTGCCCTCTGTCCTGTCTACAAGCACTGTCAGGGACCTTCCGAGAGGGGTCGGGTAAAAGTCTGCCCCGCCCCCACCCCAGGAGAATCCCTCTGCCACCAGCCTGGCTCCCAGTGCAGACTTGGCACTCTCCGCCTCTCATCCCAACAGTGTCTTGGGCCAGGTGGGTCGGCAGCTCGCCATCATCGGAGATGACATTAACCGGCGCTACGACACGGAGTTCCAGAATTTGCTGGAACAGCTTCAGCCCACAGCCGGGAACGCTTATGAGCTCTTCACCAAGATTGCCTCCAGGTACTGGGTCATGGCTCCCTGGCTGGGGCATGTGTCAGGGCGAAGGATCCCCACCCGCCACCTCCTTTCTGGGCCCCACTCACCCCGCTTTGCACACAAGCCTGTGTTTCTCAGGAGCTCTGGCACCAACAACTAGTGCCCTCGGGTGGAGATGTCCCCAAGAGCCTTGCAGCCCAGCTGTGACATGCCGAAGATGGTTGGGCCACCAACTTGTGTCAACTGGGATTTGATGCCATCTAAAAGGCCACCTGATGCTGAGGCTACGTCCTAGCTTGCCACTGGCCACCCCACTGTGAAACACACCTTAAGTTGGTGCTGCCACTTTCAAACCATATCCAAGTTGGTTTGAGTTTTGTTGTTTGATTTGGGGGTTTTTTGTTTTTTGTTTTTAGTTTGGTTTTGGTTTTGGCTTTTTGCCTGCACACGTGTGTGCCTGGTGCCCTGAGCGGCCAGAAGAAGATGGCTTCTGGGGCTGGACTTAGAGGGAGCTGTGAGCCACCGTGTGGGCAATGGGAATCAAACCCGGGTCCTCTGGAAGAGCAGCCAGCACTCTTAACTGATGAGCCACCTCTCCAGCCCCTTATTGTTTTTGAGATAGGGTCTCATGTAGCCCAGGCTGGCCTTGAACTATTGATCCTCGCATCTCGGCTCCCAAGTGCCAGGATCATGGGCGTGTGCCACCAGGCCTAGCTATAGTCACTGTTCTTTCCCTGAACCGGGAGGGGGACAGATGTAAAGGTGACAAGAGGGGTAGAAGCAGGCAACAGGTTTGAGATGACTGCTCAGAGCTGGCATGTCCTATCCCTGTCCTGAGCCAGGCCCCACCCCGTGCCCCTGTGACTTTGGGATCTGTCTTAATCTCTCTTGTGCTTTTCTCTCTGCTGTCCCTCGGGCTGCCAGGCCAGCAGCAACATTCACAGGTAACCTCCCTGCCACCTTGTCTGCTCACACTCCCCTCTTTGGGCCCTCTACACCAGTGGCAGCCAGCTCAGCTCATCGCCCCGTCAGCCTTCTCCTTTCGTAGGAAGCCAGGCTCTTCCTGATTGGCAGCCAGGCTAAGGCAGACTTTCTGACCTGGGCTGGCAGCCCAACTGTTTAGCTTCCCAGCTTGGGGGAGGGGGTAGAGGAGAAAGGGAAGGCACCAGCTCTCAAGGTGGCTCACCATGACCTCTGGAACCCTCTGCCCACAGCCTGTTTAAGAGCGGCATCAGCTGGGGCCGTGTGGTGGCTCTCCTGGGCTTTGGTTACCGCCTGGCCCTATACGTCTACCAGCGTGGTTTGACCGGCTTCCTGGGCCAGGTGATTTGCTTCTTGACTGATATCCTACTGCGCCATTATATTGCCAGATGGATCGCGCAGAGAGGAGGCTGGGTGAGTGAGTGCCTGAGGTTGGGGCAGCCCCCTTGCTGCTGGGGCTGCCCAGCCACTCTGTAACCCACCCTCTTTTCTCCTGACAGGTGGCAGCCCTCAATTTTCGTAGAGACCCCATCCTGACTGTAATGACAATTTTTGCTGTGGTTCTGTTGGGCAAATTCGTGGTACATAGGTTCTTCAGATCCTGACTCCAGGGAAGCCCTCTGAGGCCTCGGCCAGGATGCTTGCCTGGGCTTCAGCCTAAACTTCTCCCTACCCCGTGCCTGCAACAGTCCTCTCCTTCCTCCAAGAACAGACGCTTTAGCAAATGGGCATTCCAGCTTTGGAGAACCACTGCCCAGGGGTCCTCGAGGCAGCATAAGTACCCCAACATTACATGGTGCTACTGGAACCCATTCTATTGAGAGGGGGCTGACTGATGCCCTGGAGGGTCTAGAGGCTGGCAGTGCTTCCCAGGAAGTTGTTAATGGTTTTGCTTTTTTTTATACTACCCTTTGGATACAATGCCCCACCCCACTACCCTCTTTTCCTCCACCGTGCCCAAAGTCAACATTGAGGGCCTGGGGACCAGTGGTTCTAATCTGCATCCCCAGGACACCTCCCACGTTGGACGCCTGGAACTTGAGAGAGGACAGGAGGGCAGGCCCCGCCCTCCCTACACTGCCTTCCAGGAATAGGGCCGGCTGCAGATGTATATGACCTCCTCGGTCCCCACCCCTGTTCCACCTTCCCTCCCCACTTCCCTCTCCCCTCCCCCACTTCCATTTTTGCCTTTGTGGCTGGACTCTCAGGGATTCTGAGCCCAGAGTGAGGGTGGTGAGAGTTCAGATCACAGCTGTCTGAACCCCTTCATCAAGGCCCTCCAAACCTCCGTCCCTTCCTGACATCCCAGTTTTCACCCATCCCCTGACCTAAGGACCACCGCTCCTAACCTTCTGGGGCGGCGAGGGGGGCCCATAACTGATTACTAAGCCTCTGACTCAGTCGTTTTGGCGGGAGAAGGGGTGGGTACTCATTTGGAGGTGTCCGTGCTAGGGTAGAACTACGTCAGCAGGGGCGATTGTGGATCTGGGTGCAGTGTGACCCCCTGGAGCCTGTGAATACTTGAACCCCACTACCACCCATGTCCCTTGTCTGCCTAGGCCCTCCTTGGGTGGGTGGGGGGGTGTCTTCTCTATCTTGCACAACATAGGGATAAGGGGAGAGAAAATTCTTGATTAAGCCAAATGCAGGGAGGGAAGGCGGATGGGTCCCCCACCTCACCCTCTGACTGTGTCTGGAAATAAACTGTGCAATCCTCCCAACACCCCACCTGGCATTTTTATACCCTGCTACCCCTCCTAAGCTGGACCTCGGGAGGCTGAGCACATCGGTGCAGGCCTGGATCCATACCACTCAACCGCTTACACGGAAATTGCAAACGCCTGGGCATGACACTGAGGGTGGTTGGAAAACCAGAGAAAACCCCAGGCAGACGTCGTGGCAGCCTGCCAGTCTTTTAGTGCTTACCTGCATGTATGATGGGGCACATGTGCCACTGTGTGTGTGTGTGTGTGTGTGTGTGTGTGTGTGTGTGTGTGTGTGTGAGAGAGAGAGAGAGAGAGAGAAGAGAGTCTGGGACCCCTTGGCTGGGGAGCCAAATGGGCAGGTATACTGCTCTGAGTACTGAGGGAGCCACAAGCCCACACCGGCCCTAAAGTCTCTTTTTCACACTCAGCTCTGCCTAGGACATAATGTTCCCTCTCCCCCGTTCCCAATGTCCCCACAAACACACACACACACAGAGCGTTTTTGATCCTAGGCGTTTTGATCTCGCATGGAGCCCCTACAGAGAGGCAGCCAGGGGGGATAAAAATAACAAGCTGGGGGCGTTGAAATGTTCCAAAATTCACAAAGATTCCTTTTTCCTTCAGTCCTGGGCACCCCGGTTTGTGTTTTTGACACCCTCCCCTGCCCTGGTGAAGCTGCACTTTCACTGCCCGGCTTGGCTCTCTGAGCCCTCCCCCCCACTTCGGTATGCCCACAGGTGCTGGAAGAGTACAACCGCCACCCCGAGCTCAAAGCCAAGACTTAGGGCGCATGGAGCAGGGTTTGTACTGAGAACTTGTATGTGATGGGTGCGTGCATTAGATTCCCACCTTGCAGAAAAGCAGGTGACATTACTTAGAGTCATACGGGTAGCAAAAATGCATGGAGCTAGAACTCACCACAAGGTTACTGGCTCGAGGTTTTACCTGGAGGCAGGAGGGGTGGGGGTTGGTCTCTGGCCTCGCGAGCCACGGATTTAGGTGGACAGAATGTCATGGCAACTCTCTGGTCCTCCCTGGGAGGGCGACGGACAGAAGGCAAGGGTGCTGCCCGAATCCAAGATGGCCGTCGAGGCTTCACAGGAGCATGCGTACCCTTTTGTGGGTGGAGCCTGGCAGCTAAGTTTTTCTGCCTTCTCTTGGGTTTGGAAGCCTAGGGTAAGGAGGCTGTAATTTCCACCTGCAAGGAAGGTGAGCGGCCAGGTTTGTGGCTTTGGCTTCTCTGGCCTCCTCCACACCTATCAAGACGAAGCTCCCCCACACCTGACTCCCAGTTACTTTCCGGAGTTGCCCAAACTAGGGGGCGAGAAGTTAGGAGGGGTAGCAGACGAAAAAGGCTGAGAGGCTGCTGGGCGCAGATGGACGCCGCAGGTGCGCTGGTTAAATCGAGAGCAGCGCTCCTACGCTTCAACATTTGTGGGTCTCCTGAAACCGTGCCTTCTTTGCACCAGATACATCTGGACTTCAGGAGGCTACATTAGCGAGTTTGAGGTCAGCCTGAGTGACGCTGAGACTGTTTAAAAAACAAAACAAAACAAAACACATTTTAGGTCACTAGGTCATTAGTTATCCGTCCAAAGAGTTTCATTGTAAATCCTTTCCTTGGCCCGAATTACTCAGAGTCCCCCACATCCACCTACACAGCACACACCTCAGATGTGGAGGACCCCACTCACAGGATTGGGAAGAGCTTGATACTAACGCAAGTCCCTGGTGGGTGACAAATCACAAAGGGCGCAGCTGTAGAGATGGCCCAGCAGTTATGAGTTCAGTTCCCAGCGCCCACACCAGGCAGGGGCCGCCTATCGCTCCAACTCCAGGGGATCCGATGTCCTCTCTGGACTCCATAGACATATGTACCCATGTGCACATACCTGACCACACCACACACATACACACACACAAGGTAGAAAAATTTCAAAACAGCCGGCGTGGTGGCGCAGGCCTTTAATCCCAGCACTCGGAGGCAGAGGCAGGCGGATCTCTGTGAGTTCGAAGCCAGCCTGGTCTACAAAGTGAGTACAGGACAGACAAGGCTACACAGAGGAACCCTGTCTCGGGGAAAAAAAAAAAAAAAAAAAGACATAAAAAATAAAAATAGGGCCAGCAGTAGGTAAGGCTCTTACTGTAAAGCATGAAATCCCGAGACTCACCCCTGGGACCCACAGGCGTCTTGGGAGTTGTCCTCTGACCTTCAGATGTGTGCACCCCCACACATATAATTAATAAGCACATACATAAATTAAATGTTGAATGATAAAGTTCTTTGAGAATGTTCTACTGCCTAAAACTTTTTTCTCATTTGACTTGCAAATCTGTCCTGTGAGGAATTTGTGCTTGAAAAATATAATCAAGTGTGTTAAATTTGTAAACATAGTTTAAATATTTACAAGAACTTAATTAGCTAAGTTGGTAAATGGTATGGGCGATGTTCAAGCAAATTAATGTCAGCCCACAGGCCAACTGAACACTAATCAAAGGGCGAGTTATCATTCTTTATTATAGAATGTATATTTTAGCATACAAAATGTATAATTCTAAATAGAACACCAGCATATGCAAGTTAAACTGAAGAATTTAGGGAAGTATGCCTTTAAATTTACAATCTTAAATAATATATATTAAGTTTTTAAGTATAAATGTACAAATTTAACATATATATAATTAACGGGGTGGGGGGAGAGAAAATATGTCGACACAATTTGGGATGAGCGAGCCTTGAACTTGTTATGCAAAGGATGACCTTGATTTTGTTGTTGTTGCTGTTTTCTCTGTGTAGCCTTGGCTGTCCTGGACTCACTCTGTAGACCAGGCTGGCCTCAAAGTCACAGCGATCCACGTGCCTCTGCCTCCTGAGTGCTGGGATTAAAGGCGTGCCCCACCGCCCCTGTCAAAAAAAATTTTTTTTTAAAGATTTCTTTATAAACCGGGTGTGGTGGGGCACGCCTTTAATCCCAGCACTTGGGAGGTAGAGGCAGGTGGATCGCTGTGACTTTGAGGCCAGCCTGGTCTACAAAGAGAGGCCAGCATACCAAGGCTACACAGAGAAACCCTGTTCCCCAAAAAACAAAAAACAAACAAAATATTTATTTATTATGTATACAGTGCTCTATCTGCATGTACACCTGCACGCCAGAAGAGGGCACCAGATGACATTGTAGACGGCTGAGCCACCATGTGGTTGCTGGGTATTGAATTCAGGACAGTTAATGCTCTTAACCTCTGAGCCATCTCTCCAGCAACCTTGATTTTCTTATCCTCTTTCCCCTGCCTCCAAGTACTGGGATTTGGGATTTTAGACATGTCACCAGCCTTGGAAACAGAATTTTAAAAATATTTATATTTATTTATGTATTTATTTGTTTTGGAGACAGAATCTTGGATTAAAGGCATATTCCACCAGGCTTTGCCCAGATTTTCTTTTTCAGTGTTGGGGAATCCCACACAGGGTTTCATGAAAGCAAGAGAAGCATTCGGCTGTCACCTGGGGGTGGTGGCACACAACTTTAATCCCAGCACTTGAGAGCAGAGGCAGGCAGATGTCTACGAGTTCAAGGCTAGCCTGTTCTACAAAGCGAGTCCAGGGCAGCCAAGGCTCTAAACTGTCTCTCCAGCTCCTGGTGGACAGTGTAAGCCCACCAGGTCATACCCAGGTCCTGGGAGTGGACCAGCCTTTGCCCTCTTCACAGGCCTTACTGTGTCATTGTCACTGAACATCTCTGTGGCTCTCACAGGAAAGGTGTAAAGTAGCCAGAGGTGGGTGGAAGGGAGGGTCGTGGCCAGGGGCTGGTCAGGGGGACACGGAGGACTGTGGAGGCTTGAATAAGGATGGTCCCATCAGTGGGCAGAACTGTGGGGAAGGATTAGGGGCGTGGCCTCCTTGAAGGAGGTTGCCACTGGCCTGGGCTTTGAGATGTCAAAAGGCTGCTCCATTCCCAGAAAACTTCCTCTGCTCCCTGTTTATGTACTCACAGAGGACCTGGGTTTGGTTCCCATCACCTACAGGGTGTCTCACGACTGCCTGCAACTCCAGCTCCAGGAGACCTAACACACTCCTCTGGCCTGCTCAGGCACTGGCACACACACACGCAGATACCCAGAGACACAAATAAATAAATATTTAAAAAGAAAACAAGCTAGGCATGGTGGCACACACCTTTAATCCCGGCACTCAGGAGGCAGATGCAGGTGGGTCTCTGGTCTACATATACATAGTGAGTCCTGGGCCAGCCAAGCTAAGGCCGCATAGTGAGACCCTGTCTCATAAACAGGAAGGGAGGGAGGGAGGAAAGGAGGGAGGGAGGGAGGGAATCTGCCATTCAGGAGGCTGAGGCAGAATTATGAAGCCTAGCCTAGCCTGCACTACAGAGCACAATGCTGTCTCAAAAATAAAAAACACTGGACACAGAGGTGGTGCCTACATGGAGCCCATGGTAGACCGCAGACCCAGTCACTGCCTTTCTCTCTCCAGGGAACCAGGCCGTGCCCCTCCTGCTGGGACAGGGTTGAGGACATGAGCTGTGACCTCATAGCTCTCCCAGAGCTCAGCCTTCTCCCTCCCACGTGCAGCTGTGAGCAAACCCAGCCTCCCTGACACTTAGACCGAGGACAGCAGTGAATTATAACTTGACTTTTGTCTACTGCCTCCCTTGTCTTATGACTCTTGCTTGGCACGTGGGCTAGGCAGGGCTAAGTCACGTGGCATGACAAGCCTCCCCCCACTCTGAACCCTAAGAGTCGGAAACACCATCCATCCTACAGAATTACAGGCTCGCTGTCCCTTCAAGACTCCACTGTGGGGAGCTGAAGAGATAGCTCAGAGGGTAAGAGCATTGGCTGTTCTTCGAGAGGTCCTAAGTTCAATTCCCAGCAAACCACATGGTGGCTCACAACCATCTATAATGAGATCTGACGCCCCCTTCTGGCATGAAGGTGTATGTGCAGGGTAAAACATTGTATATATTAGAAGAAGAAGAAGAAGAAGAAGAAGAAGAAGAAGAAGAAGAAGAAGAAGAAGAAGAAGAAGAAGAAGAAGAAGAAGAAGAAGAAGAAGAAGAGAAGAAGAAGAGGAAGAAGAAGAAGAAGAATCCATTGTGACTCTGGAGAGATGCCTAAGACTTGACTTCAGTTCCCAGCACACACACATGGCGGGAGGGGAGGCTCACAACTGTCTGTAACACCAGCTCCAGGGACTCTGACTCCCTCTTCTGGCCTCCAAGGGTATCTCCATGCATAATTAAAAATAAAATTTAGAAACACTAGCGCCCTGACACTAGTCATAGCTGCCCAAGGCCCTGAGGCTCTGAGGTACTTTAAGTAGGGTTTGGACTCTACAGACTCATGTGTGAATGCTCGGCCATAGGGAGCAACACTATTAGGAGGTGTGGACTTCTTGGAGGAAGTGTGTCACTGGGGGGGTTGGGGTGCAGGCTTTGAGGTCTCCTATGCTCAAGTTACACCTGTGGTGGCCCACAGTCTCCTTCTGCAGATGGCCATGTAGAACTCTTGGCTCTTTCTCTGGCATTATGTCTGCCCGGTGTCCTGCTTTCCCCATGACGGCAATGGACAAACCTCAGAAACTATAAGCCACCCCCAGTTAAATGTTTTTTTCCTCTATAAGAGTTGTCTTGGGCCGGGCGTGGTGGCGCACGCCTATAATCCCAGCACTTGGGAGGCAGAGGCAGGAGGACTGCTGTGAGTTCGAGGCCAGCCTGATCTGCAGAGTCTAGGACAGTCAGGGCCACACAGAGAAACCCTGTCTCGCACCCCACCCCCTCCACACACACATAAGAGCTGCCTCGGCTGTGATGTGTCCTCACGACAGTAAAGTCCAGACAGGCTCTTCCCTGATAGCGGTCACCTGGAGGGATAGTTCACGTCCGCTGCCCTGTACCAGCTGGTTCCCTGCAGGAAGTCACAGCGCTCTGCACCTGGGAGATGGACATGGAAGGCTCAGCCATTCAAGGCCATCCTTAGCGACATAGGAGTTTGAGGCCACCCTGGGCCACTGGGGCCCCATTGCAAACGCTCACGCACACATGAGCACACACATGTCCTGGCCTCAGCCCCCCTTCATGTCCTGCACACGGATAAGGAGTTCCTTCCTTTCTGCCTCGCTGCTCAGTCCCCAAGTCCCCCCACCACATGTGGTGCCTGGATGTTCTTAATGTCTCTAGACTCGAGCCCCATCTCTGGCTATTGGGGAACTCCGTGAACAGGACGCCCAGCTGGCAACATAGGGCAAAGCTTGGGGGTGACAGGCAGCCAGGCTCTACTTCCCGCCCTAGATCCCTACTTCCTGTGACCTGCTGCCTCACTGGGCGTCTGCTGTGGCCACAGTGGGCTGAATCTCCTGAACTGAGATCCAGAATTAACCCTTTCCCAGGCTGCTTCTGTTGGGCATCTGCGGCTGCACCAGGCACTGTGCTGTCTCCAAGGGAAAAACATCTTCTTTTTGGAACATTTGCTTTTGGCAATGTCTACCCTTTCACTTTTTGTTTGTTTGGTAGTTTTGCTTTGTTTTGTTTTGAGACAGCCTTGGCTGTCCTGGACTCACTTTGTAGACCAGGCTGACCTCGAACTCACAGAGATCCGCCTGCCTCTGCTTCCCGAGTGCTGGGATTAAAGGTGTGCGCCACCATGTCCAGTTTGACCTTTCACATTTATCTTGTTATTTTGGCCTGAAACTCACTCATTATGTAGACCAGGCTGTCCTCAAATTCACTGAGATTCCCCTGCCTCTGCCTTGCAAGTGCTGGGATTAGAGGTGTGTGCCACCCTGCTTGGCTTACTTTTTCTTTTTCTCTTTCTTTCTTTCTTTCTTTCTTTCTTTCTTTCTTTCTTTCTTTTCTACAAAGGACTCACTCTATAGGCCAGGCTGTCCTAGAATTCACTATGTAGCCCAGGCTGGCCTTGAACCCTTCAGCCTTTTGCACTTGTCACCTGAGTACTCAGATCACAGGCATGTGGCGCCACACCCAGTGGTAACACTTTTTTTAGTGGCTGCGTATTCTTATATTATACTTAGGCACTATGATGATTTTATTCTTAACCGATTCTCTATTGTTGGACATTTATGTAACTTCCAAGCTGTTAAAATTAACCAGCATGCCAATTTATGGGAAGTCTATCTGGCAAGTAAGTTAGATCACTCTGCAAGCTGTCTCGCGTTGTTTCCCCGTCAGAAAGCACACAGGAAACCTGACTGCATTATAGACCTCAGAGGTTCCTGATTGGCCTTAATGCAGGGAACCAAGATCTCAGCAGGGACAGAGGACAGGGATGAGGGACAAAGAAAGAAGATAGAGGAAGACAGAGAAGGGAAAGAAAAAAAAGGAGGAGGGGAGGGGAGGGGAGGGGTAAGACATGCTTGTCCTGGAGGACAAGGGACGGTCTGTGGATGGCGATTTAGAAAAGTAAAAGGGGGAACCCCGAGTTAGGATGAGCTGTTTGATTTTAACTGGACGTGTTAATTAGGATACTTTGATAGCTGGATCTTGGTGGTCAGCCTCAGGAGAGGAAGTGGCCAGATAAGAGAGTAGACCTCTGGGCTAGCTGCAGGACTGTGATCTAATGGTTTTCAGCAAGGCAGAGGGACTGGGGGAGAAGGCAAGGCTGCCAGAGCCGCGCTGCCCAGAGTCCCTTTGGGCCCTGCGGTGTGATTCACCTCCTTGGGGACCCTGTGTGCTGGTCACCCCCATCAGCTCTGACACCTGAACGTGTTACACGCTCCTTCATGACAGTAGCCCGCCTAGCCCTCTTTTCTGTTTCTTTGTATCGCCTCGGCATTCACTTGGCAAAAGGTGCCAAGGACTATTGGTGAACGCACAAGTAAGGTGGGACACTCGGTGCCCTCTTCTGCGGGGACACATTTACTGAATGATTTCTTTTTCTTTCCTTTTTTTTTTTTTTCTTCTTTTTGGTTTTTTCGAGACAGGGTTTCTCTGTGTACCCTTGGCTGTCCCAGACTCACTTTGTACACAGGCTGGCCCTGAACTCACAGCGATCCACCTGCCTCTGCCTCCAGAGTCCTAGGATTAAAGGCGTGTGCCACAATGCCCGGCTGATTTTTTTTTTTTCAAGACAGAACTCACATATCCTGTACCTCTTGGGTGCTAGCAGCACACACATGCACCACCACGGGCACTCATGCACCACCATGCACACACATGCACCACCACGGGCACTCATGCACCACCATGCACACTCATGCACCACCACGGGCACTCATGCACCACCATGCACACTCATGCACCACCACGGGCACTCATGCACCACCATGCACACACATGCACCACCATGCACACACATGCACCACCACGGGCACTCATGCACCACCATGCACACACATGCACTACCACGCGCACTCATGCACCACCATGCACACACATGCACCACCACGGGCACTCATGCACCACCATGCACACTCATGCACCACCATGCACACTCATGCACCACCACGGGCACTCATGCACCACCATGCACACTCATGCACCACCATGCACACTCATGCACCACCATGCACACACATGCACCACCATGCACACACATGCACCACCATGCACACACATGCACCATCACACCTAGTTTGACAAGGTGCTGAAAATCAGATCCAGGCTTTGTGCAGTGCAGGCAGCCACTCTACCAACAGAACTGTATTCTCACCACTTCCTTCCAATGGCCTACAACTCAGTGATGCAGTGAGCCCCCAGCCCTCCCACCCGAGCCCTCCCACCTCCAGCCTTCCCACCCACCAGTCTTCCCACCCCAGTCTTCCCACACCAGTCCTCCCACCCCAGTCTTCCCACCCCAGTCCTCCTACCCCCAGTTCTCCCACCCCCAGAGCTCCCACCCCAGCCCTACCACCCCAGTCCCCCCACCTCCAGTGCTCCCACTTCCAGCCCTTCCACCCCCAGCCCTTCCACTCTCAGTCCTCCCACCTCCAGCCCTCCCACCCCAGTCTTCCCACCTCCAGCCCTCCCACCCCAGTCTTCCCACCCCAGCCCTCCCACCCCAGTCTTCCCACCCCAGCCCTCCTACCCCAGCCCTCCCACCCCAGTCTTCCCACCCCAGCCCTCCCACCTCAGTCTTCCCACCCCAGTCTTCCTACTCCCAGTTCTCCTGCCACCCAGCCCTCCCACCCCCAGCGCTCCCACCCCAGTCCTCCAACCTCCAGCCCTCCCAACCCCCAGTCCTCCCACCTTCAGCTCTCCCACCCCCCAGTCCTCCCACCTCCAGCCCTCCCCCCTAGCCCTCCCACTTCCACCCCCCCACCCCTCCAGCCCTCACCTATACCACCAGAGCTGACACGGTTGTGGTTGCTCCTAATCTATTTCACCTTATTATAGGTTGGCAGGGCATGTCTGTCTACCATGAAGTCAAGGGCTCCTGCCATCCCAGCACTCAGAAGACTGAGGCAGGGGGCTCTCTTTGAGTTTGAGGCCAGCCTGGTCTACACACTGAATTCCAGGGTTACAAGTGAATACGTGTCTAAAAAAACAAAAACAAACAAACAAACCCAAGTAGGACTGTGCGATGAGTCTGGGGAAAGGTGCTCGCCACCAAGCTGAGTTTGATCCCCAGAATCCTAACTGGAAGGAGAGAAATGACCCCGTAAGTGGTCCTCTGGCCTTCAAGGCACGTGAGTGTGCACACACACACACACCAATCACTAATAATAATAATATAAAAAGAACAAAGACTTGAGTATCGGAGAGAGGAAGAAGAGTGGGTCAGCGAGTCACAGAAAGCAGCGGCAAGGACACTGCGTCAGGGGTGTTCAAGGAGGGTAAAGGCAGGCAGGCCTAGGGAGGGTCAGTGGACAGTTCGGTGAACAGCTTCGGAGACCACCAGGGGCCTAGCCTGATCAGATGGGTGGGAAGATGCCCGGTGTCGTGGTGACAGTTGGGTAGAACTGGCTGCAGAGCCCTCGAAGGGACTAAGAGGCTGGCCTTGGGACTTCCCGGCTGGCCTCGTCTGTGGGGTGGGGGCCTGCTCACAGTTTCCCTGAGCCTTGTAGTTCAGTCTCATAAGGAAGCAATTAACATGGCAGCGAGGGCTCTACGCAACTCAAGACCCAGCTGGGAGATCTCCTTCAGGGCTCGCCTTGCTAAAGATTGGTCAGTAGCAGGCAGGGCTAGGCTGGCCAGAAGCCGTATACTATGGTGCCACCTTCCCCCGCAGTGAAGGCTCATGGGTAGTGCTGGCCTTCTAAGTGAATGGTGCTCCTCTCCCTTCATCTTTCTGTTTGGTCTGTTTCCGTGATGTGCTGGTTTCCCGCTCTGCTCGAGGCCACTCTGGTTTACAAAGCGTGTTCCAGGACAACCAAGGCTTTGTAAAGAGACTCCGTTTCGCTGGGCATGGTGGCGCACGCCTTTAATCCCAGCATTCGGGAGGTGGATCGCTGCGAGTTTGAGGCCAGCCTGGACTACAAAGCGAGTCCAGGACAGCCAGGACTATTACACAGAGAGATCCTGTCTCGAAAAAAAAAAAAAAAAAGAGAGAGAGACCCTGTTTCAATACACACACACACACACAAAAGGGAGGGTTCTGTAACAGAACTCTCAGGAAAAAAATACGTATTCATAGGTGTATGAGAGAGAGAATGTGTCAGGATGGCTTACAGGCTGTGGTCCAGCTAGTCCAACAGCAGCTGTCTCCCAATGGAAGGTCCAAGAATGCAGTAGTTGCTCAGTGCACAATGCCGGGTGTCTCAGCTGTTCCTCAGAATAGGCCAGAGTCCCCTGAGGAAGTCGGCTCTGACGCCAGTGAAGGCAGTGACTGCAATGGAGAGGGACAGCAAGCAGGCCGAGGCTCGAGCTGCCTTCTAACACGTCCTTACAGAGATTTCCAGCAGAAGGCGTGGCCCACGTTAGGGGCAGGTTTTCCCATCCCAGAAGACCGGAGTTAAAGGTGTTTCTTTCCACTTCAAAGATCCGGATTAGAAGTGCATGTTCCCACACCCTCACAGGTGTGCCCCATTTTGGGTTGTAGTTAATTCCAGACATAGTCAAGGTGACAGCCATGAACATCCACAGCACCTCCAGGATCACGTTGACTGACAGCAGCAGTGAAGGCTCCTGATCGTGTGTGTGCGCACGCGTATGTATGTGTGCATGTGTGTATGTGTGTGTGTGTGCTCACAATCACACGTGCTTGTGCACACATACATGTACCATTGTATGCATGTACCTGCTTATGCTGGGCAGAGGACACTTGTAGGGATCACTTCTAGCGTCCCAACGTGTGGGGTCTCAGGCCAGCCAGAGCCACACACTGAGGCCCCTGTCTCAAGCACACAAAGCATTTAGGATGCAGGCTTGGCAGCAAGTGCCTGCAGCTGAGGAGCTATCTCATACGCCCTGAGTTCTTTAAAAATGTTACTATTTCTGTTCTGTGTATGGCTGTTCTGCCTGCACCACATGCCTTCCTGATGCCTTCTGAGGCCCGAGGATGGCATCACATCCCCTGGAACTGGAGTTACGGACCGCTGTGAGCCACCATGTGGGTGCTGGGAATCACACCTGGGTCCTCTGGAAGAGCAGCCAGTGCTCTGAACCTCCTTTCTGCTCTATCTCTTTGCTAGCTATGCACCTTGGCTTATAGTGACAATTCTGGGATTTTGATTTCTTTAAAGACACACACACGCACAGGGGGGGGGGGTATTATAAGACTGTGCGCTGGGTGTGGTGGCGCACGCCTTTAATCTCAGCACTCGGGAAGCAGAGGCAGGCAGATCTCTGAGTTCGAGGCCAGCCTGGTCTACAAAGGGAATCCAGGACAGCCAAGGCTACACAGAGAAACCCTGTCTTGAAAAATAAAAAAATGAGTGAGAGAGAGAGAGAGAGAGAGAGAGAGAGAGAAGAAAAGGGTGTGATTTCATTTTAATCCCAGGTGTAGGAATGTGGGGCAGTTTCCAACTGCCCAGCAGCTGACCATGATCTGTCTCGTGTTTTTGCCAGCTGCACATCGTCTCTGGCAGTGTGTGGTTTGGAACTCTGGGAATTTTCCAGAGGGTACACAAATGCAGGTAGGAGGAGTTGGTGGTTGGTGGTTAGTTGTGGTTTGTTGTAGTCCTGCTCAAAGGAGGAGCAAAAGGGAAGAAACTGGATTCAAGGATCTCTCTGTCTCTGTCTCTCTCTGTCTGTCTCTGTCTGTCTGTCTCTCTCTCTGTCTCTGTCTGTCTCCCTCTCTCTCTCACCCTCCTTTCCCTTCTATTTAGTGATAGGAGGTGAAACTTGGAAGGGGATAAAAGGTGGGAAAAAAAAAGAACCCACTAAGTAGCAAAGACCCGCCACATCTGCTGTTACAAAATGGAGTTGGGAGGTCAAGGCCTTGCAAACGCTAAGCGCACACCTGCCATTGCATCCCACCCGCGCTCTGCCATTGTGTCCCACCCCACCCCAGCCCCCGCTCTGCCGTTGGATCCCAAAAAGTGTCTTTTTGCTTTATTTGCTTGTTTGTGTGTTATTTATTTATTTATTTGTGTACTTGTGTATTTACCTATTTGTTTATTATGTACACAGCGCTCTGCCTGCATGTACACCTGCTCACCAGAAGAGGGCACCAGATCTCATTATAGATGGCTGTGAGCCACCATGTGGTTGCTGGGAATTGAACTCAGGACCTTTGGAGGAACAGCCAGTGCTCTTAACCTCTGAGCCATCTCTCCAGCCCTATTTATTTACTTTGAGGCACGCACTATCTTTCACTGTAGCTCTGGGTGGCCTGGAACTCACAACGTAAGCCAAGCTACTCTCAGACTCTTGGCAATCCTCCTGCCTCAGCCTCCCAGGTGCATACAGGCATAAGTCACCGTGTCAAGCTGCTATGTTTTTATAGAGGAATAATCTTTGGAAGTGTTTCTAAAAATACGATGGATGTCTTTATTCAATCTGCCTGGGCAGACTGTTTCCAGGGTTTAGCTGCGTTAACCCCCAGAAGAGCTTTAAATGCAGTGCATATGCTGGGGTATGGCAGCATGGCTTGCCGTGTGGGCCATACGGTACTGTTAGAAACAAACAAAGTTTAGACGTGTGATGTCTCTGGAAAAGTTAATATAAGTGTGTGTGACTCATTAGGACATCTTAAATAACAGCTCTATATGGATAAAAAAATATGTCCAGGTTTACCTAAAATTAGGTGGGTGGTGGTGGTTACATAAACAGGAATATTTAATAATGTAAAAGCCGATACATGCTGGCTGTCAGCTGTCCTGTCAGGAAGCGTGCCAAGCTAACAGGGTGCATCTGAATTTTCCTTTCCCCGGGCACTTGTGGGGTTGGGGGGGGAAGAGTCCGGAGAGAATCCGGCTGGGCCGCGGCGGCGCACAGGGTAGAGGTGGTTCTGTTGGGTTGGGTGGTTCTGTTGGCAGCTCCCCGGCTCCAGGCTCCCGCTTTCCCGTTTCCATTTCCAGCATCACATGACTTCCTCACGGTTACATCCTGCTCTGAAAATGGCTACTGTGGCTCTCTCCTCAGATTCCCATTGGAGGCAGGAATAGAACTGGAGCTCAGACAGCTTCCCTTAAAGCGAACGTTTGTGGGGCTGGAGAAAGGGCTCAGCACCCACATGGTGGCTTACAACTGCTTGTGATTTCAGTTTCAGGGATCCAGTGTCCTCTTCTGCTCCCCCGTATGCTCTACACTGAGATACATACACCCCAACCTCCCCCAATCTCAGGGCCACCAAGTCTTGCTCAGCTGACCCAATCGGGTGTGAGCTTGCTCTGTGCCACAGGCCAGCCTTGAATTTTCCAGTCTCCTGCCTCAGCCTCCCGAGGAGTAGTGGGGGGGGGGGGGAGTCCACTTGTGCCGTCTGGCTCCGTGCTTGTCCCTGTTCTCCTGAGGCTGGTTGTTATTAGAATGCAAGTCAGATCATGCTGTGTTTCTCTCCACCAGAGCAGAACACCCAAGTGTCAGCTCTGAAAGAGGCCGCTCTAAACACACCGGGGCTCCAGGCCAGCCCCTGGGTGAGCGCCCAATCCTAAGAGACCAGAGGGCAGTCTGGGAACCATGCTCACTCGCCTACAGCTTCTTACAAAATCTACACTGCAGGGTGGTTCCAGCGTACCCTTTCTGCAGCTCTGAGGGTGGCTTCCTTTGAAGTCTTTGAAGATGTAAGATGTGTGAGAAATCACTGTTGGGGACATGCCGTCTTCTGCACATCTGACCTCATGCGGGCCCAGCTGCGCACTGCAGCGAGCGTGGGAGTGTTGCCATGTAGTGCTGTCTGTGCCCAGCACAGAAGTTCCCTGTGTGAGAAGACATGGCAGCTAGCCCTGGGCTACCCGAGTGTGGAGGCAGCAGACACTGCAGGAAAAGCCTGGAGGATGCGGCAGGTGTGGAGGGGCCTCCTAGGGGCGGGGCCTCCTGGGGCGGGGCCTCCTAGGGGCTGGAGGTCTTCTCCTCACGTCAAATAGCAAGCAGAGAGCAGGTGTGGACAGGCCGCTGGCGTTGATAATCAAGCAATTCCCTTAGGAAGAACTTGTTAGCGAATGAAGAAAACAAGAATGAAGGGGTGGGGAGAGGTGGAGAGACGGCTCAGAGGTTAACAGCACTGCCTGTTTTTCCAAAGGTCCTGAGTTCAATTCCCATCAACCACATGGTGACTCATATGTAATGAGATCTGGTGCCCTCTTCTGGCATCAGGCACACACCCTGGAAGAATACTGTATCTAAAATAAATAAAGTAATTAAAAAAACAAAACAAAACAAAAAAAAAAACAGGAATGAGGGAGGAAGTCTGGGTAGTGGCTCAGTGATTAAAAGTACCTACTGCTCTTCCAGAGGCCACAGGTTCGATTCCCAGCACCAGGCAAGGGCTGGCTAACAACTTTCTGTTACTCCAATTCCAGTTGTGATGACGCCCTCTACTGGCCTCTGTGGGCACTGCATGCGCGTGGTGCCCAGCCGTGTAGACAAAACACCCGTATACAAAACATAAAATAAATCTTCAAAAAGATTTCAGGAGTCCGGTTTTCGGGGCACACACTGTTAAATCCCAGCACTTTGGGGGGCAGGAGAGATGGCTCAGAGATTAAGAACACTGTCTATTCTTCCAAAGGTTCAATTCCCAGCAACCACATGGTGGCTCACAGCCATCTAAAATAAGATCTGTTGGCCTCCTCTGGCACACAAGCACACATGTGGGCAGAATACTGTATAAATAATATTTTTTTTTAAATTCCAGCACTGCCCGGCGATGATGGCGCACGCCTTTAATCCCAGCACTTGGGAGGCAGAGGCAGGTGGATCTCCATGACTGGACTACAGAGAGAGTTCCAGGACAGCTAGAGCTGTTATACAGAGAAACCCTGTCTCAAATAAATAAATGAATAAATAAATAAATAAATATCCCAGCCCTTTGGAGGGAGAGGCAGGGGGATCTCTGTGAGTTCGAGGCCAGCCTGATCTGCAGAGATGCTCTGCAGATATGGACCGCCCTTTTTCCTGGGGTGGGTGCCTCCTCCGTGTGGTAGGTGTGGGCAGCCAGGGGTCCATGTCACGTGCTAAGAAGCTTCATGGCTGTGGGGAATCAGAGGTGTGAGAAATCTGGGAGCCCATCACAGCCCGCACAGCAGGGAAGCTGGGAGACAGCACCAGGACCCCACTGTGAGGACCGGAAGAGAGAACGGAAGATGGTGGAGACAGGACTAAGAGGCCTTCACAGAGCAGAAGTCACACAGGCCCTAACCACAAGTAAAGACTGACTGGGACGAAGAAAAGGCCTCCCCCTCAGAGTTCCGGTGGACTGTCGCAGACTCACTCTGGCAGGCTGTATCCTCCAGGGCCACAGAGAGAGCCTGTGTGGGCTGCCTGCTCCTGCGCGGCTTTTCAGCTCAGCTGCTGAGCTCTGAGCAGCCACCGACAGCGTGGAGAGGAAAGGCCGTGTGTGCCTGGGCTCCCGGAATGCTTTCTTTCTTTCTTTCTTCCTTTCTTTCTTTCTTTCTTTCAGATTTATTTATTTATTTTATGTACGTGAGCGCTCTGTTTTCATGCACACCGGAGGAGACAATCAGATACCATTACAGATGAGCCACCATGTGGTTGCTGGGAATTGAACTCAGGACTTCAGGAAGAACAACCACTGCTCTTAACCTCTGAGCCATCTCTCCAGCCCCCACCGGAATGCTTTCTTGACAAAAGCGGGTGACCTGACAGGTCTGCCTACCTCTGTGGCAAAGGTCCAAGGGAGGGGTCCTGCTGGATCCAATTCTGGCAGAGACATCCCAGTCGAGTCAGGCTAGCCCAGTCCTACCAGAGAGACCCAGCAGGAGATGTGTGGAGGCCTAGGGGCCTGGGCTCTGCCATTAGGTAGCTGCAGGACTGGCACCCAGTCAGGGGCCACTGGGTCCTGTGCCAGAGCAGCAGGACGGCCAGGAGGTGGTGGCGCACACCTTTAATCCCAGCACTTTGGAGGCAGAAGCAGGCGGATCGCTGTGAGTTCGAGGCCAGCCTGGTCTAAAAAAAAAAAACAAACAAAAAAGAAAAAAGAAAAAAAGAGCAGCAAGATGTGTGGCTTGAGCTTTGATATGCACAGTTCTCTTTGAGACAGGAACTAACATAGCCCAGGCTAACTCAAAACTTTTTTTTTCTTTGTGTAGCTCTATCTATCCTGGAACTTACTCAATAGACCAGGCTGGTCTTGAACTCACAGAGATCTGCCTTCCGTTGCCTCCTCAGTGCTGGGATTAAGTGTGTGCCCCACCACCACCCAGCTCAGTCTTTTTTTTTTTTTTTTTTTTTTTTTTTTTGGTTTTTCGAGACAGGGTTTCTCTGTGTAGCCTTGGCCATCCTGAACTCACTTTGTAGATCAGGCTGGCCTCAAACTCACAGCGATCCGCCTGCCCTCCCGAGTGCTGAGATTAAATGCGCCACCACGCCCGGCTCCAGTCTTTTTTTTATATTTTTGGTGGTGAGCCTAGCCTTTAATGGCTGAGCCATCTCTCCAGTCCAGGCTTACACTTTTTTTTTTTTTTTTAAAGATTTATTTATTATGTATACAATATTCTGCCTGCGTGCATGCCTGCAGGCCAGAAGAGGGCACCAAATCTCATTATAGATGGTTATGAGCCACCATGTGGTTGGGAATTGAACTCAGGACCTTTGGAAGAGCAGGCAGTGCTCTTAGCCTCTGAGCCATCTCTGCAGCCCCCAGGCTTACACTTTTTAAAACAGCTGTTGAGCCCCTGCTGTGCTGGCCTCCAACCTGAGGAGTTTGTGGAGAGCTAGCCTATAGCTGGTGGTCTGACTCTCAGGACTAGAGATGTGGGTGATGTTAACAGGGGTCTCAGGAAGGCCCTGTCAGGACTTCTAATACTCAGGAGGCAGAAGCAATAGAAATGTCCAGCATGAAGACTATGAAAAGGCAGCAAGTGCTCCTGCTTCAGCGAGTGCTCCTGCCTCAGAGAGTGCTCCTGCCTCAGTGAGTGCTCCTGAAAGATGTTCTGATTTGTCAAGGTGCTGTTTCACTTAGAGCTCAGTGGCTTGAAACAACTCATATGAGCTGGGCGTGGTGGCGCACGCCTTTAACCCCAGGACTCGGGAGGCAGAGGCAGGTGGATCGCTGTGAGTTCGAGGCCAGCCTGGTCTACAAAGCGAGTCCAGGACAGCCAGGGCTATACAGAGAAACCCTGTCTCGAAAAAAACGAAAACAAACAAACAAAAAACAACACATACACATTCTCAGAGTTTGAGGGGCTAGGAGTTTAATGTCAAGATGCTAGGTCTGTGTGTGTGTGTGTGTGTGTGTGTGTGTGTGTGTGTGTGTATGTATATATGTGCACGTGTGTCCATGCCTGTGTGCATGTGTTCAAGTGTGTGTGTATGTGTGTTTATCAATACTTTCTTTTAGAGGTAGGTCTCTGTAGTGGTTTGAAAAAAAATGCCCCCATGGGCTCATAGGGAGTGACACTGTCAGAAGGTTGCCCTGTTGGAGGGAGGGTTTCCTTCCTGCTGATTCAGATGTAGAGCTCTCAGCTCCCTCTCCAGCACCTTATCTGCCTGAGTCCAGCCACACTTCCACCGCCATGGTAATGGACTAAACTTCTGAACCTGTAAGCCAGCCTCAATTAAGTGGTTTTCTTTTCTTTCCCCCCTCCCTCGGTTTTTCTTTTTCTGTTCTTTTCTTTCTTTCTTTCTTTTTTAATTTTTTTTCCTTTTTTTGAGACAGGGTTTCTCTGTGTAGCCTTGACTGTCCTGGACTCGCTTTGTAGACCAGGCTGGCCTCGAACTCACAGTGATCCGCCTGCCTCTGCCTCCCGAGTGCTGGGATTAAAGGCGTGCGCCACCACCGCTTGGCTGTCTCTAGGCTTTTAGTGGCCACAGGAGTTTACCAGCAGGAGGGTGGGATGGCACTCCCAAGGCCAGAGGGCAGGAGGCACAGGGGAACAGTCTGGCAGGGTGGAGCTGCCCTTTGCCCTCAGCTCTGACGCGCCCAGGCCTAGGAGGCTGCCTGCTGGTGGTAAGCCCATTTTCTGTTGTCTGTTCCCGAAGAGAACACTGTAGACTTACGGAGATGGCATTGCTTTCAGTCTGTGGCAGTGCTGGGGGAGGGGCGCAGGGTGTTGACACTCCTGTGTTTCGCTCTACAGCCACACTTCTTTTCCTTGTCCTTGGGTCATTGAACCCAGCCCACCTCAGAGCAAAAGAGACAGGTCTTGTTGAATGCATGGTGTCTTGTGGTGTGCTTCAGGGTGGGGGGATGGGGGGTTGACACAGACTCAGAATAAAATAGGGGGGTTCATACAGAGTTGGCCAGGCTTCCGTATATGTGGTTTCCATGTGAAACCAAGATTGGGGACATTGAGGAAGACATGGCCCTAGAGGAAGATGTCTGAGGGGCAGGCCGTCTTTCAAGCCTGGGATTACACATGCCTTTTGTTTTCTGAGTTAGGATGGCTAGCCTGGAACAGGCCATGTAGACCAGGCTAGCCTTGAACTTGTAGCAATATATTTCTGAGTGCTGGGATTACAGGTATGTGGCCAGCACGCCTAGTCCTCGTCCTTATCAGCGGCCTGTGACCTCTAGGGTTCATATGGGTGAACGAATGAGTGAGAATGGGGTGAGCCACCTGCTGGTCTTTGGGTGGCTCCCCCAGCATGTGTGTGCTCCCCACCCCTTCCCTGGGTCTGGCTGGGCTTGAGATATTGAGATCTCAGGGAGAAAGGAAGTGGGGGATAGGGAGCATCTCCACTGACACCAAAAGCAGGAGAGAAGCCTGAAGCTTGGGGCAGGCGGGAGGGGACAGAGAGGGGTGGCCCTCCACAGCTGAGTGTGGGCAGCGCAGCACAGCACAGCCCTCCAGTTGCCTGCATTAAGGCAGTGAGCCTGAGAGGGGGAGGTTTATGAGCCTTGAAACCCCGGGAGAGGTGAGAGAGAACACCATAAAATGTAGAATTGCTAGAAAGCCGAAGATTCCTCCCCTGAGCTGCCGAGAATAGAAAGTGGGAAGTCAAATTAATAGCACTGGGGTGACAGAGAAAATGGGCCACGTGTGAGGATCGGGAGAGGTCGACAGGTGCGTCATCCACTTGGAATACCTCAGGAGCCAGGTGCTGAATGGAGCGAACTGCACTTAGTATTCCATTTTGTCCCCGTCACAACCTGAGGAGGTGGGTCCTGCCATCTAGTCTTCACAGTTAGGAAGTTCCCTAAGTCACTGGTCCAAAATTGCCTAGTGCGCAGGGATGGGGAGAGGGATGCACCAGCGCTGGCCTGCCAGGACGGCTCAGCAGGCAAAGGCACTTGTCACCAAGCCTGACAACTTGAGTTTGACACGGAGGAAGGGGAGATCTGACTCCGGAAATCTGTCCTCTGCTGTCCACACGCACTCTGTCTCATGAACTCTCATACACACAGACACAGGCACGCACACAGAGACACATACGCACACACACAGACACACACACATTCACATACACACACACACACACAGAGATGCACACGCACACAGGCACATACATATATATACACATATGCACTCGAACACACACACACAATGTATTAAAATGTAGGAAGAACTACAAAAGGGGCTGAAGAGCTGGCTCAGGGGTTAAAAGCTGCTCCTGTTCTTGCAGAGGCTGAGGTTTGGTTCTCAGAACCGTCGGGTGCCTCACAAGCCCCCGGAACTCTAGCCAGACGATGCCCCCCACCCACCCACCCCCCGTCTGGCCTCCTCAGTCACCTGCACACATGTGCCATACACATGTTTATGAGGATTTGGTCATGTTCCCCACTATCCACACGGCTCCTGACCCCTCCCACAGCCCCCCAGTTCTTCGGGTGGCATTTGGAGTCTCACCTGCTTGTGCTGTCCTAAAATGTTCCTGCACAGTGCAGCCCTCGTGCCCACTGTTAAGCCACACAGCCCTTGCCCTGCACGTGGGGCGCTGAGCCAGGGTGAGCGGCCAGCACAGCTCCTGTGACTTCTCATCCTCCGCGCAGCCCCCCAGTCCAGGCCACTAAGTTATTTTTGGATTGTGATTCTGTCACCCAGCATTTTGGTGGTTTTTTTTTTTTTTTTTTTTTCGAGACAGGGTTTCTCTACGTAGCCTTGGCTGTCCTGGACTCGCTTTATAGACCAGGCTGGCCTCGAACTCACAGTGATCCGCCTGCCTCTGCCTCCCGAGTGCTGGGATTAAAGGCGTGTGCCACCATGCCCGGCTTTTTTCACCCAGCATTTTGGCTGTCCCAGTTTTCTGACATCTGAAACTTTGATTATGTGTCATCCACTTCCACGTCCATGTCACCAAGCAGAACACTGAGCACAAATGGACGAAGCCACAGCCCTGGCCCGTGTCCCCAGACCCTTCTAAGTGGAAAGTGACTGAGGAAGGAGCAGTTCTCCAGCCCTGGCCATTGGGCTGAGAGCGAGAACAGAGAGTACAGAGAAGGCTTGCTGAAATGGGTTCTGAGCCCCAGGGCACCCCAGTTCCTCAGGTGTGGTAGCAACCCCAGGATGACAGAGTCAGTCTCTGCCTCCCTCTCTCCTGCGTTCTCTCCCTTCCCCCAAGCTCAACCACAGGAGAAGAAGAACACTGACTCTCCAACCTCCACACATGTGTTCCATGGCACAGGCATGACTGTTCTTACACACACACACACACACACACACACACCTTCTTAACAGGAGACAGAGAGCTGGAGAGGTAGCTCAGCAGTCAAGAGTGTTTGTAGCTCTTTTTTTTTTTTTTTTAAAGATTTATTTATTGTATATGACTGCTTTATCAGCAGAAGAAGGTACCAGATCATATTATAGATGGTTGTGAGCCATCATGTGGTTGCTGGGAATTGAACTCAGGACCTCTGGAAGAGCAGGTGGCGCTCTTAACCACTGAACCATCTCTCCAGCCCTTTCTTTTTTTCTTTTTTTTAAAGATTTATTTATTTATTATTATGTATACAGTGTTCTGCCTGCATTCCCACCTGTGTACCATGTACACCTGCAGACCAGAAGAGGGCACCAGATCTCATTATAGATGCTTGTGAGTCACCATGTGGTTGCTGGGATTTGAACTCATGACCTTTGGAAGAGCAGGCAGTGCTCTTAATCTCTGAGCCATCTCTCCAGCCCTTTTTGTTTGTTTGTTTGTTTGTTTGTTGAGACAAGGTTTCTCTGTGTAGCCTTGACTGTCCTAGACTCACTTTGTAGACCAGGCTGGCCTCGAACTCACAGCAATCCACCTGTCTCCGCCTCCCAAGTGCTGGGATTAAGGCATGCGCCATCACTGTCCAGCTCTGTTCTGAGTTTGTGTGCACCTAACATTAAAGCATATACACAGGAGCATACACACACATGCATAAAAATAAAAGAAAGGTGGCACATGGCTTTAATGCCAGCCCTTCAGAAGCCAAAGAAAGTGGATCCATGAGTTTGAGGCCAGCCTGGTCTACATAGTTCCAAGCCAGTCAGCGTACACATATGACCTGTCTCAAACAACAACAACAGCAATTTTAAATGAAGGAAAAAATCCTTTCTCTCCCTCCTAAGTCTTATTGCAACTTGATATGCCATGGCTGGTTGATATTCATGAGAGGCCTGCCTTTTTCTGAAGAGAAAAAGAGAAGGAGAGGGTGAGGGGAGGGGCCTGGGAGAAGAAGAGGGAGGGGAAACTGAGGTCAGGGTGTGAAAAAAAAAGTAATTTTAAAAGGAAAAGAAAAATACTGAGAGAGAGGGAGAAGAAAAGAAGGGGGGCTGAGGAAGGAGATGGCTCAGTGGTTAAAGTTCTTACCAAACAAATGAAAGGACCACAGTTTGGATCCTCAGAAACCCATGGAAAGGCCTGAGCACATGGCAGACGCTCTATTCCAATCCCTGAAGGCAAATACGGGGTTCCCAAAGCCAGAAGACTGGGGAGGCTGGCTGTGCGGGTGAGCTCGGGTTTGACTGGCAGCCCAGCCTCAGTGAGGGACGGCGACCTGACGTCAACCTTGGGCCCCACAGGCATGTGCCCACGGACATACATGTTCACCACACACATGCACGGTGCACAAATGCACATCATACACATGAATGAAAGAAGAAAGCAAGTAAAGGAGAAATTATATCAAAGCTTTTTTTGTGTGTCTGGTTTTCAAGACAGGGTTTCTCTGTGTAGCCTGGCTGTCCTGGACTCACTTTGTAGACCAGGCTGGCCTCGAACTCACCTGCCTCTGCCTCCTGAGTGCTGGTATTAAAAGTGTGCACTGCCGGGCCTGGAGAGATGGCTCAGAGGTTAAGGACACTGACTGCTCTTCCAGAGGTCCTGAGTTCAATTCCCAGCAACCACATGGTGGCTCACAACCATCTATAATGACGTCTGGTGCCCTCTTCTGGCCTGCAGGTGTACATGCAGACAAAACACTGTAAACATTATAAATAAATAAATCTAAAAAAAAAAAAAAAGTGTGCACTACCATACCCGGCCCAAAGCCTATTTTTTAAGTTTATGTCTGTAAATGGTAAGTGTGTGAAGACAGCTGGCAGAAGAGGAAACTGGCTCCCTGGATTTGAAGGTATTTGTTATGGAGGTTACGAGCTCCTGACTTGGTGCTGGAAATCATACTCTGGCCTTCTAGAAGACCAGCAAGCACTCTTAGCTCCTGAGCTAGCTCTTCAGGCCCCACAATTATTTATTAGTTTGTTTCTGTTTACTTGAAACACTTATTATGTAATGCAGACTAACCTCAGACTTGTGATCCTGCTGCCTCAGCCACAGTGCTAACATCGCAGGTGTGTGCCGCCTGGCATTGCAGATGTGTGCCACCTGGTATCACAGCTGTGTGCCACCTGGTATCACAGCTGTGTGCCACCTGGCATCCTACCTTGTGCTGGGAGAAAAAGAAATGGTAGAAGAGGAGGGAAGGAAGAAAGAAAGGATGCACATAGCTTATATAACATGACTACTTTAGAAAAATATAATATTTTTTGAGACAGGGTCTCCTGTAGCCTAGGCTAGCCTCAAACTTACTGAACTTGCTATGTAGCCAAGGATGGCCTTGGACGTGTAATCTTCCTGTGTCCACCTTCTGTGTGCTGGGATTCCGAGTGCCACCACACAAGATTTATGTGGTCCTAGGAATGGAACTCAGGTCTTCCTACAGGCTAAGAAAAAGAAAATGTTCTCCTAGTTTAGGGATTTGTTTTGGGTGCTGAAGAGATGGCTAAAGGCTAAGAACACTTACTGCTCTTCCAGGTTCAATTACCAGGACACACATGACGGCTCACAACCCTCTGTATCTCTACTCCAGGGGATCCAAAACCTTCTGACCTCTGAGGACACACACATGGTACACACATACATACAGACACTCAATACACATATGTGATACACACATACATGCAAACACTCAATACATATAAAGTAAATAAAATAAAAAAACGTGGTGGCACACGCCTTTAATCTCAGCACTCTGGAGGCAGAGGCAGGCAGATCACTGTGAGTTCGAGGCCAGCCTGATCTACAAAGCGAGTCCAGGACAGACAAGGCTACACAGAGAAACCCTGTCTCGAAAAACCAAAAACCAACCAAACAAACAAAGACTTTAAAAGTAAAAGCAGAACAAAGTAGAAAACAGGCAGAGGCAGGCAGATCGCTGTGAGGTCTAGTTCACCCTGGCCTACATAGCAAGACCCAGGTTAGCCAGAGGCACACTGTAAGACCTTGTCTGAAAACAAGAACAATAGCAAGGTATTGTAGGGACAGCTCAGTGGGTAAGAACTTACATTCTTTTAAAAATCCAAGTTAGAGCCGGGCGTGGTAGCGCACGCCTGTAATCCCAGCACTCGGGAGGCAGAGGCAGGCGGATCGCTGTGAGTTCGAGGCCAGCCTAGTCTACAAAGCAAGTCCAGGACAGCCAAGGCTACACAGCGAGACCCTGTCTCAAAAAACCAAAAAACCAAAACCAAATCAAAATCCAAGTTTGGTGCCCAGGACCCAAGTCACTGAGCTCTCACAACCACCTGAAACTTCAGCTTCTAGAGATCTAACTCCCTTTCTAGACTCCACGTGCATGCACATGTGCAATTACATGCGTGCGCACACACACATATACACATCACTACACAGGGTCTCTCTGTGTAGCCTTGGCTGTCCTGTACTCACTCTGTAGACCAGGCTGGCCTCGAACTCACAGCGATCCACCTCCCTCTGCCTCCCGAGTGCTGGGATTAAAGGCGTGCGCCACCTAGCCCAGCCCTTATTACAAATAAAAAATTTAAATTAACTCCCATAACAACACCTGTATGTGAGGCCTGGCTGCCTCAGGCTTCCGTGTTCCTCTCCTGAGGAGGATGCGCAGGGAGGGAGGGCCCAGAGCCAGCAAGTGAACGGATGGACGCAGGCCCACACAGCAGGGCTTCCTGCTGGCTCCCAAGTAAGGCTGCCTTTGCAAGCTCTCAATTAACAGCTTAGAGCCACTGGGGTATGCTCTGAGCGCCCTGCTCAGATACACTTTGCTGGGCTGTGGAAGCTCCCGGGGCTTCTCCAAAGTAAGCTGCCTGTTTAATTACTTTCTGTGGTATATAAACAAAATCCCAAATTGGAAAAGAGGAGAAAATAGAGTATGACAATTTCTCTACTTAAATTGGTAACTCTTTTGTGGTTTCATGCATTCTTTTTCCCACTCCATCAATTATTCAGTACAACTTTATGACCCGTGGAAGGAATTGGCCTGATTCAAAATTAAAACTGGGAAAAAGTACTACTACATGGGCCAAACAGTGGTGATTTCCTCACTAGTAGATCTTCGGGAACGGGATGAACTAACTCTATAGCCGCTCGGACTTGGTTCTAAGTGGAGTTCCCCAATTAGCTAAGTTAAATATCCGCCCTGCAGCTGCTGCTCTGCCACCAGGCACCACCAAAGACCCCAGGGGAAGCAGAGAGCGAGAGAACGTGTGGAGTTATGTGTATGGATAATTGTTTGTGTGGGTGTTATGTGTATGCTTGCCTGCATGCGTGCCTGTGCGCTACATGTGTACAGTAAATGCCCTGGGACTGAGTTACAGACAGTTGTGAGCTGCCACGAGGTGCTGAGAATCGAACCAGCGATCTCTGAAAGAACAGCCAGTGCTCTTAACCACCGGTCCATCTCACCAGTCTGGTTTTTCTTTTTAAGATTAAAAAAAAAAAAAAAAAAAAAAAAAAAAGAATTTATCTTTATTTCATGTGCATTGAATGTTTTGTCTGTGTATGTCTGTAAGAGGGAGTCAGGTCCCCTGGAACTAGAACTACACTTGTGAGCTGCCAGGTGGGTGCTGGGAGTTCAACCTGGGTCCTCTGAAAAAAAAGCCAGTCCTCTTAACCACTAATCCATCTCTCCAGCCCCTTTTAAGATGTATTAACTGCAGAGCTGCCTCTCCAGTCTCTTTTTTTATTTTTTATTTTTTGTTTTTCTTTTGAGACAGGGTTTCTCTGTGTAGCCTTGGCTGTCCTGGACTTGCTTTGTAGACCAGGCTGGCCTCGAAGTCACAGCGATCCACCTGCCTCTGCCTCCCGAGTGCTGGGGTTAATGTGGCCACCACACCCAATCTCCTGAGTCCCCAGGCTGGTTCCTGCTGTGCATCACTGCCTCCTGACAAGCTGGATAGCTTACCGCAGAAGCTCCTGTGGGCCTCTGTGTCTGTCGGGGGACGGTGTTGTGCACTGTGGATTCAGATACTGATTTCCATGCACAGAGACCTGGCTGCTGTCCCGGGTGTAGAGGAGAGGAGCATGGAAGAGTCAGCACGAGGGCACGATGCAGAAGGAGCAGCCAGGGTGAGACTAAGATGGTAGCTAACGGAAGTAGGCTAGGCCAGCATACTTGGGCTACAACAGTTGAGTGTCAGCCGGGCATGGTGGCGCACGCCTTCAATCCCAGCACTTGGGAGGCAGAGGTAGGTGTAAGGTTCCAGGCGGCCTGAACTCAGAAACAAGTTAAGAATTACAGGACGAAGTTAAAAACTTCTCCCCTCGCTTTCATCTCCAGCCTGCCCTCGGGATTTACCGCCCCCATGCCACCCTACCCTACTTGGAATTTACTACCTCAGATTGTGTTAGTGTTAACTAACCATTGTGCTGAGTTCTGCTTCTGTAAAGGGTATTTAACCCTCCACTTTTACAGAATGGAGTCTTCCCTCTCCTCGGACTTGGTGGACCCCGGTGCGTCAGCTCAATAAAATCCCTTTGCTTTTGCATCGACTCTGGACTCTGGCTCTCAATTGGGCTTCCAGGAATAGACTCTGGAGATTGGAGTCCAGCACAGTCAGATCTCTGTGAGTTCGAGGCCAGCCTGGTCTACAAAGCAAGTCCAGGACAGCCAAGGCTACACAGAGAAACCCTGTCTCGAAAAACAAAACAAAACAAAACAAAAAAATAAATAAATAACTAAATAAATGAAAATATCTCCGTGCCATTATTCAGAACAGGGCAGGCATAGAAAGCTTTAAATTTAGCTGGGCATGATGGCCCATGCATATAATCCTAGCACTCCGGAGGCAGAGGCAGGTGGATCTCTGTGAGTTTGAGGCCAGCCTGGACAAAGTGAGTTCAGGACAGCCAAGGCTACACAGAGAAACCTTGTCTCAAAAAAGCAAAACCAACCCCCCCCCAAAAAAAAACCAAAAACTTTAATTTTATATGCATTTCTTATGTAACTGGGACTTGCTTACCTTACTACCAATTCCTTCCATATGATTTCACTTTCATAAAAACAAATTTAACAGGACCCCACAATTGCCTAGGAAAGTCTCTCCCAAGACTGTCAACATCAGCTCCTGATCTGAAATCAGAAAGCAAACAAGGGTGTACTTCCTTAATCCCAGCCCTCAGGGATAGAGTCAGGTGATCTGTGTGAATATGAGGCTAGCCTGGTCTACACAGTCAGTTCCAGGTCAGCCAGGGTTACACAGTGAGACCTTATCTTGGGAGCAGCAGGGAGATGGGGGGAACATATATTTGGGGATTAATCCCCTGCGAATTAGAGTATGCTCATACAACAAGCCGAAAGGCACTTCAAGGTCACAAGATGCATCAAAGGCTGGGCACGGTGACCACACCTGTGGCTCAGCCCTCAGTTCAAGGTCACCCTGGCACAGCAAATTTGAGTCAGGAATGGGCCACCAGTCTCCCACAAAAGAAGAGGTGTGGTGGGTAAAGGGAGCAGTTCTAAGATGTCTCCGGGGTAAGGAGAGAGAGGGGCGGAGGAAGAGGGCTGTTCACAGGTTCATTCGACAACGACAACGATTTCTGGCAGCGACTTGCACCAGGTGCTGTTCTTGACTCAGAACAGAGAGCTGAGGGGAGGCTGTGGCTGAAGAGCCTGCAGTACTGATCTGGGACAAGAAACCCCAGCGTCGGGAAATAAATCCCAAGATAGACCAAATCCTCTGCTGACACACCAGACAAACTTAATTCAAAGGTGGGGGCGGGGCTTCTAAAAGCCAGAGAGAAAAATGCAGGCTTCCCGCCACCTCTGCCGCCCGAGCAACAGCGGCCCAGACAGATGGCAAGCTGCGGTGTAGCTACAGAAACCAGGAGACAAGGGCACGCTGTCTTCATGGCTACTGAGCTGCGGACGGGGACCAGCGCTGGGACTTCTGCCACTGAACTACACCCTAGGTCCTCACAGTCCTTCCCAACGGTCATCGCCCCCTCCCCACCACATTCTAAGACTTGGGGTTGCTTAGGGGTCTAGTGGCAACAGAGCTTTGCTATGGGTTCGGAGGCAAGTACCCATCAAGGGAGCAGCCTGGGGTGAAATTTTGTTTGTTTCTTGAGACAAAGTCTTCTGTAACGCAGGTTGGTCTTAGTTAGACTCTGAACTCTCAATTCTCCTATCTCCGTGATGGAGGCATTACATACACCACACCCAATGTACTGTCTTAAGTTTTTGTGCAGAAGAGAGCTGTTATCCTGGCACCAAGGGCAAGTCATCTCCCATAAAGGGGCTCCTTGGGGGCCCACCTCACAAGTGGATCCTCTATTATCGTGCCTGCAGGCAGGCAGGCAGGCAGATGCCCTCCAGATCACCCAGGCAGGGTCTACTAAGGTTCGATCAGAACTTTAATTCATTCGGGATGTATCAGCTTACAGGATGAGGTTGTTGGTGACTACGCATGCTCGTGATACTGGATTCGACTGAGGGTTCTTTCCAGACCAACTTCTGTCTTAGGGTTTCTACTGTGTGATTAAAACACCATGACCCAAACAAACAAGCAAGGAACCTGGAAGAAAGGGTTTGCTTCACTTACCCTTCCCGGCACCAGTCCATCGCTGAGGGAAGTCAAAGCAGGAACTCGCTTGCCCACGTTAGGAACCAGGAATGCTGCTTACTGGCTGGCTCGCTCTTCCTGGTTTGCCTGGCATGCTTTCCTGCACAGCTCAGACCCACCTGCCCAGCGTGGCACTGTCCACGGCGAGCCAGGCCCTCCCACGGCAATCACTAATCAAGAGAATGAGCCTTGCCAGGCCCTCCCACGGCAATCACTAATCAAGAGAATGAGCCTTGCTTATAGGCCACTCTGGTGGGAACATTTTTGTCAACTGAGGGTCCCACTTCTCAAATAACTCTAGCTTGATTGAGTCAAGTTGATAAAAAACAAAATAAAACAACCACCACCACCAACAACAACAAAAACTAGGACAGTGTCTGAAAGCTGACAAGACCACAGATTCGACTGTCTTCATTTGGCCACCTGGATAATTCAAATTTGCTGGACAGCTGCACCGGCTTTGCAGACTCAGGAGGCCCTTCCCCTTCCAGCAGCTCCTGGGGGACCAGCTCATTCCGCCCCTCGACCCAACAGAGAACACCGTCTTGGTTAGCGTCTTTTTTCCCCTCTCATGACAGGGTTTCTCTGTGTATTCTTAGCTGTCCTGGACTTGCTTTGTAGACTAGGCTGGCCTTGAACTCACAGCGATTCACCTACCTCTGCCTCCCGAGTGCTGGGATTAAAGGCGTGTGCCACCATTGCCAGGCCTTGGTATGGGTCTTATTGCTGTAAAGAGATACCGTGACCATGGCGTCTGGTGGTTGTTTCTGTGTCATGTTTTGTTGTTGTTTTTGTTGCTGGGTTTGGGTGGGTTTCGCTTTGGTTCTTTTTCTACACAGGGTTTCTCTGTAACTCCCCTGGCTGTCCTGGACCTCACTCTGTAGACTAGGCTGGCTTCAAACTCACAGAGATCCACCCGCCTCTGTGTCCCTGAGTGCCGGGATTACAGGCGTGAGCCACCACTCCTGGCTAAAAAAATGTTTATGAGACAAGGTCTCACTATACTATGTAGCCCCAGCTAGCCTGGAACTTACTATGTAGACCTGGATGGCTTCCAACTCAAAGATCTCTCCTGGGATTAAAGATGTGTGCCACCAGCTTTCCCCTACCAGTTCTGGAAGCTGGGAAGCCACGTTCAAGGTCCTGTCAGGATTTACTTTTTTCTTGGCATCTGGACAACCCAGGAAACTTCTACACTCCATCCGCTCCGCAGTAAGATCTGAACAGCGGCCTTCAGGGAATTCCCCTCCTGCCCTAGAGTGCTCTTTATCTCTTAACAACTCCAGCAATATTCAATCAGCCTTCCTTCTTTTCTTCCAACCTTATCCCCTTTTCCCCTTGGAGAAACTGTCCTGCTATGTAGCCCAGGCTGGACCTGAACCCACACTCTTCCTGCCTCAGCCTCCTAGGTGCTAGGATTACAGGTATGCAGAACCATGCCCAGTAAAAGTGCACAGGGAGAAGTGTGGGTTTTTTTGTTTTTGTTTTTTCGAGACAGGGTTTCCTCTGTGTTAGCCTTGGCTATCCTGGCCTTGAACTCGCAGAGATCCGCCTACCTCTGCCTCCTGTGTGCTGGGATTGAAGGCCTGCACCACCAGGCCTGGAGTATATTGTTTTTTTATGCTGGGAATTGAAACCAATCCTTATACATCTTGGCAAGTATTCTTTCGCTGAGCCACACTCCAAGCCCTGGTACCTGCCTATGTTAAACTGTGCTATTTAAATTACTACATAGTTTCTGTCCCTTGACTGGATACGGGCTAAGGAAGAGTTGGTAGCAGCCCTGTGAGGCGCTGCTAGTGCAGAACCCGCAAACACCGGCCCCACCACTCGTCCGTCTGCAGTGTGCTAGGCTTTGACAAACTTCAGAAGATGAGGCAGCAACTTGCACCTCAGGAAAGAAGCTCAAGAGCTTCTGGAAGCTGGATATGGATGGAGACCTGGCGATCACTTGTCTTCCTCCTTCCACAGCCATTCGCTGACTTTCATCACCACAGGATGCAGATTTGGTTGTATAAAGCTGTGGATACCATCGAAACTCATAAAGATTGGAACTGAGCAGGAGAGGTCTCCTGAGAACCTTGGACATTGGCCTGAAAAATATTTATTTCATTGAAAATGTCTGTTAGCTGGGCGTTGGTGGCGCATGCCTTTAATCCCAGCACTCAGGAGGCAGAGGCAGACAGATCTCTGTGAGTTCGAGGCCAGCCTGGTCTACAAAGTGAGTCCAGGACAGCCAGGGCTACACAGAGAAACCCTGTCTCAAAAAACCAAAATAAATAAATAAATAAATAATTTTTTAAAAGTCTCTTAATTGTTTCCCTGCTACACACAGCACAATGGCTGAAAACAGAAAGGGGGAAACGTAGTGAGAATTCTGGGATTTTGGTCTTTAAAAAATAAAGCATATGTCTTTGTTTTAATCCCAGGTGTAGGCATGTAAGGCTGCTTCAGAGTGTAGGCATGATTTGCCTCGTCCTCCAGCAGAGGCATGGGTTTGCCAACTGCAGAGAGTTTCTGTGATCCTGTGACGTTTGGAATTCTGGGACCTTTTCAGAGGGTACATAGACGCTGGAGCCCCAAGAGGTGGGATGGGTTGTTGGTTTTGGTTTGTGCACAAAGGAGGAGGAGGAAAAAGATAATCAAAGAAGAAAAGATGGAGGAGGAGGAAGAAGGAAGAGACGAAATAACTAGACATCCCGAGGGCAAAGATCAAACATGCCCCCAGGAGCTCCTCAGCAGCAGCACTTAGTCTAACAATATGGATGCCCTCACGCTCTGTCCTCTCTCCTTTTATCTCACCCTTCAAAGAAAGGGTGACAAGGGGTAGGAAAAAGGAACCCACAAGGTAGCAAATGCGGTTACAGAGATCCTTCTGCTCCTGTCTCCCGAGTGCTAAGGTCAAAGGCATGTGCCCTCATGTGCAGCCACTTAATTAATTTGTTTGTTTCAAATTTGCTGGACGGCTGCACCGGCTTTGCAGACTCAGGAGGCCCTTCCCCTTCCAGCCGCGCCTAGGGGACCAGCTCATTCTGCCCCTCGACCCAACAGAGAACACAAGGGTCTTGGTTAGGGTCCTTTTTTTTTCTCTTCGAGACAGGGTTTCTCTGTGTAGCCTTGGCTGTCCTGGACTCGCTTTGTAGACCAGGCTGGCCTTGAACTCACAGCGATCTGCCTGCCTCTGGCCACCATGCATTCCCTTCCCCTCATACTTCCGTGTGTCAAGCTGAGCTGCCTGTCCTTACTTTCAGCTTTGCTTGTTGACCTAAAATGGTTTCCTGGCCTGGACATTTTCTGTACATGCTGGCTCTGAAGGCTTCATCATTTTCAACGTGGATATTTTTGGCAAGATTAACTCATACGAGGCGGTGGCATTTTCTGTAAATGGAACATGTTGGCTTGTCTTTGTGATGTAGCAGCCACGGATGCTCAAGCCGTCATCCACTCATCCACTGGGGGTTTTTGGGTTTTTTGTTTTGTTTTGTTTTATTTTTCAACACAGGGTTTCTCTGTGTAATAGCCTGGGTGTCCTGGACTTTGTAGACCAGGCTGGCCTCGAACTCACAGGGATCTGTGTGCCTTTGCCTCCTGAGTGCTGGGACTAAAGGTGTGCACTGCAATGCCCAGCTGGCTATTTTTATTTTTATATTTTTAAAATAGTTTATTTAATTTTTAATGTGCCTTAGTATGAGAGTGTCAGATCTTGGAGTTACAGACAGTTGTGAGCTGCCATGTGGTTGCTGGGAACTGAACCCGGGTCCTTTGGAAGAGCAGGCAGTGCTCTTAACCACTGAGCCATCTCTCCAGCCTTTATTTTTATTTTTTAATACCAACTAATTAAGTTTACCATTTTTATCCATGTTTCTGTGTAGTTTTGACACTAAGCATGTCCACCCTGCTGTGAAATGATCACCACTGCCCGCCCACCCGCGCAACTTCGTCCTCTGCACCTAAGACCCAACAGTGCTCACTCACAGCTCCCGCATGCACACCACCTGGTCTCCAGGAGTTTAAATGACCCCGCAGGTCTCCCATGTGAGTGGTCTTGTACATATTGAAAGACTTTTGTCATTATGGCAGCTGCAAAAGAAAACGACCCGTCCCTTTGTGCTCAGTGTATTTCCTTTAGCACAGTATCTCAATGGTTCCCTGTCATGGAGTGTGTCAGAATTCCCGTCACAGGTGACAGGTAACTAGACAATTTGATAGGATGTGCAATCACCTGGGAAACAAACCTGAGGCTTTGCAGGGAGCAGAGCACCTGGTGTGGGCGGCGCCACTCCCTGTAGAGCCCACCCCTCCTGGCTCCCACTGCGGGGCAACATCCAGCCACCCAGTGCTGCCCCTGCCCCGCCCCAGCGTGCATATATATATATATATACACACACACAAATAAACAAATGCAAAAGAAAGAAATCATAAAGAGATAAAAGCTGAATATCCTGACTTCCCTTGGCGCGCAGAGGTGCCACTGACATAGTGGCACTGAAATTCTGAGTTGAGCTCAGAGCAGAGGCAGTTTCCGGACATGCCTCTTGTAATGAGACGGTTGTCACCCTGGACAAGGCGTGCGGTACCCAGCTGTTCAGTCACACCTTGTTCAGACACTACCCTAACCGTGTCTGGTAGGTATGGTTAACACCTACAGTCGCTGGCTTTGCATACAGACTACCCCCCATGAAGCGGGCAATCCTCGTCTGGCGCAAGCGTCCTGCCTGCCCACCCTGCACACTGCAGGCTGCCCTTCCACAGCTGCAGGCGACAGTTCCTTAGGACCCTGAGGACAGGCATGCACATGTCCCGTCAGTTCTCCTCCACTGAATGTCACTGCTACTATCAAACACTGATGGGTCTAGAAATCAGCTTTTGCTGTGCGTGTGGCAGTGTTTCTTGATGAGAAAAGTATAAGGCAAAAGAAAGTGCATGCGGAAGTTCACACTACAGAGCTGTTAGGGTCACAGGTGAAGCTAAGCGCCTGTCACATGCCTGCGCTATCAAACAGCCACAGGCACTACTAACACTTGGGGATACTGATGGGCTGACGTCTTCTCTGAGCTCAAACTACAGTCTCGGTGGATTGTTCTGGATGTTGATTCTGTTAGTTTAATTTTGAGACGGGGCTCGCGTAGCCCAGGCTGGCCTCAAACTCACTCGGTAAAGAGGATGACCCTGAACACAGGGGAGTGCTGGGATGACAGGCACACAGCACCACACTGGATTATGTGGTGCTGGGTTACAACCCTTTGCCTGTGGGGGTGGGGTGGGGGGAAGAATGGTGTAGTGCCAGGCAAGGCCTAAAACAGCTTGTCTCTTAGGATAACCAAGTATTAAAAGATTAAAGCAGGCCAGGCACAAGGGAGCTGGACTTCAATCCCAGAGCTCAAGAGGCAGCGAGGAGGGTCTCTGCAGGTTCTGGACCAGCCTGGGCTACACATCCAGGTCCAGCACAGCCAGAGACCTTCTCTCAAAGCAAACGAAGGCCTACCCTGCCTCAGAACTGTCAGGCTGAATGGAGGGAGCTGGGCAGGCACAACGCTTCTTGGATACCGAGCTAAGTGGCACATTCAGGGAGGCTTCTGGGATGGGTCCCAATGGACTGTGGTCAGTCAGCCTCTGCTGACCTCACCGTCTTCGCTCTTCTACCTCAGCACATCCTCTTTTCTTGGAGGACTTCACAGTCCTCCAGTGTGGTCAGGGTGCTCTAGCTGGAGTACAGGTGTGAACCTGAAAGTTCCTGTGAGATGTATTTGTTTATTTTGTGGACCCAGAGGTCAAACCCAACCTTTTGTACTTGCTAGGCAAGTGTCTACCACTGACTTACACTCCTGCCCTCCCTGAGGAATTTATTGTCCATCCATTGACACAAGAACAAGAATAAACCGGGTTTGTAGCCAGTTATGACATATATCATTCCAAGTGTGAGATTATGGGTTCAATCCCCAGTATGGAAAAAACAAACCAAACAGCCCCAAACAACAAAAAACAAAACAGTGGTGGTGTACACCTTTAATCCTAGCATTCGGGAGACAGAGGAAGGCAGATCTCTGTGAGTTTGAGGCCCGCCTGGTCTACAGAGATAGTTTCGGGATGACCAGTCACAGAGAAACCCTGTTTCCAAAATTCTAGGAAAAACCAAAAGCAAAAAGCAGCAAACAAAAACCCCAGCAAGGGGCTGGAGAGATGGCTCAGAGGTTAAGAGCAGTGGCTGCTCTTCCAGAGGTCCTGAGTTCAGTTCCCAGCAACCACATGGTGGCTCACAACTGTCTATAATGAGATCTGGTGCCCTATTCTGGTGCGCAGATGTACATGCAGACAGAGCACTATATACATAATAAATCTTTAAAGCAAAACAAAAACCCCAGCAAGGATGAAATAAATGGGTGTGGCAGTGTGACCTCTAACCTCAGCACACGGGGGCAGAGAGAAGGCCTAACCAGGAGGCCTCTGGCACAGAAGGTTCTAGACCACTCCTGATAACAAGACTAAGCGCCCTTCGCGAGGTCCATGCCCAGGAGTCTTTGCTCCTTGAGCCCTGGCAAGGCCTGCTCCGCCCCAGGCACTCTCCCCAGGGCCCTTCCCCCATTCCAGGAGACACTTTCCATTCTTCCTCAAGTTCCCATTTAGTAAGGTCATCCACATCGTCGCATGCTTGTGAACCAAGACAACAGGGCCTGTAACACCTGCAATGCGTGCCAGGCGGGGGGCAGATGCAGTCAATCCAAGACACCCCTACTTTCCTTCCCAGTGCACCCCTTCTTACCAAGGGCATAAGACCAGGGTGCATCTCGTTTCAGATTTTGACACCAAGCTAGAATTCACCTTCTTAGCTACAAAAATCTCATTTCTCTTTTAAAAAATTGTTAGTGCGTGCACACGTATGCTATGGGTGTATGAGGTCTTACAGAGCCGAGTGCTGCAGCCACCGTCACTGTATCTCTCACTTTGGGGTCTTGGTCTTGGCTTGTTGCATTGTTGGGAACTTTCTGCATTATGATTCATTGTATGTCTTTTCCTAAGAAAAATTATGTCTGAGTCTTCTTAGGAAAATCCTAAGATCAACTTACCTGGGCCTATCTGGAAGTCGTCCTTGTACCTGGAAATCATTAAGCACAGCTAAGCATATAGCTGGATGAGGCCATCACTCCAGGAATCTTTTGGGGGTGTCTGCGCCTGAGGCAGCTCAAACAGTGTAACTGTTGAAGGACACACAGAGACTGACAGACTGGCAGGGGGAGCGGCTACAGACTTAAGGCCTCTACTAAGAGCTCTCTGAAAATATAGCTTAAAGGTGGGGGGGTCACATGGGGTACACTCCGGAGGAACAGAACTCAGAAAATAGGATCGATAGACTGAAATGGCCTTTCCCCCCTCTATAGGGGAGAGGATGAAATACGTAACAACAGGGAGGTGTTAATATCTGCTAGTCATAAACAGACCAGGTCAGATACTTCCTGTTTGTCTGGAGAGCTTTCAAACTGCAAACACTTGCCAGCCTCACAGCAGGCTGTCATACAGTGAACGTGTTTGCTTAGGAGGAGACATTCTTTACAATCTTTAAATTGGAGTTATAGGGCTGACGATAAAAATAAAATCTGGCTGGATGTGGTGGGGCATGCTTTTAATCCCAGCACTCGGGAAGCGGAGGCAGGTGGATGCCTGTGAGTTCCAGGCCAGCCTGGTCTACAAAGTGAGTCCAGGACAGCCAAGGCTACACAGAGAGACCTTCTCTTGAAAAACAAAAACAAAAAATAAAATCTGTACTTTGTTATTGTGACTGAACTTGTACCCGGTTTCTCATGTAATGAGAAATCAAACACATAAATTGAACTTCTCGTATAATCATTAGCCCTTCTTTGTTCTGTGAAAGCTGCATAAACAAAGCAGCACCTGGCTGGCCAGTCAGAGCTGTAAGATCCTCCTACCCACGCCTGATTCCCTCCACTCACCAGGCCCCCTCCCTCTGCCCTCCCCCAGTGGGTTCTGGGGAGCAAACTCAAGTTGTCAGGCTTATCACAGGCACCTGCTGAACCCCCTGGTCAAGCCAACACCTGCCGTGTTTTCATAGTGCTGGGACCTGAACTCAGGTCTTCATGGTCAGGGGCTAGTATGTTGCACTTGCAGAATAGGTCAAAGTGCCATCCAACACTATGCATAATGCGGGAAGTTAGGAAATAATTTAAGTGACCCACACCCTTTCAAATAGTGGGCATAAGCCAGCCATGGTGACTTGAGCTTGTAATCCTAGTATTCAACAGGCTGTGAGGAGGGCCGTGAGTTCGAGGAGAGGTCTGGGCTGGATGGTAAGGTCGCACAGAAAGCAAGCAGAGAACCAAGCAGTAGCAGCAGCAGTTCAGACTGGAGCTCACCTGAGGTTCCCCAGCAGCAGGGCGGGGCCTGAGGCCTGAGGCCTGGGCAGCACTCTCCATGGCTACTGTGAGACAAGCTCAGGCTCTCACCAATGCAACTGGCTACAAAAGGAACACTCGTCTCCTGCAGTGCCACCCTCACACCTTCACATAAATTACTGTCTACTGTCACTTTAAATTTCAGGGCAGACTTTATTAAGTAATAAAATTAAGTAACTCCATTCTACTAGTGACCACTTCACCTCTACAAAGGTGTTTATACCAAATGTGGGTGGGATGGAAAAGGAAACAGAATGGTCCCACTGTAGTCACTCTGCAGACTTCACCATGTGTGGTCTCAACCCTGAGCGCATTTTAGGTCAGTTGCCATCTCCTGAGTTCACTGGTCACATCTGTCACTGTGATCCTAAGCAAGTAAGTTATCAGTGGCTGTCAGAGGCAGACAAGAGGCAAAGGGTGCTGAGGGAATACCCTCTACTGTGGGGTTACGGATGACACATGAAATACTCGATTTGTTAAAGTGCTCAAGTACTTTTCGCCCCCTAAAGACAAGGTCTCACAGTGTAGCCCTGGCTGGCCTGGAACTTGTTTTGGAGACCAGGCTGGTGTGGAGCTCACAGAGATCCACCTGCCTCTGCTTCCCAAGTGCTGGGATTAAATGCGCGCACCACCATACTTGTCGAATGCTCAAGTACATTTATAAAAGGATATTTGGAAGGTGTCTACTAGTGAGAAAACAAAGTAGACCCTAAGAAGCTTCTGGAAAGGAACAAAAAGTATAAAAACAACACTGCCGACAGCGAGGTAGAGGCCACTTAGAGCTTAGTCTGACCAGTACTTGGCTCTGAATCAAATGCATTCCTTGGTGAACAACTCTCTGACCTCCTCGTAAAGACGAAGTAAAAGTTATCAGGCCATTCTGCTCCAACTCTCATCACACTACTGTCATCTGTAGTCAGCGGTCTCCTCACTGGCCATCAGGTCAAGTGATCAAGCCTGACATTCTCCACAGGCTGTTAACACCTGGGTTAAGAACCTGCACTTCTGAACACACCAGGGGAAGCCCATACCCATAGTAAGGGCCACAGCACACATAATCTCTTGGAATGATTACACAAGCCAGGACTGAGGTGGTGAAGGGTGAGAGGTAGCAGCGGCTACCTTGCACTAGAGGTCAGCACAGAGCATTAGTGGTCATTTGTAAGTCCAGTGGGCAGTGGCCCAGCCCTGGCCCTTGCACAAGTCCCGATGGCGAAGGTAAAAGGCGTGGACACGGAACCGACGGCCACAGTGGGGACATGCATGCAGAGCTCTAGCGTGCGTCTTCATGTGCTCCGTCAGATGGTGCTTCAGCTTGAAGCGTTTATTACAGACACCACATCCGAAAGGGCGAAGGCTGAAGGTCAACATGATGTGCCGGTCTCGTTTTGGCTTTACTGCAAACCGTTTTCCACACAAGCAACCAAAGCATTTTCCATCCGCAGGAGGCGTCCCTCCTAGCTTCACGGGCCCGTGCACAGCCTGCCCGGTTCCTCCAGGCCCTCCACCACCTGACAGGATTTCATTTCCATGAAGATCCACGGGTTTCCAGGATGGATCTCCTGCCCCAGATGCTTCCCCTCCCCCTGAGGACAGCAAGTACCTTAGCTCCCCGTTTCCCTCAGAGCCCCCTCCAGGTAGAACTTTGGTCTCCTTTGCTCCTGCAGACGGAGTGCCACCTCCGCCTGTGGCCTCCTCAGGCTCCACGGTTTCCTGATTAACGTACACGACTTGGGATGCTCCTACGAGAGGGGCAGGAGGCTCAACTGCTGAACCTCCATCCTCTGGAGGCCTGCTGGGAAGGGCAGATGTAGGCAGCGGGTGGGACCCACAAGCTTGGGAACCCCCTGTTGGCCCACTCTCGAGTTGAGGACTCTGGAAGGCCGGGGAGGATGACCCCTGCTCCTCCTCCTCTTCTTTGACCTGGATCTGTAACACTTCCTCCAGCTCACTCCCTTCCCCTCTAACGGGGCTCTCAGGAGTCGCAGAATCCTCTTTAGAAGCGGAGGGCCTCGCCGGGTTCTGGAAAGGAGAAGAGCGAATGCACCAGCCTCCCGAAGAGGTTGTGGAAAGAAGCGTGTGGTAGGAGGCGCCTCCACCGGCTGCGATCCCACCAGACGTTTCTAGTTCTCGAAGAATCTCTGAGCACTGATCTACCACTTGCCACATCTGAAGGCCACTGGCTACTAGGAGATGGGCCGGAAGAGCATCCAGAGGCAGGCGGAGGCGCCCGGAGTAAATAAGCTGAAGCAGTCCCTCGAAGGCGTCCGCCTCAATGACGCTCGGGAGGGTGAGCCTGGGCGCATCACCCAAGAGCAGCTTGTCATGGAAGTAAGGCGAGGCGGCGGCCAGCACCGCCTTGTGAGCCCTCAGCTCCCTGCCCTGGACCAGGAGGGACACATCACAGAACTTGCCCTCCAGCCTGTGGCGGTTCAGGGATTCCAGCAGCGACGAGCTGTAGCGAGGGAACTCAATGTGGATTGTCCGCGGGGCGGGGCTGCACCTCGGAGAAGGGGATGCGGGGGGCAAAGGAGTCGAAGCATCCATGGCCACCTCGGAAAGAAATCCTAGGGAGTCGGGAGGAGGAGTTCGGCTCTACGGGAAGAAGGCTGCGGAGGGAGGAAAGGAGCCTGAGGTCACACGAGTTCGGGGCGTGAGCTCTGACTCGAGCTGCTCCCAGCGACACTTGGAGACTCCTCAGTGACAGTTTCTGTAGTCAGCCCACCAAGAAACCCGACAAAACGCCGGCCAGGGTTTCCACTTCCAGGCCCTACCTACGGGAGCCGAGGAGGGGGGACTGCGCCCCACCTCGCCAGCTCGGGTCGCCCTGCCCGCCGCCGCCGCTCGCCCCACCTCACCGTGCTCACACAGGCCGGCTCCGCGAGCTCCGGCCTCACGCCTTCCCGCCGACACGCCCCCGACCGCACGCGCGACCGCGTCGCAGCTCCTCTGCCTCCACTGCGCCCGGACGGCCGGAAGCTGCCGCGGCTCCGCCGGACGCCGCCGCTGCACCCCGCACGGGGCGGGGCCAGCCTGCAGCCAATGGGAGGGCGGCATCCTACAATCCCTCTCCTCATTGGCTGTGCGGCCGGAGGGGCGGGGCTGGGGCGCCTAGCTACCCGAGCGCCGCCGGGCATCGTCGCGGGAGCGGCGTCGGTGGAGGCGGCGGGCTGGCCGAGCTCGGCGGCGCGGCGCGCGAGGTAGGTGCTGCTGTCCTCGGCGTGCACGCGGGGCAGCCAGGCCTGAAGTCTGCGGCGCACGCTTGCTGAGGACCCCGGTGCCGTTCCTTTGGCAGAAGAGCGTCCTCACGGTTAAACCCTTCCCCAGAAGACTGTTTATTGGAGTCTGTCAGGCGTTAAAGCCCGGCGCCTTCGGTCGAGTGCTGCGGAGAGCGGAAGTGGGGGGTTTGTCCGGGAAAACCCTGTGGTATATATTGTTCCCCTGACTGGGCGGAACAGCGTAGTGCAAGAAGACTGGCTCGTGGCTGCTCGTAGGCTGGCAGCTTTCTCCCCCAAAATAGTTCCGGTCACCCTTCAGGCAGTTCTGGATACCCCAGGCTAAAAAAAGCCAGCCTGGCGCCTGGGTTGGCGGCGGCAGAGGAGGGCGGATCATTCTCTCTGTGAGATCGAGGCCAGCCTGGTCTACAGAGCAAGTTCCAGGACAGCCAGGAATGTTACAGAGAAACCTTGTTTCAGAAAGCCAAAAATAAATGTCAGCCCAGCGGTAAAAGAACAATCTCCGTTTATTAAACATGATTTTTCTGTTTCACCACACACTCCAGAAAAAAAGGGAATGGGGCTGGGAGTGGGAGAAAAGGGCGGAGGTAGGGAACGAGAGCCTGGGAGTAGGCCGGGAAGAACGAGTAAACAAACAAACAAAAAATCTGAGTAAGAGTGTGTCCCTACTCTTAAGGTGGTGGGTGGGGAGGGAGGTGAGGGGTGAGGCTGGGGAGCCAGGAAGCTCTGTACAGAGGGGTCACCTCCCAGCCCCCCACCCCAATTATGTACAGTACAAACCCCAGATAATTACAACAGCCAAAGAGGAGGAAGAAGGTCCCAGGGTAGGCCTGAGGTGGGAAGAGCAGAGTAAAGGGTTCGGGATAAAATTTCACATATTTACAACTTTTATATAAGTATAAATTTGGCCCCGGCTGGGTGGGTATGTGGAGTCGGGTAAGACTGAAGGAGAGCTGTCCATACAAAAGAAAGGTCGAATCTGGAGTCTGGGAAGAATTCTCAATACCAAACGCAAGGAGGAGTGAGGGGACAAGGCTGGGCAGGGGACAGCAGTCAGAGAAGAGGGGGTGCCCAGGAGGGGTTTCTCCCCTTCCATGGCCTACCCACCCCCACACCCCATCCATCCTACCTCCCCTATCCCGCCAGAGAGCTATGTACAGAGAAACACCGAAAAATCCTGGAGCTGGCGGGAGGGAGGGAGACTGGGGGAGGGGGAGAGGGAAGCCCAGCCCTGTCCCACCTCCCCCAGGGGACAGATTCATGTAAGGGGGCCCCCAATACCCATCCTCCAACACAGGTCCCCCCACCCTTGGGGAGAGAGACATGGCTTTTCCTAGAGTAAGTTCCCCCCCTCCCCATGGAAGTAGAGACAAGAGAGGGAAGGGCGGAGGGCTGGGCTGTGTCAGGGGAGGGCAGAGCAGCTAGTCTGGCCTCTACACACATAGCCTCCCAAACCCTAACCCTCATCCGAACCTCAGTTCCACCCCACCCAACACACTGGGGGAGGGGGGGGCGTGAGCCCCCTCACCCCGCTCTGGGACCAGCCAAGAGCAGATCAGGTGTGGGAAGAAGGGGAGGCGACCCCATTCCCCCCTTGCCGCCCCCTCCCTGCCCCGGTGGCCCCTCCACCCCATCTGGGCTCTGGGTGGGGAGAATAAATCTAAGAGTGGAGAGAGGAGAAGGAGTTTGTGCGTGCTGAGCCCCCCCAGACGCTCCTGAGAAATCAAGGGGTAATAGGGCCCCCTCACCTGGGGTCCCCTCCCCATAACAAGGGGGACAGGGGAGGCCAAAATGGGGTGGTGGAGGGGAGTTAGATTGTCAGCTCTGGTTACTGCTAAAAAATCACCCTGAAGTTGAAAGTTTGGAGGTGCCACACCCCCAGTGTGGGGGTGGGGGTCTGTCCCCCAGTGCTCAGGGGAACTGTGAGGCAGAGGACGGGGATAGCACCCCAGAGTGAAGGGGTCTGTGTGGGGTAGGTGGTGTCCTGGGGTGAAAGAGGGCAGCTAAGGGTCCCACTCTCCCTCCTGGAAGTGCAGGGTGGAGGGTGGCAGATGGGTGCCCCAGGAGGCATTGCATTAAGGGAGGCAATCCCGCTGTCCCTCGGTGACGTCCAGTCCTGGTGGGTGGTGATGTTCCGGGGTTGGGTACACAAGGAAGGAGGTCTGTGATGCTGGGTGGGCTAGTGGTCCGCGGTGTTTCGGAACTCGCCGTTCTCTGTGATCTGCAGCCGGGGTGGGGGGGGTGGGGCTGGGGGGGCCAGGCCGTTCCAAGGTGGGGCCAGCGTCACACGCGGGTTTGTTGGACCCAAGGGGGGAAGCTGCCTCTCCTGCAAGACACCAAAGAGGAGAGCGCGGACTTATTGAGACGCTTCGAGGGGCCAGGGTGCCAGCCCCAAGCAGTGCTCTCATCTGTAGCCAGCCCACTCCACAGCCATGTCCACCGCCAGGGCACTTCACTCCACTCCTAACAGGGGCCTTCAAATCAGACTTACACCAGGAAACTAGCTCAAAGGCAGCTAGCTCTCACCTTCCCTCAGACGTAACTGTACTCCCCACCCCTCCCAGCCACCCTCCCATGGACCGCCCCCCCCCCCCCCCGCCCCGTCCAGCACCCTCCACCCCAGGCAGGAACTTCACACTGAGGAGCCAGAGGAGGCAACACAGCAAAACCTCATTAGCCCAAGTCCTACAGCTCTGGAAATTTGTTCGTAATTTGAACAATGCCAGGGGTTGAGCTTTCCTTTATCTGTGAAGAAAGAGTGTGCTAAGCAAGTCGGTGGAAATGTGCCTGTGGGAGGAGGGCGGAGCCCACACCAGCAAACATGCTTCTTCACTCTGCTGTGTTCCTAAGGGCTTGTGGGGAAGCCTTGGTCAGAGTGCTACTTACTGTGTTTTGAAGACAGGCATTTCACTAAATAGGCACTGTCATTCAGTTTTGTCCGTTACTCAGAGTGGACCTCTCAAATATAACACCCCAAATTAGAGGGTTAACTGTACTGGAAACAGGAAGGGGATAAGCGAAGTGGAGGGCCATCTGTAGGGAGACTCCTCTCCCGGTGGGAATGACTCAAGGGTTTCGCAGCGGCTTGGCTCTCACCCATCCTAACGCTGTGACCCTTTAATACAGTTCCTCCTGTGCTGACCCGACCATAGGAGTATTTCCTTGCTACCTCCTAACGTTAGTAACTTTGCTAGTTATGAACTGTAACATAAAGTATCTTACAGGACCCCTGTGAAAAGAGTCAGTCCAACCCAGGGAGGTCACAACCTACAGGCTGAAAAGCACTGGTTGTTGGTTAAGAGACACTGTGCCCCAGTCTGCATTCCCAGTAGTCTAACTGACTCCATTCCTTTCCACCCCTCCTTCCTTTTCAGCCCCTCCCCCCAAATTTGCAGCTTGAGTAGCAGCCCCTATGCTGCTCTTGTACCTATTTTCAGAACCTTCTATGGCTCTTTTACTGACCTGGTTCCTGCCATCAGCTCAGCCTTCTCTGCCTCTGCTGGGGAGAAGACTACCTGGGCCCCCACACTTCTGGACACTTATGTGGCTTTAAAAAAATCCAGTTTAAAAGTAACTAGCTAGGCTGCAGTGGGATCAAGCCTACAAACTAGTTTGGAACAAATATCCAAATTACTGTCTGAGCCACGAGACATTTAGGTAGGGCAGCAGGTAGCTCTAGCTGTCTATATCTGACCCTGTGTCCAAAAAGACAAAAAAAAAAAAAAAAAAAAAAAAGAGAGAGAGAAAAAGAAAAAAAGAAGGCTTCCAAGAGCAGCTTTCCTCTCCATACCAGAATCAAAGACTCACCTGTCACAGGCCACCCAGAATCTAACCTTAGTCAGAGCGGCCCTCTTGGCTATCTGGGTGTCTCACAGCCATCAGTTGCCGTCAGTGGCAGAGATGAAATGCAGTATGGTGCCCTGGGTGCACGCAGCGAGAGCAGGGGGAAGGAGCCCTCGATGCCGCCAGGCTGCTTGTCTGCTCATGACGACACATGGGCATGCCCCCTACGCCCTCATGAACCCAAATTTAGAAACTGGATAAATTAGGGTGCCATTATTCATTTTACAAAAGGATTCACTGCAGGAGCCCTTTAAATGGTGAGGTTCCCTGGTGTCTTTCAGCATTTGTTTACAGATCACTAACTACTTTGACAGAGAGGCCAGGCAGGCAGAGGGTAAAAATTACAGTGTAAGGAGCCACTGCCCACCACAGCTCAGGCCCACAGAAATGTGCCTGAGGACAGGCTTTAGAGAGGATCCTGTCCCCGGAAAGGCTGCTGGGTGGCAGGAGAGGGCAGGGAGTGGGTGTTTAGCAGGCTGGTGTCCTTGCCTGGCTATATTCTAGGGAGCTGTTTCTCTTTGACCACATGAGCAAGTGGTCCAACACTCCTGTCACTCTGGTCACTGCCAGGACATCTCAACAGCATCTTTTCCAGGGCCTGAGTTAACTGCCTGTCCCAGCTTCCACCCAGGAGTAACTAAGGAAACCTCAGATTTCTCTGCCTCAGAAGAGCAGGAGGGGGTTGAGTTAGCAAAGGACAGGGAACCCCAACCTACCTGCGCAGTCAGCACAGCTCTCTAGCCTGGCCCCAGCCCAGTCCCCCCACCCTGTTATGCCCATTCCAACATCTCAACTCCCAAGGACGCTCGGTGAAATGGGGGGTGACAGACAGACACTGGATAGGTAGAGGAAAAGGAGGGTGGTGTCAGGTGGTGGCTGGTGGGGCCAGTTTGGAGAGAACTGGGAACCTGTCACTGTGCCTGTCTTCCTAAGGGTAGGTGTGGGTGTCAGCAGGTGCACTCTGGTTGTACCTTGGGAAGGGTCTGTCTGTGCAGGAGGTGACACGGGGTGGGGTCTGTGGAGGGTCTCTGGGTGTGGTGGGCGGCAGTGAGAGGGGAGAGGCTCCAGAGAGTTGGAGGGGGTGGGCTTCACCACCAACCTGCAGTGGTCCGGAGTCACCTCCCCCAGTGTCCTCCGCCCGTGGTCAAAGCGGAACCAGGAGAATTACCTGATGAGGAGCTGCAGGGGGAGAGAGTGGGGTCATGGGGTCAGGAGGCTTGGTGGTAGTGGAAGGGAGAGGCCTGGCAGTCAGAGCAGAGGGAGGAGTATGGAGAGGAGAGCAGGGCAAGGGTGCAGAGGGACCTGGAAGCTGGCTGTGAGCAGAGGGTGGCGACAGCTACTTAGACAGTAGGCTCGAGGCACACCAGAGGCCGCAGTCTGAGCTTCAGCTCTGCTAAGGGTCTCTGGGGAGGCCTTGAGGATCTGAAGCCTCAGGGACAAGAAGCTGCGTAGGACCTACCAAGGGGTCAGAGTGGGAAATCAGGAGAACCTGAGCCTCTAGGGTGTCCAGGGCTGAGAAACGACAGCTCAGATGGCTGCTCCCTTCTGTGCAAAACCTCCAGCCCTCCTGGCTAAGAAGGGCTGGGGAAGCCGACAGGAGCGGGCCAGGAAGGGGCCGAAGTTCACGGGCATGGGGGGAGGGGCAGGGCAGCTGAGGGGTGAGGCGCTGGTGAAGACCCTGAGATGCAGGCAAGAGTCGGAAGAAAGGACAGGAAGGCACAGGAGTGAGGCTGGCACTGCCAAGAGTGACAGGCGCAGACAATGGGATGGAGATGGATCACTGGGGGCTGCTAGGAAGAAGCAGCCAGTAGACAAACTGAGGACAACGGGAGACAGATGGTGGTGGGGCCAGAGCGGCTGGTGCAGTGAGTCCACAAGGACAGTGGGATGGATGGGGATGGGACACAGAGAAGATAAATGACATTGTAATTTCCACCTGAGCGTCGAGCAGCCTCTTCTTGGGTTCAGGCAGCGGCTCAGCCATGGCGGGGTGGTCCCGACGCAGCTCCTCCTCCACCAGCATCAGCCTGAAGGGACGGGCTTCAGTGGGGTTAGTGGCGGGCACGGGCTCAGAGCCCACCTGTGCTACTCTTGACCCCGGGGAGCCCCTGCAACTCTGGAAAAGCCTTGGACATCTTCCCCTCTCACAGTTCCTCTGCTGCCATGACCCAAAAGATGCCTGATGCCAGAGACTTGCTTTCCATTTTCTCCCAGAGATCCTTGTGTCTTTCTGGGGACTTTTAAAAGATGTGCATCCATCCATCCATCCCTCCATCCATCCATTCATTTGGATTTCCTGAACAGTCTCACTGTGTAGACAAGGCTGACCTTACCCTCAGAGATCTGCCTGCTTTTGTCTCCAAGTGATAGGATTAAAGGCATGTTTCAGCTTTTCTTTTCTTTTTTTGTCCAAGACAGTGTTTCTCTGTGTAGCCCTGGCTGTCCCAGACTCACTTTGTAGACCAGGCTGGCTTCGAACTCACAGCGATCCACCTGCCTCTGCTTCCCGAGTGCTGGGATTAAAGGCGTGCACCACCACGCCCAGCTCTCTTTCTTTTTTTTCTTTTTTAAGACAGTGTTTCTCTGTGTAGCCTTGGCTGTCCTGGACTCACTCTGTATAGACCAGGTTGGCCTCGAACTCACAGATTCACTTGCCTCTGCCTCCTGAGTGATAGAGTTAAAGGCATGCACCACCACCCAACCTCTGTCTATTAATGGTAACTATGTGTATCTGTGTGTGGTCTGTGCACATGAGTGCAGAGGCCTACGTTGTCAGATACATGGAGGCTAGAGTCCCAGCACTTAGGGGGCACCTGGTGTGGGTGCTGGGAATGTGACTCAGATCCTCTGCAAGAGCAGTGCGTCCCCTGGGGCACATCCCTCAGACCCATGAGAGTGGACTTGACGTCTCCCCATTTGCTGGTCAGTCTCACAGTGTAGCCAAGGAAGCCTAGAATGTGCCATATGTAGCCAAGGTTTATCCTCCTCTCTCAGCTTCCTAAATGTTGGGACTATAGACATGGGTACTCCTGGGTCCTGAGGTTAGATTTCTGTGTCAGGTTTTGTTCTGTTACAACAGACCGGAGTGGGGCTGGCTCTGGCTCTAGTGGCCCCTGCTGAGGCAGTTCCTGTGGAGCAGTGACAAGCTAAAAGCCATTTCTCATGGACCAGCTTCCCAAGGATGGAGAAGGAGCTCTGCCCAGGGACACAGGTGAGGTGAAGTGCTCCTGTGGCTAGGGACTGTGCCTAGTTTTCTGGTGAGCCTCCAGGCTGGGTCAAGCGTAGTCGGTAGGTAGGGAGTTTAGGCCTAAGCCGAGTCCAGACAGTGCCACTTAGACGGTAACTGGTGCATCTCCCCAAGGCTTCAGAAGGCAGAGTCTAAGCAGTACTGGGGCTGGGGGAGGGGCCCTTCAAAGCCTGCAGCAGGCTCTTCCCCCCTCCCCTCCCCTGCCCTCCCCTGCCCTCCCCTCCCCGGGCCGCCCCTCACCTGCCAATGATGCTCTTGATCTGGGAGTCCTTCTCCACCTGCTGCTGCCTCAGGCGCTTCTCACTCTGCTCCAGGCGGGCTTGGTACTGCATCAGGATCTTGCTGGTCTGCTCTTCCTGGGACAACAGCCTCCGCTCGTACTCTTCCAGCTTCCGGTTGGACATGTGTAGCCTCTCCTTCAGCGAGTGAATCTCCTCCTCGTACTCCTTCACCTGCCCGCCGGGCACAGGACCCCGCACTGTGAGGGGCGCCCAGCTTTGGCTTTACCAGCCTCATCCCACCCCTGTCAGGTCAGCCGTGGCACAGGAGTCCCCGATCCTTTCTCTGCCTGTTGAACACACTTGATCTGCTTTTAAGAAAGCTCTGATGTAATACTGAGGCTTTCTCAAGATGGAGCAAGATCAAAGTCCCACACCTTACAAATGTGCCATGCCCTCACACATGCTTAGGGAACATGGGGCCCCATAGGGCACCCTGGCAAGACTCCTGGACATGCCCTGAGAAGCTTATCTAGAAGTTAATGACATAGGGGCTGTGTCCAAACCAAGGCTGAGCACATGGGCGGAGACACTGGGTGAGATGGGGACAGGAACTGTCTCCTGTGTGAATCCCTCCCTATCCTTTCCTGCAGACAGGAGGTCACGGGGCTCCCAGGCTGAGACTACAACTATTAATATGAGTCTGGGATTCCAGGGCCAGAAGAGCTCAAACCTTCCACATCCCTGTTGCTTAAGTATAGCCACATGTAGCTCACACTTGTTGTTTTTTAGTGCTAGGGATCAAACCCACAGCTTCAACAGTCAGCTCTACCCAGCTTACACACAGCTGTTGAAAGTCACATAACTAAAATCTCAGCTTCTGAATTGCAACAATACACACGTGTCATACGGGGAGCCCTAGCCACAGGCAGAGGATAGTATATGTCCCCAGCAACAATACACACGTGTCATATGGGGAGCCCTAGCCACAGGCAGTGGATAATATATGTCCCCAGCTCAGTTACTTCCCACAGCTCTGGCGTATAGTGCTGCCCTGGGACCTTCCTCAGCTGAAGGAAGGACAAGAAAGGCAATCTAAGAAGCATTTCCCATCCTCTGAGGGTCCACACTGTAAGCAGGCCATGCTAGCCCCGCAGGAGAGGGAGGCCTATGGTGGTCGCCTTGGGGCACGAGTGCACAAACCTCTAGTGAACCTGCTGTTACCTAGGGCCTCATGCCTTTTAGGCAGACATTCTACCACAAACTAGATTTCTTTTTTACTTTTTACAGCTTCCTTTTTACTTTTTTTTTTTTTTTTTTTTGAAATAGGGTCTCATTAAGTTGCCCAAGCTGGCCTTGAACTTAACACCTCCTGCCTTAACCTCCTGAGTAACAGTTCACAGGCCTGTGCTACCAGGCCCAGTTTGGGTGGTCTTCACACATGCCCCGATTCCTCAGAGGCTAAATAAAACAGTTCTCTTCAGCCTCTAGCTGTGTAACCCACAGAGTTGGGTCTAAAGAGACTGACACGTATCAGCCCTAATAGACTAGAAAAGAAGTCTGAGCCGGGCGTGGTGGCGCACGCCTTTAATCCCAGCACTCGGGAGGCAGAGGCAGGCGGATCGCTGTGAGTTTGAGGCCAGCCTGGTCTACAAGTGAGTCCATGACAGCCAAGGCTACACAGAGAAACCCTGTCTCGGAAAAAAAAAAAAAAAAAAAAAAAAAGAAGTCTGTGTGCTGTTTCTTTTTACCCTCCTGAGCGTGGCTGCTCTCCCCTGGGAAGGTGTAAGGCCTCCCTGGCAGGAGAGGGCGGGGCCAGCGTACCCTGTCCAGCCGGCTCTCGTCCATGGACTTGGAGTACTCCTTGAGCTTGTACTCCTCCCGCTCGATGTGCGCGCTCTCGATGTCGGCTGACAGGTGCGGCATGTTGGAGACCCAGGCAACAGTCCGCTCTGAGGCCGGCATGGTGGGGTTCAGCGTGGATGGAGTCTGGGAGTGCTGGGGTGGGCAGACAGCAGAAAGGCGGGAAAGGGAGAGTGTGTTCAGAAGACGAAAACACGGAAGCGACACCCCAGCCCTGATCCCCTGCCTGAGCCCTTCCCCATCTGAACATTAGTGAAGTAAATGCTCCTGCCCCACCCCCCCAGGAGGGAATGCTGAGGGTAGGGGTCCTCAGTGCTGAACACCTGGAGACATCGCCGAGGGAGGGCCTCTTCTTAGTGTTTGTCAACTTTTGTTTGTTTAGAGGCAGACTACTGCTACCTAGCCCTAGCTGGCCTCAACCTGCAGTCATCTTGCCTCCTGAGGGCCAGTACAGCCCAGTGCCACACGCTTGTTTAATGAACAAAGGGAGAACACTGTAAAACCGGCCTACGTTGTTCCCTCCCCACTCTTCACCCACCCTACCTCTCCCACCCTCACCTACCTGCTTGGTGATGGAGGGCTTGAGCCCCCCACCCCCTCCGCCACCGCTGCCCCCGCTGCCCCCAATGCTGCCCTCTTTGCTGAGGCTCTGTTGCCGTGGACGGGCAGGACCATAACTTGGTTCCGGGGACTGCAATAGGTTCCCACTGGACGGCCGGGGTTTCTGGGCAGCGCTCACTGTCAACTGTTGAGACTTGCCCCTCTGCAAGGGAGGCGGCTGGCCCCCACCACCCCCACTACTGCCCCCACCACTCCCACCTCCGGGCCCTGAGGGAGCTGGCCTCTGGGGACCGATGGTGATCTGGGGAGGGGACAGCATGTGCTGCAGGTTGTCCTGAAGTGAGAGCTGCCGACGGGTAAAATCAGTACCAGAGGGTCCAAACTCATCACTATAGCTGTGGCTGTGGAGGATGGAGGCGGCAGGGGGCTTAGGAACCCCTGAGGAGAGGTCCTCGCTCTTGCTATAGCCATGGAATGGGGCAAAAGTGTCCCCTGGGGGCTCTCCCCCTCGGTGGTGGTGGTGGTGGTGGTGGTGGTGATGGGAGGAGGGTGGTCCGTGGCCACTGCTCCCTCCATGGCCCCCTGGGGGCCCCGGCCCATCAGCAGCCATGTGGAATAGAGGGTTCTGGAAGGAAAGGGGGATGCGAAGTTGCTGGGCAGGGACACCGTCCGTAGTGACACCCATCTGGCTGAGGCGCATGCCAGCTGCTGTGATGGAAGAGCCACTCCCTTGGGAGAGGCGCCCGGCAGGTGCAGGCCGCAACCCCAAGGCTGCTGTCAGTGAGGCCTGGCTTGAGTGCAACAAGTCCCCAACAGCTGCCAGGTTGGAAACGCTGCTACTGTTAAGGCGGCCCCCAGGCCCATCACCCTGGAGATCCAGCATGGACACGCTCTTGTTGACGCTCAGCATCTTCTGCTCTGGCTCCGTGATGTCTGAGCTGCTTGTGCAATATGCTGGGGATGACCGGGCCAGGGGTGGCCGACTCACGTAGAACAGGTCTTTACCCCCACCGGGTGGCGGTGGCGGCGGCTTCTCCTTGGTTGGGGAGGGGAGGCGAGCCATGTCCATAGAGCTGTTAGAAGGGACGGAGGACACACAGACAGAAGTAAGGCCAGGCCCATTGGCACCTGAGCCTGTGGTCTGGAGCTGGCCGGCCTTAGGTAAAAAGTGGGGCCCACGGGGAAGGGCGGAGAGCTGCTGGTGGCAGCCATAGAGAGGCAGGGGGGGAGGACGGGAGAGGACGTTGGAGAAGGGAAGGACAAGGCCTAGAGAGGGCTTCAGGCCGGGGAAAGAGGCGGGGCAGCAAGAGAGGAGTGAGGACTGGTCTGGGCAAGTATGGAGAAGATGAGGTGCGCTGAGGAGCAGAGGAGCAGAGGTGGGTGAAGGCCAGTGCAGCAGGACAGGAGGGTGGGCAGCACAGAGCCCTCACCTGTTGAGGCCTCGAGCCATGAAGGACTGAAGGTCGATGGAGCTGGAGAGAGATGCAAAGGGGCAGGCACAGACAGGAGAAGGGAAGGTGTGGACAGGTGGTGGAGGGAGTGTGGGGCAGGTGTGGTGTCACAGACGAAGACATGGGTGAGGAACAGCAGAGCCATCACAAAATGAAGGACAGTAGCTGAGCCCCCCACCCCACACTGGACGGCAGGCTCCAGGCCCCCCCCCCCCCCCCGCTCAGCTCTGACTGCTGCCTATCTGAACGGTGGGTCACGGAGAGCTCTCTGGGCTAAGGCGGGCTGGGGTGTTAGCTCACTCACTCAAAGACACCCACTTATTCTGATACCACATGGCTGAGGCGCAGCCTAAAGACAAGCATGGGCTGGCAGAGGGACAAAGGCTCAGCTGCAGCAAGGCCCCTTGGCCTCAGCTGAGCCTGGAGCAGAGGAAGTGCAGGACCCTGGGCTCTGTGTCGCGCCTCCCCAGCTGCCTGTGCCCTTACCACTGTCCCCAAGAAAGAACCTTTCAAGGCTTCTCTTTTGAGACCTAGTGAGATGTATACAGGGCCCAGTGAGAAGCGTGCAGGAGGGATGAGGTCCCCAGGGCACAGCAGTGTGGGAGCAGGGTGCTCACCTGTTGAGGTCCCGCATCATGTAGCCCTGCATCTCGGCCGAGGGTCCTCGCAGCACCATGGGCTGAGGCCGAGTCCGCTCGCTCTGACGGCTTGGCTGCCTCTGGATGTTAGGGTTCCTCAGGGCTGTGCTGATGTCATTGAGGAGCCGGGGCAGTGGGCCCAGCTTCAGGAGAGCTTCCTGAAAGGACAAGACTGTCACCTGGTGGGTAAGTGCCTCAGAGGGCACAGGAAGAGGCTGTGTGGCATGCACTGGAAGTGGTGGTGACAGTTCTGGGAACAGGAAGGTGAGAAGAGTTCATTGCACAGAGTTGGTCTCAAGGCCAGGTACCTCTGGAAGTACCTTGGGCTAGAACAGAAGGGACGTCTACTGACCTTGCTGAGCTGGGGCAGCACCTCCCAGAGCAGGGCGTGAAGTGTGGAGAGCTCGCGGCCCAAGTCTATATAGCCCTCAAAACTGCTGCTGTTGGTCAGGGTGTCCAGGTTGGATATTTCGTACAAGAACTGCTGCATGGAACCCCACTCCAGCTCCAGAAACTCGTTCATGAAGCCCAGGAAGTCCTCCTTTGAGGTAAACCTGGCCAGGGGTACAGGTGCTCTGGTGACTCAGGAGACCTTTCCAGAAACCCACAGCTCGCGCACCCTCCCTGACGCTTCCCTCACTTGGAAAAGTTGGCCAGGTTCTGGATGACCTTGGCGATGAGGGTCAGGGTCCGTGAGGTCTGCTCGTCCGGGTACTCCTGCATGAGCCCAAACAGACTGGGCGACATGATGGCGGGGCAGAGGAAGCGCAGGAAGAGCGAGGCGCTGATCAGCCTGTCCGCAATGTCCTCCCGGCCCCGCTCTGCGCAGCGCAGCCGCCAAGATGCAAACACCTCCTTCAGCTCCCTCGGGAACACGCTGGGGGTAAGGGGTGGGGAGACAGAGAGAGAAAGAGAGAAAGAGAGACCGGGACTGAGCCCCAGAGACCCTCAGCTTTCAGGGGACATGCTGAGGGGTGGTAGGAGGTGAGGGTGTGGAGACAGGTGAGAGGGACTGGGAGGGAGGGGCTGCAGGAGAAAGACAGAGGCTGCTAAGGAAAGGCCCACAGTAGAGGGGACAGATTCTGGAGAGAGAAATGGAGGGGGAAAGGGTGAGGAGATAGACACGTGGGAGAGAGACGGAGGGGTGTGCGGAGGGGTGTGCGAGAGAGACAAGGAGAGGAGGAGAAGAAAAACAGACACCAGGGAAGAGACAGAGATGGGAGAGAGATGGAGGGTCACTTGAGGTACAGGGAGCTCGGACCCCCCAACTCTTCTGGATTCCAGGGAAATGGGGATGGACGTGCCCCAGGCATGACCCCCAGTCCCTGGAATGGCTTGGCTCACTCTTCCCCCGCCACCCAGTGCTACTTCCATGTCCCACTGACACCTTAAACTTGACTAGTGTAAAATAGAGCTCGCCATCGCCCCCACACTGCCAGCTGGCTCCTCCTCCTGACTTCCCTGGTCCTGTCAGTGAGGCTCTGGGTCTCCTGAACCCTAGTCTCATAACCTTTGCACCATCCATCCTGACTCCCCGCCAACCTCTCCGACAGCCCCTGCCTACCCACCCTTCTCCCTCTGTAGGCCTTCTGACCCCACCCTGACTTAAGAGCTGGTTGTTATGCCTGACCCAGTAACCAGAGCCACCAATGGTCTGCACTTTTTCTTTCCCTCCTCACACAGCTCGCTCATGGCACAGTCTCAGATGTGCTACTTCCTAGTACCAACACCTGTAAGGACACTGCAAACCTCCTAGTGACGGCAGTCTCCTGAATTCAAGGCTTTTCAGATTCTCTGATATGCCGAGGCACCTTGTTCCTACTGCCTCGACTATAGTCATGTGCTCCACTAAGCCTGCCCCAGCTGCCAGCAATGACCTGGGAGCCTTGAGGCCTTCTCACATCTTGTGTGTTTTCATAGACCTGGGAAATGTCTTGCCTACTGTGTGCAAATGCCACCTTCAAAGCCCAGCCCAGGGCACCTGTTGTTAACTTTGCCACGGCTCTGCCTTCTCTGCCTTGGTATTGCACGAGGCCCCTTTAATACACAGCACAGTGGCTCCGTGGCTTTCTGTGCATCTTGTGCCCCTGCTCACTCTGGTTAGAGGCCCTCTGATGTCAGGGACCAGGCCTCCTTCCCCTCTCTCTGCTCTACAACACCTCAGAAAGCGCTTTGCCCGCACTGACGCTCAGTCCTCTGAGGATGGACAGATGGATGAACAGATGAACACACAACTGCCCAGCCCTAGCCCCCCAGCCCAGCGTCCCCAGTCTCACCAGTGGGAGTTGACCACCTTGCACAGGGCCAACTCACAGCACATCCGCAGGTTGGCCTGGTGTTCGGCCAGACTGGACGCTGTGCACTTGATGGGGTCCACTTCACAGTTCTCCTCAGACTCATAGAGAGCACGGATGAACTCCCCTGGGAGAGGGTGTACAACAGGGAGCGGTCACACTTTCCAAGGGCAGGGACAGGGGCTCCCTGGGTTGGAGGAATGGCAGAATCAGACGGTTGGAGGTTGGGGTCCTGGGACTCTGAGGAAGGTGGATGTGGGGTCTGGGTGGCCAGGGTTAGGGGTGGTGGGGTCAGGTGGGAAGGTTCAGGAAGAAGCCCTGAAAGCAGGCCATACCAATGGCATCCTTGAGGTATTTCTGACCAATCAGTCTCATATACTCTTCTATGGCTTTAGTGGCGAGCGTGTTCTCGCGGAATATGAGGTGTTCCCGTTCCATGAACCGGTCTACTTCAGACATGGCCATGTCTGAAAGGAAGTCCTGAGGCCCAGGAAAGTCCAAGGGTCAGCCTCTGCAGAGCCCAACCTCATCAGCTTGTTCTTTCACTGCCCCCAGCCGGCGCCCACTTTCCCTGGGGGCACAGCTCACCTTGGCCTTGCCTGTACTCTGCAGTATGTGAACCAGCGCGCTGGCCACCTCCTCCTTGCCCTTAGCGTTCAGGGCGGGCTCCAGCACTGCGCACAGCATGCGGTAGTGGCTGGTGACGAACTCTGCGAACTCCTTGTATAGCTCCATGGGCAGGATGCTCATCGTCTGGTACCGCGCCTTCAGCCGCACAGCAGGGCAGCCTCCTTTCCCCTTGCCCCCTGAGCCGCCCCCTGACCCACCTCCTCCTCCGGAGCCCACACCCCCCGAGCCCCCACTGCCTGTTGGCAAGGTCACGGGGTACCACTGCTCTGTGAAGTGGCGTCCAGCCAGTGTGGCCACTGGTACAGTCACCAGGCCAACGTAGCCCGCCTTGTCCTTCTTCCGCTTTTTGTCCGAGTCGCGGTACAGATGCAGCCGCAGGGCCCGGACAGCAGGCAGGTTGTTAAACTCAAAGTGCTCGCCCCAAAAGACGGTGTCTCCTGACGCTGAGCGGGGCTTGGAGGTGGTGCGTGCGTACAGCATGTCGTCCAGGCATAGCTCGCAGTAATACCGCTTCTTGGGGGGCAGCTCTCGCGCCTCTATGATCCACAGTTTCAGCACGTTGTCTACGCGGCGGCTGTTGTCCTGGCATGAGGAAGTGGTCAGGGCAGAGGAGAGGGAGAGACAGTGAGCACAGTGTGTGACGCTGAGATGACAGCCCCAAGGTGAGCAGTGTGCTGGGCTAGAGGACCGCCCACCACTCACAGAACTCCAGTTGCCCAGGCTTTCTCACTAGGCGGCCCAGGCTGGCCTCAGATGAGCACACGGACCTCAGTACTGGTTCCTGTCTCTCTAGACACTGAGTGTGACTTGATGTGGTAAGAGTGTCCTGGCCGATGAGGGGTAATTAAGATGAGGGCATACTTCATTAATGCCATCTCTTAGTGCAGTGATTGGCGACTTTACCACACAGAGGGATGCTTGCCATATGAAGAGGGACGGACACGGCCCTGCTTACACTGGACTTCTAGCTCCCTCAGCTGGCCCAGTCCACAGTGGCTTTGCACAGCAGCCCCGGAAGCTGACATAGGAAGTCAGCGCATACGCTAGACAACAGAGTTAATGCTGGGAAACGCTTAAGTAGGGAGTGGGACATCTTTAGGGGCCATGAGGAGGTTACTTGGTGAAGCGCCAAGCATGGGTTTGAGCCCCAGAACCCACAGCACAGTGGAAGGATAGAGCCATCCCAGAAAGCTGTTCTCTGGCCTCATCCTCTGTATGATGGCATCCCCTTGCCCCCTCCCCATATAAATAAATAAATATGGATATTTTTTATTTTATTTATTCATTTTTTCCTTCTTTTTTCTTTTTTTTTTTTTGTTTTTCAAGATAGGGTTTTTCTTTTCTTTTTAAAGATTTTAAAAGTTATTATTATATATACAGTGCTCTGCCTGCACATACACCTGCAGGCCAGAAGAGGGCACCAGATCTCATCATAGATGGTTGTGAGCCACCATGTGGTTACTGGGAATTGAACTCAGGACCTCTGGAAGAGCAAACAGTGCTCTTAACCCCGAGCCATCTCTCCAGCCCCCATGATAGGGGTTTTCTGTGTTATCTTTGGCTGTCTTGGACTCACTTTGTAGACCAGGCTGGCTTTGAACTCACAGTGATCCCTCTGCCTCTGCCTCCCAAGTGCTGAAATTAAAGGGACCCACCACCACGCCCAACTTGGTTTTTTTTAATGTTTTTGACACAGGGTTTCTCTGCATAGCCCTGGCTGTTCTGGAACCCACTCTGTAGACCAGGCTGGCCTTGGACTCAGAGATTTACCTGCTTCTGTGCTGGGATTAAAGGTGTGCACCACCACACCCAGCAACTTTTAATTTTCTTATTTCTAGTAAAGATCTCAAAAAAATGAGAATGTGATGAAAGTCCTGCAGATGCATCAGGTGTGGCAAAGTGAAAGCGTATTTGCATAAGCACAGGGCCAGTGAGACTCAGTGGCTGGCTTGGGAAAGGCCCAAGCACCTGGTGAGAGTCACGTGGTACAGCATGTGTTGAAAGCAATGTGGTATTTGGACCCCGTGTGGCTCAGATTATATCTAGCATTTTAAGTGGGATTCCTTAATAAAGGCCCTGGAAACAAGACGAAGATGGCTGGGACTGTGAGCTCCTACACACTGGAGTCAGAGACCAGCAGACACAGTGGGACACAAGTCTTGGTTGGAACACAGAGGCACAGGGTCTTTGTCAAGGGGACCTTGAGGTCACCAAGTCCAACCATATGTGCACAGACTTTATAGAGAGAACCAAGGTTCATAAAACACTACCGTGGGACTAGGTAAGCACCTGTTAGGTGTCAGTGAGGCCTTCCATCTGCAGGGGACTGGACTGGAGGACTCTCTAGGTCTATGGCTTTCATGGTAAGGAAGTGGAAGATGACGGGACACCAGTGGGGGGTTCAGAACAGTAGGAACCACACCCCTGGTTGCCCAGTCCAGACCCCCCCATTTGACCCCAGCCCCGCCCCCTTGGCCCCTCCTCCCCAGCCCCCTTGGCCCCTCCTTCCACAGCTCTGCCCCCTCGGCCCCTCCTTCCACAGCCCCGCCCACTCGGCCCCGCCTCCCCAGCCCCGCCCCCTTGGCCCCTCCCCCCAGTACCTTGTTTGGCTTCACTGCCCGCTGCAGATTCTCAATCCACTTGTCCCTTTCTGCTGCAGACCGACAGGCAAAACATTTTGTTCCCGATGACGTTGTGACCTGGGGAGGAGTGGGCTTGACATGGGGCTCCAAAGAGAGGCTGGAGACCTACCACCATGTCACCTTCCTGGTCCCAGGTTTGTTCCCTTAGCACCCCCACATGTGGCACATTTATTCAAGTCCCCTCAGCCCACAGGAGCCGCTACCTCAAAGCAGAACTCCTGGCCCAGGATGGAGCTGTGTACGGGCTTTATAATGGAGTCTTCATCCAGGTTCAGCTCCAAGGCCTCGGCAGCGCTGCTGGGGCTCAGCAAGGACTCGTGGGAGTGGGACTCCTTAAAGCTTTGCATCAGCCGGGCCCTGGCAGGAGGAGGTTCAGACAAACATCAGGGACACCTCTCTCCTTGCACTCAGACTCTGCCTCACCAGAGGCTCTGGTCCTTCACACACAGACTCACATAAGGAAGGGGGAAACAAAGCCCTTCAAGAGACTTCTCTGCCTCAACTCATATCCAAGGAGTTGGGATACCTGGAAATAACTCAGAAGTGCTGGGTAAAGTAGCACAGACCTTGAATCCCAGCCCTCGGGAGGCAGAGGCAGGCCAATCCCGGTTAAGTTTGAGACCAGCCTGGTCTACATACCAAGTCCCAGGCTAGCCAGGGCTACATAGTGAGACCTTGTCTTAGAAGAGGAGGAGGAGGAAGAGGAGGAGGAGAAGAAGAGGAAGAGAAGGAGGAGAAGAGGAGGTGGTGGCAGCAGCAGTGGGGCGTGGTGGTGCACACCTTTAATCCCAGCACTTGGGAGGCAAAGGCAGGTGGATTTCTGTGAGGCCAACCTGGTCTACAAACTAAGTCCAAGACACTCCGGGCTACACAGAGAAACCCTGACTTGAAAAACCAACAAATAAATAAATAACTAGAAACAAACAAACTGTGACAAAACAACCACCACCAAAACAAAACAAAAATCAGAGGAAAAGAAAAGACCGCCTGGACACATCTAGGTGACTCCAGAGTCAGGCTCTCACTACACAGAAAACAATGGAAGCACAGAACTGTGACACAGAGAAAACACAGTAAGGCCTGGTTTGGACCTGGCACACAGTAGTGCCTAATAAACAGTTCATGGTTCAAACTATGACTGAAGTAAGAGAGCAGTTGTTAGCACAAAATCAGGGTAGAGAGGAGGGCAGAAGAGAAGGCTGTGGGCAGAATGAAGGTCAGAGACTGGAAAGCAGACTTGGGAAGAAGAGGAGGCAGAACAGCAAGCAGGGAGCAAAAGCAGGTGCCGAGGGAGGGGCTGGGGGAGGGCAGCGAGCGTGAAGCAGAGGACAGCCTGGGGTGGAGCGATGGAGGAGCACAGACAAACGGGCTGAGTGGCCAGAATGGGGGGGTGGGGGGGGAGAGAAAGGACAGATAGCAAGTGGTGTAGAAATGGGTAGGGGACAAAGATAGAGAGCAGGGGAAGCAGGCGGGGAGCTCGGGTGTGGGAGCCTCCATGAAGTTATTTATAGCAGCCCCGTCATCACAGGCTCTGGCTGCCGTCAGCACCACGCTCCCCCGGCCCCCCGCCCCCGCGGCCAGGAATACCATGCCCTCACCCCCTGCCAGCCCCAAATCCAGCACTGGTTACTTGTAAGGGGGCAGGGAAAGGTGTGACTCACCTGATCCTGACCTTCCTACCCGCCTAGTCTCTAGGATGAACAGACACAAGGGAAAAGAAAGGCACAGCCTCTCCAGGAAGTGAGTGGACTGGGGGAAGCCCAGAGAGGGACGGAGGCCAGCAGCCAGCAGCCGGTTCCCTCCTCACTCCTCAGCCATGGATTAGCCCTGGCCTTGCCCCTGTTCTGTAACCTGCACCAGACCAGCTGCCTTTTCCGTTGCTCTGTTGGCCCCCCCCCCCCCCGCCCAACTACTGGGGTCTCAGTCCTTGTCCATCAACACCAGCCACTTCCAACCTGCTGTCCTTAATTCCTGCCCTACTCTCACCTCCACCTAGGTCCTGTTGGCCCCTCTCACTGGTCTGTTCTGTCCTAGCCTGGGCAGGAGCCCTCCTTGGCTTCACCTGCACCTCCCTCCCTGCCTTTGCAGGCCCTCCTCCTGTCACCTTCTGTTTCTGCAAACCAGTTAACCTTTGCACTCAGGGAATCCCTCCCCCGTCCCACTCAGCACCTGCACCTACCGGTCATGGTCAGCACTTCTGAAGCGAGGCAGGATCTGCCGAAAACTGCTGGTCCGGTCAAGTTTGGGTTGTGATTTTGTACGTTTGATAGAGCTTTTTAGCCTCCGGCTCAGGAAGCCTTGCTGGGGAGCAAATGGGAATAGGGGTGATTGGGACTGCGCACAGTGTCCCTGTGACCCTCAGCTGGCAGAGAATCCCGGGATGAACATGGTGTAGGGAGAGGGGATAGGAGCCCTGAGGCCACTTTGTCCTCCTTGCTCCCACGGGTGCTGTGTGATGTGAGCAAACACACACATACACACACACACACACACACACACACACACACACACACACACACACTAGCTTGGAAAAGGTGGGAGGGCTGGTCCAAGAAGTAGGGGGCAGAGCCAAGAAGGGGTAGACCAAAGAGGAGGGGACACCAGGCACACTCTTCCTTGGTCCAGCTGAGCCACATCTGGCAGGCGCTTCCATTCACTCACCGAGGGCCGGAAGGGCGCAGCGGGGGCGGCCTCCATGCTGTACTGCTTCCCCCCAGGGACACTCTTCCTCCTCGAGCGACCCAAGTGGTATTCTGGAGGGGAGCAAAGGGCCCGAAGGGAAGTTGGGGAAGGGGCTGGGGGAGTGTCAGTCCCGAGTTCCACCCAGGGCCAGTGTGTTAGCCACCTCCCTCAGTCCCTCAGCTCCGGCCTCACCTACCCCCCGGGAAGCAGCAAGAAGAGCAGCGGCGGCGGAGAGGCTGGCGGTGGGAAGGAGGGGGCAGGGAGCCTGAGCCGGAGCCCCCTGATGGGGTCGGGGTGGGAGGCCGCAAGCCCATGACTGGGGCTGGCAGTCGGGAGGGTCAGTAAAGCCTCCGTCATGGAGGACACCCACGGCCCAGGGAGGCTCAGTGGCCCGTCCCGACCCAAGAGAAGGGGCTTGCTTGCGGGGAGACGGGTTAAAGGTCATTGCCCGCGGGTGGGCTTTCCTCTTTCCCCAGCTGGGCACATCCTCCCGCGGCTGCACGCTTCCCAGAGACTCTGTCTGGCTGGAGGCCCAGGGCTGCCTCCCATGACCCCCTCCCAGGACTGGAGGGGGTGTCTCAGAAGAGACCTGTGCTGAGTGGAGGGGGACAGAAAACCCCAGGAAGGGTAGATGAGGAGTGGGAAGGAGGAGCCGGTTCCACGTGCACTGCAGTGCTAGTGAGGGCTGAAGAGAAGAGAAGAATGCAGGGCAGTGGGAGGATGGGCAGTGGGATTCTGGGGACTCCCAAGTAAAAAGGCTGGGGAGGGGGAGGGGAATGCGGATGAAGCTCGGCTGGCAAGAGTCTAAGGAATGGGAGCTGAAGGTCCGCTGCTAGGGAATTTGGAGGGGCTGAGGGGCTGAAGGAGAATGGAAGTGGGGGTGCCAAGCTCCAGCTCGAGAATGGCTGCCCAGGCCTGGGCTCCCCCCTCAGCCCCACAGTCACCACTGCAGCCAATGGGGGGGCCGGTGCTGCATCAGGGGCGGGGCCACCATCTCCATGGCAACAAGAAGCTACAGGCTGGGGGGGCACCGGAAGAACTGCCTGTTAACCCACTAGGTTCCGGAATAGAACAGTGAAAGCCACACTACATTTTCCTGCCTGCCTCCAGGTTGCACAGCCCTCTGAGCCAGTCCCTCCTTGCTCCTTTTACAGGCAAACCAAGGTTTGCACACACAAGTCTGGATCCCCTGACCAGAGAACCCTCTCAGTCTCCCAGGAACATGTGTAGAACACGAAGAAACTGTATATATCACAGCCGCGTTATGAGAAATAATAGGAAACTGTGCTTGGGAGACATACAGACAGCATTGAGCACATGGGTGGGGGGGCTAGGGACCCACATGGAGACCCACACACCCCACATGCTCTGACACATGTGACCACTGCAACAGGGGTGTACATACTTGAACTCTGACTGCTGCTGCGGACTATCCTGTGGGCAGCACACTATACAAACAGACACGGAGCCCTATGGCAGTTCATGCCCCATAGGCAGGAGCATGTCAGCTTAAGCCCTGAGACACATGCTTAAGTACACCGTGGTCCCATGTGTCACCCCTGCACCATGTGTGCACCATGATCTCAGTCGGATAAAGGAAGCAACCGTGCCCCTGAAGCACAAACACCCACAATTTACGTTAACAGAACAACCACATTCACTGTCTTGGGATGGCTTCCCTTCCCCCTGCCCTGCTTTCTTCTCGCTTTTCCATAACCTTAACCACCAACATCTGTGATGGCTACCAGAAAAACCAGAACAAATTTTTTTTTACAAATGAGGAGCAAGCATGTTACCCAGCCTCTGTCACACAGTAAGCATCTCTCCCTCTCCCTCCCAGTCCACCCTCTGCCTTTCTCAGGCATGTCTGGCTTACTCCCATTCCAGGGAACCTAGGTCAGCCATTATTTTCACACACAGGCATCTCATAAAACCCTTAAGTTAAATCCACTGAAAATTTCTTTTGGAACTAAAAGCATTTGGGGAGGGGGTATCTGTTAATTTCTTTGCTTAGTTCCTGGAAGCAACACACATAATACCAGGAGCTCGCAATTAAGTCACAGGTGCATTGAGTCCACACACACATGCTCACAAGGACTCTGACACAAGGAAGAGAAAGGCAGAAACACAGAAGAGGGCAGAGTGACAGAAACATGGGCTATCCTGTTATTAGTGCTCCTACTGTGACATGTGAAAGAACAGCACAGAGCCATGTACACACAGCAAACCTGAAAAGCATACACTGCTATTTGGGGTCTCCATGTCCCATCCCTGCATGATGTATACACTCATGCACACACAGAGCAGCCACCTACACAGGCCCGTAACATAGGCATTGTGCACACACCCACACAGTACACACCCTGTATACACACATAATTGCACGCGCACGCGCGCGCGCACACACACACACACACACACACCGAGCAAGGGCTTGGATTCCATCTCTCCAGTGTCTCTTTTCTTGACATCACCCACAAACATTTCCCTTACCCTCCAGCCCCCCAAATCCCTACCTTTCTTCTCCATGCCCAGCTGACAGCTCTCACAGGGAGCCAGGGAGAGATGAGGAGCTAGGCTAGAGAGAGAACAGAGGGCTTGGGGGGAGGGCATGCTCTGCAGTCTCCGTGGTGACAGGACAGGCCTCACTGGAAACCAGCTTCTGTGACTGGATGGCCACCTGCGATCCAGCCAAGCCTGACCCTACAGAGCCACAGCTGGGCCCTCAAGCATCTCCCTCCCCCTCAGACTGCTTCACCGAGGACCTGGCTCCTCAGCTCCCCTGTGCTGTCTTCTAGGGCCAGCTCCTGTACACTGCCATCCTGGGTGTTCCTTCCCCCTCTGCTCTCCTCTCATGCCTACTTTCCCTCTTCACTCCACACCCTCCATCTGTCCCCATCTAGGGACCGGGCAGAGGCTCACACCTGCCTAGCCCAAGGGTGTTTCATGCAGTCGGACTACCAGGAACCATTCACATACTTTGTTCCCACCACCGGCACACCACCCACATCCAGACACGCCCTGGACATCCATACCGGGACTGACACAGATACTCAGGCCAATGTTAGAACACACATGCAAAGACAGACACCTGCCGCCAGGGACACTGAAAATTCTCATTCGGCCAGCCACACATTCCTACACACCGGCCTCAACCAGGGGCATGCATGCTCAGGGTCAGAGGTGACATGAATCTGTATGGCCACAGACTGCCCCACAAACCAGTGGCTAGCCCAACAGGCCCTCAGGCTGTTAACTGGCAGAGGCAAGGCAAGACAGGACATACCTGCACAGTGCTGCTACACATGTGTGCAAGAGGAATTGGGCCCCATGTGTACACGGCACCAACACTCAGGGACACAAGCCCCGTCACGATCACACAAGCAAACACCAGGGCTACCCCTCCAGGAGGGCTCTAAGATCCCCCCTCACACCAGCCGCCCCCATGTGCGTTCACAACCCTGCCCGCACGAAACTGCCCAGACCCCCTCCCTCCCGACCTCTACTGCCCCCCCCTCCGGTTACCATAACTCCCCCCACTCGGAAGATGCAGCGAGAACATGCGGAGGGAGCAGCTGCCGCCGCCGCCGCCACCGCGGCCTCCCCAGCCCCCTCCCGTGCCCACGCACACGCGCGCCCCCGCCCCACGCGCGCGGCCCCCCACGCGCGCGCTTAGCCGCCCGGCCCCGCCCTTACCTCGCACCGCCCCCCGGGGAGGGGTCGAGGGTGCCCCCGATGGGGGAGGGGCCCGCTCTGCGCGGGGGAGGGGCGGGTGCGGAGGGAGAGGGGGCGGCGGCCCAGCTCGCGCCGCCCGCCGCGGTGGGGCGGCGGCGGGGCCCGGGACGGCCTGGACGGCCGCGCGGTGACAGCCGCGGGAACGGCTCCCTCCGCCGCCGCTCCCGCCGCTGCCGCCGTTGCCCGGGCCCCGCCGCCGTTGCTAGGCGACCGCTGCTGCCGTGGCCGCCTCTGTCACGAGCCCCGTCGCCCGGAGACAGCGCGAGAGAGACGGGGGAGGGGGACAGAGGGACCCCCAAAACCTACTAGGCCTCCCATCATCGCCTCCGGAACAGGACCCCCACCCCCAAAAAGAGAGAGAGGGAGAGAGAGAAACCCTTGCAGGGAGTGAGGTTTGCAGCTCCACCCAGCAGAGGAGGAGCCCTGGATTCCAGTGCCCTCAAAGGTCCTGCGACCTCTCCCGGGCTGGAGCGGCCACAGCTCCTTGGTAGAGCGGAGCCCCTGAAGCCCCAGAGACCCTTATGTCCCCTGCACACCCTCCAGGCCCTCTCAAGATCCCAAACGCTCACCAGTTACTAACTTCTACTAAATCCCACCCTAAAATATATATTCGAAACCACCCAGTCTTTACTAAGCCCCATACAGAAACCTTCACAGGCCAGCCACCTTAACTCCACCCAAAACACAGGAGACCCACAGCAAAGGCCTCGGCACTCTGAGGACCCCGCATAAGGAGACAGAGAACTATATGGGCAAAGCGACCAACCGCAGGACAAACACGCTTTGTGAGCATGTTAGCACTCCAGTGCACACAGGCGCGCGCGCGCACACACATACACACACACACACACACACACACACACACACACACACACACACACACACGCTCCAGACATGGACAGACAGACACCACCCATTCTCCACACACTCTGCACCACCACCACCTCCTGGCTTGCCTCAGAGTGCTATCTACACCCAGTGTCAGTTTCCATGGCAATGACACACGTCCCTGACCACTGGCCTGGGGTCCCAGAGCTGGCCCCGCAGGCAGAGAGGCCTAGATCTTTAAGAAGGCAGCGGGCTGCAGCCAGTGGACAACACAGCCCACTGTTTCTCTGAGGAAGGAACTGGAAGCTTGGATCCCTGGGGAGGAGGAGATGGTGGGATCAAGGGGTCCCCTGGGGTTGGCTGGGGATCATGGAAATGCTGAGACCTGGGCAGTGGCAAGGGGGTTTCCGGGGACTGAGGGCGGCTCTCTGCACCTTGGCTGCAGATCCCAGTTCTCTGCCTTCATCTCCCCTCACTGTTCCCATGGAAACCTTTTAAGCGAACTTCTCAGAGGAAGACAAAAATCTTTTTTTAAATGACTAAAGAGGGGGGGGGGGGGGCAGAAGGGAGGAGGAAGGGGAAGAGACAGATGGAGAGAGGGAGAGAGTTGGAGAGACAGCGAGGAGATGGGGGTCTGACACCCGGAGCAGAGGGGAGGGACTCGGGCATCAAGGGGGAGTGGAAAATGAGAAGGGGGAGAAACAAGAAAGCAGGAGGTGATCCGACTGCAGAAAACGGAACCGACGGAGGGAAGAAGAGGGAAAGGCCACGGCCTGAAGATCTGGAAGAAGATGGGAGCTGGGGTGGGACACAGGTCTGCTGGAGGGCGGAGACTAGGTCAAGTTCTCAGTCGGACGATGCAAGGGCGGGCCAGGAGCACAGACAGGAGGCTTAAAGAGCTAAGGAGACTATTTTTACAAGCACCGGGGAAACAGTCAAACTTCACTGCTGGAGAGGAAAAGGGAGCTAAGCGAAGCGAAGCAGCGTAGGGACACGCGGGGGCTGCTCACCAACAGCCCCGGTACCCCGCGCAGCCCGGACGAGGGCGCCCTGTCCTCGGGATCGGGATCACGGCTGCTCTCCGCCCCCGCCCGCTCCCCGCGACTATCGGGGCACGAGCCTGCTCGGCCGCCGTACCATGCTCGCCGTGGGGCCGCCCCTCCACCGGCACGGAGACCGTGCGTCTCAGCAGTTTGTTTCGGCTGGACTCGCTCCTCCGGTCGCGGATCAGAAGGGGGTGTATCTAGGGGATTGGGGAGTGTGTCAGACCCCACGAGCCTGCTCGTCCCTCTCTCCCCTGGCCAGCCCGCCTGGCCCTCCGCCCCTGCCCACTTCGCTGTGCCCTGGTGGGGACTTCTCAGTCCCTCGTCTTCCTTTTCTCTTGAAACAGTCTAGAGACTTCCCCAAGCCCCGCTCAGCGCTTCCAGCAACTCCATAGGAGTTGGTTTCCTCTTGACCTTCAGTCCGTCCACTCCCCCGCGTCCCTCCCAGCCTCCTACCTTGCTCACCCCCTCTCTCCCTCAAGCTTGTCACAGCTGCATTTATAACCAGTTCCACAGCTTGTCTCCCTCCCACAGCCCGGCTTGCGGCCAGACAGGGACCCAACCTCCCCTCCCCCGCCCCAGGGGCCTGGTCACCTCCCCCCTTCTCCTCCTCCACCCTCCGTCTGCGTCTAAGTGGCTCTGCCCTCAGTCCTACCTCTCCCTGAGCCTCACCTCAACTCCCCCTGGAGTTGCCATCCTAACTTCCACCCTACCGGGAGCCAGACTGCCACGAGGCCCCAGCCCCACCGTCGGCCCACTTCCAACTCCCTAGGCCCGGCACTATTTCAGCTCCGTCTTCAGCTTCCCAGCAGGCAGGCTGCTCCTGTTGGCCTGGGCTGGACAGCAGGTCCTCTCTGTGTCCATGTCAGCCCTGCGCTGGCTCCCACTCGTGGGTTCTCCTTTCCCCAGCCCATCAATCGACTTCAAGTCCTTGGTCAAGGCTGATGACCAAGAGCAGGTCACTCTAATGCCTTCTGCTACCCCAAACTTAGGCCTGCCAAGCCATCTCACCTGCGGCCAGAGTTGCCATGCTCCCACCCCCAACCCGGCAACCTCCATCAGCCACTTCTGTTATGGGCTCCACACTTTCACTTGTCCTCCAGGCTCTTCCCCACCTTGGCTAGCCCCAAGTACCATTCCAGCCCTAACAGTGTTGGGCACAACGCTCACCACCTCTCCCAGGGTACCCTGCACTCTGTAAAGATGGCTCCCTAAATCACACCTGGGGGCCTCAGCCTTCAGAACTGGACTCTTCTTTGAAGAACTCGTTACTACTATGGAAGCCACGCTGCTGTGGCTCTCAGACCTTCCATGAGTCTGTCAGGGCCACACTGCCTCCATTAGACTCCCCTGTCCATGCCAGCGCCTCACTCTGGTCAGTCTCACACTCCAGTGGCCCGTGCCCCTGGGCCTCTCCTTCTCTCTTCTCCCTCCTTGAAACCCACCCTGCCCTGCAGAAGCTCACAGCCCTGCCACCTGTCAGTCCCTCCACATGCTCCCACTTCCCCTGCCTTTTCTCAGGGTCACGTAGCGACCTTTGCACTTAGCTCTGTGAAGACCTAGGAGGGGGGGGGGGGGGGGGACGGGGACATTTGAGGCTCACTTTGGAGGGAGGCCTGCCCATTCCTTCCCTCTCCCTCTAAGTTCTTCATTTCCCTTCCCCCATAACATGGATGGGGTGAAAACAGGAGGCACCCTCAAGTCTTCAGAACCATAGCTCCTCCACAGCACTGCCAAAGGCCTCCTTGCACAAGTCCACGAGTGCCTGCCTTCTCCACGTGTCCTGACCACGGCCCCCTCGGGTCCCTCCTCCTCACTTTCCTGGGACTCGCTCTCCCCTCATCCTCTCCACGCTCTCCCGCTTTCCCGACCTCCTCATCCCGCTCACCTCGTCCTCATCCAGCATGAGCAGTTGGTTCCCCGAGATGATGCAGAACCGAGGGTTCCAACCGGGACGGTCGTATGGGGAATGAACGTACTGGGTTCGGTGCATAGGGGGTCCCCGTACATCTGGGGGACAGAGACACACAAACAGTAAAGGGGTCTATACTTTGGGTGTAGAAACCTAAAATGGAAGAAGACTCTCTTTAAGGGTTGAAGATGGGCCTTCACACTGAGTCAGATCATATGAGGCTCTAGGAAGGGGATGGGCGTGGCTTCAGGGATGAGAAGTAGTCTATGAGAGAGGCGCTTGATTAGGGCAGGAGAAGGTGAAAACTGCGAATTCACTAGTGTGGGGGCAGAGATTTATTGAAACCGGCCAAAGATACAGAGAGGTCAGAGGAAGGGCTTGAATAAACTGCTTACAATGGACGTCGCACCACACACTTAGGAGAATAAGAGGTCCCCAGCTGTGAGAGAGAAGATGGTGTGTTTAAGAGCACTTGGGTCATGAGGTTCTGAGAGCTACACCTCTGGAAGGGAGGAAGGGGGCTTACATGTCCAAAGAGGCGTGAGGCCTCCCCTCCCTTCTCCCCTGGTCCTCCCCTGCTCAAGCTTTGGGGTAGTTACAGGGAGAACGGAGCTCTTAGCATTCATGTGTGCAGGGGTGAGGGTGGGAGAAAGTGGTGAAAACACTGTCTGAATAACCTGAGACCAAGTTGGCCTCTCTGTTCATGACATGCTCAGGCAAGAGTCAGTCCTGCTCTCCCCACCTGACTGTCATAGACAGGTGGAGAGCTTCACCTGGGCACAGGGAAGAATGGAGGAGAAAGACTGAACAGACAAGCCTGATGACAGAGGAACATCCCTAGGTGAGATCTGAAGATAGACATTTTCCAGAAAAAAAACAAAAAAAAAAAAAAAAAGGACTGACACCTGCATGCTTTGGTGTCTGAGGTGTTCCTGCTCCATCTCTGCCGCCTTGTCAGCATCACAGCCACACACACAGCGAAGGGCCTTGCATGGGTCGTTAGAGTTAGACTGGTGGCATCAGAGTGACAAAATTGGGCCCAAGGCATCAGCTAGAGTGTCCATAACTGTCACCTTTGTGGGATAATTAACTTGAGCACATTTCAGGAAAATTGGCCTTTGAGCTTGTTCCAGCGCCCTGAGTAACCCCTTAGAAATCCCCCCCCATTATGCACACTCCTCAGATTTACCCAACCTGCAGGGCAGAGCGCAAGGCGAGCCCCTGGACATCAAGGCACAGCCACGGCAGTGCCGCCTCAGGGTCTCAATGCCAATGATCTCTAGAGTCAGAGATCACTGACAGGGCTGAGGAGGAGAGCCCAGTGGTAGGGAAACAAGACAAAACACTAGAACTCGGAGCCCCAGCGCTACAGCCACAACAACCACCCATAACTTAGGCCACAGATGGGGAAGGCAGTGGGCCTCCTGCATCTCAACACACAGGACACTCAGAGGAAACATCTGCTGACACACAGAACCAAAACAGGACAGAGGAGCTGCTCCAGGTTGCAGCTGCGGCAAGCGGGTTAGGCCTCAGGGAACACCGTTCTCCTGGGAAGAGGACACAGGGAACCTTAACTTAGGAACAACTAACTCTACATACACGCACACACACACACACACACACACACACACACACACACACACACACACATGCGCGCGCCACACTAGTGGCCTATTGTTAAGAAAGATGACCCTGGGAGGCACTGGAACCTGGCAGAAGAAGGGGAAGCAGGAAATTTTTACTGGAATGAGACGTTCCACAAGGGTTCAAGTTAAGGATTCCCTAGAGCTCCTGGTCCAACCATCAAGACCTGTACTTTGGCCCCCCAAAATTTTCATCACCCCAGGAAGCAGAGGGGACAAGAGGAGAGAAACGGTGATGTTAAGTTGGAAATGAAAGGAAAATAAGTAAGCACAGACATGTGGCAGGACAGGAAGTGGGGCAGGAAGGAGAGGATGAGCTGGGGGGTCTAAAAGAAAAGGGGTGAAGACGATGCTCAGTGTCTAGGGACAAGGGAATAGATCAGAAGCCTCCACCAGACATCGGGGCGTGCTGACAATCAGGGTGCAGGAGTAGTGGTGGAGTAAGAAGGTAGCTATTAGAGTAGAGGGACAGAGACAACAGATATGAGATAGGGAACTCATACAGGAAAAGGACAGAAGGGGGACTCATATAAGAAACGGACACCATATGGGGGGAAAGATATAAGTGATGGACAGCAAAGGAAGGGAGGGGGAATGGAAATAAGAGGTGGGTGGGGGAAGGGGTCAAAGGGATGAAGTGAAGAAAGCTGCTGAGACCCCAGGGGCTGCATTTCAGTTGTGCAGAGGCTGGCAGGGTTTTAACCTGGCCATGCTCCCATCACTCAACCTTACTGGCATCTCCCCCCACCCAACCAAAACCCACACTTGGTCCTCCCCCTTCTCCGCTGTCCCCTCCCCCAACCCTTTCTCTCTCTCCTCTCTTCCCTCCATCTGGACCCCCCCCCACCACCACCTTCTTTCTCCATCTGGCCCCTACGCTCCCTCCATCCTCCTCTTTTCCCAACCCCTACCATCCTGAGCCCCTCACCAAATTCCCTTCCCATCTCTTGGTCCCTCTTTCCACCCGTGTTTTCATTTCCCTGCTGCCCTTTCCTAAGATTCTGCCTCTGTTCCCTTGATATTTTCCTCCTCACTAGCTCCCAAACCGAAGTCATTTCTGCAGCCTTTCCCCAAACTCAACCCTCCCTTCTGGTCGCCGCCAACAGCTTTCCCTCAGCCCCCTTCAAGGCCTGGGTCCCTGCCCTCCGTCCCTTACCTACCCCTATGCCTCCTGCCTCCAATCCCTCCTTTCCCACTGTTCCCACCTCTGCCTTTCCAGCCCTCCCCTCTCCCTCCATTTCAGACGCTCCTTCCCCTCGGTGGCCTCGGCTCTCCCCCGCCCCCTGCCCCTCCCCCTCTCGCCCCCCCATCTGGCCCTCCCCCTCCCCCTACCACCACCGTACCTCTGAAGGGGGCATAGGACATCGCGGGGATGCTCCCCCGATGGATGGAGGCTCGAGACCTGCTCATCAGGCCTGAGGGGGAGGGGGCGGGGGGACGGGGGAGAAAAAGAAGAGAGAAAGAGGGGGAGAGAGAGGGGGAGAAGGAGGAGGTGGAGGAGGAGGAGGAGGAGAGAGGAGGAGAGAGGAGCGGAGAGGAGCGGAGAGGAGGAGGAGGAGGAGAATAAGAGCCAACGGCAGCAGCGGCAGCAGAGAGGGAGAGAGAGGGAGAGAGAGGGGGGCGGGGGAAGCGAGCGAGAGAGGAGAGAGCAGGAGGAGGAGGGAGAGACTCTGCAGCCCCCACCCCTACTCAGGGAGACCCGGAAAGAGGAAGAGCCAGAGACCCCTGACTCATACACGCCGGAGGCAGCTGTCCTGAAGAAGCTGACCCCAGACTCTGAGACAGACCCCAGACCCAGAGAAAGATACCTCACCACCTCGCCCCACACTCTACACTCAACAAATAATTGCACAGACCCGAATCTGGAAGGAAAGAGACCTCTGATCTCAGAGGGAAAAACGTCCCCCACCCAAAGAAAGGAGTCATAGCGCAGAATCTGAGAATCCAGTCCCAAGAAGGTTTTCCAGACCCACGTTAATCTGAGACTTCGGACTCTGGACTGGTGGTTGTTTGGAGGGGCTCAAAACGGAGACCTAGGCTCAGAGAAAAAGACAAAGCAATAGGATAGAGCCCTAGGCCAGAATTAGATCTCAGAACCCTAGCTAGAGATGAGAAACCGCAAACTTGGTGATGACCCAAAGATGGAGATGACCACACAGAGATCTAGAATTCATTAAATCTGAAAGGTCTGAGTCAGTGATCACTAGACTCAGTTCCCCGACACGACTCCAAAGGTAAATCAGACCCTAGAAAGAGCCCAAATACTGGAACCCCCGCACAAGGAACCCTGAGATGGACAGACAGGCCGCCCCCAACTCAAAGAGGGCAACTCGAGAGCCTAAACATCAGGCAGGGGACCCCAGGCCTTGGGTGGCAGAGCCTTGTCCCCTGCTGTCTGCTCCCTCTTCTGCCCTCTCACTGGGCCCCCCTCTCTCTTTTTGGGTCACTTGGATGTGTTTGGGCCCCAGGGAGGTTATGTAGGGCAGGTCCTGGCTCCTCGTGGGACTGGATGAAGGTAAGGAGACCCAAGACTGAGGTGGGCCAGTCTTGGGGAGATGAACCAGCAAGGGAGAAAGAGCCCTAAAACCTGCAGCCGCCCGTCTCCCCTGTCCCCGTGTCCTCTCATTTGCCAGTCTGCCCTAAGCTTTGGGTTCTCCGTGCCTCCATCACCCTCTGGCCCACGGACACGTGTCGCTCGCCCTGCCATGCCTGACCACTGCCCCCTACCCAGGGCCAGCTGGCTGCTCAGCTCGGAGCTACCCCGAGGGCGGGCGGGCGGGCGGGGGGTCACTGTCCCCACCCGGAGCTGCCTGCTCAGCGCTCTCGGGGCGAGTGGAGGGGAGGGGGCTGTTACTAGGCACACTCCGGGGTTCGGGACGACTCCCCGGCCCCAGCCTGACGCAGCGAGGCCGCGGGTCGCCAGGTCTCGCGTCACGTGGCCCGCCAGGCCGGCCGGCGATTGGCCTCGGCCGGTGGCTCCCGAGGCGGCGCCGCTTGAGAGGACGGGCCCGGTCACGTGACGGCGGGCCGCCGCAGCGGTGTTTCTTTCCCCCCCCCCCGCGACATGCCAGCAACCGGCTAGGGCTTCACGGAAATGGGCGGGGCACTGCCGCGCACGTCCTCAGCTCTAGCCGCCCATTGGCCACAGGGCCCTTCGCCCCGCCCCTTTCAGGATGCAAGGCAATCCGGGTCACTGGAGGGCCGGGATTGGCCGGCTCTGGGAGGTAGGCGGGGCTGCTCCTGTCACGTGGTGCGCACTGTTTTCTCGTCACGTGGCTGCAGCCCAAGGAAGAGGAGGCCGCTCTTCGGGGGTTCGGGGGCTCGGGGGCTCGGGGTCCTTCCACGGTGAGACGCGCGGCCTTTGATCTCGTCCCTTCGCTACCAGCGTGCGCTGCATGAGCTGGGGGCGGGCGCCCGTCCTCCTGCTCGGCGGAGGGGTGAGTCTGGCCCCGCCCCTTCCGGTCTCCCACCCTGAACAGACGAGGTGCTTCAAGTTTCTTTAAGTGAAATTCAGGGGCGTTTTCCTTCTCGGTGCAGAAGGGGCGGGGTGGAGGCCTGGTGTCTGCACCCAGAAGGCCCCCGGGGGGACCCTGAGCCCGCCCCTGCTCGCAGGCCACGCTGCTCTTGTCGTTTCTTTGGATGCCTGCGCTGCTGCCGGTGGCTTGCCGCCTTCTGGTGCTGCCCCGAGCCCTGCTGTCCATGGCTTCCGGAAGCCCTCCGTCCCAGCCTTCTCCGGCCGCGGGCTCCGGCTACGTTCCAGGATCAGTCTCTGCAGCGTTTGTCACTTGTCCCAACGAAAAAGTGGCCAAGGAGATCGCCAGGTGCGGAGGCCGGCAAGATGACTTACAAGGGCCGGCTGGGGCTGGGGGAAGTGCTGCCTCTGGGCTGCGCGGGCTCTGACCCTGCTCTCGCTTCACCCTCAGGGCAGTGGTGGAGAAGCGCCTGGCAGCCTGCGTCAACCTCATCCCGCAGATCACATCCATGTGAGTGGTTAGGGCTGGAAACCTAATCTAACGTGAGGGGCTGAGATCCCGTTCTGGGGGGAATCTTTCGTTCCCTGGACTTTGACCGTTTTCCCCCTCTGACCTCTTCAGCTATGAATGGAAAGGAAAGATCGAGGAAGACCGCGAGGTGCTGATGGTGAGAAAGGTCCCCTCCTGCCAGCTCCTTTGACAGTACTGGCCCTCACCTGACATGCGTTCCGCCGCTTTGGCTGAATTGTGTCTGTCTCTGCCCTTTAGATGATTAAAACCCAGAGCTCCCTGGTCCCTGCTCTGACGGACTTTGTTCGGTAAGAACTTTGAGGTTTCCCTTGGGTGGTGGTGCTGGGGGATGAACCAGGCCCTCGAGCACTCTAGGCAAGCCCCGTGCCGCCGAGTAAGACCCCCAGCTTGTTAAAAGAGCCCCGAGATGGACACACTGTGGTGGGACTTGCTGGGGAGTTGGTGTCGTCTGAATAACTGCTGCCCTGCCACTTCTGCAGATCTGTGCACCCTTACGAGGTTGCTGAGGTGATTGCCCTGCCTGTGCAGCAGGGGAACGCCCCGTATCTGCACTGGGTGCACCAGGTCACAGAATCAGTTTCAGATTCCGGCCCGGCCCTACCGTGATGAGCCCTGTCCCTGCCCAGGCCCCTCCTCGGCTTAACATCTGGGTTCCAGGTGATGACGACTGAGCCCCCAATAAATCCTCTCCTGTTCTGCCACTGCCTCTTCCTCGTGTGTGTCCATCGCTCAGAATGACTCATGCCTGCTAGGTTTGTTCATTTTTCTTTATTACAGTCATACAGAGTCTGGAATCCTGGACCCCGCCCTCAAATCTCTCTACTCTGGGGTTAAATAGTTTTAAAAAATATTTTAAAAGCTGTAACAAAATAACGTCAAAGTAAATGAGAAGGATGAGGGGTCAGGGGTCATGGAGGTCAGGGGTCATGGTGGGGTAGGGAAGAGGACCCTCTTCCCCACTTCCCTGGATTCCAGCCTGGGCAGGAGGGAGAATCCCTCCCTGTCTCTCCAGGTACATCCCAGCTGTAGGTGAGGTCAGAGGTCAGGGCATGAAAGTGCCAGTGTGTGAATGGGGAGGGGAGCACAAATGGGCTGTCAGAAGATGCCTCCCCCCCCCCACTCAACTAGGTACTGCACAGAGCCATCAGGCCGCACTCTTCGAGCAAGGACCCTCACAGGGTCCCCTCGGGATAGGTAGCCAACCCCACCTCGGACTCCCCCCCCAGTCCCTGGAGACAGACTACGGCACAAGGGAGCAGGGGGAACTGAATGTCTAGAAAGGCCTGGGGTCAGGGCTGGGGCCGAGGGAGGTGAGGCAGTCATTGAGTGGGGAGGACTTTTAGGGGTGTCTGTGGGGAAGCCAATGTGAAGTTCCAGGGGTGACCTGGAAGGGAGAAGACAGCAGTAAGACAGGCTAGGTGTGTGGGGGCAGGGGGCTCATGCCTTTAATCCCAGCAGCTGACACAGAAGGGCTGCCATGAGTTTGAGGTAACAGAAGGAAAGGAGGGGACGACTCACCTGTCTGGGGGTTCACTGTCCCCAGAGGTCCCTGCAGTGCTGGCAGAAGGGTGGAAGGAAGCAAACATCCGGATGGGGCTGCTGAGGGTGGGAACAGGGGAGTCAGGACCTGCAGCAGGGAAACCTCTTCCCTGTGAAGGGCAGAGTTTAAACACTACTGCTAGCACACCTGCACTCCCAGGACACTGGCCGTCAGCTAGCTCTAGCGCGCCTGCACTCCCAGGACACTGGCCGTCAGCTGGCTCTAGCGCACCTACACTCCCAGGACACTGGCCGTCAGCTGGCTCTAGCGCGCCTGCACTCCCAGGACACTGGCCGTCAGCTGGCTCTAGCGCGCCTGCACTCCCAGGACACTGGCCGTCAGCTGGCTCTAGCGCGCCTGCACTCCCAGGACACTGGCCGTCAGCTGGCTCTAGCGCGCCTGCACTCCCAGGACACTGGCCGTCAGCTGGCTCTAGCGCGCCTGCACTCCCAGACACTGGCCGTCAGCTGGCTCTAGCGCGCCTACACTCCCAGGACACTGGCCGTCAGCTGGCTCTAGCGCACCTACACTCCCAGGACACTGGCCGTCAGCTGGCTCTAGCACGCCTGCACTCCCAGGACACTGGCCGTCAGCTGGCTCTAGCGCGCCTACACTCCCAGGACACTGGCCGTCAGCTGGCTCTAGCGCACCTGCACTCCCAGACACTGGCCGTCAGCTGGCTCTAGCGCGCCTACACTCCCAGGACACTGGCCGTCAGCTGGCTCTAGCGCACCTGCACTCCCAGGACACTGGCCTTCAACTGGTTCTGAAGTTTCTTTGGGACAGGAATTTAAGAGAATTACAGGTGCAGTGTCTGGAGGGTGGAAATGACTGGGGCATATCTGGATCAGGCACTTACCTGGGCAGACAGCGGGCATCTGTGGGCCGGAAGTTGTAGCCGCTGCTGCCCTGGTAGCTCTGGTTAGGGCTGGGGGGTGGTGGAGACACTGAGGCCTGTAAGAAAAGACAGAGGGACTGTGAGATGACCCTTGACTCTTTCACACACCCCACCAGTGTGCCCGCGGGATTCCCCCTGCCCCTGTACCTGCAGTGCCCTCTGCTCCCGGGACCCATGCCGACTGTGCACTGCTGTGGGTGGCCCCAGTTCCTCCACTTTCCCCTTCTGCCTCCTCCTCAGGGATTCTGGCTCCGACCTCCGTCGCTTCCCCAGGGGATGTGAGACCCCTCCCCCAGGGCCCTGCCCTGAAGGGAAGCTGTAAGAGGCCTCCTTATCCCCCCAGCTCCCTCCCAGGCACCCCAAGACCCCCCATTTCTGTACATGTATGCTCCAAACTGCTCCTTGAGAATTTTCCCCATCCCCCCTGGACCAGTGACCTGGTGGGGGCTCCGTCTCCAGTGAGAGACTCCACAGGAGGAGGGGTCCGAGCATGGAGACCAAAAAGACATTTCCTCTTTTTAATCTCCCTCCCTGAAATAAAACTGGGAGAGAATCCAGCAGTCAGAGTTGTAGCCAAGTTGCCCTCATCCAGACCTGCACACCACCCCTGAGAGCCCCTTTCTCACTCACCGGTCCTTGTGGCTGTTGAGAGCAGAAAGGAGCTTGGAGGAACGTTCTCCCTTGGGGGTGTCTGAAAGCTGATGGAAGAGGGTAACGGGGTCAGGGAGCAGCCATTCTTCTCCTTGCCTGCCCCAGCTCGCGACTGAGACCCCTCACCTCGCCCAGGAGCAGGCTGTCCCAGTTCTCGGAGGTGAAGGGGAGGATCTCTCGGTCAAAATCAAAGTACTTCTTCTTACAGCACACGCTGAGGTGATAGAGGACGAGATGGGCCACATCCACCCTGGAGAGGCATGGGGTTCTTGGCATTGTGACTTTGCTAGGAGTCACGAGGGCACAATAGTGGGGAACAGAAAGGACTGGCACGGAGGGCACTCCATCTCACCAGCGAAGCTGCAGCCGCCGGACCTTCTCGGGGCCGCCCCGGCACACACAGCATTCAAACTCATAGAATCTGTACATGGCCAAGATCAGAGAACACACTCACTCAGCCTATTATTACAGGCAGTGATTGCCGCAGGAGTGTGGGGCCCTCCTGGCCTCCTGGCCAGTCTCCTCGGGCTCACCTGTCTCCGTAGAGGAGGGGCTTGCTCAGACACTGGGTGCAGGCCTCATGGAACCACTGAAGGCAGCTCCTGCACTGCAGCATTTTCAGGTTCCACCTCAAGGGAAGACAGCACTCGAGGTCTCCAGACAGCCTTCTGAACCCATCCCAGACCCCACCACCTCCCATTTCCCCAGGGCTGCCCTCACCCCGCTCTTTCCCCTTGGTCCCTGGGGTCTGCCACCACAACACCCATTGTGTAATTTGTCACTGCTCATCACTTACTCCCCAGGGCCTCCACAGTAACAGTAGCTCTGCTGTCTGTTGCTCAAATGTCCAGCATCCCAGTCCAGCCCCTTAAGTCCATAGGGCAGGGAAAGCTTCATGCCCAGCATGGCCCGGGCGTAGGGACCCTTCTTCAGGGCGCCGCCCCTCTGCAGAGGAACAGATGGAAGCCTCAGGGACGCAGGACAGGAGAGATGGTGGGAGGCTAGCACAGGAGGAGCAGACAGGTGCCTTTACCTTAGTGGCAATCGCAAAGACACACTGGCGGCAGACCCAGGATGTGCCCTCTCCTTCTCCAGGGGCTGGGGCCCTGGGGACGTGACAGTCCTGATGGTAAGCTGAATAAGGAGAAGGCTGTGAGTGGGCACACCTGTGTGGGCTTGGTGCCTGGCACGGCAGCCTTCCCTGGGCAGGAGGTTCCAACCGTGGTCCTGCAGGTACGTGTACTACCCTGCCTTTGCAAGTCAGTAAATAGGCTTCCAGAAGTTGAGGGCCTTGCCTGATGTGTGTAAGCTACTCTTAACTTTGCATAGCTATGTCACCATCCTATGGGCCCCTCTCCCTGTACTGAGAGATGGTGACACGGTAAAGACTGGCCAGGACAGGAGACACAACCCAAGCTACAAGGAAGGGCTACAGGCAACCCGCCAAGACCCAGGGCAAGCAGTATCCTGCCCTCTCACCGTGGCGACACTTCTCACAGCTGACCAGCCGGTTCCCAGGGACCACGGTCTCAGAGCGGCAGACACAGCAGAGGAGCTCCTCCCCAGGGAGGGCAGCTGTGAGAGGACAAAGTGTGTCAGTGTCACCCACCTGCTCCAGTCCCTGCTGCCTCAGGCTGCAGGGCTCAAGGCTCTCACCTGGGCTGATGTCCTTCCATAGAACCAGAAACTGGGAGTCATCCTCAAACTGGACCAGACACACCTCCCGAGCGCTGTCCACCTGGGATGGGGGAGGGCCAGGTTACAAAATAGGGGCAGGAACGAGACAGCAGTGGGGAGGTTGGAGGTGGACCTTACCTTTTTGATAGTGCCCAAATACAGCAGTCCATCAGTCCACCTGGCCAGCACATCCTGACCTTCCCAAAGTCGGGGTCTGGGTCCTGAGGTGGGAGCGGGGGAGGCTGGATCCCACAGAGAGGCGGCACCCAAGCGGCTCAGCCGGGGGAGCTGCGCCATTGCATCCTGGGGGGGAGCTAATTCGAAACAGGATGGAAGAGTTTGAGTGTTGAGAAAGCTTCACTGCGTTGCCTACTTTTTCTGTCACGGATAAAGGGCCAAACATCTCCAACCCATCTTCTAATCCTTTAGCTACCTGAGGAGGCCGGTCACTCTTTTCCTACCGTCTCCCCAGGCCAGTTCTCTAGCATGCCAGCCCCCAGGGACCTCAGAGGGAAAGATGCTTGCAGAACCAACCTTCACCTTTCCCAGCTGTTTAGTTAGAGGTATCCTAACTAGGGGCTCTGTTGCCAGACATGTTTTGGGAGCTTTTCTGGAGATGTTTCCCTGAGTAGAAAGAGCTGCTCCCAGGCAGCTGGGTCTCACTTAGAACCACTACCCCGGGGTCAGGTTATGTTAGGTCACCCTCAAATCTGGGGCTTTTTGCCCCGGGATTAGATAACTTCCCTGAGAGCCCCAGGAGGGGGGCGTGTCCCTGTCCAGGTCTCTACTCCCCTACACCACAAGTCTGAGGAAGGACTTGAGTCGCCCCTGCCCAGAACCTAAGCCGGGATCAGGAGGCTCTCCCACCCTTTCCTGTGCACCGACCCCCAGTTCCCTGCCCCCTCTTCGGGCCTCCCGTCTTCTCCTTACCGGTGACAGCCGGGGCAACTGGGAGCCAGGCAGGGGCAGACCCAAAAGACCTGGGTGAGCCCCCGGTGCGGGAGGCGTGCGTGTGGGCGCCGGGGAGCGTGCAGGAGGCGGCCAGGGGGTCCCCGGGCCCAGCCCCTCCGTCCTGGCGGCTCTGGAGCGTATGACGCAGCAGCCAAAGCAGCGGCAGCGGCAGGAGGAGTCGGCAGAGGGAGGGAGGAGAGGAGAGGGTGGGGAGCGCCAGGAGGAGGCGGCGGCGGAGGGGCGGGCAGGCAGCACCTCCCTCACCTCCAGCAGGCCCGGAGGGCGCTGCACGGCTCGGGGAGCGGCCGGCCGGGGAGGACGAGGAAATCCCCGCAGCCCCTGTTTCAGATTGGAGGCTCGCTCTAAGGGCAGCAGGAAATAACCCTCTTGGCAGCTGGCCTGCAGGTCACCGCCGGCCCCGCCCCATGCCACATCCGCTAGCTGTCCCGCCCCCGTGGCCACCCCAAGCCCCGCCTCCACACACGGCACCGCCCTCTCCATTCACTCTTCCTGTCGCCCCACCCTTCTGCGCACGCGTGGCCCCGCCTGTTTGGTGCACCTGGGCGGACAGCCACTCCTGCCCGGAGAGCACTAGGATGGCTGTGCTCCTCCTGGGAGAGGAAGGCTGGGGCTAGTACCCGGGCGATGACACACCCACACCAGCCAATAGGCACCTGGCGGCAGGAAACCGTGGTTCGAACGGGTGGGCAGGGTAAAGAGGAGACTGTGAAGCGCCAAGGCACTTTCACACCAGACAAGGTCATTCCTGTACAGGCTGAGGCTGGGGCTGAACCCAGGCTGTCCTAAGAAACTGGTGACAGTGGGCTCGGTGTGGGCAGCTATGGACACAGTTCGCTGTGCTGAGGATGGAGAAGAGGCATCAGGACAGCAAAACACGTCAGGACGGACATTTCTACATGCTTACAGGTGTTTGCTTACAATATTTCCTCTGGCAGCTACTGATATTAATAAAACCTTTGAGAGCAGTAACAAGGGCTGGAGAGATGGCTTGGCAGTTAAGAACACTTACTGCCTTTCCAGAGGACCAGGTTCTGTTCCCAGGACCCACACCCCAGCTCACACCCACCCATAAGGATAGTTCCAGAGCACCTGAAGCCCTCTGCTGAACTCAGGGAACCAGACATGCAGTTGGTGCACATGTGCACACTCTGGAGACACCTGTACACAACTAAAAAAATCTAAGACTAAGAGAAAAACAACTGTACAACAAATTTTATTTGATAGTTAGGTACATAATGTCCACCCAATAAAAGCACCTCACCCCACCCCCACTGAGTACATTGACATCAAAACATAGACATGGACGCTCTCTTCTCACAGGAATCAGGCTCAGGCCCCGTCTTCATTTCTTATTAGCCTGAGCAGTACCAATAACACACTGGTTCACCTGTGGACCAACAGGGTTAACAAGATCAAAGTCTGCAGGTAAGCAGAACAAACTTCCATTCTGCCGCCCTCTGAATCCCCCGAATAAGGACTATGAAAGCAGGCTCAGCCTGGTCACATGGAAAGATAAGGTGTTATGTCCACTTGGACTGAAGGAGGCCAGATGCCTGAAGGGTGAAGTTCTATAGAACTGGCTAGTTTTTATGTCAACAAGCTCACATTGAAGGGACTTCGGTTGAGAAAATGTCCCACCAGATCAGGCTGTGGGCAAACCACAAGGCCTTTTCTTAATTAGTGGTTGATATAGGAAGGCCCAACATTATTGTGTGCAGTGCCAACTCTGGGCAGGCGGGTCCTGAGGTGGATAACAGGCTGAGGAGGCAGAGGCAGAGGCAGGCAGATCGCTGTGAGTTCGAGGCCAGCCTGGTCTACAAAGTGAGTCTAGGACAGCCAAGGCTACATAGAGAAACTCTGTCTTGGAAAAACAAAAAACAACAAAAAAGAAAACAGGCTGAAACCAGGTGTGGTGGAAGTGCACACCTGTAATCCCAGCACTTAGGAGGTGGAGGCAGATGGATTGCTATGAGTCTACAAAGTGAGTGCAGGACAGAGAAGGCTACACAGAGAAATGGGGGTGGGGGGAGCACAGGCTGAGCAAGCCACAAGGAGCAAGTCAGCAAGCAGCACTTCCCTATAGATGTCAAATAGGTAAGGTGCCCCCATCCCCATAGGAGCTACAGTCATGCCTGGAGTTGCTCAGGATAGGAGTTCAGTATTGAAAACAAGTAAAGAACTCAGCATCTTGAGGCTGGAGAGAGAATTCAGTGTTTAAGAGAACTTGCTCTTGCAGAGGACCTGGGCTTTTGTTTTTTCCCAAAACAAGGTTTGTTTGTGTAGCCTTGGCTGTCCTAGACTCGCTTTGTAGACCAGGCTGGCCTCAAACTCACAGCGATCCACCTGCCCCTGCCTCCCGAATGCTGGGATTAAAGGTGTGTGCCACCACGTCCGGCTGAGGACCTAGGTTTGTTGCTAGCACCTATATATGGTGGGTCATAACCAACCACTAACTACAGTTCCCAAAAACCCCAATGCCTCCAACCTCCTCAGACACCAAGTACAAATGCATTTAAGGAAAACACTCATTCACATAAAATTCAACCTTTTTTTTTTCTCTTGTTTTTTTGGAAACAGGTCTCTCTTTGTAGCACTGGATGCCCTGGAACTCACTCTGTAGACCAGGCTAGCCTCAGACTCAGCAGTCTCTGCCTCCTGAGTGCTGGGATTAAGGGCATTTGCCACCACACCCAGCCAAATCTTTGCTGTTTGATTTGGTTTTCCAGATAAGGTTTCTCTGTCTCTGATTCACTATGTAGACCAAGCTGGCCTTGAACTCACAGAGATCCGCCTGCCTCTGCCTCCCCAGTGCTGGGATTAAAGGTGTGTGCCACCTGGCTTGGCTCACACAGCTAAATCTTAAGAAAACAACACACACACACACACACACACATTTGGATCTGGAAAGATGGCTCAGAGACAAAGAGCACTGGCTGTATTCCAAAGGACCCTGGAACCACCCAGCCGCTCATAGCTGTCTCTAACTCCAGCCCTGGGGAATCCAGCACCCTCTTCTGGCCTCTTTCAGCACCAGGCACACATAAGGCACAGAAATACAAGCTCTCAACATACTCACACACACAAATGAACTCTTTTCCTACACAATGTAGCCACCAGCACAGGGGCTCCTCATCTCATGGCACTTCCTACTCTACGTGTCCGTGACAAACTGAAGATCTGTGGTCACCCTGCACTGAATGACTATTTGGCGCTATCCGCTCCCCCCACCCAATAGTTTAGGTAATTATTACCAAATTTTATCAATTACTTTATTTTTATAATTCATTTATTTATTTTTTTTAAATTTTATGTTCATTAGTATGAATGTGTCAGATCCCTTGGGACTAGAATTATAGACCGGTGTGAGCTGCCATGTGGTTGCTGGGAATTGAACCTGGGTCCTTTGGACGAGCAGACAGTGCTCTTAACCTCTGAATTGTCTCTCCAGCCCCGCAATTACTTACTGTTAAATTAAGATTTGCAGCTTTAAAGCTTAGCAGACTCCACTGTATATAACTCTGACACAGCCTTCATGCCTCTGCTTTACCACAGTGTTCACAGAGCTGCACCCACAGTTATCTTTACCACAGTGTTCACAGAGCTGTGCCCACAGTCATCTTTGAGTGACGGCTTTACAAGCTGAGGGAGAGCTCTTCATAGAAGAGTCATGACCAACGAACACTGGTTAGAAACCACTATTTTAAAGTCCTCTAATAAAATAACGGATCTCGGGCTGGAGAGATGGCTCAGAGGTTAAGAGCACTGGCTGCTTTCCCAAAGGTCCTGAGTTCTATTCCCAGCAACCACATGGTGGCTCACAGCCATCTGTAATGAGATCTGGTGCCCTCTTATGCTGGACATGCAGACAGAACGCTATGTATATATGATAAATAAATAAATCTCGACAGGATTACTATTTTATAAATCACTAGTTAGAAATCTAGGAGCCTGGTTTGGTGCACAGCTCTGGTCTCAGCAATTGACAGGCAAGCAGGAGGAGTTCAAAGCTAGCCTAGGCTATCTGAGACCCTGTCTCAAACGAGAGAAGAGCTAATAGCAGCAGTGGAGGGCGTGGCTCAGTGGTAGAACACTTGTGGAGCACACACACACGGCTCTGGGCTGGCTCTCTAACACTAGCAGAAAGAGAAAGGAAGCTAAGTGAATGCACAGTAAAGGTAGAGCTAGGCTGTGGTGCTTTCTGATGTAACTGAGGTATCCACTGTCCATCTAGAGGGCAAGAATTCAAGAATTTGAACTAGAATTACAAACCTCACCAAACCAAATTTCTAAGTCTAATTGCCAAAGAGCAAAACTGAGGTAAGAGTGAGCAGCCAGCCAAATCCGAGCACAGTGTGCTAACAGGCCAAGACCTTCTATCAACAAAGGACCAGTTAAGTGAAGAGCGTAACTGAGCGCTCCACACCCACAACAGAGCCTTCCTCCTCTGTGTTGTGTAACAGACACTTGTGTGGCAGCTGGAGAAACTTACCTGGACATCAGAAGCTCACGACAGGAAAGTAGCACATGTCTACCGTCCCCGCACTTGAGAGAGCGGCGGGAGGGTCAGTTCAAGATCAGCCCGTTTTACTGACATGAGAAGCTGACTTAACTGTCCGATGTTAGGCTGGGGGCGAACAGCTCAGCTCGGAAAGGTGCTTGCCACCAAATCTGACGATGTGACAACCCAAGTTTGATCTCTAGCGCCCATGTAGAAGGAGAGAACCAAATCCTAAAATCCTACAAATCCTGACATCCCCACACACTAAATAATTTTTTAAAAGATTCATTTATTTTATATGTATTTCATATGAGTGTTTTGCCTGCACCACAGTGCATACCTGGTGCCTGCAGAGGGTGTAGCAGTCCCTGAAACTGGAGTTGGGATGGCTGTGAGCCAACACGCATGGGAGGTGACAAAGAGCTCTTAACCTCTGAGCCACCTGTCAAGCCCGTGCGTCACTTTAGCGCTGCCCTCTCCTCTCTCTTGAGACAGGGTTTCTCTACATACCTCTGGATATTCTGGAACTCACTCTATAGACCAGGCTGGCCTCAAACCCAGAGATCTGCCTGGCTCAGCCTCCCGAATGCTAGGACAAAGGCCTGTGCCACCACATCTGACTAAGCCTGCTCACTGTCCTTGAGTTTAGGCTGGTCACACAGCCCATGCTTACTGTGACAAGGACCAGGTTCCAGCCCAGACAGGTGACAACAGACAGAAAAAGTCACCTTACTTTTTATCGACCTCACCAAGCAGAGGGCAGACCCAATCATGATCAGACCCCAAATACAGTCAGAGCTCATTAAAGGGCTCTACCCTCAGGAAAAGGGGAAGCCACGGGGAAGAAGTACCCAGCAAGGCGGAAAGTAATGAAACTGAGTCCTGCCCACCCATCGGTGCTGTCAGCACCTGGTGAGGTGTAGAGCTTGAATGTATATCTCTTTTGGTCTGGCAAAGGAGTGTTTCACTAAATAGAACTAGAAAATACACTCTGGGTACGGTGGCGCACGCCTTTAGTCCCAAGTGCTCAGGAGGCAGAGGCAGATGGATCGTTGTGAGTTCGAGGCCAGCCTGGTCTACAAAGGGAGTCCGGGACAGCCAAGGCTACACAGAGAAACCCAAAAAACAAAAACAAAAAGGAACAGCCGGGCGTGGTGGCGCACGCCTTTAATCCCAGCACTCGGGAGGCAGAGGCAGGCGGATCGCTGTGAGTTCGAGGCCAGCCTGGTCTACAAAGTGAGTCCAGGATGGCCAAGGCTACACAGAGAAACCCTGTCTCGAAAAAAAAAAAAAAAAAAAAAAAAAACAAAAAAAAACAAAAAGGAGCTGGGTGGGTCATACCCAGGATGCCTAGAATCAAGGGTGATGGAGAGGCCACACGCAGTCAGGAGTCCTTAGAGTGTGGGCAAGTGTGATGCTTTGAATGAGAGCGGCCTCCGTAGGCTCAGAAACCACAACACTTGTGACCCAGGAGTGGAACTGTTTAGGGAGGATGGGGCGGGAAGGCCTTGAGGTTCCAAAGCTCATGCCATTCCCAGTCGCCCGCCTCATGGCTGTGCCTCAAGATGTGAGCTCAGCGACTGAGCCAACCCCAGGCCTGCTGCTGCCCTGCTGTCACCTTGACGGCCATGGACTCTGATTCTGACACTGTGAGCCCAGGCCTGCTGCTGCCCTGCTCTGTCACCTTGACGGCCATGGGCTCTGACCTCTGACACTGTGAGCCCAGGCCTGCTGCTGCCCTGCTCCGTCACCTTGACGGCCATGGGCTCTGACCTGACACTGTGAGCCCAGGCCTGCTGCTGCCCTGCTCTGTCACCTTGACGGCCATGGGCTCTGACCTCTGACACCGTGAGCCCAGGCCTGCTGCTGCCCTGCTCTGTCACCTTGACGGCCATGGGCTCTGACCTCTGACACTGTGAGCCCAGGCCTGCTGCTGCCCTGCTGTCACCTTGACGGCCATGGGCTCTGACCTGACACTGTGAGCCCAGGCCTGCTGCTGCCCTGCTGTCACCTTGATGGCCATGGGCTCTGACCTGACACCGTGAGCCCAGGCCTGCTGCTGCCCTGCTCTGTCACCTTGACGGCCATGGGCTCTGACCTGACACTGTGAGCCCAGGCCTGCTGCTGCCCTGCTCTGTCACCTTGACGGCCATGGGCTCTGACCTGACACTGTGAGCCCAGGCCTGCTGCTGCCTTGCTCTGTCACCTTGATGGCCATGGGCTCTGACCTCTGACACCGTGAGCCCAGGCCTGCTGCTGCCCTGCTCTGTCACCTTGACGGCCATGGGCTCTGACCTCTGACACTGTGAGCCCAGGCCTGCTGCTGCCCTGCTGTCACCTTGACAGCCATGGGCTCTGACCTCTGACACTGTGAGCCCAGGCCTGCTGCTGCCCTGCTCTGTCACCTTGACGGCCATGGGCTCTGACCTGACACTGTGAGCCCAGGCCTGCTGCTGCCTTGCTCTGTCACCTTGATGGCCATGGGCTCTGACCTCTGACACCGTGAGCCCAGGCCTGCTGCTGCCCTGCTCTGTCACCTTGACGGCCATGGGCTCTGACCTGACACTGTGAGCTCAGGCCTGCTGCTGCCCTGCTCTGTCACCTTGATGGCCATGGGCTCTGACCTCTGACACTGTGAGCCCAGGCCTGCTGCTGCCCTGCTCCGTCACCTTGACGGCCATGGGCTCTGACCTGACACTGTGAGCCCCAAATCAACTCTTCTCTAGGTTCCTTGGTCACCATGTCTTGTCACAAGAATAGAAAACTAAAACACAGGACAGCAATTGTACCTTGGAGGCAAAGCGTAGTGAGTTCAGAGACTCGGAGACATTTTCTTCCAGAGGAGAAATGTTCACAAACATGAGCCTATAGAGAGAGAGGCCCAAGGCAGCATCAGTGGCCTGCGAAGGCTGAGAACACGCACACAGCTGTCTGCCTCCTCCTCAGCTCAAGTCTGTAGCTCCCAGTGCTTCCAGGGTGCCCTCTACTCACATTTTGGCACTGCCACCGAGAGAATTCTGCAGCAGGTAGGTAAGCTTGCTGTTTCGGTAGGGCACATGGGGCTCCTGAGGGTCAGGGGCACAGTTAGGGTAGGGCACGTGGGGCTCCTGAGGGTCAGGGGCACAGCAGGGTAGGGCATGTGGGATTCCTGAGGGTCAGGGGCACAGCAGGGTAGGGCACGTGGGACTCCTGAGGGTCAGGGGCACAGTAGGGTAGGGCAGAGTTCTCCACAGCTCTTGAGGACTAGCCCCAAGCCTTGCCTGCCATCCATCCGTTCCTACCTTATTGCTCAGGGCCATTATGACCAGCCCCAGTGTTGACAGACTGCTGTTAATGGCCTGTGTTTCCCGAAGACGATCACGCTCCCCAGGGCCCAGGGTTAAGGCAGGATCTAGGCGCTCGCTCCCAGCCAGGTCCACAAGGTTGAGAGGAGCGCCACACTGCAGGCCCCGAGCAGCATGCTCTCCAGAAATCTGCAGCTGGAACACACTGTGACTGCGTGATGACCTCTCATTCTGGGCAGTGCGGGCCACAGCCCGGTTCTGGCGGGCTAGATGGAGCAGGGCCTCCACCTGAGGATGGGACAAGCACAGGGTAGAGGTGAGCAGAAGCCAGGACGTGCTCATGACGGTGGCAATAAGTGAATCCACCCCTGGCTCTCCTGGAACACCACAGACTGACAACAGGAGTAAGTGTCGACACATACTGAGACACAGCCGCCCAGAGCGGGTCTCAGCTGCTTGCGAAGCTGAAGCAGAGAACTGAAAATTCACGACTCCTGGAGACACAGAAGGAGCCATGTCTCAGCAGACAGACAGGCCAGCTGTGTGGCCTGGGCCTGTAACCCCAGCACTGAGGAGGCTGAGACAGGAGGATTGCCTTGAGTTCAAAGCCAGCCTGGGCTAAAGTGCAATACTTTCAAAAAGAAGAAAAGGAAGCCATGGCAGTGGTGGCGCACGCCTTTAATCCCAGCGAGGCAGGCGGCTCTCTGAGTTCTCGGCCAGCCTGGTCTACAGAGTGAGTTCCAGGACAGCCACGGCTACAGAGAAACCGGGTCTCAGGAAAGCCAAAAAAGAGGACAAGGAGAAGGAAAACCCAAGTGACCACACTACCTGCTGAGCAACTGAGCAGCCCGTGGAGCCCCAAGACAGGACAGCCAGGAACCCTCCTGGCTAGGGTGAACTTAGACACAGAAGCAGCGGGAAACGAGTGCTGAGACACACCTGGAAGTGGCCTAGTGGCAACCACCTTCCCACACTCCTTCCCGCTCCTTTGCTCATGAGCCTGCCTTGCAGCCCACCCAGCCACAGTGCACCCTCCCTCCTCTGCTGTGTTTGTTTGTATCACTCTGCCCACTCCTCCCACTCCAGTGCTACTTGCCCTCACCTCTTTCTCACAGGAGACAGGGACATAGCGTGCGTTGGTGACAGTAAGCTCCTCACTCCCCGGGCCTGCCCGACGGATCTCGCACTCGCCCCCTTGTCCCTTCCGGGTCCCGGTGGCCAACAGGTCACGGACGGTCTCGTTGTAGATCTCGACGTAACTTGCTACAAAACGGTACACCCAGCCCTGGCCACTCATCTCCTGGGCCACAGAGAACAAGTGCCGCATGGCCCGTGGGATCAGCCCCTCTAACTGGGGGTCGTCCCCAGGCCCACCCTCCATAGTGAAGGTCTTGCCACTGCCCGTCTGTCCGTAAGCAAAGATGCACACAGGGTAGCCATCCAGTGCTGACTGGACGAGCATGGAGATCTCCTCAAACACTTCGGCCTGCCTGCTTCCTGGTGGGAATACCCGGTCAAAGGAGAAATCATGGCGGGTAGCGGGTGCTGGTGCCCCCGTCAGAGTTGCGCGCCGATCATCAGACCGCGAGAGGCTAAGACGGGTTGGGGGATCAGAGGGTCCAGCAGGGCCAGGGGGAAACAGGAGAAAGCTGGGGGACGGAGTGGCCTCCCCTGCGAGGACAGGGCGCACGCGGCAGAATACCCGGATGTTGCCCTTCAGCTCCTGCAGCTGGTTGTGGAGCCGCCGGCGCTCCATCTCCAGCCCGTGGAGCCGGTCCCCTTGCTCAGCCAACAAGGTCTCCTGGACTGCGGTCTTCTGCCGCAGACATGCCGCCTCTGCCTGGCTGCTTGACAGAGCCGCTTCTGAGGCCTGCAACCTCCTCTGCCCAGAAAGGAGAGAGAGAAGGTGGGAAGGAAACAATTAGAGCGAGTCCTGGTGCCAATGCAATGGGTCTGTAGCCCCACAGACTCCAGAGTCTGGGAAGGAAGAGGTGGGAGAGTGGGTGTGCGGACCCCGTGACTGTGGAGGCCGCTCAGGGAAGGAGAGCACTCCCATGCTTGTGAAAGCAGGAGGGCCTGAGGTAGAATTCCGAGCTGGGTGTGGCTGACTGAGCCCGGATCCCCAGGGTTGGGAAGCAGAGGCCGGAGGGTGCTGGGACCTTGCTGACTGGCCCAGCCACAGCAGTGAGCTTCAGGGTCAGCGAAGGCTTGCCCGAGCTCACAGGCATGGGGGGGGGGGGCACGGGGGACGCTGGGCTGTGAGCAGAGGTGGGGGAGCAGCAGAAGAGTTGCTCCACGGGCTTAGGTACACAGCCCCATGGAGTGCCCAGGTCTGCTGGGGAGGGACCAGCTCTGGCAGGCGCTGGCTTTACCTCCTGTTCCTCCACTCGGGCGCCCAGGGCCTGCCGTTCCTCCTGCAGCTGCAGCTGCTCTTGCTGGAGCTCCTGAACCAGCCTCTCCTTGGTGCCCAGCCATCCCTCCAGCTCCACGACGCGGGCACTCAGAGTCTCCAGCTTCTGCTGGCCCTGCTCAGCTTGGGTCCGTACGATGGCCAGCTCCTCTTCTAGAGTGTTCCGCTCCGTCCCCAGGTTCGTGGCCTGCTCCTGCACCTCTCTGAGTTGCTCCCGAAGGCCCTGGTTTTCCCGATCCAGGGCTTGAGTCTTCTCCCGGTAGCGCCTCAGGTCTTCATTGAGGTCACACAGCTGACCCTTCAAATCCCAGGCCGGCCGCTTGCCCGGCTTCTTCCCCACCACCGCAGGAGCCGCCGACGCTGATGTGCGCACAGAGGGCAAAGGTCAGGAGTCTTGCCCTTCCACCCATGCTTTCTTCCTCTCTTCAGGCCCCCACACCTCACACCATTTCTACCTCTTTCCTCACACACAGGGCAGTAGCTGGAGCCCTCCGGGCACTCACACCTCATCTCCCCACCCTGGCCTTTAATCCACTGCTTATGTATCTGTCACCTACTTGCAGGCTTTGGAGCAGAAACAGTGGGAGCTGGCTTCCGGTTCCTCAGCACTAGAGAGTTAGAGTTGACATAGAATTAGTTATATGTTGGACATGGCTGGAAAAACAATGGCTACAGTGAGACTCAAAAGAAACAACAAAACCCACGAAGGCTGGGCTGAGGGGCTGAGCAGTTAGCACTTGCTGCTCTCAGAGACTCAGGCCTGGTTCCCATCATCCTAGTCAGGACTCACAGCCACCCGTGACTCTAGCTCCCGAGGACTCAGTGCCTCCCTCTGTGCACATGTGTGCTCAGGCGCGCGCGCGCACACACACACACACACACACACACACACACACACACACACAGGGCTGTACTGTGGCCTAGTGTAGAGCATTGGTTAACTCATGCAATGCCTTGGGCTTGATCCCAAGAGCACCCCCACAGAAGCCCCGAGGGACCAGAGCTCGCCGCCAGTGTTCCCCCATAGAGGACCCCGCCCTGCTCAGCCCCGGCGGCACTGTTACCTGTACTGACAGCAGTGGCTCCGCGAGGTCCCGGCTTCTTAGGTGCTTTCAAAGCTGTGCGAGGGTGGAAGAGAGGAGCAGGAGAACACTCACTCTGGGAAGTACTGACACATGTTGTAGGGTTAGAAGACACGCCCCTTGTCCTTTACATGTCTGGCCAGCTCCTCGTGGCACTTCTAGGACCAGGAACGACCCCCTATGCCCAAACTCAACAAGTAAACAGCGCTGAGCTATGCACCTGTGTGCGCCTGCCGTCCCCCCATGTCTCTCCAGACGCTTCACTAGTGCACACAGCCGCCTTGGACGAAGCAGACTACGAGAGAACAGGTGGGGGGCTCACCTAAGAGCCTCTGCAATTCTGAACCAAGCGAACTCAAATGTAGACACAGTTCGCACTGAAAAGAGTAAAGAGCCAGAGCACTTCCACGCCCTGACCCACCCAGCCCACCTGCAGTGCGGTCCTGGGCCACGGTGCTGAGGAGTGGTCCTCTGGGGCGGGATGCGTCAACTTTGGTCACTGCACCCAAGCCTCGTATCCGTTTCTGGGGAGAGATAAGGAGAGGGTTCCACTCTGACCTGTCCCACCCCCCGACCCCCGCCTCTCTCTCTCTCTGACACCCCCACACACACTCTTTCTCACTCTCTGTTCTCCAAACCCCTCACCTTTGCAGGCTCCAAGGTTCCCTCCATCTCGTCAGGACCCCTCTTGAGCTTGCTTCCTGGGAGGGGCAGCCGGGAGGAAGCCTTGACCAGGGTTGCCGTCTTTGGCTCTCCGTTTCTCTTCACTTCCAACAAAGGGGGCCTCTGTTGGGAAGAGACTCTTAAGACAGGACCGAGCCAGAAGCCAGTGGTGCACACTTTTAATCCCAGCACTTGAGAGGCAGAGCAGGCAGATCTCTGAGTTCCAAGCTAGCCTGGTCTGCAGACCTAATTCCAGGCCAGCCAGGCCACACAGAGAAACCCTGCTCAAAAAACAAACCAACAAAAGACAGAACCAGCAGCCCACAAACCCTCCTTTTGGAGCCTCCCAGACTTCATTTTCAGGGTTGACTATCAGCAGCACTGACTGAGAGTCACTTGTGCCAACAGCTGGCCTGCGTGCCAGCTAAACGGCACAGACGGCAGCAGGGCACGGCAGAGAGCTGGGAAGCACGTCAAGGGAAAGGCTAGAGGGAGGCTGGACTTTAGCTGCCTGTCAGGGCTGAACTCAAGCAGACACAGTCAGATACTCCCGGAAGACAAAACACTCTACAGGACAGAACAGCTACAAAGCCCTTGAAGGTAAAGTTAAGACCTTAAATAATCTACTTCACCAGCTCCCGAGACTAGGTGCGAAGGATGCACCTGAGTGCCAGGCTGCACCCCAGGGTGCCATCCACAGCTCCAGTACCATGTCACAGGAAAAGGGTCTGATTTAGTTTAGTCTTGTTAAACTATTGAGGGACTGAGTGTGTGTGCTGGCCAGGTCCTGCTGGCACGCCGGCTGGCCTGGGCTGTGAAGCAGACGGGCACGTGTGCCCAGCAGCCGAGGCCCCCGCTATTGGTACAACAGTGTCCCTGAGGAAGAACGGCTGAAGTTGGTGACACTGTCCTGAGACGAGAGAGGGGTTTCTTCTTGTACACCAGCACTGGCTGCGCCATGTCAGGGCTACAGCGGGGCAGCTGGGAGCTTGCCTGCGGTGAACTCACCCGGGAGAAGCAGAGCTAAACAGGCAATGGCAGGCGCAGGCTCGGCTAGAACAGTAAAGCCTAGCTACACTGGTTTTGGTCCAGCTTCATGAAAAGAATATTTGTTAGGCACAATGCAGAAAGATGCCAAACTCCAGGGCTAGCCTAGGCAACTTAGTAAGGCTGTTTAATTAAAATTGAAAAAAAAAAAAGAAAACACACAAAAGACAAAAGCCAGGTATAGCCTGAGTGGACCATGCATCAGGAGCCACTAATTCCCGGCACAAAAACAGAGGCAAGCCCGGTGTGGTGGCACATACCTGTAATCCCAGCACTCGGGAGGCAGAGGATGGTGGATCGCGGTGAGTTCAAGGCCAGCCTGGTCTACAAAGTGAGTCCAGGACAGCTAGGGCTACACAGAGAAACCCTGTCTCAAAAAACCAAAATAAGGGGCTAGAGAGATGTCTCAGAGGTTAAGAGCACTGGCTCCCCTTCCAGAGGTCCTGAGTTCAATTCCCAGCAACCACATGGTGGCTCCCAACCATCTATAATGAGATCTGGTGCCCTCTTCTAGCATGCAGGTGTACATGCAGGCAGAACACTGTACACATAATAAATACAATTAAAAAAAACAACTCATTAAAAAAATAAATAAATAAATAGAGGCTGGTGAAGTAGTTCAGGAGGTAAAGGCACTTGCTGTCAAACCTAATGCCCAAGTGTGACAGTTAGGAATCACGACGCACACACACCAGTAAATACATAGCTCTTCTTGCAAACCTCACATGTACAAGCTGGTAGGGACTGCAGCACTATTTGAGCTGTACAGTGGTGAACATGGACGTGGGCCTCCCACTGTGTCTAGTCTCCCTCAGCCATCTGCACTTAGCTGACTGCCTCCCTGTGCAGAAGCCTTAAAAGAAGCTGTCCTGGGGGCTGGAGAGATGGCTCGGTGGTTAAGAGCACTGTTTGTTGTTCCAGAGGTCCTGAGTTCAATTCCCAGCAACCACATGGTGGCTCACAGCCATCTGTAATGTGATCTGATGCCCTCTTCTGTCATACATGCAAATAGAACATTCATATAAATAAATACATAGATAGGTAGATAGAAGCTGTCCTGGCCAGCTATCCTTAGCTACATAAAATTCCAGTCCATGAGCTACATAGGTGGGGGAGGGCAGTGCCAGCCCTGTAACTTAAAATTAACTAACTCTTTACCTGCCACACTTGCTAGTGTTTGAACAGTATCCACAAACCACACCCATCCCAAGCTGAGCTGAACTTGTTTGCAGATGACAATGTGACACCACAATGTCAAAAGTTAGACACCCCCCATGTGTCTGAGACAAGCTGGAGACAGATGACAGGGTGGGCTCATAGGAGGATATGGGGGTGACTCTAGCAGGGTTCATGGAGACTGAAAAGCACCTTCTAGCCAGGCAGGATTCCCAGTGCAGGGAAGGGGAAACCAGCGCACCCACATACCTTCAAACCAATATTCACCCTGCCTACAGGGTGTGCAGGGATAAAGCTAGAGCAGAGACTGAGGGGATGTCCAGCCAAAGCCTGGCCCAACCCGAGACCCTCCCCGTGGGAGACAGCCAACCCCTGAGCCCAGCAGAGCTGTCTTCTGAGAGGCTCCACCCAGCAGCAGATCCAAACAGATGCTGAGACCCACAGCCAAACAGGCAGAGCTCAGGGAGCCTTGTGGAAGAGTGGGAAGACAGACAGAAAGGCCCAGAGGGGAGAAGAACTCCACTAGAAGAGCAACAGAGAGCCTAACTTAACCATTCTCTGGAGGCTGAGACCCACAGACAAGCAGTAGGCGGAGCTCAGGAGTCCTGTGGAAGAGGAAGGGAAAGACAGAAGGACCCCGAGGGGTCAACTAACCTCAACCCATGGGTGCTTACAGAGACGGAAGCACCAACCAAACACAGACACGCATGGACTGGACCTAGGTCCCCACACATATGTAACAGGTGGGCAGTTTGATCTGCATGTGGGTCCCCTAGTAGGTGGAGCAGGGGCTGTCCCTGAGCCTGTTTTCAATCACTCCCACTGGCAGGACTGCCTTGCCCTGTCTCAGTGGAAGACGATGTGCTCAATCCTGACTTGATACGCTACGGTACGGTGGGTGGTAGGGAGGTGGGAGATCCCCTTTTCCAAAGAGTAGGGGAGGAGAAATAGGGATGGAGGGAGGGACCGGGATGAGAGAGGAGGAAGGGGGCTAAGATCAGGATGTAAAGTGAATAAATCAATAAATTTATATAAAAATTTAAAAATGGGGGCTGGAGAGATAGCTCAGAGGTTAAGAGCACTTGCTGCTCTTCCAAAGGTCCTGAGTTCAATTCCCAGCAACCACATGGTGGCTCACAACCATCTACAATGAGATCTGGTGCCCTCTTCTGGCGTGTAGGCACACATGTGGGCAGAATACTGTATAAATAAATCTTAAAAAAAAAATTTTTTTTTTAAATGAGCCAAGGTTACACAAAAAAACCTTGTCTTGAAAAAAAAAAAAAACCAAAACCAGCCAGGCGTGCTGGTGCACGCCTTTAATCCCAGCAATCGAGAGGCAGAGACAGGAGGATGACTGTGAGTTCGAGGCCAGCCTGGTCTACAAAGCGAGTCCAGGATAGTCAAGGCTACAGAGAAACCCTGTCTTGAAAAACAAACAAAGATGTTCATTAACTTGGTTCTCATACTTTTTACTACAACAACAATGGCCTGGAGTGTTGATCCCAGCACTCTGGAGGCAGAGGCAGGCAGCCTGATCTACGTAGCCAGTTCTAGAGAAGCCAAAGTAACGAAAAAAGACAACTTTGGGGCTGGAGAGATGGCTCAGTGGTTATGAGCACTGGCTGCTCTCACAGAGGTCCTGAGTTCAGTTCCCAGCAACCATAGAGTGGCTCACAGCCGTCTATGATGGAATCTGAATTCTCCTCTTCTGGCCTGTAAGCAGAACAAAGCACTCATATACATAAAATAAATAAAAATTTTTAAAAAGGCAACTTTATTGCTGACTAATTGGAAAGCACTACCTTGGTGTTTGCTTTGTGATCCCAAGGCCTATTTACCCTGGACAGTCTAACCACCATGAGTTCTGTTCTCCCTCTGAAGGGAGACGCAGTGAGCTCGGCCGTCAGAGCACTCAACACTCAGATCCACAGGTAGATCTGCATGCAATCCTTTCACTCCAGAAGACCCTAGAAGGAGGCTTGGAGCACCAGAGCAGAGCCACCTCAACCCGCTCCAACATCTCACATGACTTCCCACCCTCCACAGTCAGCACACCACAGCTTCCCCTAACTCAAGCACCCTCTCTCGACACTGCTCTGTGGTGGCTACTGCCCTGTCGCTGTACAGCCAGCCATTTGCGCAAAACTTCTCAAGAGTATTATCTATGGCAGTGTGTCACGACCCCTATGAGGGGGTCAAATCATGCTTTCCTGGGGGGCAAATGTCAGATTTCCTGGATATCAGATAGTTACAACTCATAACAGTAGCAAAATTACAGTTATGAAGTAGCAAGGACCGTAATGTTATGGCTGGAGGTCACCACCACATGAAGCACTGCACTACAGGGTCACAGGGCTGGGAAGGCTGAGAGCCGCTGACCCAGGGCATTCACTGGGTCAACTTAGCCCCTAAGCAAACTTCACTTCCACCATTCCACCAAAACTGCTATCCCTCACACCCGGCGGTGATGGCGCACACCTTTGATCCCCCAGCACTTGAGAGGCAGAGGCAGGTGGATCGCTGAGTTCCAGGCCAGCCTGTTCTACGCTTGTCACTAGACCATCTTTACATTGTCTTTCTTTTGGGGTTGTTTTCTTCATTTTTCGAGACAGCGTATCACTCACTGGCTGGATACGCAAAACCCTCGCCTCAGCCTCTGCACAGGACTTCAGAAAGGTTTTGTTGGGTGTAGGGCTGAGTGTTTGGATGCTCACCTAGCACTGTACCACGGAGCGTCTCCTTGCCGCGCCTTAGCTAACTAACGGTAATCCTCTTAGCTTTTCTTCCTCCCCTGGGACCTGCTAGAAGCCTTTCTCAACTGCCCTTCACCCCCCTCCAGCAGAGATACAAACTATTTATTTGTCTCCCCAGTAGTGAACGTTAGCTCACTGGTAAGCTGGGACCTCTGTCTCCTACATAAGCACAACTGTGCAGGGCGCACAAAAGGGGTTCTGCATGAACAGACCCGAGAAAACATTCACGGTAGTTTTACTGTCACCTGACAGCATGCCGTGGTCTCCTTTATGGCTGTGCGTTACCAGAGAGTCTCTCCATGTTAGTCCATCTAAACTGAAATACCAGCAAGCACAGGCGCACGCAGGCCGGCCTTTCCTGGCCCTGGAGCTCAGTACATTAACTGGCACACACATACACCTCAGATGGCTGCGGGTGGGGCAGGGCAGCCATTAAACTAGCCGAGCAGCCCCACTGGGGAAAAGGAATCCTTTTGGGTAGCTTGGCCTCGATTCTTCCCTGCCCTTCCTCCACCAGATCCAGCGACAAAGGGAAGGCGACGCGGCGGTGCATCATCAGGGATGTGCCGTGCGGCGAGAGGCAAAGCCTCTCAGAGCTCTCGCGTCTCCCACAGGCAAACTGCAAGAACCGAGGAGCGGAGACACGCCGAGTGCGCGTGAGGGTTCGAAACAGGAAGATGCCGGCGAGGGCTAGGACACTGGCGTCCCGCGCAGGGCCTTCCCGCCGCGGGCGGCCAAGCCCCCGACCTGTCACCCACCAGGCTGGCGGGAGGTGTCCTCCGCGGCACTCACCTGCGCCTGCGTGCCCATTGCGGTCCGCACGGGCCGGGGTGCAAAGGGAGCGTCCCGGGGAGCCGCGTCCTCTCTCGGGCTCGCGCCACCGGGCCCCGGAGACAGGCCACCCGCCACACCCGCCACACCCGCCACTTTTGAATTTCAACCGCCGCGCCGAAGACTCACCGCTCAATCCGCACGGGCCAATCCGCGCACGCGCCGCGGGCGCGAGCCAATCACAGAGCCCTGCGCCTTCGGGGCCACGCCCTCCCGGCCGCGGCCGTTTCCCGTCCCCAAAGTGCAAGGGAGCGGGACTCCTGGGACTCTCCCGATCCCACTTCCGGATCCGCTTCGTCCTCCGCTCCGGCCTCTCCGCCACCTTTGCGCGGGGCTCGCAGCACTTCCGCTCGGGTTCGCGAGGCCTCTGGTTACGTCAGACGTGCGCGCGCCCGGAGGAGTCGAGTGGGCGGGAAGAAAGGCACCGCGCGTGTGCACTGGCGTCCCGAGCGGGGCCCGGCCGGGGCGAGCGCCGCCTCGCGGGTGCTGCGGGGAATGCACGCCTCACAGCCGAGCCTGGGGTTAGAGACGCCGCCGCCTGCGGTCGGCCCGCCACGGTAGGGTTCCCTCGGGTCAGGAGAGTGGGAGCTGGATGGCGGCGCCCACCTGTCTCCAAAGGAAAAGAAAAAAGTGGAGGAGCCGGGCGCGGTGGCGCGCGCCTGTAATCCTAGCTCTCCGGGAGGCAGAGGCAGGCGGATCTCGAGGCAAGCCTGGTCAACAGAGTGAGTCCGGCACAGGCAAGCCTACGCGGGGGAACCCTGTCTCAGAAACAAAAACAAAACACTAGGAGCCAGGTGTGGTTGGCGCACGCCTGTAATCCCAGTGCTCGGAATGCAAAGGCAGGCTGATCTCTGTGAGTTTGAGGACAGCCTGGTCTACAAAGCGTATTCCAAGAGAGCTAGGGCCATGTCCAAAAACACTGTCTCGGTAAATAAATAAATAAGAAAGATAATAATGATACCATAAACACATTTAAAATAAATCTTTTTGGGGCTGGAGAGATGGCGCAGAGGTTAAGAGCACTGCCTGCTCTCCCAAAGGTTCTGAGTTCAATTCTCAGCAACCACGTGGTGGCTCACAACCATCTATAAGGAGAATCTGGTGCCCTCTACATAATAAATATTAAAAATAAATAAATAAATCGCGGCGGTGGTGACAGATGTCTTTAATCCCAGCACTCGGGAAGCAGAGGCAGGGGGATCGCTGTGAGTTCGAGGCCAGCCTGGTCTACAAAGTGAGTCCAGGACAGCTAAGGCTACACAGAGAAACCCTGTCTCAAAACAACCAAATAAAACAAAACAAAACAAAAACAAAAGCAAAATCTACTTTCCTAAACAGGAGTGGAATCCAAGCTGCATACAAGCATGCTGTAGACTTAACTATCAACCCTTCTGTTACATGTGTTTTTGTTTTGTTGCTTTTTTGAGACAGGGTTTCTCTGTGTAGCCTTGGCTGTCCTGGACTCACTTTGTAGACCAGGCTGGCCTCACACTCACGGCACCTGCCTCTACCTCTGAGTGCTGGGACTAAAGGCATGAGTCACCAGGCCCGGCTCATTAGAAATTTTAAGCTAAGTTTTGTTGCTTTTGCAGATTTTAACCACATTTGGTGACCTTGCAAACCCTGAGAAACAGAACATTTACACAATGGTCTGAGAAATTCTGAGATAATGTTTATAGTTTAGCAGAGGTTTCAGAGATCTAAGAGAAGGGAGTAATTCAGAGTTCAGTAAAACCAAGAAGAGGAGTGTGCAGCGAGCAGCCATGACCTCTGTTGGGACTAGTTTACTTTTTAGCTGTTTTAAAGCACACGCTGTTTTTCCTGGCCTGTTCTGTTTTTCTCTCCTTCACCCTGTCAGAGTGAGCTGGCCTGTCTGATCCAGGAAAGAGATTTTGGAGGAAATTTTTAAATAACCATCCTTTGCTCTGGAGAACACAGGGCCACAACCTAACTCCAGGGCCAGTCCTTTTTTGTTTTTGTTTTTGGATTTTTTTGAGACAGGGTTTCTCTGTGTAGCCTTGGATGTCCTGGATTTACTCTGTAAACCAGCCTGGCCTCCTCGAACTCACAGAGGTCCATCTGCTTTGCCTCCTGAGTGCTGGGATCAAAAGCGTGTGCCACCAAGCCTTTAAATTATTTATATATACAGTATTCGGCCTCCATGTGAGCCAGCAGGCCAGAAGAGAGGGCACCAGATCTCATTACAGATGGCTGTGAGCCACCATGTGGCTGCTGGGAATTGAACTCAGGACCTCTGGAAGAGCAGTCAGTGCTCTTAACCTCTGAGCCACCTCTCCAGCCCCTCAAACATGTTTTTTGATATGGATACTATTGAAAAAATAGTTTAGCCAGGTGTGGTGGCGCACGCCTTTAATCCCAGCACTCGGGGGGCAGAGGCAGGTGGATCTCTGTGAGTTCGAGGCCAGCCTGGTCTACAGAGTGAGTCCAGGACAGTCAAGGCTACGCAGAGAAACCCTGTCTCGAAAAAACAAAACAAACAAACAAACAAAAAAATTTGTCTTCTATAAAAAGACTGGCTCTAGTCTCTGTGAGTTCAAAGCCAGCCTAGTCTACAAAGGAAGTCTAGGACAGCCAGGGCTACACAGAGAAACCCTGTATCAAATAACCAAAAAAATAAAAGCAAAAGAAATTACTGTAATCAAGCTTGTACTGCCCTATTGTGAGCGCAGAAATGACTTAGGAAATGAACTATAGCCCTGAAAAGACACTGTACAGCATATTAAAAGTACGAAACCATATGAGCCAGCCATGGTGGTGCACACCTTTAATCCCAGCACTCGGGAGGCAGAGGCAGGTGAATCTCTGTGAGTTCGAGGCCAGCCTGGTCTACAAAGTGAATCCAGGACAGCCAGGGCTACACAGAGAAACTCTGTCTCGAAAAAACAAACAAACAAAAAGAATGAAACCATAAAGTTAGGGGCAGCAGGGTGGGCTGGAGCATTGTGCAATTATATTTTGATGTAACGGGTTGAACCGGGGAGTTTCCAGCTATCTGGACAGGAGTAGGTTCCTGAGCCTGAGAGCACGAGCTTGCCTGACCCCGCCAGCAAGATAGGCAAGTTTTCTCTGAGATATCTGGCCTTAAACAGTTGTCTCCCTACACGTGTCCCTGAGGTGTCTGGACTCAGCTGCCTCCTACAACAGAAGCTGTCCAGCTGGTGGCAGGTCCCCAGCTCCCCGAGGGCCTGGGACCTTGAACTTAGTTTCTCCCTAGGATTAAATGGAGTCTGAAAACGAAATGGTAGCAATGTAGAATCAGTTTCTTTTGCTTGTTCCCAACAGTCCCAAATCACAAAGGTGTCCCCTCTCCATGTGACTGGTGCCTGACGCACAGCGGGACTTCTGACTTTTGGAGCTGTAGTGGCTCCGGGAGCCGAGAGGCAGCAGACAGCTCCAAGGTGGCACCTGAACACCATGAAGAGCAGGTGCAAGGAAGAAGCACTGTGGGACTGCTAGAAGTCAAGGGAGACTTGAAAACTTGGAATTAAATACCGGCGGCGGTGGAGGCCAGCAGAGACAAACGACCCATACCTACGGAGTTGAGTCAGCAGCTTGCTTCAGTTAGCAGAGGCCGGGCCCCTGGGGAAGAGGCCCATTTGTATCCTTCCCAGGCTTGGGACACCATTTGTATATACTGACCACATGACCACTCCACAGTATATTTTTGTTTTTCGAGACAGGATTTCTCTGTGTAGCCCTGGCTGTCCTAGATTCACTTTGTAGACCAGGCTGGCCTCGAACTCACATCGATCCACCTGCCTCTGCCTCCCGAGTGCTGGGATTAAAGGCGCAGGCCACCATGCCCAGCCATAGTATGGTTTTCTTGTGCATAAGAGAAAAGAGCCGGGCGTGGTGGCGCATGCCTTTAATCCCAGCACTCGGGAGGCAGAGGCAGGTGGATCGATGTGAGTTTGAGGCCAGCCTTGTCTACAAAGGGAGTCCAGGACAGCCAAGGCTACACAGAAAAAAACCCGTCTCAAAAAACAAAAACAAAACAAAACAAAATATTCATAGCTCTTGTCCCAATAACTCAAGTCCAGGGCCCAGCAGCGTAGCCCTGGTGTTCCAGAGGCGGAGGCACAGAGGTGTTGAGCTCCCAGCTGAGCACTGGGGAACCTGGAATGCTGTGCACACAGGGCTGTTCCTCCAAGGCAACGCATGCATAGCCTCTTATCCGGCCAGACGCTGCTCTGGCCAAGTTTTCTGGTTTGGTGACCTTTGTGCTATCTCTGTGACTAGAGATTTTTCTGGCGTGGATCCTCCAGCCTACCCTTATAGTAAGTTTGTTTTTCCCAAATACAGAGCTGAAATTCACGGGCTTTACAAAGAGTTTCAGTTGTTTGTGTACAGGTTACTTTGTTCCTAAAGGAGACTTAGGTATGCTTGGTTGTGGACTGTGGGGTTGAGTTAATTATCACCAGAGAAATTTTCAGCAAATTGTACTGCTGAGCTTAAGTACGCCCAAATAAACGACTCCAGAAGTCAGCTGTGGGGGTTGTGTTGGGCAGAACTGCCTTCCTGTTCCCTCAAGGGTTGTCTCTCTGCAGACTGTGACAGTCACAGAGACACCCCAAGCCTGAGCTTTGTGGTGAGTTCAAGACCAGCCTGGAAAGATTTAAAAAACAAACAAACAAACAAACAAACCTTTTCCTGGGGGGGGGGGGGGGACGACACAAGGAGAGGAAAGAAAAAGAGGAAGGAGAAAGGACTCAGAAGTCAGACCTTAAAATTAGGTTAAAGTTTCAAGCCAGGCGTGGTGGCGCACGCCTTTAATCCCAGCACTCAGGAGGCAGAGGCAGGCGGATCGCTGTGAGTTCGAGGCCAGCCTGGTCTACAAAGTGAGTCCAGGATGGCCAAGGCTACACAGAGAAACCCTGTCTCGAAAAAAAACAAAAAAAAAAAAAAAAAAGTTTCGATTCTAGGGCATGTTTAAGTTTTCATTTCTCACACTGACGCTCTGACAAACAGCCCCTCTGCCCAGCCCCATCCGGTTTCTTTGCCAGACACTGTTACGCCGGCAAAACAGGCTGTTGTTTCACGCCCAGTTCTCTTTGTTTCTCACTAACCTGTGTTGTGGGGCTTTTGTTCAGCTTAATGGTGGGCCCCATTATATGGAGAATTCTGAAATTTTTGTTTCTTTAAAAAAACAAAACAAGAGCCGGGCGTGGTGGCGCACGCCTTTAATCCCAGCACTTGGAGGCAGAGGCAGGAGGATCGCTGTGAGTTCGAGGCCAGCCTGATCTACAAAGGGAGTCCAGGACAGCCAAGACTAAACAGAGAAACCCTGTCTCAAAAAAAAAAAAACAACCCAAAAAAAAAAAAAAAAAACAACCCCAAAAAAAAAAAAAAACCAAAACAAGGGGCTGGAAAGATGGCTCAGAGGTTAAGAGCACTGGCTGCTCTTCCAGGGGTCCTGAGTTCAGTTCCCAGCAACCACATGGTGGCTCACAACCATCTCTAATAGGATCCGATGCCCTCTTCTAGTGTGCATGAAGACAGTGTACTCACAGACATAATAAATAAATACATTTAAACAAAACAAAACAAAACAAAGAAATAGGGCCTGGAGAGCTGGCTCAGAGGTTAAGAGCACTGTCTGCTCTTCCAGAGGTCCTGAGTTCAGTTCCCAGCAACTACATGGTGGCTCACAGCCATCTATAATGAGATCTAATGTCCTTCTGGCATGCAGGTGTACATGTAGGCAAAGCACTGTATGCATAATGAATAAATCTTTTTTAAAAACCCACAGAAATAAAAAGCTGGGCGTGGTTATGCACACCTGTAATCCCTGCACTTGAGGACACAGAGGCAGGTGGATCTCTGTGAATTTTATGCCAGCCTGGTAAAAGTTGAGTCCAGGACAGCAAAGACAACACAGAGAAACCCTGTCTCCAAAAACACCAAAGGCCAAAACCCCCAAACTAAACCAAAACCCCCAAACCCAAAAAAAGTCACAGAACTATTATAAGAATGTGTCTCTGTTTTAATCCCAGGTGTGGGGACATGGGGCCGTTTTGGACTGTCCACCACAGCTGACTATGACTTGCCACCGCTCTCGCACAAGTGTGGGCTTGCCAGCTGCAGATAGTTTCTGTGCTTGTGTGACTTTGAGATTCTTGGGACTTTTCAAAGGGTATATAAATGCTAAGGTCCTGAGAGCTGGGGAAGGGGTTGGGGGGCTATTGGTCATTTAGGGGGCTGTTTGTAGTTTGTCAGTAGCTGTGGTCAAAGAAGAAATGAATTTAAGAAATTAGATTCAGGGATTTTCCTAATTCTTCTCTGCCATCCCTCCTTGTTTCTCTCCTATCTAGTGATGGGGGTGAGACAGCAGGGGGCCGAGGGGGGGTAAAGGGGGGGATGAAGGGGAGGAAAAAGAAGAACCCACAAAGTAGCAAAGGTCAGCTGCACCTCACCTGATTCCGGGACACCTTGCCCTCAATTTAGCAAGTGAGATTACAGGTGCCTTCCTCCAGGCACCTTGGCAGGCTATAATGTGACAAAGTAAGCCAGAGCCTACTAGTGCTGCACAGAGGTTTCAGGAGCTCCCCCTAAAACTCCAGGAGGAAGAAAGGCCTTGCCAGCTGTTAACTGTGCTGGAAATCTTGCTTGGCTGAGAGGCTCTCTCCAGCCTCCTGGCCCGTAACTCTCCCTTCTCTCTTGCCTCAGCCCTACCCTGCTTTCTCAGACGTGGGCATGAGACTAAGACAATGAGTCCTTTAATGCTTAAAGCCCTTGGTGTCCCTGGTGGACATTCTCCTGATGGCGCTGGTGCCCCTGCACGTTGTCATCTCCCCAGCTGAACTCATCTGCCCCAAGGACAAGCTTTGCAAGTATCTGTTCATAGCTGGGCATTGGTGGCGCACACCTTTAATCTCAGCACTCAGGAGGCAGAGGCAGGCGAATTGCTGTGAGTTCGAGGCCAGCCTGGTCTACAAAAGTGAGTACAGGACAGCCAGGGCTACACAGAGAAACCTTGTCTAGAAAATCAAAAAACAAAACAAACAAACAAAAACCAAGTATCTGTTCAGAATCCAACACCAACTTCTAGTCTCCTTTGGTGCCCCAAAGTCAACACTCACCATCTGACCAATCACAGCTCTTCTATTAAAATTGCCACCGCCCCCCCCCCCCCCCCACCCTACTCCCACCACCAACCAATGCCCCCCCCCCCCCCACACTCCAGGACCAGCAGTTGGAGAATTTGTTCGTTTTTAGGATTTTTATTTTATTTAGTTAGCTGGCTACTTGTTTTATTTAGTTTTGAGACAAGGTTCCATCTGTGTAGCCGGACTCACCTCAGACTCTCAGTGATCCTGATCCCTCCTGCGTTAGCAACCTGAAGGTTAGGACTTCAGGCATGCACCATTTAGCAGGGCTAAGTTTTAGTCTCCCAATCTGAGGACCACCCACAGCGACCTGGCGGGAGGAAACTAGCCTGCTTGTCTCCCTGTGTTAGGAGACATGACCCTACTCCTGCCTGGGTTTACAGCTCTTGGCTTTTTCTGTCAGGAAAGGACCCTGTCTGACTCTTAGGCCTTGAGGCCAGGACTGTCTGTCCTTTCCAGTTTAAGTGTTTGTGACAGGTCAGTTGTTTCCAATTAGAGTTACATATAGTAATGCTGGATGAGATTTAGTGACCGCACAGCCTGACCTTTAACCTCAGGCTAAGTGATTATTAAATAATTGTCCTGGGACAGTGAGACAGCTTGCAGAGTAAAGGTGCTTTTTGTGCAGGCCTGACACCCTGAGTTTTAGGTCCCTGGAACCCTGGTAGAGTGAACACATTCACATGGTAATAAAACTTATAAAGAAGTAAAAAATTGTGCCCCCTCCCCCAACTCAAAAGCCTCTCATCTCCTTTCTACCTGGGTTTTTGAATTAGGGTCAAGCCTGACTGGTGTAGGATCATCACAGTTACACCCTGTAATCCTGGCGATGCTGAGGCAGGCCTTCCATCTCCACCCTGAGCCAACCAGCTGTCTGTCTGTGGGTGAGGATGGCAGAGGAAGAGGGCAGTGTGGAGGAGGGGGACGTGTTCCTAGCGTTTGCCCAGGGTCCCGTGCCTCCTCGGGGGCCCCTGCGGCGCGCTTTGGACAAGGTCTTCCTCACTTTCTTGGTCCTCTTCCTGACCCTGCTGATGCTGGAGGCCGCTTACAAACTGCTGTGGCCTCTGCCATGGGTGAAGGTTCGGGACTGGCTTCTGAGGACACCTGAGGAGGAGGCGGCACTGGAACTGTGACCATCTCCTTGTAGACCTCCTGCCCTTGCTACTGAGGTGAGAAAGGAGGCTTGAGGGAGGCTGGAGAAGAGGAGACGGTTCAGGCCAGCACTCTCAGGTTGCCTTTGTTGCTCTGTGTGTGTCTATTTGTGGGCACGTGCCCTTGAGTTCAGGTGCTCACAAAAGCTAGAGTGTTGTACCCACTGGGGCTGGAGTGGCAGGAGGCTGTGCATCATCTGAGGTGGGTGCTGGGACGCAAACTCTGCAACACACACGGACACACACGCGCACACACACGCACGCACACGTGCATCTCTTAACTTCATATATACATACAATGTATTTTGACTATATTCAATGCCCAGACATCCCTTCCAGTTCCTCCAGGATCCCCCTCCCCACAACTTTAAAACAAGAGCCACAAGATGGGCATGGCAGCGCACGCCTTTAATCCCAGCACTCGGGAGGCAGAGGCAGGTGGATGGCTGTGAGTTCGAGGCCAGCCTGGTCTACAAAATGAGTCCAGGACAGCCAAGGCTACATAGAGAAACCTTGTCTCGAAAAACCAACAAAACAAAAGCGACAGGTTGGTTGGTTGTGACGTTGCCCAGGGCCCACTCCTCCTCGGAACATGTCTTGTTCTTCCCTGCCTCCGTTGTCATTCCAGCCCCCCGCCCTTCAGGGTCCCCTAGCTCCCTCTAAACACCGTCTCCTGATGCCTCAGGTAACCTATATTCCAACCCCCCTTTTTTGTTTTGTTTTGATTTTTTTTTTTTGAGACAGGGTTTCTCTGTGTAGCCTTGGCTGTCCTGGACTCGCTTTGTAGACCAGGCTGGACTTGAACTCAGAGATCCGCCTGCCTCTGCCTTTTCTAGTACTGGGATTACAGGCGTGAGCCACCCAGCCTGCTCCATTCCTCTCTTGATTCATCCTCTTGACTACTTCACCCCCTTTCTAATTCATGTCCTATATGGGCACACACACGAGCGTGCTCTGTCTCTGTCACACGCACACACACACCTCTGTATACATATGGTATACACATTTAAATCCAGATCCCTCATATGACAGAATACAAAAATAATTTATCCTCTTGAATATAACTTGTTTTACTTAAGAGTGATTTCCATTTTCTTTGTTTTCTGCAAATATCATGATTTAAGTTTTCTTCCCAGCTGAGTACGGTGCCGCTGTACATATGTACCACATTTTCCCTGTCTGTGGACGGGCACATAGGTTGCTTCTATTCTTTTGGCTATTATTAGCACTACAGCAGTAAACACAGACGTGTAAGGGTGTCTGGTGTTCTGACTTAGGTTTCCTCAAGTGTCTCCAGCAGTGATATGGCTGAGACCTTTTAGGTTGAGACCTGAGGGCAGTGCATATGTCCAGAAATGATTAGTCTTGGCCCACCTCAAACTGGACATAGAAAGGATTCTGGCAGTTAGAGAAAAGCCAGAATTCCCCCCAGCAACTTGTGAAAGAGGTTCCTGTCTGCAAACATGATTTATTTTCCTTGCTTGTGGGGGAAGGCACACAGAGCTCTCGAGGTGCCTCTCAGCAGATGCGAGCCCACCCTCCAGGCTTCCATAGCTCCTAGTCATACATTCCCATAAGTCCCTGGGGAGCATCCTGGTCCCTCTCACCTCCTCCCTAAACTCCTGGACCTGCTCCAAATCAGGGATTCCTACACCTGGATATCATCGCCTTTATAACCCACTACTTCCTGCTGTTTCCTCAACATGTGGCTCGAGTTCCAGGGGCCAGACACTCTCTCCAGCCTTCATGGGCATCAGGCACACAAGTGCACACACATACACAACATAAAGTTCTTCTGAGTACTTGCAATTACAGAATCGATCAAACAGCATAAGACTTACGGATTTGTTTTTATTCTTCAGGCAAGGTTTCTCTATGTAACAGCTCTGGCTGTCCTGGAACTCGCTCTGTTAAGACCAGGCTAGCCTCAAACTCATAGAGATCTGCCTGTCTCTGGATTGCTGAGGTTAAGGACGTGGACCACCACCGCCCAGTTAGCAATTAGTGCTCATCAAGGGGAGCCCTTCCCACCGCCTCAGGCACCTGCGCTGACATCCCGCACAGAGACCGACATTGCACACACATAGGGCAGAAAGTGAATAAACAATTGTGGAAAAGATAGGAACCTTTATTTCAGGTGTCCACTGGGGGTGGGGGGAGCTCATTTTGAGAAACCCAAGTATATGCAAATTAAAGCCCTCATCATCTCCAGAGTCCCGCTAACCAGGGGAGACCTTTTCTGTTTCTCAATTTAAAAGCCATAAGCTTAGAAGATGGGACAGGAAGAGGTGGGTTTCTTTAGAGCGAGTTTGAGGTTTGGGTCCTCAGCCACTGGGCGTCTCGGTCCTGCAAATCGGTGTAGGAGAGATTAAAACATGTTTCTGTGTTGATCCCAAGTGTGGGATGGGGAACAGACTAGTGAGAGCGCGGGATGTTTATCCCCTTAGAAGTCGAACCACTTCGTGGTGGAGCTTGGATGTTGCCAGCTGAAAACATCCTAATGGAGACTCTGAGGGGAGATCTGTATATCTATTATCTATCTATATAGGAACCCAAAACAAGAGGCTTGAGAGAGACTTGGGATTGTTTGGCGGACCATCTCTGCCCTTTGAGACACTCTCCTAGAGAGAACCGCTCCAGGGAAGGCTTCAAGGCTCAGCTGCTGTTCCAGGTTCCAGCAGCAGCCTTGGTGGGATTGCTGGTTTGCTGAGGGCCTGCTGACTACGCCAGGAGAATCGTTCCTTGGAACTGGTCTCCTTAAAATTTCATTATTGTGTGCTTTACTCTCCTTTTCCTATGGTTTGGGTTAGTCGGGTTGTAAGGGAGGTAGGCTCCGTTAATAAGTTCATAATAAATATAGCAGTTAAGAAAACTTGAGCCCACAAATTGGCAAGATGCCGACCACCTGAGGAACGAGCAAGGATCTGGAGATGCGATCTCAGCGAGGAAGGTGTTCACTGACCAGGCTGCCCGACATGCATGCACACCTGCGGACTTCGCCTCCTTACGCTGGGCCCCGCAGGCGTCACAAGTCCTTTCCCCTCCTCTCCCTCTTTTTTTCCCCGTAGCTCTCCCGGAGGAGGAGACTCCACGTGGGATTTTAAGAGCTCCATTTCGTTTCCCAGCGCTCCCAGCGGCAGCTTGCACGGCTTCTACCTCAAGCCTGCGCCAGGTCATCCCGCAACCGGCTTCGTCCCCTGCACACCCCGCCTGGAAGAAGCACTGCCTTCTGGTCGGGACGACCCTCGGAGGGGCAGAGGGCCGCAGCTCCCACCGGCCGGCTGGGCCACCCCGCCGGCGGGTGTGGTGTAGTTGGAGCAGGGAGTCGCCCACGGCAATAATAACAATACCGCACTTGGGCCGCTTGCTCTGCTCATTTGTATGCATGTGTGTGCACGTGACCTTAGAGGCCGAGACTGGACTGGAAGGGCCGGCGGGGGCCACCGGGGAGGGAGGGGGGGGAGAGAGAGAGGGGAGAGATATGAGAGATGAGAGAGATGAGAGAGAGAGATGAGAGAGAGAGAGAGATGAGAGAGAGCGCGAGCGAGCAAAGCAGGGAGTGACAGGCTCACACCAACCCAAGACGGGAAAAGATCATCTGTTATTCGATCCCAGGAACCCTGCACAGCCACAGAGAGGTCAGCTCCTTACCCCGTCCCTACCCCACCCTAGGAGAGGCGGATCGGCCCTCGACCCCAAGCGGCGGTGGTGGGGAGTCCGAGGCAGGAAGTTTCTGATTGGTCGAGCGGCTTAGGCCCGCACGAGCTGCACGGAGCTCCACGCCTTCCCGCAGGAGGGCTGAGCCCGTGGCTGCCGTACAGCATCATGGCGCGCCCCGGCTCCCAGAGCCCTAAGCCCCGCCCCCTCGAGCATCAGGCCAATGGGAGCGTCGGCCTAGGTGGGCGGTCTACGCGTCACTTCCGCCCCCGAGCGGCCGGAGTCCCGTACGGCAACGTGGCCGCGCTCAGGTGCTGCAGGCGGAAACTCGGCGTCTTCCGGTCCGTAGTAGGGCCTGTGGTGGGGGTTGGGGGGAAAGGAAGGCGGAGGGAACTATGCGAGGTTTTGTGAGCCGCCGTGCACGGAGCCTCGGGAGACCGTTTCTGAGGTAGGGGCCGTGCCGTGCGCGGAGCGGGGGGTGGCGGCGCGGGAATGGCGGAGCGAAGGACCGGCGAGGCCTGAGGTGCCGAGTCCGAGGGGCAAGCTGTACGGAACCCTGCGCGCCCCGAAGGGGAATGGGGCGGCCTAGGGCTGAACTGGGGGAGGGGTTTCTTGGCGGGAAGCTGAGACAGGAGGCTGGCCCCACCTGGAGCTGGGAGCCCGGGCGTCCGGAGGGCCGGGTGGTGGGCTCGCTGTCGGTTACAAGTCACAGAGAGCGGGGAGAACCGGGGTGCGGTGAGGGGGAGGAAACTTGAGGTGACCGAAGGGGCGGAGAGGGCAGCGGGCTGTTGAGAGGGGGACCCCTTTACCTCGGAGTCTTCAGAGTTGCAGCCAGCGTTTGAGGGCGACACCTCAGGTGGCAGCGACACGGGGTGCTGGTTTCTGTAGGCAGGAGCGTCAGGAAAACTCGGAGGGCAGCGTGGAACCTGGTATCCCATTGGATTGGGAGTAAGAACAAGACCTACAGCAGACAGGGAGTTAGGGAAACGCAACTGAAAGACAGGAAATTGACACGGGGGTGGGGGGAGGGGGCGCTGGAGTTCAGGGGGAGGATTTAAGGTGATCTGGAGGTTTCCCCCCAGAACTGAAACTGGTAGTTGCTGAAGACAGGCGTTGAAGACAGTTTGGAAAGGACTAAGCTAAACCGAGGTACCTGACGGGGTGGGGCAATGCAGGAGGGGCTCTTCCTGAGACCCACTTCGGCTCTCCAGAATTCTGACCTCTCTAATACTTTCTCCCTCAGGGGGATTTGATTCCCCCATGGCCACCGCTGACAACATTATTGTGCTTGATGACGACGACGAGGATGAAGGAGCTGCTCAGCCAGGGCCCTCCCACCCCTCCCACCCAGCCTCCCATCCCTCCCACCCAGCCTCCCACCCCTCCCACCCAGCCTCCCACCCAGCCTCCCACCCCTCCCACCCACCCTCCCATCCCGTCTCACCAGGGCCAGAAGCCACTGGTCCCTCCGAGCCGCGTGGAGATGGGGAGAGCAGTAACTCCAGTAGCAGGAAATGCTACAAGTTGGAGAACGAGAAGCTATTTGAAGAGGTAAGTTTTAGGGAAGGCTTCTCCACCCGCCCCCCCACCCCTGCCTTTTTATTTTTCTCACTATGTGGCCCTGGCTGCCTGGAACTGTCTAGAACTGTTTAGATGGGGCTGGCCTTGAACTGACAGAGTTTTCCATGTGTGTGCCTCTGCCTCCTGATGGCTGGAATTAAAGATGTGAACCACATCTGGGTGTGATGGCGTATGCCTTTAATCCCAGCACTCGGGAGGCAGAGGCAGGTGGGTTGCTGTGAGTTCGAGGCCAGCCTGGTCTGCGGAGTGAGTCTGGGACAGCCAAGGCTACACAGAGAAACCCTGTCGTGAAAAACCAAGAAAGAAAGAAAAAAAATGTGACCCACCGTGATGAGGCGATGGGGCAGATCTTATAGAAAGGGGTGGTTTTGCTGGCTCGTTCTGGCTTCCCCACTAATTGCATGTTTTTATGCCCTTCCTTGTTTTTTTCCTTCTTTCCCTTGAACCTTCCAGTTCCTTGAACTGTGTAAGACGCAGACGTCAGACCACCCTGAGGTGGTTCCGTTCCTCTGCAAACTGCAGCAGCGCGCCCAGCCTCCGTTTCTTGCCTCTGCAGAGCTCTGCAACATCCTCTCCAGGGTTCTGTCTCGGTCCCGGAAGCGGCCAGCTAAGCTCTATGTCTACATTAACGAGCTCTGCACCGTTCTTAAGGCCCATTCAGTCAAGAAGAAGCTGTATTTGGCTCCCGCAGCCTCCACGCCCAGTGACCCCTCTGGGAACAATGCGCCTGCAGATCCCCCCTCTGACCTCACAAATGCTGAAACCGCAGCCTCCGAGGCCTCAAGGACTCGAGGTTCCCGGAGGCAGATCCAGCACTTGGAGCAGCTGCTGGCGCTCTATGTAGCGGAGATCCGGCGGCTGCAGGAGAAGGAGCTGGATCTGTCAGAACTGGACGACCCGGACTCCTCGTACCTGCAGGAGGCCCGCCTGAAGCGGAAGCTGATCCGCCTCTTTGGGCGGCTGTGTGAGTTGAAGGACTGCTCTTCTCTGACTGGGCGGGTCATAGAGCAGCGCATCCCCTACCGAGGCACCCGCTACCCCGAGGTCAACAGGCGCATCGAGCGGCTCATCAACAAGCCGGGGCCTGACACCTTTCCCGACTACGGAGACGTGCTGAGGGCCGTGGAGAAGGCAGCGACTCGCCACAATCTGGGCCTTCCCCGGCAGCAGTTACAGCTCATGGCTCAGGACGCCTTCCGGGATGTGGGTGTCCGGCTGCAGGAGCGTCGCCACCTTGATCTCATCTACAATTTTGGCTGCCATCTCACGGATGACTATAGGCCAGGTAGGAAGCTGATGGCATGTCTGCCAGGAGTCCTTTAGGTTGGCTGGAGGCGTCTCTAATGCCTTCAGCATGGGGGCTGAGGGCTCTGACCCTGTTTCCCCACACAGGCATTGACCCTGCACTGTCAGACCCCGCACTGGCTCGACGCCTTCGGGAAAATCGGAGCTTGGCCATGAACCGGCTAGATGAGGTCATCTCCAAATACGCGATGATGCAAGACAAAAGCGAGGAGGGCGAGAGGCAGAGGAGAAGAGCCCGGCTCCTAGGCAACTCTTCTTCGCATTCTCCAGCTCCCGCCAAAGTCTCCTCGGATTCTGGTGAGGTATGGAAGGGTTAGCGCCTGTCAGAGAGATCTTGTCTTCACCCTGCGCTAGCCACCAGGAATTCCAGGGTGACTTGTGGAGCGGTGTGTGGAAGCAGAGATAAAGGAGTTCCGGGGTGCCTGGCGTCAGTGAGGTCCCAGGTGTGAGTCCTAGCACTACCAAACACTCTGGGGCCAGGGTTTCTTCAGGAGACACCCCTTCTTCCCCAGGGTCCTAGTGGTGTGGCGTCGCAGGAGTGCCCTACTACCTCCAAAGCCGAGAGTGATGATGGTGATGATGAAGAAGAAGAAGAAGAAGATGAGGAAAGTGAGGAGGAGGAGGAGGAGGAGGAGGCCACTGAAGATGACGATGAGGATCTGGAACAGTTGCAGGCAGAGCAAGGGGCTGATGATGACGAGGAGGGAGGAGCAGGTATGTGCAGAAGCAGAGCGCCTGTGCAGCTAGTTCGGCTCTGTCGGGCAGGGCGCTGAGCCTCCATCCCTCGTGCCACCCTTCCCTCTTCTTTTCCAGATATTGGAGTAGACAGGAGCCCCACATCCTCACCACACATGTCCACTAGAAGGAACTCAGAACCCCTAGAAGGGCTCGGGTCTCCAGGGGAACACGAAAACAGAGGACTGACGGGGACACCAGCGTCCCTGCTGGGGGCATCCCCAGAGCCTCCCAGCACAGACGCTGAAGGCAGCGGGGAGCAGCTCCAGGGGCCACTGCTGGAGGACCAGAGTCCCGAATCCCAGGCTTTTGAGCTCGAGATAGAAGCCTTGCCTGAAGATATCTCCTCTTCCCCTGAGGAAAGGGACATCTCCTCTTCCAGGAAGCAGGCAGAGGATTCTCCCCACACCATTTTGGAAAATGGGGCAGCTGTGGTTACCTCCACATCCTTCAATGGGCGTGTCTCTTCTGACACTTGGCCAGATCCCTGTCCCCCCTGCAAGAGACTTCGGAAGGAGAAGCAGCCGCTGGGGTCTGGACTGTTAGTGAGCAGGTAACAGCCTCCAGGGGAGGAGGGATGGTGAGAGGGTAGGCCTTCTGAGGGGACCAAGGGACTGGGCACGCCCTGCTATTGGCTCTTTTTTTTTTAATTTTTAATTTATGTGCATTGGTGTGAGGGTGTCAGATCTTGGAGTTACAGACAATTATGAGCTGCCATGTGGGTGCTGGGAATTGAACCCGGGACCTTTGGAAGAGCAGACAGTGCTTTTAACCGAGCCAACTCTCCAGCCCTGGCTCTGTTTCTTAACAATTAGACTTTATTATACAATCTAACACTCCTATACAAGAAGGAAAAAGGGTTAAAGGAAACAAGAATAAACCTTCCAGTATCTGTTCCACGGGACGAATCCCCAGGTGTCCCTGGCCTGCACGCTGGTCTGGCTTGTAAGCTGCTCTCCCCCCACATCCACTTGCGGTCTGGGTCAGGGTCCCTGCCCCCACTGATGTCAGAGACACAGTAGCCCGGCTGGGGTCCCCTGGTCCACTTCCTGGATTTCAGACCCAGGCTGGCTCCATTCCGTCTGTCTGTGGTGTTTCCAAGGGGCAAAGCCCGCCAAGACTGCTTTCACCTGGCACAAAGCTTACAGTCCTTCCCACACCCTGCAGCCTCATCCCTTCCTGTCTGTTCTGTTCTGCCCTTAGCTACACAGATCAGCACATGGCACAGCAGGAGAGTGGGAGGAAGGTGAGAGCTGTACCTTCTCCGTCCTCCCCCTTGGCCTCCGTGGCTCCTGTTGCTGATTCCTCCACAAGGGTGGACTCTCCCAGTCATGGCCTGGTGACCAGCTCCTTCTGCAGCCCTTCTCCATCCTTGATGTCCCCAATCCCTCAACCTCAGTGTCCCCGGCCTTGTATTTATAAGGTAAGTTGTCGCCTGCTGCGTCTCTCTGTGGGGTACTGCACCTACTGCGGCTGTTTTCTCCATCCTAATTGTATGTTTAGATGTATTTTGCCCAGCATAGTGGCGTATGTCTTCAACCCCAGCACCCAGGAGGCGGAAGCAGGCAAGTGTCTACAACTTGGAGGCCAATGTCTAGTCTACACAGCAAGTTCCAGGACAGTCAAGGTGACATAGTGAGAGACCCCATCTCCAAATAAGAAAAAGGAGAGAAAAAGGAAAACCTAGACAAAACAAAACTGACTTGCTTCTGTAAATCGGGGTTTTGTCTGTGTGTGTTTGTGCCTGGTGCTCAGGGAGGCCGTCGGGGCCTTTGACCCTCTGACACTGCGGTTACAGAAGGCACGGAGCCGGGTCCTCTGCAAAGCCACCAGCGCGCTCAGCGGCCGAGCCATTTCCAGCCACTGCGTCCTGCTTTGTTTGGCTTTTTGAGACATGTTTCTCTGTGTAGCCCTGGCTGTCCTGGAAACTCAGACACCGAGCGTGCCTCTGCCTCCTGAGCGCTGGATCTAAAGATGACGCCACCAGGCCTGGCTCACCCTGCCTAGATCGTAATCTCTGTGACTCCTCTCTGCAGACGAGTGTCGCCACACAGTGCGATCCCGAAGAGATCATCGTCCTCTCAGACTCGGATTAGCAGCCCCGCGCTCTCCGCCTGCAGGCGGTTTTGGATGTGTTGAGGATGCTGAGAGGCACATGGCTGAGCAAAGGTGGACAGCTCCTCCCTTTTTGGTGGTGTTTCTTTTGACCAAAACAAAAAACAAAAAAATAAATGGAGATGTTTTAAGTTTTACACAGACACGTTAATAAACAATTTCTTTTATTGTATTCTTTTACCTTGTGTTTCTGCTGTGACAGCTGTCACCTGGTTCAGGGTTAGGCCGGGATGCGCCCTCTGGGGTGACCTGTCCCCCAGCGCCTGCTAAGTGCCTCAGAAGCCTCCTGAAGCTGCCTGACTTTCTCGCTCTGAGCGGTGTGAGTGAAAGGGCCAATCAGGGGCTGGCTCCAGGCGGTCTGGCCAATCCAGGCCCGGGCAAGGGGGCGGGGCCTCTGTCAGGTGCCGGGACCAGGCTGTTGGCGCCGCGGGCCGGCCAACGTCCGCAGCCCGGGGCCCCGAGGGGCGGAAGCCTGCGAGGCCGCCGGTGGGCGGAGGCTTGCGGGGTTAAAGGGGAGCGGAGGCTCCGGCCGCGTCCAGCCGAGTCCTCAGCCGCGGAGGGGACGTGGCGCCTTTAAGGCGGAATGACGAGCGGGCGCCTTAAAGGAGAAGTGTCGGCGTCGGTCGAGCTTTGCCCGGCGGCCCGGGAGGGGTGCTCGCCTGCGCCTTTAAGGTCGCGGCGCCGGGGGGCGGAGCGGAGGCGGAGGTCGGAGGGAGTCGGCACAAGATGGCGGCGGGAGGGGCTGAGGCTGCGGCTCTGGTCGCCGAGTGAGGGGGGGCCCGGGGTGCGCGGCCAGGTAAGCGGGGGCGCGCGGGGCTGGGGGCCCCCTCGGGCCGCCGTACAGTCCAGGGGCGCGCCTGGGGCGGGGTGGGGGCGGGGTCCGGGGGGCGGGGGCAAACGCGAGGCGGGGTCGGGGAGCGAGGGGGCGGGGCCCGGGAGGGCCCTGAGGGGGCGGGGCCGGGGTAACGGGGGCCGCAGGGGGCGGGGCCTGAGAGCCGAGGCGGACACCCCGTCACCCCAAGAGGACCGGCAGGGAAGCGCCGAGGAGGGGCTGTGACGGACAGCCGCCCCCTGAGCGCCCCTGGCTTTCTAACCTAGAAAAGAGTGCTAGGCGCTGGAGTACTTTGTTTTGCTGGTCCTGCGGTTTGAAGTTGTGCTTGGAGGCTCTGAGCCTCAGTTTCCCCGTCTGCCCCATGGGTGTGCCTGTCCCAGCGTTACGGGAACCGTTAACAAGGTGTTTGTGCTGTGATGGGCTGTGTCTTTCCAAAACGCTATAATTCTTCTCTTTTCCTCCCCCCAGAGACCCCCCCGGCCGCCCTTTGCTTTCCTTTGTTCCTGTGGCTGGGGGGGGTATCTCCGGCCACAACATGGAGCCGGCTCCTCTGTCACCCAGTGGGGCCGCGCTCCCGCTGCCTCTCTCACTGGCCCCACCGCCTCTGCCGCTGCCAGCAGCTGCAGTGGTGCACGTGTCCTTCCCCGAGGTGACCAGTGCCCTCCTGGAGTCCCTCAACCAGCAGCGCCTCCAGGGTCAGCTCTGCGACGTGTCCATCCGCGTGCAGGGGCGGGAGTTCCGTGCCCACAGGGCTGTCTTGGCCGCCTCCTCTCCTTATTTCCACGACCAGGTCTTACTCAAAGGCATGACCTCCATCTCACTCCCGAGCGTCATGGACCCGGGTGCTTTCGAGACTGTGCTAGCCTCAGCCTACACAGGCCGCCTCAGCATGGCCGCTGCTGACATTGTCAACTTCCTCACGGTGGGGTCGGTCCTCCAGATGTGGCACATTGTGGACAAGTGCACCGAGCTCCTTCGGGAGGGTAGATCCTCAGCCGCCACCACCACCACCGCTGTCACCGCTGCTGCAGCCCCCTCTGTCTCCGTCCCTGGTGCCAGTGTCCCAGGAGGGAGCGGGGGCAACGCAGCGCCGGCCACCATGGGCTCTGTCCGCTCCCATACCTCCAGCCGGGCCAGTGAGAACCAGTCACCCAGCAGCAGCAACTACTTCAGCCCCAGGGAGTCTACTGACTTCTCCTCTCCCTCCCAAGATGCATTTGTGGCCTCAGCAATGGGCGGTGGGACCCGTCGAGATGGCGGCCCCGTGTTCCCAGTCCCTGTGGTCGGCAGCGCGGGTACCAGCTCTGGGAAGTTGCTGCTGGAGGCAGATGAGCTGTGTGATGACGGTGGGGATGGGAGAGGGGCTGTGGCCCCCGGGGGTGCGCCCCGGAGGCCTCCCTGCATGCCTGCCAGCGCAGGGCCACAGAAACACTGGGTGTACGTGACGCGGGGTAGGAATTGCCCTGCACCAGCATCGCTGGTTCACCACGACCCCGACCTAGAGGATGAAGAAGAGGAAGATCTGGTGTTGACTTGTGAGGATGATGAGGATGAAGAACTGGGGGGTGGCGCTGGGGTGCCTGCAGGGGGAGAGCCCGAGCCGACCCTCAGTATCAGCGATGTGCGGACCTTGACGGAGCCTGCAGACAAGGGGGAGGAGCAGGTCAACTTCTGTGAGTCCTCCAATGACTTTGGCCCCTATGATGGTGGGGGCGCTGGGGCGGGGCTAGATGACGCAGGAGGACCCACCCCTTCCTCCTATGCCCCCACGCACCCGCCGCGACCCCTCCTTCCACTGGACGTGCCTGGCAACCAGATCTTGGTTTTCCCGTCCTCCTCTTCACAGGCTCCTGGGCAGCCACCAGGAAACACAGTAGAACACGGGGCAGTGACCCTTGGGGGCACCTCTTCGGTGGGGCTGGGCATACCTAGTGGCTCTGGTGGGGCCCCTGGAGGGACGGGCAGCAGCGACGGGAATAAGATCTTTCTGTGCCACTGTGGGAAGGCTTTCTCTCATAAGAGTATGCGGGACCGGCACGTGAACATGCATCTCAACTTGCGACCCTTTGACTGCCCCGTGTGCAACAAAAAGTTCAAAATGAAACACCACCTGACCGAGCACATGAAGACACACACGGGTCTCAAGCCCTACGAGTGTAGTGTCTGCGCCAAGAAGTTCATGTGGCGGGACAGCTTCATGCGTCACCGGGGACACTGTGAGCGCCGGCACCGGATGGGCGCAGGCGGTGCTGGATCGGGACCCGGGGGACCCGGACCCGGACCCGGACCCGGACCCGGGCCAGGGGCAGCTACTGGGCCAGCACTGCAACCCAAGAAAGAATCCTCAGTGGGTGGGGTCAGTGGCGATGAGGCAAATTCGGCCACACCCCCGTCCCATAGGCGTGTTTGGTCCCCACCCAGCGTGCACAAGGTGGAGATGGATTTTAGTGGGGGCGGAGGAGTACACTGAAGGGCAGGCAGTTGGGGAGCTAAGTCTAAGGGCAACGTGGCCCTCGTAGCTTTCCCCACCACACTGCCTTCCCTTTTCTCTGTGGACTTGTATATATTCTAGAGAGGGCATAGGTGGCAACATCGCCAGTCGGTTCCATTCCTCAGCCCCTTCCTCCCTCGCTGTTCCCGGAACTAAGCCTTCTCGCCTGGGCACACCACAGCCCTGCCACGGAGTAGGGCTAACAAGGTGGGGAAACGGAAAGGGGGCATTTTGAGCATCCTGGAGTCCCGCGGTCAGGTTGTGCTAGTTTGTGTCTGATCTGTGTTTGTGTTGTGGGCCGAGGCCTCCGGGTCTTACGATGGCCCTTTCTCCTCCAGAAGGATGCGCCCCTCATTTCTGTACTACCCCAATCTTGTCATGGGGAATCCCCCATTGGGTTTTCGTGAAAGTGGGTGGAGGCGAGGAGCGAGTCGCATAGTATAGGTTTAAAATTTTAACGGTGATTAAAAATATTTATTGGTCACTTCACTTGTCTTCCCGACAACCCCTCTGTGTTTGCGGGGACCTGGCGTAGTTTGGGGACCCTGGGAGGGCGTAAGGTTCTAAGGGAGATGGCGCTGAAAGGACGCAGCCGGAAGGCGGAGCCTAGGCTGCTAAAGTGCTCAAAGTCGGGTGCTGGGTGATCCAGGAGGGCGGTGCAGGGCGGGGAGCAGAGCTGGTGGCAGGGTTTCGGGATCTCTGTGGGCTGCGTTCCTCCAACGTGCAGTCAAGCTCTCACCTGACCAGATCGGGGAGTTTCCGGTCCCTCAATACTCACCACGGCCGTTAGGGGAAAATGAAAGTGAAAGAGGGAAGAAGAGACATAAGGGAGATCGCAGCGCCATGAAGCCTCTGCCCCTGCTCATCGCTGTGGCTTTGGGTGAGCGGGCCCCATTTCTTCTTGTTTAGGAAAGGCACGGGCACGCGGGGAAGGAGAGGGAGGTGGTCCCATCGAGTGCCCGGAAGGGCGGGCAGGTCGCTGGACACCCTGGCCGCCCGGTCACTGGAGCTCCTCTCCCCCAGGCCTGGCGACAGCCGTCTCTGCTGGACCAGCAGCGATTGAGTGCTGGTTCGTGGAGGATGCAGGTGGGGGTGGTCTGACTAAGAAACCGGCCACATTGCTACTGCGCCAGGGACCCAAGGGACCGCCGCCCCGGCCAGATCTGGACCCTAAGCTATACCTCAAGCTTGATGGTGAGTCTTTGGGACTCGCCCGCATCTATTACCTCCTGATTAGCTCACATAGGGACCCTGGGCCTCAGTTTCCCCTTTTGTAAGGCCTGGAGGCTCCCTAAGTCTTTAACTGCTTTGTTAGTCTGTGTATAATCAGCACGTTTCTAGCCAGGCCTACAGTTGCACCCTTTTCGGTCCCGCAGACCCGGCGGGAATGCTCGTGGCTGCCTTCAGGCGGTACCCCGCAGGCGGCCCCGCACCACACTGCGAGTTGACCCGTTTCATCCCGTTCCCTGCCTCGGCGAACTGGGCTAGAGGTCTGATCCCACAGCAGAGCTGCCCGCGGGCCCTGGACGGGGACTGGCTGCTGGTCAGCGTGTCCAGAACCGTCTTCAGCCTTTCCAGCCTGCTGCGACTACAGCCGGAACCACAGCGGGAGCCTGTCTTTATCACCATGGCAACAGGTACCACGAATAGGAGCGGGAGATGGATGGTTAGTTTTTAAGGGTCTAGATGGGCCAGCCCGGAGGCTCACTGAGTAGGTTTAAATGAGTCATCCTCCAATTCGTATATATTGTTAAGCGAGGCAGCTGGTTAGAATTCATCTTTATCTTTGTAGGCCAAGAGTAAAATTGAAACCAACTGTGGTTTGGGGCGGGGTTTTGTAGAAGGGCTGGGAAGGAGGTCATGGCGTTGGCTTCCAGATAACAGAGTTTGAGAAACTTGTAAGGTGACTTATGAGACCCGAATTTTTTCTACACTTCTTCCAGGTTTCAAAAATCACATTTTGGGCCGGGTGTGGTGGCGCATGCCTTTAATCCCAGCACTTGGGAGGCAGAGGCAGGGGATTGCTGTGAGTTCGAGGCCAGCCTGGGCTACAAAGTGAGTCCAGAATGGCCAGGGCTACACAGAGAAACCCTGTCTCGAAAAACCAAAAAAAAAAAAAAAAAAAAAAAAAAATCACATTTTGGGGCTGGGCGTGGTGGCGCCTGCCTTTAATCCCAGCACTTGGGAGGCAGAGGCAGGCGGATCGCCGAGTTCGAGGCCAGCCTGGTCTACAAAGCGAGTCCAGGACAGTCAGGGCTACACAGAGAAACCCTGTCTCGGGGAAAAAAAAAATCACACTTTGAGTTTCACCTAGACCCACTCTAGCCTAGCGACAACCAGCTAAGCAAGGAACCTCTTCCTAAGGCTCCGGTCTGTCGTCCGATTACAGAGGGCAGAGGGGACACAGCCAGGATGGTTGACTCTCCAGCCAGGGCTACTTACTGTCTAGGGCAGTGGAACTTGAGTTCCAGGGGTCCAGCTTTGCTGTGCTGGATGAATGGGGGTGGGGGTGGAGGGTGGGCGGAGGGAGAGGACACAGCTCCATGGGCAGATATGCAAAAAGGGGGTAGATCTGACTGGAATGTTTGCCAGTGTTTGCTCTGCTCTCTGGACACTAGCTAACAGGCAGAATCCTTGGCTTTTCCCAGTTCTGGTGTTTTTAGGCAAATACTCCCACCAAAATCCTGCATCCTTCTCCACCATCCACCAAAATCCTGCATCCTTCTCCACCATCACTTGAAGTCTCCTGAGGGGGACAGTCTGAAACCCTCAGCTCTGCTGGCACCTCCATTCTTAGCGCCACCCTATGCAGGCCCCTTCCCCGTGAGATGCTGGTGGTGGCCACAGCCTTTGCCCCATGGACCTATTTTTTCCAACTGTAAAAAGCAGGAACTATTTTCCTAGCTACTTTCCCTTTGTGACAGTGAAGCAAGGCCCTGTGTTAATGTACTCACTGATCCAATGTTATCAGCACCGAGAAGTTCAGATGTGGTGGTTCCCAGATCAAGCAGAGATAACTCCAGAGCCTCGGCTAGGTGTGTGGCATGTGCCTGCAGTTCTAGCATTTGGAAAGCCCAGGCAGGCCTGTCAGGCATTCAAGGTTATCCTGGGCTGCAGAGGCTAGCCTGTGCAACACAGCAAAACACGTACTGAAAGCTCAGGTCTTTTCTAGGACATCTGAACTGCAGTGCAGTGACTCGGGGTTAGATGCAGCGCAACGCGCTTCTCAGGCCTGTCACAGACAGTTCTGTTTGTGGGGGTGAGGCATGTGCATGTGAGTTCAGGTGCCCAAGGAGTCCCACAGAGGGTGTGGGATCCTCTGGCACTGGGTTACAGGTGGTGGGAGCCATGGGACATGGGTGTTGGGAGCTGAACTTGGATCCTCAGAAGTGCAGTATGTGGTTTTACGCTAAGCCGCCCCTCGAGACCCTCGTATGAGCTCCTAACCCGTGCTCTGGAGGACTGATTCTCACAGACTGCTAGGGCAAAACCATGCTGCTGTGTCCTGGCTTCCTCACCAAATTGCCTCCAAGTCACTTCTGCTTCATTAGAAAAGTAGGGGCTGCCGGGCGTGGTGTTGCACACCTGCCATCCCAGCACTTGGAAGGCAGAAGTAGGTGGATTGCTGTGAGTTCCAGTCTACAGAGTGAGCCTAAGACAGCCAGGACTACAGAGAAACCCTGTGTCAAAAAACAAAAAACACAAACCAAAAAAGAGAATCAACCGAGTTCCAGACCTGCTCAGCCAGCATAGTGCGTCTCAAGATAGCCTGGGCCAGGGTTAGTCTTGTCTCAAAAAAAAAAAAAAAAAAAAAAGAGTGTGCGCGCGCGCGCGCGCACGTGTGTGTGTGTGTGTGTGTGTGTGTGTGTGTGTGTGTGTGTGTATGTGTGGGTAGAGAGGTGGCCCAGCAGTTAAAAGCATTGCCTATATTGTAACTCTAATTGCAGGTGATCCAGTGCCCTCTTCTGGCTGCCTTGGGCACTGCACACACATGGTGTGTTGAATATTAATATTCAGTCATATTTAGTGAAAACTTTATTTATTCTTTAATCAAAATTTCCCCAGATAATCACACATAGAGACTATGATTCACTCAAAACTAAGCACCGAGGTGAACATAGTAACTAACCTACGACCCACTGTCCACTCTCTTCCTCCTGTCCAGGGTCCCAGGTAGTTGGCTCCTTATGGTCCATCCTCCTCCTCGCCTGCACCGTCTCCTCACGTCCCCCAGCCTCGGCCTTGCAACCTCAGAACTCCGCCCCTTGTCTGTCAAATCTTAAGCTTCAGCGTTTTGTTTTGTTTTGTTTTTTTTAATTAACCAATCAAGCTTAAATTCGGTGGAGCAAGGTTTACACAAGGACAGGTGTAGGACCAGATCTTGGGGGCCAGAAATAGCATTAAAACACACAGCACCAGACCAACCCCCAACAATGGTGTAGTTACGTGCAGGCAAGACACTCACTCAAACACATAAAATTTTAAAAAAGTTTTTTTTAATGTGCCCTTAGATCCCAGTCATCTGTACTAGTTGAGAACTGTAGTGGGCAGTATATTCAGCACAGATTTTTCAGGGCCTCACCCCATCCCTGCCACCCCACCCCCCCATCACCTTTATTTACCCTTAGACGCACTGCACATCCTTAGCAACACTGGCTTAGGACCCAATAAAGGAGGACTTGCGGGCTGGAGGTGTCACCGGGTGTAGTGACACATGCCTGTAATCCCAGCACTCGGGAGGCAGAGGCAGGCGGATCTCTGAGTTTAGGACAGCCAGGGCTACACAGAGAAACCCTGTCTCGAAAAACCACAAACCAAAAGGCGTGGTCTCTGGAGGGCGGGCTAAGTGAGCTGGCCACGCCCACACCCGCTTTCTCTTCTCGCAGTGGTGCTGACCGTGCTCACCCACAACCCTGCCCCTCGGATCCAGCTGGGGAAAGACGCGGTGCTGGACCTGAGGTTCGCCTACGCGCCCCCCGCTCTGGACGATGCTTCCTCTCTGGACGCAGGTCCTCCTCCCTTTGGGCTGGAGTGGCGACGCCAACACCACGGCAAGGGTCACCTGCTGCTGGCTACAACTCCTGGGCTGGCTGGGAAAATGCCACCAGCCCAAGAAAACGCCGTGGCATTTGCTGCCTGGGATGACAATGAGCCCTGGGGCCCATGGACCGGAAATGGGACCTTCTGGCTGCCAGCGGTGAAGCCTTCTCAGGAGGGCGTCTACCTGGCTACTGTACACCTGCCTTATCTGCAAGGACAGGTCTCCCTGGAGCTGACTGTGCACAGTGAGTGGGGAATACCATGCCAGGGGAAGGGGTGATCCGAAGAGCATGTGTGGGTGGTGAGTGAAGAGAGATGGAGGGTCCTAGGAACCTGAAAGCTTTACTGCGGGGACTCCTGTAAAGAAACAATGGGGGTCGGCTGCAGAGATGGCTCAGCGGTTACGAGCACTGGCTGCTCTTCCAGAGGTCCTGAGTTCAATTCCCAGCAACCACATGGTGGCTCACAACCATCTGTAATGAGATCTGGTGCCCTCTTCCGGCACACAAATGTACATGCAGGCAGAATACCGTATACATAATAATAAATAGATAAATCTTTAAAAAAAAAAAAAAAAATAAGGCAGTGGGGAGGCAGAGCACCCTGTAGTATTAGGGAAGTCAGAAGGCACACTGGGGGGGGGGGTTCCCTTACTTCCCTTTTCCTATTCTTTCCTCAGAGTCTCCCAAAGTGTCGCTAACACCAGCATCCCTTGTGTGGGCGGCCCCAGGAGAGGGGCCCCCAGAGCTGGTCTGTCTTGTGTCCCACTTCCACCCTGAGGAAGGCCTGGAGGTGCAATGGGAGCTCAGAGGTGGCTCAGACGGAAGTTACAGAAAGGCCGAGGGGCAGACGTGGCTCTCCACCGCCCGCCACCACTCCGACGGCTCTGTCAGCCAGTCTGCGCACCTGCGGCTGCCCCCAGTCACCGCCAAGCAGCACGGGACACGCTACGCCTGTCGGGTGCACCACCCTAGCCTGCCAGCACTAGGGCGCAGGGCGGAAGTCACCCTGGAGGTGGCAGGCCTCTCGCGGCCCTCTATCGAGGATGGCATAGGCCTGTTCCTGTCTGCTTTCCTCCTTCTGGGCCTCATCAAGACCCTGGGCTGGATGGGTAAGTGTGAGCCCATCACAAAGGACATGGCGGCCTACCCTCTGAAGTCCCCGCCCCTTCCTTCCTCCAGGCCTCACATCCTCCATCTTCCCTCCTCCATAGCTGCCTCCCTCACCGCTCCTAAACACTCAAAGGAGAAGGTAACAGCGGCTAGCCTGCGCATCCCTGAAGACTCAAAGGTAACAGTGCAGCATTGCTGGGTCTTTCCCGCCTGTTCCCCGGGGAGGGATGGCAGCTGCTGGTCTGGCAGGCAGCCCTGGGAGCCGAGTTCACTTAGGCCTAGTCTGAACTCTTCCTCATCCCCTGACGTTCTGGGCTGGGTCGGTTTCCTTGGGAGTAGTGATTTTTAAAAATGACACATGCAGTTCTACCTGCTAGAGATGTAAGTCACACATACAATTAGCCCGGCCACACCTTTAATTCCAGCTCTCAGGAGGCAGAGGCAGGCGGAGCACTTGTGAGTTGTTGGAGGCTAGCCTGCTCTACAAAGCGAGCCCAGGATAGCCAGAGCTATACAGAGAAACCCTGTCTAACTCCACCTCCCCACAAAGAAAGGAAAAAAGAAAAGCCAGGTGTGGTGGCGCACGCCTTTAATCCCAGCACTCGGGAGGCAGAGGCAGGCGGATCGCTGTGAGTTCAAGGCCAGCCTGGTCTACAAAGTGAGTCCAGGACAGCCAGGGCTACACAGAGAAACCCTGTCTCAAAAAAAAAAAAAAAAAAAAAAAAAAGCAGGTGTTGTGGCTGGCGCCTGCAGTCACCCACTTGAGAGGCCAGCGCAGAACCTGCGGCTTTAGGTTTTAGGCGACATAGACACCTTGGCGTGTGGGGAAGAGGAGTAAACGAAGCAGGCAAAATAATGCAATCGTACATTTTATTAGATTTTTGTTGAGAAAAGTCTTACGTAGCTTAGGCTGCCCTCATACTTGCCGTTGCCGTCTATTTGAGGGTGACCTACACCCCCACACTTGTTTATTTCCAGACAGGGTTTCTCTATGTAGCCCTCGCTGTCCTGGACTCACTTTGTAGACCAGGCTGGCCTTGAAATTACAGAGATCCGCCTGCCTCTGCTTCTGGAGGGCTGGGATTATAGGCTTTTGCCACCATGCCCAGCTCATGCCCAATTAATTTTTTTAAGTGGCATAAAATAACTTATTTACATAATATAATTATTTATTTTTTGGTTTGTTTGTTTGAGGCAGGGTCTCTCTGTGTTAGCCTTGACTGTCCTGGAGTCACTTTGTAGACCAGGCTGGCCTCGAACTCACAGCGATCTACCTGCCTCTGCCTCCCGAGTGCTGGGATTAAAGGTGTGTGCCACCACACCCGGCTCATAATATAATTTAAAAAATATTTATTTATTTATTATTATGTATACAGTGCTCTGCCTACATGTAGGCCTGCAGGCCAGAAGAGGGCATCAGATCTCATCATAGATGGTTGTGAGCCACCATGCGGTTGCTGGGAATTGAACTCAGGACCTCTGGAAGAGCAGACAGTGCTCTAAACCTCTCTGAGCCAGCTCTCCAGCCCCATAACTGCTTTCTTTAGAACAAGAAAATTTACAAATGACAAAATATTGCTTCCTTTGTCAAAAACTTCTTCAAGTAAGGTGGTCAACCTAATGTATTGAAGATGATCTTAAGCTTTTTTTCTTAGTATTTATTTATGTATATAAGTACACTGTCTTCATGCACACCAGAAGAGGGCACCAGATCGCATTACAGATGGCTGTGAGCCACCATGTGGTTGCTGGGAATTGAACTCAGGACCTTTGGGAGAGCAGACAGTGCTCTTAACCTCTAAGCCATCTCTCCAGCCCCTGATCTTCTGTTTGTTTTTTGTTTTTCGAGACAGGGATTCTCTGTTATCTTGGCCATCCTGGATTAGCTTTGTAGACCAGGCTGGCCTCGAACTCATATCAATCCGCTTGCCTCTGCCTCCTGAGTGCTGGGATTAAAGGCGTGCGCCACCACTGCCTGCCTTCCAGCCCCCGATCTTAAACTTTATCCTTCTCCCTCCATTCCCCAAGCGCTAGGTTAAGGAGTGGTACCACACTCAGTTACTGAACCTTCCTTTTCTAAGTTTTAGAAATGACCCTTGTTTGTTTGTGTGGGAATGTGCACACCACAGCACACATGTGGAGGTCAAGGAACATGTGGGTCTTGACAATCAAGCTCAAACAGAAAGCATCTCACCCCCTGGGCTACCCACTAGCCTATCCTTCCTCCTCCTTTTTGAAGTTTTTTTTTTTTTTTTTTTTTTTTGGTTTTTTGAGACAAGGTTTCTCTGTGTAGCCTTGGCTATCCTGGACTAACTTTGTAGACCAGGCTGGCCTTGAACTCACAGCGATCTGCCTGCCCCTGCCTCCTGAGTGCTGGGCTTAGAGGTGTGCGACACCACGCCGGGCTCCTTCTTAAAGACTTTATGTAAACGAAGGGCGACTCTTGGGAGCCAGCTTTCTACAGCCTTGTGGGACCCTGGATCAAACTCAAACTTGCAATTGACTCTGCCTGCTCCGCTGTCTCACCAGCGTCAGTCTGTAACTGCAGAAGACAATCAGAATTTATTACAGCACAAAGCAGGGCACCAACAAAGTATGCGAGTAGGCAATGGCCCAAGAGACCATTGGACGGGAAATTACTCTTACAAAGCTGGATGTGGTGGCATACACCTTTAATCCCTGGCAGAGCCAGGAGTATCGCTGTGAGTTCGAGGCCTGTCTGGTCCACAAAGCGAGTCCAGGACAGCCAGGGCTACACAGAGAAATCCTATCTCAAAACAAAACAAAACAAACAAACAAAAAGTGCTGGAGATGGCTCAGAGGTTAAGAGCACTTTCTTCTCTTGGAAGAGTCCTGAGTTCAATTCCCAGCAACCACATGGTGGCTCACAACCACCTATAATGAGATCTGGTGCCCCCTTCTGGCCTGCCGGTAGAACACTGTATACATAGTCTTTTAAAAATAAAAAAGTACGAAAGGACAATAGCCTGGAGACCATTGTCCAACCTGTATTAAGCCATGACTCTAACCTATCTAGAATAGTTAAGCATGTAAACTACGTAAGACATTTAGAGCTCAGAGCACAGCCCAGGGGGCGGAGTTCGCTTGGAGTCTCAGCTCTCGCAGAGGGTCTTTGAGCTGCCTGCTCCTCTCTTCTAGAAGACTTAGGAGATAAGACAAGCAGCACTCTGCCTGGTGTGTGGGAAGAGCCAGCCCCACCCTGCTCTCACCTGGTGACTACGAGGATGTTTCTAGACTACCCAGGAGGCACTCACTCCACCCCTAACCCTTCAGTTTTCCTCTTCTTTCTTCTCTTGCAGAAGTCACAGTGACGCTGCTCAGCTCTGGGGAAGCAGCCTCGCCTCTGGCCCAGATCACTCCAGGAGTTCCTCCCTGCAAACAGCGCCCTTGCCATCTTCTGTTCACTCCATAGAGTAGCTGGGATTGTTGACTTTTTATCTTTTGCAGTTCTGTTCTTGCTTTTACACAAAGTCTCTCCATGCAGCCTTGGCTGGCCTGGACCTCACCAAGCCAATCAGGCTGGCCACCAAGTCTGAGAGACCCACCTGCCTCCGCCTCCAGAGTGATGGAAGACATTGGACCCTGTGCCTAGGGGATTGTTATTTTTTAAAAGACAAATTTGACAGTCTGCAGAGTCAAAGGCAGCGGCTCTCAAAACTTTAGGTTCCAATACATCTTAAAATGACCAAGAAAGCTGGAGGCAGAGGCAGGTGGATTGCTGAATTTGAAGCCAGCCTGGTCTACTAAGAGAGTTCAGGACAGCCATGGCTATACAGATAAACCCTGTGTGGAAAAACCAACAAAACAAAACAAAACAAAACAACCCACAAAAAAACAAAGAAACAAAAAACCCCCAAGAAACCCAATGAGTTTTTGTTATGTGGACTACAGCTATTGGAATTTAACTTAAAAAAAAATTTTTTTTAAAAAAAAGATGGTATTTGTTTATTAGTTATGCAGTGATCTACATGTGCAGCTGCAGGCCAGAAGAGGCCACCAGATCTCATTACAGATGGCTGTGAGTCACCATGTGGTTGCTGGGGAATTGAACTCAGGACCTCTGGAAGAGCAGTCAGTGCTCTTAACCTCTGAGCCATCTCTGCAGCCCCAACTAAAAATTTAAAATGAGTAAAAAGGCAGCTTAGTGACACACACTTTTGATTCTGGTGCTTGGGAGGCTGAGGCAGGCTGATCTGTGAGTTCGAGGCCAGCCTGGTCTACAAAGTGAGTCAAGGACAGGCGAGTCTACACAGAGACACCCTGTCTCGAAAAACCGGAGGGGGGGAAGCAACAGAAACAGTTTTATGGTTGGGGTCACCACAGCTCGTGTCTTAGGAAGGTTGAGAGCCACTGCCTAGAGAATTACCGCGAGGAGGGCTAACTGCACCCTAACGCGCTGAGCGCCGGAGACACCTCACAGCAGCGTCTGCAGCCGGGCGGTCCCTGTGTCGCCCATGGCGGAGTAATGCCCACCTCTCCAGCCCTCCACTCGTGCCTACCGCAGCGGTTCCCTTGTCTGGTCCACCTCGGCCAGCCCCGCCGGGTCTAGCCGCGTGCCAATAAGGCCTTTCAGCGTTCCCGGGTGAGGCTCCCAAGCACCGCGAGTTTCTCCGTCACGACGGCGCCTTTACTACAACCCGGTCTGAACACGCGGGGAGACCACACAGCCACCGCAGGAACGGCTCGCGCTCTGGCGCACCGAGAGACCCGGACGCCGGGAGCGACGGACCGGAGCGGACCCAGGAGCGCCGGAAACGCCCCGGCCCCGTACTAGCTGGCTTCCGCCCCGCCGATGGGCGGCTCAGAAAACCCGGCGCGGATTCGCCCCGTTGCACTTGTGCTGGCGTGGGCAGGGCAGCCGCGTCCTTGTCGGGCAGCAGTGACAGGGGCGCGCCCTTCCCGCGGGGTCGCAGCACTGTTCTTACTAAGGGGAAGAGTTTTGAAATTCCGCTCTTGCCCCCCCGAGGCTTGAGACAGGGCCCTAGATCCCCAGTGTGTCTGTGCTGGGCGACATGGGCTCCAGGCTCCCCGAGTAGGGTCGTGGGGGACGGCGGAGTGGGGCCCCGCGCCTGGGTCCCAGCCCCGGGCGCCCCGCACTCCCCTCGGCGGCGGCCCTGGCGCCCGTCCTCACTTCCTTCCCTTTTTGGCTCCTACTGTCGGGCGGACGCAGGGAGGGGGGAAGCGGAAAGGGCGGGAGGGCCCGGGAGCCCGGCGAGGTGCAGGAGAGGGGTCGCGGAAAAGCCGGGGAGGGGACTCGGCCGAGGGCCGGAGACGGACCAGAGCAGAGGCCCGGCACCCGCGCGCGGCCCCTCGCCCTTCCCGAGCAGGTCAGAGCCAGGGCGCCGGGTGACCCTGCCCAGGCCACACTAGCTACCCCCTGGCCCCCAGCACGCACCGAGGGCTCGGGGTTCCCACTCCCTGCGTCCCCTCCTCCCCCGCCTTCCTGAGGGACTCTGCCCCGGGCCCGCCTGACTCCACCCCACCCCACCCGTCTCTCCCCAGGCGCCCCCATGGCCCGACCCCGCTGATTCCTTCACTCGGCCATGCTCCCGCGGCCCCTGCGGCTGCTTTTGGACACGAACCCCCCCGGGGGAGTCGTGCTGAGCAGCTTCCGGAGTCGAGACCCCGAAGAGGGTGGGGACCCAGGTGGCCGGGCCGTGGGCGGGGGGCAGGAGGAAGAGGATGAGGAAGAAGAAGAGGTGAGACACGGGGTGGTGGGACGCAGGGCATTAAATATTTCTGAGACTGTCCTCCTTTCGCTGTCTCTGGGTCCCTCGGTCTCTTCCTCCGTGCCTCACTCGCACCCTGCCACACTCTTTCTGGGTGTCTGTCCGTCTGACTCGGAAGCCGCCCGCAGGAACCTGCCGAGTTTTGCCTGGAATGTCTGGCTGGCAGGCTGGCTGTGCCCTGCGGGGCTCAGGCCTTCTCAGCCCGTACCTGCCCCACACGGCTGCCACCCGCACTTGTGTCTTGGTCTCTGTGTCCCTCCTGGGTTTTTTTTTTGTTTGGCGGGGAGGGGTTTGTTTCCACAGTAACCAGCTCTTCAGCCTCTAGGATTGGGGAGGGAACCCTCAGATTTCGCCGCCCTTTCCCCCACCCCCTGGCGCTGAATAGAGGGCGGCCAGCCAAGGGATTCCGGCACCTGAAGAGGTGATCCCGGGATCCCAGGATAGGTAGAGAGTGGTCATCTTTGTCCTTAGGGACTAATAGTTGTCCCCAGCAGCGGGATTTAGGGCTTCAGGAGGGTCCAGAAGTTAGATCCTGAGCCCACGAGGCCCCAGACTCGTGGGTCCCGATATTCGTAAAGTTAGGGTGACTGGCAAGGCTGGTTTTTCGGGATCGGTCGGGGGAGGGGCTAGGGCCACATGACTCTGAGTCTACAGCTCACCCCCCCCCCCATCATCCCTACTTCCCCTTCTCCTCCTTCTAACTGGGATTGGGGTTGCCACCTTCAGGGGGTTCCCCAGTGCTGAGATTCAGTGGAAGCCGCTGCATTCCGGAGGCCCCCCCCCCCCCCGAAAAGGGAGTCTGGGGAAGGACTCCATCTGGGCTCCTCTGGGTCTGTCAGGGAGGGCGGGGCGTGCGGTGCCCGGAGCTTCCCTGCTTCATTCAGCTCTGCCTTTGGCTCTGTGCTCCTTCTGGGGATCTGCTCCTGACTTTGCACCCTGCTTTTCTGCTGTCTTGGGCTCAGCTTTTGGGGGCAAGGAGATTTGGGGGGATATCCAGAAGAAAGGGTTCCTGCATTTAGTTGAAACCCCCACCACAACCTCTTCCATTCCATCGAGCTCTGAGGTGGTTGGGGGCCTGTCTGAGCCCCAGGGCGGGTAGACCTGGGGTCACCAGCACCCTCTACCCCTCGCACTCGCTGGTATTGTCCCCTGCCATCACAGGTGAGGGGTACAGGGGGACGAGCAGGGCCTGGGGAGAGTGGCTGGGGCCTGGATGTGCTATGGTCTTCACTTCCTCTTCTTGGTCCTCCAGGCTCCTTTGTCTGTCTGGGATGAGGAGGAGGATGGTGCCACCTTTACTGTCACAAGCCGCCAGTATCGGCCCCTTGATCCTTTGGTGAGATTACGAGTTTGACTTCTCACCTCTCTTATTTATTTGTTTGTTTGTTTTTTGGCCAAGTACTGGGTTGGAGGTCCGTCTGTGTTATGTGATTTAAGCCATGAACTTTGTCCTTTCTGGAACTTGGCAAAAACGGGTTAGATCTGGGTTTCCGTGGCCATCTGGCAGCGGGAGTGAGGAGATGCCTCCCTACCCTCCAGGCCCCCTTACCTCCTCCGCGGTCCTCCCGACGGCTTCGCGCTGGCACTCTGGAGGCGCTGGTCAGACACCTGTTGGATGCCAGGACATCAGGGGCTGACGTGACCTTCACTCCAGCCTTGCTGGCCACCCACCGGGCCTTCACCTCCACTCCTGCCCTGTTGGGGCTTGTGGCTGACAGGTCAGGGACCAAGGGTTGAGGGGCTCCTGGACTTTCTCTGAGCGCTCATAGCGCCAGGGGTTAGAGGTTGAAAAGGCGGCCTAGGTGTAGACCCTCTCCTCATCCGCAGGCTGGAAGCCCTCGAGTTGCATCCTCATGACGAACTAGAGAGGACCACAGGGTGAGTGGCCCCGCTCAACCTCAGTCCCCTCCGAGGGAGCCGAGGCTGGACCTCTAACCCTTGGCTGGCTCCTTCTCCCAGGGTAGCCATCTCTGTACTTTCCACCTGGCTGGCCTCTCACCCTGAGGATTTTGGCTCTGAGGTCAAGGGTCAACTTGACCGGCTTGAGAGCTTCTTGCTTCGGACAGGGTATGCAGCAAGGGAGGGTGTTGTGGGGGGCAGTGCTGGCCTCATCCGAAACCTTCGGGCCCGGGTGGACCCCCAGGCCCCCGACCTTCCTAAGCCCCTGGCCCTTCCTGGCGATTCCCCTGCCGACCCCACGGATGTCCTGGTGTTCCTCGCTGACCACTTGGCCGAACAGCTGACCCTGCTAGATGCGGTGAGACCTTGAACTTTGACCCCACACCCTCTGACCCCTTACTAACCTCTCCTTGGCTCCGGATCCTTTATTGCTTCCAATCCTCCTGGTCCAGTTCCTCTTCTGTCCGCTGCTCTGACCCTTCTGCTCCCTTCTCCCCTCGGCTGTTTCCCTTGGTCTCTGACCCCGCTGGACCCTGGCCACTTAGAGCCTCAGACCCCTGACACCGGCAACTTGCCTGGCTGGACTGTACATTCTAACCTGTGACCTCTGCCCTGCAGGAGCTGTTCCTCAGTCTGGTCCCCTCTCAATGTTTGGGAGGCCTATGGGGTCACAGAGACCGGCCAGGACATTCTCACCTCTGCCCGTCTGTCCGAGCTACCGTCACACAGTTCAACAGGGTGGCAGGGGCGGTAGTTAGCTCTGTCCTGGGGGCCACCTCAATTGGAGAGGGGCCAGGGGAGGTGACCGTGAGACCACTCCGACCCCCGCAGAGGGCCCGGCTCCTGGAGAAATGGATTCGTGTGGCAGAGGTAAGAGAGACCAGCCCTGCTGGCTGGGGACTGTGACATGGAAGAGGGGGCCCTACAGCCTTGATTCTGTGTCTTTGTGTCCTCACAGGAGTGCCGCCTGCTCCGGAACTTCTCCTCTGTCTATGCTGTTGTGTCCGCTTTGCAGTCCAGCCCTATCCACAGGCTCCGGGCCGCCTGGGGGGAGATAGCCAGGTGGGAGGCCCGAAGTACCTGAGGCCCGGGGTGCAGAGGCTGCCTCAGGCCTGAGGCCCGGGGTGCAGAGGCTGCCTCAGGCCTGAGGCCCGGGGTGCAGAGGCTGCCTCAGGCCTGAGGCCCGGGGTGCAGAGGCTGCCTCAGGCCTGAGGCCCGGGGTGCAGAGGCTGCCTCAGGCCTGAGGCCCAGGGTGCAGAGGCTGCTCCAGGCCTGAGGCTCGGGGTACAGAGGCCGCCTCAGGCCTGAGGCCTGGGGTGCAGAGGCTGCTCCAGACCTGAGGCTCGGGGTGCAGAGGCTGCCTCAGGCCTGAGCTCAGGATGCCAACCTTCCTCCCTAGGGACAGCCTCAGAGTCTTTTCCAGCCTGTGCCAGATCTTCTCAGAGGAGGATAATTACTCCCAGAGCAGAGAGCTGCTCGTGCAGGTGAGCCTGTCCTGCCTCCCCAGCTCTGCACCTGCTCCCACCTTCCCCATCACCGTGTTTTGTCATCCCCCCCCCCCCCAGGAAGCGAAGCGTCAGCCCACTGTGGAGCTGCACTCCAAGAAGGCCCCAAGGTCTGGCTCCAGGGGTGGGGTGAGTGCCAGGTGGGGCCGGGAAAGGGCAGCTCACCCCAACAGCTGTGTGGGAAGTGGGGAGAGTAGGCTCACATCCCCACCTCTGTCTGCAGGGCGTGGTTCCATACCTGGGAACCTTCCTGAAGGACCTTGTGATGCTGGACGCAGCCTCCAAGGACGAGTTGGAGGTCAGTGGGGTGTGTGTGTGTGTGTGTGTGGTCTTCCCTGGATGGCTTAACAGTCGCACCCCAGCGTCAGGCAGACAGACACCTTCCACGGAGAGGCTACCGGCAGAAAAGTGCAGCCTCTGTTACCATGACAACTAGTTCAACCTCTGCACTCAGTGGTCTATCAGTGCATGTCTGACTGTACGCATGTACATCAGCCTGTTTCGGAAGAGAGAAACGATTGCATACCTGTCACGTGCTTAGAACATACTAGAAACATTGGGACCTCCCTCGCATGTTCGAGACCCTGGGTTCCATCCCCAGCACTGCAAACAAAACAAAACGCTGAGGCTTCCAGAAAGTTCCTTGTCCCTCTGTGACTCTGTTTTCCCATCTAGAAGCTAGAAGCGTGAGGTGTGCTTTGCCGTAGTGTCGGGTGGAGCTGGGCATGGCCTGTGGGTGCAGCATCGCTCCCAGGAGCTCTCTCTGACTTAGAGGCCAACCTGTTCTACATTGCTGGTTTGTTTACTTGTTAAGATTTATTTTGCAAGCCGGGCGTGGTGGCGCACGTCTTTAATCCCAGTACTCGGGAGGCAGAGGCAGGTGGATCACTGTGAGTTCAAGGCCAGCCTGGTCTACAAAGAGAGTCCAGGACAGCCAAGGCTACACAGAGAAACTCTGTCTAGAAAAACAAAAAAAATTTTTTTTTTGCCTAGCATAGTGGTACATACCTTTAATCCCAGCATCCAGGATGCAGAGGCAGGTGGCTGTGTTTGGTGAAGAGGTGTCTCCTTTGGTGCCCAGGCAGGGTCAACACTTTTGTCCCTCTCTTACTGTCCTTGCAGAATGGCTACATCAATTTTGACAAGCGGAGGAAGGTGAGAGAACTGTGGGGCTGGATGTGGGACTTCCCTGTCTGTGTCCCAGGAAGGGGAGAGGGAGGCACAGCCGGGGCCCCGAGCCTGGGCTCCTATAGAATGTGGGCTCCGGGGCCCTGAGTCTGGGTTCCTGCAGTATGTGGGCTCCTCCCTAGGAGTTTGCTGTCCTTTCGGAGCTGCTGCGCCTCCAGAATGAATGCCGTGGCTATGACCTCCGACCTGACCCCGATATCCAGCAGTGGCTCCAGGGCCTCCAACCCTTAACAGAAGCTCAGAGGTGACTGACTGGGTGGTTGGGTTCTAGGACTCTGGCTCTGGTGCGTGTGTGTGTGTGTGTTGGTGGCATGTCCTGACTCCTGTTCATGGCTATCCTGTCCAGTCACCGTGTGTCCTCTGAAGTGGAGCCGCCTGGCATCAGTGACTCCCCTGCTCCAAGAATGCTTCGGCCAACACTAGTCATCTCACAGTGGACAGAGTGAGAACATTATGGGCTGGCTGGGAGCTGGTTTCATGGGGACTTGTGGCTGCCTCCGTCACTAATGTCCTGCCCCTGCAGAGTTCTGGGCTCTGTTGGAGGCCCCACTCCTCTAGTGGCCTGGGATCGGCCCAGCGCGGGGGCAGATGAAGTGCCCGGAACCCCAGCTCCTCTGCTGACGCGGCTCGCCCAGGTGGGTCTGCTGTGGCCTCTGACCGCACTACAGCATTTCTCTTTTGCCTGCCTCCCTTCGTGACCTCACCTGTTTGCCCCCAGCACATGAAGTGGCCGTCCGTCTCATCTCTGGACTCCGCCCTGGAGAGCAGCCCTGCTCTGCACAGTCCTGCAGACCCTGGCCACCTCTCTCCACCAGCGTCCTCTCCTCGGCCTTCTCGAGGTCACCGTCGCTCAGCCTCCTGTGGATCTCCATTGAGTGGGGGCACAGGAGAGGGGGCCTCTAGGAGTGCTGGATACGGGGGAGGGGCATCTGGGCCAGGGTCCTCTGATTGCAGAATTATCCGAGTCCAGATGGAGCTGGGGGAGGACGGCAGCGTCTACAAGAGCATCTTGGTGAGGGAGCCTGGGGCGGACAGGGTGGGGAGGACCTTACCTCATTGGGCAGCCAGAGGACTCCCGGCTAGCTCCTGTGGGAGAGACTGGGAGCAGTTGTTTGCTGGCCACACCTGGGGCTGCAGGAGCTGTATTTCCCTCAGGGAAGCAGCCTGGCTGCACTGGCACCATGTGAGCTGCTTTGGGGAGATGGAGGGCGCTATATTGGGTTTCTTTTTTTATTTTAAAGCACCCGACACAGGCTGGAGAGGAGGCTCAAAGGTTAAGAGCACCGTCTGCTCTTCCACAGGTTTTGAGTTCAAGTCCCAGTGACTACATGGTGGCTCGTAGCCATCTGTAATGAGGTCTGGTGCTCTCTTCTGGTGTGCAGGCACACATGTATATGTAATAAATAGATAAATCTTAGGGGACAAAAAAGAGCACCCAACACAAGTGACCTTTTTTGGCTGTGTTAGGAGGGGAAACAGGTCATGAGGCCTTATTGTTTTTTTTGTACCCCCAGAGACCGGGTTTCTCTGTGTAGCCCTGGCTGTCCTGGAAGTCACTCTGTAGACCAGGCTGGCCTCGAACTCACAAGAGATCTGCCTGCCTCTGCCTCCCGAGTGCTAGGACTAAAGGCGTGCGTCACCACTGTCCGGCTGATTGGTTGTTCTTTTGGTTTCCTCTGCAAGGTGACAAGCCAGGACAAGGCTCCAGGTGTCATCAGCCGTGTCCTCAAGAAAAACAATCGTGATTCTGCTGTGGTGTCCGAGTTTGAGCTGGTGCAGCTGCTACCCGGGGAGCGCGGTGAGCGGCTGGCGGGGAAGGCAGACTGAAGTGGGTGCCCTCAGCCGGCCTGTGGGAGGAGGGGACGGACGCTGACCCCTCTGAACCCACAGAGCTCATCATCCCACACTCGGCTAACGTCTTCTATGCCATGGACGGTGCATCCCACGATTTCCTCTTGCGGCAGCGGAGGAGGCCTTCTGCCGCCACACCAGGTTCCCACAGCGGCCCCTCTGCCTCAGGAACTCCCCCAAGTGAGGGAGGAGGGGGCTCCTTCCCCAGGATCAAGGCCACTGGGAGGAAGATTGCACGGGCCCTGTTCTGAGGAGGAAGTCCTGTTGGTTTACAGAAGTCAGCACTCCCACCAGGTGTGAGCAGCCACCAATGGTGGCTGCCACCCTGGGACAGCGAAGTCACATGTTTACCAAAGCACTGCGGAAGCCAGCCCCATGGGACTGGGGATCATATAACCAAGTTGGATGCCTGCTTATCGCTCCCCGTCAGGGAACGTGGCTCAGTGTTCGTGCTGGAAAGAGTGCCAGCTCCTGCCACATACTAGCCTGTGAAGGGCCAAGCAAAGGCCTAGAGGCTGTGCCCAGGGCAGAGGGCAATGACAAGGTGTTTTGTGGGAGTTTCTTGTTCCGCTCTGGGGGTTCTTGTCACTGTGACAACACTAAGAAAATAAACCAAAACACTACCTGACTTGCTGCCATCTTTCAGTACACGGGACTGGACCCTGGGACTGGGGAGTGGGCTGAAAGCAGGAGGCACAGAACAAGGGGCAGGCCGCTACTCCCTCCAGGGAGCCGGGGTGGCGAGGGCCTGGGCGTCCCTTGCACCTGAGAGCAAGATGCTGGTGAAAGGTGACCCGGAGACCTTCACGCCTGGCTGCTTTATAGACTCGCTTCTCCTGCCAACGACCCTAAGAAGCAGGGGTCCTGAATTACTGTGGTCACTGTGGTCTTCCCTGAAGGCAGATTTATAAGAAATAATTTAGGACAAAGAAATTAAAGAACAACTTTGTGGGTGTTTTGGGAGGAAGTTCAGATTAGTTAAAAGTCATTCAAACCAATCCTAAGAAGACAGGTGAAAAGGATCCTGGGACAAGGCTCATGGTGGGTGAGTGACCACGTCACCCCGAGCTCTCAGGCGAGAGTGGAGCTCTACAGTGACAACATGCTCACTGCATGCAGCTAAAGGGTTGTACATCAGGCAAGAAACAGCTGGAGACATTTCAGACAAGTTTCAAGATAAAAGGCACACAGGCAAGGCCCTGAGTTCAGTTGTCAGCAACAGGAAAACAAAAGAGCAGAATAGTGCCACAGGGATTCCAGTTACAAGAATGTGGTGGGTCTCAGAGGTGCCAAGCACGGGGAAGGGGCCGAGGGAGAAAGACGTGAGTGGACAGGGCTGGTTTCACTCATGTTTTATTGGCTCAGGGTTAGCCTCATCCCTCCCTCCCCAACCCCCTTCCATGAGGTCAGGCCTTCCCAGGAGCCTTTGCTGCCTGGGCCCTCTGGAACTCCTGCTGCAGCTGAGCAAGGGTTTCCCTCTGTTGCTCTGACTGCCGCTCTAGGTCCCGAAGCTGCGACTCGTAGCGCTTGCTGAGGAGGGAAAAGGAGGAGTCGGTGGGGGCTCACTGTTGCGGGGCAAAGGGAGACTGGTGGAAGTTTTCAGGTCTGTGGGACACAAGTGGGGAGGGCACTAAGGGAAGGAAATGGCTGCTGGGGTGGTTCGGTGGGCAGGGCTGCAGTCCTCCAAGCCTGACAGCCCCAGAACCACACGGTAGGGAGGAGAACAGAGTCCCACAGGTTGTCCTCAGACTTTTAACGTGAGTGCTGTGGCACATGTGAGGCGCAGCGGCCTTAAACCCCATCCCTTGGGAGGCAGTGCCAGCCTGGTCTACAGAGCAGCCAGGGCTTTATGGAGAGAGCCTGCCTCAGGGAAGAGGAAAGGAAAGGCGGGCTGGCCAGCACGGGCTCGACACTGCTGCACTTACATCTCCGCCGTGATGTAGTCGAGCCTCTTCCCCACCGTGGCGCGAGCCTCCCCCAGCTCCTGCTTGACAAGCACCGGTCCTAGCAGCTTAAAGACCACGTTGGAGCCATCCAGCAAGGCCAGCTCCTGAAGAGGGGCCGGGGCAGAGCGTGAGACACCCGTGCCCGGCGAAGTCGTCCCCCCCCCCGGCCCGCCCCCCAGCGTCCCGTCCTCACCTCCTTCACGATATTATTTTCTGTTAGCTGTGCCTCAAGCTTCTGCCTTCCTGACATGCATTTACTCAAGTCTGGGGTGGTGAGAGGAAACACGTGGTTAAAGACATCAAGCGGGCCAAAGAGCCGCACGATCCTGCAGAGGCTGCTGGCGAGGGAGGCGGCGAGGACCCCGAGGCGAGGCGCCGCCGGCTGCGCGCGAGGATGGGGCACGGCCGCGCCACTCCGCTCTCTTACCCTTCTGCAGCTGTTGGTATTTCTCCACTTCTCCCTGCAGTTTCTTTTGGATCAGCTCAGCCATGCTGAAGGTAAAAGCCTAACTGGGCGGGGAAGGGGGGGGGTCGCAGAGCCTCAAGCTCTGGAAGGGCCCCGCGGAAGGACAGCACTCCCTATGGCAGCTCTCCGAGGCACCGCAGCCTTTCCTCGTCCAGAAGAGCCACTCGCCAGGAAATGGAGAGCGAAAGAAGACCACCCTCGGGAGTCCTGCAAGCCAAACACTACCCACTTCAGGCTCGGCTCTCTGTGTGTCCATAAACCCGGAAGTAAACAAGGCATGCCGGGAAGAAGAAGGCGCCGGAAGCTGCTTTCAGACACATGCCGGGACTTGTAGTTTTGAGCAGTGTGAGAGTCTACCGAAAAGACAGAGACATTGATCTGGAAAATAAAACCCGTCGTTACCAAGGTTTGGTGCCCAGGACTTGACGTTTAGTCATCATTTGTCCAGCAGCTGCCCTCACAGAAGGATGCCCTCACGCAAGATGGCGCCAGAGGCTTCAGACCCACATACAGCGATGATTGGACGAAGACCGGAAGACGTCCGGAAGTTCCCTAGAGGGCCGTGGGACGGCCGAAGGGAGTTCCACACGTGGATCGCTGCTGGCTCCGAACGATGGAGACGGTCCCCAAGCCGGGTAGGGGTGTCCCACCCAGGAAGGACAAACCCCAGGCCAAGATGAAGGTAGCGGCTTTGGCGGGCGGCGCTCGGGCCGGGGCCGGGGCCGGGGCCGGAGCTGCCGGTGCAAGGGCTTCTCCTCTGTCCCTAGAAACCGCGGCGCTACTGGGAGGAGGAGACCACCGCGCCCGCCGCCGGCGCCTCTCCGGGGCCGCCAAGGAAGAAGGCGAGGGTTCGGGAGCCGCGGCCTCAGAGGCCCGGGGGCGCGCGCGTCGCCAGGACGCCTCGGCTCGCCCGGGGCGCCCCGGAGCGGAGGAAGCCGCCGAGGACCCTGTCTGGGGTGAGCCTGGGTTGACAGGGTTGGCAGTGCTCCACAGGGACCGGGTCGATCGGAATCCGCCTCTTGCCTCCCTGCCCCTCGCCAGGCCCAGGACCCGTTCCCAGGACCCGCCCCCGCCCCCGTGGAGGTGGCCCGCAAGTTCTGTCGCATCGACAAGTCCGCAAAGGTGAGCCTGGGAGAGGGACAGCAGGCTGGGTGTGCGGCGAGGCGGGTGGCGGCGGCTTGGCCACCCACACGTGCCCTCGGGCTCTCCCAACCCTACGGACGATGTCTTAGCTCCTGCGTTCGAAGCCTAAAACCCGAAGCAAACTGGAGACGACCGAAGCGCAGGAGCAGGAGGCGAGCGTCAGAGCTGCCCGAGCGGAGCTGCTGCTCGCGGAGGAACCTGGGTGAGCGCGCCCCGACCCGGGCTTTCCTTGCCCCGTTCTTTGTGTGCCAGCTCCATGCGGGGGAGCCTCACCGTCGTCCTTACTGCCTTTCAGGTTTCTGGAAGGAGAGGATGGGGAAGACACGGCAAAGATACTGCAGACGGACATCGTGGAGGCTGTGGACATTGCTAGTGCTGCCAAGGTGAGCCCCAGGAGGAAGAGCGGCCCGCAGGCTACTTGGGCTGCTTCATTCTTTCATGATTATATCTCGTTCTTTCTCAGCACTTTGACCTGAGTCTGAGGCAGTTTGGACCCTACAGACTGAACTACTCTCGGACAGGCAGGTAAGGATCAGTTCTGCCTCTATTCTCTTTCTAAAAAGGACTTACGCGGACGGGTGGGTGTGGTGGCGAAAGCCTATAATCCCAGCACTGGGGAGGGACGGGCAGGGGCATCTCTGAGCTCCAGGGCAGCCTGGTCTACAGAGTGAGTCAGGGACAGCCAGGGTGACACAGAGAAACCCTGTCTTGAGGGGGGAAAAAAAAAAGACTCTCATGTTTGCTTGTCTGTGTGCGTGCACATGAGCATCCCTAAAGGCAGAGGAGAATTTGGGGCTTGTGCTTTCTTCACTGGGAAGCCACCAGGTCCCTTGTGGTCATGCTGCCTGGGCATGGGTCACAGCACTCAAGTTGGTACGTGTGTGCTTAAGCTCTCGCCCTCTGTTGCCCCCTAGCGCCTTCCTAAGGGAAGAAGGGCTAGTTCTGAGGACCGTCACAGCAGGAGCTGCAGGAAGTGGGCTCTTTTTTGTGGGTCTGGCTTAGGACCCCATGACCTCGTGTATGCATGCAAAGCAGACCTTTGACAGTCGAGCTACACCCGCCCTCAGGCCCGCAGCTCCCAGTGACTTCACTGTGGGAATGTGCGTGTTCATGTGTTGATGTTCTCGCGTGTGGGTGTGTGTGCACACGATTCCCAGTGGTCAGTGTGGCATCTCTGTCTATGGTTTTCCACTTTCCCCTCCTGATAGTGGCATGTACCACCAGCACCAGTGTGTGCTGCGCGCATGCCCGTGACACGGTGTGGCGGCAGGGCAGAGAACAACTTAGTGGAGTTGTGACCTCCGTTGGCCTATTTAGCCACTGAGCCCCTTCTTGCTGGACCCCTACTTTATTCTGATATTTCTAGGTTTTTACTACTTTCTGTTTGAGTGTTTTGCCTGTGTGTATGTCCGTGCCTGGTATCGTGCAAGACAGAAGAGGGCATCAGAGCCCCAGGAATGGGAGTTAGGAATGGTTTGGTTGTGAGTTGACGTGTGGGTGCTGGGAACTGAACCAGTCTTCTCACAAGAGCAGCAAGTGCTCTTCACCTCTGAGCCATCTCTTCAGTCCCCACACCTTACTTTTTAGCAGATTCCTCACAGAACTGGTGTCCAGCAAGATCTCCCTGGGGCCACATGTGTACCAGGGATCCAGGCTCAGGCTGTCATGCTTTCTGTGGCAAGCCCTGCACTGGCCGAGCCATCTGCCCCTTCCGTGACTCCTGAGATAACTGGCTGGGTTTCCTCAGCTGCACGGGCTGTGCCCGCCTCAGCTATGCAGCGTCTACAGCTGTGCTCCCCCCTGTCCATCGAGGGGCTGGAGTAGGGTGCCTGAATTACTCCAGTCAGGGTCAGGGTGCTCCCTGCATTAACACCCTGCCTTTGCTTCACCGCCTACAGACACCTGGCTTTAGGAGGGCGTCGGGGTCACGTGGCTGCCCTCGACTGGGTGACAAAGAAGCTCATGTGTGAGATCAACGTCATGGAGGCAGTGCGGGACGTCCAGTCAGTGTTTTCCTGTTGGTGGTGGACGGGAGCGGGGTCCCCGGTTGGATGATGATGCCCTGTGGTCCTGTCTCCCATGAACCGCCCCCCCCATTTCCTACCCAGCTTTCTCCATTCTGAGACGCTGCTCGCCGTCGCCCAGAACCGCTGGCTTTATATCTACGACAACCAGGGCATCGAGCTCCACTGCATCCGCCGCTGTGACCGTGTAACTCGCCTTGAATTCCTGCCCTTCCATTTCCTCCTGGCCACCGCTGTGAGTCGCTGTGGAGCAGAGGGCCGGGTGGCAGTCCGTGGGGTGGCAGTCTGTGGGAGGACCGTGGAGGAGGACAGGGCCGCTGACATCTTGCTTTCTCCCAGTCAGAGACAGGGTTTTTGACCTACCTGGACGTGTCAGTTGGGAAGATTGTGACAGCTCTGAATGCGCGTGCTGGACGACTCAGTGTCATGGCTCAGAACCCCTATAATGCCGTTATCCATCTCGGACACAGCAATGGTCAGTGCCTGGCTTCTCTTTTTTTCTTTTTGAGACAGGGTCTGGTACCCATCTCAGACCTGTGGCTCCAGCAGCTGTCTGCCTCGACTTTCCACACAGCAGGAACTGCTGCTCTTCCCCTTCTCTGGCCTCTACTTATTCATCAGTACATGGTCCGGTGCTGGGAACCGAACCCATGGCCTTGTGCACGCAAGACTAGTGCTCAGCCACTCAAGCCCTGGAGTCACCCTCCCTCTTCATCTTTTTTTTTTTATTTTAATTAATTAATTAATTAATTAATTTTTCCTCCCCTCTTCATCTTGAGTCCCACCTTCGTTCCACTTAAGAACCTTAGGCTGAAGACAAGAGACCCGGCCACGCTCTCAGCAGTAGCTGGTTTCTCCTCTCGCCTGCAGGCACCGTGTCCTTATGGAGCCCAGCTGTGAAGGAGCCACTGGCGAAGATTCTGTGTCACCGTGGTGGTGTGCGGGCTGTGGCGGTAGATTCCACAGGCACGTAAGTCACTTGTATGGGGCTGAGGTGTTGGGCACGGCTGGGCAGAAGAGGTGGATGGCAGTCACCGAGGAGCACGGCCTGCGCCCTGTCTGTGTGTGCCCAGCTGTGTAAAGTGTCCCATGCTCCACAGCCTGGGTGCCAGTTCCCTGGTCCGGAGAGGGGTGTGGGTCTAGCTCAGTGCACATCATGTGCAGACAGGCGTAGTGTTTAGGAGCACTTCCCGGTGGCACTCTGCGCGTCTATGCTTTGTCACTGTTTGTGGGTCTGTCACTTGAGGGTCACTTTCCTCCTAAGGCACCTTCTTTCCTGTTCCTTTCCTCAAAAATTTCCCAATCTGAATTCAGCTCTCATGCCACATGAGGTAGATTCAGGGATCTGTGCTCAGCCAGCTCAGCCCAGAGCCTAGCCCGCCAAAGGTGCCTGTGAGTGGCAGATGATGGGGGGGGGGGGAGACGACGAAAGAGAACACGTGTGAGAACAGTCTTGAGTGTGTTGGTACTCCCCCAGGGCCACACCCCAACCTACCGCCCCAGCTAGCCGAACTGACATCTTTGGTGAGAATGACACAGTGTGTCCTAGTTGCTGTGGACTGCTCACATTCTGCACCTGAACTCTTGGTTTTTCCAGACAGGGGTTACTCTGTGTAGCCCTGGCTGTCCTGGACTCACAACTCAAACTCACAGAGATCCACCTGCCTCTGCCTCCTGAGTGCTGGGGTTACAGGTGTGCCCCACCACCCGGTTGCACCGGAACACTAATGCTTAAAACAGCTCAGTGATGGCTGAGCAGGCTAACACCCCTCTCCCATGCCTACAGGCTTGTGTGTGCGGATGCCAGCTTGTCTTGCTCCGTAATTCAAGCCTCCTGCCTCAGCCTCCTGAGCGCTGGGTTATGGATGAGGAACTGGGGCACACTGCCTTCCTTGTTATGTGTGAGCCGCACAGTTCCAGGGGCTTCAGGGATCTGAAGGCAGGAGATGAAGGTTCAAGAGCAGTCTGGGCTACGCGCTCCGACCCTGTCTAAAACCCACCGTCTCTGGGTGCTTTCTGGCACAGGTTTTGGCTGTGTCACCATTTTGTTTGCTTACTGGTCTTTGAGACAGGGCTTCTGTGTACTCTGGACTGTGGTGACAACTCTGGAATTTTGGTTTCTTTAAAAACACAGATCTAAGAATGTGCTTTCATTTTAATCCCAGGTGTAGGACATGGGGCTGCTGCAGACTGTCCCCAGCAGCTGACTGACTTGCCTCCTGCTCTAGCAGAAGGGTGGTTTTGCCAGCTGCAGATAGTTTCTGCGATTGTGTGATGTTTGGAATCTGGGAACTTTTCAGAGGATATATAAATGCTAGGATCCTGAGAGGTGGGGGTGGTGGTGCGGGGCGGGGCGGGGCGGGGGTGGTTGTTGTGGTTTGTTAGTAGCTGCAGTCAAAGAAGAAACAGAAGAAAAGAAATTAGACTCAGGGGTTTATGTCTCTCTTCCTTCTATCCTTGTTTCTCTCTTGTCTAGTGATGGGGGTGGGGTGGATGAATCCGGGGGAATAAAGGTTGCTAAAAAAATAGAACCCAGCCGGGCGTGGTGGCGCACGCCTTTAATCACAGCACTCGGGAGGCAGAGGCAGGCGGATCACTGTGAGTTCGAGGCCAGCCTGGTCTACAAAGCGAGTCTAGGACAGCCAAGGCTACACAGAGAAACCCTGTCTCAAAAAAAAAGAAAAAAGACTATTGGGCCGGGCGTGGTGGTGCACGCCTTTAATTCCAGCACTCGGGAGGCAGAGGCAGGTGGATCACTGTGAGTTTGAGGCCAGCCTGGTCTACAAAGTGAGTCTAGGACAGCCAAGGCTACACAGAGAAACCCTGTCTTGAAAAACCAAAAAAAAAAAAAAAAGTAGAACCCACAAAATAGACAAGATTAGCTACACTGGGCTTTCCTGAACTCCCTCTGTAGACCAGGCTGGCCTCGAACTCACAGAGATCCACCTGCCTCTGCCTCCCAAGTGCTGGGATTAAAGGTGTGCACAACCACCTGCTGGTCCTGGTAGTGTCACTCTTGGTCTTCTTTTGCCACTACCTCTGAAGTCCTCCCCGTCTCTTCTTGTACCTCTGGGAACTTGTGCTGTCTCTGCCCTTTCCTGACATGCATGATTCTGCCAGTTCTCTGTGCTATATCCTTGTGCTATTTCAGGGGAATTTCTCACAAACCACTTCCCTCTTACACTGATGGTCAGGGATTTTCTAAATTAAATTTCTGCATCATTGAAGCTTTTCTTTAAAAACCAAAACAGGAAAAACCCAAAGTTACCAACTTGTAGAAGCTTCCAAAATGCTTGGCTGCTGTTTGTGAACAGTTTGGTTCTGCCCACTCTTCTCCCCATCCATGCTGCTCTGGACAGTAGGTGGCCTTCTGAAGCCTTGTGCCTTTAGTGGCCACTAGGCCTGAGCTGTACCTCACCTGCCTGGCTGTGACTGTCCTGCCCAGAGCGTCACTGCCTGGTCAGCATAGGGGCCTGAATGCTCTGGCTCTTCAGCCTGTGGCTGCTGGCTCTGGTCCTGCTCAGGCTGTTGGTGAAGCTGATCTCACCCCACGGCTCTCTGGGAGCTTTAGGATTGCATTGGCTCAGCTTCTGGAGGCTGAAATTTTCTAGTGAAATGCTTTTGTAAGCAACGGCTGCCCAGCTGGAAACTACTCACTGGATCCCATATTCTGTGTCAAGTCCACCTGGAGATGTGGCATTGCCCAGGATCTCTGTGGCTTCTGGTTTGTACCAGTGGCTTTTTTTGGCAGGGCATATAGTCTCACTATGTAGCCCTGGCCGGGCTTGGGACTCACTATGTGGACAAGGCTGGCCTTGCACCCACAGAGTCCCACCTTAGTGCCGGGGTTAAAGCCATGCACCACCATGCCTAGCTCAGTAGCTGTTTGTCCTGCTGGGGCTCATCTGGGCTCTGTCACGGGATAAACCTTTGCGCGTAGAATTTTTCAGTCCCTTCCTGGATTCTAGGTCTAGGCCAAGAGAGTCCTTAGCCCGTGGCAAGGCTCGTCACGTTTAGCTCCCCTCTCAGGCTCTAAAAGAAAACAGCTTACTATAGGGGGTTTGGTTAGGGGGTATCTCACGTCATTCCTGCTTTCTAGAAGGGTGTTCTTTTCTTTCGTTTTTGTTTTTTCGAGACAGGGTTTCTCTGTGTAACCTTGGCTGTCCTGTACTCTCTTTGTAGACCAGGCTGGCTGTACCCCCCCCCCCACACCCCCCTCTTAAAGATTTATTTATTATGTATACAGTGCTCTGCCTGCATGTACATCTGCAGGCCAGAAGAGGGCACCAGATCTCATTACAGATGATTGTGAGCCACCATGTGGGTGCTGGGAATTGAACTTAGGACCTCTGGAAGAGCAGACAGTGCTCTTAACCTCTGAGCCAGCTCTCCCGCACCTAGAAGGATTTTCTTAGGAAACATGTCTTCACATGTCATGTCACATCACTGCTGGGGAGATGCTATGGAGCTGACTTCAAGAATTCCTCACAGTTCATACTTCCACCAACCCTGAAGACACACTTCAGCTTTGATGTGTGTCCATAGCTGGCCGCCTGCCACAGCTCGGGTCTCTTGCTGGGGAAGGCCTCCCTGATCTCTAACCCTGAGCCCCTTTGTTGAGCCACCATGCTGGGTAGATGGCATGCGCTCTGCAGATCTGTGACTTGGGGGCAGTCACTAAATAGGCCTGGGCAGGAGTAAAGGGTAGCTAGCACAGCTGTCCAGCAGGCGCGAGGCCCTGGGTTCAATGCCCTCTTCCCCCCCAACCACAGCAAAACCCCCAAAGCAACAGGCCTGACTAGAAGTCCATGTCAGCCATTCCCTAACCCAGATCTCCTCTGTGGCCCTGAACAGTGAGGCACTCACACTTGGTCTCAGGCTGAGCTGTGAGTTCAGGGGTCCATGAGGCTATCATGGGGTGCATTGTGTGAGGTGCAGCACTTAGTGTGGGGTGTGGGTGCATCCACATGTGACACTTTGGACTTGGCCACAGGCCTAGGGCATCCCCACCGGGGACCAGCTGCTCAGTCCCCCTCACATGCAGGTACATGGCCACCTCTGGGCTGGACCACCAGCTGAAGATCTTTGACTTGCGAGGGACATTCCAGCCCCTGAGTGCCCGGACCCTGCCCCTGGGAGCAGGGCATCTGGCTTTTTCCCAGCGTGGACTCTTAGCAGCAGGAATGGGCGATGTCGTCAACATATGGGCAGGGCAGGGCAAGGCCAGCCCGCCCACCCTGGAGCAGCCCTACCTCACTCATCGACTGTCAGGCCACGTGCATGGACTCCAGTTCTGCCCCTTTGAAGACGTGTTGGGGGTGGGGCACAGCGGAGGCATCACCAGCATGCTTGTCCCTGGTGAGCGGGCCAGGGGACATGGCGCCATCAGAAGTGTGTGAGGGTGGGCGACAGCTGGGGGAGGGGCAACAGGTGTCGTCAGTCCAGAGTTGCATGGCTAGACTCAGCCCCATGTTCTCCCCCCTTCCTCCCTCCCTCCCTCAGGGGCTGCTGAGCCCAACTTCGATGGTTTGGAGAACAACCCGTACAGGAGCCGCAAGCAGCGCCAGGAATGGGAGGTGAAGGCTCTGCTGGAGAAGGTGAGCTCTGCTTGTCCCTCCTGGGCTCCTGTTCCCCTGGTGTCACCTCCCTGTGGCTCCTCACCCGTCCCGGTCGTATGACACGTGCAGGTGCCTGCAGAGCTCATCTGTTTGGACCCCCGAGCCCTGGCGGAGGTGGATGTGGTCAGCCTGGAGCAGCAGAGGAAGGAGCGGGTAGAGAGACTGGTATGCAGCTGCCCCACGCCTGCCCCGCCCCATTTTGAAGTACAGCTCGGCAGGGCTGTTGTTCACTGCCCTCCTGTCCCTTGTCAGGGCTATGACCCCGATGCCAAGGCTGCCTTCCAGCCTAAGGCAAAGCAGAAGGGACGGAGTTCCTCAGCTAGCCTGGTGAAGAGGAAGAAGAAGGTCATGGACCAGGAGCACAGGGTACGCAAGCGGGGGCCCACATGTCAGCCTGTACCCCTCCAGCCTCATGCCCATCAGCAAGCGGGAGCCCAGGTGTCAGCCTGCACCCCTCCAGCCTCACGCCCATCAGCAAGCGGGAGCCCAGGTGTCAGCCTGCACCCCTCCAGCCTCACGCCCATCAGCAAGCGGGGGCCCAGGTGTCAGCCTGCACCCCTCCAGCCTCACGCCCATCAGCAAGCGGGGGCCCAGGTGTCAGCTTGCACCCCTGCAGCCTTACACCCATCAGCAAGCGGGGGCTGAGGTGTCAGCCTGCACCCTTCCAGCCTTAAGCCCATCAGCAAGTGGGGGGCCAGGTGTCAGCCTGCACCCCTGCAACCTTATGCCCATCAGCCAGCCTCTGCTCCACTGCCACTTCTCTGTCCCCAGGACAAAGTCCGGCAGAGCCTTGAGCAGCAGCAGAAGCAGCAGAAGGCAGCGCCGGCCAAGCACACTGGAGCCCGCCCATCTGCACTGGATAGATTTGTACGATGAGCCAGGCAGGCAGCAGTCTCCAGGATAATCCACAGCGCCAGGCAGCTCAGCTGCTGAGGGCATTGATGCCACACCTGAGTTCAGTTCCCAGAAGATGCATGGCAGGAGCAAACACACGTCTTTTTTTGTTTTTGTTTTTCGAGACAAGGTCTCTCTGTGCAGCCTTGGCTGTCCTGGACTCCCTTTGTAGACCAGGCTGGCCTCAATTTCACAGTGATCCACCTGCCTCTGCCTCCCGAGGGCTGGGATTATAGGCGTGCGCCACCACGCCTGGCTCACACGTGTCTTTTAACCTTTCTGTGTGCACATTCAGGGCAGCGTGTACTACACACACACACACACACACACACACACACAAAGTGTAAATAAAAGGTTACACAGGGAAACCACCTGGTGTGCCTTGTGTCTCAGCATGTGTGGCACCGGCTCTTTGGGTGGCATTGACAAGGCTTTTGGAGAGTGTCTGGGCCATCCTGTAGACCTGTTCTAACCCATGTGGGGCTCGCTGCACTGCCTCCCACACACCTACACAGCTGCCTAGGCCTTTGCCTTAGAGGGCCCTTTGTCCCAGAGTGGCTGTCTTGAGGTGGGCTTGCGTGCAGCAGCCTGGGAGCCTGGCTCTTCAGGTGTGCAGATCCTGGTGAACACACTGCACTGAGGTGGAGAGCTGTTTATTGGGATCTTATCCCAGTGTCCCCCACAGCCCTCCTGTGCTTTACCCCTCCATGGACTGTCTCTAGAGCCAGCAGGCCAGGCCCTAAGTCTCCTATCCACCCTTGTCAGGCAGCAGTTTCAGTCTGCTGTGAGGAGAAAGGTCACCCAAGGGAGCTGCAGCCTGTGTACTGGCTCCAGGGCTAAGGTCCCTCAGGTGTTGCCTCCTTCCCTGTGGCTCCAGGCTCTCAGCTGTTGAGCCAGGCCAAGAACCGGCACCTCAAGATGCCCAGGAACCCCTGGAGCCAGGAGCAAAAGGGCTCGGTTGTCTCCCCACTCAGTCCGCTCACGAGCCTCCAGACCTCCTGCATTTTCCAGGGATCCACCTTGTGGGAGGTCAGCAGGAACTTCCCGTAGCAGCACCTGTCCAGGGGGTAGTGGGTAGCGCCCGCCAACTTGACACAGTGTGTCGGGGCCAGGCCCCCTCGCCGTGCACTCACTCCCACAAAGACGTCCTCTAGAGGTAGGAGGGGTGCCCTGCTGGCCACCTTCAGAATGAGCTGCACGGCGGAGGCGGACAGCACGTACCCTGTGCCCGAGGCGTAGGGTGGGAAGGGACCCCAGGTTTCGGGCCACAGTTCCTCTGACACTTGGTGCCGGGCCCCTGGTGTCCGAGTGGGGCTCACTCTCCAGTGCACCCGGCCTAGGTACAGAAGTGGCACTGGCCGGCCTCGGTGCTCTTCCTGGACAGCTGTGGCCTCTTCCTGTGGCTCCTTACCCTTCTGCCATTGCTCTGAGGGCCCCCCTCTCTGGATCAGCTCCGACACCAGCTCTGGGACGTTGACATACACGTCATCATCCGTCTTGAGGACGTAGCGGGCCATAGGACAGTATTTGTTTACCCAGTTCAGGCCACTGAGGGTCTTGAGGGTGAGGTTGCGGTAGGAATCCCGGAAGGAGGCCTGCAGGATGTCCCCCTGGGCGGCTGACTCCGAGGCCAGGTCCACGCGGGGCTGTTCTATAGGTTCCCCCAGCAGGAAAAGCGTCCGTACCCTGAACCCCTGGGCCTCACGGGTGGCACCCCAAGATCCCCGAATGGCGTTCCTCTGGTTCAGGTGCTCTGGAGCCGTGCTCACCAGGATGAGCAGGAAGGGAGGGGGTCCGGGGCCACCACAAGCCTCGGGGTTGGGAATCAGGAGGCCGGGAAGGGCGAGGGGCGGCCCGGGTGAGGCGGGGGCTGGCAGCAGGGACGCCAAGGACAGGCTCAGCAGCTCCTCCCCGAGGCCGGAGGGCCCAAACAGGGTCCAGATGATCACCAGCAGTAGGACCGCCAGGAGGAGGCGCCGGAAGAGGCTGAGCCCCATGGTGAGGCGCAGGGACCTGTGGGCAGAGCCGTTAAGGGGCTGGGAGCTGGGAGAGCGGCCCTAACCGGCTGCCGCCACGGAGACGCGACAGCCTGGGCCGGGCACCGGGGGCGGGGCTGGCGCTTCGTGAGGTGCGGTCGCGCCATGCGGCCCCAGCACACCCCAGCCAAGGCTACCTTCTCTTAGCCCGCGTGCCAAGCTGGGCTCCATCGCGCCCCTCCCCCGCCGCCTTCCCATCATGCCACTCTAGGCCGGAAGCCCACAAGCGTGTGCACCCCACCGTTGGCCGGGCCCTTCCTTTCCGTTCCTCCCCAGTCAGGGCCTAGAGCCACCGGCATCTGCTAGGAACTCACCGGAGCAGCATGAGGCCGTGCTGTACCCACTTCATAGATAGCTGCTCTGCACTCCAACCCCGGGAGACGAGCTGAAACCTGCCCGGGCTCCCTGGGGGCCCCACCCCACACTGGAAAATAGTGCTCGCTGTTCCCGCCCAGGTGCAGAGGTGCAGGTCACCACTTGGTGGTGAGTGACAGACCATTTTTAAAGTTGGGCGTGGTGGTGAACACACTCCTTTAATCCCAGCAGAGGAAGGTGGATCTGAGTTTATGGAGAGAAACCCTGTCTCAAAGATAATCGAGTTCCAGACTAGCTCAGCCAGCATAGTGGGCCTCAAGATAGCCTGGGCCAGAATTAGCCTTGTCTCAAAAAAAAAAAAAAAAAGAGGAAAAGTGTGAGAGTTGAGACCAGCATGGTAATAAAGGGAGTCCAGGACAGCCAAGGCTAGCTACAGAGAAACTATGTCTTGAATACTGAAAAAGAACAAGATCGTTTTTGTCTGGTGACCTAACAGCAGACAGAAAAGGAGGTGTTAGTACCAGCAGGGTTGAAGGGCTCACACACAGGGCGGTGGGACGTCTCAGCACCCGGGGACGGAGCCCGCCAGAAGGAAGACACACAACACAGACCAGGTCAGGTATATAAATCTTTATTAACAGTGAAGGCCCAGAGACTTATTTCTTCTTGGACACACCCACAGTGCGGCCACGGCGGCCAGTGGTCTTGGTGTGCTGACCGCGGACACGAAGGCCCCAGAAGTGGCGCAGACCCCTGTGGGCTCTGATCTTCTTCAGTCGCTCCAGGTCCTCACGCAACTTGTTGTCCAGACCGTTGGCCAGGACCTGGATTTGGAGACAGGGACACCAGCTCTACCTCCTGACCCCGTGTCCAGCCTTAAAGGACGCCCCTGTGCAGGCCGCACCCACCCACCCACACTCACCTGGCTGTACTTTCCGTCCTTCACGTCCTTCTGTCTGTTCAGGAACCAGTCTGGGATCTTGTACTGGCGAGGGTTCTGCATGATTGTGATCACTCGCTCCACCTCATCCTCCGTGAGTTCTCCAGCCCTCTTGGTGAGGTCAATGTCTGCTTTCCTCAACACCACATGAGCATATCTCCGCCCCACACCCTGGGGTGACAAGTTTGACATTAGGTTTAGACTTAGCGTTTTGCTCTCTCATTACTCCATTACTGGTAGGGGCAGGCTGGTTGCACTCTCCGTTGTCCCTGACTCAGGACAGGACCAGACAGGATGGTTGTTTGTGGACAGCCTGAGTTACCTAGGAGAGATCCCCACAGCAGTAGGGCCCATAGGGAATCCCGTGCCCTGTAATCACCCCAGCAGACAGCCTGGCTGTTTGTCAGAAGGGAACACCTCAGACACTGGCCAGCAACAGGCTCAAGGCCGCAGAGCAGCGCCCTCCCCCAGAGCCCAGGTGCTCAGCTTTGGCCTAAGGTTTTTTTCCCCCGCAACAACAGCTCACAACCCGGAGCTTCCTGTGCTTCAGGGTTAAGATGAGGGTCCAGCACAGGGCACAAGCAGCTCACCTAGCCACCCACAGAACGCAGAGTCAGCAGAGGAGACAGCAACAGTGCAGAGGACACACTGTCCCCACATCTCAAAGTGACCTCACACCCGCAGGCCAGGAACATACAGTCACCTACCAATGCTTTACAAGGCAAGCAAAGCCAAGTGTTTAGGAGCTAGGGGTTTTAAGCCAAGAGTGGGTGTCACTCTGCCCCCAACTTCCAGAATTAATTGAAAATTCTAGGAGCCGGAGAAATGGCTTTTCCAGGACCTGGCTCCAGCCTCAGTGCTCAGAACCTAATACAACCACCATGTCGCCATTACAGAGCCCTGTATTTATTTTCCTTGTGAGATGGTCCCGCTGTCAAGGCTGTGAGCACTGAAGGTGTGTGTCTGATGCAGGTTCAAGGCTAGCCTAGGCTGCATAGTGAGAGCCAGCTCAATAAACCATGCGGCCCGTGCCTTTCTCATTCCAGTAAGCATTGGCGGCCAGCACTTTCCAGGCAGGTCTGTCCACACCCCCCATGATTCCAGTCAAACACCAACTAAGAAGCAGCAGCACTGAAGGATACCGAAAAGCAAGGCGCCACGGCACAGAACCGCCACTGCCCTTCACCCTTCCCGCCAGCCCCACCCCCAGAATACGGAGGGCTTTATTTCTTATCCCACGGTACCCAGGCTCTCCAGACACCGGCACAGCTCCCAAGAGCCTCAACACACCTGGGTTGTAAGCGGCCTGTATTATCCCAGAGAACTCCAGCAAGAAGCCCAAGTTCGAGTTGCCACACGTAGCAGCCCCCAGCCACCGCCATTCTGCTTCCCAAAGGGCACATTTCATTAAAATAAGAAATATGGCAAGCACTAAAACCAAAGGCGGTGGCGCACGCCTTTAACCCCAGCACTCGGGAGGCAGAGGCAGGTGGATCTCTGTGAGTTCGAGGCCAGCCTGGTCTACAGAGCAAGTCCAGGACCCTCAGGGCTACACAGAGAGACCCTGTCTTGAAGAAAACAGAACCCAACAAACACAGGTCTAGCCCCCCCCCCCCCCAGATTACCAACGTGGGCAAATGGCCGCCGAAGGGTCGCCGGCCGCAGGGAGCACCGCGGGGCGGACCTCACAGCCGGCCACGCCTCGCTTCTCCAGGGGGCGGGATGGTCTGGTCTAACCTTAGACCTCCCGTGGCCACACTCACCTTAATGGCAGTGATGGCAAAGGCTATTTTCCGCCGCCCATCGATGTTGGTGTTGAGTACTCGCAGAATGTGCTGGAACTTCTCGGGGATCACTAGAGACTGAAGAGCAAGGGAGCGATCAGACCAGGCGGGAAAGGCGGCTGGGGAGGACGACCCGGGAGCACGGAGGCCCCTGCTCTGCCGAGCTCCCCGCCGCATGCCCAAGCGCGGGAAACCGCCGCGGCCCTGACACCCTGACGGGCGGGCGGGAGGTCGCCGTAGCCGGGCTCCGGGCAACTCCGGTGTGCGCCGGGGGTGACCCCTTCCTCCGCCCGTGCTCCCCGGAACCTCACGCCCTAGGACGCCCCCTCCCGGGCCGCGCCCCGTCGCGTCATGGCGAGCAGCAGGCCCTGGGACGCGGCATGCTCCGCGCCCTCACGGAAACCGCCCCCGGCCCCGCTCCGATGTCGCCGGATCGCGGCGCGGACTCCGCGCTTACCATGGCGGCGGCACAAGCGGCGGCGTGGAGGCCTCCTGTGGAAGAGAGAGCGGAAGTGACGTATGGTGCTTATATAGCCTCCGGGAGGAAGAGGCGGGGCTAGCCAGGAGGAGTGCTTCCGGGAACTTTTTTTTCTCTCCCCGCCCCCCGCCCACCCAGTTAGCGAGCAGTTGAACTGGGACAGTTTGGAATGGGGTGGGGGGGGGGGTCATAACTTCCGGTTCGGTTGTCTTTGCCGTCGTAAAGTACCTGTGCGGGCGAGCAGCGAAGGTTCCGGAGCAGGATTGCGTTCGAGACGTCCGCCTTCCCGGTTTGCACTGGACCGCAGTGACCAAAGCTTGACGGGGGGGACTGGAGCCGATCACTTTAGCTCAGATATCTGGGAACTTTTTTTTTTTTTTTTGCTTCATACAAGATATTCTAGGACTTTTGGCTTTGCTTCGGGAAACGGACTCTCTGAGACTGACAGCTGCCGGAAGTGAGGCGCGGGGGAATGGCAGCCGCTGCGACCATGGCGGCTGCTGCCCGGGAGCTGGTGTTGCGGGCTGGGGCTTCAGATATGGAGGAGGAAGAGGGTCCGCTGGTGAGAGCACGGGGCTGTTTGTCCTCCGGAGTGACGTCAGGTCGTCCCTCTTCTCAGGAAGGCGTAGGCTGGGTTCAGACGCAAGGGCTGGAGCCCTCCTGCTACCGGGGGTGGTGACCGAGCCTTCGGAGATACCAGAATGGCTGAAACTCGGGTGCCAGGGACACTATGTCCACGCTAGAGGGGGAAAAAATTCTTAGTAGAAAAGAGAATATAGGGTAAAAGTTTAAGAACGTGGCCTCTGGAACCCGATTCCCACTTTCAGCCCCACCACTTGTACGAGATGTTTGTTACATTTTCAGTGCCGTCGCTTCCCACACCTATAAAGTAGAGGTATTATTAGGACCTGTCTTGTAGGTCGTCGTTAGGATTAGCCGAATGAATGTGAGTAAACGTGCACCCAACACACAGGTAAACACTGTGTGGGCTGACAATTTCAGCATCTGAAACTCCCGGGGGGGGGGGTCTTAACTTCAAAGGCGTTTGGATACCTCCCCCGACTCCACGAATTGTCTGATACCGTGACGTGTTTTCTACTCAGTAGCCCAAAAATTAGATTTGAGTGCATCAGAATCTCTGACCCGCTTACTATGCCCCCCCCCCCCGCAGGATTAAGGATATCGGATTGTATTTTGTTTCCAGCGTATCTTTCTGTGTCCCACATCCATTACTCTGTCCCTCTGCAGGGGGCTGGCTCTGGACTCCAGGAGCCCCTGCAACTTGGGGAGTTGGATATCACCTCTGATGAATTCATCCTGGATGAAGTGGATAGTAAGTGATGGCATGGGGTGGGCGCAAAGTAGCCCCCTTAATCCTTTAGGAATATATGTCCCCCTCTCAGGCCAACCCCTGCATTTAAAAAATTACATTTACAGTTTAACCTATGACTTGAGAAGATTTAATTTCAAATTTAGGCTCAATAAGAAATGAACAGTAAGAGTAGAATAATTACAGTGAAGTTGCTGCATCACTTTTTGCTCTTTGGGAATATTACTAAAATACAGTAAAAATAAAGCTTGCTTGAACATAAGTGTGCAGACAGCCAGAGTGCCAACTAAGACAGCTAGTGAGTGAGTGATTGACAGGCAGATTCCAACCACATCACAGATTCACCCGGCGAAGATGATTGAGGTCCAAGGCCCGGTCAGAGGTCTTTCAGCTTCTCAGAACACCGCGCATTTCAGAGCTTACAAGTCACATTTTGGAATCTTCCATTTAGTATTTTTGTTCAGCGATTGATTGGACTGTAAGGAACTGAAACAGCAGAAAGTCAAACTGCAGAGCGACCGCCCCTATAGCTGAGGGTGGGGCTGGAGGGAGGGGAGTGGTGTGGGCGGAGGGGGGCGTGGCGCTGGCCCCAGTGGCAACCCTCTGTCCCCAGTTCACATCCAGGCGAATCTGGAGGACGAGCTGGTGAAGGAAGCTCTCAAAACGGTAAGGCTCTCGCTGCTCCCCCGCCACCTTGCCTCAGCCGTCTTTTGTCACCTTGATGTGTCCCTCGTAGCCTGTCTGTGAGTCGGCTCTGGTGTCCTTTTCCTGTGGCTTCTTCCTGACTTGTCATTGCCCCCCACGCCCCCAGGGTGTGGATCTTCGACACTACTCCAAGCAGGTGGAGCTGGAGCTGCAGCAGATTGAGCAGAAGTCGATCCGCGACTGTATCCTCCAGCAGAGGGCAAAGAAAGAGAGCACGGCCGGGGTGGGAGGTGTGATGCAGGTAGCCTCCATGGCCGTTGTGTGACTGGCGTTTGCCACCTTGTGGGTTCTCCTTTCTTCCACCTACCTCCACCCTTTCAACCCCCAAACACTAGGTATGAGAGAAAAAAGGATAGAAAGAAAAGAAAAGAGATCCCTGAATAAAGCTAGTGTCAGAAAGGGCGAGGCGTTAGACTACTTCCTGCTGACCGGGGGCTTTGAGCTCCTTGGTGTACATTTGATCTTTGACGTCAGGCTATCTAATGTCTTGTTTCTTCTTTGCTCATGACTACTTAACATCAACCGACCCCACCTCTGGGGCCTTAGCATTCCAAATGTCACACAATCACAGAAACTATCTGCAGCTGACAAAATAATGTCCGGGCTAGAGCACGAGGCAAACCATAGGCAGCTGCCGTGAAGCCGCCCATGTCCCCACTCCCAGGACTAAATCGAAAACATATTCTTAGACTATTTCTGTGGGGTTTTTTTTTTTTTTTTTCCAAAATATTTCTGTGCTTGTTTTTTTTTTTTTAAGATTTATTTCATGTGCATCTATGTTTTGCCTGTATGTGCGTCTGTGTGATGGTGTTGGATTCCCTGGAGCTGGAGTTACAGACAATTGTGAGCACCATGTAGATGCTGGGAATTGAACCCGGGTCCTCTGGAAGAGCAGCCAGGCTCTTAACTGCTGGGCTGTCTCTCCAGCCCTATTTCTTGTGTTTTTAAAAAGAAAACAAAATTCCAAACTTCTCACTACAGGGTGGCATCTAAGGTCTCTGTTACTCAAGAGCTTGCAGGGAGGCCCTGCAGGTCTAACGAACTCTGTTCACGGTGAAACCCTTGACTTTTGTGGGTCAGACATTCAAGAGAGTGAAAACATAGCATCTCTGCACAATCAGATCACAGCCTGCGATGCTGTCCTGGAGGTCAGTGGCCCTCACTGGGGGCTCAAAACCCGACAGGCCCTCTGCTCCTGCGTTTTCTTTCTTTTTTTTTTTTTTGTTGGTACTTTTTGTGCCCTTGGATAAGTGAAGATCTCCCGCCCTCCTGCGCTGCATGGGTATTCACGCAGAGACGTGGGTAGCACGCTTGTCCGCCAACCCCGTGGCATGCCCACAGTGCTGTCTGCCCTCCCCACAGCGCATGGAGCAGATGCTTGGAGCTTTTCAGAGCGACCTCAGCTCCATCAGCTCTGAGATCCGGACCCTGCAGGAGCAGTCGGGAGCCATGAACATCCGGCTTCGCAACCGACAAGCCGTTCGGGGGAAACTTGGGGAACTTGTAGATGGGCTGGTGGTGCCCTCTGCCCTGGTCACGTGAGTCACTGCTTGGAAGGGTCATAATGTCCAGAGCAGGTGGTTACAACAGAGGCCTCTAGGCTGAGCTTGTCAACTACCATCTAGAAACCAGGTGTGCTGGCTCATGCCTGTAAGTACATGTTTGGGAGGGTGAGACAGGAGGATTGCTGCAAGTAGACCAGCCTGGGCTGTAGGGGAAAAAAAAAACCAAAACACTAAGTACATTATAGAAACTAATGGGTGGGTTAATAACTACTCACCCTACGTTAGCCACCATAGGTAGGACATAGGTTAGCAGTGATCCGAGGTGACGTGGGGAGGTGACGTGGGGAGGTGCGGCTCAGGGGCTGAAAACTTGGGCTGTATCAGAGACCATGGTGGAAGGTAGAACTGACTGGCGAGGTGGGAGGGGTATGGTTTGGGTCTGTTTCAGGGCTGTTGAGTCTCCCTTGCTCCTCACTCCCATCATCCCTTGCTCCTCACTCCCATCATCCCTTGCTCCTCAGAGCAATTCTGGAAGCTCCAGTGACAGAGCCCAGGTTCCTGGAGCAGCTGCAGGAGCTGGATGCCAAGGCAGCCGCCGTCAGAGAGCAGGAGGCGAGAGGCACGGCTGCATGCGCTGACGTCAGGGGTGTGCTCGACCGCCTCCGGGTCAAGGTGCGGAGTGACCGCTTAGCACCAGCTTCCCAAGGACCTCGCAGTGTTTCCCTGTGTGCAGCAGCCCGTCTAGCGCCCCCGAAAGTCTAAAGAGGGCAGAGCCGAGGCCCAGGCGGTGGAGTGCTTGCTTAGCATGCAGGAAGCCCCGGCACTGCCTGTGCTGGCGTGACAGCCCCTGTCTGTGGGGAGAGGGAAGATGAGAAGTTTGGGCCCAGCCTGGGCTGCGCGAGACCCCGCGGCGGGGCTCACTCTGCAGCAAAGGGAGTAAGATCAGAGCAGAGCGGACGCCACAGCCCTGTGTAAGGGAAGGGAAGGCGGGCACACGCATACAGCACTCTGTATCTAAAACAAGAAAAAGAAGCAACCGAAAAAAATAAGGCCAGGCATGGCGGTGCAGATTTTAGCCCCAGTGCGCAGGAGGCGGAGGCAGGCCGACCGCTGTGAGTCCCAGGCCCCCTGTCTACGTAGAGAGTTCCAGGCCAGCCAGGGCTCGCAGATCCTGTGTCAGTAACTAAAGCAGCAAACCAAAGCGCAACTGAAAACCTGTTCTTCCCTTCACATCTGTCGTCTCCCTTCCTCCCTTGCACGCAGTAAGGGCCGCGGCGTCATGGCTGTTCTTCCTCACGTCTAGGCAGTGACGAAGATCCGCGAGTTCATCCTCCAGAAGATCTACTCGTTCCGGAAGCCGATGACCAACTATCAGATCCCGCAGACGGCGCTGCTGAAGTACAGGTGGGCACCCAGCACGGGCTCAGGGTGGCCCGCCAGCTGCTCACCAGGCAGCGTGGGTGTCCAGGTGCCTGACTCGGCCCTGGGCCTTCCAGATTTTTCTATCAGTTCCTGCTGGGCAACGAGCGAGCTACAGCCAAGGAGATCAGGGATGAGTACGTAGAGACGCTGAGCAAGATCTACCTGTCCTACTTCCGTTCCTACGTGGGGCGGCTCATGAAGGTGCAGGTGAGCTGGGCGCGGAGCGCGGGCCGCGCGGAGCCCCTGCCTGCTGACAGTGGGGGCCAGGGTTCAGCGCTCTGTTCTTTTTCTCCAGTACGAGGAAGTTGCTGAGAAAGATGATCTAATGGGTGTGGAAGACACAGCAAAGAAAGATATCCTGGAGAGAGAGCCTTGCGCCAGGCTAGTGGCGGGGGCGTCTGCTTCCGGCCCGCAGGGCTGTGTTTCTTACTGTTTCTGTGGTGCAGCGCCTTTGAGCATGTAAAAGCGGGAGCATCCTCTCAAGAGGCGCACAGCCTTCTGGCTGGTTCTCACATGGATTTCAGAGGCTTTGTAAGAGCTTGACACCCGTTACAGGTGTGGGGTGAAGCGAGGCTGTGCTCTGGACGGGGGTGCCTGTTTAGGGGTGAAGCGAGGCTGTGCTCTGGACGGGGGGTGCCTGTTTAGGGGTGAAGCGAGGCTGTGCTCTGGACGGGGGTGCCTTGTTTAGGGGTGAAGGGAGGCTGTGCTCTGGACGGGGGTGCCTGTTTAGGGGTGAAGCGAGGCTGTGCTCTGGACGGGGGTGCCTGTTTAGGGGTGAAGCGAGGCTGTGCTCTGGACGGGGGTGCCTGTTTAGCGTCCTGCGATCCTCAGGTTGTGGCTGCCTGGGTCTGGGTGGTCAGCTCCATTGTTTTCCCTGACTCCAATGCTGTGCACGATTCTTCTCGAAGCCGTCCCTCCGAAGCAGGAACACCGTCTTCACCCTGGGCGCCCGTGGTGCTGTCATCTCCCCCTCTGAACTTGAAGCCCCCATCCTGGTGCCCCACACCGCCCAGCGTGGAGAGCAGAGGGTATGACGAGGCTACCCCTCTGTGGCCAGGGATCAATCCTCTAAGGTGTCAGCGTGGACTTTGGGGATCCCTCAGCCTGCTGAGATGTGGGAGGGCTGGGAGCCATGGACTTAGAGGCACGCAGAGGGGGACTGGCTATGGAGACTGTCCTGAGGCGGCAGTTGAAGTGGATGTGGGCGGCGGCGGCGGCAGCCGGTGGGGAGGGCTTGTGTCCTCTGTCCCCCTCCTCAGTGCCCGTTCAGGGTGTCCCTCCCTACCTGGAGGTTGGGTGTGGGGTCTTGTGAGCTCTCATTGCCCAGATGTGCTGAGTCTCCATGAGCATGGGTCAGTGCTGGATGCCATCCCTCTGTCCCTGTCCCTGCAGTACCCGTTTGAAGCTCTCTTCCGCAGCCAGCACTATGCCCTCCTCGACAATTCCTGCCGAGAATATCTTTTCATCTGTGAATTTTTTGTCGTGTCTGGCCCAGCTGCACATGACCTGTTCCATGCTGTCATGGGCCGCACACTCACCATGATGCTGGTAAGCTTTGGAAGTCCGCTTTTCCCCGTGTCCTCAGACTCAGCAGCAGCCGGTGGGCTCCCAAGTGACGGTACCAAAAGCGTCTAAGTCTGTAACTCGCAGCATGGCCCCTAGGACACGCTCAGACCGTGGCCCTGGGCTTCCTCTGCTTTCCCAAGAGCAGACAGCAACTCCTGGGACACGAGTGTCCTCTAACCCTGCCCCTTGACGCCCTCCCAGGCGCCGTCCGCTTCTGTGAGGAGCTTACATAGTGTGGCTCGTGAGGCGGCCAGGGCCCGCTCCAGGTGCCTGTGCACAGGGAAGGAGGTGGTCTCCCTGGCCAGTGCCTTGTCCCCAAAGAAATGTACATCTATGTGCCCACAGGTGCTCGAATGACAAACTGACATTCAGTTGTCTGCTTGTCACTGTGCCACAGAAACACCTGGAGTCCTACCTGGCCGACTGCTACGACGCCATTGCTGTCTTTCTGTGTATCCACATCGTTCTCCGCTTCCGCAACGTCACAGCAAAGAGGGATGTCCCTGCTCTGGACAGGTCACTGCGCTCTTCCTCGCCCGATAGCCTTTACCCTCCATTTGTGTGTCCCAGGGGTGCCATGCACACCCGCTCACCACTCCCCTGACAGTGCGTGCTCCTGGGCAGCTGAGCTCTGACGCTGATTAACCTGCAGGTACTGGGAGCAGGTGCTTGCCTTGCTGTGGCCTCGCTTTGAGCTGATCCTGGAGATGAACGTCCAGAGTGTCCGCAGCACTGACCCCCAGCGCCTCGGGGGACTGGACACTCGGCCCCACTATGTGAGGACGGGTGAGGGTACAAGGGGGTCTTGTGGTCACACTCAGTGGAGGGTCAGACGCTGCTGAAGTGGCACAGGGGACAGCAGTTGCAGAGGCAGCTCTGAGGGGGCTGTGTCCGCCAGGCAGGCTGCTGTGACCTGTGACCTTCCCTCCTTGCTCCTAGATCACACGCCGCTATGCCGAGTTCTCCTCTGCGCTCGTCAGCATCAACCAGACCATCCCCAATGAGCGCACGCTGCAGCTGCTGGGCCAGCTCCAGGTGGGCTAGCGGGACAGCCTTCCCAGCATGGGGGCTGTGATCTAGCTGGGCCAGCTCCAGGTGGGCGGTGGGCGAGCGGGCCAGCATGGGGGCTGTCGCCTAGGTTCTCACTTGCTGCCTCTGCTGGCCGTTGCAGGTGGAGGTGGAGAACTTTGTGCTGCGCGTGGCTGCGGAGTTCTCCAGGAAGGAGCAGCTGGTGTTTCTGATCAACAACTATGACATGATGCTGGGTGTGCTGATGGTAACGCGGCTGCTCCCACGGCTCCGCCCCGGTCCTGCAGCGTCCGCAGCCTGGGGCGAAGGGGTGCTGGCGTGAAGGCTGTTGCCACTTCCTTACTCCCCGTCTTCCTTAGGAGCGGGCTGCTGACGACAGCAAAGAGGTGGAGAGTTTCCAGCAGCTGCTCAGTGCTCGGACACAGGTAGGGCCTGGTGTGGCAGGAGGACAGTGCTGTTGGAGTGAACTCAGTGCAGGGCCATCATCACAGCCCACTGCTGTGTATGTGTGTGTGTGTGTGTAAGCTTGCACAGGCACATGTTGTGAAGCTCATGGAGGTCAGAGGTCACCACGTCTAGGAATGGGGTCCTTTCTCACATCTACCTTGTGTTCTGGAGACCAGTGACAAACACTGCTTCCCCATGAGCCAGCTCATCAGCTCCTGGTTCTGGAGGAAGTCCTTGGGGTGGGGGATGCCCTGCACCCTGTGAGATCACCACCAAGTGCAAGGCTCACAGAGGCTGGCAGCTCTGTGAGGTGTCACTGCCACAGAGTCACATTGCCACATTGTTGGCACAGTCCAAGTGGGGGTCCTTTGTCCCCAGGACTCCTGACTGTTCGGCTTACACTTCTCTCTAGGAATTCATTGAAGAGTTGCTGTCTCCCCCCTTCGGGGGTCTGGTGGCATTTGTGAAGGAGGCTGAGGTTTTGATTGAGCGTGGACAGGCTGAGCGACTTCGGGGGGAAGAAGGTATGAGGATGCTGTCATGGGGCTGCGGGAAGGCGAGTTAAAAGGGCAGTGAGCGTGTGTGGCTGACGGGGAGGTGGCAGCAGGCAGGACATGGCTGGCAGATACCAGCAAAGCCAGGCTTGGTGGTGGTGAGCATGGCTGTGCCCTGGGCAGGCCTCGCTGGGTGACTGCGCAGTCACCAGACCTGCTTGCAGCCTGACACTCCTTTCCTGGGGCACTCAGCCCGAGTCACCCAGCTGATCCGAGGCTTTGGCAGTTCCTGGAAGGCATCAGTGGAGTCCCTGAGTCAGGATGTCATGCGTAGCTTCACCAACTTCCGGAACGGAACCAGCATCATCCAGGTGACCCCGGTTCTGGTCCTAGCCGCTGGCCCGCTGTTTCCTTCTCTTTGCTCTGGGCTCTGTGTCACACGACTGCCCTGCGGGTCAGCTGTGCCTGAGACTGCTGAAGGCCTCCGGTCCTGTCAGGCTGATCCCACTGTCCTCCCTGCAGGGGGCGCTGACCCAGCTCATCCAGCTCTACCATCGCTTCCACCGCGTGCTGTCGCAGCCGCAGCTCCGGGCGCTCCCCGCCAGGGCGGAGCTCATCAACATCCATCACCTCATGGTGGAGCTCAAGAAACACAAGCCTAACTTCTGATTGGTCCGCCGGGACGTCACCTGGGACCCCTTTCCTGTTCTTGTCTCAGGCTTCCCCACACCTCCCAGCCTCCATCACCAGGACCAGGCCTCCGCCTCAACAGAGTGTGCCCAGGGCTGTTCTCTCTGGGGCGACCCTCATGTCCCCAGTCCTGTCACCTGCTCCCACCACCTCAGTCTTTGCCTCTCAGCTCTTAGATCCGAGCAGTGCGGGGCGCAGCCTCTCCTGTGGCTTGCTGCTCGCGGCCTCCACTGGAACCCTGACCGTCGCCTGCTGCTCTGTAGGTGGTAATAAGGGCTGTGCTGGGGCCTTCAGGTGCTCCAGCGTTCCTTTACTGTAGTCTCTCCAGGCCCCACCCTGGTGGACATCAGGAGCTGGGTAGTAACCTCTGGCCTGTGGCTGCTTCTGGCTGTTCAGTGTAGCTCTCCAGAAGGGTGCACATGCCTCACACCTGGGAACGTGGACAGCTTTGGGCGACCATGGGAAAAGTGCACACTGACTCTGAGGCTGGCTGTCTCAGCCCTCAAGTGGCTGTCACAGCTCCTTCGAGGGTGAAGAGCCTGCAGGACCTACACCCATAATCGGGGGACTGTGGACATTTACGTTTGACGCAGACCCTTCCTGCCACCCTCCCTGTGTGCTGAGCTTGAAGGCTCTAGAGCAGTGAGCGGTCCTCGGCCTTCCGGATGCTGCGGTGTTGTGACCCCTTAATACAGCGCCTCATGTCATGGCCCCAACCATAAAGTTCTGTTGTATGTTGATTGCTACTTCCTAACTGTTGTGAGCTGTAATGTGTACCTGTGTTTTCTGATGGTCTTAGGCAGCCCCTGGGAACGAGGTTGAGACCCCCAGAGTGGTCATGACCTACAGGTTCTAAATCAAAGGAACGTTCTTGACTAAGGGTTTTGCTTGTTTGTTTGTTTTCCCTTCAAATCAGGGTTTCTCTGTGTAGCCCTGACTGTCCTGGAACTTGCTCTGTAGACCAGGCTGGCCTTGAATTCAGAGATCTGCCTGCCTCTGCTGGGATTAAAGGTGTGCGCCACCACGCCCAGCAGCCTTGGCCAAGTCTTAAAGCTGGGCTGCTTGGGTTACAGAGTACGCTCAAGGCCAGCCTGGACCATGCCTTAAACTAACAGCTCAGCATCAGGAAGCTTGCGAGGTGGATAGTGGTCGCTAGGTGCCTTCTACAGTGTGGGGATGGGTTTCAGGTGAAAGGTGCTGTCCAGGAGAAAAGGTAATTTAAGTTATTTCCTCCGGCCCATTCACTTCCCAGGCCCTTGGCCAGTGTGGTCTTTGAGCCCGTGCACCCAAGGGAAGGGAAGGCAGGCAGATTCTAAAGTCCTGTCCTTGTGAGCCCTGCCCTGTCTCCTCCATACCCCCTTCCTTCCCTTGCCCCAGAGTTTCAGCTTTCCCTGTCTCGCTCTGGCTCCCAGCTTCCCTAAGGTTTACCCAGCGTTGTACTAGGCTGGGGTTGGGAGCGCGGCGCACAAGCTCACCCCAGTCCACGGCCCTTTCTCGCCTGTTACCCCTTCCCACCTGCTCCACCACCCCCTCCCAGGTGTCAGCCTTGGGGACGCCCAGTGGTCTGGCTCCACCTGGCTGTTCTGGACCTAGCTGTGTGGACCATGAACTCAGAGATCCCCTCACCTCTGCTTCCTGAGGGCTCGGATTAAAGGCGTTCCCAAAGAAACTGGGGACCCTTTCCTTGGGTGGGTTATATCCAACCCAGCTAGTGGGGCTGGGGTGTAGTTCGGTAAGGATTCACTCGACACGCAGAGAGCCCTGGGTTAAATCCTGGGCAACATCAGCAAAAGATAAAGAAACTAAGGATCCCATGTGGGGGCCTGTACAGGAGATATCCGGCTCTCCAGTGTGACCCGGACAGCTTCAGATGCCCGGGAGCCTGGCCAGCAGTTCAGGACTCTGCAGCCTGCAGTCTGGCGGAGTTTAACTTCGCCCAGTCCGGCCCCAGCACCCCCGGAAGCTGCGATGCTGCGCGTGACCGCCAGGGGGCAGCAGGACACAGGAGTGGTCGGGGTCACCGCTCACCTGAGCCGTCCTGCCCCTTGGATGCTGGGAAAGGCAGGGAGGTGCCGCCCCTGCCCTCTTCCTACCGGAGCAGCGAGGGAATTTTCCCCTCAGACCCAAATCCTGTTGCGGTTTGCCCGGGTCCTTGTGATCTTCCGGCTGAAACTCAGCCTCTGAGTAAGATTACAACTCAAGCTGAGGTGAAGCTTTCCCCTCCTCCCACCAATGTGTCCACCTCCCAGCCCTAGGGTCCTGCAGGAGGACTGGGAGGTGTCCCCACCTGCTGTAACGACCGGCGGTACTGGTCGGGGATCTCTCTAGAGAAGTCTTATTTCCCTCCATTTCTTTTTCTTTTAATAATTTTATGTGTATGGGTGATTTGCCGCGTGTGTGTCTGCACCGCGGGCATGGAGTGCCCCAGGAGACCAGAAGAGGGCTCCCTACGCCTCACCCTCCAGACTGCGGCTGCATGTCGGTGCAAGCTGGGAACTGAACCCAGGTCCTCTGGGGCAGCAGTAAGCACCACAGTTTTACTTGGAAATGACACCAGCCTGGTTTTTATGCCTTAGTTTTCTGTGATTTTTTTTTCTCGGCAGCACAGGGCCTCCCCCAGGACTGAGCCACCAAAGCACCCTACAGAGAGGGTTTTCTAGGCTTCGACCTTTCCCAAACCTACTTTATTTGGGGTTCTTTAAGGCTTATACCTCCCTTCCAACCCATCTACCCTCGCTAGGAGAGAAAGGAGGTTTGTGGGAACAGGAGAAGTAGACCTTTTTAATACTCAGTTCCTGGGAGCGATTCCCCTGGCGTAGTGGGCAGGATTTCAGCAGACCAGCAATTCCACCAGAGTTGCTGCTGGAACCCGGAGCAGCAGCCAGAGCCGGAGCCCCAAAGCTTTCTCTGGAGCAGTTCTCTCTAGGAGCGTCTCTAAGTGAAGCAATGAACAGCCAAACAATACCAAGATCCAAAAAGCCCTGCCTCCTGCTTTGGGTTCATATATATATATATATATATATATCTCCTCTCAAGTCTGACTAAGATGTGTTTCAGCTGGCAAAAACCAAGCCCTGCCCCCCCATGAGGTGGTTCGTCTTCTAGTGGATAAACATCACCTGATCTCTCACAAGTCTGTTCCCCATCCCACACTTGGGATCAAAGCAAAAACATGTTTATATCCACTATATACCCCCCTTCCTATTAAAAATAAGCTAGATACAATAAAAATAATTATCCAGGAAAAGTTACATTTACAAGGACCAGTCTGTTTATAGTTGACAATCTTGGAGAAGTTATTCCACTGTCAGTCCTGTCCTAGTGAGTCCTGTCCTAGTGTCCAAAGTTTTCCTAAATCACTTTAACTTACATTTATCAACCTCTAAACATGTTTTTAGCTCTTAAACTAATGCTTATAGCAATACTATGGCTATCTAGTCTTCAACCCCATCAGAGACTTAAGAAGGAAATATCTAATATGAAGGAAGTGCAGGCAAGCAGCTTCCAAAAATATAGACAGGACAGAAACAGTTTGACTGCTTTTCTCTATCGTTGGGGCATCCAGTCTTCAGCCTGACAGCCCACAATATCTGACAGATACTCCGTGAAGCAGGAATTTTGAAGGACTGGCCCACGTAGTCTCTGCAAAGCTGGACAGCCACTTTCCCAGTGTCATGCTCGATCACAGTTTGGACAGTCAGTCTGCTATGGGCAGTAGAGATGAGAACAGTTCCTCTGTGCGGTGGCTGCTCTGCCACGCTTGTTTCTTTGATGCCATCATCTTCCTTGAAGTAGGTGGAGGTGCTGCCAGGAGCAGACGTGTCTCCGTCAGAAAAGCCCTTTACTGCTAAATGCCATATTCTGTAGATCTCTGAAGGGTTTGAAGACCATCTCTTTACTATAGTGCATAATCATATCTACCTATCTATGTAGCTATCTATCGATAGACTTGGCTATCTCGTTATATCTAAATAGACAAACACCACTTATTTCTAGCTATATACTATCTGCTTAACCTTGAAAACATATACAAGAACCTAAATAAAGCTTCTTCTGTAATTACCTAAACTAGTATTTAACAAGACTACAAGGAAGATTTACAGGTGACTAACTACTAACTTCTATCTCCAACTGTCCTGAACAGTTTGTAATAATTAGCTTTTATAAGACTAGAACTTTACATCACATTTTAAAATAAGTTGCATATGTACAATACATTAAGCAAACATTGTGCAAAATCTATCAATATATAACATGTATAAAACATAAAGCAAAAGTTAAACAAAATAATCTCACATTTCAATCTACAGTACCAATGTAAATTTCTTTTTTTTGTTGTTGTTTTTGAGACAGGGTTTCTCTGTGTAGCCTTGGCTGTCCTGGACTCACTTGTAGACCAGGCGGGCCTCTAACTCACAAAGATCCACCTGCCTCAAAAAATTTTTTTAAAAGATTTATTTATTTATTACGTATACAGTGTTCTGCCTGCATGTACACCGGCAGGCCAGAAGAGGGCATCAGATCACATTACAGATGGTTGTGAGCCGCCATGTGGTTGCTGGGAACTGAACTCAGGACCTCTGGAAGAGCAGTCAGTGCTCTTAACCTCTGAGCCATCTCTCCAGCTCCAGTGTAAAATGTTTAAGGCTAATAGATTCAATAATCTACTTTTTATTCTATAGTTCTATATCCTCCCTTTTTATCATCCCCTTTTCCCTAACATTTAATAGGATGAAAAGATAAGAGAAAAAGAAGGATGGGGGGGGGGGTGGGGGAGGGGATGTCATGTTCTCAAAATTACTACTTGCTGGCGGGGTGGGGTGGGGTGAAAACATCTCTTGGGCACCCTTAGAAGAATAAGCTATTGGCCAAGTGCTGGGAAAGCTAGCTGTATCTGTTTCTGTCCAGTCTTTTTGGGATTGATCTTTTGGGCTAGCCCTTTTAAAGTTGATCTGCATGCAAATTCCTGAGGAAACAGTAGCTGAGGCAGTCTGCAAGGCTGAATCACCTGGGCTACCTGCTTTGTCTTCATTATTATGTTTTTTTTTCTCTGAAAATAAGTATTAGTATAGGTACATTTGTACCTAAGTTACATAGATACATAAATATATATATGGAATATGCAAGGTGCACAAATCATCTAAAGATAAATTTCTGCCCTGTTTTTGAGCAGGTGTAAGGCCTTGACTTTACATGTCTGTTTGAGCTGTAATATCCATGCTGTAGGAAAGGATGTCGTGTCATGAGGACCAGGTAGCCCATAATATTCCCTTGCTATGCGAAGTCATTCATGTTTCCGGTAGTAGGAGGTCATCCCTGGTCAGATCTAATCTTTACAAGTTTTGTGGTAACCATAGTTTTTCACTCCCTGTAGATACATAAACACACCCACCTCCCCATCTCAACTATTGCAGGTTTCCGTTCCATTGTCAACAGAAATTTATAGTATATTGGTTGTCCTAGTTCCTCAGTTTTTTCTGTAACCTGATGTCTCTTTCTTAGTGTTTTTCACCAACACTAAGAAAATTTAAAGTCAACAAAGCATTAGTTAATCTGTCCCTGGGGCTCTTTGCACTTCCTTTTTGTTTAATAAGCATCTCTTTTAAGGTACAATTAGTTCTTTCTACAACTGCTTCTCCTGTAGGATTGTGTGGTACACCAGTAATGTGCTTTCTATTATAATATGCAAAAAATGTCTTCATTATTGGACACATATGTGGGAGCACTGTCAGCCTCAGCCATGCAGGGATCCCAAAACTGACATGTTCAGTGGGTGTGTAATTACACAATCAGCCTTTTTAGAACTGAAAGCCAGATGCCCATTGGAACCCTGAGTGTGCATCAATGGTAATGATGTACGTACCTTTGGCTTCCAAATTCTGCAAAATGAAACACAACCCTCTTCCAGATGGTGCCCCTAGGGTTACTTCTGGCAGGCAACGGAGTTTGGTCAGAGAAGCATCTACCATTTCACCTCCAATTTCATCATTGTCTGTCTCCGTGATTGCAGGAATATTAATTTGAGTACCCCACTGTCGTAAAAGACTCCTTTCCCATAAATTTATGGAGATGTTGGCCACATAGGGTCTCAGTTTCCCTGTTTGCCCTTCTGGTCCCACACACTTGATCCACTGCACACTTTGTCTTATTTGAGATAATTTACCAATTCCTATAAATTGTGTATTAACCTTCTGAAGTGGCCAATCTGGATTCCAGTACTTTTAAAAAAAATTTTTTTAAAAGATTTATTTTTTTAATTTTGTGTATGGGAGCTTTATCTGCATGTACACCTGCAGGCCAGAGGAGGGCATCAGATCACAGTATAGACGGTTGTGAGCCATTTCAACGCCATTCATTTGTACCATTAGTTTAGGTCTCTGATCATATACCATTGTTTGCTAGAACACACGTTCCGAACACACTCACAGACCTTCCAAGACCACCTGGTTCTCTTAGATTAGGTCCTTGGCTCAGTTGGCTATGTTGCCAAAGTTGTTTGTTCGTTTTCAGTTTTTGGTTTTTCTGTGCAGCCTTGGCTGTCATGTTGGTTTTTAGACCAGGTTGGCCTCAAACTCACAGCAATCCCCCTACCTCTGCCTCCCTGAGTGCTGGGATTACAGATGTGCACCACCACGCCTGGCCAAAGTGCGTTGTCTACTCATGTCAAGTTTTAAATTTGTAGTTTCTAATTTCAGCTTTATTATTAGCTCCCCCTTTTAAAAAAATATTTATTTATTATGTATACAGCATTCTGCCTGCATGTAGGCCTGTACTCCAGAAGAGGGCACCAGGTCTCATTACAGATGGCTGTGAGCCACCATGTGGTTGCTGGGAATTGAACTCAGGACCTCTGGAAGAGCAGCCAGTGCTCCTAACCTCTGAGCCATCTCTCCAGCCGTAGTACAAGCCTTTGAAATGACAGTCAACCCTTGTCTGCTGAGTGGTTTTCAAACACTGGGCATGTGGCTCAGTGACCGGAGTGCCCACCATGTACACCACAGGCCCTACGTTTGACTTCTCAACATCTCAAAACTAGCGTGGTGGCACCCAGGCTGGGCTGGGGAGGTAACTCAGTAGGTAGAGGTGCTTGCCACCAAGCCTGATGACCGGAGTTCAGTCCCCAGAGCCCACATGGAAAGAAAGAGCTGGCTCCCCAAAGTTGTCTTCTGACCCTGCCCCCACACACACCATGGGGTGCCCTCATACACCGTGCATCTACAGTAACGGTGTAAGCACATAATGAATATGTAAACTAGTTTACGTTTTTCCTTGACTATCAATGCATTGTTTGACCTTAGTCTTCCTTATGTGGCTCATCACATCGTCGTCGTCTGGGTTTTGGACACAGGCAGATTCACCCCCTGAAAGTCTGGAGGTAAACTAGACACAACATAGGCACACATGTTTCTGTGTTCTTAAACATGAAATAACCATGCTTTACGTTTTATTTGTTTGTTTGTTTCTGAGACAGGGTTTCTCTGTCTCTGTGTAGCCTTGGCTGTCCTGAACTCACTTTGTAGACCAGGCTGGCCTCTAACTCACAGAGATCCTCCTGCCTCTGCCTCCCGAGTGCTGGGATTGAAGGCCTGTGCCACCATTCCTTGCAAACATTTTTATTGCAGTGGCTTACTAATTGTGTGAGGGGATATGCGTGCCATGGTGTCTGTGTGCATCTTACAGGAATCCGTGTGACTCCATGCGTCAAAGTCAGGCCCTCAAGCTCCGTGGCAAGGGCCTTCACCCCTGAGCCATCTTGATGCTCCCTGGATACCAGCGGGCTTGACCTGCCCTTTGGAAGGTTCCTTCATTCCTGGACTTGGCACATAAAGAGCTGGCCACCCTGACATCAGACACAGCGTTTACTGGCTTGATAGGTAACAGCCTTGCCTTGGGCGGCTCTGGAGAACCAAGCCTCCCTACCAGGTCCCACCTGTAGCCCTGTCAGCCAGCTGCTGCCTGGAGGAGCCATATTTTCCCTGAGAGCTTGGGTGTCACTGTCGATATTAGTTACCGTGGGTGTTTGAATGAGGTGGCCGCCTCCCATATTCTTGGTCATTTGAATACTTGGTTCCCAGTTGGTGCTGTTTTAGGAGGCTTAGGTGTGGCTTTGCTGGAGAAAGTGGGTCATGGTGGCCCATGATTGGACATTTTAGCTCTCTGATGACCCTGCTGCCATGCCTGGTGTTTGCTTTCGTGACGATGATGGCCTCTTAACTGTCTGGAACCCTAAGCCCCAAATAAACCTCCTATAAGTTGCCTTGGACATGGTGTTTTATCATAGCAACAAAGAGTAGCCAGTTCAGCTCTTTCCTCATCACTGTCTTAACCCCCGACAAGAGGTGTTGGCTTTTCTGATCCAGTGAGAAGGTGTCCAGGAAACCACAACTCTGAGGCCCGGGAAGGAACCCCAGCTCTGAGGTGAGGCAGTGTCCCAAGGGAAGGGGTCCTGGGAGCCCAGGAACCTCACAGCTGAGGGAGGCCTCGGGAGGATTGCCCAACCCTGAGGAGCTTAGGAGCCTGGGCCCCTTTCCTTTTCCAGCCCTTGAAGCTCCCAAGGGAAGGTTTCCCCAACCCTAGCTGAGCTGAGGAGCTTAGGAGCCTGAGCTCCACTCCTTCCTCTTCTTCTCCATTGCTTCTTCCAATGAGTCACACGAAGCAGCAATTCTCTTAAAAGAGACTTATTGGAGGGGCGAATCCATGAGGGGCTGACTCTGCTCCCAGGTGAAGACAGTAGAGAACTGGGCAGACACAGCCTTTATATAGGATTTACTAGAGGGCAAAGCTTTCTAGGGCAGAGATTTCCAGAGTGAAGGTTGGTGGGATTTCAAGTCCTGAGCTTTATTGTAACACAGTGTGTGTGTGTGTGTGTGTGTGTGTGTGTGTGTGTGTGTGTGTGTGTGTGTGTGTTGGGGATGGAGGTTACTATGGGATGATCCTAGTGCCTTAAGCCCACCAGCTAAGCATTTTACCACTGAGCTATAGCCCTATTGATTTCATAATGTTTTTAACTTAATTTTTTGTTGTTGTTGTTGTTTTATATCTGTGTTTTGCCAGCCTGCACAGAGGCCAGAAGAGGGCGCTGGATCCCTCAGAACTGGAGGCATGGGCGGCTGTGAGCCTCCTCCTGGGTCCTCTGTGAGAGCAGCAAGTGCTCTTAACTGTGGAGTTTTCTCTCCAGGATTTTTTTCCCCCTAATTTTCACTTGGAGATGAAGTCTCACTGAAGTGCACAGACTGTCCTTGGCTTCACTCTGTAGCTCAGACTGGTTTAAACTTGTCATCCTCCTGCCTCAGCTCCTGCCTCTGCTCCCTGGGCTCCAGGCCACAGGAGCTTGAGGCTGTCTCTACCCCCCTCACACCCTAGAGGATCAGAAACTGAACAGCCTCCATATTTCATAGCAGCCATCACAGAAACAGGATGGCATCCAGCCTGTTCCCACCCAGTGTCCTTCAACAGCAAACACAGGGCTGGAGCCGGCCTGCTCTCCCACCCACGGCCTCCCCAACACGGTCTCTGTACCTTCTGCCCCACCATAGCCTGGCCTCCTTCTCCCTAACCTGCCCTCCTGCCCTCTAGTGAGCTCAGCCCCTCACAGCCCTCACTGGCCTTGGATCCTCCTCTTCCCTGCCTGCCTTCCATGGAAGTGTGTCCTCTCTGGGATACCTCCTCCTCCTCCTCTTCCCCCTCCTCTTCCCCCTCCTCTTCCCCCTCTCCTTCCCTCCCCTCCTCCTCCCTCTCCTCCCCTCCTCCCCCTCCTCCTCAGCCTCTGAAGTGAGAGGTGTTTGTTTGCTTCCAGGCGAGAGTCCTTCCCATGCTTCTATCCTTGTTGGACATGAGGGAAAAGGACAGAAAATCACATCCTGCTGTTGTCACTTAGGGACACCAAAGGAGAAGAGACAGGCACCACACACAGGAACAAGCACAGGCCTAGTCCTCCATACAAACTGAAAAGACAAAAAAATAAATGCAGAAGAGTAAAGAGCCACAGGCAGGATGGAGCCCAGGCTGGCCATCACAGCAGCCCTGGGGCTCACAATCCTGGGGACAGGACAAGGCTCTGGCCACCCCTGTGTCCCTGTGATCACAGATCTCAGCATGTGGTTCACAGTGATGAAGAGAACAGAGCCAGAACATGACAGAGCTGAGGAGTGACCCTGTCAAAGATGACAATGGACTGACTCCACCTGGGCACAGCCTGCTCACACTCAGCTCCACCTGGACACAGCCTGCTCACACTCAGCTCCACCTGGACACAGCCTGCTCATACTCAGCTCCACCTGGACACAGCCTGTTCACACTCAGTTCCACCTGGACACAGCCTGTACACACTCGGTCCATCTAGGCACAGCCCTGTTCACACTCAGCTTCACTTGGGCACAGCTCTGCTCACACTCAGTTCCACCTGGACACAGGCCTGTTCACACTCAGCTCCACCTGGACACAGCCTGCTCACACTCAGTTCCACCTGGACACAGCCTGTTCACACTCGGTCCATCTAGGCACAGCCCTGTTCACACTCAGCTCCACTTGGGCACAGCTCTGCTCACACTCAGTTCCACCTGGACACAGCCTGTTCACACTCGGTCCATCTAGGCACAGCCTGCTCACACTCAGTTCCACCTGGACACAGGCCTGTTCACACTCAGTTCCACCTGGACACAGCCCTGCTCACACTCAGCTCCCACAGCCTCATTCTGTCCCACCAGATACACACAGCATAATGACACAGTTCTGGAAGGTTCTCCATTGGGCATTCATTTCCTCCACAAAACTGTGGGAATTCTCAATCTTTTAATTTACCCACCCATCAACCCCTCAGGTCAAGGGCATGAACAATCAAGCCCACATTCAGCTTCTTAGTCTCAGTGGGGACATGAGGAGCTGCAGCTCAGGGCAGCAGGGAGCTGACAGGATGGGGATGTCCCCTCCTGCCTGCTGGACCAGGAAGGTTGGCTGTGGAAGGGAGCACAGGCAGTGCAGGGACAGGGTCCTGGTGTGCAGGGCTGGGCTCCCCACTTCCTCACATGGAGCCCATAGGATCACAGGGAGCATCAGACACCGTTGCTAAGGAGAACTGAGGGCTCTGGACGTCCCAGGAGGGACCTGAACACATGGCCTGTCCCTCAGTCCACTCCGGGCAGCTGTCTTCATGCTAGAGGAGGAGAGTCAGGAACAACCACTGTGAGGACAGCATCCCAACAGCCCCCCCCCCCCCCCCCCGCTCACTCCAGGGACATTCTGGGAGTCCCTGAGTCCCACTCATCTCCACTTTGCCCTGAAGGAGAGAAACCTGTTCTTTAGGATCCCAAGTGTGGGATTGAATGGTTTAGTAAGAGAACAGGTGATGTTAATTCACGAGCAGGGCAACCACCTCGTGCAGGAGCTTAATTGCTACCAGATGAAAAAGATCCCGTGACCAGACTCTGGGAGGAGAGATATAAATGAGCCCAGAACTGGCGGCCGGGCAGATAGATTTGGCTGTTCATTGCTGCCCTTCAAGACGCTCCTAGAGAAAACCGCTTGAGGGAAGGCTTCAGAGCTCCAGCTCCTGCTGAGGCTCTGGGGTCTGGTTACCCCCGGTTCCAGTGGAAGAAATCCTGCAGCTCCCGACCAACCGGAGAATCGTTCCTTGGGACTGATATCCTTAAGGTTTTGTTGTTGTGCCAATTAATCCTCATTTCCTGCAGTTTTGGTTAATCTGGTTATAATTGACGTAGGCTCGGTCAATAAGTTGTTAATAAAATATTTTGGTTAAGAAAATTGAGTCTACATTGCCCCTCTCCAAATCAGGCCCCAGAGTGTCACCTTTACAATCTGGGAGAGACACATTCCTAGGATTTAAAAAAAAATTTTTTTTTTCATTGCAAGGTATAAACAGGGCCACAGAAGATTTTTCTGGAGGGGCTATCATGGGCTGGCTGAGCTCCCCACCATCTCCAGCTCACCCCAAGAGCCTCAGGGACAATCCTGCCCCCCACACTTAGCGGGAGCATCGTTCCTTCCTTTTGCACATGTGAGAAGAAAAGCTGTGAGAGTCCAGGGAAGACCCCAACCCTAGGAAGTTTCCAGAACTGACAGCAGCCCTAGTTAGAGACAGGAGCCATGAGGGTGTGCATGTGTTCCCCATTAATGAGGCAGAGCACACTTCTAAAAGGAGCTGAGAGAAAACCCAGGCCCTGCCCTCTCCTACCCCTGTTTTTCCTCCTCTTCCTCACAACAGCCACAACAGCCACAATGATGGTCACAGCTCCAAGGACAACCAAAACAGCAATGGTTGCCATGATGGGGACCTTGGACTCAGGAGGCTCTGGGAAGGGAAGGGAAAGCAAAGAAAGGTGAGGGTCATGACCCCAGCTCTCAGCCTGACCTGCTCATGGCCTGCAGAAGGCTCCAGCTTTTTCTGAGCCCAGCTCTGCACCCACACCCTCCTTACCCCATCTCAGGGTGAGGGGCTCAGACAGTCCCTCATGCACCACGTGGCACGTGTAATCCTGCTCCTTCCCAGAAGGCACCACCACAGCTGCCCACTTCTGGAAGGTTCCATCTCCTCCAGGCCTGGTGTCCACAAGCTCCATGTCCTGGATCAGTTCCTCCCCATTCAGCTGCCAGGTCAGGGTGATGTCAGCAGGGTAGAAGCCCAGGGCCCAGCACCTCAGGATGACATCACCTTTAGATCCAGGGTGATGGGTCACCTGTGCCTTTGGGGGGTCTGTTGAGAGTTATAAATTTCCACTATTAAGAAGATAAATTGAAATATGCAAAGACAACGTTAAATCAATAACTATACTGAACTATGTGTGTTTGAACACTTTGACTCTCATCACCTGTGACCTGAAGGGGAGCTGGTCCTCTCAGCACAGAACTGCACATTTTCCCCTCTCTCTCTCTCTCTCTCTCTCTCTCTCTCTCTCTCTCTCTCTCTCTCTCTCTCTCGTGTGTGTGTGTGTGTGTGTGTGTGTGTGTGTAGTGGTTGGGGGGACGGGAGGCAGGGGGTTCAGAAGTTAAGAGGTTAAGAGAGAATCTACAAGAACCAGCAGGTTGACATGGTTTGTTGTTGCTCTTTGTTGTTTTTTGAAATGTTCTGTGTCTTAAGGTAGGTAATAGAAGAGTGGAAAAAGGAATAGAAAATAATTAGCTTAATATGTTAAGATGTTTAAAACCATATAAAAACAAGAAATTAGGAGTAGAGGCTACTTGAAGGATGTCCCCAATTACTGCTGCCACCATTGAGGCACAACCAGTGCATCCATCTTTTTTTTTTTTTTTTTTTTTTTGAGACAGGGTTTCTCTGTTATCTTGGCTGTCCTGGACTCACTTTGTAGACCAGGCTGGCCTCGAACTCACAGCGTTCTGCCTGCCTCTGTTTTCCCAGTGCTGGGATTAAAGGTGTGCGCCACCACACCTTGCCACTGTGTCCATCTTGCTGACCAGCATTCACTGTCTGTCCAAGTGAACAGTCATCTCCAGAGTGTGCAGCAGAAACGTGGGGGACCTCTCACACTCAGCCAAAGAAAATGACTCCCAGCCCCTGCCTCTGGGGGACAGATACAAGGCAAGTCACACAGGATCCTGAAGTGTGCTGTGGACCTAGTGCAGCACCCACTGGGAACACAGCAGCTCACATGGGGCAGTGGATCTTCCCTCTCACTTTAGTCCTCCATTGCAGAAGCCCCTGTCTCTGAGGAAGGTCAATTCCTGACTCACTAGGGGGGAACACTGCAGCTTGTTGGGGCAGAGGGGGAGCAGGAGGGTCTGGATAGTTAATTCAGGCAAGAAATAGTCCAAGCCACAGGAACCTTTCTCCTTTAAGGGAAGAGGGACTTTACTTGTCTAATTTTCTAGGTTAGCAGTGTCCCCTGGCACCTGTGGACACTGATACAAATGGTAATACAAAGGGATGAAGAAAGAATATCACTCCAATGAGGAAAAAACTCTAAAGGCAAAATAATGCCTTCAAAAGGACAAACAAGCCATGTGGTAGTGGTGGCGGCGGCACACGCCTTTAATCCTAGCCCTCCAGAGGCAGAGGAAGGTGGATCTCTGTGAGTTCGAGGTTAGCCTGGTCTACAAGTTAGTTCAGGACAGCCAAGGCTACACAGAGAAACCCTGACTCAAACAAAACAAAACAAAAAACAAACAAAAGGATAAACAAAAAAGAAAGAAAGAAAAGAAATTCTACTATTTAATATTTGTCAAGGGCACCATAAGTGCTCATGTGACCATTCTAGGAATAGATAGAATTGGGGTGTGGAAGGCATGTAACCCCCACACACAGGGTTCTGGGAGAATGTGTTATTTGGAAAATTCTAGAAACTGGGGGAATCTAGCTGGACCTTGGTGGCAGAAGCCTTTAGTCCCAGAAGTTGGTAGGCAGAGGCAGGTGGATAGCTGTCAGTTTTAAGCCACCCTGGTCTATGGAGTAAGTTCCGGGTCAGCCAAGGCTCCACAGAGAAGTCCTATGGTTGGTGGTGGTAATGGTCTTAGTGGTGTGGGCCTAAAAGAGAACCCTATCTCGAAAAATAAACAAACAAACAAACAAAAAAGAAAACAAACAAAAAGAAAGAAAGAAAGAAAAAGAAACGACACTGGGGGAGTGTGCAATGGTGGATGAGGAGACCCAGGACACTGTTTCCCGTCAGAGACAGGGGCATCATCCAGCTGAGGGTTTCTTTTCCTCAGAACTGAGCCCAGCCTAAGGGCACAGGTGCCCGTGGCCCCTGCACCTGTGCGCAGCAGCGTCTCTTTCCCGTTCTCCAGGTGTCTGAGGAGCCAGCCCACGCACGTGCCCTCCAGGTAGGCCTTGTGTCTCTCTGCCTGACCAGCCTGCTCCCACTTGCGCTGGGTGATGTGAGCCGCCGCATCTGCCGCAGTCCAGGATTTCAGGTCTTGGTTCAGGGCGATGTAATCGTGGCCATCATAGGCGTACTGAAGATACCCGCCCAGGGGGCGTCGGTCCGACCCCACGTGGCAGCCGTACATCCACTGGATGGTATGAGAGCCTGCGGGACCCCGCGGTCAGCCACGCACACCTGTCCCCACGTGATCGCCCACGCCTCGCGGCCGCACCCACCCTCCAACTCCTCCAAACTTAAAAGGTTCTCCAGAGCCTTGGACTCGCGACTCAGGAGTCTCGGCCCCGGTGTCGGGGACGGGGAGGGGTCCTGAGCTCTGACCGCGGTCACTCACCGCCCTCGCTCTGGTTGTAGTAGCGGAGCGCGGTCCTCAGGTTCCCTCGGAAAATCTGCTCCGTGTTCTTGGCTCTCAGTGTCTCCCGCTCCCAATACTCCGGCCCCTCCCGCTCCATCCACGACGCCCGTGGCTCCATTCTCGGAGTCTGCGCGTCGCTGTCGAAGCACACGAACTCCGTGTCGTCCACGTAGCCGACTTCCACGTACCGGGGCTCCCCGAGGCCGGGCTCGGATACGGCGGTGATGAAGTACCGCAGCGAGTGTGAGCCTGGGGGCGGTCCGCGGTGAGACCCCGACCCTCCTCCCGGGACCCCGGGCAGGTGCGCAGGCCGGGAGGGGAGCGGGGCGCGGGGCTCGGGACGTGGGTGGAGCAGGGGCGGAGGGTCTGGTGGGCGATTAGGGACGCGGCTTCCCCAGTGTCCCCCTCCCTTCCCCGCAGTCCGTTTCCCTCCCGACCCTGCACTCACCCGAGCGGGTCTGGGTCGGAGCCAGGGCGGCCGCCAGCAGCAGGAGCAGCGTGCGCGGCGCCATCGCCCGCATTTAGGATCTGGGCTTGTCTGACTCCCGCGGGCTGCGTGGATTTTATAATCCTTCTCCGCCATAGGCGGCCTGGTTCCCCAGGATCGCGCCACCCAATGGGGGTGAGAACGGCGGATTTGTCATTAGTGTCCAGGCAGAAGGACCTGACACAGGAGCAGACATGAAACTGGGGAGATGGGGAATCCCAAGCCCAGGTCTTCTTCCCCACACCAGACCTTACCGCCTGGCAACTGAGACTTTGTCTGACCTTGTGCTGAGGGACAGAGCGCTGTTTGTCATGGTGTCTCCGCGTTCTCACCCAGAAGCTGTCTGGACACTAGGAGAGACCCGAGGCCAGGCTCATGCTGTCCTTCCCTCCACCCTTCCTCGTCCTTCTCTTCAGAAGTCGGAACCTGGAGTCTTCTAGAAGAAAAGCCGCTTCTGGGAACACAGTGACAGCAGCAAGCAGTTGGGGATGCAGGTGAGAGATGGTTCTGCTGAAGCAGAGGTGCAGGCCTGCAAGCCCCACACAGACCCACAGAGACCGGGCTCTGCTCACCTGCAGTGGGCGCTCACACTGCCTGACAGCAGGAGCCTCATCTGTGAAGAGGAGACTTTGCCTCTTCCCTCAGGGTCCCTCTTCTCAGCCTCCTGCTGGACTCAGGCTCCTCCTGTGTCTTCCCAGATGATGCATCTGGGGATCTTCACCCCACGTCCTGAGACTGTCTGTGTGGACCTGTGGTTTTGTACTTTTTTGGGGGCTACTTTATTGGATTTCTGCATCTACCACCTTTCTCCACCCCAACACCAGGTGAGTGAGATGGATGGTTACGGGGAAAGGGGTAATAGAGTTCTTAAAAGTCTTTCTGCTTCTGACCGGGGGTCATGGACCTTGGGGCAGGTCCAGTCTTTGTCAGGATATCCAATTTCTTCTCCTCATCTCTGCTCCCTTGAGGAACCACTGGACAAACCTCAAAAAGAAACAAGAAACAAATAACTGGGCTGGAGAGATGGCTCAGCGGTTAAGAGCACAGACTGCTCTTCCAGAGGTCCTGAGTTCAATTCCCAGCAACCACATGGTGGCTCACAGCCATCTATAATGTGATCTGATGTGCACTGTATACATAATAACCACCAACAACAAAACAAATACCTTTTTTGTTTTGGTTGAGATACATTCTCACTGTGTGTAGCCCAGGCTCTCCTGGAACTCACTCTGGAGACCAGGCTGGCCTTGAACTCCCAGAGATCCACCTACCTCTGAATTCAGAGACCTACCTGCCCCCAAACAGCAACAACAGGCAAAACGCAAACACATCTTTAAAAAACGTATTAACTGGCACGATGGAAGTGCAGGCCTTTAATCTCTACTCAGGAGGCAGAGGCAGGAGGATCTCTGAGTTTGAAGACAGCCTGTTTCACAAAGTGAGTTCCAGGTCAGCCAGAGCTACACAGTGGAACCCTGTCTTGGAAAACTAAAAACCAACAGCAGCTCCCTGCTGTCCTCTCACCTGCACTCTGGACCACCTTTCTTCTGCCCTCCATCCCCTGGGACAACCTGTCCTTATAAATTCCCTCACACTGTGTCACCTGCACATGCCACAGTAGCGCTTGCTGCAGCAGACCAGCAACACTGTGTCACTCTGTCTCTGCTGTGTCTTAGAAACAGGACTCACAGCTCACATCTGCAACAGACACCTGTGGGCTGATCACCATGGACACAGCTGTGTCACTTGCTTGAGGAGTGAGTTTCCTTCACCCAAGGAGGACACAGTGACAGCCGACCAAGGGACATCCATCTAGGGTCAGCTGGGTGAACCCTGAGCTTGCTGGTTGCTCACAGGAGTGTGGGTGAGTCACGGCACAACCACTGAGCAGCCCTCCCCAGTGTGCGCTGCACTCACAACAGCCCCATCCCTGCAGTCCCCTGCACAGCTCCCAGCAGCTCACTCCACAGTCTCCTGTCCCTCAGGACCTGCTGCTGTTCCACCCTGAGAGGGACCTGCTCCACTGTGTGAGCTCAGGGAACCTGGAGCTTCCTGTGTGTCCTGAGCCTCACAGCCTCCTACGGGCTCCCCAGGGAACGACTCCCTCTAGAGGAGAGGCTCCCACAGCCGCCTCCCTCTTCTGCAGAGGCTCCTTCATGAACACAGCCTCAGCCAGATGCTGGTGTCCAAGTGCAGCACCCTGTCCCCTGACACTGAGGTCAGAGTCACCTGGGCTGTCCCCTCAGCACAGCCCTCCCTCCTCTCCCACCTGCATGTCTGTCTTTGACTCATGGTACAATTTATGTTTTCATTCATTGATCAAATATTGTGTTGAATGTTTGCTGGGTCATCGGTACCTCATCAAAACATAAAGATGGCTGCATCATTATGGGGATTATGTGATCATTACTTGTTTCAGCAAGGGCTGTGGGAGCTCCTGACTAGAAGTCATGAATCATGAAAAGAAAACTGCAGGGCCAGAACACGGAACATGGGAAGAAGTAATTTCCATCTCTGTATTCCCAGAATTAAGTTTTTAAAAGAAGCATCACTTTTATGTCTGACTGACGGAGACCAGCTCTGCGAACGTCTTAAGAAACGGGCGGACTACTGCTCTGGTGGCAAATAGCAACGGTTTCTTTCTTTCTTTCTTTTTTTTTTTTTTTTTTTTTTTTGGTTTTTCGAGACAGGGTTTCTCTGTGTAGCCTTGGTCATCCTGGACTCACTTTGTAGACCAGGCTGGCCTCAAACTCACAGCGATCTGCCTGCCTCTGCCTCCCGAGTGCTGGGATTAAAGGCGTGCGCCACCACGCCCAGCTGCAACGGTTTCTTTCTTAAGCACAGCTTTTATACTCTTCTAAAGTAGCATATTTCTGGCTTGGCGCATAACATTAGTTCTCATTAATATTACCAATAACAAACTTGGTTCCCATACCTATTAGACTAAACACGTTCTGGGAATCAGTCAGGGAAGAAAATTTCATGGACAAGAAAGAAGATAACTATAAGCCTTCCCTCACCTTGAACCAATAACTGTTTAACTTTATCAAGGAGTTCACAAGAAGTTACTGCCAAGACTTCTGGGAGCAGAGCCAGAGCTGCCCAACCCTTCCAGGAGGGGCAGCCCTAGAGCTCTTCCCCAGAATCCTTAGTTAACCCTTTCAGGCCAATACTAAGTAGCAGTTCTCCTCATTCCACTCCGTTTTCTTTTATTAAATAAACATGGAGGGCAGCTTATCCTTATCTTGATACAACTTAAGTTTCTTCATTTCTATAAAGCTTCTATTAAGCTGAGTAGTTAACATCTTCAAAATCACAGGTAGAAGGAGGCAACTCCAAAGAATAATAATGACTATAGCAATAACACCAAACACCCAATGTTTAAATGAAGAAAAGGACGAAAACACAGACTTTAATGTATTCACAAAATACTTCACTTGTTCTGTTAAGTCTACTTTAATATTTGGAGCATTCAATACCTCTTGAATGTGATTTTTAAGCTCTTTTAAATCTAACGAAATATTAGAACTATCCCATATCCCCTGAAGATGCTGTTGTATCTTATCCCAAGAGAATTGTGTAGCGTTATATGGTACAGGAGTAACACATATTATTTTATAATCAGCATGGCAAGCAAGAGATTCCCTAGTGGCTAGAATTTGTAATTGTCGCCTCCTTAAATCAACTGTATCCTTTAAAGAGTTAAGTCTCAATTTTATTTTTTTATCCCATTGTTCTTGTGTTTGTAATGCTTTAGTAACATTTACAGCCAAACCATTCACATAGGCAGTGGTTTGAATACTTTGAACTAATGATACAGAGGCAACAGCAGTAACAGTAATGGCAACAATAAGAGTAGCTATTCCAGTAATGATAAGTCCAATCATTCTTTTTTCTCTTCTTAATAATTGTACAGAAGCTTGATGAATAAGTTCAGTCCCTCTTTCTTCATACCATCCTTGGGACAAATTAACAGGAACATAAACATACCCTGGCTGTTTCACAATCAAGAAATTATCAATAGTATGGTTAATACAATTAGTATTTTGACAATTTGAACAATTAATTTGGGCTTGTTTTATGGTAACATTTCCGCTTAAAAATGTATAAGGTTTCGGTACCCAGGCCCTATTGAACACATTTATTTGATTTTGATTCTTAGTAAAACCCATACCATTCCCGATTTGAATCTAAGTAATATTATGTCTTTTGACTTTTATTATTTTTTTCAAAGTGGCTACTGCCTTTCACAAAGATGTAAAATATGTCTTATTATTAAAGGTCCAAATTCCAGATACCAGATTTATAGGTCGTTGACCAGTGGCGTCCAGCATATTTTAATCGCAAAAGGATGTGTTGGAACAAACAGTCTCATTATTGTGACACACTCTCCAAAAGGGAGCAAAGACTGATTTAGGAGGCACTACATTTTGATAAACAGGAATATTAATTGGAGGGTGGCCAGATCATCGTCGAGGATTTCCCTTATATGGATAATAAAAGTCCAAGACCCAATGAATTTTTGTAGAAACATTTGTGTCCCAATCACCTTGTATCTTAACCTGTTGGCATCCTTCAGCAAAGTTCTTTGTAAAACAGATCAATTGTCCTTCAAATCGTCCTGAATAGTTCAAGAAAGCATGAAAATATTTAATATGACTATCAGAGTATTGTCCCAAAAATTTTGTCTGATTAACATACATAGGAATGTCAAAGGTTTCATTCCATGTTACAGGATGAATAACTGGCAGATTGTGAACGTACGCCCAATATACTTCTGCATGGCATACTCTTTGAAGCAGCCAAATAATGCTAAGCAAGGCAGCGAGTATCTTCATATTAAGCATGGGCATTCTCTGCTCCGGAACATGCTGCAGGGATAGTCGAGCCATCCGTCTCCTCAGTTTTTCCATCCTTGTTTTTGGCATGCTTAACACACCGCTCAGGTATCCACCGAGGTGCAGGAGCATCTGTAGGATAAACACAAACGTACCCACGCCCCCGTACCAATACAGGGTTAGGGCCGTAAATTTTCCCATCTACTGGGTCCTTCCAGTGTACCAATGGCTTTGCCTTCCAAAGGACGCCAGTGGCGATCTGCTGCTGATAATCCATCTTTATCCAAAGTTAAAAAATTTAAAGTAAAGACAGCATGCGACAACAGGGTTTTTGGAGTATCCTTTATACCCCATACTCCCCCTTTTATTTTTCTTAAATGATTTTTAAGTAAATAATTTGTCTTTTTTATAATTTTTTGTCCCTGTGGATTATAAGGAATTCTTGTCTTATGTTGTATTGAGAATTGATGACAAAATTTTTCAAAAGATTTACTAGTATACGCAGGGGCGTTATCAGTTTTAATAACTTTGGGCACTCCCAAAATAGAAAAGCATTGTAATAAGTGAGTTATAATATATATAATACGTTTTTTTGAAAAACATTAGCTACTATATAATGGGAAAAAGTATCTATAGTAACATGTACAAATGATAAGTTTTCAAAAGAGGGCATATGTGTCACATCTATTTGTCATAAATCATTAGGTCACAGCCCTTGAGGGTTTACCTCATAATGAGGAATAGGCAACAAAGGTGCACAGGAAGAGCATTGTTTAACAATATGTCTAGCCTGTTCTCTGGTTAAATTAATCTGCTTTCGTAGTGATAAAGCAGATTGATGATGTAAAGAATGAGAACGTTGTGCACTTTCAATATTAATATTATAAATTCTAGTAAGAGAATCAGCAAGAGCATTATTTTTAGCTAAAGACCCGGGAAGGCCGGAGTGACTACGAGTGTGTCCTATAAATAGAGGATAAGAACGCTGCAATAACAAGGATTGAATAAGACTTAGATGTTTTTGAATAAAGGAAATTGAAGAGTTAATTAAAGTAACAGTCTCTAACCATTGTAAAGCTTGCACTGTATAAAGACTATCCGAATAAATATTTAAAGAATCAAGAACTTGCACTAATGCTTGATAAACTGCATATAATTCTGCCATCTGTGCAGAAACATCTTGTAATTTCCATGTATATTTTTGATCATTAAGAATTAACACAGCAGTACCATTTGATGATCCATCAGTAAAAGCCGTAATGGCAGAAGTCAAAGGCGTTTGTCTAACTAGCTTAGGAAAAAACAATCTGATGATATGAGGCAAAGCTTAATATCTTATCCTTGGGGAAACAATTTATTACCTCCCCCGAAAAATTAGCCAAGGCTTCTGCAAACGAATCTAACACATTTAGTGACCAAGTTATCTGGTCTGGTTTATAAGGAATAATAATTGTATCTGGATCTTTACCTAAATGGGTTATACTTAATTTTCTTCCTTGTTTAATCCTTTGTGTTATTTTTTCTGGATAGGAGGTGAGTGTTCTTGATTGTCCATGAGACCCATGTATCTAAAATAAAATTTTATTTTGATATAATACCCCAGTAGGGGTCAGTAGAGTAGGCAGAATAATCAAACTCTAAGACTTAGTAATATCTGCATAAGAAAGGTGTACCTGTTCCATGGCAATCTCCACCCTTCTTAATGCTGCTTTAGCTTCAGGAGTCATGACTCGAGGGGAATTAGGATCCGAATCTCCTTTCAAAATTTGGAATAATGGGCTTAAATCATGAGTACCGAGTTTTAAGGAAGGTCGAACCCAATTAATATCTCCTAACACTTTTTGAAAATCATTTAATGTTTTACAGGATGATAAAGAAATAGACATCTTTTGAGGAACAAAACATTTTGGGAACAACTGGAATCCCAGATATTTGTATGGAAAGTCTCTTTGAATTTTTTTATTAGCTATTTGCAACCTATGGTCTCTTAATTGCGTCTCCATCACAGCATATGCTCTAACTAATAAATCACCGTTAGGGGCTGCCAGCAAAATGTCATCCGTGTAATGAACCATAATAACTGTAGGATATAGCTGTCTAACCTTTTTAATACTATTGTCAACAAATTTCTGACACAAGGTAGGACTATTAGCCGCTCCCTGAGGTAAAACTTTTTAATGATATCTGGACATTGGTTTTTGAAAATTAATAGAAGGAACACTAAAGGCAAACCGAACACAGTCTTTAGGGTGTGATGGTATGGCATAAAAACAATCTTTTAAATCTATATTAATTTTATAATAATCTGCAGGAATGGCCATAGGGCCAGGTAGGCCTGGTTGTAAAGCTCCCATAGGATACATAGTTTTGTTAACAGCTCTAAGGTCTTGTAACAATCTCCATTTACCTGATTTCCTTTTTATAACAAATATAGGAGAATTCCAAGGAGAAGCAGAGGGTTCAATGTGCCCTAATTGAAGTTGTCTCTGTACCAGCTCTCGGGCAGCCTTTAGCTTAATTGCAGGAAGCGGCCACTGATGAACCCATACAGGGTCATCGCTTTCCACAGTATCTGATCTGCATGAGTTACAGGAGAATCAGAGGCTGCTACTGAAAAAATCTCAATCTTTTATGATCTTGTTTAATTTCTACTTGAATTGGCTGTTGAATTTTTGTTTTTAGATTACCTAACCCTTTACCTGGAAGGTACCCCTGATTAGCCATTATATTAGAGACTTGAGGGCTGGGACTATACAGATAGGCTCCCATTTGAACAAGAATATCTCGTCCCCATAAATTAATTGGCAAATTTGGAAGTACATAGGTTGTATAGTGCCAGAATGTCCTTCTTCATCCCGCCATTTCAAAGTCTCTGCACTCTGATAAAGTACGTCAGCTGTTCCTACACCTTTTAAATTAGTAACTGATGGTTTAATGGCCAATCGGGGGGCCAATTTTTCTGGGCCAACACAGTGACATCAGCCCCAGTATCCAACAGTCCTTTAAAATTAATATTTTTAATACGTATTTGTAGTTCAGGTCTTTCATGTTCGACTTGTTGGAAGAAACAAATATCACTGGAGCCAAATCTTCAAGCTCCTCTTTTTTTATTGTTAGCTTGGCCAAATTTATTCATCATCGGTAATAATAAAATTTGAGCTATCTTGGTTCCTGATGGAAAAGTAAATACACTAGTTTCAGTTTGCATCATGATCTTTATTTCTCCCTCATAACCTGCATCTATTAACCCTGGTGACACTTTCAACCCCTTCATAGTAAGGCCACTTCGGCTGATTATTAGCCCACAAACTGAGTCCGGAAGAGGACCATATATCCCAGTAGTAACAGCTTGCATTCCCATCTCTGGAGTTAATACGAGGTGGGAGGTGGTACAGAGGTCCAGTCCGGCACTTCCGGGGCTTGCTCGGATGAGGGAAGAAATGGATTGTTTACTTGAGCTGGGTAGACCCCTGTTTTTGTCGCTGGGCCTGGGGGAGGCCCCTCATACCGTTTCCTGACTGTGTGCTGGCAGCAATTAGATTACCATCTTTATCTCTTTTTGAATGACATTCATTAGCCCAATGTTTTCCTCGCTTACATTTTGGACATATGCCAGGTTCCTTCACAGTAGTTGTTTTAAATCCCCTTTTTCTTGGGCAGTGTCTCCCCAAATGTCCTAATTGACCACAAGAATAACAACTGCCAGGAGGGCCTGCCATTCCTTCTCTTTTTCGTCCTTGTAATATCGCCATAGCTTGCTCCACTGAAGTGCCTTTCATGGCGGCAGCCAATGTAACACCCTGCACATATCCTGGGCCAATGTCAGCACAGAGTTTAACATAATCAGTAAGAGCAGCTCTTCCTTTCCAAGGTCTCATGGCAGCCTGACAGACTGTATTAGCATTTTCAAATGCAATTTTTTTAACGAGTATAAGAGCGGCTTCAGAATCCTCTATTAATCTGGCAGAGACCTGTATCAGGCGGGCCACAAAGTCCTGATATGGTTCATCAGGGCCTTGTTTAATTTTAGATAACTCTTCCTTTCTAGAACCAGCCTTTGGTAACTTTTCCAGGCATGCATTCCTGCCCACCGGATAATCTCACAGGCCCGGGCGTGGAAACTGAGCTGAGCATGCACTGCTGCAAAGTTCCGAGAGCCTACCAATCGATCATAGGTAATTCCTAATTGCTGGTATTGTTGAACTTGTGCATAAAGGGCACACTGCTCAGAATACTCAGTGGTCCACAATAAATAATCTCCTCCAGATAAAACAGCTTTAACAATACTTTTCCAATCAGAAGGAGGGAGGACGGCAGAGGAAATGGCTTCTATGATGGCGATTGAAAACGGTGCTGTGGGACCATACTGAGCACAGGCTACTTTTAGCTCCTTTAACTGTTTAAAAGGAATAGGTTCATAATCATTAAACAATTGGCCATTGGCATTTTGTCGATGAACTACAGGGTATATTTGAAAGCCTTCTAATGCCTCCCCTTCGGCTTTTGCCTTCTTTAATGCCAATTGCATGAGAGATTGTCGGGCAATTAAATCCTCTGGCCCCGGAGGTGCAGGCCATTTACCATCTCGAAAAGCAGGCGGGACAACAGGTAAGGATACCTGACTGCCTGCCTGTAATCCGACAGACTGCATAACAGGGAAGGCTTCTCTTCTGCGACTAGGATCATATTGAGCAGCCTGGTTCCTCCAGATCATCCCAGTCCTCAGCATCTGGACCCTTTGCTAGATTTAAGGCTTGTAACCCTTCTATAAACTCCTCATCAATACCATCCTCAGCATGTCTTTTAATTGGCTTGGAAATAGGAGTCATAGGCTTCTCATAGCGAGGAGGCTCAGCTGGGGGAGCCGAAGGAGGAAGTGGTGGAGGAGACAGAGGAGGCATATCACTCATAGAACGAGATCGAGACAAAACTCTTCTCTGACTGTTCAACTGTCGACCCCACTTCTCATCCCCTGGGTCTCCTCTCAGACACTCCTTTATAAGTGACCAGAGGGTAAACGCATCTATAGGAACTTTCTCTGGTCCATGAGAGTATAAAAACCCTTGATTCGGTCTCCTACTTTATCCCAGGTTTCAATATTAACTGTCCCTTCTTTAGGGAACCATGGGCAAACTTCATCAACAAATTCAAGAAGGCGAGAAACTTGTTTAGAACCTACTGTGATACCTCTAGCAGTAAGCAAAGATTTAACTACATTAACAAACATTTTTCTTTCAGTACTTGCATTTACACCCATTTTATCGCCTGTAAAAAATGCTATTCCTTGCCTCAGATACTACTCACCCAACCGCGGCTGTTTGAGGCAAGCAGCGTTCCTTGGTTCCAAATTCCCGGGTTTCTGCACCAAATGACAGAGACCAGTTCCACGGAACGTCTTAAAAAACAGGCGACTACTGCTTTGGTGGCAAATAGCAACGGTTTCTTTCTTTCTTTCTTTCTTTTTTTTTTTTTGGTTTTTCGAGACAGGGTTTCTCTGTGTAGCCTTGGCCATCCTGGACTCACTTTGTAGACCAGGCTGGCCTCGAACTCACAGCGATCCGCCTGCCTCTGCCTCCCAAGTGCTGGGATTAAAGGCGTGCGCCACCACGCCCGGCTGCAACGGTTTATTTCTTAAGCACAGCTTTTATACATTTCTAAAGTAGCATATTTCTGGCTTGGCGCCTAACATTAGTAACTCATTAATTTTACCAATAACAAACTTGGTTCCCATACCTATTAGACTAAACACATTCTGGGAATCAGTCAAGGGAGAAAATTTCACGAACAAGAAAGAAGATAACTATAAGCCTTCCCTCTCCTTGAACCAATAACTGTTTAACTTTATCAAGAAGTTTTCAAGGAATTACTGTCAAGACTTCTGGGAGCAGAGCCAGAGCCGCCCAACCCTTCCAGGAGGGGCATCCCTTGAGCTCTTCTCCAAAATCCTTAGTTAACGCTTTCAGGCTGGTACTAAGTAGCAGATCTCCTCATCTGACTGTTGCTTGGCTGTGTGTATGGACACCATGTGTGGGCCTTGCATCCATGGCCATTGGATCTTTTGCAGAAGGAATCCCGGATGGATGAGATACACCATGTGGTGCTGGCAGAGCAGAGCCATCTCCCCAGCTCCTGAACCATGTATTTTAAAATGAACATCACTTCTAACTAGACCCTACTGCAAAGCCTCGAGTGGCCACTAGTGGGCAGCACCAGGAAATCCCAGAACCAGGGAGGAAGATGGGGCATTGGGCAGAATGCAGATCCAATAGGGCCTGATCCAAGAGGAGACTTGTGGATGCCTCCTCTCTGCCCATCCCATATTCTAGGCTTTGATACCGAAACATGGATAGAACCTCCGGAGAGGCTGCAGGAATGAGGCAGGTCTCAGGAGCCTGAAGTTCATCTCCTCAGGCCACAGTATCCTGAGTGCAGGCCCTGGTTGTACTTTGTGGGGACATGAACAGGAAAACACCTTCTACTGCTGTGACACTAAGGGACCCCAAAGGACAATGGGACAGCCACCACTAGCAGAGACAAGAGAGCCTGGTCTTCCATACAAACTAAAAAGTCAAGAAATAACCTACACACATCAGCCCTGGCTGCTCATAATCCTGGGACCAGGACAAGGCGCTGGTCACCCCTGTGTCCCTGTGATCACAGATCTCAGCATGTGGTTCACAGTGATGAAGAGAACAGAGCCAGGAGGTGACAGAGCTGAGGAGAGAGCCAGTCAAAGATGACAATGGACTGAGCTCCACCTGGACACAGCCTGCTCACACTCAGCTCCACCTGCACACAGCCTGTTCACACTCAGCTCCAACAGGCCCAGGCTGTTCACACTCAGCTCCATCTGGTCACAGCCTGTTCATACTCAGCTCCACCTGAACAGAACCTGTTCACACTCAGCTCCACCTAGACACAGCCTGTTCACACTCAGCTCCACCTGGACATAGCCCTATTCACACTCAGCTCCATGTGGGCACAGCCCTGTTCACACTCAGCTGCCACATCCCCATCCTGTCCCACCAGATACACACAACATAATGACACAAGTTCTGGAAGGTTCTCTATCTGCCATTTATTTCCTCCACAAAACTGTAGGAATTCTCAATCCTTTGATTTACCCACCCATCAACCCCTCAGGTCAAGGGCATGAACAATCAAGCCCACATTCAGCTTCTTAGTCTAGGTGGGGACATGAGGAGCTGCAGCTCAGGGCAGCAGGGAGCTGACAGGATGGAGATGTCCTCTCCTGCCTGCTGGACCAGGAAGGTTGGCTGTGGAAGGGAGCACAGGTGGTGCAGGGTGTGCAGGGCTGGGCTCCCCACTTCTTCACATGGAGCCCATAGGATCACAGGGAGCATCAGACACTGTTGCTAAGGAGAACTGAGGGCTCTGGACGTCCCAGGAGGGACCTGGACACATGGTCTGTCCCTCAGTCCACTCCGGGCAGCTGTCTTCATGCTAGAGAAGGAGAGTCAGGAACAACCACTGTGAGGACAGCATCCCAACAGCCACCGCTCACTCAAGGGACATTCTGGGAGTCCCTGAGTCCCACTCATGTCCCCTTTGTCCCTCCCCAAATCAGGCCCCAAAGTGTCACCTTTACAATCTGCTAGAGACACATCAGAGCTCAGGTTGCTCTCCCTTCCTACGGTTAAAAAAAAAAAAAAAAAAAGAATGAATGAATGAAAGAAAAGAAAAAGAAAGTATTTAATTGCAAGGTGCAAACAGGGCCCCAGAAGTTTTTCTGGAGGGGTTATTATGGGCTGGCTGAGCTCCCCACCATCTCCTGCTTCACCCCAAAGGCCTCAAGGCCAGTCTTGCCTGCCACTCCTAGCTGTAGCATAGTCCCCTCTTTTTTCACCTGGGAGAAGTAAAGCTGTGAGAGACCAGGGAAGACCTTAGCCCTAGGAAGTTTCCAGAACTGATGGTAGCCCCAGTTAGAGACAATAGTAATGAGGGTGTGCGTGTGTTTCCCAATAATGAGGCAGAGCACACTTCTAAAAGGGGCTGAGAGAAAACCCAGGCCCTGCCCCCTCCTACCTCTGTTTCTCCTCCTCTTCCTCACCACAGCCACCACAGCCACAATGATGGCCACAGCTCCAAGGACAACCAGAACAGCAATGGTTGCCATGCTGGGGACCAGGGACTCAGGAGGCTCTGGGAAGGGAAGGGAAAGCAAGGGAAGGTGAGGGTCATGACCCCAGCTCTCAGCCTGACCTGCTCATGGCCTGCAGAAGGCTCCAGCTTTCCCTGAGCCCAGCTCTGCACCCACACCCTCCTTACCCCATCTCAGGGTGAGGGGCTCAGACAGTCCCTCATGCACCACGTGGCATGTGTAATTCTGCTCCTTCCCAGAAGGCACCACCACAGCTGCCCACTTCTGGAAGGTTCCATCTCCTCCAGGCCTGGTGTCCACAAGCTCCATGTCCTGGGTCAGTTCCTCCCCATTCAGCTGCCAGGTCAGGGAGATGTCAGCAGGGTAGAAGCCCAGGGCCCAGCACCTCAGGGTGACATCACCTTTAGATCCAGGGTGATGGGTCACCTGTGCCTTTGGGGGGTCTGTTGGGAGTTATGAATTTCCACTATTAAGAAGATAAATTGAAATATGCAAAGACAATGTTAAATCAATAACTATACTGAACTATGTGTGTTTGAACACTTTGACTCTCATCACCTGTGACCTGAAGGGGAGCTGGTCCTCTCAGCACAGAACTGCACATTTTCCTTTGTTTGTGTGGGGAGTGTGTGTGTGTGTGTGTGTGTGTGTGTGTGTGTGTGTGTGTGTGAAGTGCTTGGGGGGACGGGATGGCAGGAGATTCAGAAGTTAAGAGGTTAAGAGAGAATCTACAAGACCCGCAGGTTACAGGTTTGTTGTTGCTGTTTGTCTTTTGAGATGTCCTGTATGTTAAAGTAGGCAGTAGAAGCATGGAAGAAGGAGTAGACATAATTAGGAGCAGAGGCTACTTTAAGCATATCCCCTAACGACTGCTGTCACCCTGCAGCACAACCACTGTGTCCATCTTGCTGACCAGCATTCACTGTCCGTCCTAGTGAACAGTCATCTCCAGAGTGTGCAGCAGAAACGTGGGGAACTTCTCACACTCAGCCAGAGAAAATGACTCCCAGCCCCTGCCTCTGGGGGGACAGATACAAGGCAAGTCACAAGGATCCCTGAAGTGTGCTGTGGACCCAGTGCAGCACCCACTGGGAACATAGCAGGCTCACAGGGGGGAGTGGATCTTCCCTCTCACTCCAGTCCTCCATTGCAGAAGACCCTGTCTCTGAGGAAGGTCAATTCCTGACTCACTAGGGGGAGCACTGCAGCTTGTTGGGGCAGAGGGGGAGCAGGAGGGTCTGGATGGTTAATTCTGGCAGGAAATAGTCCAAGCTCACAGGACCTTTCTCCTTAAAGGGAACACTGACTTGTCTAATTATCCAGGTTAGCAGTATTCCTGGGCACCTGTGGACGCTGGTACAAATGATAATACAAGAGGATGGAGAAAGAATATCACTCCAATGAGGAAGAAAATATAAAAGCAAAATAATGCCTTCAAAGAGACAAAAAAGAAAAGGAAAATAGAAATTCTACTATTTAAATATTTGTCCGGGATACTCCATAACTGCTCATGTGACGATCCCAGGATTAGATAGAACTGGGCTGTGGAAGGAATATAAAAGCCACACTCAGGGATCTGGGAGAATGAATTATTTAGAAGGTTCTAGAAACTGGAGGAACCTAGCTGGCCGGTGGTAGTGCAAGCCTTTAGTCTCAGCAGTCGGTAGGCAGACAGAGGCAGGTGGGTCGCTGTAAGTTTGAGGCTAGCCTGGTCTACAGAGTTCCAGGGCAGCCAAGGCTACAAAGAGAAACCCTATGGTGGGGTGCTTGGGTGATGCGAGTTGTGGTGGGCGGGCGCCTGTCACCCGCCTTTAATCCCAACACTTGAGAGGCATAGGCAGGTGAATTCGAAGTTAGCCTGGTCTACAAAGTGAGTCAGGACTGCCACGGATACACAGAGAAACCCTGTCTCGAAAAACAAACGAACACACACACACACACACACACACACACACGAAAGAAAATAACCAAAACTGGGGGAGCCTGCGATGGTGGATCAGGAGACCCCGACACTGTTTCCCTAGAGACAGGGGCACCATCCCAGCTGAGGTTCTTCTTCCTCAGGACTGAGCTGAGGGCAGAGGGAGGAGGTGCCCGCGGCCCCTGCACCTGTGCGCAGCAGAGTCTTCTTCCCGGTCTTCAGGTGTCTGCAGAGAGTTTTCACGCATTTCCTCTCCAGGTAGGCCTTCTGTCTCTCTGCTTCACCAATCTGCTCCCACCTCCGCTTTGTGATCAGTGCCTCGGAGTCCGCCGCAGTCCAGGATTTCAGGTCTTGGTTCAGGGCGATGTAATCGCGGCCATCGTAGGCGTACTGAAGGTACCCGCGGAGGAGGCGCCCGTCCGACCCCACGTGACAGCCGTACATCCACTGGAACGTGTGAGAACCTGCTCCGCCCCCCGCCCCCGCCCCCCGTCAAGCTTCGTCCATCTGCCCCCCAGGTAATTACCCACGCTGCGCGACCCCGCTCATCCACGGAGGCCTCCAAACTGAAAGGGTCCCCCTCCGGAACCTCGGATGAGACCCGGGAGTCCCCCAGGCCTGGTGTGGGGATGTGGCTGCAGTCACTCACCGCCCTCGCTCTGGTTGTAGTGGAGGAGCAGGGTCCTCAGGGTCACTTGGAAAATCTGCTCATTCTTCTTGGCTCTCCGTGTCTCCCGCTCCCAATACTCCGGCCCCTCCTGCTCCATCCACGACGCCCGCGGCTCCATTCTCGGAGTCTCCGCGTCGTTGTCGAAGCTCACGAACTGCGTGTCGTCCACGTAGCCGACTTCCATGTACCAGGAATCCCCGGGGCAGGGACGGGACACGGCGGTGGAGAAATACCGCAACGAGTGTGAACCTGGGGGCGGCGCGCGGTGAGACCCCGACCCTCCTCCCGGGACCCCGGGCAGGTGCGCTGGCCAGGAGGGGAGCAGGGCGCGGGGCTCGGGACGCGGGTGGAGAAGGGGGTTGAGGACTGGTGGGCGATGCGGGGACGCGGCTCCCTGTTGCCCCCCTTCCCGGCAGAGTCCGTTTCTCCCTCGACCGGGCACTCACCCGCGCGGGTCTGGGTCGGGGCCAGGGCGGCCGCCAGCAGCAGGAGCAGCAAGCATGGTGCCAACGACCCCATCTGGGATCAGGGCAAGTCTGAGTTCCGCAGTCTGCATGGACTTTATAGTATCTGCAGTAGGCGGCCTGGTTCCCCAGGATCGCGCTACCAAATGGGGGTGAGAATTGCGGACTTGTCATCAGTGTCCAGGCAGAAGGACCCGACACAGGAGCAGACATGAAACTGGGGAGATGGGGAATCCCAAGCCCAGGTCTTCCCCGCCCCGGACCTCACCGCCTGGCAACTGAGACTTTGCCTGACCTTGTGCTGAGGGACTGAGCACTGTTTGTCATAGCGTCTCCGCGTTCTCACCCAGAAGCTGTCTGGACACCAGGAGAGACCCGAGGCCAGGCTCATGCTGTCCTTCCCTCCACCCTTCCTCGTCCTTCTCTTCAGAAGTCGGACTCTGGAGTCTTCTAGAAGAAAAGCCGCTTCTGGGAACACAGTGGCAGCAGCAAGCAGTTGGGGATGCAGGTGAGAGAGGCTTCTCCTGAAGCAGAGGCGCTGGCCTGCAAGCCCCACACAGACCCACAGCGACCGGGCTCTGCTCACCTGCAGTGGGCGCTCACACTGCCAAGCCCGACAGCAGGAGCCTCATCTGTGAAGAGGAGACTTTGCCTCTTCCCTCAGGGTCCCTCTTCTCAGCCTCCTGCTGGACTCGGGCTCCTCCTGTGTCTTCCCAGATGATGCATCTGGGGATCTTCACCCCACGTCCTGAGACTGTCTGTGTGGACCTGTGGTTTTGTACTTTTTTGGCTACTTTATTGGATTTCTGCATCTACCACCTTTCTCCACCCCAACACCAGGTAGGTGAGAAAGAAGAAGAAGAAGAAGAAGAAGGAGAAGGAGAAGGAGAAGGAGAAGGAGAAGGAGAAGGAGAAGGAGAAGGAGAAGGAGAAGGAGAAGAAGAAGAAGAAGAGAAGAAGAAGAACCAGCACAGGGGCAGCAGAGGGAGCAACATCTCCTCAGGCTTTCTCTGGCCTCTCTGTTTACACCCTCTAGGGAGTCCCCAGATTTCCAAAGGTGAATCATCTGCAGCGGGCTGAAGCCACACCCTCCTAGAGCTCGAGACAAATCACAGCGGCTGTGGACAATCTGAAGTAGCCCAGATCCAACAACTGGGGGAAAAAAACAACAACCCCAAAACATATTCATATCATATTACTGGTTTAAAAAAAAAGATTTATTTATTTATTATGTATACAGATCTCATTACAGATGGTTGTGAGCCAATATGCAGTTGCTGGGAATTGAACTTATGTACTTTGGAAGAACAGTCAGTACCCTGAACCTCTGAGCCATCTCTCCAGCCCCTATTACTGGATTTTTTAAAAACAAAATTCTCCCTACACACCTGGGTCTCTGTCCAGCACAGTGGACGGTGGGAAGAGACACTTGTAGAGGAGTGAAATGCAGCAAGGCGCTGCTCCCTGTCACACTGCGCTGTCCCTGTGTCCACACACTTCCACAGTACAGTGGCTATGGTGACTCCATCACAGTGAGAGAGGAGCTGTGACTAACTGTAAAGGAGAAATGTAGTGTGGTAGAGGTTATGTAGTCTGTGACCCTCTCACAGTCTCCCTGACCTTCAGTCACACTTGTGAGCTGATGAGGTGCGTGCCACAGCTGTGTGGGACCCTGGACGTGATAACAGTTAACTCCAGAGTCTGTCAGAGAGGTACGGTATGGACACTGATTCCCGTTGGCAGAAGGTGCACACTGCTGACCTGAGGTTTCATCCCTGATCACTAATGCTGAGAAAAATTCAAATTTATAAATATTTTCTTTCTGTCAATTTTGACCTGATCTGTTCAAGTCACAAGGAGCTGAAGTGGGAGGTGAAAGCAGAGGATGGTGGGGACTCCTGCACAGAGAGGCACATGTCACTCAGGGCAACAACCTTTCCTCAGCACGGGAGGAATCCTCATCACCTCCCCATGCAGGTTCCATAGCGGAGCACTCACCAGGATGCTCTCACACCTGTTTCCATGAACCACTCATGTTTAGTGCTGTGTGTTTTCCCTGGGAATAAGATGCTCTTAGGACTCATCCTGACTAGGCTGAGGAGGCAGCTGCTTGGCAGCCCCACAGACAGAATCTAGGTTTCTTATCTTATTTTCCCCTTTTGTTTTTGAGACAGAGTGAGTCTCTTTAGCCTTGGCTGTCCTGGACTCACAGAGATCCACGTGGGATTAAAGACTTTTGTCAGCACACCTGCCTTTAGTTACCTCTGTGTGGCTGGGGAAAGACGCTGTGTCGGCAAAGACTGATTGAGCAGATCTGAAGAGATCTGGAGGGTTGGAATGTTGCAGATCTAGAGGCTACTCTTCTCATCTTGGGCTAGCCTAAGTCCCTTGACGAGCCATTTCTTTTCCACTCTGGGTGGAAATTAACATCAATGACTATTAGATTAAAACCTTTGCAATCTATTAACTTAGTAGACCCCCTAGCATCCACTAACCCAAAAGCCAAGAACATCAGCAAACAGCATCCCAGGCTGTAGGAGGGATCCCCGTCCTGCTGTGCCTGCCTGTCTCGTGTTTCCATCAGTGTGTGTGAAAATGTCTTGGTTTATGGCTTTACTTATTCTGCTCTTATGTGTGTGTGTGTGTGGGGGGGGGGGAGAGAGGAGAGAGAGAGAGAGAGAGAGAGAGAGAGAGAGAGAGAGAGAGAGAGAGACTCCTCTTTGAAAAGAAATCAACATGGGTGAAGCTGGGGTGGCCTCTCCATCATCCTTTCACCTCTAAAAGTGTTGATCTCCCCTTTATCTTCTGCCAATTGTCACCCTCTGCTGACTCACAGTGGACAAGGTGCCAAGCTTCAAAGGGTTAACTGTGGGGGCAAGTTAACACAAGGACTGAGGGCAGAAACAGTGTGGCACCCTACCAGAGTGCCCTCAGCAGCCCCCTCCTCAGTGCTAGGCCTGGAGGGGGACAGCTGGTGGACCCGGCTCAGAGCAGGCTGCCCAGCACCTGCCCAGGCTCCTTCTAGGGAAGTGTAGGTTCCTGGACAGGAGCCTCGGTGTGGTGACTCTGCTTCTTTTCTTTCCTCTCTTTTTCTTATTAGTTTCTTTGTTTCAAGACCGGATTTCTCCCTGTAACGTGCCTGGCTGTCCTGGACTTGATTGTGGACCATGCTGGCCTTGACCTCAGAGAGATTTACTTGCCTCTGTCTCCTGACTCCTGGGATTAAAGGTGTGAGCCTCTGTGCCTGCCATGACTGGTTTCTGTTAGTTGGTTTAACTAAAAGGGCCTCACTGAGGGCGGGAGGAGGCCAACACGCACAAGTCAGGAGCTTGTCTGGCTCTCAGAGCTTCCCTTTCTCTGCGTGTCCAGTGGACTCGGGTGCCCCGTGGATTTCTAAGGGCTTTGGTATGTGGTGTCTTCCTCCTAGGGGAAGCTGTGGGAGGATTCCTGCCCCACCCCTGAGGAGGGAGAACTCTGATGAGTCCTGACTCGTTGCTGCCCCCTGCCGGCCTCTTTCCTTTTGGCTTCAGGAAGGCAGAATAATACCCCTGGGAAGACAGGGCTGGTGCTCTGGAAGGTTCTCTGCCATCTTGTCATCTGGGATGAAGACAGCTTGATTGTTATTTCTCTTGGGGCTGGTGATGGCTCAGCAGTCAAGAGAGCCGGGTGCTCTTCCAGAGGACCACGTTATTGCTCCCTGGCTCCATGTGGTGCCCACAGCCTCCTGTAGCTGCACTTCAAGATCTCATGCCTCTTCTGTCTCCATGGTAACAGACTCCCATCAGGCAAAATGCCGCATAAAATAAGGACAAGTGAATGTTTAATTACTTTATTGACAAATGAATTAAAAAAAAGATTTGTCTCATTCTGTCTCTCTGTCTCTCTCTGTCTCTCTCCTCTCTCTCTCTCTCTCTCTCTCTCTCTCTCTCTCTCTCTCTCTCTCTCTCTCTCTGTGTGTGTGTGTGTGTGGTGTCCATGACCAGTAGCCACCGTCATATGTTTCTGGTAGACAACAATGAGTTTAGTTTTGTGTTTGAACCTAATCACTTAGTTTGAGTATTTTTTAAAAATTGTACATCTTTTTCTTTGGTAAGTCAAGGAGGTATCACAAGTAGAGCAGGCTGGACTGCAGTGACCCACGCCTTTAATTCTAGTACTTGGGAGGCAGACACAGGCAGATCTCTGAGTTTACGGCCTTCCTGGTGTACAGAGTGAGACAGCCAGGGCTACACAGAGAAACCCTGTCTGGAAAAACTAAACAAACCAACAAACCAAAACAAATTAAAAGTAAAACTTACCAGGGTGAGTCTGTGAGGGGCCTGGAATCAGGCTGTAAAGTGATTAAATAAACAAATGTTTTATCAAAACTAAGGCGCGTCAAAGGCAGTGAGAACGGAAGGAGGTGCAGCGCGACCGTGAGCTAATGGACACAGGAAGGGTGAGGCGCGGAGCACAGAGAGACCGCGCTGAAGACGCCATGGAGGAGCTGCTGGGACTGTGGTCTCTCACAGGCGCCCAGGAAAATGAACAACGCTGTAAGATCTCTAAACTCCTCCGTGTACTTAAGAGCCGTCCTCACCATGGATGCCATCCTCTCCTTCCTCAGCCTCTTCTCAGCATCCTTGGTCAACTCCAGCTGGTCATCGCCTATCTTCATCATCGTCATCATCCAGCCGGTGGCCTCTGCAGCAGAGTCATCGCGCTGCTCAGGCGCCATCTTCACACTACTATTGTGTATTCAAGGCGGCTCTGCTCGGCTCTTCAGACTTTTCATTTTCATCTCCACTTTCAACTTTCCAGACTTGGAAGAAGATCCGCGCTGTCCACTCACCTTTTCTCCCTCCATGAGAGGTTTTCCTGATACACGCAGGCATCTAGATGGCACCACACTCCAGCCATGGGAGGAGGAGGAGGAGGAGAGGGAGGAAGGAGGAAGAGGAGAGGGGGGAAGGAGGAGAAAAAGGAGGAGGAGGAGGAGAAGCTCTCCCCCGGGTGAGCATCATATGATCCCATTGGGAGTCTTAGTCCTAGCCCAGTGAGGAACCAAATATCTCTCCTACAGATCCTTTCTCACCTGCTATTCCTAAGTTCACTTTTGCTCTGCAGCCAGGTTAACATCTAAAACCTGACCAGCTATCACCCTGCACTCAAGCTGGAGAGATGGCTCAGAGGTTAAGAGCACTGACTGCTCTTCCGGACGGAGGTCCTGAGTTGAATTCCCAGCAACCACATGGTGGCTCACAACCATCTGTAATGAGATCTGGTGCCCTCTTCTGTGGGTAAGTAGGACATTGCATACATAATAAATTAGTGAGAGAGAGAGAGAGAGAGAGAGAGAGAGAGAGAGAGAGAGAGAAAGGAGGGAGAAGAAAAAGAAACTGACTGTCCTGCCACAGATCTGTGCCATGGTGCATAAGCCCCAGGAAGCAGGGAGCACAAGGCAATCAGAGGCCAGAACCTGAAACACAGAATAAAGTATTTCCATCTCTGGTATTCCGGGATTAATTTTTAAAAAGAAGCATCACTTTTATGTCTGAGTTTTGCTTGGCTGTATGTATGGGCACCATGTGTGCGCCTTGCATCCATGGCCATTGGATCTTTTGTAGAAGGAATCCCGGATGGATGAGATACACCATGTGGTGCTGGCATAGCAGAGCCATCTCCCCAGCTCCTGAACTATGTATTTTAAAATGAACATCACTTCTAACTAGACCCTACTGCAAAGCCTTGAGCGGCCACTAGAGGGCAGCACCAGGAAATCCCAGAACCAGGGAGGAAGATGGGGCATTGGGCAGAACACAGATCCAATAGGGCCTGACCCAAGAGGAGACCTGTGGATGCCTCCTCTCTGCCCATCCCATAATCCAGGCTTTCATAGCGAAAGATGGAGAGACCCTCCATGGAGGCTGCAGGAAGGAGGCAGGTCTCAGGAGCCTGAAGTTCATCTCCTCAGCCCACAGTGTCCTGAGTGCAGGCCCTGGTTGTACTTTGTGGGGACATGAACAGGAAAACACCTTCTACTGCTGGGACACTGAGGAAGCCCAAAGGACAAGAAGGCAGCCACCACTAGAGGGGCAAGAAAGCCTGGTTTTCCATAGAAACTAAAAAGACAAGAAATAACCTAAAGGCACCAGCCCTGGCTGCTCATAATCCTGGGGCCAGGACAAGGCTCTGTCCACCCCTGTGTTCCTGTGATCACAGATCCCAGAATGTGGTTCACAGTGATGAAGAGAACAGAGCCAGGAGGTGACAGAGCTGAGGAGAGAGCCAGTCAAAGATGACAATGGACTAAGCTCCATCTGGACACAGCCTGTTCACACTCAGCTCCACCTGCACACAGCCTGTTCACACTCATGTCCACCTGCACACAGCCTGTTCACACTCAGCTCCACCTGCACACAGCCTGTTCACACTCAGCTCCTCCTGCACACAGACTGTTCACACTCATGTCCACCTGCACACATATAGGTCCCTTTCCCTCCCAGCATGCCCAAGGCAGGGGTATTCCAGCCTGGCCAGCGCCTATTGGTTAAGACACAAAAGAGGATATTGTGTTTTTAAATGATTAGTTTTGAGAGAGTGCTAAAACCACAAACCTTTCTGGGTTGTCTTTATTCTCCCTTGCAGGGGGCAGCATCTGGCCTAGAGTTTTCGTTGGAATGTCCTGTCCTGTGCCTATTGGATGCTGCTAGGAGATTGGCCCATCCTGACATCAAAATACTTAACATCTGGGAACTTTACTTTCCTGCTGTGCCCTGATTGGCTCAGGCCTAGGGCGGCTCTTTTCCTGGAACACTTTGTAGTTTTTACAGTAACTAGGGTGACCTTGAGGACAGGCCTAAGATGAAGTCTAGCAACAAGGTGGAGTCTCAGCGGCTAGGGTCCCACAGTTTAACTCTGAGGACTCTGTGAGGGTATAACTATCAGAGCCCAGAGAGAGGAAGGATCGCTTTGAGGGACACTTGGAGTTCAACTTCAAGGAGACAGACAGAGCGAGAAGAAGGCTGCTGGTTCTGCTAGATATCCTGACAACTGAGGTGGGTATCTTCCCAAAGAGCCCGACAACCCTAATCGGCTGGACGCAGCTAAAGAGAAGCACGTCACATCCCACTTCCCTTCCAGCCTTCTGGCTCTCCTAACTAGGGTTGGGGCATTGGAAGGGAGGTAGAGACTTTAAGGAACTCCGATTAAAGTAGGTTAAAAAAAAAAAAAAGCACCAACACATCACTGCCATTCCAAAAGGAATCAGGTTCTGATTGACAGGATGGCCGTCCCTCAGTTTCTGTTACTTAAGTTTGTACTTACCTAGCAACAGCTTTCCCATTTCTAAATCAGCCGATCTTGCAGAGGAAGGGGACCAACAACTGTATCCACCACAGGTGACTATCCATCTGTCCCTAAGCTGCTACTGTGGCGTCCTGCACACCCTGGGATGCAGAGGCAGCCGCAAGCATAAAGATTGGGGGAGGTAATGGCCATGTGGGAAAGCTACAGAATTCTTTGGAACAACGGGAACCTGACACCAGCTATAAGGAAACTCCGACCAGGAAGACAGAATCATTGAATTTTGGTATCCCAGATGGCAGCCCAGGGTTCCCAGTAGATTGGCGGTTACAGGAGCATGCCTTTTACTTATCAGTCTTCAGAAGCAGATGGCTTAGGTACCTGGCCAAATCTGTGTGGACAGGTCGGTTCCAGGCACCAGAGCAGCTGCTGTCCTGCCTGTAAGAGAAGTCTGTGCCCACAACCTGCAGTGCTGGCATCTGTGTGCATTAAAGATCACTTTCAGGGTACCAACACACTGCTTATCTTAAGAAGCCATCCAGGCCACAGGATTCTCCCACAATGCCTGTACAGTTGGTATGTCAAGTGGAGTATACCAGACCAGTCCCTCCCCAGCTGGTATTTCTGGCTGATTAATTTTATGCCAGAAAAGTACTCCGAGGTCTCATATGCTTTCATCAACATGCATAATTATACAATAATTCAATAGACTTTCATGTGCCTTGTGGAACAATACTCTGAGGTCTCCATGATTACTTCACATGAATTAGACAGTTTAGTTAGGGCTTCACAGCCTCTGTAATTTTGTTTTCAGCTGGTGGTGATACATTTTGTATAATTTGAAATGAGATTTTTTGGTGCAACATTAAGAATGTGGGTGATTTGAACTTTTAAGAATGTCATATTTGGGCTGGAGAGATGGCTCAGAGGTTCAGGACGCTGGCTGCTCTTCCAGAGGTCCTGAGTTCAATTCCCAGCAACCACATGGTGACTCACAGCCATCTAGAATGATATCGGGTGCCCTCTTCTGTGTTGCGGGCAGAATACTGCACACATAATAAATAAATAAATCTTAAAAAAAAGAATGTAACATTAAGTGCAATAATTATATTTCTGTTTTTTAAAAAGAGATCTGAGTTCCCAGTACCAGCAACACACTAGATATGATGCTTTTTAAAATTAACGTCTGCCATTAAAAAAAAAAAGACCTTTTTTCTTCTGTCCTTCTTCCTTTTTTGCTTTTATTCAAGCCTGTCTTTATTTGTAAAATAAGATGTATAACTAATGCTAACTTGATTTTAAAAATCATAGTTCGTTCAGTGACAATGTATCTTTTAAAATAGTGTTTTTCATTTATTTGTTTGTTTATTTATTTAATTAGTCATAGAAACCAAAGAAAATGCATGAACAGGTAAAACCAGAACGGTCACTCTATTCTCTTGTCTTTGAAAGGGTGCAGAACTGGCTGTGCTGCTGGGTGGCTCACAGAGGCAGCAGTGCTGGGAATGCTGGAAAAGGGAGAACAAAAGCGTTGAGACCTGGCAACTGATTGTAGGCTCAAATAAAATATATTTTATTATGAACTTATTAACTGAGAGCACCTTGCTTATAACCTGACTAACCTAAACAATAGGAAAAGGAGACTAAAAAATACAATAATGAAACTGTAAGGATAACAGTTCTGAGAAACGATTCTCCTGGCCTTACCAGCAGGATTTCTTCTGCTGGAACCTGGAGTAACCAGAACCCAGAGCCTCAGCCAGAGCCTGGAGCCCCAAGCCTTCCCTTGAGTGGTTCTCTCTAGGAGCATCGTGAAGTGGAGCGATGAACAGCCAAAACTACATGAAGTCTCCAAAGGCTCTGTCTCCTGTTTTTGGCTCACATTTGTATCTCCTCTCAGAATTTGTTCAGGGATGTTTTTCAGCTGGTTAACAAGCAATCTCCCCCACATGGTGGTTAGAATTCTAAGGGGATTAACATTACCTGCTCTCTCATAACTGTTTTTCTCATCCCCCACTTATGATCTAAATGAAAAACATGTTCATCTCTCCTTCTTCTTCCCCTTTCTATTAAATCAAATAAGCTATATATAACAGAACAAGGATTATCCAGTAAGTCACATTTACAAGGACCAGTCCATTTGTGGTTAACAATTTTTAAGAATTATTCCACTCTCTCTCCTATGCTACTCATTCTTATCCTAATGTCTAAAGGGTTTTGTTTTTTGTTTTTTAACCAAACTGATATTAATACTGTGGCTATCTAGTCTTCAACCCCATCAGAGACCCCAGAAGGAAAAACTATCTAATATGAAGGAAGTGCAGGCAAGAAATTTCCAAAAGCATTGGCAGGACGACAGAGAGCTGACTCTCTGGACAGTCACAAGTTCCTCTCCATCGTCGGGGCATCCAGTCCTCAGCCGGCCCAGGGCATCTGACAGACTGTTCTGTGAAGCAGGATCCTGAAGGTCTGGCCCACCTAGGCTCTGCAAGGCTGGGCAGCCAATTTCTCAGGTAAGTGCCCTTGTCGTGGCTGACAAAACACTAATACAAAGTGTCCATTCAGTCTTCATTCAACGTGGCCAGAGCCACATTTCCAGACCCGACTCCCGGAGAAGACTGCACTTCCTCCCACCGAGGCCTTCGCAGTCCTGGCTCTAGTCATCAAAGGGGGGGGGGTCCTCATGGGCTTCACCTGGGAGGCATTGGGTGGGGACATAACAGCTTGGCACCCCAGCGGGGCCTCATAGGCTCCACCTGCGGGGGTGGGGGGGAGGCAGAGACAACCTTAGGCTCCCTGGTGCTCCCTTCCTGCTGCTGCTTCCTCCCTTGTCAGCATGACTTCTCACTGCACCTTGTAGACCCTTGGGAGCCATGTTTCCCTGTGGATCTCAGGCCTGCATTGTCTCCTGGAAGGTGGGAAGATGTTTCCTTCTTGTCTTGATCTCCAGCTACCCCTGACCTTCTTCTCTGAGATCTCTTAGCACTGAGAAGAGCTGTTCATCTATGCCTGTTAGTTTTCGTATGCTTGTATAAGTACATGCACACTCACGAAGCACACACACACATACACACGTGTGCACACACACACATACTCACATGCACACACATACACGCTGTCAACATGGCGCGCTGGCTTCCCTTTCTAGCCTCGTTGCTTCCAGGGTCTGGGCTTCTATGAACATGGCTGCCCCTTTGCCCTGAGCTCTCTAGGGGGCTTCAGCTGCTGCTCCATTTGTTTTTCTTTCCCAGGATGGATTTGTTTGTTGTTTCTAATATGCTCAGAAAACTGTCACTTTCACGGCATCCCTATACTCCCCATCAACACAGGGATATCTGAGGGCAGCCAGCCTGGGATTTGCCCTCAGAACCCGTGTCCACACCTGCAGTCAACTGCCTTCTTGAATTCTTGGTATCTCGCTCACTGCACAGAGCATTGTGCAAACTCTAGACCTCAGAAGCCTCAGAGTTACTGCTTGGAAACACTAAGGAAAGGGTTCTAAGAACTCCAGGGTGGCCTGGCTTCTTCACTCAGGCAGTGTTGTGTGGCAGCAGCCCTGCCAGGTGCAGGAGGCAGCAGCGTTGATGCACACACAGAACAGAGTGTCCTGGTCAGGGCTGAGGTGACTGGCTTCTCAGACTGTGTCTGCTTCTTTCCCTCACTGTCTGTCTTCAGTGGTGGGGTGACCAGAGATCTCCCTCCCCCATCTTCACTTACTTCACACTCTGCAGAGCTTCGGGCTTCACACTACTTCATAGTCACTGTGGTCACCCACATGGCACCTCTCACACGGAACCTCTCTTTGTTTTTCTTGGAATTTGAGCCTCACTCGATGGCCTGTGGCCAGCTCAGGTCAGCAGGCAGAACAAGCTATGGGTTCCACTGGGCCCCTGGGGCCTTGGAGAGCCAGGGGTTCATGAGGAAATGCACCAGGAGGATGAGGAGGAGGGCAGTCCTCTCTGCTGTCAACTTTGACCTCAGCTTCTGAGTATCCACAGCCGTCTCCTGCAGCTGGATGCACCCGCAGACCTTGTGGTCTGCCACGAGGTAGATTGTTCATGGCTTTTGCTGGCTTGGTGGCCTTCTTGAAGCCATGTGGGAAAAACACATGTCTACAGTCCTGCCAGGAAGTCTCAGGCCATCACTTCTCAGTTGCTGAAGTATCAAGGATCCAAGGCTGGAAAGCTAGCGAGGGTGAACTCAGTACCAGTTCTGAGTGAGGAGCAGACCAAGGTCTCAAAGATCACATCAAATTAGATCCAGGGTATTGCAAGAAGTTTCCTCTGGTTTATGCAAACCAGGGGCTTGGAGACCCTCATCTCTACATTGTACTTGGGTCTGTGTTGAACTCCTTCCTGTGGCAGGCAGTTCAAACTGGTCATGGTCCTCTCTGGCCATGAGGTGCTGGCCCAGCAGGATGTAGGCCAGGCTGAAGCCACAGTGGCAGGTGTGGTCTCGGGGCGCTGTGCAACTGCCTTGAAGGCTCCTGCATCCGGTACATAAGGTGGCAGTTTAGGCATCAGATGCAGGTGGTGCTGCCTAAGCAGACTGGGGGAGCGGGCATGGGGTTCTGGCTGATCTCCAGGCTGAGTGCCAATGTGGGGTCACCTCCTGGCAGGTTGGGGGGGGGGGTAGGTGTTGCTCATGCCATGCAGCTCAGTTATGCAGGACCAGGAGACCTCGGTGGTAGCACCGCTGGCTGCACTCTGGTGACTGCTGCATGGAGAAGGCACCGAGATCCAGAATGAGAATCTGAGGCAAAGTTGTCTCCTCTCACCAGAAAGCACGAGGCTGAGTCCTGTCCTCTCACCTCAGAGCTCTGTGGACAGGTCTGTGTGCATCAGATTCTGCATGCCAGGGTGGCTGGGTGGCCAGCCAGTGCTGAGCTAAGGGCACCTCAGCTCCTCCTGAGCTCACAAACCCCGTGCTAACTGTGCCACCTGCTGAGACCTCCATGTGCTCATGGGAATCAGGTGCTGCCATGGCCCATGCTCCCAGTTCCTGCTGTGCCTTCTTGCTGGGTCATTAAAGCAGTGGTCTTGCTCCAGGGCCCCATGTCTGAGGCCTGCAGGTCTAAGTGTGTGGGGGTGCGACATGTGGTGCCCACACTCCTCCCCCAGTTCCCTGCCCTGTCTGTTCCAAGTGAGCCCTTGAGAGCCACCAAGACCACAGCTCCATAGTGTAATTCTGGCGTGAACCTACATGCAGGCCTAGGGACCCAAGGATGGTCCTCTGGCTGCAGTCACCTCCTTTGCCTCCTGGGTGTCTGGTCTGCCCCTGTGGTTTCTTCGCTGCAAGAGGTAGTGGCTTTAGATGGGACAAACTGGAACACCAAGGCAGCTCTGGATTTGGTGGCCTCTGTTGGAAGTCAGCAAGCCCTTGGCTCAAGCTCCCCACTCCCCGCGTTTTAAATTAGATTTATTAATTATGTATACAGTGTTCTGTTTGCATGTACATCTGCATGACAGAAGAAGGCACCAGGTCTTATTATAGATGGTTGTGAGCCACCGCGTGGTTTCTGGGAATTGAACTCAGGGCTTTTGGACAGAACAGTCAGTGCTCTTAACCTCTGAGCCATCTCTCCAGCCCCTCAAGCTTCTTTGTAACTGTCGCATGAATGAGTGAAGTTGTCCATATTTGTGGGCTGTCGTATGACCCTTCCACACCTGTATCCATGCTATAGGGTCTGCATGGGGATAAAATGCATCTCCAGCTCCCAATACTCCTGTTCTATCTATGGCGCGCACCGCTCATATCTCTGTGTCTCCAAGTTGCTGGTGAAGCCCAGGAACCCCTTGTGGCCCACATAGCCGACTTCCATATACCGAGGCTCCCTGGGGCTGTGTGGAAATACCTCAGAGTGTGTGAGCCTGAGGGCAGCCCATGGTGAGACCCTGACCCTCCTCCTGGCACCCCAGGCAGGTGCGAGGGCCCAGAGGTGAGCAGGGCTCAGGCTTTGGGTCCTAGGTGAAGTGCTGCTGCCCCTCCCTGCAGAATCCCTTTCCCCCCTGACCTCACACTCACTGGTCTGAGTCTGGGCCAGGGCGGCTGCCAGCAGTAGGCTCAGCATTTCCTGCTGCCACCAGCCCAACTAGAAATTTCCTGAACAGGTTTGAGTCTGTTCAGGCCTTATAACTAGGGACCTCAGCGACACTGGTTGGTTCTTCAGGATTTCCACACCGAGAGGTGGTAAGAACTGCCAACTTGTTGTCCGCAAGGACCTGACACTGATTAGGGGATGGACAAGCGAAGCCCTCAGATCTGGGCTTCCCTGTCCAGGCCAGCACTTAAACACTGAAACAGAATGATTTCACTACTGTGCTCATAAGAGCTGGGGTCTTGGAGACGTGGCTTCCTCACATGGCGGCTGGAAACCGCTCAGCTTCTGTCTCGCTGCCCTGGCGAGTCCTCTGCTACTTGTCTGGGTCCTTCTTGTGGCTGCTGTTGACACAGTGGCTGGCTTCCCTGGAGCCACTCACACAGAGAGAAAGATGGCTACAGGGCAGGAGGGCAAGAGAGCTGGAGGGAGAGAGGAAGGGAGGGAGAGAGGAAGAGTGACAGAAGAGAGTAGGGAGGGAAGAAGGGAAGGGTGTGGCTGCTGCTTCTCCCCTGCTTCTCCCCTTCCCTGAGCCCTGCTGCAGTGGTCCTGGCTTCACAGGCTGTCCAGAGCCCTCTGGAAAGTCTGCCCCTCTCCTTGGTCCACTGGGAACCTCAGTACTTAGATCCCCAACCTTGGTGTACTCTGAGTTTTAAAGATGCTCCTCTGTAGGCTACTTTTTTCTTAACAAATATATTTTATTATTAACTTGTTAACCAACCATAAGTCACTTATAACCTGACTAAGCTAAACAATAGGAAAAGAGGTTTAAATAATACAATAAATAAGAATATCAGTCCAAGGAACAATTCTCCTGGTGTAATCAGCAGGATTTCTTCTGCTGGAACCTGGAGTAACCAGAGCCCAGAACCTCAGCAGCCTTGAAGCCCGGAGCCCTGAAGCCTTCCCTTGAGTGGTTCTCTCTAGGAAAGTCTGGAAGGGGAGTGACTAACAGCCAACACTATCCCAAGTCTCCAAAGGCCCCGCCTCCAGTTCTGGGCTCATCTACAGATCTCTTCCCAGAGTCTGTTCATGTATCTTTTCAGCTGGCAACTATCAAGCTCCCACACGAGGTGGTTTGTCTTCTAGTGGGTTAACCTCACCTCTTCTCACAAGACCGTTCCGATCCCACATTGGGATCATAACAAAAAACAGGTTTATCTCTCCTTCATTCCTCTGTTAATCGGGACACATTCTTTTCTCAGAAGCAGTTTTTGTTTTCTTTCCCCATGTTCTAAGACACTGACCAGCTCCCCAGCCTGGGGCACCCCAGACCCTGAGCTGAGGAACTAACTGTGACAGCTGCTCTGCTTGCTGTCTCAACCCTGTGGCCCCACAGTTAACAGGCTGCCTCAGCCCCACCTACTGCCCTTTAACTTGCTGGCATAGCAGTCCCTGTGTGCTGGAGATCTTGTGTGCCTGCTTGTGGGAGGGCCTGTGCGTGTGTGTGTGTGTGTGTGTGTGTGTGTGTGTGTGCGTGCGCGCGTGTGTGTGTGTGTGTGTGTGTGTGAACATAGCAACACACAGATATATTTTTAAAGCTACAAATACATAAAAGGCCAATTTCTAGTTTCTTTTTCCTTTTTAAAGAGATTTGTTTGTTTGTTTATATACAGTGTTCTGCCTGCATGTACACCTGCACACCAGAAGAGGGCACCAAATCTCATTATAGATGGTTGTGAGTTACTATGTGGTTGCCAGGAATTAAACTCAGAATCTTTGGAATGGCAGACAGTGCTCTTAACCACTGAGCCATCTCTCCAGACCCTCCCGTTTCTTTTTTTTTTTTTTTTTTTTTTTTTTAAGATTTATTTATTTACTATTATGTATATAGTGCTCTGCCTGCATGTAAGTCCGCAGGCAGAGGAGGACCTCAGATCATATTATAGATGGTTGTGAGCCACCATGTGGTTGCTGGGAATTGAACTCATGACCTCTGGAAGAGCAGACAGTGCTCTTAACCGCTGAGTCATCTCTCCAGCCGCACCCACCCCCCCCCCCCCCCCCCCCCGTTTCTTTTTTGTCTTCTTTTCTTTTCTTTCTTTCTTTTCTTGATTGATTGATTTTTTTTTTTTTTTTTTAAACAGGGTTTCTCTGTGTAGTCTTGGCTGTCCTGGACTCACTTTGTAGACCAGACTGGCCTTGAACTTAAAGCTATCCGCAGGCCTCTGCCTTCCTGAGTGCTGAGATTACAGGCCATTGCCATCTTGCCCAGCCAATTTCCAGTTTCTTAACAATGTTTAAAACTGACAGAATAGCCCAGAGTGGTGGCACATGCCTTTAGGCCAGCACTGGAACTGGGGGCAGAGGCAGGCACATCCCTGTGAATTGGAGGCCAGCTTGGTCTACCAAGTGAATCCAGGATAGCCAGGGTTGTGAGAGAAACCCATTCTTGAAAAACCAAAACCAACCAAACAAACAAAGAAACACAAAACTAACAGAATAAATAGACCACCTACTGATGACTTTGTATCATTGCTTTGAAGGTAACTGATTCTCCTTTGATTAAGTATTAAGATTTTGTCATATTTCCAGTGGGGGGCGGAGTTGGTGTTTTGAGACAGGGTACTCTGTAAAGCCCTATCTGTCCTGGACCAGGCTGGCTTGGAACTCAACGTGGTTTTCCTGCCTCTGTGTCTTCTGAGTGCCGGAATTAAAGCTTTTCTCAACCACGGCCTGGAAAATTCTTCACTGCTTCAGTCAGCTTCTCAGCTGCACTGAGATGTGCCCCTTCCTCACCCCAAGGCCAGCACCTGCTGTTCCCAATATTACCACTGTGGTCCTGCTCCACTTTCCCAGCCCCACACACTGCTGGATTACCTATGAGCTCCTGGGTTCCCATGGCCAGGGAGGCAGAGGGAGCAGAGCAGAACCAAGTTGAGACCCTGAGGATCAGGCTTTTCTCCCCAACCTACACAAGGGTTAGATTCTGAAAGCCTGACAGGGGCGGGGGCGGGGAAACCCCAGGAAACAGCCCTGGAGGGAGGCAGGGGCTCAGAACACTGAAATCCATCCCCTGAGCTCAGGGGCCTTGTTGAGACAAGGACAGGAGAAGCATCTCCTACTGCTGTCACACCCTAGAGGACAATGAGACAGGCACCACACACAGGGACACTCAGCACAGGACACACAGATTCTGGAAGGTTCTCCATCTGCCATTTATTTCTTAAACAATAGTGCAAGAATTCTCAGTCCTTTAATTTACCCACCCATCAACTCCTCAGGTCAAGGGCATGAACAATCAAGTCCACATTCAGCTTCTTAGTCTCAGTGGGACAAGAGGAGCTGCAGCTCAGGGCAGCAGGGAGCTGACAGGATGGAGATGTCCCCTCCTGCCTGCTGGACCAGGAAGGTTGGCTGTGGAAGGGAGCACAGGCAGTGCAGGGAGAGGGTCCTGCTGTGCAGGGCGGGGCTCCCCACTTCTTCACATGGAGCCCACAGGAGTAAGCAGACAGCTTCAGACATCTGTTGTTTCTAGGTCAGAATGTGTCACCACAAGGCAGCTGCCTGACGCTAAAGAACACGAATCATGAACAGTCAACACATCTCAGAGGCATCACTCGTCCACAGCTCTAAATCTGAGCCCCACCCTCCCCCTCCCCCACCCAGTCCTCTCCTCTTGCCTCAGCCCCAAACCCAAGCCTCCAGGTGTCACCTTTTCAATCCTCCAGAGAGGAGGCAGAGTTCTCGATGCTGTCTCTGTCTGCAGTAGAAGAAATAAGAAGACACTCAGGAGACTGGCAGGTGAGGCTGAGGGAACTATTGTGGGCTGGCTGAGCTCCCCATCATCTCCAGCTTTACCCTAAAGGCCTCAGGGAAATCCTGTCCCCCACACTTACCTGGAACTGAAGCATAGTCTCTTCCTTTTCCACCTGTGAGAAGAAAAGCTGTGAGAGACCAGGGAAGAACCAGGCCCTAGAAGTTTCCAGAACTGACAGCAGCCCCAGTTTGAGACAGGAGCCATGAGGGTGTGCATGTGTTTCCCATTAATGAGGCAGAGCACACTTCTAAAAGGGGCTGAGAGAAAACCCAGGCCCTGCCCCCTCCTACCTGTGTTTCTCCTCCTCTTCCTCACAACAGCCACCACGGCCCCACAATGATGGTCACAGCTCCAAGGACAACCAGAACAGCAATGGTTGCCATGATGGGGAACTTGGACTCAGGAGGCTCTGGGAAGGGAAGGGAAAGCAAGGGAAGGTGAGGGTCATGACCCCAGCTCTCAGCCCTGACCTGCTCATGGCCTGCAGAAGGCTCCAGCTTTCCCTGAGCCCAGCTCTGCACCCACACCCTCCTTACCCCATCTCAGGGTGAGGGGCTCAGGCAGACCCTCATGCACCACATGGCATGTGTAATCCTGCTCCTTCCCAGAGGGCACCACCACAGCTGCCCATTTTTGGAAGGTTCCATCCCCTCCAGGCCTGGTCTCCACAAGCTCCATGTCCTGGGTCAGGTCCTCCCCATTCAACTGCCAGGTCAGGGTGATGTCAGCAGGGTAGAAGCCCAGGGCCCAGCACCTCAGGGTGATGCGACCTTCAGGTCTGGGGTGATGGGTCACACGTGTTTTGGGGGGATCTGAGTAGAAAAGTTAGAAAGGTCAGGCATCTTGCTTTCTTCTGGGGACTCAGCAGGGTCCATGAGACCTTCCTGGGAAGGGACTAAATGGGGTGTGGGAGGGGTGAAAATCCCCTGTAGCTGAGATGTAGGTTCAGGATAATCTTGTCTTTGGGAAGTTCTAGAATCTGTGTGAAGGAGGTCAGGGTCAGAGACTCCAGGTGTCCCTCTAGGGAAAGTGACCTCTCCCCTTGACAGATGGGTAGAGAGCCTCAGCACCTGTGCAGCCATTCTCCAGAGACCTTGGTTGTGGCCAGAGAGCAGGGCCTGAGCAAGGCCATGGCTCACACAGGACCAGACTGAGGGTCACCTGCCCTGGACATTTCAGGGATCTTCTCTCCTTCCCCCCTGAGACACCTCGGAGCTGTCCTGAGAGAAATGTGAGCCTGTCAGTGTCACTCTCTGATAAAGGGTAAGGAGACCCAGGAGAGAGAAATCTCCCCCATGTGCAAGAGAGAGGGAGAGAGTGGAAAGCCATGTCAAGAGGAGAGACACCCAGAGTTCCCTCTAAGTCAGGACGCAGACAAGGATGTACACTCTCCACCATCTTATTTGATGCACTGCTGGCTCATGTTAGCTTTCAGAGTTAGATAAAAGGAAGGCAGATAGGGGTGAAAGAAGGAAGACGACACGTGGCTCTCTCCAGACAACACAACTCTTCACTTAAAGGACCCAGGTGAGTCCACGGGAAACTCATGGATCTAAACAACAGATATTGTTGCAGGACACAAAACCATTGCAAAAATAGTGGCCTTCATCTATACAAACAGTGCACTCTGAGAGAAGGAAATTAGGAAAAAGTCGCCATTGAGCATAACGTCTCAGAGCCAAGAATATATCTAACCAAGGAAATGAGAGACTCTAAATGGAAACATCAAGATTCTGTAAAAGATGAAAGAAGGTGACAGTAGAGACTGGAGAGACAAGCCCTGCCTCTGGACTGGCAGATTTAATATTGTGAAGCTGACCATACTACTAAAATTAATCTACAGGTTTAATTCAATGCTATAAAAGTTCTGATTGATTTGATTTAGAAAAAATACAGCAGACCAAGAACAGCCAAACCCTCCTAAGGAGTAAGAGCTGGAGGTGCTGGAATCCCAAGCTCACATTACACTGCAGAGCCACAGTGACAAGGACACATGGACCTGGCATAACATAGGCAGGAAAATCAAAGGCATAGAGCACAGGTCCTGGAAATGAAATCTCAAAGGTATGCACACTCCATTTTCAACAAAAAAATGCAAGAAACATTGAAACAGGAAAAGGGCTAGAGAGATGGCTCAGAGGTTAAGAGCACTGGCTGCTTTTCCAAAGGTCCTGAGTTCAATTCTCGGCAACCACATGGTGGCTCACAACCATCTATAATGAGATCTGGTGCCCTGTTCTGGCCTGCAGGGGTACATGAGGGCAGAGCACTGTATACATAATAAATAAAACTTTTTAAAAAGGAAAAAGAAAAAGACCCATTCTACAAAGGATTCTGCAGCACAGTTTTTCTATCTGATAGGGTGAACTTAGATTCTCACCTTTCACCTTGTACAAAAGTAAACTGGAAATAAACACCCAAACTTCAGGAAGAAAACCTGGGGGATCCCTTCAAGATGGTGGGGTGAGCAGGAGCTTATTACAGAACAGCAACATCACAGGACCCAGCGAGGGACTAAAAACTCTTCACAGCAAAGGACTGAACCAGCAGAGAGAACAGGAGCCACAGGAGGAGAAAGCCTGTCCCAGCTGCCCTGCAGACAAGGACTGCAGCCGGACTTTACAGAGAACTCCAGAAATTAAATAAGAAGCAGTGAAAACTGCCTACCAGCATGTAGCCGGGGAGCTCGGAAGACAGTTCTTTTCAGTACAAGGAAAAACCACAAATGGCCAATAACCATCTTCAGTGTGTTCAGTATCTTTCTCATCAGTAACAATCAGGTCAAAGCTACTTAAGGACCAGCTGGCTCAAGGACAGAGAACATCTGTAGCTCTTAGAGGACCTGGGCTGGATGCCCTGTCTGCACCTGCAGTCCCAGGTGCTCTGTCGCCCTCTTCTGACCCCAGACAGCAGGCACACACCTGGTGCACATGCAAAGGTCCAGGTAAAACACTCATGCACATAAAATAATAAAACAAAAATGACAATGCACTTGGAGACAAAACCTCACACTGGTCAGAATGGCCGTCATCAACAAATCTGAGGACAAATGACGGAGAGCATGTGGGCTGCACGTTGATACAGCCATCGTGGAAATCTTTTGTCAACAACTTAAACTAGTACTGCCACATGACCCAGCTGTTTTACTCTTTTATACCCAGAGACCTCCACACCCTCCAGGAGATATATCTGCACCTCCATTGTTAGTGCTGCCTTCTTGCTAGAGCAAAGATTTGGACTCAGCCCAGTTGTGCACCAACAGCTGAGTGAATAATGAAATTTTGGTGTACATATAACATGGAACACTATTCGGCTGGAAACAATGTAATCACAAATTACTCAGGAAAATGGATGGACTTGGCATGTGTAATATTAGTCGAAGTGACACAATCTGAGAAAGGACACCTACACAGTCCTGTCTCATATGTGGGAAATAGCCCACAAATGTGCATATGCAAACAAGTGCCCATGTGTACATTGTAAGTTGACCAGGAGAGAGCAAGGAAGGGTAAATAATGTGTGATGGGAAAAGACTGAATGCAGGTAATCGACTTTGAGTTATGAAACAGGATATAAAGTAATTGTTTTCTAGTTCTAAATCTGTCATTAATTTTCTTTCTTTTGTCTGTGTGTGGGTGTTGGTTGAGTGTATGAATTATATCTGATAATGAACGTGTAAAATCCACAGAGAATCTCCACAAGTTAAGAAAGGCAACTCTAACTGTAGAGAAATTCACTGAAATGTGCGGCCTAAGTTCTCATTAATTTCAGTGTGTTTTTTTGTCACTGCCTTTGTAATAAAAGTAGGGAAAAAATACAAACAAGAAGAGAGATGGGCATCATCCCAGCTGAGGGTTCTTCTTCCTCTGGACCAAGCCCAAGGGCAGAGGGAGGAGGTGCCCGCGGCCCCTGCACCTTTGCGCTGCAGCGTCTCCTTCCCGGCCTCCAGGTGGCTGCGGAGCCTATCCACGCACGTGCCCTCCAGGTAGGCCTTCTGTCTCTCTGCCTCACCAGCCTGCTCAAACTTGCGCTGTGTGATCTGCGCCACCGCGTCGGCTGCAGTCCAGGATGTCAGGTCTTCGTTCAGGGAGAGGTAATCACGGCCATCGTAGGCGAACTGCTCATACCCGCGGAGGAAGCTCCCGTCCGACCCCACCTCACAGCCATACATCCACTGGAAGGTGTGAGAGCCTGCGGGACCCGCCGGTCAGCCCCTTCCACCTGTCCCCACGTGATCACCCACGCCCCACGGCCCCGCCCACCCTGGGCTCCTCACAACCGAAAGGGAAACCGGTCCGGGTCGGGGTGCTCCTCCGGAACCTCGGACTTGGGACCCAGGCGCCTCTGGCCCCAGTGTTGGGGCGTGGAGGCCTTGTGAGCTCTGACCGCGGTCACTCACCGCCCTCGCTCTGGTTGTAGTAGCCGCGCAGGGTCCTTAGCATCTCTCGGAAAAGCTGCTCCGTGTTCTTGGCTCTCAGTGTCTCCTGCTCCCAATACTCTGGCCTCTCCTTCTCCACCCACGGCGCTCGCGGCTCCATTCTCGGATTCTCCGCGTCGCCGTCGAAGCTCACGAACTGCGTGTCGTCCACGTAGCCGACTTCCATGTACCGGGGCTCCCCGAGGCCGGGCCGGGACAAGGCGGTGGTGAAATACCGCAGCGAGTGTGAGCCTGGGGGCGGCGCGCGGTGAGACCCCGACCCTCCTCCCGGGGCCCGGCAGGTGCGCGGGCCGGGAGGGGAGCAGGGCGCGGGGCTCGGGACGCGGGTGGAGCAGGCGGCGGAGGGTCTGATGGGCGACGCGGGGACGCGGCTTCCCCGGTGTCCCCCCCCCCCCGTCTCCCCGCAGAGTCCGTTTCCCTCCCGACCCCGCACTCACCCGCGCGGGTCATGGTCGGGGCCAGGGCGGCCGCCAGCAGCAGGAGCAGCGTGCGCGGCACCATCGCCCCATCTGGGATCTGGGCGCGTCTGAGTCCCGCGGGCTGCGTGGACTTTATAACCGGTGCCCGCGCGACGCTGGTTGGTTCCCCAGGATCGCGCTACCCAATGGGGGTGAGAACCGCGGACTTGTCATCAGTGTCCGGGCAGAGGGAGCTGACACAGGTTAGGAGCAGAAGTGAAACTGGGCAGATGGGGAATCCCCAGCCCTGGGCTTCCCCACCCGGCACCTCACCGCCTGGCGACTGAGACTTTGCCTGACCTTGTGCTGAGGGACTGAACGCTGTCACCCAGAAGCTGTCTGGACACCAGGAGAGACCCGAGGCCAGGCTCATGCTGTCCTTCCTCCACCCTTCCTCTTCCTTCTCTTCAGAAGTCGGACCCTAAAGTCTTCTAGAAGAAAAGCCGCTTCCAGGATTACAGAGAGAACAGCAAGCAGTTGGGGATGCAGGTGAGAGATGGTTCTCCTTAAAGCAGAGGCGCTGGCCTGCAAGCCCCACACAGACCCACAGCGACCAGGCTGTGTTCACCCAAGCAGATGTACAGAGTCGTGTTAAAAATGACAGGGGACAGGGGTGCCGTCTGGAGAGATGGCTCAGAGGTTAATAGCACTGGCTGCTCTTCCTGAGGTCCATGTATATATAATATATAGTGAGGTCTGGTGCCCTCGTCTGGCGCGCAGTTCTACATGCAGACACAACATTATTCTGAATGAATGAATGAATGAATGAATGAATGAATGAATCTTTTCTTTTTAAGGGCCCAGATTGGTGGCACCTTTTATCCCAGCACTCGAGAGGCAGAGGCAGGCAGATCTCTGTTAGTTTGAGGCCACCCTGGTCTACAAAGTGAGTCCAGGACAGGCAAGTCTACACAGAGGAACCCTGTCTTTAAAAAAAGAAAAGAAAAAGAAAGAAACAAGACAGAGACCAGGTGCTTGGACATTCACCCTAGGTTCCTCTGTGGCAGTCTTGGTGTCCTTCGGGGCAGAGGTCCCAGGGCAGCATCAGTCTTTGCTCCAGGCTCAGAAGGCCCAGCGGACTTTCCTGTGGAGGAGGAACTTGGGAGACAGGCCTACTTTGTCTAAGCTAAGAGAGACACTCAACTCCTCATGTCCAGTGTGTCCACAGCTTGGACAGTGGCTGGCAAGGTCTAGTTGGAGTTCTGTGCCCCATCATGTCTGTGGAGGCCTTGGGGTCACTTCTAGAAGCTGAGGGGGTCTTTGTCTTCATAGTAAGCTTTTTCCATTAAATATTTTTGTTTGTTTGTTTTTTGAAGCAGGGTCTCTCTGTGTAGCCCTGGCTGTCCTGGACTCCCTCTATAGACCAGGCTGGCCTTGAGCTCCTAGAAATCAACCTGCTTCTGCCTCCTGAGTGCTGGGATTACAGGCATAGGCCACTACACATGGCTTCCATTAAACAATTTTAATGCCATATTCATCAGATCTCTTGAAGGTTGTTATCTAAACTAAACAACCTCTGCTCGTTTCTAGCTACTTGTTTTAGGCTTAACATTGAAAACGCACACAGGAGGCTAAGCAAAGCTTGTTATGTAACTCATTACATGAGGACTTGGCCTGACTGCAGCATAGTTCTGAGCACATTGAAGACTCTGACCATGTATAAGGTGACTATTACCTTCCCCGGCTTAGTTGTCTTCAACAGTTTACAGTGAGTTAGGAGCTTTAATAAGATTAGAATCTTGTAGTGTTGTAACCTGTGTAGCCTGCTCTGAAGGCGAGATAAACATGTTTTTTGTTTAGATCACAAGTGGCGGGTGAGAAAAAGACCTGTGAGAGAGCAGGTGATGTTCATCCCCTTAGAAGTCGAACCACCGTGTGGGGGAGGTTGGTTGTTAAGCAGCTGAAAAACATCCTTCAACAAATTCTGAGAGGGGGTATAAATGTGAGCCAAAAAAAAGAGGCAGGGCCTTTGGGGACCTGGGATAGTTCTGGCTGTTCATTGCTCCACTTCGAGACGCTCCTAGAGAGAACCGCTCCAGGGAAGGCTTCAGGGCTCCGGGCTCTGGCTGTGGTTCCCTTCTGGTTACTCCAGGTTCCAGCAGAAGAAATCCTGCTGATTATGCCAGGAGAATTATTCTTATGGTTTCATTATTGTATTCTTTAATCTTCTTTTCATATTGTTGACGTTAGTCAGGTTATAAGTGAGGTCCTCTTGGTTAATAAGTTCAAAATAAAACATATGTATTAGAAAATTGAGCCTACATATGCCCAAATCTCACAAGAAGAGAGTGGAAAGGGAAGCTACTTAAGAGGCAATTTTACCAGGAAAGTAATAGAGAGGTGGGTTGGAGAGACAGAGACAGAGAGAGCGAGACAGAGAGATAGACACAGAGACAGAGACAGAGAGAGAGACAGAGAGACAGAGAGAGAAATGGAGGAGCAGCAGCTTCACCACGGCCTCTTCCGCCACTCACTACCATCCGGGCTCAGACCCAGCACTAGGAGCCCATTCACCACAGCATCTACTTCATCTGCGAGCTGCTGCATCGGGCAGAGGAGCCAGAGCCGCAGAACCAGACCCAGACCCAGGAGCAGGCAGCTGCCCTTGAGGAGGAAAACCTGAAGCATGGCCCCCTCGGAGCAGCTGCCACGTTACCTGTATGTGTGTGTGTGTGTGTTTTTAAATTTTTTTTATTTATTGTATATGAGTACTTTATCCATAGAAAAGGGCACCAGATCTCATTACAGATGGTCATGAGCCACCATGTGGTGGCTGGGAATTGAACTCAGGACCTCTGGAAGAGCAGGCGGCGCTCTTAACCACTGAGCCATCTCTCCAGCCCCTGTGTGTGTGTTTTTAATTACTTATTTATATGAATGTTGCCTGCATGTACACCTGAATGCTAGTAGAGGTCATGAGATCGCATTATAGCTGGCTGTGAGCCACCATGTGGTGGCTGGGATTTGAACTCAGGACCTCTGGAATAGCAGCCATGGCTCTTAACCACTGAGCCATCTCTCCAGCTCCCTTGAAGTTGTCATTGCTTTTTAAACAGGGTCTTTAACTTGTCCCATCTTGTTGAGTTGCTAGGGGCTGGCTGGGCCGTGAGGTCTAGGGATCTGGCTGTAAAAGGAACTTTTATTCACCCGAGTAACCTAGGCCTAGTCCTGGAAACGGCTAACCTAGGCCTCGAATGTTCTCAGCCTCTGAGACTTACTCCTGAGTGAGTGCCCCCTTTCTTGTTCCTACTGAGCTCTGGCCTGGCTGGTTCAACTCGGCTGTTCTGCCTCAAACTCCTCTCCCAGCTGACTCATTCTTTTCTCTTGGCCTCCAACTACCTCCAGCAGTCAGTTCTGATCCTCTGGCTCCTTCTCACTCTCCTGCTCATCCTGTCTTCACCTTTGTCTCACTTGCTCTTTCCCTGCAACCTGTCTCTGTACAACTGTCCTGGTAAAGCTGCCTTCTCTCTCCTCATTCTCTGTGCTGCTCCACTAAGCAGCTTCCCTTTGCTCTCTCTTGAGAGTTGGGCGTGTCCTATTCTATCAAATCTTTCTCTGATTTGTCACTTTGTCTGCCACTCAATTAGACATCATTTTCAAACATGGGTGCTTCCTTCAGACTAAGTTTATCTTCACTGTTTGGGATTAAAGGCATGTATCATATTCCTGGACCTCAGCTTTTCTTTACCTGAAACTTGCTCTACACCAGGCTGGCCTTGAACTCAGAACTGCTTGCCTCAGTCTCCTGGATTAAAGGTCTGTTTGTGTTCCAGGGGCATCACACAGACATAGAAGGTCTTTGGATGTGATCTCTTGCCAGAGCAGCCATGTTCTGAGTTAAAATTTCTCCACAATCCACCTATCTCCACCTCTAATGGACTGAGATAACTTTAACACCCGCCCCCACTCCCGACCAGTTTCTCTGTGTAAATTTCTGTAGACCAGACTGGCCTCCAGCTCGCACAGATCCATCTGCCTCTGCCTCTGGAATGCTGGGATTAAAGGCTTGTGCCAACATGCCTGGCCACACCTGGCTATTTATTTATCCATGAGTTCTGGGGACCAAATTCAGGTCTTTCTGATTACAAGCGCTTTTCTGACTGAGCTGTCTCCCCAGTCATTTTTCTGCATGTTTGTTCTTTGCACCTTAATTTACAATAAAGGGCCAGGAAAATATCCTGAGAGGCCAAGCAAGTGCATCACTTAAGAATACCATTTTATTCATTGCAGGTGTGTGGATACTGATGTGCTGGGGGTGCCAACTGATTGTGGGAACACTGGCTCAGGTTCCTTCATACATAGGATGTGCCTTTCCCCCTTTATACCTTACTTCTAAATTTTTAAAAATGTATTTAATATACAACCACATAAATTTCCCTCTTCGCTTTCCTCTCTCCAAGCCCCCTCACATCCTTCTCCTGTGTCCCCTGAATCCCTGCTAAGTAGATGGCTTCTTTTTCATTATTATAAAGTTGTTTATTATTACGATTATTTCTGTTACACACACATATTAAACACATAGATATACAGATACACCCTATGGAGTCCAGGGCTCCCCATTCTGCACTGGAGAACCACTGGAGGGCTCCTCCCTGGGGAGAGACTCACTTCCCTTTCCAACAGTTCTTGTTTCCTGGAGTCCTTTTCTAGGCCTGGAACTCTCAGGTCTCCTCCTCCCACACTAGTCTGTCTGTTGCTTTTGTTGTTGCTCAGGTCTTGTTTAGGCAGCCATATTGTTGACGTGTCTTGGTGTAGTTTCTCTGCTCCTCTGTCTCTTCAGATCAACTGAGGCTACAGAGGGAAACCCTAGCTCAAAAACCAGGCTCCTTCCAAAGAGAAAGGCTTACCTAATTTTCAGTATGTCCATATACAGTATCTGATAGTACCATGTGAGGCAGACAAAAGCAAAATCATTTCCTTTGCTGAGAATCCAATATTCTGAATTCTGAGTGACAGTAACATGTGACCCTTCTCCTCTTCTCCAGAGTGCAATGACACTCTTTACCACCATCTCTTCTTGTCCTCCTCCTCCTCCCACCCTGTAGCCTCAGCTGTCCTGGAACTCACTATGTAGACCAGGCTGGCCTCAGAGATCTGCTGCCTCTGCCTCCCCAGTGCTTGCATTAAAGTGTTCTGTAACACCTGGCTTTTAAAAACCAGTTTTCAAAGTGAATAGATTTAAGATTGTATAAATACTAAGAGAAGGTGTCCTTCTATGCTTGATTTAATTTAAATAGACTGATCTTGTTATCTCTCCTTTTAGTGTTGAAAGGGCAAACATCTCAAACTATTGAGTCTCCCAGAGGCACTTGAGAAAGCTCTCCTATGCCAGGAACTTGTTTCCATGATTGGTGTAGGAAACCCACATTTGCACACTCTACCCTCCATCTTCTGGAGAGTTAGGGCTTTTGCGGGGGGTAAGATCTTGCTGTGGTCAAGGTTAGTCTCAAAGTCCCAAGCTGAAGTGATAGAGCCATCTCAGCCTCTTGAGCAGCTGGGACTGCAGTGCAGATCTCGGTGGCAGCTGAAGCAAAAGTGCATTGCTTGCATCTGAGGTACTCTTTGAAAACCACCATGGCTGGAGTGTGTTTGCCTCAGTCCTTGGAATGTGCATGCAACTGCATCTGGTTCCCACAGGATCCAGAGCACAGGAACCAACCACAAAGACGTATGAAGGAACTACATGCATGCGTATGTGTGCGAGCAAGTTACGTGCTCCACGTGTGTGCAGGGGCCCAAAGAGGTCAGACGATGTCAGATGCTCAGAACTGAAGTTATGGGCAATTGTGAGCTGCCATGTGGATGCTGGGAACTGGCCCCTGGCCCCTGCTAAAGCAGCCAGTGCTCCTAAGCGGGAAGCCATCTCTCCAGCCCTCCAGATACTGCTTTCCCTGCTGGGACTGGATCCTAATGGTTTCCTACATAAGCAGAGTCTCTGGATTGACCCATGTACCTGCTCCTGTGCTGGGGCTGCAGCTCAGTTGGTGAGCATGCTCACTTAGCCAGCAAGCACATGGTCCTGGGCTCAAGCCCCAGCCCCACATGAAAACCAAATGTTTTGGTAAATGCCTTTCATCCCAGAACTGGTGGCAGGAGGATCAGAAGTTCAAAGTCGCCAGGCATGGTGGCACACGCCTTTAATCCCAGCACTTGGGAGGCAGAGGCAGGCGGATCGCTGTGAGTTTGAGGCCAGCCTGGTCTAAAAAGCGAGTCCAAGACACCCAAGGCTACACAGAGAAACCCTGTCTCGAAAAACCAAAATTAATTAATTAATTAATTAAAGAAGTTCAAAGTCATCAGCACCTATATATGAAGTTTACGTTAGCTTTGGCTAGAGACCCTTACAAATTTGGATGTTATCCTCTTTGAGGCATGTTCCATTATACATGGTCACAGCATTCTCTCTCTCTCTCTCTCTCTCTCTCTCTCTCTCTCTCTCTCTCTCTCTCTCTCACACACACACACACACACAAATACTTACAAATTACATTTAATGTGCAAGAGCCAAGGACCATCAAAAATAAGACTTACTGGAGAGGCCAAAGTATATGAGCTGAAGATGCAGACTGCAGACACACAGAAAGTGCTGATGACTGTTCCTTGACTCAGCCAGGCACAACTCTAGAACTGCCAAATAACTGAGGGACACTGTTACCTGCACACTACTTAGTATTCCCCTCTTTCCCCAACAAGGTGTCTCCATGTAACAGAGCCTTCCCTGGCTGTCCTGGAATCTCTTTATAGACCAGGCAGACAGGCCTCTAACTCAGAGATCTGCCTCTGCCTCCCCAGCGCTGGGATCAGAAGCATGTGCTACCACAAGCTTAGTAACTCCGCTGGTTTGTGGAGTTAGTGCAAAGGCTGAGTGCAGGACAAAGACAAACAAGGATACAATAGATTGCCACAGTCATGGTCCACAGGAAACTGACAAACCAAGTGTTCACACCCTGATACATCCTCTTCCACATGGAATCTGGCCTTGGAGGTGTGCCTCGCTTCTGTCATGGGTCATTAAGTTACTGAGTCTTCTGTCACTCAGTCCCACGAGGCAGCTGTCCCAAGGCAAGGACAAGAGTCATGTGTCAACATGAAAACACCTCACAGGCCACCATTCGCTCACAGGTCTAAATCACAGAGGCCCTGGGACCCAGTCCTCTCTCCTTCACCTCATCCCCAATCCCAGGCCCCCAGGTGTCACCTTTCCAAACTGCAGAGACAAGTCACAGCTCTAGGCATTGTCCCTGCCTGCAGCAGAAGAAATAAAACACTCAGGAGACTGACAGGTGGGCTGGAGGAAGGACCTTCACCTCAGCTTCCCCCCAAGGGCCTCAGGGACAACTCTTCCCTCACACACTGACCTGCAGCAACGGCATAGCCTCCTTTTCCACCTGTGAGAAGAAAAGCTGTGAGAGACACCCAGGAAGTTTCCAGAACTATGGCTACAGACCAGGAAGGGTCAGGAGTCATGAGGAAGGAGGAATGTAGGGAATGAACCAGTGCCAGCCTGGGGTTCAGTAGGACTAAGCAGGAACCGTCCCCTCTGACCTCTGACCTCTGAGACTCATGCCCAGTGCACATGAAGCCTCAGGCTGCTGAAGCTGTCCTCCATCTTCCATGTGATTTCCAGTAGGGTGAGGGTCAGCACACAGACCCAGAGATGGGCGTGGTTGTGCATTTGGGGTGTGTGTGTGAGTGTGTGTGTGTGTGTGTGTGTGTGCGTGCACACCTCTGTGTCTGTGTTGCTTCCCATTCATGGTGCACCCTTCTAAAAAGAGCAAAAAGAGAAGAACCCAGACCCAGACCCTCCCCTACCTGTGTTCTTCCTCTTCATCCACCACACAACAGCGATCAGAAAAGCCAAGATGACCACAGCTGCGATGACAGCACCAACAATGGTCATGATGGAGACGGTGGACTGAGGGGGCTCTGGGAAGGGAAAGGAAAGCAAGGGAAGGTGAGGGTCACGACCCCAGCTCTCAGCCCTGACCTGCTCAGGGGCTGCAGAAGGCTCCAGCTTTCCCTGAGCCCAGCTCTGCACCCACACCCTCCTTACCCCATCTCAGGGTGAGGGGCTCAGGCAGTCCCTCATGCACCACATGGCATGTGTAATCCTGCTCCTTCCCAGAAGGCACCACCACAGCTGCCCATTTCTGGAAGGTTCCATCCCCTCCAGGCCTGGTGTCCACAAGCTCCATGTCCTGGGTCAGATCCTCCCCATTCAGCTGCCAGGTCAGGGAGATGTCAGCAGGGTAGAAGCCCAGGGCCCAGCACCTCAGGGTGATGCCACCTTCAGGTCTGGGGTGATGGGACACATGTGCCTTTGGGGGCTCTGTTGGGAGATTTAAGAAATCCACAATTAACAAGATAAACTGAAGTCTGTAAAGACAAAATTAAATGAATGACAACACTGAACTATGTTTCTGTTTGAACCCTTGGACTGTCACCACACTAGTGACCTGCAGGAAGAGCTGGTCCCCTCAGCACAGAACTGCACATTTTCCTGGGGGGGGGGAACTCAGAAGGTAAGAGGGGATCTAAGGCAGGTCAACATTTTTCTTTGTTTTTCTTTTTCTTTTTATGAGGTGTTCTATAGCTTAAGACACATAGTAGAAGAATGGAAGGAACAGAAAATCATTAATTTAATGTATTTGAATTCATATCAAAATAAGAAGTTAGTGGCAGGGGCTACATGAAGGGTGCCCCCAAATGCTGCTGCCACCATTGGGACACAAACGTGTGTCCATCTTGCTGACCAGCATTCACTGTCCATCCAAGTGAATCCTCATCTCCAGAGTGTGCAGCAGAAACGTGGTTAACTTCTCACACTCAGCCAGAGAAAATGACTCCCAGCCCCCGCCCCTGGGGGGACAGATACAAGGCAAGTCACAAGGATCCCTGAAGTGTGCTGTGGACCCAGTGCAGCACCCACTGGGAACACAGCAGGCTCACAGGGGGGAGTGGATCTTCCCTCTCACTCCAGTCCTCCATTGCAGAAGCCCCTGTCTCTGAGAAAGGTCAATTCCTGACTCACTAGGGGGAGCACTGCAGCTTGTTGGGGCAGAGGAGGAGCAGGAGGGTCTGGCTGGTTAATTCTGGCAGGAAATAGTCCAAGCTCACAGGAACCTTTCTCCTTTAAGGAAACACTGACTTGTCTAATTATCCAGGTTAGCAGTGTCCCCTGGCATCTGTGGACACTGATACAAATGATAATACAAGGGGATGAAGAAACATTAACACCCCAGTGGGGAAGAAAATCTAAAAGCAAAATAATGCCTTCAAGCCTGAGGGTGGTGGTGCAGGCTTTTAATCCCAGCACTCCAGAGGCAGAGCCAGGTGGATCTCTCTGTGAGTTCATGGCCTGCTTGGTCTACTAAGCAAGTCCAGGACAGCCAAGTCTACGCAGAGAAACCATGTCTGGAAAAACCAAACCAAACCAAACAAAACAAAAAAAAAGAAAAGAAATTCTACTATTTAATATTTGTCAAGGGCACCCCATAAGTGCTCATGTGACCATTCTAGGATTAGACAGAATTGAGGTGTGGAAGGCATGGAAACCCCACACACAGGGATATGGGAGAATGTATTCTTTGGAAAGTTCTAGAAACAGGGGGAACCTAGCTAGACTGTGGTGGCACAAGTTTTGGTCCCAGCACTTGGCAGGCAGGCAGATCTCTGTGAGTTGGAGGCAGCCTGGTCTATGGAATTCAGGGCTACACAGAGAAACCCTGTCTTGAAAAAAAAAAGGAACAACAACAACAAACAAAACACCCCAAAAAACCCAGCCCCCCCAAAACACCAACGCCCCCAAAAACCCAACAACCATAACAAACAAACAAAGAAAAAACAAAACAACCAACCTGGACGCTATAGGCACACCTGTAATCACAGAGAAACCCTGTCTCAAAAAAACAAAACAAAACAAAAACAAAAAAAGAAAAACCAGAGAGAGAAGAAAGGAGCCAGGCCACAAGCCTGTAATCCTAGCACTCTGGGAGGCAGAGGCAGGCGGATCTCTGTGCGTCCAGGACAGCCAAGGGTACACAGAAAGATCCTGTCTCGAAAGAAGAAGAGGAGGAGGAGGAGGAGGAGGAGGAGGAGGAGGAGGAGGAGGAGGAGGAGGAGGTGGAGGAGGACGAGGACGAGGATGAGGAGGAGGAGGGGGGAGAAAAAGAGAAAGAACGATAGAAAAAAAGAAAGAAAGAAAAGAAAGGACACTGGTGGAGCCTGCCATGTTGGATCAGGAGACCCCGGCACTGTTTCCCTAGAGACAGGGGCACCATCCCAGCTGAGGTTCTTCTTCCTCAGGGCTGAGCTGAGGGCGGAGGGAGGAGGCGCCCGCGGCCCCTGCACCTGTGCGCAGCAGCCTCTCCTTCCCGATCTCCAGGAATCTGCGGAGCCACTCCACGCACTCGACCGTGTAAATCTTCTGTCTCTCTGCCTCACCAGCCTGCTCCCACTCGCGCTGTGTGATCTGCGCCGCCGCGTCCGCCGCCGTCCAGGATTTCAGGTCTTCGTTCAGGGCGATGTAATCGCGGCCATCGTAGGCGAACTGATAGTACCCGCGGAGGAGGCGCCAGTCCGACGCCACGTGACAGCCACACAACACCTGGACGGTGTGAGAGCCTGCGGGACCCTGGGGTCAGCCCCGCCCACCTGTCCCCACGAGATCATGCACGGCCCGCGGCCCCGCCCACCCGCGGACTCATCAAAACCGAAAGGGAAACAATCCCGGTTCGCGGTTCTCTTCCTGAACCTTGGACTTGGTACCCGGGCGTCTCCGGTGTCGGGACGTGGAGGGGACGTGAGCTCTGACCGCGGTCACTCACCGCCCTCGCTCTGGTTGTAGTAGCCAAGCAGGGTCCTCAGGCGCCGTCGTAAATTCTGTCCCCCGATCTTGGCGATCAGTGTCTCCCGCTCCCAATACTCCGGCCCCATCCGCTGCATCCACGACTCCCGCGGCTCCATTCTCGGAGTCTCCGCGTCGCTGTCGTAGCGCACGAACTGCGTGTCGTCCACGTAGCCGACATTGATGTACCAGGGCTCCCCGACGCCGGGCCGGGACACGGCGATGTAGAAATACAGCAGCGAGTGTGAGCCTGGGGGCGGCGCGCGGTGAGACCCCGACCCTCCTCCCGGGACCCCGGGCAGGTGCGCAGGCCCGGAGGGGAGCAGGGCGCGGGGCTCGGGACGCGGGTGGAGCAGGGGGCGGAGGGTCTGGTGGGCGACGCAGGGACGCGGCTTCCCCAGTGTCCCCCTCCATTCTCCGCAGAGTCCGTTTCCCTCCCGACCCCGCACTCACCCGCGTGAGTCAGGGTCGTGGCCAGGGCGGCCGCCAGCAGCAGGAGCAGCGTGCGCAGCGCCATCGCCCCATCTGGGATCGGGCGAGTCTGAGTCCCGCGGTCTGCCGGTATGCGTGGACTTTATAACCGGTGCCCGGGGTAACGCTGATTGGTTCCCCAGGATCGCACCACCCCATAGGCTTGAGAACCGCGGACTTGTCATCAGTGTCCGGGCAGAGGGAGCTGACACAGGTTAGGAGCAGAAGTGAAACTGGGGAGATGGGGAATCCCCAGCCCTGGGCTTCCCCACCCCTGACCTGGACTGGAGACTAAAACTTTGCACTAAACACAATTGGAACCGAATGATAAGAATGCGGCCTTATAATACTTCAGGGCTGATGGAAAGGCCAGATCGCCAGGCAGTGGTGGCACAGGCCTTTAATCCCAGCACTCGGGAGGCAGAGGCAGGTGGATCGCTGTGAGTTCAAGGCCAGCCTGGTCTACAAAGCGAGTCCAGGACAGCCAAGGTTACACAGAGAAATTCTGTCTCGAAAAAACAAAAACACCACCCAAAAAAAAAACCCTACAAAAAAACAGAGTCCTCAGAACTGCACAGGAAGACTGAGGAGAACTGAGCTCCCCAGTCATCCTCTGCAGGGTAGCAAGGCAGCCAAGCTCAGCATCTGGAGACACCAACCACTGATTACTTCCCACAGTGTGTGACACCAAGACTCTCTGGGTGATCCTGGCTCAGGAAGTCTCCCAGGCCACGGTTCAGCTTTCTTGCTGTGTTTTCTCAAGGCTTCACTAGAGCTGGGTCACATGAGGTCACGTGGCTTCTTCAAGTGGCAGCTGAATGAAAGGGGCTCAAGTTCCTGCTGGCTGTCCCCAGGGTTCCTCTGTCCCCATGTACCTGGGTCTCTCTTCAGACTGCTCTTGACACAGCTTTTGGCTGAGAGGTAGGGGCGGGGGCGAGGGGGAGACAGAGAGAGGGGGGAATTTGTGAATATAAACAGTATATTCAACATCCAATCCCAGATCACAGTCCGTCCCCTCTGCTTCCTCCGTGGGGGAAGGGAGTGAGCAAGTCCTCAACACCCAGAGGATGGAATTCCTCTCACACCTGGCAAGGGCAGAGTTCAAAGTCCCTTTTGAGACTGAGAACAATCTCTTAATTGTAGCCCCTGTAAAATCAAAACAACAACCAAAAAAACAGGTTACATACTTACAACACACAATGGCCCAGGATGGACATTACTGTACTAGAAGTTTCGTTTCTTTAAAATCCAGTTATGCTTTTCTTTATCAGCCGATAATGCTCCCACCAACATGGTGAACTTTCCTAAGACCCGACGGACATTCTGGAAGAAATGTGCCAAGCACCAGCCCCACAAAGTGACACAGTACAAGAGGGGCAAGGACTCTGTATGACCAGGGAAAATGGGGATGTGACAGGAAACAGGTGGCTGTGGTGGCCAGACTAAGCCCATTTTCCTCCAAAGGCTGAGAGTACAAAGCAGATTGTGGTGAGAGTGGGATGTGCTGAGCCCAACTGCAGATCTGAGAGAATGCTGCCTGTGAAGAGATGCAAGCCTTATGACCTTATGAAGAGAAAGGGCCAGGTGATCAGGTTCTAAGCCGATGTTGTTATGAAGACAATACATCATGAGCTGTGACTCATCTCATTTGATTGCACGCAGTTGAATAAACTAAAGCTTCCAAAAAAAAAAAAATCCATTTACAATTTTGTTTCAATCTCAAGCGTGGGACTCGGGGCTGCCTTAGTTTGCCCACAGCTGACAGTTGTCTCTCCTCGCTCAGAGAGGGGTGTGGTCTTTGCCAGCTGGAGAGAGATTTGTTGTGCCTACTTCATGTTACCCCTGAAATACCACCAGGTAAAACCGATGCAAACACAGAGGATCTTTATTCGCAGCTCCAGCTGGGCCCCCAACATCACCAAAGCAGTGGTATCAGGAGGAGAGCTCTGAGCTCTGGGTTAGGGTAACTTATAGGTCCCTTTCCCTCCCAGCATGCCCAAGGCAGGGGTATTCCAGCCTGGCCAGTGCCTATTGGTTAAGACACAAAAGAGGATATTGTGTTTTTAAATGATTGGTTTTGAGAGAGTGCTAAAACCACAAACCTTTCTGGGTTGTCTTTATTCTCCCTTGCAGGGGGCAGCATCTGGCCTAGAGTTTTCGTTGGAATGTCCTGTCCTGTGCCTATTGGATGCTGCTAGGAGATTGGCCCATCCTGACATCAAAATACTTAACATCTGGGAACTTTACTTTCCTGCTGTGCCCTGATTGGCTCAGGCCTAGGGCGGCTCTTTTCCTGGAACACTTTGTAGTTTTTACAGTAACTAGGGTGACCTTGAGGACAGGCCTAAGATGAAGTCTAGCAACAAGGTGGAGTCTCAGCGGCTGGGGTCCCACAGTTTAACTCTGAGGACTCTGTGAGGGTATAACTATCAGAGCCCAGAGAGAGGAAGGATCGCTTTGAGGGACACTTGGAGTTCAACTTCAAGGAGACAGACAGAGCGAGAAGAAGGCTGCTGGTTCTGCTAGATATCCTGACAACTGAGGTGGGTATCTTCCCAAAGAGCCCGACAACCCTAATCGGCTGGAAGCAGCTAAAGAGAAGCACGTCACATCCCACTTCCCTTCCAGCCTTCTGGCTCTCCTAACTAGGGTTGGGGCGTTGGAAGGGAGGTAGAGACTTTAAGGAACTCCGATTAAAGTAGGTTAAAAAAAAATAGCACCAACACATCACTGCCATTCCAAAAGGAATCAGGTTCTGATTGACAGGATGGCCCTCCCTCAGTTTCTGTTACTTAAGTTTGTACTTACCTAGCAACAGCTTCCTCATTTCTAAATCAGCAGATCTTGCAGAGGAAGGGGACCAACAACTGTATCCACCACAGGTGACTATCCATCTGTCCCTAAGCTGCTACTGTGGCGTCCTGCACACCCTGGGATGCAGAGGCAGCCGCAAGCATAAAGATTGGGGGAGGTAATGGCCATGTGGGAAAGCTACAGAATTCTTTGGAAAAACGGGAACCTGACACCAGCTATAAGGAAACTCCGGAAATGGTCACCAGGAAGACAGAATCATTGAATTTTGGTATCCCAGATGGCAGCCCAGGGTTCCCAGTAGATTGGCGGTTACAGGAGCATGCCTTTTACTTATCAGTCTTCAGAAGCAGATGGCTTAGGTACCTGGCCAAATCTGTGTGGACAGGTCGGTTCCAGGCACCAGAGCAGCTGCGGTCCTGCCTGTAAGAGAAGTCTGTGCCCACAACCTGCAGTGCTGGCATCTGTGTGCATTAAAGATCACTTTCAGGGTACCAACACACTGCTTATCTTAAGAAGCCATCCAGGCCACAGGATTCTCCCACAATGCCTGTACAGTTGGTATGTCAAGTGGAGTATACCAGACCAGTCCCTCCCCAGCTGGTATTTCTGGCTGATTAATTTTATGCCAGAAAAGTACTCCGAGGTCTCATATGCTTTCATCAACATGCATAATTATACAATAATTCAATAGACTTTCATGTGCCTTGTGGAACAATACTCTGAGGTCTCCATGATTACTTCACATGAATTAGACAGTTTAGTTAGGGCTTCACAGCCTCTGTAATTTTGTTTTCAGCTGGTGGTGATACATTTTGTATAATTTGAAATGAGATTTTTTGGTGCAACATTAAGAATGTGGGTGATTTGAACTTTTAAGAATGTCATATTTGGGCTGGAGAGATGGCTCAGAGGTTCAGGACGCTGGCTGCTCTTCCAGAGGTCCTGAGTTCAATTCCCAGCAACCACATGGTGACTCACAGCCATCTAGAATGATATCGGGTGCCCTCTTCTGTGTTGCGGGCAGAATACTGCACACATAATAAATAAATAAATCTTAAAAAAAGAATGTAACATTAAGTGCAATAATTATATTTCTGTTTTTTAAAAAGAGATCTGAGTTCCCAGTACCAGCAACACACTAGATATGATGCTTTTTAAAATTAACGTCTGCCATTAAAAAAAAAAAAAGACCTTTTTTCTTCTGTCCTTCTTCCTTTTTTGCTTTTATTCAAGCCTGTCTTTATTTGTAAAATAAGATGTATAACTAATGCTAACTTGATTTTAAAAATCATAGTTCATTCAGTGACAATGTATCTTTTAAAATAGTGTTTTTCATTTATTTATTTGTTTATTTATTTAATTAGTCATAGAAACCAAAGAAATGCATGAACAGGTAAAACCAGAACGGTCACTCTATTCTCTTGTCTTTGAAAGGGTGCAGAACTGGCTGTGCTGCTGGGTGGCTCACAGAGGCAGCAGTGCTGGGAATGCTGGAAAAGGGAGAACAAAAGCGTTGAGACCTGGCAACTGATTGTAGGCTCAAATAAAATATATTTTATTATGAACTTATTAACTGAGAGCACCTTGCTTATAACCTGACTAACCTAAACAATAGGAAAAGGAGACTAAAAAATACAATAATGAAACTGTAAGGATAACAGTTCTGAGAAACGATTCTCCTGGCCTTACCAGCAGGATTTCTTCTGCTGGAACCTGGAGTAACCAGAACCCAGAGCCTCAGCCAGAGCCTGGAGCCCCAAGCCTTCCCTTGAGTGGTTCTCTCTAGGAGCATCGTGAAGTGGAGCGATGAACAGCCAAAACTACATGAAGTCTCCAAAGGCTCTGTCTCCTGTTTTTGGCTCACATTTGTATCTCCTCTCAGAATTTGTTCAGGGATGTTTTTCAGCTGGTTAACAAGCAATCTCCCCCACATGGTGGTTAGAATTCTAAGGGGATTAACATTACCTGCTCTCTCATAACTGTTTTTCTCATCCCCCTCTTATGATCTAAATGAAAAACATGTTCATCTCTCCTTCTTCTTCCCCTTTCTATTAAATCAAATAAGCTATATATAACAGAACAAGGATTATCCAGTAAGTCACATTTACAAGGACCAGTCCATTTGTGGTTAACAATTTTTAAGAATTATTCCACTCTCTCTCCTATGCTACTCATTCTTATCCTAATGTCTAAAGGGTTTTGTTTTTTGTTTTTTAACTAAACTGATATTAATACTGTGGCTAGCTAGTCTTCAACCCCATCAGAGACCCCAGAAGGAAAAACTATCTAATATGAAGGAAGTGCAGGCAAGAAATTTCCAAAAGCATTGGCAGGACGACAGAGAGCTGACTCTCTGGACAGTCACAAGTTCCTCTCCATCGTCGGGGCATCCAGTCCTCAGCCGGCCCAGGGCATCTGACAGACTGTTCTGTGAAGCAGGATCCTGAAGGTCTGGCCCACCTAGGCTCTGCAAGGCTGGGCAGCCAATTTCTCAGGTAAGTGCCCTTGTCATGGCTGACAAAACACTAATACAAAGTGTCCATTCAGTCTTCATTCAACGTGGCCAGAGCCACATTTCCAGACCCGACTCCCGGAGAAGACTGCACTTCCTCCCACCGAGGCCTTCGCAGTCCTGGCTCTAGTCATCAAAGGGGGGGGGTCCTCATGGGCTTCACCTGGGAGGCATTGGGTGGGGACATAACAGCTTGGCACCCCAGCGGGGCCTCATAGGCTCCACCTGCGGGGGCGGGGGAGGGGGGCAGAGACAACCTTAGGCTCCCTGGTGCTCCCTTCCTGCTGCTGCTTCCTCCCTTGTCAGCATGACTTCTCACTGCACCTTGTAGACCCTTGGGAGCCATGTTTCCCTGTGGATCTCAGGCCTGCATTGTCTCCTGGAAGGTAGGAAGATGTTTCCTTCTTGTCTTGATCTCCAGCTACCCCTGACCTTCTTCTCTGAGATCTCTTAGCACTGAGAAGAGCTGTTCATCTATGCCTGTTAGTTTTCGTATGCTTGTATAAGTACACGCACACACACACATACACACGTGTGCACGCACACACACACTCATACATGCATGTGCACACACACATATACACATGCATACACACATACTGACATGCACACACATACATGCTGTCAACATGGCGCGCTGGCTTCCCTTTCTAGCCTCGTTGCTTCCAGGGTCTGGGCTTCTATGAACATGGCTGCCCCTTTGCCCTGAGCTCTCTAGGGGGCTTCAGCTGCTGCTCCATTTGTTTTTCTTTCCCAGGATGGATTTGTTTGTTGTTTCTAATATGCTCAGAAAACTGTCACTTTCACGGCATCCCTATACTCCCCATCAACACAGGGATGTCTGAGGGCAGCCAGCCTGGGATTTGCCCTCAGAACCCGTGTCCACACCTGCAGTCAACTGCCTTCTTGAATTCTTGGTATCTCGCTCACTGCACAGAGCATTGTGCAAACTCTAGACCTCAGAAGCCTCAGAGTTACTGCTTGGAAACACTAAGGAGAGGGTTCTAAGAACTCCAGGGTGGCCTGGCTTCTTCACTCAGGCAGTGTTGTGTGGCAGCAGCCCTGCCAGGTGCAGGAGGCAGCAGCGTTGATGCACACGCAGAACAGAGTGTCCTGGTCAGGGCTGAGGTGACTGGCTGCTCAGGCTGTGTCTGCTTCTTTCCCTCACTGTCTGTCTTCAGTGGTGGGGTGACCAGAGATCTCCCTCCCCCATCTTCACTTACTTCACACTCTGCAGAGCTTCGGGGTTCACACACTTCATAGTCACTGTGGTCACCCACATGGCACCTCTCACACAGGAACCTCTCTTTGTTTTTCTTGGAATTTGAGCCTCACTCGATGGCCTGTGGCCAGCTCAGGTCAGCAGGCAGAGCAAGCTATGGGTTCCCCTGGGCCACTGGGGCCTTGGAGAGCCAGGGGTTCATGAGGAAATGCACCAGGAGGATGAGGAGGAGGGCAGTCCTCTCTGCTGTCAACTTTGACCTCAGCTTCTGGGTATCCACAGCCGTCTCCTGCAGCTGGATGCACCTGCAGACCTTGTGGTCTGCCACGAGGTAGATTGTTCATGGCTTTTGCTGGCTTGGTGGCCTTCTTGAAGCCATGTGGTAAAAACACGTGTCTACAGTCCTGCCAGGAAGTCTCGGGGGCATCTCTTCTCAGTTGCCGAAGTATCAAGGATCCAAGGCTGGAAAGCAGGTGAGAGTGAACTCAGTACCAGTTCTGAGGAGCAGACCAAGGGCAAAGGTCACAGCAAACTGGATCCAGGGTACTGGGAGAAGTGTCCTCTGATTTATGCAAACCAGGGACTGAGAGATCCTCATCTCCTCTAGACTGTACTTGGGTTTGTATTGAACTCCTTCCTGTAGCAGACAGTGTAACTTGGTCATGGTCCTCTCTGGCCATGAGGTGCTGGCCCAGCAGGATGTAGGCCAGGCTGAAGCCCCAGTGGCAGGTGTGGTCTCGGGGCGCTGTGCAACTGCCTTGAAGGCTCCTGCATCTGGTACATAAGGTGGCAGTTTAGGCATCAGATGCAGGTGGTGCTGCCTAAGCAGACTGGGGAGCGGGCATGGGGTTCTGGCTGATCTCCAGGCTGAGTGCCAATGTGGGGTCACCTCCTGGCAGGTTGGGGGGGGGGTAGGTGTTGCTCATGCCATGCAGCTCAGTTATGCAGGACCAGGAGACCTCGGTAGTAGCACCGCTGGCTGCACTCTGGTGACTGCTGCATGGAGAAGGCACCGAGATCCAGAACGAGAATCTGAGGCAAAGTTGTCTCCTCTCACCAGGAAACACGAGGCTGAGTCCTGTCCTCTCACCTCAGAGCTCCGTGGACAGGTCTGTGTGCATCAGATTCTGCATGCCAGGGTGGCTGGGTGGCCAGCCAGTGCTGAGCTAAGGGCACCTCAGCTCCTCCTGAGCTCATAAACCCAGTGCCAACTGTGCCACCTGCTGAGGCCTCCATGTGCTCATGGGAATCAGGTGCTGCCATGGTCCATGCTCCCAGTTCCTGCTGTGCCTTCTTGCTGGGTCATTAAAGCAGTGGTCTTGCTCCAGGGCCCCATGTCTGAGGCCTGCAGGTCTAAGTGTGTGGGGGTGCGACATGTGGTGCCCACACTCCTCCCCCAGTTCCCTGCCCTGTCTGTTCCAAGTGAGCCCTTGAGAGCCACCAAGACCACAGCTCCATAGTGTGACTCTGGCGGGAACCTGCATGCAGGCCTAGGGACCCAAGGATGGTCCTCTGGCTGCAGTCACCTCCTTTGCCTCCTGGGTGTCTGATCTGCCCCTGTGGTTTCTTCACTGCAGGAGGTAATGGCTTTGGATGAGACATACTGGAGCACCAATGCAGCTCTGGATTTGGTGGCCTCTGTTGGAAGTCAGCAAGCCCTTGGCTCAAGCTCCCCACTCCCCGCGTTTTAAATTAGACTTATTAATTATGTATACAGTGTTCTGTTTGCATGTACATCTGCATGACAGAAGAAGGCACCAGGTCTTATTATAGATGGTTGTGAGCCACCGCGTGGTTTCTGGGAATTGAACTCAGGGCTTTTGGACAGAACAGTCAGTGCTCTTAACCTCTGAGCCATCTCTCCAGCCCCTCAAGCTTCTTTGTAACTGTCGCATGAATAAGAGCAGTTGTCCATATTTGTGGGCTGTCGTATGACCCTTCCACACCTGTATCCATGCTATAGGGTCTGCATGGGGATAAAATGCATCTCCAGCTCCCAATACTCCTGTTCTATCTATGGCGGGCACTGCTCATATCTCTGAGTCTCCAAGTTGCTGGTGAAGCCCAGGAACCCCTTGTGGCCCACATAGCCGACTTCCATATACCGAGGCTCCCTGGGGCTGTGTGGAAATACCTCAGAGTGTGTGAGCCTGAGGGCAGCCCATGGTGAGACCCTGACCCTCCTCCTGGCACCCCAGGCAGGTGCGAGGGCCCAGAGGTGAGCAGGGCTCAGGCTTTGGGTCCTAGGTGAAGTGCTGCTGCCCCTCCCTGCAGAATCCCTTTCCCCCCTGACCTCACACTCACTGGTCTGAGTCTGGGCCAGGGCGGCTGCCAGCAGTAGGCTCAGCATTTCCTGCTGCCACCAGCCCAACTAGAAATTTCCTGAACAGGTTTGAGTCTGTTCAGGCCTTATAACTAGGGACCTCAGCGACACTGGTTGGTTCTTCAGGATTTCCACACCGAGAGGTGGTAAGAACTGCCAACTTGTTGTCCGCAAGGACCTGACACTGATTAGGGGATGGACAAGCGAAGCCCTCAGATCTGGGCTTCCCTGTCCAGGCCAGCACTTAAACACTGAAACAGAATGATTTCAATACTGTGCTCATAAGAGCTGGGGTCTTGGAGACGTGGCTTCCTCATATGGCGGCTGGAAACCGCTCAGCTTCTGTCTCGCTGCCCTGGCGAGTCCTCTGCTACTTGTCTGGGTCCTTCTTGTGGCTGCTGTTGACACAGTGGCTGGCTTCCCTGGAGCCACTCACACAGAGAGAAAGATGGCTACAGGGCAGGAGGGCAAGAGAGCTGGAGGGAGAGAGGAAGTGAGGGAGAGAGGAAGAGTGACAGAAGAGAGTAGGGAGGGAAGAAGGGAAGGGTGTGGCTGCTGCTTCTCCCCTGCAGCCCTTGAAGTGGCTCCTTCCCTGAGCCCTGCTGCAGTGGTCCTGGCTTCACAGGCTGTCCAGAGCCCTCTGGAAAGTCTGCCCCTCTCCTTGGTCCACTGGGAACCTCAGTTCTTAGATCCCCAACCTTGGTGTACTCTGAGTTTTAAAGATGCTCCTCTGTAGGCTACTTTTTTCTTAACAAATATATTTTATTATTAACTTGTTAACCAACCATAAGTCACTTATAACCTGACTAAGCTAAACAATAGGAAAAGAGGTTTAAATAATACAATAAATAAGGATATCAGTCCAAGGAACAATTCTCCTGGTGTAATCAGCAGGATTTCTTCTGCTGGAACCTGGAGTAACCAGAGCCCAGAACCTCAGCAGCCTTGAAGCCCGGAGCCCTGAAGCCTTCCCTTGAGTGGTTCTCTCTAGGAAAGTCTGGAAGGGGAGTGACTAACAGCCAACACTATCCCAAGTCTCCAAAGGCCCCGCCTCCAGTTCTGGGCTCATCTACAGATCTCTTCCCAGAGTCTGTTCATGTATCTTTTCAGCTGGCAACTATCAAGCTCCCACACGAGGTGGTTTGTCTTCTAGTGGGTTAACCTCACCTCTTCTCACAAGACTGTTCCGATCCCACATTGGGATCATAACAAAAAACAGGTTTATCTCTCCTTCATTCCTCTGTTAATCGGGACACATTCTTTTCTCAGAAGCAGTTTTTGTTTTCTTTCCCCATGTTCTAAGACACTGACCAGTTCGCCAGACTGGGGCACCCCACACCCTGAGCTGAGGAACTGACTGTGACAGCTGCTCTGCTTGCTGTCTCCACCCTGTGGCCCCACAGTTAACAGGCTGCCTCAGCCCCATCTACTGCCCTTTAACTTGATGGCATAGCAGTCCCTGTGTGCTGGAGATCTTGTGTGCCTGCTTGTGGGAGGGCCTGTGCATGTGTGTGTGTGTGTGTGTGTGTGCGTGTGTGTGTGTGTGTGAACATAGCAACACACAGATATATTTTTAAAGCTACAAATACATAAAAGGCCAATTTCTAGTTTCTTTTTCCTTTTTAAAGAGATTTGTTTGTTTGTTTATATACAGTGTTCTGCCTGCATGTACACCTGCACACCAGAAGAGGGCACCAAATCTCATTATAGATGGTTGTGAGTTACTATGTGGTTGCCAGGAATTAAACTCAGAATCTTTGGAATGGCAGACAGTGCTCTTAACCACTGAGCCATCTCTCCAGACCCTCCCGTTTCTTTTTTTTTTTCTTTTCTTTTTTTTTTAAGATTTATTTATTTACTATTATGTATATAGTGCTCTGCCTGCATGTAAGTCCGCAGGCAGAGGAGGACCTCAGATCATATTATAGATGGTTGTGAGCCACCATGTGGTTGCTGGGAATTGAACTCATGACCTCTGGAAGAGCAGACAGTGCTCTTAACTGCTGAGTCATCTCTCCAGCCGCGCCCCCCCCCCCCGTTTCTTTTTTGTCTTCTTTTCTTTTCTTTCTTTCTTTCTTTCTTTTCTTGATTGATTGATTTTTTTTTTTTTTTTTTTTTTTTTTTTTGAGACAGGGTTTCTCTGTGTAGTCTTGGCTGTCCTGGACTCACTTTGTAGACCAGACTGGCCTTGAACTTAAAGCTATCCGCAGGCCTCTGCCTTCCTGAGTGCTGAGATTACAGGCCATTGCCATCGTGCCCAGCCAATTTCCAGTTTCTTAACAATGTTTAAAACTGACAGAATAGCCCAGAGTGGTGGCACATGCCTTTAGGCCAGCACTGGAACTGGGGGCAGAGGCAGGCACATCCCTGTGAATTGGAGGCCAGCTTGGTCTACCAAGTGAATCCAGGATAGCCAGGGTTGTGAGAGAAACCCATTCTTGAAAAACCAAAACCAACCAAACAAACAAAGAAACACAAAACTAACAGAATAAATAGACCACCTACTGATGACTTTGTATCATTGCTTTGAAGGTAACTGATTCTCCTTTGATTAAGTATTAAGATTTTGTCATATTTCCAGTGGGGGGCGGAGTTGGTGTTTTGAGACAGGGTACTCTGTAAAGCCCTATCTATCCTGGACCAGGCTGGCTTGGAACTCAACGTGGTTTTCCTGCCTCTGTGTCTTCTGAGTGCCGGAATTAAAGCTTTTCTCAACCACGGCCTGGAAAATTCTTCACTGCTTCAGTCAGCTTCTCAGCTGCACTGAGATGTGCCCCTTCCTCACCCCAAGGCCAGCACCTGCTGTTCCCAATATTACCACTGTGGTCCTGCTCCACTTTCCCAGCCCCACACACTGCTGGATTACCTATGAGCACCTGGGTTCCCATGGCCAGGGAGGCAGAGGGAGCAGAGCAGAACCAAGTTGAGACCCCGAGGATCAGGCTTTTCTACCAATCCTACACAAGGGTTAGATTCTGAAAGCCTGACAGGGGCGGGGGCGGGGAAACCCCAGGAAACAGCCCTGGAGGGAGGCAGGGGCTCAGGACACTGAAATCCATCCCCTGAGCTCAGGGGCCTTGTTGAGACAAGGACAGGAGAAGCATCTCCTACTGCTGTCACACCCCAGAGGACAATGAGACAGGCACCACACACAGGGACAGAAACAGGCCTCGCCCTCCATACAGACTGAAAAGACAGGAGCTAAAGACAAAGGATGGGATGAAAAGCTGCAGCCAGAATGGAGCCTGGACAAGCCTGACAGAGCCTGGAGGCTCCTAATCCTGGACACAGGACAAGGCTCACCCTGTCATCACAGTCTGTCAGCTTGTGACTCTACCCAGAGACTAGGACAAAAGAGCCCAGGAGGACATGGCTGGGAAGTGACCACACCAATTCCAAGTGCACATGGACTGAGCTCCATCTGACACGGCCCATGTACACTCAGATCCCACAGGCTCCTCCTGCCCCATGGACACTCAGCACAGGACACACAGATTCTGGAAGGTTCTCCATCTGCCATTTATTTCTTAAACAATAGTGCAAGAATTCTCAATCCTTTAGTTTACCTGCCCATCAACCCCTCAGGTCAAGGACATGAACAATCAAGTCCACATTCAGCTTCTTAGTCTCAGTGGGGACATGAGGAGCTGCAGCTCAGGGCAGCAGGGAGCTGACAGGATGGAGATGTCCCCTCCTGCCTGCTGGACCAGGAAGGTTGGCTGTGGAAGGGAGCACAGGCAGTGCAGGGACAGGGTCCTGGTGTGCAGGGCTGGGCTCCCCACTTCCTCACATGGAGCCCATAGGATCACAGGGAGCATCAGACACTGTTGCTAAGGAGAACTGGGGGCTCTGGACGTCCCAGGAGGGACCTGGACACATGGTCTGTTCCTCAGTCCACTCCGGGCAGCTGTCTTCATGCTAGAGAAGGAGAGTCAGGAACAACCACTGTGAGGACAGCATCCCAACAGCCCCCGCTCACTCAAGGGATATTCTGGGAGTCCCTGAGTCCCACTCATGTCCCCTTTGTCCCTCCCCAAATCAGGCCCCAAAATGTCACCTTTACAATCAGGAAGAGACTCATCAGAGCTCCGGCTGCTGTCATTCCCTAGGGAAAAAAATAATTACAAGGTACAAACAGGGCTCAAGAGACTTTGCTGGGCTGGAGAGATGGCTCAGAGGTTAAGAGCACTGCCTGCTGTTCCAGAGGTGTGGCGTTCAATTCCCAGCAACCACATGGTGCCTCACAGCCATCTATAATGTGATCTCGCGCCCTCTTCTGGCCTGCACATGTACATGCAGGCAGAGCACTGTATACATAATAATGAGTAAGTAAATATTTAAAAAATATTTTTCTGGAGGGGCTATCGTGGGCTGTCTGAGCTCCCCACCATCTCCAGTTTCACCCCAAGGACCTCAGGGACAATGCTGTCCCCGAAACTTACCTAGAGCTGGAGCATAGTCCCCTCCTTTTCCACCTGTGAGAAGAAAAGCTATGAGAGACCAGGGAAGACCCAGGCCCTAGAAGTTTCCAAAACTGACAGCAGCCCAAGCTAGAGACAGGAGCAATGAGGGTGTGCATGTGTTTCCCATTAATGAGGCAGAGCACACTTCTAAAAGGGGCTGAGAGAAAACCCAGGCCCTGCCCTCTCCTACCTCTATTTCTCCTCCTCCTCACAACAGCCACCACAGCCACAATGATGGTCACAGCTCCAAGGACAACCAGAACAGCAATGATTGCCATGATGGGGACCATGGACTCAGGAGGCTCTGGGAAGGGAAGGGAAAGCAAGGGAAGGTGAGGGTCACGACCCCAGCTCTCAGCCCTGACCTGCTCATGGCCTGCAGAAGGCTCCAGCTTTCCCTGAGCCCAGCTCTGCACCCACACCCTCCTTACCCCATCTCAGGGTGAGGGGCTCAGGCAGACCCTCATGCACCACATGGCATGTGTAATCTTGCTCCATCCCAGAAGGCACCAACACAGCTGCCCATTTCTGGAAGGTTCCATCCCCTCCAGGCCTGGTCTCCACAAGCTCCATGTCCTGGGTCAGTTCCTCCCCATTCAGCTGCCAGGTGAGGGTGATGTCAGCAGGGTAGAAGCCCAGGGCCCAGCACCTCAGGGTGATGCCACCTTCAGGGCTAGGGTGATGGGTCACATGTGCCCTTGGGGCCTCTGTTGGGAGATTTATGAATTTCCACTATCAACAAGATAAACTGAAATCTGGAGAGACAACATTAATTCAATGACACACTGAACTATGTGGCTGTTTGAACACTTGGACTGTCACCACACTAGTGACCTGCAGGAAGAGCTGGTCGCCTCAGCACAGAACTGCACATTTTCCTGGGGAGGTGGGACTCAGAAGCTAAGAGGTCCTCCACGTGAGCCAATAGGTGAGTGTGCTTTTTGTTTGTTTGTTTGTTTGTTTGTTTTTCATGAGATGTTCTATAACTTCAGATATATAGTAGAAGAATGGAAGAAGGAACAGAAAATAATTAATTTAATATGTGTTTGAATTCATATAAAAATAAGAAAGTAGTGGCAGGGGCTACATGAATGGTGCCCCCAACTACCGCTGCCACCACTGAGGCACAAACATGTGTCCATCTTGCTGACCAGCATTCACTGTCCATCCTAGTGAACAGTCATTTTCAGAGTGTGCAGCAGAAACGTGGGGAACTTCTCACACTCAGCCAGAGAAAATGACTCCCAGCCCCTGCCCCTGGGGGGGCAGATACAAGGCAAGTCACACAGGATCCCTGAAGTGTGCTGTGGACCCAGTGCAGCACCCACTGGGAACACAGCGGGCTGACTGTGGGGAGTGGATCTTCCCTCTCACTCCAGTCCTCCATTGCAGAAGACCCTGTCTCTGAGGAAGGTCAATTCCTGACTCACTACAGGGAGCACTGCAGCTTCTTGGGGCAGATCTCTATGAGTTCGAGGCCAGCCTGGGCTACAAAGTGAGCCCAGGATAGTCAAGGCTACACAGAAACCCTGTTTCAAAAAACCAAACCAAACAAAACCAAACAAACAAACAAAACAAAAAAATAAAACAAACAAAAAACCAAAAAAAAAAAAAAAAAGGCAGAGAGGGATGTAAGAAATTCTTCTATTTAGTACTTGTCCAGGGCACCCCATAAGTGCTCATGTGACCATTCTAGGATTAGATAGAATTGGGGTGTGGAAGGGATATAAACTCAACACACAAGGATCTTGGAGAACGTATTATTTGAAAAGTTCTAGAAACTGGGGAACCTATCTGGACCATGGTGGCACAAGTCTTTAGTCCCATCAATTGGTAGGCACACAGAGCCAGGCAGATCTCTATGATTTTGAGGCCAGCCTGACCTACAGAGAAGAGTTCCAGGACAGCCAAGGCTACACAGAGAAACCCTGTCTCAAAAACAAAGAAACAAAAAAGAAAAGAGAAATGAGCCAGGCCTAGTGGCAAACGCCTGTAATCTCAGCACTGGGGACGCTGAGGCAGGTGGATCTCTGTGAGTTGGAGGCCAACCTGGTCTACAAAGGGAGTCCAAGACAGCCAAGGCTACACAGAGAAACCCTGTCTCAAAAAACAAACAAACAAAACAAAACAAAACAAAACAAAACAACACCCTCCCCCCAAAAAAAGAAAAAGAAAGAAAGAAAGATAACGAATAGAAAAGAAACGACACTGGTGGAGCCTGCCATGGTGGATCAGGAGACCCCGACACTGTTTCCCTAGAGACAGGGGCACCATCCCAGCTGAGGTTCTTCTTCCTCAGGACTGAGCTGAGGGCAGAGAGAGGAGGCGCCCGCGGCCCCTGCACCTGTGCGCAGCAGCGTCTTCTTCCCGGTCTCCAGGTATCTGCGGAGCCACTCCACGCACTCGCCCTCCACGTAGGCCTTGCGTATCTCTGCAGCACCAGCCTGCTCCCATTTGCGCTGGGTGATTTGGGCTGCTGTGTCCGCCGCCGTCCAGGATTTCAGGTCTTGGTTCAGGGCGAGGTAATCGCGGCCATCATAGGCGAACTGAAGGTACCCGCGGAGGAGGCGCCCGTCCGACCCCACGTCACAGCCAGACATTCGCTGGATAGTGTGAGAGCCTGTGGGACCCCAAGGTCAGCCTTGTCCATCTGTCCCCACGGGATCGTCCACGCCCTCGGTCCCGCCCACTCACGGGCTCTTCCAAATTGAAAGAGAAACCGGTCCCAGGTGGCGTTTTTTTCCTCCTGAACCTCGGACTTGGGACTTGGGCGTCTCGGGCCCCGGTGTCGCGACCTGGAGGAGTTGTGAGCTCTGACCCGCGGTCACTCACCGCCCTCGCTCTGGTTGTAGTAGCCAAGCAGGTTCCTCAGGCTCACTCGGAAAGTCCTCTGGTTGTTCTTGGCGATCAGTGTCTGCTCTTCCCAAAATTCCGGCCCCTCCTGCTCCATCCACGACGCGCGAGGCTCATATCTAGGAGTCTCCGCGTCGCTGTCGAAGCGCAGGAACTCAGTATCGTCTATGTAGCCGACAGAGATGTACCGGGGCTCCCCGAGGCCGGGCCGGGACACGGCGGTGGTGAAGTACCGCAGCGAGTGTGAGCCTGGGGGCGGCGCGCGGTGAGACCCCGACCCTCCTCCCGGGACCCCGGGCAGGTGCGCGGGCCGGGAGGGGAGCAGGGCGCGGGGCTCGGGACGCGGGTGGAGCAGGGGCGGAGGGTCTGATGGGCGACGCGGGGACGCGGCTTCCCCGATGTCCCCTCTACTCCCCGCAGATCCCGTTTCCCTCCCGACCCCGCACTCACCCGCGCGGGTCTGAGTCGGGGCCAGGGTGGCCGCCAGCAGCAGGAGCAGCGTGTGCGGCACCATCGTTCCATCTGGGATCCGGACGAGTCTGAGTCCCGCAGGCTGCGTGGACTTTATAACCGGTGTCCCCGGCGACGCTGGTTGGTTCCCAGGATCGAGCCACCCAATGGGGGTGAGAACCGCGGACCTGTCATCAGTGTCTAGGCAGAGAGAGCTGACATAGGAGCAGAAGTGAAACTGGGGATTTGAGGAATCCCCAGCCCTGGACTCCCCCCCCCCCCCACACCACCACCAGACCTCACCGCCTGGGGACTGAGACTTTGCCTGACCTTGTGCTGAGGGACAGAGCGCTGTTTGTCATGGCGTCTCCGCGTTCTCACCCAGAAGCTGTCTGGACACCAGGAGAGACCCGAGGCCAGGCTCATGCTGTCCTTCCCTCCATCCTTCCTCTTCCTTCTCTTCAGAAGTCGGACTCTGGAGTCTTCTAGAAGAAAATCCGCTTCTGGAAACACAGTGGCAACAGCAAGCAGTTGGGGATGCAGGTGAGAGATGGTTCTCCTGAAGCAGAGGCGCTGGCCTGCAAGCCCCACACAGACCCACAGAGACCGGGCTCTGTTCACCTGCAGACCAAGCAGGTGTACACAGCCCTGTTAAAAATGGCAGAAAAAAGCCAGGCGTATTGGCGCACGCCTTTAATCCCACCACTTGGGAAGCAGAGGCAGGTGGCTCACTGGGAGTTCAAGGGCAGCCTGGTCTACAAAGTGTGTACAGGACAGCCAAGGCATGGCACCAGTTTTATGTTTAATATAAGATATAAGGCAATAAGAAATAAGGTACCAGGCAGCAGATATTATGTTGTAGAGTTTATTAAATGAGCATGGGGTGGGGGTCGGAGAAAGAAAGGGGGAGGGTGTCCTAGAGAGAGAAAGAGAGATAGCGACAGAGACAGAGGAAGAGAGAAAGGGGAAGGGGGTGCTGGGAGAGTCTGTCCTTTTATAAGGCCCTGGGCAGAGGCCACGCCCCCATGGCAGGTAAACAATGACATCACAGGTAGGCAGACAGAAGCAGAATGCTAGCAGTAAGTATATCTAAACTAAACAGATTTTGCCTTAACATTGAGAATACATACAGAGCCGGGCGTGGTGGCGCTCGCCTTTAATCCCAGCACTCCAGAGGCAGAGGCAGGTGGATCACTGTGAGTTCTACAAAACGGGTCTGCAAAGCAAAGGCTGCACAGAGTAACTCTGTCTCGAAAAACCAAAAAGAAAAAAGAAGAAGAAAGAAAGAAAAAAGAAAAAGAAAAGAAACACATACAGAAAGCTAAATAACATTTATTCCTATAATTCATTATTTGAGGACTTGGCCTGACTACACCATAGTTTAATCTGAGCATTTATAAGGTGACTATTACTTTCCACGGCTTAATTGTCTTCAACAGTTTACAATGAGTTAGTAGTTTTAATAGGATTAGGATTTGGGGGGCTGGGGGAGATGGCTCTGAGGTTAAGGGCACTGTCTGTTCTTCCAGAGGTCCTGAGTTCAATACCCAGTAACCACATGGTGGCTCACAACCATCTGTAATGGTTCTGGCATGCGGGGACACATGGGGACAGAATACTGTATAAATAATCAATAAATAATTTTTTTAAGATTAGGATTTTGTAGTGTTGTAACCTGTGTAGCCTGCTTAAACTCTACAGCCCTCCACCGAGACCTACTTTAGTTCCTAGCGTAGGTTTCGCTCTTAGCATATCAGAAGCCATTTTGGCTTCAAGTCTCCTTTTTGGGTTTTTTTTTTTTTTTTTTTTTTTTTTTTTTGGTTGTTTTTTTGGTTTTTCGAGACAGGGTTTCTCTGTAGCCTTGGCCATCCTGGACTCACTTTGTAGACCAGGCTGGACTCGAACTCACAGCGATCCGCCTGCCTCTGCCTCCCGAGTACTGGGATTAAAGGCGTGCGCCACCACGCCCGGCCAAGTCTCCATTTTGGTTACAAGATAAAATTAAGTTCATGTTCTCAGGCCCTATGTGTCTGAACCAGGAAGGTTCGGCCCTCACACTTGATTTGCCTCTCCAGCTCCCAGGATTTGGTTTGGCGGATTGTCCTGCCTTCAGCCACCTGGACGGACAGCTCTACCACAAGCTCATTGACACGGTGTAGCTCAGCCTCGCCAGCTTGTCACATCTTCCTCTCTAAGTCTTGTAAAGTGGTTCGTTTTGTGTTTGTGTTTGTTTGTTTGAGGCAGGGTCTCTCTGTGTAGCCCTGGCTGTCCTGGACTCTCTTTGTAGATCAGGCTGGCCTCAAACTCACAGTGATCTGCCTGCCTCTGCCTCCTGAGTGCTGGGATTGAAGGCGTGCACCACCATGCCCAGCTCTGTAAAGCATTTTGTTGCTTTGGGAGAAAATATGGAATTGCCACCATTGCTCTAATGGCTGAACTTCAGCGTCTGCCCCGCCGCCTTGGTCCACAGTTTCCTGCATGTGCAGTAACCATTCCCTGTTTCTGAAGACACTTTAATGTACACAATTTTATTTACTTTTTGTTTCATGTGAGCGTCTTGCCTACACATAAGGCACCACATGGGTGCAGTGTCCAGAGGTCACTAGACTTGGAGCTATAACCACCACCACCCACAAGTAAACATGGTGCTGTGATCAGAACTGTGCCCTCTGCAGGGACAGCAAACGTTCCTACCTGGTGACCATCCTCCCAGCCCCTTAGGGATGCTTTTCAAATGCCATTTAACCCTCATGCGCTGGACACCAACAACCAGTAATGAGTTGAGGTGATGAGACTATGACGTGCAAAGCAAATTTACCTGTGAACAAGCTGAGACGATGATGCCATGTCTGTCACCTGATTGACAGGAGTGAAATGAAATCCAATTTCTGACAAGTTAAAATGCCAAGAAAAGGCTACATTTGTCTGTCCGTTTGTTTTTCAAGACAAGGTTTCTCTGTGTAGCCTGGGCTGTCCCGGGACTCACTCTGAGGCCCAGGCTGGCCTCTCCTTCTCCTGCTGCCCCTAGTCCAAGTAGTCCCCTTGGTCTTTTGTTCTGATATTTTTATTTCTAGATTCCATACATGAATAAATGTGTGAAGTTACAACATTGTCTCAATAGAGTTGCTGTCTCCCCTGGAAAAAAAAAGACTCCCAGTGGGGGTCTTTGTCAGAATTTAGGACAGCAATGAACCCTGTCTACACTGAATGTGTACACATTCCTATGGTAAAGTTTAATAAATACAATTCAGTCCTTTTTTTTTTTTTTTTTTTTTTTTTTTGGTTTTTTGGTTTTTTGAGACAGGGTTTCTCTGTGTAGCCTTGGCTGTCCTGGACTCATAGACCAAGCTGGCCTCGAACTCACAGCGATCCACCTGCCTCTGCCTCCCAAGTGCTGGGATTAAAGGCGTGTACCACCACTGCCTGGCTCAAAAGTCCAGTCTTTTAAAGGCACACACAAACCCATAGGTTTTAGAAGCATCCTGTAAAAAGCTCTGTTGTTACCCTGAGTTCAGGTAAAGAGTAACTAAGTTGGCTCCCCAGACCAGAGATTCCTCCCAAGGAAGACAATGAGCCTGTTCTCCACGGGGCCCTGGTCAGATTCTGACATACAGCACAGGGGTGATGACACTTGCTCTTCTCAATAGTAACTCAAGAAAGACATTATTTTTGCTCGTGATTTGAAGGTACAGTTCATCCGGGAAGTCAAAAGAGTTCTGAGAAATGGGGGCAAGAGTATGAGGCAGCGAGCGGTCTCGTTTCATCTCGGGGAGATGTGGGGCACACAGGACAAGGCCTGAGAGGATCCTAAAGGAACCAGCAAATTACATGGAGAGGTAAGTGACCCGCGCGCACCTATGGTTCCTACTCCTGCTGTGGCTTTCTGTCTCCCACAATGCACCTCGTGGGTGTGCCCTGTGATCAGCTCACAGCAGGGCTTGACTGAAGCATGTTCTGCTCACTGTGCGGTCCCCGCGTGGAAGTGGACGGCTGCGGCATTGCAGCCCACGTCTGGGACAACCCTGAAGAAGGGAACAACTCTTGACAGAGGGCGGGACTTTTGCTGAGGCACCTGGTTATGCATTTTCAGTGGAAGGAAATAGGACCAGGTTTGGGAACATATTAGCATAATCAGCAATGGAGGGGTTAATAGAAGGTCCATGAGGAGCCATTTTCTCAGAATACATCCCAATGGATGTAGTCAGCCCCTTTTCCACCGCAGAGAAACCAGCACAGGCCATGAAGCAGACAGAGCGTCACCAGCCCCTGCCTGTCACCGAAAGCCTGGGCGTTCATTCCTGGTGAGCCAGCGGGCTCTGTCCTGGAAGGAAGTCCACAGCAGCCGCATTCTGATGTCACTGAAGAAGAGAGGTGGCAGCTGCTGCTTAGAGCAGATCAACTCAGCAGTGAGACTCAAGCAGGGCAGATGGACTTGCCAGCATGATGTGAAGGCAAGCAGGCAAAGGGAGAGCCTTCCTGTCAGACTTCTCTATCTGAGGTCACCAGAAGGGGCTCCCCACATTCAGGGTGGATCTTTCCTCTGTAATTAGCTTATCTGTTAGTTGATTCCAGTTAACACCCGACATAACAGTCGACCAGGAAACCCAGGCTTATGTATAAAGCAGTGCATGGAGGGGCTACTGTTTCTGGGGTGTTCTCTGAATTCTTGTGAGTGGAGGCCAGAGTTCTGTGCACATCTGCAGATGCAGGGTGAATCTGGTTGGCACCAGTATGGTACAGCAAGGGTCCCTAAATGTCCTGCACCTCCTTTAGAACTTTTCCATATTAGAGAAGCCATCAGCCAAGGTTGGGCCTTGTAGGGCGCCAGAGCCTCCTGCACTTTTTCTGCTGCTGCTTAGAACTTGCTAAATTCGAATGTGCACCTATGTTGGGCAACAGAACTGTCCTGGTAGATGTGACACACTTCTATTCACTCCAAAGGTGAACTCACAGCAGACGGAAGTAAGTAGAATGCCAAAGTCCACCTTGGTGAGCCACTGAGATTTTACTGGGGTCACTAACTGTAGTAGGGGTGATTCAAAGGCAGCTGCGTCACTGAAAAGCCCAACGGACCTGGGTGATGCCTCATGACAGCTGAGACCCTGGAACTCCGAGAACTTCCTCTGGGCCTATGGGCTGCTCAGCATCCTCTGAAGGTAACTCCGGAAACGGTGCTCGCAGATCTTGCCAGAATGTGCCATTTGTTTACATCCTGAGTCCCACCAGCCTTCCCTGGCACCTCCTGGGTGGGATGTCTCAGCTTGTCTGCTGCTCAAAAACCTGCAGGCTCTGGGAAGAAGGTGCTTCGGAGGCCAGCTGACCACTTTTAGTGGCTGTTTTCTCTCTTAACCCAGCTAGCATCCAAATAATTGAGACTGGACTCTTATGTTTATTTAGCAAGTTTTATGGCACAAGAACTGAGCAGTGTGAATCTATTTTACCCTCTAAGCCAATCTGGCTTCCTCCCAGCTCAAATCCCATCTCCTGGAGTTCCCTTTGGAGGACGCTGAGCAGCCAGCAGCCAGAGGAGGGTCTCTGAGTTGCAGGGGCTCAGCTGTGTTGGCTCTGTTTCGTAACAATTAAACTTTAGGGCTGGGCGTGGTGGCACACACCTTTAATCCCAGCACTTGGGAGGCAGAGGCTGGTGGGTCACTGTGAGTTTGAGGCCAGCCTGGTCTACAAGGTGAGTCCAGGACAGCCAGGGCTACACAGAGAGACCATGTCTCAAAAAACAAAACAAAACAAAACAAAAAACCAATTAAACTTTATTATACAACCCAACTATCTTACACAAGAGGGAAAAAAGGTTAAAGGGAAACAAGAGTGAACCTTCCGGTATCCGTTCCACGGGACAGGTCCCTAGGTGTCTCTGGCCTGCATGCTGGTCCAGCCTGTTCGCTGGTCCTTTTCCTGATCCACTTGGGCTTGAGCTTGGTCTAAACCAGCTGATTGATTAGAAACACAATAGTCCAGGTGGAGTGTCCCCCTGACCCCCCCCCCCCATCCACTTCCTGAATTCCAGGTCCAGGATGGCTCCACCCAGTCTATCTCAAGGTTAATCTCAGGGAGTATCCGTGGTGGGTCCAAGGGCAAAGCCCGCCAAGGCTGCTTTCACCTGTGACAAAGCTTGCACGCCTTCCCACAGAGCTGCCATCATCTAGGTTGGGTAGGCTTTTCAGTGAGTCCTGGACCTCTCCCCGTGGCTCCATCCCTACCTCCTCTCCTCCTCTCCTCTTCCTCCCCTAGCTGGCAGGAAGTCCAGCTCTATTCTCTCCTCTGTTTATTAACTGGCTGTCAAGCCTCCTAATTTTTTTTTTTTAAGATTTATTTATTATGCCAGGCATGGTTCCACACACCTGTAATCCTAGCACTCAAGAAGCAGAGGCAGGTGGATCGAGGCCAGCCTGATCTACAAAGGGAGTCCAAGCCAGCCAAGGCTACACAGAGAAACCCTCTCTCAAAAAGCCAAAAACAAAAAGATGTTTGTGAGCCACCATATGGTTGCTGGGAATTGAACTCAGGACCTTTGGAAGAACAGCAGGTGCTTTTAACCTCTGAGCCATCTCTCCAGCCCCTTTAAGCCTCCTTATTAACATGTCAGAGAACAATTGGGTAGACAGACTCACAGAACAAGGTTTTCAACCAGATACGGGGGCACGGAAGCCAGCATTTGGACCTTTACACGGGTGCACAATGACGTCATGCCCACAGCCGCTCTTCCATGCTTCCTCAACATTTCAGGTAGGCTGCAATACTGACCAGGATACGTGGTTGCTGTTCCGCAGGTGGCCTGCAGGTGGCGCTCTCCTGACCTGTGGAACTTGGTCACAGAAGCACCCCCAGGTGATTTGAACAGGGCAAGGAAAACGGAACCACACCGACGTCAAAAACTGTGCCTCTTTCACGACACTTCCGAAATTGTTATGAGCAATTTGGGAAACTCTAGGTCAGCGATGTCAACCTTTAAGGAATGTATTACTAAAACCTTGGTGTGGTGCCCACACCTTTAATCCCAGCCCTGGGCTGGAGGGCTGGGGGAAGACTGTTTTGAGTTCTAGGCCACCTGGGTCTACACAGGGAGTTCCAGGACAAATGGGACTATATAGGACATTGTGTATATATATAAAATCAAAACCAATACTATGCCCCAAGTTTATTAGTGTGTATGTGTACTTACCTTGGAACATGTGTGAGGTCAAAGGGCACTATGGACTCCGGTCTCGCCTTCCACCTTTAAAAGGGTTACAGAAATGGAGCTCAGGCTTGTGTGGCAACTTTAATCACAGAGCCATCCTGTCAGCCCTGGTGACAGCCTTTTCCAAGTGATAAATCTGAGTATTCACCAACGCGTTAACTAGTTAAGTGACACGGCAGAGCACTGAAAGCACAGCCGCATGATGACAAACTACCACAAAGCCTGCACCTCAACTGCTGCCAAACAACATGGCTTAGAGTCTTGCAAGTGGCCCAGGGCTCTGAGCAAGGTCCCCAGGTCACTGTGAGCACAGAGCAGAGCTCCCGTGGTTCCCTCGGGTCACCTGATGCTCCCAGTGTAAAGGAACCATCAGTGACCCTGTGTCAGAGACACAATGCTTGTGAGTGGTGCTCACTGCTGACCACAACTGCCGGCTTTCCTTGTAAACATTTGCCAGATTTGGACCAGGCTTCTTCCAGAAGGAAGTTCTGTTTAACCGGCAGGTGCTGAAGTGAGCAGATGTGTTCAGCCTTTGAGTGAGAGCGAGTGAATGGCAGGAGGAAAATCCCATCATCCTCTAGGTTGTCTGCAGGGATGCCTGCAGCCTCTCAGATGCCTCACAACCTACTGCCTGATGTTTAAAAAAAAAAAAAAAGGGCGGGGGAGGAGTTGTTAATTTTTAATTTACTTCTATTTCATGTGCATTGGTGTTTTTCCTGCACGTATGTCTGTGTGAGGGCATTGGAGGCTCTGGAGCTGGAGTTGCAGACAGTTGTGAGCTGTCATGTGTGTGTTGAGAATTGAACCTGGGTCCTCTGGAAAAGCAGCCAGTGCTCTTAATGGCTGAGCCATGTCTCCAGCCCCTGATTTCTTTATTTCTATGTTTATGGGTTCATGTGCTTACATGCACATCTGTGCACCACATGCGTGCTCTGTCCATGGAGCACAGATCCCCTGAGGCAGAGTTTTGGCTGTTGGGGTACTGTGGATGCTGGGAATCAAATTCAGGTCCTCTGGAGAGAAGCCACGTGCTCTCAACCACTGAAACGTCTTCCCAGCCCATGCAACTAGAATCTCTGTGTGTGTGCTGGCTGGTCTTGTGTCAGCTTGACACACAAACCAGAGTTCTCGAAAAGGAGGGAATCCCAATTGAGAAAATGCCTCCATAACATCAAGCCATAAGGCATTTCCTTAATTACTAACTGATGGTCAGGGCCCAGTGCATTGTGGGTGGGGCCAGCCCTGGCCTGGTGGTCCTGGGCTCTGTAAGAAAGCAGGCTGAGCAATCCATAGGAAGCAACCAGTAAGCAGCACCCTGCATGCTCTCTGCATCATCTCCTGTCCCTGGTTCCTGTCCTGATGTCCTTCCATGGTGAGCAGCCATGTGGAAGTGTGAGCAGAATAAACCCTTCCCCCCCCCCCAACTTGCTTTTTGGTCATGGGGCTTCATTGCAGCAATAGAAATCCTAAGGGGCTGGAGAGATGGCTCAGAGGTTAAGAGCACTGTCTGCTCTTCCAGAGGTCCTGAGTTCAATTCCCAGCAACCACATGGTGGCTCACAACCATCTATAATGAGATCTGGTGCCCTTTTTAGCAGATAAATCACTTGTATACAATTTTTTTTAAAAAACTGGAAAAAAAAAAGAAAAAGAAAAAAATGGGTTGGGTGTGGTGGCGCACACCTTTGATCCCAGCACTCAGGAGGCAGAGGCAGGTGGATCTCTGTGAGTTCGAAGCCAGCCTGGTCTACAAAAGCAAGTCCAGGACAGCAAGGGCTACACAAAGAAACCCTGTCTCAAAAAACCAAATAAATAAAAGATAAAAAAGAGGGGTATGGGGGTGCTGGAGAGATTGCTTAGCAGTAAAGAGCACTGACTACCCTCCAGAGGTCCTGAGTTCAATTCCCAACAACCACACGGTGGCTCACAGCCATCTACAATGAGCTCTGATGTGCATTGTATACATAATAAATAAATAAATCTTTAAAAAAAAGAGGGGGCATGGTGGTTTCTCTGATGTTAGTGATACCTCCACAACCTGGAACCTCCACATGTTTATAAGATATATCAGGGGAAGAGAGGAGCTAGTCTGGATGTGGGGTCTCCATAGGTAAGCTGTCTCCGGCTATACACAGACAGGAACAGGAAGCCACAGCTGGGAACCTTTGCACAGGCTGATCAATTGTTCATCACCACTCAGACTTGGACTCCAAGGGAAGCCGAGCCAGGCCTACATGGATAATGGCTTTGCTATTTGTTCTTGGCATCCTGAACCAGCCTACAAGTCAGCAATCGAGAAAATGCCCCAAACATACCCACAGCCCAATCTGATGAGGGCGATTCCTCAGGAGGGTCTCTCTCCGCAGGTGGACCATGTTCACAAAAGCAGCCACCACAGGAGGCCAGCCTATATTTGCAGTTGGTTATACGCTGTCCGCAACATTACCCACAGAAGACACCATCTGAATCTTTTCTTTGAAAGTTTTAGTTTTACTTGAGTATTTTGCCTGTATGTATGTCTGTGCACCATGTGTGTACAGCACCCATGGAGGCCAAAAGAGAACAGGTCCCCTGGAACTGGAATTAGAGATGGTTGTGAGCTGCCATGTGGATGCTGGGAACTGAACTCATGTCTTTCCCAAGAGCAGGCTGGTCTCTAACCACTGAGCCACCTCTCTGGTTCTTTTTGAGATAAAGCTAGGGCTCATTAACTCCTACCATAGCTACTACCTGCAAGAATGTTTCTAGGGGTGGTTGGAAGAGGGCGGGAGCTGTATTGGTGTGTTGGGAGGGTTAACGGGCCGCACCAGTCATAGCATTGGAATCTTGGGATGTTAGACATCTACCTCCCACTCATTAGGGTTTTCATGGAGGCCATGTCTTAGTCAGGGTCACTACTACTGTGGTGCAACAGCATGACCAAAGAAATTTGGGAGGGAAGAGTTTTTTCAGCTTCCCCGTCACTGCTCACCACTGAAGGAAGTCAGAACAGGAACTCCAACAGGGCAGGAACCTGGAGGCAGGAGCTGATGCAGAGGCCATGGAGGGATGCTGCTTACTGGCTTGTCAGTCTGCTTCTCTTCCCCCTCCCCGCTCCCCCCACCCCCCGCCCGGTTTTTGAGACAGGATTGGGTTTCTCTGGAAGTCCTGGAACTCACTCTGTAGACCAGGCTGGCTTTGAACTCACACAATCTGCCTGCCTCTTAAGTGCTAGGATTAAAGGTATGCCCAGCAATCAGCATCTCTTTATTGTATTATTTATTATGTATACATTGTCTGCCTACACACAAGAGGGCATTAGATGACATTATAAATGGTTGTGAGCCACCATGTGTGTGTGCGTGTGCTGGGACTTGAACTCAAGACCTCTGGAAGAGCATTTTCTTAACCGTGGAGCCATCTCTCCAGCCCACTCAGCCTGCTTTCTTATAAAGCTCAGGATCATCAGCCTAGGGATGGCCTTACCCACAATGGGCTGAGCCCTCCCTCATCAACCACTAATTAAGAAAATGCCGTGGTGCCACAGGACTTTAATCCCAGCACGTGGGAGGCAGAGGCAGGCAGATTGATGTGAGTTCAAGGCCAGCCTGGTTTATAGAGTGCAGGAAAAGGGAAGGCTACACAGGGAAACCCTGGGGGGTTGGGGGGGAGAAAATGCCCTACAGGCCTGTGTACAGTCCAACCTTTTGGAGGCATCTTGATTGAGGTTCCCTCCTCTCAGAGGACTACCTTGTGTCAAGTTGACAGAGAACTGCTCAGCACACAGAGTAGGGAAACCTAGCAAGGCTTGTCTGGTCCTCATTTCTCTGTGAGCACCCCTTCCTACCAGGATGTAGCCAGATCTCTTCAGAAATGGGGATCTCAGCAGGAGAGATGGCTAAGTGGTAAGAGCACCTGGGGTTCTTGCAGGGGACCCAGGATTGATGCCCAGCACTCAGGGCAGGTGGCTTCCAACCACCTCTAACTCCAGTTCCACAGGATCCAGCGCCCTCTTCTGGCCTCCATGGACAATGCACATATGGTGCATTAGACACGTGTTAAAACTCAGACACAATGTATCTAAAGGCACTTCAGCCTCCTGTGAGAGCCTGACTGTGCGAAGGCCTATGTCTTGGACTGCTGTTCTGTAGAGACCATCCATCTTGCCGACCAGAGAGACGTATAGAGAGGTGCTCTTCCCCAGAACCCTCTGTTCTGGCCATGTTGTTCTGAAGACATCTATTTCCCCAGAAGACCAAGAGTCCCTTCTGAGCCACACCTGCCCACAGCATGTTTAGAGGCTCAGTGTAGACAGGGCTTTTGTATAGGTGTGGAGGCTCAGGAGCTCAGAATGGCTGTCAGGTGGTGTCTTGCCAAGGTTGTGAGGACATACAGATGCCCAGGCCTACTGGAGGAAATCCCTCAGAAAATGAAATTCAGCATGGGAAACTGTCATCCTGGGAGCCATTGTGTCAGGAAGCAGAAACCAGCGTCTGGGGCAGGCCAGGTAGTGCTCAGTGCTCACATCAACAGCAACATGACTGTCAGGGTCTGAAATGTCAAACACCACAAGCTGCTGCCCCGCAGGTCGGAACAGGAAGATGCCCATTGGCGGGCGCCTCCACAAGGCTTGGCCCTAAAATGAAACCCGCAGAGACCCGTTCCCGGGGCTGCAGTGGCTGAGGCGGCCGCCATGGTGCACACATTGGACTATTACTTTCACCTCACACTTGTCACTGCATCCTGGCTTTGGGCCCTTCCTTCCTCACTTTGACCTTTGACCCTGCCTGATGACAGAGCAGTTACAGACACTACAGACACAGCTGTTTCATTCTTAAATTTTGTTAAAAAACAAAAACAAAAACAAACAAGTCTGATAAATCAGGAATAGGTTTAGGAGTGGTGCCGCTGCAGAGGGGAGAAGGTGGGGTGAGGGCTGGCAGGGGCCAGGGCAGCAGTGTCTCCATCCTGGCTCTTCTATGAGACAGACTGTCACAGTCCAGACGGGGACTCCTCTACCGTGTCTGCTCAACTGAAGGAAAAACACAGCAGTTACTATAAGACACAAAACAGAGATTACACATGTGCACACTCACACGCAGCTGCTCATATCGTGGGGTCAGAGGACACACTTAGGAGTGGAGAAAAGAAACCTTGATGAGACCCCACACCCACAACACAGAAACTCCAGGAGAGCAGGCCAAGCGGCATCAGCGGCCACCACCAGGGTTAGCATGAGGCACCAACAAGAGAGCAGCTCAGCAACACGCTTCAGTGGGTCAGGTGCTTGTTGCCAAGCCTGATGTCACAGGGCAGAGAACCAGCAGCCACTGAGTTTCCTCAGATCTACACACTCGCACTTGCGCACACACACACACACAAACACACACGCGCGCACACACACACAGCCTGGTGAGGACGCGCTCACTGTAGGAGGAGATGTCGATCTCGTCAGGCAGCTCGCTGATGTTGACCTCAAAGCGATCCTGCACGTCATTCAGGATCTTGGCATCGTTCTCGTCGGACACAAACGTGATGGCCAAGCCCTTGGTGCCGAACCGGCCTGCTCTGGCCACCTGAAAGGAGGCAAGACGACGGTAAGCCCCACAGGGGAGATGTCCAGGACGGGAAGGTGCAGACGCACACATACAGGCAGTGGCTGGGGCGGCCTTACCCGGTGCAGGTAGGTGTCTGAGTCCTCTGGCATGTCGTAGTTGAAGGCAATGTTCACGCGCTCTATGTCCATACCTCGGCCAAACAGGTTGGTAGCCACAAGAATCCGCCGCTGGAAATCCTTGAACTGCTGATACCGAGAGAGCCTTTGTGAGAAAGCAAAGGAGAGAACTGAGAGGGGCCCTTCTCTCCACGCCCTCCCCCCAGAGCCTCAGTCTCTTGTCTCCAGCTCACCTCTCCTCCTGGGGCATCCCACGGTGGATAGCGATGGCGGGGAAGTTCTGCTCCACCAGCAGCTGGGCCAGGGCGATGCAGCGCTGCACGGACTTCACAAAGATCACCACCTGAGGGAGCACGGGGTTGTGCACACGCACGCACGCATGTAAGCATTCCAGACCACCTGAGGGAGCACGGGGGTGTGCACACGCACGCACGTGTGTAAGCATTCCAGACCGCCTGAGGGAGCACGGGTGTGTGTGTGTAAGCATTCCAGACCACCTGAGGGAACATGGGTGTGTGTGTGTGTGTAAGCATTCCAGACCACCTGAGGGAGCATGGGTGTGTGTGTGTGTGTGTGTGTGTAAGCTTTCCAGACCACCTGAGGGAGCACAGGGGCGTGTATGTGCAATCTTTCCAGAATCACTCTTTAAAATGTGTGCGAGTGTTTTGCCTGCACGAATGCTCATACACGTGTGCCCGGAGCCCGTGAGGGCCACAGGAGGACACTGGACTCCTTTCCTGCCCAACGCAGTCATGCATGATGGAGAGCTGCCATGTGGCTACTTCAGACCCCTGGAAGAACAAAAGTGCACCAAGCCACTTGCCCAGCCCCAGGAAACTCTGTACAAGTGTAAGATGTGTATGTGTGCACGTGTGTGTGCCAGGTGTATCCAAGTATCCTCCAGAAGAACACATTGCGTCCCCTGTGGCCAGGTGTAGGCACTGACTGAGGATCCTCTGAAGAGCACAAAGTCCGTTTTGACTCAGGGCTTCTCTATGTAGCCCTGGCTATCCTGAAATGTAGACCAGGCTGGCCCCAGTGCTTGGGATTAAAGATGTGTGCTAACACATCTGGCAAGGCTTTTTTGTTTTTCCAAGACAGGTTTTCTCTGCGTAGCCCGGCTGTCCTGGAATTCACTCCATGGACCAGGCTGGCCTTGAATGAGACCCAGCTGCCTCTGCCTCCTGAGTGCTGGGATTAAGGGACTGAGCCACCTCCTAGAGCTGGCGGAATTTTCAGCGTCAAACTCACAGCAATCCGCCGGCCTCTGCTTCCTGAATGCTGGGACTCGAGGCGAGCGCCACCACACCAGGCACAAGTTCTAAAGCGCCTCAGTCCCTTATTCTGACTCAAATGTCCCTCACACTTGGTTTCTGCTCTTGAACCTGGCTCCGTGGTCCTGAACAGCCTGGCCTGAGCTGCCATGGAGTCTAGAAAAGCAGCTGCTCCTCTTCCCACACTCGCAGCCCCGCGGTGGCCCTACAGCTCAGTGCAGGCTGACGCCGCAGAGCACTCACCTCCCTCACGGAAGTGACCGATCTGCCGCAGCCCTGACCCGGCTGCTCCGGCTTGGCGGCTGCCCGTGCGCATGCCCCACAGGGCCGCGCGGTGCGCAGGCGTGGACGCACACTGACCTGGTTGAACTCGAGCACGTCGAGGAGGTCGAAGAGCTTCCGGTTCTTCTCGTTGTCCTTCAGCTTTACGTAGTACTGCTGCAGCCCGTGCAGCGTCAGCTTGGTCTCGTCATCCACGAAGATCTCCATGGGCTGGGGGGGGGGGGCGGGCAGGAGGAGGGCAGAGGGGGGTTAAACCTGGGGGGGCGGAGGGCGCGGATCTCCAATACACCCCATGGAAGGATGGGGAGGAGAGGACCGGGAAGCCCCCATCACACACAGCACTGCCTGAGCGCCGCTCCAGGTCCACCGGGAGCGTCCACAGCAGCTCAATAAGATGCCCACTGAGGCTGCTCAGGGGAGGAAGCTCTGAACAGAGCAGCGGAGCCCCAACAGCAAGATACAAGGCGGTGGACAACGATGACAACGCAGGAGGTGCTCAAGGGGGAGCCTGGCCAGAGCACCAGGAGAGGCAGTGGTGACGGGGCCTGGGTAAGGCCCCCAGAACAGGGCAGGGACAACGCCCTACTGGGCTGTCCTCTCAGCACACCTTAGAAAACACCCTCAAAACCAGAAGGTTGCAATGGACAGTCAAAAAAGCCATTTAAAAGCCGAGTGCCGACACTCTCCAGCTCTCAGGTGGTGGGGCCAAGAGATTCTTTGGAGGAGCAAACACTGCTAAAGGCGAGACACACCCTGCTCCAAACTACTAACCAGACCAGCTTTACAAGAGCTCGCCTCTGAATTCAGTCAAAACCATCTACGTGGGGTGGGGTGGAGAGAACAGGCAGAGATGAGCAAATGGTTCGAGACAAAAAAGCCGCAGGCTCTCCCCCAGGCCAGGCCGGCTTTGAGCCCTAACGCAGTCAACACAGCTTTGCCTTCCCCACTTTCTCTCCTGGTACCAGAAACAGCAGCAGCAGCTTGTCCTGACCATGCCAGGTTTCATTTTCTCTGGGGTCCCCACCCCTGCAGATCACCAAAGACCCCCATCACTGAGCCCACCTGCTTTCCTCAACTCCTTTTCCCCCGAGACAGGGTTTCTCTGTGTAGCCTTGGCTGTCCTGGACTCACTTTGTAGACCAGGCTGGCCTCGAACTCACAAAGATACAGCTGCCTCTGCCTCCTGAGTGCTGGGATTGCAGGCGAGCCTGGCCTTTGCTGAACTCTAACGAAAGGGTGCCCTTCTCCACCTCCCCCAGAAGCGGCTGTGAGATTTACAGCTGGGCTGCCCTGTGGCTTTTCTCTTAAGTTCTAATACAATGGCCCTTTAGCAAAGGTGAAAAAGATAATAGAAAGGAATTTACCTTACACTTTATAAAAAATAAAAATAAACACACCCACCCATAACCCTTGAAGGGAAGGAGCATAAACACTGAGACAGACCCCAGGTAACCCCAGGCTGGACTTTGCCCACTCTGCATCCTATCTTAAGACAGTTCACAGAGCCAGGGGCCATGGAGGTGTCGGGGGCGGGGAAAGGTAGCACAGAAACCTCTTCCAAAAGGCAGGCTCCCCAAGTAGTGCCACAGCCTACTCCTAATTGTGCCCCAAGCCCAGCCCAAGAGGATGTGAGGGGCCCCACTGCTCAGTCTCAGCACTGACACCCACTTTGCTACAGATCAGTGCAGCGTCCCATTTGACTTTTCCCATAAACCCTCATTTAAAAAGAAATGAGAGAAAAAAAAAAATCCACCACCCTATTCAGGACACCCCTCCCCCAACAAGTATGGGGAAAATGGGGTACAGCACATTAGGTTCAGGAAAAAACCGGGAACAGAAAAAGAGGCTGCTTTGGTCCTCAGCATCCGGGTCAGGCTCCCGTGGCCTCCGCTGCCATCCACCGCTCGCAGGTCTGCGTTCTCCGTCGTGCCTCAGGGCTTCTCTGCTGCCAGCTCATCAACCAAGGCTCCGATGGGTGCAAGGAGGTGTGGCAGGAAGGAGTAGGGGACTGGGGGCTGAGGTGCCAAAGGCCCCCGCCCTGAAGGTTGGGAGGGCAGATTCATGGTGCTGTTTGTTGGCTCTTCTTCTGGACAGGCCCTGCCACCTGACTGTCCCTCTCTCTCGCTCGCCTGACACTGAGATTGTAGGAGTTTCGGTGAGCAGAGGCTCCAGCTGAACGCTCCATGCCGCCTGGAGGGTGCGTGGCTGAACGGGGTGTGCGGGAGGCGATGGACGGTGATAGGGCACAAAATCTTGCCCTACCCCCAAAAGGGAGAAGAGGTTCAAAAATGTTGTGATAAAAAAATGTCAGCTACTACCCGCTCTCACGTTAACCCGACCAAGTCTTCCGGAGTTTCCCTGGCACGCGCGCAGACCCTATCACTAACTGTCTCTGCCTCTGGGTTTTTCTTCAAGGAGTTGTCGCTCCCAGATGAGCACAAGCTCCCCTCTTGGTGCTTGGAGGGTAAGGGAGTCTGGAGGAAGAGGGCGAGGAGAGGGAGGAGGCAGCGGGCGGGGAGTGGAGGGAGAGAAGGTAGAAGGGTATTTACATCTTGCATGAACTTGCGGCAGACTGGACGGATCTCTTTGCTCAAGGTAGCACTGAACATCATGACCTGCTTCTCATGCGGGGTCATGCGAAAAATTTCCTGGACATCCCGACGCATGTCTGCAAGAGGAGTCACAGAAGGCAATGAGTCTCTGACTCAAGTGCAGCGAGGCCACAGACTCATGAAAATCCCAAGGATGTCACTCCAGAATGTGACCTTCTCTATCGCCTCAGGGACAAGCCAGGCTTGTGGCACACGCCTGTGGCCAGCACTTGGGGGGTGGGAGGACAGGAGTACGCGGCAAATGGAAGACGCAATGCAGTTAGGAAGACTCGGGGTCAATTTCCTGTTTCCTGATTCAGCCATGATATACAACTGAACCTAAAGTCCAAATTTGCAAAATGGAGACAAAGCTCACTGGAGGCTCAGGGAACAACAGCTCTGAAAGACTAAGTACGATGCTGGGGAGAGAGAGGCCCAGCAGTTAAGAGCATCTGCTCTTCCAGAAGACCCAGGGGATCCAATGCCTTTGTCCTCTGTGGGCACAAGCACATATGCACACATACACAATTAAAAATGACAAACTTAAAAAATTGTTTTGCCAGGTGTGGTGTGCACATCTTTAATCCCAGTACTCAGGAAGTATAGGTAGGCAGATCCGAGTTCAAGGCCAGCCTGGCCAACGTAACAACTCCAGCCCAGCCAGAGCTATAGAGATGTACATGTACACAGTTTGTCTCTGAGAAAACAAACACCTTTCCCCAGGCAGTCTAGAAAGCACTTGCTCTAGACATCAGCCCACTCTGTGCCTTCACTTTCAACTCCTGCCTCACACACCCCTGTTCAGCCAGGCAAACGAGGCCTGTCTAACGCCCACCACTCACCTGTCGTCCTGGGACAGCCAAAGGTCACTTAGAAGGACTTCTGTCTGAAGCTACTCTCTTCTGCTCTCTCAACTCACCAAAATCAAATTATTTTCATGTTCTGATTTTTTTTTTAAGATAGGGTCTCACTATGCAGCTCTCGCTATGAACTCACTCTATGGACCAGGCAGGTCTCCAACTCAGAGACCCACCTGCCTTAGACCCTGAGGTGCTGGGATTAAAGGGATGTGCCTCCGCCACCTGGTGATAATTAGTTCTTTAACTTATGTATGCAGGTGCTTTTGCTTGCATGGACATCTATGTAACATGTATGTGCCTAGTGCTCAAAGAAACCAGAAGAGGGCTTCAGATCCCCCTGGCACTGGAGCTACATACAGTTGCTTATAAGCTGCCACGTCCTCCGAAAGAGCAGCCAGCTCTCCGCAGCACTGAGCTGTCTCTCCAGTTCTTTTGTGATTTTTGAAAAAGGGTTCTTTGTAGCCATGGGTATCCTGGAACTCACTCTATAGACCAGGCTATCCTCCAACTCACAAAAAGATCTGCCTGCCTCTGCCCATTAAGAGGTGGGGTCAAAGGTGTGCGCACCACAGCCTGGCCTCTCTCCAGTTTTTACCCCATGCTTTGCCTGCACTCCACTTTCATATGGTGCCCACAGAGATTAGGAGGGATGAGACCCCCTGAAAGCACAGACCATTACGAGCCACCACGAGGGTATCAGGACCGAACCCAGATCCTCTGCAAGAGCAGCCAGTGCTCTGAACTGATGAGTCGTTTCTCTAGCACTGACCAAGGACTCTCTTTTAAAACTTAGAATATTTATTTATTTATTTTATGGATATGAGTGCTCTGCCTGCATGAGTGCTACAGGCCAGAAGTCACAAGATCTCATCATAGACGGTTGTGAGCCACCATGTGGTTGGTGAGAATTGAACTCAGGACCTCTGGAAGAGCAGTCAATGCTCTTAACCTCTGAGTCATCTCTCCAGCTCCACCCAATGAAAAAAACTGTTTTCGGGACAGACAGAGCTTCTCTGTGTAGCCTTGGCTGTCCTGGATTCACTTTGTAGACCAGGCTGGCCTCAACTCACAGAGATCCACCTGCCTCTGCCTCCTGAATGCTGGGATTTAAAGGGGTGCACCACCACACTTGGCTCCCAATGATTTTTTTTTTCTTTCTGTTTTTCAAGACAGAGTTTCTCTGTGTAACAGCTCTATTTGTCCTAGAACTCTCTGTAGACCAGGATGACCTTGAACTCACAAAGATCCTCCTGCCTCTGCCTCCCAAGTGCTGGGATTAAAGGTGTGTGTCACCACCACCTGGCTCCAATGAGATTTTGTTTTGTTTTTCGAGGACAGGGTTTCTCTGTGTAGCCCTGGCTGTCCTGGACTCATTTGTAGGCCAGGCTGGCCTTCCAATGAGATTCTTTTTTTTTTTTTTTTTAAATATTTATTTATTTATTATGTATACAGTATTCTGCCTGCATGTACACCTGCACGCCAGAAGAGGGCGCCAGATCTCATTGTGGATGGTCGTGAGCCACCATGTGGTTGCTGGGAATTGAACTCATGACCTCTGGAAGAGCAGTCAGTGCTCTTAACCGCTGAGCCATCTCTCCAGCCCCCAATGAGATTCTTGATGAAAGATTTCTTTTACCCTGACTCAGTACACCACAGCACCAGATCACATGACCTCTGGGCAACACTCACTAGGTGAACCCCAAAATTTAACTCTAGAAACCTGCTCATCTTTGGCTCCTGACCACGCATGCTCTGTTGGGAAGCAGGTGCTGGCAGCTCCTGCTCCAGCTCAACACTGCCCATGAGGGAAAGGACAGCAGTGGTGACTGTCACCTGCGCTCCACTCTTGCCACAGAAGGAAGAGCAGCAGGGAAGCAGCGTCACTGACCCGCACCAGGGAAAGAAGGGACCAGAGCCATCAGTCATGGGTGATAGATAAGAGTCGTCCTTGCACTCCAGTGCTCCTGTGTCCAACAAACATCATTTGGCTCCAAGGGGCAGCCCCCAAGGCCCCCGAGGCCCCCAAGGCCCCCGAGGCCCCCAAAGCCCCCGAGGCCCCCGAGGCCCGCCCGAGCACTGCCACTCACCGAGCTGTTCAAGCATCTTGTCACATTCGTCCAAGATAAAGTGTTTAATGTGTTTGAGGTTGAGGCTCTTGTTCCGGGCCAGGGCTAGGATGCGGCCGGGCGTGCCCACGACTATGTGCGGGCAGTTCTTCTTCAGCACCTCTTCATCCTTCTTGATGGACAGACCTCCAAAGAACACGGCCACCTGTCGGCCAACAGCACAGCCTCACAGGGGAGGGAAGGACACTGCTCCCGGCTCCCGGCCTCGAGACCAGGCGTCACTGTGTAGCCCTGGCTGGCCTAGAACTCACTTTGCAGGTCAGCCTGTCTCTCGCCAAGAGCAGATTAAAGGCACAGCTCACCTTGCCAGCACCAGGGGGCCCACTGAGTTCACTGTAAACTGACTTAGCTTTCAGGCCTGCAGTGCCTCCTCAGTGGCTTGCTCAGCACACCAGGGCTAATGGGGCGTGTGCGAGGCTGGGGTGGGGATGGACGGATGGATGAGCATTTGGTCTCTGCCCCATCCAAACTTTGAGACAAGATCTCTCTACAGAGCTTTCGCTGGCCTACATGGTGAGGCCCATGTGACTCTCCTTAAAAGAACGAAGACAGCAAGAAGCCACTAGAGAAGTGTGAGGTACCACACACACACTACCACCAAACCCCACACAACTAAGCTTTCCTAACTGAACGGGCATCCTGACAGTCTACACAGCTCTGGCTGGCCTGGAACCTCTGCCTCTTTAGTGCCGAGATGAAAGTCACACTGGGTGTAAACCACTAGGTGACGGCGGGTACCTAAGCTTTAACACCATGTAACACACAGTCTGCCCAGTCTCAAGGAGAAAGAAATAATCAGGAAGCTTGTTCTATGGTAAACCTCTTCTCCTTTCTCAACCCCACGGTTGACTGACAAGGTCTGTGGCAAACAGGAGCTTCCCAGCCAGAATGTTTTACCTTGTTTCAATTAAGTTTTGGTCTGTAGTAACTACTGAGGGGAGAGTAAGTGAAACCCAACTGAGGGAGGGCTAAACAGGTCCCCAGGGGACACTTTGTTGCAGAACCAAGGAAAAGTACAGATAATTCAGATTTTATGACTATGTAGCTAACTGATAAGGGGGGGGGGCACCGTGCTCAGCCGAGCTAGCTGGTCTACAGGCAGGTACCCAGCCTTGTACTCACCCCAACCCTAAGAGCCCTGTGGGCAGCAGAGGCATGCGACACCCCCCCACCCCCACCCCAGGCCTCGGCTCATTAGCCCTGACCAGCCTTCAAGCCCAGCAAACCCGCCTCCCCAACCTGTAAGTCCTGGGTTACAGGAATGAGCTACTGAAGCCGACTCATTTTCCAGATATTAGATTCAACCAGAAAAGACTGATCGGCCAAAGGCCTGGCAACGTGTAACTAGGCACAACAGAAGCACAGACACACACAGCAAATGCCCCTCGTCAAACACTATCTTCAAAAATCCCAGTAGGAAAAAAAATATTAAAATGTTTCACAAATAGGCCAGTACACCTGCATATGGACAAGTTAAGAAACAGTGTCAAAGCCAGGCGTGGTGGCGCACGCCTTTAATCCCAGCACTTGGGAGGCAGAGGCAGGCAGATCGCTGTGAGTTCGAGGCCAGCCTGGTCTACAAAGTGAGTCCAGGATAGCCAAGGCTACACAGAGAAACCCTTGTCTCAAAAAACAAAATAAAAACACCAAAACAAAACAAAAACAAAAAAAGGTGCCTACTATTCAGTTATGCAGAGCCATGGTTACATAAGCGCTCAAGAGCTTCTGGGCTACTTTAGCATTTGGTAGACATACTGCCATTCCTTTCTCTTCTTCCAGAATTCCCTTTTAAAATCTATCATGAGGGGCTGGGCATGGCTGTGGTGATAGTGGCACAGCCTTCAATTCCAGAGGAGGCTAGCCTGGTCTACAGAGTGAGCTCCAGGACAGTCAGGGCTACACAGAGAAACCCTTTATTAGAAAACCAAAAATAAATGCTATCATTTGTATACATGACATGCGGGGTCGGGGGAAGTGCACGTGACGTTCAGAGGCACTCGGTGGGGCGGCTCTCGCCTTCCGCCTTTCTACGGTTCTAAGGACCAAACTCCAGTCAGCAGGGCTGTGCAGCAAACACTTCCAACTGAAGCCATCTCTTCAGCCCCCCCACCCCACCTTGGTTTTAAAGAAATTACTTTCAGTTTATGGTTATTTCTCAAAATTACTAGTTCCTTTAAAACATACAGTGAGTCGGGAGTGACAACACACACCCAGAGCCCCTGTACTCAAGCAGCAGAGGCGGGCTGATGGCAAGCACTGGTCCATGGTGACACTGTTGTCTCACCAAACAAAACTACATTATCTGTAAAAAATCATAACAAAAGGGCTGTGCTTCCTCCACCCTCACCAGACTCAGAAGTCTAGGCAGCATCTCTCCTCGCTCACAGGGTTGTGTGTAAGTACTTTTGCACACAGCAGGCCACACAGACCCAATCAATGCCCAGTTTCTGGTATGAGGCCACACCATGCTGCTTTACACCCAGTGTGACTTTCATCTCGGCACTAAAGTCCACACCAGAGCTGCTTTAAGAGCCTCTAGCTTGCTCTCGCCACATCCAGTGCCACACTGTCAAGCAATCTAGCAAGTAGCACAGGAGAGCAGAAGGGTGCTCTGGCCAGGACAGGTGGCAAAAAGCCTGTTCCAACCACTCGAGTGGCTGTGGCAGGAGGCTCAAGTTCAAGGCCTGCCGTGTCTAGGCTGAGGTAAGTTCAAGGCCTGCCGTGTCTAGGCTGAGGTAAGTTCAAGGCCTGCCAGGGTTAACTTGGTAAGTCAGTTGGAAGCATGAAAACAACAGGGCTCAGGGGTAGCTCAGAGACAGACTTAGCTCGAGGCTCTGGAATCAAATTTGCAAAAAACAACTAATTAAGAACTGCTTTGTGGCAGTGTCACCTACAGCTCAATCAGGGCTCTCGGGAGTACACTGTCACACTCACAGAAGAGCTGGCATTTACTGGGCTCTCTTGCACCCCAGCCTGCACAACTCATCTGTGACAGGCAGCACAGGCCTCCTAGCGCTGCTGATGCCTTAGGACGGCCACCATTGCCTCACCTTCCCCGCCCCAGGGACCCACCGCTTACCTTGACGTTTGGCATATACTTTGAGAAGCGCTCATATTCCTTGCTGATCTGAAAAGCCAGCTCCCTAGTGTGACACATCACCAACACAGACACCTTAGGGAGCAAAGGGAGACAGACACAGCAGTCAGTCCTTTGTCACAAAGCATCTGGCACACTGTCAGTGACGTCAATTTTGAGATTTACCCCATTAAGCCCACGCCGCCTGCCACAGAACATTCCGCTGAATTGCCAGGCAGCTCTGATGGCTCCTCATAGCCGCAGCAGCCCCCTCGTGTCACGCTCCCCAGCGTACCTGCCCAGTGACGGGCTCCAGCTGCTGCAGCGTGGCCAGCACAAACACGGCTGTCTTTCCCATGCCCGACTTGGCCTGGCACAGGACATCCATGCCCAGAATGGCCTGAGGGATGCACTCGTGCTGCACTACAAGGAAAAGGAGAGATTTTTGCACCACGCCAGACCCTGCTCTCGCCAGCGGCGACACCGGATTTTACTTGGTCCCTGTCACCTTTCAGACCTGTCCCCCAATGCTGCTAAGAACCCTCTCGCACCTCCAATGTTGCTGCCTGTCCTTATTTTTCTTACACTCTAACAATCCACGAATTTGAATGCCAGCTTTTGGGTCACATAACCCTGAACCTTGAACAAAAGGAAGGACTTGGTACCTGACCCAGATGCCAGCATCTTTAGACCAACCATTAAGATTTTCAGAGACCAAACAAAGTTGGCCTGGCCCAAAAGAAGGGAACTAAAGGGCCAACCAAGCCCCCAGCATCAGCCATCAGTCAAGGGTGATAGATGAAAGGTCAGCACTGCGCAAGGAGCGCTCACTCCTCAAATGCAAACATCATGTGGCTGCTGCTGTTCACCTGTTCTAAGAAACACCAGCGACCCCAAGGTCCAAATACTCAAAAAGATGAAAACCAAGCAAACAAAGCAAGTCAGGCAGAGAACAAAGAGCAGCCCTCTGTCTGATCTCTCTACGCTGACGTTTTGGGTTCACTCTCATGGCTCAGCCTATCCTAAATACAAACCCCACAACCGAGAACCGCATTTTCTCACATCCTAAGGCTACTAGTGAGGTCTCTATGCCCAACAATAAAATATACCCTCTGACGGATGCTCAAAGCCGCAGTCTACGATGGCGCGGAGCAGCTCTGGCTTGAGCAGAAAGTCTCGGAAGCCAGAGCTGTGGATGGAGACGTAGGAGCCCTTGACATCTTTCTTGGCCGGAGCTTCGGTCCCATCGCCCCCAGCTGCTGTCTCCACTTCATCGTCTTCGTAGTCCAAGAGCTCATTGTCTACGTCATTCTCTGCCATAATTGGGCCGGCGGGGGAGAAGGGAGGCTCTGAGTCAGTGGTCCCAGAGCAGGTGAGAGAAAGCGAGGGGAAAGGGTTGAAGGAACAGCAAGGGGTGAAAGACACTAGTTTCCGACAGAAGAGCTGGGAGAAGGGACAACAAAAAAACCGGAAGAACTCATCAGTCATGAACAGACCCGTCACTTCTTGTCCACCCCCCACATTTTTCCTATGCACCCTGAGCTATAAAACCTTCAAACCCCCCGAAAGAAAAGTAACGACAAGAAAGGCAACAAAGAGATACATTAACATAAACACCAAACGGAAGCGACTGAGCGGGCTCCACCGCTAGCCAGATTCAGGAGGACACTTTTGACAGTTGAGGAGCAACTCAAACGTGTGCAGGGCCAGCGAGTCAGAGGGGGGCAAAAGGAGACAGAGCGAGACTGCGCCTCCCCTAGCACCCCACGATGTGGATCCCCCCCCCCCAGCATCAGCCATCAGTCAAGGGTGATAGATGAAAGGTCAGCACTGCGCGGAGCGCTCATTTCCCAAATGCAAACATCATGTGGCTGCTGCAGTTCACCCGCTCTAACAAACACCTGCGTGCCCGTCCTGGCGGCGCACACCAGCGACCCCCGGGTCGGGGAAGGAGGAGCAGGAGGGAAGGCGGGCGAGGAGGAAGGCCGCCTTGTAATAAAGAAGCAGGAGGAAGGGGCATGGGGCACGCAACGGCTCCATTTTCCAAAAAAAAAAAAAGAAAGAAAGAAAGAAAAAAAACTGAAAAGGGCGGAGTGTGTACAGTTACAAAACGGGGCTAGCTCAGCAAGGCGGGAGGCCGTAAAAATAACGAGATCTTTATTATTTCACGCTGCAAAAAATAAAATAAAATATAAACCTACAGAGAGTCAGGATGGGGAGTAGGGTCACAGCCGGGAACGGCGCGGCCCGCACCGGGGACCGTGCACGAAGGTGGCCATTTAGAGAGCGCCCGGAGCAAGGGTGGGCGAGCAGAAGGAGGTCAGAGGCTCCGGAGCAGGAATCCAAGAAAAGGCCCGGAGGGCAGCTGCGAGGGGCCCCGCCCTCCTGCTAGCGCCGCCTCCGGCCGCTGCGGCCTCGGGTGGCCCGAGGACCCACTGGAACATCCAGGAAACGGAGCAGCACAATGGCGGCCGCGGACACCATTTTGGATCGTCTCTTTCCATCCCCACCCCCCCTTGTCTCCCAGTTCCCCCGCCAAGATCCGCTCTCTGAGAGGGCTGGGAACAATGGGGCGCGGCGGCGTGCCGAGCCCGCGAGGCCCGAGCCCTGCCCGGGCGAGCGGCACCGGGGGCCCGGGCGGCGGGAGGAGGCCGGGCGGGCGCAGATGGCGGCGGATGGTGCGCAGGGCCGAAGCTTACCTAAGCACCGCGAGCGTGTATGGCGGCGGCAACAGGGACGGAGGCGGGAACCTGCCTTCACTTCCGGTCCCGGCCCGCAGCCTCCCTCCCCCCCCCTCCGCCTTCCCGGAAGCCGGGGCTCCGGCGCCGTCGCCTGCCGGAAGCACGCCTGTCTCCGCGCGCGCGCGCCCCGGGGCTGCCCCTGTGGAACGCCCGATGGCAGGGCGCTCGCCTCCCGACTCCTGCGCGGGTCGCCGGCTGCCGAGAGCGCGGCGCGGAGCTCACGTCCCTCCCCGCGGTCCTCTCCCCGCGGCGTCTCCACGCTCCCGCCCCCGCTGCACACCCTTCAGCCCGACGCTCGCCCTCGCTCCTGTTCCGCTTTGCTCGCCACGCCAGGCTTCTCTCTGGGCACCTCGCTCCCCGGCGCCATGGCCTCTGCGCGCGGAGCGGGAAAGCGTTCTCACGGGGTCCTTAGCCTTCGTCGTCAAGGTGACCCGAGGGAGGCTGGGCTAAGTTCCGGCCTCGGCAGAGGAGGGTGGAGGGGGGCGCAGGACCACGCCCTTAGCCGTTGTGGAGGGAATAGGCTGGGTTTGCCCAAAGTGATGCTGGCGGTGTAGGTAGCATCTTGGGAGGCTGAGCCTCCCAGTCTGTCCAAGGGTTAAATAAATGGTGGAGTTGGAGGGGTAGGCAGCTTCCAGCAGCGGAGTGCGCTTAGTCCTGCAACAGGTCTTAGTGTTCAGCCTGGATATTCACCCCCCAGGTGTGGTACTCCCGTCTCTGAGATGCTGCAGACATCAGAAGCGATGTCCCGCTGCCTCGCTGCGTAAACACGAGCACGGCCATTCCCTGTTACTCGCACCCAACACCAAGAAGGCATTGCTACCAAGCAGCTCCTGTGTCCTGCTCAGCGCCTGCGCTCCCTAGGCCGGGGCTGGGAGCTGTTACCCGGTGGCACCCTCTGGTGTTCTCACGAAGGCCCGCCAGTACCAGCAAGGACCTCACAGCGTTTGTGTGGGCCCAGGAGGAGGTGGGGGGCTCCTCAGCCTGCAGCTGCAGAAAGTGAGGCATCTGGGCCTTTGGCTTTGAAGACAGTTGCGAGGAAAACACTTCTAGTGACCTAGTCGGCAGTCCCTCGGCCACTTTTCTTTCTTCCTGTTGTTACCCGCTCACCCTAAAAGGCAAAGCCTTTTGTGGGACCAAAACATCGCAGCTCTGAGGAAGGGCAGCGCAGTAAGGTTTTTCCCAGCTGACCCACGGGGCGAGCAAAACATTGCGCTTTACAGCCGGCGAAGGGTCCTTGTACCAACCCCAGCAAACTCCTGCAAATGAAGGCTTGTGTTTGCACCAGTATAACACACTCTCCTGCTACAGGACCATGGGAGGCCCCACCACACTGCTGTCACTTCGTCAGTTGTGTCAACTGCCACAATTAGCTGTCATCACTGTGTTTTTCTCAAAGCATTTATGGCCGGCTGCAAATGGCCAGCCTGGCCGGCTGTTTGACTGACAGTCCCGCTTAAGGAAGCCAGGGCAGGAAGGAGTTGTCCAACAGCTAGGTGTCAAACTGCCCTCCCCTCCTGGTGTCTGCTTATTTACAGGAAAGTGGACGTCAGAGGAGCACTTAATAAAAACTTACAGAACTCATTGGCGTTAATAGCGATGGTAACAATGCTTGAAACCTGGCCCGGGGGCCCAGAGCAAGGCGAGCCCCCCTCACCTGTCTTACCACTACTCCTGCCTTTCCTTGTTAGCGAGTTGGAGTCTGTTCTATAGCCTCGAGTGGCCTCAAACTCTCAATTGTCCCACCTCAGCCTTCAAGTGCTGGGATTAGAGGCATTAGGCACCATGCCCTGCTCCACTTTCCCGCATAAGCAAATAGAGAAGTAAAACAAGACACAAGACGGCCACAGCAGTACAGCTAGCAGGTGACACCAGGATGTAAGCACCCCAATTTCCCACCAAGTCTGTGTCCCCTCTTCAGAAACCTGGCTGGTTTTGTATTGCCATTTCCTCTGAATTTAAGCATTCCCTCCTGAGGAGAGTGAAGAAGGCTCGTAAATTCAGTCCCAAGACACAGAGCCCTTCTCCCAGATACGTCGCCAGTAAACAGTTGCTGGCGTCAGGAGTCTCCTTGATGGGTCTGCATACAAGTCACGCAGAGGACTCCGGTGGTGGAGGGGGTAAGGAGCTGCTCCAATCTCCCTTGCTCCTATAAATAACCTATCGCCCATGCTTCCAGTGAGCCCCTGGGTCTGCCAGGCTGGACTTGGATAGAAAAGTTTCTTCGGTCTTTCCTGAGTGCCCTATCTGGCATAGACTTTTTAAAATGTCTTACTACAGAAAAGTCATATAAGAAAAGACTATAGGTTACCTCATTCAAGTTGTGGGTGGAGCAAGCTTGCCTTCCATAGTGGAGAGAACGGATGAACAATGGAGTCCCGCACTGGCAGAGTTCCCCACCTGAGCATCACTTTATCCGGCAGTATCCGCCCGCTGCCAGTCATGTGCCAGGGCTATCTTAGGCTCTGGGGTCTCAACAACCTTATCATCAGATACATAAATAGAGCTAACCCCTAAACATATACTGTCAAGCTAGGTGTGATGGTGCACGTCTGTAATTCCAGGACTCAACAAGCAGAGGCATGTGGGTCTCTGTGAGTTCAAAACTAACCTGGTCTCCATAGCAAATTCCAGGACAGTCAGGGGTACAGAGTAAGATATATAGTCAGTCTCTCTCTCTCTCTCTCTCTCTCTCTCTCTCTCTCTCTCTCTCTCTCTCTCTCCTCTCTCTCTCCCCCCTCTCCCCCCCCCCTCGTAAAACAAGAGAAGATCAGAGTGCTTGCTCGAAATGCCATTTCCTGGAAATGGAGGGCTGCATATGGTAACTGTAGGAGAGGTTGGCATGTGGAACAGCACCAGTGCTTCTGTTTCTCTGAGAAGCTCCCCAGGCCAGCCCTTGGCAGTGCTTTGGAGAGGTGTAAATGCAGAACTCTGAGAGGACAGTGAACCAACATGAGAAACAGCGAGGCAAGAGGACACTGCTTCTGTCGCGACTGACCCGTCCATCCATAGTTTATTGACACTGCTGTTACACGGGGAAACAAGGTGCTGAGGGCACGGAAAGGACCCCACACGCAGTGGATGTCACAGCCTCACTTCGGCTCTCAGAAGCAGCGAGCTTTGGGAAAACAGAGAAAGGGGAGAAGCCAACAAAGAGAAAGACCCGCACCCGAGAAACAGAGAGGTGCTAAGAGGTTCAGTTTATACTTGGGACTCTGAGAGAGGGGCTAAGTGGCATTGTCATTCCAAGTGTTCAGGGGTAGGGATGTGCCGGGGAGAGCAGGAGAAACAAATTCTCTAGAGGATTACCAGAGTCACAGTGACGTGGGAAGAACTACAGTGCCACGGATAAAAGTCAGGAAACATTAGGATTCTGGCAGGCAGGCAAGGGGTGGTCACAACACAGGCTTGCCCCTTAGCGAATGAATCACAACTACTCCCCATCTGGAACTATGCTAAGTTCTTACAGGATGATTCACAGCAGCCCCCTTGCAAGGTGAGCATCATCATCATCATCGTCCCGATTAGAGAGATGAGGGCACTCAGGTCTCTAGGTTAAACAGCTTGCCCCATGTGTGCAGCCAACAGGAAGCAGGGGCGGAGACGGACAGAGCTCTGCCCTCTCTGATGAGGATCAGCACAGTTCCAGTGGGCATCACAGAACACAGAGATTCGGGTTTGAATAGGCTATCTGTAGGTCTCACCTCGCGGGAGAATATTGGATCCTGTCTCTTAGAAGCCTCCCCTTCCCCCCCCCCCAGGAAAAAGGTATTACGCGGAGAGATTAGAAGGCAGATGGTACTATGGATTGAGCGAGGGCTCTGTGCATGCTACACACGTGACTGTGAGTCGGATTTCTCTATGGAAGGAGCTGGCAGAAGGAGTCACACTCTAGGACATGTCCCTAAGCAGCGAGGTCCTAGACAGTGATCCGGTAGTTGGGGTGGACCTGGGGCCTGACGTCACAGACCATGCCAAGCAGCTGAGCCAGGACACGCTCCCGGTTTCTCTGCTGGGAGCTCTGCATGCCCTGCACCTGACGCCTCGTGGCCTGCTCCACCTCAGCAGACAGGTTCCCCTGAGAGCCCATGGCCTGGGGATGGGGGAGGGTGAAGGATAGAAAGAAAAAAGCAGACACAGAAAAAGGTTCCCAACATGTAGAAGGAAAGATCCTGAATTAGGCCTGGAAAGCCTTCTCAAAAGTATCTGCACCCCTCAAAAACATTTAGATACCCACACATCAGAGCAACCCCTGCTTCTAAGACTTGACGTGCAACCTCCCCTTCCCTCAAAGAAAGGACTGTAAAAGTCCCATCTCACCTCAGTGACCATTGAACTCTGTCCCCCACCATCAGTGTTGCCACACCCCACACAGACTACGAAGGCTGCCCCCACAAGTTGCATGTCCCCTTTACAGCCCCCCATACCTTACAGATCCTGTCAAAGTTTTACCAATGTGTGGTCCTCGTCAGGGCCTCCTTAGCTCTCAGATACCCTAGTTTCTTGTTGAGTCACCTACCTACGTCTTATAAGAGGCACCCACCAATTTACACCCGGGTGGGACCATCCCTCCCTCCCCCAACTCACCGCTTGCTGCTTGCTCTGGAACTCCTGCTCTCGCTCCCTGCGGTATTGCTCCACCTCCATTTGAGCCTCCTCCTTTGCCTGCTTCAGTCGCCGGGCCTTCCCTGTAGGTAGAAGGACACTGTGGCTACACACCCCCCCACACACACAACCAGGTGTGTTAGCGGGGATAGGTAGTGCCCTCCAGAAAGCTATTCAGGCTCCTGCCAACCAGCCAAGTGCTAGACTCTAAAACCCACCCACTTCTCCTACCCTAATATGCCGTCATCCCCACCTCTGTCTCCATTAGCCTTGGGTTTTCCCAAGGACTGAGACGTCCGCTATCCACCACCCCTAATCTCTCCTTGAGATTCCTGAGAGGAAAGAGGAGGCTCACTCTTCCTGGCATCGGCCACCTTCTCCGCTGCCCGCTTCTCAGCTTGGAGGAGCTGCTGGATGCCCTGGGACTGGCTGGCCATTTTTGTCACTAGAGAGGATGCTGTTTCGAAGGCGACCAAGGTACCAGACGGCTCCCACCCTCCAGCGCCTACTCCTCCGGCCCGTTGCTGCAGTCCTCCACTCCCACTGGGTCTTAGTGCTCCCGTTTTCAGTCTCCTGCGCGGGTGGGTGTCTCAGCCTCACGCAGATGACTGGTCCTCCTCCCGAACCTCACTGAGGTAGTACCCGAAACGGCCGCCCGAGGGCAGCAGAGACCAGGCCCCATGCCGACGAACTGCAGCAGGTGCAGGGCGGCTCCGTGCCACCAGGGTCTACAGGGATGGAGCTGGGGGGAGAGGAGGGTAGAGTGTTTGGGTGGGAGGTCTTGATTTGTGGTCTCAGAGGGGGCGCAAAGACGGTGAGAAGGGTGTGGGAAGGTAAGGATGTGCCCGGAGAACAGTACCCCGGGCTTCGCTTGCACGCCCAACGCTCCACGCCTCCCCCTGCCCCTCCCCCTCTCTTTTCAGTCTCCATCTTCTTTTCAAACATATTCCCCAAATCCGAGCGTCTGCACCCGTCTCTCCTGCTCTGTCCTACGTTTGCCTTCTTAAGTGTCTTCCCATGTGTTTTCCTTTTTGGATCTACCCATATACTTGGACTCGTTGTGATTTATTTATTTACTTATTTATTTAGTGTTTCGAGATGGCTCCTCTGTGCAGCCCTGGCTGTCCTGGAACTCGCTCTGTAGACCAAGCTGGCCTCGAACTAAGAGAAGCTTGCCTCTGTCTCCCGAGTGCTGGGGTTGAATTTTTGTTTCACTGTAGTTTTTCTCTTTCCTCTTTTTCTCTTTTCATTTTTTCCTATCCGTTACTAAAATATACCTTCTCTCCTCCTAGTTAGGAGTGCGAGATAAACCTCAAAAGAGCCCTCCTGTCTCCCAGCCCTAGCTTGGCCTTCGTAACCTCCAATCCTGTCTTCCGGTTTCAGGAGGACCCTGTGTCGCAAGTTGTCTTGTTTCCCCTCCGGAGGCCTAATCCCGCGTCACCCTGTGGGGGCGGAACGATTTCCGGGATGGGCCTCACAGCTCATTTCCGCCCGAAACTTTGGCGCGCGCATGCGTCATTTCCTCCAGCCCGGAGCGCCGCCTCCCTTCCCGGAGCGTCTCTGACCCAGGCCTCGAACTCCGGCTGTGAGGGTCCTAGGGGGGCGGGGAGCAGGGCTGATGAGTAACCCCTCCCCCCAGGCCCCAGAGGAAGAAGCCTCCACGTCTGTCTGTCGGGTACATCATATTCCATTTCTAGACCATCCTTTGAATTTGTGACTTTTTCTAAGCTCAGATTTTGGGCTGATGAAAATTTCCCCCATCTGGCCTTTCTTGATGTTTTCCCTTTTTTCTTTTTCCTCCCTCCAAAGTTTAGAATTAACTTTTTTTAACCACTCCCCCCCCATTGGGCTCTGGAGCCCTAAAACAATTATATATATCGTTCTCTTCAAAAAAAAAAATTACATCAAAAATCGCGTCTGTGACCCCGGCCCCCAACTCCGCCCCCCCCCAAGCCTGTCATCTGGTAAAGGGGTGAGTTTAGAACAGGTCGCATCTCTTGCTGGACATGGGTGATGGGAGGTAAAGGGAGAACGGGGAGGCATGCCCGAGATGGAGGGAAGCTCCGTCCTCACGCTGCCGTTTCCCACTTCTTCCTCAGCCCCAGAGTTCCATGGCCTCCGCTTCCCGCCGGCAGCGCCGAGAGCGACGCTTCCGGCGGTACTTGTCGGCGGGGCGGCTGGTGCGGGCCCAGGCTCTCCTCCAGCGACATCCCGGCCTTGATGTGGACGCTGGCCAGCCCCCACCTCTCCACAGGGCCTGCGCCCGCCACGATGCCCCTGCCCTGTGCCTGCTGCTGCGCCTCGGGGCGGACCCTGCCCACCAGGACCGCCATGGCGACACGGCGCTGCACGCTGCTGCCCGCCAGGGCCCTGATGGTGAGTGGGTCCGTGGGAACTGGTCGTGAGAGGCTGATCAGATCTGAGCCACCAGTTAGTGGCTGGGGAATAAAGGCCTGGTGTGGTGGGTGGCTCAGGACTTTGTCCCCAGCACGCAGAGGCAGGAGGATCTCTGTGAGTTCGAGGCCAGCTTAAGTCTGCACAGTGAGCTCCAGGACCACATCGAGACCCTGTCTCAAACTACAGTAAGAGATACGCTTATCCCAACATAGCCCAAACAACTAAGGTGTGTGTGTGTCTGTGTGTCTGTGTGTCTGTGGTTGTTTTGGATTTTTGACCAGTCTTTTGTGGTGTATCTCAGACTAGCCTCAGCATCCCAAGTGCTGAGATTGCAGGCACCGCTTGCAACCTTTTCTTTGCATTTCTTCTCTTTTGGGATTAGGGATTGATTACTTTGTTTCTTTGCCGGCTATTTGCCTGTAGCTTGGGGTCAGATCCCAGCTCTGAGAAGTTTGCCCCTCACTCTATCCGGGAGTCTCTCTGTGCACTGTCTGTCACGTGGTCAGCAGGGCCAAGCAGAGGACATGAAACTTTGTATGGCGTTCTGCTGGACATCTGTTGTTTTGTTATAAATAGATTAGTGTTCCTTGACACATACTTCTGAAAAACAGAAATTCTGTAACAAAAATCTGACTTGAAGCAGGTAGTGTCGCCTTAACGGCCCTCTGAGGCAGAGGCAGAGGCAGAGGCATGAGGCCTCTCTCTGAGCTCCAGGCCAGCCAGAGCTACATCAGAGAGACTCTGTCTCAGAGTATCAGCAGCAGAACAGCTCAGATCAGCCGTAGGGGCTTCCGGGTCAAACAGCCTCCTGCTCATCTCCAGTTTGTGCTACTTGCAAATAACCAGCCCGGAAACAAGCTAGCCACCTAGAGAGACAGGGAAGTCACAGTGCATTCCTGTGACCCCAGCACTCACCAGCAAGAGGGTCACTTAAAGGCCAGTCTGGGCGAGAAGGCCTAAGAGTCTCAAAAATCAAACAAAACAAAAAACAAAGGAAGCAAATCTAACCTACACGGAGGCTGAGGGGACTAGTTTTATCCCTCTGAACTTAGATCCCTTCTGAACACAGGAGGCCATGAACATCGCTAGCCCTGCTTGCTCCTTTCTCACCTCCAGCTTGGCTTCTCCTCAGTCAAAATAATTAAGTACCAATCCTTTCGTTCTGGTTAACACAAGTGAGATGACGTCACATAGGTTTGTTGGTTTGTTTGTTGAAGCTTTAGGAGGGGAAGTTTATCAAGTGCAGGCTGCAGCTGGCTGGCTGGTGTTATTTTGGGCTCCCTAAAGAGGAAACCTCCCCAGATGCCTGAATAAGTCCTATGAATAAATCTTAACTTACCACCAGCAGGACTGTTCGAGCAGACCAGCAAGCCAGAAGCAGCCTCACCCTCGAATTTGAGTTTTTAAGGGCAAAAGATACAATTGTGACGTGTACCAAAAGGCAGCCCTAGACATCTGCAGCAAGCAAGCTGTTGACTGAAGCACAGTTAAATGTCCTTTAGCTCAGGGTCACGTTGTGTAGGATTTATGGCTGGCCCAGAGACCCGTTTACTCTAAGAGGTTAGAGCTGCCTAAGTGACCAGAGACCATCCTACCCAAGGTTGTTTGAGCACTTGAAGTGTTCCTGGTGGGCTTTCACAAGACGCCCTGCCTATAGTTCAGTGGCTTGCTACAGTGTAAGAGGCAGCTCCCTGGCAGTCTCCTCAAGCGCAGGCCTGGGGCGGCTGCTCGCACACGCCTCTGACATGGAGGTTGTGATGAGCAGGAGCTCAGACTGGCTGCAGTTTTGCTGCTTGGTGGTAAGTGTGCTGTGTGTTTGTGGTTCCGGTGCAGCAGGCACCTCCATCGCTGCACTGAATTCTGTGAAACACTTGTAGGCGGTTCAGCCCCAAAGAGGGAAACCCTCCCCCCTACTTGTGCTCACCCACCCGTTCCTCCCCTGGGGGTTCCCCTGTCACCTGCCAGCAGGTGGCACTCTAGCCCCCAGAGTGCCCATCGAAAAGGCCTTCGCTGAGCTCATTGAGGCAGATGTTCTCAGAAGTGACAAAGAGGCCCCACATTTTAGCCTTTTGGTGACTTTTTGTTTGTTTCCTTTTTTGGTTTTTTGAGACAGTGTCCCTCTGTGTAGCCTTGGCTGTCCTGGACTCACTTTGTAGACCAGGCTGGCCTCGAACTCACAGTGATCCACCTGCCTCTGCCTCCCAGAGCTGGGATTAAAGGCGTGCGCCACCACACCCCACCCCACACACACACCCCACAGCCTATAGTGACTTTTTAAAGAACATCCTGAGAAAGCAGTCTCAGCAGTCTGAGGGACCCATCAGTAAAGCACGTGTCACGCAGCGGCCCTCCTGTGCACAGAACACTGACACACACTGTGGTTTTTCTGTTTTGCCTTGTTGGGGGAGTGAACTAAACCATCACTCTGGTGTTTGGGTTTGGAGTTTAAGGTTGTCTTGTTCTGATGGGGTTTGGTGGTTGGTTTTTTTTTTTTTTTTTTAAAGACAGGGTCTCTCTGTAGCCTTGGCTGTTCTGGAACTCGGTATGTAGACCAGGCTGTATCTGCCTCTGTCTGCTGATCCAGCACCTGGTCTCCTGCCTAAGTTGAGGGTTACAGGTGTGACCCAGCTTATTTTAGCTTTGCTTTTTCTCACGCTCCAGGGACTTTAACCCAAAGCCACACACATGCCAGACAAAGTGCTGAGCGTCATCTTCCACCCATCCTTTTTCTATTTTTAGTCAAGACAGAGGCCATTTGTATAGCCTCGGGCAGCTCCCGACCTGTGGTGCTCGTGACCTGCAGCGTTCCTGCTTGTCTCCCCCGGAGCTGGGACGCAGGCCACAGCTCCAGGCTTGTTTTGTTTTTCTGTAACTCTCGCAGCACTTCCACTCCGTCTCTGCAGGATGGAGACGTCCACCCGCCACCACCTTGATCTGCAGAGTGGAGGCAAGAGGTGGCCTTGTTTTGAAATGACTGGGCACAGTTTATGTTCCACTTGTCCTTCCAGCCTCGCCTTGTGCACACCCACGCATCTGTCACCTCAGCCGCACTTGTCTTCAGTGACTCCAGCACAGGTTTCACAAGCCTTGCCCTGTCAGGAAATGGGTGGTGAAAGAATTTACCAGAGCCGGGCATGGTGGCACACGCCTGTAATCCGGCACCCAGGAGGCTGTGGTGGGAGGATTGAGAGCTAAGGGCCAGTCTCGGCTACATGGGCGATTCAAGGCCATCCTAGCCACAAGCAACACTGCAGGGGTCTCGGGTAGCGCCAGAGGCAAGGGCTGCAGGGGAGAGTGTGTTGCTGGGTGTGGACGGTAGAGAAGAGCTGTCTGCACTGAGCCCCCAGCTCTGTATGGGCAGCTGGGGAGTTCGTCGCCTGCCTGTTTAGGTCTTACAGGGTGGGACACGTGTGTGGGCTCAGGTCCGGATGCTTAGGTAGGCATTTGTTCCTGGATTGCAGGACACATTTACAGTATAAATTATTTCTTCTAGTCCCAAGATGTCATGAGTTACTTGGGGTCAGACCCCGGGTGGCCTTGGCCACTCACCAGAGACTTCTCTACGCTGTTGTGGCACCTAAGATAGACTGCAGCTGGGGCTCGTTAAGCTTAGCTCTTCATCTTTTAAACTTCAGCTTTACCTTTCTATCCATGTGTAGCTGTCAGGAGCACAGTCGGCTGTTGGTGTTTCTTTTTAACTGTGTTGAGCTGGGTAGCTGGCCCATGAGTCCGTGTGGCTTCTTCCTGTCTTCACCTCGTGTCTTGTGCGGGGAGCATTGGGGTTACAGGTGTGCGCTGCTTGATCTGGCTTTATACGGGTGCTGGGGACTAGAACCCAGTCCCTCACACTTCTGTGGCAAACCGGTTACCAGTTAACTCTTTCTAGTCCTGGTCAAAAACAGCAGCACCCTTGCTTGAGCCCAGCCCTGTGCAGCCACCCATCACAGAACAGCACCCACACCCCCCATGCACGAGGTTCACAAAAGATGGAGGCTGAGGGGGGACCCTTGCTAAATGCTGCTTTGTCACAGAGTTGTGAGACCACAGACTATCAAAGTTGCTGGAGAGGGGAGGGGGGCAGCGGTCAGCCTGTGACACCGCATCAGGAGGTCCTGCATGGTGGGAGGCTGCGGCAGTGTTGATTCAGTGGCTGCTGACCTAGAGGCAGCGCTGTCTGCAGCTGAGACCTGAAATCAGGGAGACACTGATTTACTAGAGGGCTGAGTAAGCAGGGGCCGAAGACACAAAGCAGAACTAAAAACAACGGGTTCATGCAAGCTAAGGGAGCCCAGACTCAACAAAAAGAACCGCTAGGGTTGTCCCAGCCAGGGTGCTGCTTAAGACCTTTGCGTTAGACAGGGACAGCGGTTTTGTTTCCGGCTGGGATGAAGGGATGACAAACATCAGACCATGCAGTTCTGAGACTTGCAAATATTTGTAAATCAGAGAAGGAAAGCTACAAGCACGGGAGAGCTGCCCTCCTAGACAGGGCTGTGTGCTGTGGCCACGTCTCCTCAGACCCAGGATGGTGCCTTCCTAGGTGAGGAGTTGGTTTTTTTTTTTTTTTAAGATTTATTTATTTATCATATATACACAGTATTTTGCCAGCATGTACACCTTGGGCCAGAAGAGGGCATCAGATCTCATTACAGATGGTTGTGAGCCACCATGTGGTTGCTGGGAATTGAACTCAGGACCTCTGGAAGAGCAGTCAGTGATCTTAACCTCTGAGCCATCTCTCCAGCCCCTGAGGAGTTGGTTCTAAAAACAGAATATGAGCAAAACAGCAAGTAGCCCCTCAGACAAGCCCTCTGTCCCAGGGGCCTGGAGGGAGGGAGGGGAGCCACAGTGACACCTCAGACTTCACTGAGAGTGCCGCAGTGACCGTTAGGATGGAAATCGATTCTGTGTTTCTAGGGAGCATGAGGTGTTGGGGTGTCGCAGTAAAGGTGGGAGCAGAGCCAGGATGCACCCTGGAAATGGTTTGGGCCCCTCGGTACCTGGAGGGATAGAAAGGAGACAGCTTGAGCGGGAGAGACAGTGCCTCAGGGAAGCTGCTCCTGCAGGACACCCAGATTCCGTCCCCACACCAGGCGACAGCCATCTGTAACTCCAGTTCCAGGGCATCTGGTCCCTCTTCTGACCTCTGCGAGCATCAGCTACCCACACGCAAATATGCATAAACGTTGGGGAAATACTCAGACACATACAAATCTTTTAATTTTTTTTTATTTTTTGGTTTTTCGAGGCAGGGTTTCTCTGTGTAGCCTTGGCTGTCCTGGACTCACTTTGTAGACCAGGCTGGCCTCGAACTCACAGCAATCCGTCTGCCTCTGCCTCCCAAGTGCTGGGATTAAAGGCGTGCACCACCACGCCCGGCTACAAATCTTTAAAAAAAATTTTTTTTAAAAAGAGTTTCAAAAAAGTATAACATTAGAGCTCAAGGAGAGAGCCGGTCTCCGCCACTCATGAGGATCCGGGCTATATGAGGGTGGGTTTCGCCTTGTTCCCCCAGAAGAAGAGAGGGATCCCCAAGCAGTGCACAGGATTGGGTTGCTTGGGGTTTGGCCAGAATAGCCCTACCTCCAGACACAGAGCCCACAGCGGCAGGCCTGACGAGTAGAGGGCAGCTGACGCGGCCCCGTCTGGGTAACCCTGAAGGGCCTTGTCCTGAGGGAGGGTAGTTTTCTGTAAATTACTTTTCAACTCTGTTTTACTTGGGGTTCCTTAAGCCTCTACCTCCCTTCCAACCCCCCAATCCTAGGCAGGAGAGAAAGGTTAGAAGGGACAGACAGGAATATAGAACTCTTTAGCTGCTTCTGGCTGGTTAGGATCTTCAGGTCTTTGGGAAAATGGCAACTGTTGTCAGGAAATCCAACCATCCCGGAGAACTAGCAGCTGCCTTCTTTCTTCATCCATCTCCGTCTTCTCTCTGGGCTCTGGTATTTATACACTCTTAGAGTCTTCAAATTAAACTAACTGAAGCTGGCAAAGGCCACGCCCCTCTCCCGGGCCTCATAAGGCTGGTATCAGCTGTGGACAAACTAAAAGCAACTCCATATTCCACGCTTAGGATTAAAACAAAAACTTGTTTACATAACATAACTGAGTTTTTAAAGAAACCAAAATTTCCACTACAGTTTTCTGTTTCAGTCAGTGTTTGTTGTTTTAGGTTAATTGGTTAGTTGGTTTTTTCGAGATGGGAGTTCTCTGTGTCGCCCTGGCTGTCCTGGAACTCACTCTGTAGACCAGCCTGGCCTCAAACTCAGATCTGCCTGCCTCTGCCTCCTGAAGGCTGGGATTAAAGGTGGGAGGGAGAGTTTTATGATAATCCAGTCCATGGGCTAGTGTGAGGTCAGGGTCAGAGCTGCCCTGCCCTGGTGCCCAGCCGCAGCCTTGTAATCTGTGTCAGCAGCACCACGCACTGACAGCAGCAGGCTCTGGAAGAAGGTCTTGGAGGGCCCGGGGTGAGCTGTGGCCTTGAGAGGCGGGGCTGGGCAGCAAGTGGACCAAGACTGCAGAGTCTAGAGTGTAGCCTGGTGAGGTCATCAGTGCTAGATTTGCCCTCTCCACCTCTCTGGAAGATTGAGGGGGCAAAGCAGCAGAGAGGTGACACTGGGGAAGAAAGCTGGGTCACTGACAGACTGAAGGGACCAGGGCAGTCAGAACCAGAGACAGGAGTGTCCTTTGTGTTTACCACCCGGGGAGCAGCGCGCATGTGTGTGAAAGTCTGTTTCCCAGTTTTCCCTGGCACGGCCCTGCTGCTGCACAGGCCCTGGAAGGAGGGGTTAAGGGTGCGTGTGGCAGGCCCAGCAGTTGGGAGGGAACATCACCGTGACATTTTTATGGCCGTTCCAGAGAGGCGTGGCCTGGTGGAGCAGAGGTAAGGGTCAGTGGGACCTTATTAAGGCCACTCCTAACCCAGGCGTGGTGGCGCGCGCCTTCAATCCCAGCACTGTGAGTGTGAGGCCAGCCCGGCCTGCAAAGTGAGTCCAGGAGAACCAGAGCTACACAGAGAAGCCCTGTCTCAAAAACCAAAACAAAAGAACACTCCTGATGGACCTCTCCAAACCAGGAGCGGCCCCGGGCCCAAGACTTCTCTGGCCTCATGCCAGCACCTGGGATTCTTTTTGCAGGGAACATGTCAGCCCTTTCTTGTTGTTGTCTTCAGAAACAGGGAGAGTCTCTCTTCATAGTCCTGACCGTTCTGGAACTTACTTATAGACCAGGCTATCCTGGAACAAACAGATCTGTTGCTTCTGCCTCACAAGTACTGGGATTAAAGATGTGTGCTACCTCACCTGGCCTGAAAACTAATGAGCAAAATCCTAGTTTTTGTTTTTGTTTGTTTGTTTGGTTTGGTTTTTTGAGACAGGGTTTCTCTGTGTAGCCTTGGCTGAAAATCCTAGTTTTATTAAAACTCCGTTTTCAAGTAAGCAAAAAGCCTGACAAACCTGGCAGAAAATAATCATGCAGAATCTTAGTCAGTTGGAGCCAGCGTTGTCAGTTGGAGCCAGCGTTGTCAGTTGGAGCCAGTGTTGTCAGTTGGAGCCAGCGTCTGGTCCTTTTCCAGCACTGAGGACCAAGTGCTCTGCCACTGAGCTGAGTCGCCACCTCAGGAGCGCCAGTGTGAAGCAGGGCTGGGCTTTCGCTGTGAGTCAGTGCGCTGCGTTCACACCAGGTTTCAGGAGCAAATCAAGCATTGTGAGCTGCGAGCCTCGGCACTCCCCCACAGCGCATCGCCCCCACAGCGCACTTGTCAGCTTTGCCCTCATCTTTTCTTTTCCATTTTGGAAACGTCCAGTCATTTTACCTTAGGAGAAACTTAGTTTACACATACAAACTTTCTTCTTAACTAAAAATAACCTTTTCCTTTTCATCTCCCTTACCCAAAGTGTCTCTTCACACGTGTCGCCTGGCCCTTGTGTGTCCTCTTACCATGCTCACTTCCTCACCAGGGACATGAATCTCCCATTGCATCCACTGCCTTAGGCAGCAGCCGACAGGCAGTGCCTGTGACTGTGAGACTCTGGTCTGTCCCAGGCCTTTATTGCTACTTGGATTGTTTGTTTGTTTGTTTGTTTGTTTGTTTTGCCAAGTGGTGGTGGCACACACCTATAATCCCAGCACTTGAGGCAGAGGAAGGCAGATTTCCATGAGCTCCAGGCCAGCCTGGACTACAGAGAGAAACCCTGTCTCGGGGGAAATTGATACGAGTGAGAATTACAGAGCATAACACCCTGACAAAGCAAGGATGACAAATGGCCATGGACAGGGCTTGTCTTGGTTCAAGCAGAAGGCAGGAGACAGCCAAGTGTTGTGTTTTGGTCTTGCAATTGGGAATTTTGGATTCCAAATGCAGCTGTTCCCTAAAGCGATGCTGAAGGACATAGCAAGTGATGATTGGTTCTCCTGGAGGACCAGAGGGAGAGGAGGAAAAGAGAGATGGAGGGGAGGGGAGGCTGTGCAGTGGTGGGGTGACAGCAGACTGAACCTAGGCAGCTGCGTTTGGGACAGGTCTGTCAGGATGAAGGGGACACATGCCCAGGTCATGCTGGTCTCCTTTAGCTGCCGTGTCAGGGACAGATGTGAGGGCTGGTCATTGTCCCCTGATCCCCTACTGAAGCTGGGACTGCAAGTGTGAGGGAGAGAATGTGTGTGTGGGAGGGCTGGGGGAGGTGGGAGTGTAGCTGCCAGGCCCAGGGTGCTGGTGCAGCAACGCTGGAGGCTCAGTGGGAGCTTGTGAGGCCATCAAGGATGTCACCCAAGGCCGAGTTCAAGGGAGGCACCTGTTAGGGCCCTGTGCTAAGGCCACAAAGTACTGGATAGAAGGGATCTTGGGATTTTCCCAAAATGACGGCAAAAGGATCCAGTTTTGCACAGGGTTGCAATTCAGTGTGCATTCTGTGGCCAGTGTCCCTCGTCTGCAGTGGAAACCTTTCGAAGGAAACTAGGTTTTGTTGCTTTGTTTTTTTTTTTGAGAAGTTAAAGATAGAATTTAGACCAGTTTTGAAACTCAGGGTGACTCAGTGATCATAAAACCTACTGTGCACTGCCAGAGATCCGACATTTGCCCAGAGGACAGCAGCAGACCTCCCTGTTGTCAGTGCTGATCTGACTGAAGTTTGCCCTACACAGGGCAGAGACCTCCTGACTCACGGGGTGAAACCCAGTTGGTCAGGCCAGACTGACCTCAAAGAGACACAGATAACTGGCCAGAAAAGAGGACCCGCTGAGAGTGTGGCTGCCCCAGGGGGATGGCAGGAGATAGTTTTTGTTGTCTGTGGCGCTCAGGCTCCAGCCCAGGGTATTAGCACGCGCTAAGCAAGCACTCTACCACAGTGCTATGTCTCCAGCCCCAAACCCGTTCCTCTGGCTGTGTGGTCCTCCTCCCTCTCTGGAGGCGCTGTGCTGTTAGAGGTGGGGAGAGTCATTAAGGGAAAGTGAACGTTTCTTCCACAAAACCTCTTCATACGAATTTCCCTGTATGGAGGTGCGTGTTGGCCAAACTTGATGGCCACGCCTTTAATCCTAGCGCTCAGGAAGCAGAGGCAGATGGGTCTCTGTGAGTTCTAGGCCAGCCTAAGCTACGTGGTAAGACCCTATCTCAAAAAATAAAGAGGGAGGGAGGGAAGGAAAGAAGATGTTATTGAACATTAGAAATGTTGATTTAGGCTGGGTGTGGTGGTGCATGCCTTAATCCCAGCACTCAGGAGGCAGAGGCAGGTGGATCGCTATGAGTTTGAGGCCAGCATGGCTTATAAAGCAAGTCCAGAACAGCCAAGGCTACACAGAGAAACCCTGTCCCAAAAAACAACAAACAAAAACAAAAACAAAAACAAAAGAAAGAAAAGAAAAGAAAGGAAGGAAGAAAGAAAGAAAGAAAAAAGGAAAAAAAGAAAAGATGTTGATTTAGAGCCGGGCCATGGTGGTACATGCCTTCACTCCCAACATTCAGGTGGCTGATCTCTCTGAGTTCGAAGCCAGCCCTAGTCTACAGAGCTAGTTCCAGGACAGCCAGGGCTACATAGAGAAATCCTGTCTTGAAAGCCCAAAAAAGGGCTGGAGGGGTGGCTCAGCCTTTAAGAACACTGCCTGCTCTTTCAGAGGTCCCCAGCTCCATTCCCAGCAACCACATTTGTAAAGGCTTACAGCCATCTATGATGAGATCTGGTATCCTCTTCTGGCCTGCCGGTGTATATGCAGGCAGAACACTGTATACCTAATAATAAATAAATAAATCTTTAAATGAATGGAAGAAAGAAAAGGAGAGTTCATTTAGGCCCTGGAGAGGCAGATAAGTGGTCAAGACAGCACGCTGCTCCTGTGGAGGACCAGGGGAGTCGACTGACTCTCTGGCCTCTGTGAACACCAATCTTCCTAAAGCAGAAATCAAGTCAAGAAGAAAATTTTGGTAGAGAATTAAAAATTTTCAAAGGATGCATGAGAAGAAAAGACTATTTTAACAGGTAATATTCTATTAAAAAAGGACTTTTATATCCGTATGAATATGAAAAATTTTCCAAGAAGAAAATGAAGATATAAAGAACTCACTGTGTAGATTAAACTGGCTGCTGCTATGCCTACCTTTTTTTTTTTTTTTTTTTTGAGACAGGGTTTCTCTGTATAGCCCTGGCTGTCCTGGACTCACTTTGTAGACCAGGCTGCGCTCAAACTCACAGTGATCCACCAGCCTCTGCCTCCCGAGTGCTGGATTAAAGGCATGTGCTACCATGCTTGGCACAAAACCATTTTTTATCTGTCCTGTTAGCAACATGAAAAGGTCGACATGCATGTGCAGTAAAGCCCGGCAGCTTGTGCGTGTTCTGACTCAGAACACCCACCCTGGGCAGACACTGTACCAAGTGCACACACATGAAAGCTGGAGGCTTTGAAGCAATCTGACAGCCAGGGCGAGGAGAGTTTAAAAGATGCTAAGGGGAAAAGCTGTGAGTTTGAACCCAACTTGGGCTACATAGTGAGACTTTGCCTCAAACGAAAACACCAAGACCAACTCTATCTTTGCTTCTGGCTGCTGTCAGTCTTTGGGGCAAACTTAACCGTGTGTCATGTGCGCGCCCCAAGTATTCTGTTGATTTAAGTGGGATGTGGTGACCCACAGAAGCCTAGAACACAAGAGCCTGAGGTAGGGGAGTCACAGGCTGAACTGCCTAGGCTACAGTTCCAAAAAGACCTCACACACACACACACACACACACACACACACACACACACACACCTGTGAGTTAAACCTTCCATGCAAGCCTGGACATACTCACACATACACACACTCACATACACACACTCCACACACTCCACACATACCATACCCTGTGACACACTGTCACACTCCACACACACTCCACACACACTCTCACACACTCACAGCTGCAGTGAGCCCTGGTGGGAAGAAGCTGAAAGACAGAGCCAGAAGCAGGTGCTTGCTAAGTGGGGCAGCTTGGGCAGGTTTGCGGCTGATCACAGCAGCACTGAGGAAGCCGGCCTCGCTCGCCCTGATGTGGTTTCAGAGCCAAGTGTAGGCCCTCCTAGTGTCTTGGCCTCTGTCTGTGCCATCCTCTGGTAAGTAAACCGTACTTCCTGGAACCAGCAAGGCCGGGTGTCCCATTTCCTCCTACTCTAGGGGGTAAGATGGGTCCACTTGCCGGCCTCTGGCTCCTGATTGAGGCAGCTGGTTGTCCCAGGTGGTGGGCATCACTAAGGGAAGGGGGATGCAAGCTGCATGGTATTTGGCTCCCCTAAATGATGTGTCCCGGCCTGCGGGAAAAATCGAATCAGGGTTTACCTGAAAGAGGGAGTGAGGATTGAAAGTAGGATGCAGAGATGCAAGAAATAACGAATCAAGTCAGGAAGTTTCTGATCAAGATTCACTTTAATGCAGAGGAGTAAGACTTTCTACAGTAAGGTCAATAGGACCTATCCTGACCCCTCTCTCCCCAGCTCCCAAGGCAAGAAGAACACGACAGCCTGGGTAGCTCTGTGTAAGAGCTTCCTATTACTGAGTAGCTCTCTGAAAGGGTTTCCTTAACCCTCCAGGTGTCTCTCAGTAGGGACTTCCCTACTTCTCTCAAAGATAAATAGTCTAAGGATGGCCTGGAACACAAAGACCTCCTTCGGCAGAGCTCAGCAGCTGGAAGGTCAAAGCTGGGATTTCTGACATGGCAGAGTTTGACATGGCTCCCCACACCTAAATTCGTCTTTTTTTTTTTTTTTTTAAGACAGTTTCTCTGTGTAGCCTTGCCTGTCCTAGACTCACTTTGTAGACCAGACTGGCCTCGAACTCACAGCAATCCGCCTGCCTCTGGCTCCCCTAAAATCTCTTGCCTGGTGAGACCATGGTTCAGAACAGGTTCTCAAGGCGACCGGTCTTCTCCTGCTCCTCAGACCCACTGTCTCTCCCCTCCCTGCCCTTGGCCGACAGTCATTCAGAAGGAGCTTGCTGCTGCTGCCATGTCAGCGGCTCACACTCCTTGCGCCTTGCTCCCTCCGGTAAGGCTGAGAAAGTCTTCCCAAAGCGTTTATTTCACTCAGCTTTATCGTCTAGAATAGTAAGTGAACTTATATGCTTGCAGTGCTACAGACACGGCGTTCTGGTGTTCTTTGTTTATTTAGGGTTTTTTGAGGCAGGGGCAGTCTTGTAATCCTGACTGACCTGGAACTTGCTCTGTAGACCAGGCTGGCCCTGAGCTCACAGCGATCCGCCTGCCCTGCCTCCTGAGTGTTGGCATCACAGATGCGCGCCACCGCTCCTGATGTGGTGACCTTATTCTGCAGTGCAGGTGAGAGATAAAGTTAGGAATATGCAGATAGGGACAAAAACAGTCAGAGAACTTGAGTTGCCCTGGGTGGCGGGAACCGGGGCCAGAGCACACCACTTGCTATAGTAGCACTTGGAGCAAGCTGAGGTTGTTTGTGGGGAGCAAGTCAGAACATTCTAAACTACACACGTAGCACTTATGTCACGACGGTGGCTGTCAGGATGGTCACCCCTCGTGCCCAGGACTCAGGGAGGCCAGCACGGCGCCCTGTGAGGGCGGGAGCCCCCTGACTCTGCCCACCGCTCTGCCCCTAGCTTACACGGACTTCTTCCTGCCGCTGCTGAGTCGCTGCCCCTCCGCCATGGGGATAAAGAACAGAGATGGGGAGACCCCTGGGCAGATTCTGGGCTGGGGACCCCCTTGGGACTCTGCTGATGAGGAAGAGGATGACGACGTCTCCAAGGAGCGGGAATGGCGACAGAAGCTGCAGGGCGAGCTGGAGGATGAGTGGCAGGAGGTCCTCGGGAGGTTTGAAGGTGAGGAGCCAATCGCCACACTAGCCCCGGGCCTGGGCGCTCCACTCCAAGCCCTCTGCACGTGGCCTCTTTATTTCACTGTCTCTCTTGGCCTTACTCTAAGCCCAGCCTAATTCCACCTCCCACACAGATGATGCCTCCCGTGATACGCAGGAGCCCGAGTCCTTCTCAGCCTGGTCAGATCGCCTGGCTCGAGAGCATGCGCAGAAGCGGCAGCAGCTGGCGGCAGAGGGATCCTACAGACCCCTAAGGGCTGAGGGCTCCAGTCAGAGCTGGCGACAGCAAGAGGAGGAACAGCGGCTTTTCCAAGAGCGAGCCCGAGCCAAGGAGAAGGAACTGTGTGAGAGCCGAGCCAGGAGGGCTCAACAGGCCCAAGGGGACAGGGGGCCGGAGCCTCCCAGGCCAGGGCCCAGGGCAGAGCACCCACGAGGGGCAGGGAGGGGCAGCCTCTGGCGCTTTGGTGACGTGCCCTGGCCCTGCCCTGGTGGAGGGGACCCAGAGGCCATGGCTGCAGCCTTGGTGGCCAGGGGCCCCCCTCTGGAGGAACAAGGTGCTCTGAGGAGGTACTTGCGAGTCCAGCAGGTCCGATGGCACCCTGACCGCTTCCTGCAGCGATTCCGAAGCCAGATTGAGACTTGGGAGCTGGGCCGCGTGATGGGGGCCGTGACAGCCCTGTCTCAGGCCCTGAACCGCCATGCCGAAGCCCTCAAGTGACCCTAGAGGATGTAGCCTCAAGGACGGACAGGAGGAGGCATCAAGTCATGGATGGGGACGGACAAGAGGAGGCCGCTGCTGTAGAGGATATGGGGCAGGATAACGTAATGGGTGCGGGGGTGGGGACGGCTCTGCCACTGCTCTGGAGTCTGCCATTTCCTAATAAGACTTGGTCCTGCACCTCACTCCAGGCTTCTCTGGTTTTTCCATTGCTATGGTTTTCATCACCCACGACATCTCCTTTCCCGCCCAACTGTTGAAACCCGCAGCTCCCACACACGTGCAGCACAGTCAGACAGTGCACTCTCAGTGGAGTCTAGAACCCCCTGAGGTCAGCCCTCCGAAGGCCCAGTTCATCCCCCAGACCCCTCGGCTCCCCCCACTGGGGTCCTGAACACTTTGCAGTCTGCAGTTGAAGAAAGATGTGAATAAGTGACAAAAAAGGAACAAACCGTCCGTCCCCCCCATCTTCCTCACCCAGAACCACATCCTCACCCCCACCCCAGCCCAGGGCTTTCCCTCTGCTGAGTCACTCAATGATCTGAGTTGGGGGTAGCCAGGGCTGAGGGACCACGAGGACCTGGGAGGATGGAGGACAGAGTCAGGGATGGGGGAAGAACCCTGTGGGGGAGGGAATTTCAGCTGCTAAAATTAGAAGCGGGAAGGAGGCCGGAAAGAGCCAGATTATGTAACCTGGGTTGTCTGTTCTTGGGCAACTAGAGGTCCACACCCGAGCCTATCCGGGCCCTGGGCAGCTCCTTCTTTGCCTTCCAAGTCTCATCTCTTTGGGGCTCCAATCCTGCTATCTACTGATGGCCTGCCCCACCCGAAACCTGGGCTTCCGCTCTGGGTAACCTGGGCTTTCCACATAAACATCTACTTTTCCAAGAAGGCGTTGGAGAGGATGTGAGAACGGAAGGTGACTAGGGAACTCATCCATGCCACTGTTCAAACCCAGCAGCTGCCTGGAGATGGAGAAACTGCAGGCACATCCCATTGTCAACACCTAAGACACAACTGGGTCCTTGGGTTGGGTTGGTTGGTTGGTTTTTCAAGACAGGGTCTCTCTGTGTAGCCTTGGCTGTCCTAGACTCACTTTGTAGACCAGGCTGGCCTTGAACTCACAGAGATCCACCTGCCTCTGCCTCCCAAATACTGGGATTAAAGGCATGTGCCACCACACCCAGCTGGGTCCTTGGAGTTTGGGGTTTTTGTTTTTAAAGTAGAGACAACACAGGCAAGAATTGTGCAGGTGTGTGGTCAGTCCGAAAGGTGATGGTCAGGCCTCCTCGAGGGGCACTGCACAGGAAGGAGAGGCTGCTGGAACAGGTGGGGTTGGGGGCCTGAGACCTGAGGAGACATCAGCTGGAAGTTAGGAAGAGCCCCCAACCCAAGACCAGGCAGATGCTGAGCAGTGGGAGGGGAGGGACAGCTCTGAGAGGAAGCTGCTGTGATTCGGAGAAGAGAAGTGGGACTGTGAGCAGCCCAGGCATCCGGTTCCTCTCACAGGCTGGGGATCTCGGAAGTGGTATGCAAACAGCCCACGCTGGAGTCAGGACCCTTGAGCTGGGGGTGAGAGGAGCGGGCGCTGGCATCCACGCCCACGGCTCCCAGATTTCTCACTGTAAAGCACTGGTCTCCGATCACGGCTCCCACATTGCTTTCTAAAGCACTGGTCTTGCCCTCCATACCAGCTACATGAAACCAAAACAAGATGAGCTGTGATGTGCTCCCACAGCCCTCTCCATCCCTCCTGGCGTCTGGCCCCCAGCCCCGCGGGGGGTTCCCCTGAGATGAAGGCTGCTCACTTTCTCTGACCACACGGTTTCCGGTTTCCGCTTCTGTGTCTCTCATTTCCTAGGCCGATAAAAATACTGAGCCCCAGAGGCCTCGGCTTCCTCTGACCCCCTGGTACCAGGCAACAGGCATCCTGTCCATCGTGGTGGGGGTGGGGAGGGACTCAGGGATCCCTAAGGGTTGACTCAGTACCCACCATGGTAGGGTAGTTGCTGGGGAGATGTTCCCTTCCCTCAGGCTGGGTCTAGGATGTTGGATCTCTAGGTTGGGTGGGGTGCTTTGGGGCTCAATTTGAGAACCAAGATTGAGAAATAAACTAGAGATTGTCTGGGGGTTGAAGTTGGGCTGGGCTCGGGTTAAACTAGGAAAGAGGTCAGCTGAGTATCATGGAACCAAAGAATCCAAAGCATGCCCAGTGTCTGAAGGCATGAAGAGCTGCCTTCACGGTAGGGCCCACAGGATGCAGGCAAGAGGCTCCCCAGAGGGCAAAAACAGTAAAAATGCCGAAGTGCATGCATGGTGGGGGAAGATGGCCAAAGCTTGGCCTGAGTGGGGCTCAGAAGCCAGAAAACGTGGCGTGAGCTGGTGTGGGGAGGTACGTGAAAGCATCTTGATGCAGAGAAGCAGTTATGGAAAGGCCTGTGCAAGGAAGGCTAGGCTCCGAGGGCTGGGGTTTGTCTGTGATGCTGATCCTGGGACAGCTGTGTAGAGGAGGCTTGGGAAGCTGCAGCAAGGCCCAGGCTGAGTCCTGTGGTGGCTCACCCTTTCCGATCTTTGTGATCCTGCTGGGGACCCAAGGCAGGGCACAGTGGCCAGCTGAGTGCTTCGAACTGAAGGGACACAGAAGCAAATCTGCCATTCTCCCACCCCCCAGCCTCAGCCCTTGTAGGTTCCCCCGGATCCACTCATATGCTAGAGCTCTTGCCTGTTTGGGTCATAGAAGCTAGGACTCCTCTTTGTAACACCAACCATAAAATTTAACAAATTTAGCCAGGAGGCCTGTACTCTGGAGGCAGAGGCAGGAGGCTGTCTGAGTTCAGGCCAGCCCCGTCTACAGCGAAACCATGTCTCCAAAACCCAAAAGCTTAGCAAACTTCTCTGTCCCTCCAATTTTCCTTGTAAAAGCTGTCCATAAATGAATTTTTTGAATGGACTTGTCTGGTAGTAGGTCATAAAGCCCTCTGCAGAGGTCTTGGGAGGAAGGAGTGTCACTTAGAAGGGTCCTGACAATGCATGGGCCTAGCTGAGTTCCTGCCTCTTTTTCTTTTCTTTCTTTCTTTTTTTTCCGAGACAGGGTTTCTCTGTGTAGCCTTGACTGTCCTGGACACACGTTGTAGACCAGGCTGGCCTCGAACTCACGGAGATCCACCTGCCTCTGCCTCCCGAGTGCTGGGATTAAAGGCGTGCGCCACCACCGCCAGGCTTCAATTTTCTTAGCAATTATATTTTTATTACAAACTTATTAACCGAGAGTATCTCACTTATAACCCGACTAACCTAAACAATAGGAAAAGAAGATTAAACAATACAGTAATGAAACCATAAGGATATCAGTTCCGAGAAACGATTCCCCTGGCGTAATCAGCAGGATTTCTTCTGCTGGAACCTGGAGTAACCAGAACCTGGAACCTCAGCAGGAGCCTGGAGCTTCAAAGCCTTCCCTTGAGCTGTTCTCTCTAGGAGTGTCTTGAAGTGGAGCGATGAACAGCCAAAACTATCCCAAGTCTCCAAAGGCCCCACCTCCTTTTTTTGGCTCACACTTATACCTCCTCTTAGAATTTGTTCAAGGATGTTTTTCAGCTGGTTAGCAACCAATCCCCTCCACACGATGGTTCAACTTCTAAGGGGATAAACATCACTGGCTCTCTCAAAAGTCCTTTTCTCATCCCCCACTTGTCATCTAAACAAAGAAACATGTTTATCTCTCCATCTTCCCCTTTCTATTAAATAAAATAAGCTATATATAACAAAATAAGACTTATCCATTAAGTTACATTTACAAGGACCAGTCCATTTGTAGTTAACAGTTTTTAAGAAATTATTCCACTCTCTAGCCTATGCTATTGATTATTATCCTAATGTCTAAAGTTTTTTGTTGTTGTTTTATAAACTAAAATTATATTAAAACTGTGACTATCTAGTCTTCAACCCCATCAGAGACCCCAGAAGGAAAAACTATCTAATATGAAGGAAGTGCAGGCAAGCAACTTCCAAAAGTATTGACAGGACAGAGAGCTGACTGGACAGTCACAAGTTCCTCTCCATAGTCAGGGCATCCAGTCTTCAGCCAGCTGGACCAAGGCATCTGGCAAACTGATGATAGACTGTCACAAGTTTCTCTCTCTCATTGGTGTGTCCTGCCTTCAGCCATCCCAAAGCACCTCACAGACTGCTCTGAAGCAGGAATCCTGAAGGACTGGCCCACCTAATCTCCACAAGGCTGGGCAGCCAGTTTCTCAGTATCAGGCTTGATCATAGTGTGTGGTCATTCTGTCATCAGCAGTAGAGATAAGCAAAGTTCCTCAGACCAGTGCCTATTCTGCCAGTATCGTTTCTTGATGCCCACATAATTAGACTGGAGATGCTGCCAGGACCGATGTGTCTCTCTGTCATAAAAGTCCTTTATTATTAAATGCCATTTTCTGTGGATCTCTGAAGTGTTTGAAGACCATCTATCTATCTATCTATCTATTCCTTTGAAAACATATACAAGAAACTAAATAAAGCTTATTCTATAATTAAGTAATTTAATATCTAGTAAGATTTATAAATGACCAGCTACCAATTTCTATCTCTGACCATCCTGAACAAGTTATAACAGTTATTTTTCACCTTTTCAAATAAGTTGTACATGCATAATACATTAAATAAATGTCGAACAAAATGAACTTAAGTTTCTACCAACATACAATATATTATTTAAGTTTCCATTAACATACCATATACAATACATAAAACAAAAGTTGAAAAAGGGAAAAAAAATCTTAACTGTCCATCAGTCTACATTTCTACATAGCTGTCCTTGTGTGTCAAATCTAAACCTGACACCCAACTAGGGCTTTGACACGGAGACGCCTATTGCACAAATGTTTTCTCACATGCTTTTCTCATGTTAATGTGTCTTTGCAACAGTATGAGCTACGGCCTTTACAAGGGCCAATGAAAAGAGTCACCTTGCTTCAGCCCCCACGTGGTCATCACTTCTCCAGAATGTGGGTGTGGGCACCCCATCCTCTTATAAAACCATAACTCCCCCCGACTCCAACACTTCAGTCCAGTAACTGCAGCATCATCCATACGGGGAGGGAACTGCGTGTGTATGTGTGTGTGCATGCATGCGTGTATGTGTGTGCACATGCATGTGTGTATGTGTGTGCGCATGCATGCATGTATGTGTGTGTGTGCACATGGGGAAGTGGTTCAGTCCGTGAAGTGCTTGCCTTACAAATATGAAGCACTGAATTTCATAAGCTCGTAAGAAGGCTGGGGTGCCCTGGGGATCAGTGAGAGAGCTATCTCAAAACCAAACAAGCAAACAGACGAAAAACAACATGGCCGACTGGGCAGAGGGCTGTGTTTTGTTGGCCACCACGCCTGAAAAGCTGAGTCTGTCCACAGAGGGCATGAAGAGAACTGATTCCTACACACCGTCCTCTGACCTCCATGTGTGCCCTGTGTTGCCCATGCACACAACAAATAAAAATGTAATTGAATTTTTTTAGCCGTGGCACACGACTTTAATCCCAGCAGTCTGAGGCAGAGGCAGGTGGATCCGTGGAGTTCGAGGCCAGCCTGGGCTACAGAGTGAGTTCCAGGACAGCCTGGGCTACAGAGTGAGATCCAGTCTCTTGGGTAGGGGGTGTTGGGGAGAGAGAATGGCTCCCGAGCAATAACCAAGTTTGGCCTCTGGCTTTGACACACACGTGCATGTGTGCAGCTATATACATCCCTGCATTTGCACGCCTACACAGGCAGCAACGACACATAAAAGGAATATTCTGTAAACCTTGAGGGGACTTGAGGATATGGCAGGTGGCTGTTGGTGGGAGAAGGGAACGTCTTAGATTGACCTTTCCCCTGCCTGCAGGGTGGATGGGTGGGTGGGTGGTGGTGGTGGCAGCCTGTAGACTGAAGCAAGAAGGCACGTGGCTGAGGGGAAAGGCAGGGAGTTCAGTTCCCGAGAGTTCCAGGAGCTCAGAGGAGGCCCTGCTATAGGACGAGTCAACATGAAGCCGCTGTCAGAACTCTAGCCCAGGGAGACAACACACACAAGTCAACTCTACAGACACCACAGAAGCGCTGCCTAAAGTAATGAGGTGAAGACATCGGGGTCACCAGCTAACCGTGAAGACACCGGGGTCACCAGCTAACCGTGAAGACACCGGGGTCACCAGCTAACCGTGAAGACACCGGGGTCAAGGTTGAAAGGGTGGGAGTGCTTCAGGGAACCCTTGGAGAATGGGACCCGCTGAGCAGCCTGCAGGGAGCCTTTGTGGTGCCGCAGCTCAGGAGGGAAACCAGGAAGAGGTGCTTTTCACCTCTTCAAATTGAGATCTTCATGACTTTTGGGGGTTTTGGGGTGGGTTTGTTTTTGTTTTTGGTAAAACATCAGGTAAGAGATTCAAAACCGAGAGTGTAACTGAAATTGTGAAATTGTTAAGCCAAGAAGAGGTGGGGGAACTGGAGAGATGGCTCAGAGGTTAAGAGGACTGACTGCTCTTCCAGAGGTCCTGAGTTCAATTCCCAGCAACCACACGGTGATTCATAACCATCTATAATGTGATCTGATGCTCTCTTCTGGCCTGCAGGTGTGCATGCAAGTAGAGCAGTGTATACATAATAAATAAACAAATCTTTTTTAAAGAAGAAAAAGAGGGGGGCTGGAGAGATGGGTCAGTGGTTAAGAGCACCGCCTGCTCTTCCAAAGGTCCTGAGTTCAATTCCCAGCAACCACATGGTGCCTCATGACCATCTGTAATGTGATATCATGCCCTCTTCTGGCTTTCAGGGGTACATGCAAGCAGAGCACTGTATACATAATAAATAAATAAATCTTTAAAAAAAAAAAAAAAAAGAAGAAGAAAAAGAGGGCTGGGGGATGGCTGGGGCTGAGGGCTGGCTGGGATGGGGGCTGGCTGGGATGGGGGATGGCTGGGATGGGGGCTGGCTGGGATGGGGGCTGGCTGTGATGGGGGCTGGCTGTGATGGGGGCTGGCTGGGATGGGGGCTGGCTGGGATGGGGGATGGCTGGAATGGGGGCTGGCTGGGATGGGGGATGGCTGGAATGGGGGCTGGCTGGGATCGGGGCTGGCTGGGATGGGGGATGGCTGGGATGGGGGCTGGCTGGGATGGGGGATGGCTGGGATGGGGGATGGCTGGGATGGGGGATGGCTGGGATGGGGGATGGCTGGGATGGGGGATGGCTGGGATGTATGGGGTGGTGGTTAACACTTGCCACATAAGCATGGAGACTTGGGCTCCAATTGTGTAGGTGTGCAATCCTAGCACTACTATAAAGAGGTAGAAGGTGAGGACTCCCCAGACGCTTGTGGGCCAGCTAGCCTAGTGTGTGCGGCCACAAGAACTGAACCTGCCGGGCGTGGTGGCGCACACCTTGAATCCCAGCACTCGGGAGGCAGGCGGATCGCTGTGAGTTCGAGGCCAGCCTGGTCTACAGAGAGAGTCCAGGACAGCCAGGGCTACACAGAGGAACCCTGTCTCGAAAAACCAAAAAAAAGAAGAGAAGCCCGTTGTCCCCTCCCCTGACCTTGCCCCCCTCCGGCCTCTCTCCTCTGCCCCTTCTCCCTAATGCTAGTGTCAAAGAAAGAGCGACGCTCTCCAAAGACAGCAATCATTAGGAGAAAAATCAAGCCTCTGGTACCCAGGGGGAAAGGGGTATAAGCAGGGATGGGGGAGGGGAGGGTAGACAGCTTTTCCACGGATCTACAGAAGGGTCCTTGTCGGGTAGAGAATCAAAGCCAGCATCCTTAATAAATCACTGTGAGAACCGACAAGGACGTATGGCCAGGCTTGCTTTTGGAATCCATGATAGAGTATATGCTGCATTTATTACAAAGAGGTGTGTAACATTGACAGGCCTTTGGCTCATGGCTTTCAAGGCTGCCTTCTTGCTGCTGTCTCCTAGTTTGCCCCCTAACCGCACCATGCCCTGAAACTGAACTTTGCTTCAGAACTTTGGTATTCCCCGCCCACCTACCTTGGGATCCCCACCTCAAGCTCTGGTCCCACCCACCCATCACCTAGGCCTATTTTTTTTTCCTGAAATATGTCCTGAGTGTGTCCACTTCTCTCACCTCCATGACTGCCAGCACTGTGTCCTCAGCATGACTACCCCCTCCCCCACTAGGTCTCTGGTTTCTCTCGTCTCCTGCAAGGGAGCATAGACCAGGGAGCCACGGAGCTTTATGCTTAGACAGTCTCACCACCATCCCTCTCCTCCTCTTCCTGCCCCATCGCACACACTCGTTTGTAAAATAACATTGAGATACTTCACCTTCCTCTCCGCCCTCATGCCCACCCCTTCCCGGTCTCCCTGACATGATGACACTGACTCGTTTGCTGTCCATCAGTGTCCCTGGCTTGTCCTCTCCTCCCTGCCTCTGCCATAGCTGCTCTCTTTGCACTTTGACCCAGTCTGTCACCTGGGCCTTGTTTTCAACACTATCTACTATGACAGTGACATTGCTGAGTGCTGTACCAAGAAGCATTCTCACCGGGCGTGGTGGTGCGGATCGCTGTGAGTTCGAGGCCAGCCTGGTCTACAGAGTGAGTCTGGGACAGCCAAGGCTACACAGAGAAACCCTGTCTCAAAAAAAAAAAAAAAAAAGAGAGAGAGAGAGAGAGAGAGAGAAAGAAAGAAAAAAGGAAAAGAAAAGTATTCTCTTCCACACCACCCTGTCTTGTTTTCCTCATAGGACTACAGGACTATTTTACCGATTCATTTTGCTTCATGACAACGCTGGGGATGGGACCCAGGGCCTCACACCTGCGAGGCGAAACCTCTGTCTCTGAGCCACAATCCCAATTCCCTGATGTGTTTCCCCTGGATCAGGCCTCACTGGAACACGATCCCCAAGAGCTATTTGTCTCACCTTTGTGCCACAGTCTGCTTCCTGCTTTGAGCAAACCTCCTAGCTGGCACCGAGTAAAGGGTGCTGGACAGTGCAGTAAGGCAGGACACAGTCCAGCCATAATTTCTGGCTCAGGTAGTTCACCCGGTGTCACGCATGACGTTTGCGGCTAGTAACTGGACACCGCCAGAGGGTGGGGCTTACCTGGGAATTCATTGTCAGGTATGCACTCAGATTTGGGGTTGACTTCAAATTGTGGTTTGGGTTAAGGTTAAACTTGGATAAAGTTTGAGGCTTAAAACAGAAACATAAAAATCTGCGGCTAATGTCACTTAAGCCTGGTTTGCAGGCCCCGGAGATTCCTGCCGCCTGTCCTCTGAAAGCAATGCAGACGCCGCACAAGGCTCCCAGTCATCAGCCCTCCCACCCGGGGAAAGTCCCAAACAGCTGTTGGCCTCCCCAAGAAAGAAACTGAATTTCACACAACCTCTAAAACTGAGATTGAAACCAAAATTGGCCCGTAGCAAGGCACATCCTCCAGCACGCTGCCAACTCCCGTGACACAGCTTAGCCCTTCTTGTCCTTCCTTCCTGTCTCTCACATCGCCTCATACTCCTCGCCTTCCCCTTCTCACTGTCCAGGTCCCAGCATTCTTCCCGGACCCAAATCTAACCCAATCTCTCTGTCTCTGTCTGTCTCTGTCTCTGTCTCTGTCTCTGTCTCTGTCTCTGTCTCTTCTCTTGACTGTAATGCAGCTTTCCACTTTTCATGGCTTAGCCTAAGTCTCAGCCCATCAACCACGAACATTTAAGAGGGAGAAACAACAGGAAACATAAAGATTCCCAGGAAAAGAGGAACACAGACGTGGGGCCAAAGATGACACAGATAATGACAAGATTAAAATTCTGTCCCAGCCGGGCATGGTACCGCACGCCTTTAATCCCAGCACTCGGGAGGCAGAGGCAGGTGGATCTCTGTGAGTTCGAGGCCAGCCTAGTCTACAAAGTGAGTCTCTAGGACAACCAGGGCTACACAGAGAAACCCTGTCCCAGAGAAGGTAGCTCAGTAGAGGCGTGCATGCCTAATATGCTCAAGGCCATGGGCCCCACTGTCAGCGCTGCCAAAGATCAAAAGAACAAAAAGACAAGATATAGACAAGAAATTAAAGAGGCTGAGGTTTTCTTTTGTTTTGTTTTGTTTTTTCTTGTTTGCTTGACAAAGTGTCTCATGCAATCACATAGCCAAAGATGACCCTGAACGCCACCTGATTCTTCTGTCTTCACTTGTAGGCATGCACTGCCACAGCAGTTTATGCGGTGCCAGGGATGGAAGCCAGGGCGTTCTGCATGCTAGGCAGGCCCTGTGCCAACTGAGCCGCATCCCTGAGCCTTTTTCCTTTATGTCTTCCCTTCCTCCGTTACACCTGGGCCACCACCAGCACGGTAGGTTCTGCCCTGCAGCACTGTCCCCTTTCCTCTCTCCGGAACACTGCCTCTGCGCAAATGCAGACCCTTGTCACCGTCTGCTGGTCCTATGGTGACCTCAGGGACCCACCCCCCATTCTTCACGTCGTTTCCAGACTCCATTTCATAACATTCCAATGCAAGTGGGTCTCTCCCTTATCTTAATGTGTTGGTGGCTCTCAGTCATATTAGAATAAAATGTAAACATCTTCCCTTGGTTTGAAACCCTGTAGGCAGAGTTCAAGGCCAGCCTGGTCTACAAAGTGAGCTCCAGGATAGCCAGGGTTGTTACACAGAGAAACCCTATTACACAGAGAAAATCCCAGCAGGATAATGCTCTCTGCCTACCCACAGGCCTTTCTTTTATTATGCAAGATGTACCCAGATGCACACCTGAGCCCACGAGGGCTCTCTGGGGGGGGGGGGCACATACACTCTTCTCTATCTCAATTGTCCCTTCCCGCCTTCCTTACCTTCGCAATGACTGCCCCCAGGCTCCGTGAATTTCCTGTGGGTTGCCTCTCCAAGGTGGAGAAATTTAAGCGTATCCCACTAAACTTGAGATACCTGAAGTCAGGGAGCCATCTGTTGGAGCGCTGTCCCCAACCCCTTGTACTGAGAGCACAGTCAGTGCGAGTGGAGCGCAGAGGACATTGGGTGAGAGCCGTGGGGGCGCACAGCACATGCCCCCAAAGGATAAAGCCAAAACGTCTGTATGTGAGTGACAGCGCCACGGGACCTTAGAGGTAGTGCTCCTGTGCCTTTCCAGCCTGCAGTCCTGCCCACATCTTCCCCCACGGCAAGCCACCGAAACCGGAATTCCTCTTCGCTAATCATGGGTCATGGGCACTAGAATCCTCCTTTTTCCATGACCTAGAAGTGCTGCCCTTCCCCCACCTTTCTCTGTCAGAACTGGTCATAACAAAAATGTCTAGTCCTCAGTCACAGGCCTCATCCTGCAGGGTCCCCTGCCCCACGCCGAGGAGGAAAGACCACCAATCACAGCCCTGCGAGGAAGCTAAGCAGAGAAGACAGCCCCAAGAGCAGCAGTGTGCCCAGTGACCAGCCTGACTGCCACCATCACTAGCCCTCTACCACACTCTGACTGAAGAAGAGAGCCGTGGCAGCAGTGGTGATATTTGAAGTGGCAGGCTCCTGTCGTCCATATCAACCTTATAAAACATGACCCCCCCCCCAAAAAAAAAAACTTTTTCAAAAACTTGGCTTTAGCCAGGCAGTGGTGGCACACACCTTTAATCCCAGCACTCGGGAGGCAGAGGCAGGCGGATCGCTGGGAATTCGAAGGCAGCCTGGTCTACAAAGTGAGTCCAGGGTGGCCAAGGCTACACAGAGAAACCCTGTCTCAGTCACCACCACCACCCCAAAAAAAGAAAGAAAGACGGGCCAGCAAGATGGCTCAAAGGGTAAAGGTGCTGTCTTTACTTAATGGCCTGAGTTCAATCCGTAGAACCCACTGGGTGAAAGGAGAAAACCATCTCCCAGGAGTTGCCCTCTGACCTCCACGTGTGGCCTGTGGTGCTTGTGTGCACTCACGTGCACACACATAAAACATATATATATATTTGGTTTTTTGTTTTTTTGAGACAGAGTTTCTCTGTGTAGCTTTGGCTGTCCTGGACTCACTTTGTAGACCAGGCTGGCCTCGAACTCACAGCAATTCGCCTGCCTCTGCCTCCCTAGTGCTGGGATTAAAGGCGTGCGCCACCACGCCCAGCTGATAAATATTTTTTTTTTTTTTTTTTTTTTTTTTTGGTTTTTCGAGACAGGGTTTCTCTGTGTAGCCTTGGCCATCATGGACTCGCTTTGTAGACCAGGCTGGCCTCGAACTCACAGCGATCCGCCTGCCTCTGCCTCCCGAGTGCTGGGATTAAAGGCGTGCGCCACCACGCCCGGCTTGATAAATATATTTTTAAATGTTCTGTTGCATGCATAGGATTTTTGCCTGCACGTGTGTCTCAGCACCACTTGAGTGTAGTACCTGCAAAGGCCAAAAGAGGACATCACATCCACAGGAACTGGAGCCACAGATGTAATAAATCAACATATGGATGCTTAGAATTAACACTGGTCTTCTGGAAGAACAGCCAGTGCTCTGAACGGCTAAGCCATTTCTCCAGCCCTCAAACTAAATAAATATTTTAAAGTTTTGTCTTAAGAAAGAAACAATCAATGTGGCTGCTGGGAATATGGGGATGGGCCCAGGGGCTCACATGCCTGGCGAGCAAGCTGTCTGAGCCACACCTCCCTACGCTTGAGGGTTTCTCTATGTTATCTTGGCTGTCCTGGACTCATTTTGTAGACCAGGCTGGCCTTGAACTCACAGTGATCCAGCTGCCTCTGCCTCCCGGGTGTTTTTGTTTTTTAGTTTGTTTGTTTGTTGCTTTGGGTTTTCTTGACACAGAGTTTCTCTGTGTAGCCTTGGTTGTCCTGGACTTGCATTGTAGACCAGGCTGGCCTCGAACTCACAGAGATCCGCCTGCCTCTGCTTCCCGAGGGCTGGGATTAAAGGCGTGCGCCACCACGCCCGGCTTAGATGCAGCTTCTTAACAAGCCTTTTGACTGACTTCACGCTAGGCCACTATCCTTCCTGAGTAGAATTCTGCAACCCCCCCCCCCAACACACACACACAGAACTTTGGAAGGCAGCGGTGTGTGTTTGGGGTTATGTAAATCTCACCTGCAGGGACTTCCTTCAGGCTGAGACCTTGCTGTGCACGAGGAGTGTGGTGGGGTTCTAAGCAGCCCCCCATTGTCTTCCGGACTTGGACAATCTAGAGCAGTGAGTCTCGACCTTCCTAATGCTGCGAGCCTGTAATACAGTTCTCATGTTGTAGCGATCCCCCTAAACATAAAATTGTTTTCATTGCTACTTTTTGTTTGTTTGTTTGTCTCTCTGTGTAGCCCTTGGCTGTCCTGGAGTCGCTTTGTAGCCCAGGCTGGTCTCGAACTCACAGCGATCCGCCTGCCTCTGCCTCCCAAGTGCTGGGATTAAAGGCGTGCGCCACCAAGCATGGCCTCATTTCTACTTTATGACAGACAGTAATTTTGCTGCTGTTCTGAATTGTGATGTAAATATTTTTGAAGATACAGGTTTGCCCAAAGGGATCAGGACCTGCAGGTGGAGACCTGCTTCTTTAGAGGGTGAGGGGATACAGTTAAGATAGTCACACACCAGGATCCCCCAGATGGGCATTGGGGGGGTGCTCAGTAATGGAACTCCTTGCCATGAAACTGGAATATGACCAGAAAACACATATTGGAACAAATAATGACTTGAACCCCCAAAGACAAGAGAGGACATGGCCCTGAAATAGTGTGGGTCAGTTGTGGGATGCCTGTCTAGCATGGGTGAGACCCTGGGTTCAAACCTGGGAAAGAAAAAACAAAAAAAAAAACCAAAGTGCCACTAGCCACAAGTGGCTAGAGAGCCCTCCAGATGTGACCAAGGGGGCACAGAGAGGGAAATGTGCAGAGAAGCTTGTGAGCAGCGAAGGGTGCAGAAGTGTTATACACCATAGCTCTTCAGGGAACCAGGTTTCCAGTCACAGCCCGCTGTGCCCCTTCGGTCTCCACGAACTGCCTGTGCCTTCTCTGGAACTCCTAGGCCTGGCCCTGTTCCCTTGCAGCCTCTGTAGCCCACAGTTCCCCTGACCCCACTCCCTTTCCCAGAACTCAGCTCTCTGAGCCCCTGGCCTGCGGTTCTCTCCTAGGCCTCAGCCTTTCCTGCCTTCGACTCAAACAGCAGCATCTTCTAAGCCCTGGGGGCTTCCCCAGGCCCCAGCCCCGACCTAGAACCCGCCCGCTGCCTGCCACACTGCCGCTTCCTCTATAAAGGACCCAAGCGCCAGCGCCCAGGACCCCGCACAGCAGGTGAGCCTCTCCTGACCTGTCTTCTTGGGCTCACTGGCAACCCTCAGGACCCTGCCTCTTCACTCGGGGGGCACGGCCCTTCCTGTGCAACCTGCCTGGATCCCTAGCCTTACTGGGTCTGGTCCTTGTGGCTTTGGTAGTTGGTCTGTTCCTGTGGTGTCTAACTCGGTCATCTGTCAGTCTCTTTCTCTCTCTCTGCTCCTGTCATCCGCTCGCTGTCTGGCTCCACCGTAAGCCTTTTCTTTTCCAGTCTCTCTTCTTCTCTCCCTAATCCCTGCTCACTTCAGGGTTTTCCTGCCTGTGTCTTCTCCCCTTCTCTGTCTGTCTCTCAGGGTGGCTGTCTCAGCCGGGGAGGGAAGGTCTGTCTTCCGCTGTGCGCCCCGCCTCCCCTGTGCACACCCTGTCTCTGTCTCTCTGCAGGTCCTCTCCATGACACCTCTTGGACAGCTCTACCTCTTAAGGGTGCTTAGCGCCCCCCCTGCCTTCCTGCTGGGGCTGCTGTTGGCCCTGCCTCTAGGGACCCAGGTGAGGCGGCAATGGCAACAGATGGAGGGTGCTGGGATGGCCTGGCCTAGCCAACTCAGAGCCCTAGAACCCTCTCAACTCTCTTCTCCCCTAGGGACTCTCCGGGGTTCGCTTCTCCGCTGTCAGGGGAGCTCATCATCCCCCCCAGAAGCATTCCACCCATGGCATTTTGAAGCCTGCTGCCCACCTTGTTGGTAAATGTCTACCTTCAGAGGTCCAGTCCCCCAGGGGCACAAGTGATCTTCCTATCTCCCCATAACTTATCTTACCTCTAAAGACAGGCACCCCACCCCCATCTCCCCACCAAGCACCCCAGCTTCCCAGTGCCTACCTCACCAGGAATGGAGACCACTGACCTCTACCTCTGATTTTTTTTTTTTTTTTTTTTTTTTTTTTTTTTTTTTTCCTCTAGGATACCCCAGCAAGCAGAACTCACTGCTCTGGAGAGCAAACACAGATCGGGCCTTTCTCCGACACGGCTTCTCTCTGAACAACAGCTCCCTCCTGGTCCCCACCAGTGGGCTCTACTTTGTCTACTCCCAGGTGGTTTTCTCTGGAGAAAGCTGCTCCCCCAAGGCCACCCCTACTCCCATCTACCTGGCCCACGAGGTCCAGCTGTTTTCCTCCCAGTATCCCTTTCACGTGCCTCTCCTCAGCGCACAGAAGTCCGTGTATCCTGGGCTACGAGGACCGTGGGTGCACTCAATGTACCAGGGGGCCGTGTTCCTGCTCAGCAAGGGAGACCAGCTGTCCACCCACACAGATGGCGTCTCCCATCTACACTTCAGCCCCAGCAGTGTATTCTTTGGAGCGTTTGCTCTGTAGAATCTAGAGGAAACTCAGGCATTGGTTTCCGGGTCTCCATTCCGACCACGTTAGCGGTCGCAGCGCCTCTCCTTTGCCCATCCCCACAGTCTCGAGCCTTCCCCACCCAAATCACCTGGATCTTGCACAGAAGGAATCCGAGGGACTCCTGGGGAACCACATCTCCCTGGGGGCCGCTCCAGATGCTCAACTGAGGATTGGAACCTGCCTAGAAGTTCCTGCACACAGCAGGGTCTCTGTGGGTCCAGGTGGGGCAGAGCCCTGGGTGCGAAGGAGGGACAGGTGTGGAGAGGAGGCTGGGGACCAGGGGAAAGGAGACTATTTATGAAGAGAAAGCTTAAGTTATTTATTTATGGAGACTAGCAGGATGGGAGAAGTGGGAAGGCGGGAGATGACAACTAGGTCTCAGCCACAGAGACTGAGGCGGCATCGAGACAGGACTCAGCTAAGAGACAGAGGGAGAGAGAAGCAGGTGTGAGTAACGAAGGGATCTGGAAGAAGGCACGTGGCTCTAACAGCCAGCCACTGCTTGACCAGACACCCACAGGGAGCCTCTGCACCAGCAAACGAAACCCAATAAATCTCTTTTCTCTGAAATTTCATTTGCTTGTGTCTGTCTGGGATTGGGGGGGGACCCCTTCTGGTCTCTTTAAAAGAGTGGTGGCGTGTGCCTTTAATGCCAGCAGAGGCAGGTGGCGCTCTGTGAGTTCGAGGCCAGCCTGGTCTACAAAGTGAGTCCAGGACAGCCAGGGCTACACAGAGAAACCCTGTCTGGAAAAAAACAAGGAAAAAAAAAAAAAAAAGAAAGAAAGAAAGAAAGAAAGAAAGAAAGAAAAGAGTGGAGCAGGGGTTGTGGGCAGAGCAAGTAGATGTGAAGGAGCCGCAGCTCCCCTCCGGTGGACCTGTGGGTTGTCAGGCAGTGCTGGAGAAGACCCAGAGGATTAGCTAGGTATGTGGGGAGGTTGGAGGAATGAGGGTTCTGGGGAGAACGTCCAGGCCTGAGGGGTGGGGCATGAAGGAGGGAACCACTGGAAGATGCGGAGACATAAGGGTTGGCAGGAGCCCTGGATGCACAGGTGTGGGACATGGATGTCTGAGGCTGCATGGCCACATATCTAGACCATAAGGCAGAGGCTTTGCAAAAAAAATCCCTTGGAAGCCGAGACTGAAAGCAGCAACATGATCAGAATGAAAGGAGAAAAAAGGCTTGCCTCGTGGGGTCTGTGAATTCCCGGGAGGCTGAGGCCATTCCCTCTGGGGCTGCCCCGTCCTCGTCCCTGATACTCCCACCAACCCTCCCAAAGCCCAAGCTGCTCTGTGTTCACCCACTTCCTCCAAGAACCCAGACAGAAGGCTTCCCTCCCCACTATCGTTTCTCCCCCTCATGCACCCACCCCACCCCCACCCCAGCCCCTGCTTTCGGAAGCACCTCGAAAGCCAAGTTCTACCCCATGGAAGTCCCACTTAGAAGTCAAAGGGAAATAGACACAGACATGGTATCTTTGCAAAGAAACAGACAGTTATTAGCACTGGAGTAGAGAGAGGAACTAAATGGGTTTCCGTTCCCAGGGTCCTGCATCACACACACACACACACACACACACACACACACACACTGATTGGCCCAAGATTGCCACAGAATCCTGGTGTGGATGGGGAGGAGATTCCTTGATGCCTGGGTGTCCCCAACTTTCCAAACCTCTACCCCCAGGATGGAGAAGAAACCGAGACTGAAGGTGTAAGGCCACCACGCTTCCTCCATATGAGATCACGGTTTCTCCACCAAGGAAGTTTTCCGAGGGTTGAACGAGAGCCTTTCCCCGCCCTCTCGCCCAAGGGCTATAAAGGCAGCTGCCTGTACACCCAGCCAGCAGAAGCTCCCTCAGCGAGGAGGACACAGGGGACCAGCCATCAGGGAGAGCAGCCACTCCAGACCGCTCTGGAAATAGCTCCCAGAAAAGCCAGCAGCCAGTCAGGCAGGTTCTCATACGCTGGCACAAGGCTCCGCATCTCCCTCTGGAAAGGACACCATGAGCACTGAAAGCATGATCCGAGATGTGGAACTGGCCGAGGAGGCACTCCCCCAAAAGGCGGGGAGCCCCCAGAACTCCAGGCGGTGCCTTTGTCTCAGCCTCTTCTCCTTCCTGCTTGTGGCAGGAGCCACCACCCTCTTCTGTCTACTGAACTTCGGGGTGATCGGCCCCCAAAGGGAAGAGGTGAGTGTCCGGGCAGCGGAGGCACGGTGGGAGGCAAGAGAGGCAGGGTGAGGGAAAGAGGTGGGCTGTGGGCAGAAGTAATGTGGAGGAGAGTGGGGAGGGAGAGAGAAGACAGGAGGGGGCATCTTGGACCTGTGCAGCCGGCTCTCTGAACACCCGTCAGCGGCTGCATGGACGAATGAATGAATGGACAAGCTTGGGCACATATGTGGAGAGATGTGGAGGGAGATGTGGCCAGAAGGAGAGGGAAGACGCAAGAGATAAAAATGTGAGACAGAGATGAGGGAGGTACGAGTGATAAGGAGAGAGATGAGGGGAGATAAAGTGAGATCAGGAACAAAAGACGCCACAGAGAGAGGCCACTTGGCTGGAGGAATGAATGAACAAAGGATGAATGAAGAAGAAAAGAACCGGACATGGGGGCAGAAAGAGGGAACTGGGGAGGGGAGGGTTCCTCCTTCGCTGGTGACTCCTTGGGTACTAACCTCCCTCTTTTCCCACACAGAAGTTCCCAAATGGCCTCCCAATCATCAGCTCCATGGCCCAGACCCTCACACTCAGTAAGTATGCCCACGCTTCTCTCTTAACTTAGCATGGGGGGGGGCAGTTAGACCCAGGGTGGAAGCTGTGGGGGGAACTTAAAGCTTTGGTTTGGGAGGAAAAGGGAACTGGGGTCCCAGTACACGGACACTTGCTAGGAAGTCTGAGGGTCTCATCTTTGCCTTCCTTCTTTCCCCTTCAGGGTCATCTTCTCAAAATTTGAGTGACAAGCCTGTAGCCCACGTTGTAGGTAAGAACTCCCCACACATGTGTCTTGGGGAACAAAGGGACGGGATTTGGGGGTTGAGTCAGGCTGAGAGTAGACAAAGCTTGGAGACAGCTTGTGAAAGGGTCAAAGAGACACCATTCAAAAGCAAGGTGTCAGTAGGGGCGCTCAGGACCTCGCAGCCTACGGGACGCAGGAGGACAGAGGGTGCAGGAAGTGAGGTGTCGGTAGAACCTCAGGTCCAGGATGTGGACTGACTCAACTCTTCCCTCCCTCAGCAAACCACCAAGTGGAGGAGCAGCTGGAGTGGCTGAGCCGGCGTGCCAATGCCCTCCTGGCCAATGGCATGGACCTCAAAGACAACCAGCTCGTGGTGCCGTCGGACGGCCTGTACCTCGTCTACTCTCAGGTCCTCTTCAAGGGACAAGGCTGCCCCAACTACGTGCTCCTCACCCACACCGTCAGCCGCTTTGCTGTGTCATACGAGGACAAAGTCAACCTCCTCTCTGCCATCAAGAGCCCCTGCCCCAAGGACACCCCTGAGGGGGCTGAGCTGAAGCCCTGGTATGAGCCCATCTACCTCGGAGGGGTCTTCCAGCTGGAGAAGGGCGACCGCCTCAGCGCTGAGGTCAATCTGCCCAAGTACTTAGACTTTGCTGAATCCGGGCAGGTCTACTTTGGTGTCATTGCTCTGTGAAGCGGATGGGTGCCCGTCCACTCTCTACCCAGCCCCCACTCTGACCCTTTCATCCTCTACTCCTCAGAAGCCCCACCACCACCACCCTCAACACGCCCCCCCCCCCCACCCGACCCATCTCCTCGTAACTTAAAAAGGGAACTGTGGCTCAGGGTCAGACTTTGAGCTCAGGATGCCCAACAACTATAACACTTAGAAACAGAAGATACAGGCATAGTGGCCTCGGTTGTGGGGTTCTGCAAAGTGTGGGCCGGGCTGCCTCGGCTCAGAACTCTGCTGGGGAAGATCTCAGGCCGTCCTGACTTCACAGGTGTTTCCAGACTCCTCCCCGAGACAAGGTGCCCAGCCTTCCTCACAGAGCCAGCCCCCTCTATTTATATTTGCACTTATGATTATTTATTTATTATTTATTACTTATTTATTTGCTTATGTATGTATTTATTTGGAAGGCCTGGGTGTCCTGGAGGGCCCAATGTTGGGAGCTGTCTTGAAACGGTCATGTTTTCTGTGAAAACAGTTAACTATCAGCTTTTCCCACCTGGGCTCCCTGCCTCGCTGCCTTCTTTTTGCTTATGTTTAAAACACAATATTTATCTAACCCAGTTGTCTTAATAATGCTGATTTGGTGACCAGGCTGTCACTACATCACTGAACCTCTGCTCCCTACGGGAGCGGTGACTGTAATCGCCCTACGGGTCAGTGCGGAAAAATAAAGATTGCTTGGAAAGGAAACGTGATTTCTGTCTTGGTGTGCACCTGTGTCTCTCTGGAGATGGGAAACCAGCCCTAGCATCTTCCCTCCAGAAGCCTAAGGTCTCTGGGTCCCCTGGGCCATTAGGACTCGATGGAATGAAAGACAGCCAACATCCCCACCTTTCTCCCCCGGAAAGAGGAGTCTAAACCTAATTACCTTTGCCTCTAGGCATGGGGATTTCCCACTCTGGGAATTCCAAATACCTGCTGGGAAAGTACTGCAGCTCTTTCCGGCTGTTGTGGCTCCATGGAGCTGGGGAGGAGCCACATTCTCAGGCACCTGAATCACAACCAAGGAAGATCCCCAGAGTCTCAGGTGTCTGGGCTCCTAACACTAACTGTGCACCCTGAATCATTTACCCTCCCTCTGAACAGACAGAGCAGGCAGTCTATAGGGATCTAACCTCCATCTGTGCAGTCTATAGGGACCTAACCTCTGTCTGTGCAGTCTATAGGGATCTAACCTCCATCTGTGCAGTCTATAGGGATCTAACCTCCATCTGTGCAATCTATAGGGATCTAACCTCCATCTGTGCAGTCTATAGGGATCTAACCTCCGTCTGTGCAGTCTATAGGGACCTAACCTCTGTCTGTGCAGTCTATAGGGATCTAACCTCCGTCTGTGCAGTCTATAGGGATCTAACCTCCATCTGTGCAGTCTATAGGGATCTAACCTCCGTCTGTGCAGTCTATAGGGATCTAACCTCCGTCTGTGCAGTCTATAGGGATCTAACCTCCGTCTGTGCAGTCTATAGGAATCTAACCTCCATCTGTGCAGTCTATAGGGACCTAACCTCCGTCTGTGCAGTCTATAGGGATCTAACCTCCATCTGTGCAGTCTATAGGGACCTAACCTCTGTCTGTGCTCACTCAGTTCCAGTTCCATGCTGGACACGGCAGGCTCCACCAGCTCTGCTTCCCAACCACCAGCTGCCTTTTCTTCCCATCCTCTGAGGATGAGAGAAATGCTTTAAAGAGACACGGGGGGGGGGGGGGGGGGCTGGGGGCTGGAGAGATGGCTCAGTGGTTAAGAGCACTGCCTGCTCTTCCAAAGGACCCGGGTTCAATTCCCAGCACCCACATGGCAGCTCACAACTGTCTGTAACTCCAAGATCTGACACTTTCACACCAATGCACATAGATTAAACCTAAATAAAATATAAAAAAAAGAGACACAGGGCTGAAAGTGTGGCTCCAAAGAGTGGATGGGGTGAGGAGGTGGGGTGAGGTGGGGGTAGGGGATGCTTAGCGTTCGGGATGCCCTGAATTCAAGCCCCAAGACAGCGACAATAAAGAAGGGGTACTGGTTGGGTGAAGGAGCCATTGCTAGCCTCAGTTTCACCAATGTTTTTGACAAACGCTGACTGTGTGAGGTGGGTGGATTAGAAAGAGAAAACACCATGTTTAAATACTGTTTTTAAAAAATTACTTAATCACACATTGAGGGCCTTGGATTTGATCCCAACACCAATAATAATAATAATTATTATTATTATTGTTGTTGTTGTTGTTGTTCAATAGTTCTTGCTGGAGCATGTACAGTCAACTTTATTCAGAATTAGTTATTGGTGCAGAGACTTGTTGTGCAGTGAGAGCAAGCAGGTCTTAAGAGCCAGAGCACTGGGAGTTGGGGGATGGCAAATGACTAAGAGGAAAGAAAAATCAGGGGTGGGGGACTCTGTCTAAACAGATCAGACATGACGCCTGTTGAAGCAGGCCAGGTGAGCAGACATCACCTCAGGGGCCGGAGGATGACTGAGGGCAATGTGCTGTGGGCGAGGGAGCGTGCTAAACCGACTTAGCGGGGTTTTCACTCCAACTAGATTTTACAAGAAGGCCATGACTGTGTGTAGAAGGCTCACTAGAGTTTAGCCAAAGTTGGTCGCCCCCTCCCCGCCCCCCCCTCCCCGTTCGGGCTGCTGTTCAGGCAGAGGCAGTCAAAGGCATCTCAAGAGCAGGTGCGCAGCCACGCCTTTAAACGTGGGTGCTTGCGAGGCAGGAGCAGGTAATCTTAGACAGTTTCAAGGCCAGGCCAGTGTGGTCTACATAGAGGGTTCCAGGCCAGCCAGGGCTACATAGCAAGACTCTACCTCAAAACAAAGTAAAACAAACAAAAAATCTTTTGAGCCGGGGCTTAGTGATGCAGGCCTGTAATCCCAGCACTGACGAGGCAGAGGCAGGCAGATTTCATAAATTTGAGGCCAGCCCGGTCTACAAAGCGAATCCAGGCCAGCCGAGGCCACACAGAGAAACCCTGTCTCGAGGCGGAAATAAAGAAGAAAGAAGATGGAATTAGGAGTGGAATCCCAGAGAGTGGCAGCCCTAACAGATGATTGGGTCTTCCTCACCCCAGCAGCCAGAAAGGGGAAAATCAACCACGTGGTATGTTCCAGGGCGTGGGGTGACCTAGATAGAGCCTTGGGTTCCCCTCTGCCTCCCCAAGCCATGGCGCGAGGGGACTGCGGTTCCTCATCTCAGGGGCCTCCCACTTGCCCGGCTTTGCGGAGGGGGTGCCATAAGTGTGAGCAAAGGTGAGGACTTTCCATTTCCAGAATGGACCCCAGGGCATGGGTTTCCTCCCGCCCTCTCCCTCCTTCTACACGGTCAGAAGTTTGCTTTTTTTTTTTTTTGTCCGCCCCCTTAACATGCCAGGGACTGACCTGACACCCGTTTAAGGCACCCCAGATCCTCCATGATCTCTGAGCTAGTTTTGAGGTCAGCCTGGTCTACAGAGCGAGTTCCAGGTGAGCCAGGACTTTATATGAGACCCTGCCTAGAAAGAAAGAAAAAAAGAAAGAAAAGAAAGAAAAAGCTGTTAGCTGTCAGGCAGGGCAGCGGGGAGCCACTGGGCCCATGGTGCTCTGTTGCTCAGTCTTTGGGGGGTTTTCTCTCTGGGGACGAATACCCTCTACCTTCCTCTGTGCTGGTTCCCCTCACAGTGGGGCAGAAGCCAGGAGAAAAAGTGCTTGCAAGGGGCTCTTGAGGGGATCAGGTCTTTGCTACTTTGCGGGTTCTTCTTTTTCGCACCCTTTATCCCGCCCGCCCAGTTTCACCCCCTAACACTGGATAGGAGAGAAACAAGCATGGGGGTGGGGAAGGAATTTAGGAAATTCCCTGAATCTAATTTCTTTCCTTTTGACCACGACTACTAACAAACCGCAACCGGCCTTCTGCCAATCAGGATGCCGAGAGACGAGACCTGTGAGGATTTAACTGCTCCACCTGAGCCCCTGGCGTTAGAGCCAGGGACTAGGTGCAACAGGTGTCCACAGTTCAAAGCTGGGTCATCCCCCACCTGCACGCTACCCAGAATCAAATACCACGCCCTCATTTCCGTGAAGACACCAGCACAGGCCAGCATAGTTTAAATTCTTTATTTTCAAAAATCCATGCCCTACATCCGCCCCTCTTCCTCCCCCTCCCCAGTCCCCGATCACGGGGTCCCAGGCTTCCCGACTCTCCAGACATCAGGATTCACACATTCGCACCGCCAGTCGATCCTCCAAGGGTGCAGAGGGCTGTCACCCCACCATCACCGCCCCGAAGAAGGTCTTCCCTCTCCTGTAGTCCACCATGTCGGGGTGACTGATGTTGACGTACACCCTCTCGCCGCTCCGGAGCTGCACCAGACCGCCGAACCCCACGCTCGTGTACCACAAAGGCCCGTACCCGATGCGGTCCACGACAGGGGCCACGGTCTCCGCGCCCTCCAGCAGCAGCTCGGGGGAGCCCCGCCCGTAGGCGCCCCCCGCGCGGTACAGCGCGCTGCGCAGCGTGAGCGTGCCAGCGCGGCTTCCGCCGGCAGGGGTCGCCCTGCCCCGGTACCCGACGTGGCAGTAGAGGTAGTAGACGCCGCCCTGCGGCAGCGACAGCCCGTGGGTACCGGAGAACTGCGCGCCGCTCCGCAGAAACGCTTCCTCCTGGCTCGCCTCCCAGCCCAGCCCCTGCCCGGTCCTCCAAGAGCCTGCAGAAAGGGACCTGGATGAGCGGGATCCGGAGCGGAGGGGCGGGGTCTTTCTCTGTGGTACTCAGCTGGAAGGGGCAGGGATAACGATGCTACGATGCTACCTCCCGAGGGACTAGGGTAGCCAGATCCCAGCGGGTCATAACTAGGGGGCAATTGGAAATGTGGGCGCTTCGGGGGTGCAGGGAGTTGGGAAAGTGCCAGCAGTGTCATGGCTGAGCCAGAGGACCCTCGCTCACGGTGGGGGTGCATAGCTGGCACTCTTCACGTCTCCCATTCTTACCTATGAGGTGGGCAGCCGGAAGCTCGGGGCTGAGATCCGTTTCTGGTTCCCCCTTTGGCAGCTGTTGGACCCCTGGATCTGGTGTAGAATCCACAGCTGGAGACAGGGTGGTCACCCACGCAGATGCCTCCTGAGAGGGCCGTGCGACAGGGCCCTGGGAGGGGGAGCCTCGATTCCTGGAAGAGGATATCTGGGGGTGCAGACGGGGGTTAGGAGTCTCTGAGAGGCTGGAGGCAGAGGGCAGGAGGCAGGATGGTTTGTTGTCGTCCACTCTTTTCTGAGCCTGTGCTCCTGAGCCAGTGATCTTCTCAACCTGGAAGGGTAGGGTCACAATGCCCAGAGTTCAGATTCGGCCAATGGCTACTCCATCCCTTCAGCCAAAGAGCCCAGCCCTAAGGCTGGGTCCTGCGGCACCCTCCCTAGCACGCATCTTGCTGGAAGAGCGAACAGAGCATGTGTATGTGGACAGAAAGACCAGGCGCGGGTATCAGGAAGAGACAGCAGCCAGGAAGAGCCTTGCAACATCAGCATAGGACTGTGTGCAAAGTGAGCAAAGACAGACCAGACATTGCTTCTGGGGATGGCGGCCAGCTGAGCCAGGTAAACAAAAGCACAGCCATAGTGAATAAACACTCGGGAGGCAGAGGCAGGTGGATTGCTGTGAGTTCGAGGCCAGCCTGGTCTACAAAAGCGAGTCCAGGACAGCCAAAGCTGACACAAAGAAATCCTGTCTCTAAAACAAAACAAACAAAACAAAACCATATACAAGACGCAGCCCTCTGGCGCCCGTTGCAGCCACTCACCTGATGTCCCTGATCCTGGGGCACCAAGGCCAGCACAGCTAGGACAGTGATAGGCACTGCCAACAGGAGGGTCACCACGGAAGTAGCTCCTGCCACAGCCAGCAAGAGGCAGCCCCTCCCTTGGGGCCTCCCACCCAGGCCCTGCCGTCCCTGCGTCCCCATCCAGACTCTGAACTAGAACCGAGGCAGGGGCTTTCATATCTCAGGGGCCGGGCCACCCCCTCCCTGAAGACCCACACACCTGCGGGGGACTTTCCGAGCACCCTCGCTGCCCTCACCCTGCTTCCTGTTTACCGGAGCCGGGGCCTGGGGTGGGTGGCTGGATGCCTGGGTTCTCTGAACTGGGGAAGGAGACCGGGTAGAGAGAGGTTTTCAAGGTAAAGGCAAAGGGTGCCTAGAGAAGGAAGGTAACTTGAAGAAGGCCAAGCAGCAAGGCTTACACACACACACACATGCCAAGTAGTGCATCCCTGAGCCGGCCCTCTCCTCATATTGGCTGACTTTTTTTTCTTTTTTCGAGACAGGGTCTCTCTGTGTAGCCTTGGCTGTCCTACACTCATTTGGGTTTTTTGTTTTGTTTTGGTTTTTTGAGACAGGGTTTCTCTGTGTAGCCTTGACTATCCTGGACTCCCTTTGTAGACCAGGCTGGCCTCGAACTCAAAGCGATCCACCTGCCTCTGCCTCCCTAGTGTTGGGATTAAAGTGTGCGCCACCACGCCCGGCCCTATATTGGCTGACTTCTTGCATTCCCAGTCCCTAAAACTAGATGGGAAAGGCAGGATTAAGCCCGTCCACAGTGATTTGCCTTCATGAAGGTGCCTCAGCACCTCTCTCTCTCTCTCTCTCTGAGGAACAGCAAAGATAATGACATTTCCCTCAATACAAATCCACCTCACCGGATTTGCTTTAGCCTCCCATTAGGAAGCCTTTAATGTTTACAAATGAACAACAGGAGGAATGCATAAGCAATTCATTGAATTCAACGAACAGCAAGAACCAAATTCATGGACGAGGTGCTAGCCCATTGAAGCCTAGGGGGCAGTAGGTCCTAGGAAGCTGGACCAAAGTCTCAGGTCCTCTCCCCCTCTTGATGGCCCCAGAGACCCTGTGTCCACACATTGTGTTTGAGTAATAGCACCAACACTAACACTAATAGGGTGTAACTGCCAGACAAACAGCATTGAGACTGTGCTGGCACAGGACCTGCAGTCATTATTGTAATATTATCCATTTAATCCCAACCAAAAAAGCCTTAAGACGGAGGACACACCAAGGCACAGAGAGAGTAAAAGGGTGTGGCTAGGGTAGGAGAGTGGAGTTCATTGAGAGAACAGTTGGCCATTGAGTTCGATTTTTGTAAAAAGCAAAGCAGCACTAATTTAAAATTTGTACATTTTACTATATGTAAATTTTATCTTCCTGTGGCAAGAAAAAAAATGGGGAAACAAGTACTGAACTTGAGCAATTTGGAGGTAACATGTAGTAATAATACTTATAACTTAGAAAGATACGAGAGGCAGCCTGGGGACAGGGCTATCTGGGAGAGTGGTCGCCAGCGTGCACAGGCCCTGGCTGTGACCCCAGCACTGAGTAAAACGGGAGTGAGTGGCTCTGCAGGGCCACGACCCCAGCAGGAAGGTCCTCCCTGAATGCCTGGCAGGTGTGAGGCCAGGACGGGGTACATAAGATCCTTGAGAAAGAAAGACAGGGAGGTGGTGGGAGGCAAAGGCAGGGTGGTCTCTGTGCGTTCGAGGCCAGCCTGGTCTGCAGAGCAAGTTCCAGGACAGGCAGAGAAACAGAGAAATCCTGTGGCCTCCTACCCCCCTAAAAAAAAAAAAAAGAAAGAAAGATAGAAAAGGAGATAGATATGTGATTCAGGAAACAAACAAAATGTTGCTTGTAGATCTAGGTCAGTGGTTCTCAGCCTTCCTAACGCTGCCTTCCTAACGCTGCCTTCCTAACGCTGCCTTCCTAACGCTGCCTTCCTAACGCTGCCTTCCTAACGCTGCCTTCCTAACGCTGCAACCCTTCAAACAGCTCCTCATAAATTGTTTTGTTGCTACTCCATAGCTACCGTTTGCTACTGTTGGGAATCATAATGTAAGTATCCGATATGCAGAATGTCTGATCTGTGTTGGGGGTTGTGACCCCACACGTCGAGAACCAGAGACCTGGGTGATGAGAACATGTTTTTGGGGCTGGAAGAGGCGGCTCGGCAGTTAAGAGCCCTTGCAGCCCATGCAGAGGGCCTGAGGTCAGTCTCCAGCACCCAGGTCAGGTGACTCACAACCGCCTGTAACTCCAGCTCCGGGGGATCCAACGCTCTCTTCTGGCTTCTGATGGCGTGTGCACTTGTGTTTGCATACATACGTGAACATAAACATAATTAAAAGTAATAAAAACAAATCTTTGTAATAAGGTTCTTTCTGTTTCTCTAGATGTTTGAACTTTGTACATGTATGGGTGCGTGTGAGTGCTTGCGTGTTTGTGCATGCCTCTGTGTGTGTGCACACGCGCACACGAGTGTTCTTAAGTGTGAGTGCATAGTTACTTCAAGTGCCAGTCCTGGTCCGCTTGTGGTCTTCTCTGAGTACAGGCCCTCCCTGTGGCCCTCCAGGGAGTCCCCTTTCTCCAACCTCACCTCACAGTAGGAATACAGAATTTCAAAAGCATTTGCCCCACTCATCTTTTTGTTTTGTTTTGTTTTGAGACAGGGTTTCTCTGTGTAGCCTTGGCTGTCCTGGACACACTTTATAGACCAGGCTGGCCTCGAACTCACAGAGATCCACCTGCCTCTGCCTCCCAAGTGCTGGAATTAAAGGGTGCGCCACCTCGCCCAGCTCACCACACCCATCTTTATGTGGATCTGGGGACTGACACTCAAGTCTTCACTATTGTGTGGCAACTGCTCTTTCCAACAGGGCCATCACCTCACCCAGTGTTTAAAAAAAAAAAATGTAATTACAAAATATAAAAAAGGAGGAAATCATTTGAATTGGATCCTATTTCTTCCCCAGGGGGAACCCTGGGGGTGGGGGATGGGAAGGAAGTACCTACCATTAAGTTCCCAAATTTGGCCAACAAAACACACGTCGGGCCCCAGGCCTCAGCTTCACTCCTCCACCAATCTCACTTCAGCTACCTCACTCTGCTGTAAGACCTGGGGTGCAGTCCCATAGCACCCTTTCCCTGTCGGCAGGCAGGCAGGCGCAGTGCCTCTGAGAGCCCCTCAGCAAGTCATTCTCACCCTGAGTTCTCTGCTGCCTCCTGTGTCCTCCCCGGTTCCCCGCAGCTTTGCTGACCCCAGCTTGCCGCCCACTTCCTGTCCGGAATCTGTAAGCAGATCTAGCCCGGCTGCCTCTGACTCCGGCTGCCTCTGACTCCCGCTGCCCTGCTGCACAGAGCTGCCACCCAGAGACTCCCCAGAGCGGCCTGGCATTAGAGGTGCTGGGAGAACTCGCCTACACACGCATGCCAAGATCAAGAAAACCCTAAGCAGACTCCTCAGAAGGGCAATCTGGGAGATCCTGAGGGGAGGTCCCTTGAGGGGGTGGACTTTTATTTACCACTACAGGGTGAACTGGAAGGCTGGAACTGGGGGGACAACCACCCTGGCGATAGCTGGGAGTCTCGAGGAAAGATGTTGTAACACCATTGCCAACAGCCACACTTCCTCTCTTAGAGGCAGGGAGGCACAGAGGCAGGGGAGAGACTAAAACGGGGGGGGGGCGGGGGGGCAGGTGGCTCTCAATAGTTGAACATGTGTCCCCTCTGTAAACCACAGAGTCTGGGTAAGCTAGGAGCTGCCTGCCGACATCCTGGATGAGCGGGGTACCCGCTGAGATAAAGGGAAGCAGAGGATGGATTTGGGGGTTGCTGTGCCCGAAGGAATCTTCTGTATTCAGATCCTCTGAGCACCCATGTCTGCATTTTCCAAAGAAGTTAAAAGAATCTGTAGTTGAAAGCGGTGGCACGCCCCGTCATTCACTGAGGTAGGAAGCTGGCCCGCCTGGGCTACATAGAAAAATCCTGCTAATAATAATAATTCATTAATAATAATAACAATCTGCTCTGATTCCTCAAAGCTCCTCAGGGTCCCCCACCACCAGTCACTGTCTCTCCTGCCCCGCCCCCACTCACACAAAACCTTCCTCTTAAAACTAGGAGACTCTTGGTTTTGACCAACCGAGACCGACCGTTGTCTGTGAGTCTGATTCTTGGGTAAAGTTCAGGGGCCTCGCTTTGCCCTCAAACAGGAACCAGCAGTTAAAGGGCAGGAAGTGCCCAAGGAGAAGTTACGGCCCCCAAACCAGTCTTAGTAGCCCACTTCTCCTCAGCAGCCAAATAAGGGCTGGAGAGGTCACACTCCTCTCTGCTTTTCCAGTGGTCCCCTCACCTACTCCAGACCCTGGCTCCCGGGTCTTCATCAGCCCTCTCACTTCCTGTGCAGTTTTTCCAGCCTCCTCCAAGGACCCCCACGGCCACCCTAACAGCTTGGGGTAGGGGAAATGGGGGAGAGATAGGGGGCACTGCTAAACATCTTTTCTATTATATCTGTGCCACCCTTGGCTTGTTATTGTTGCTGTTGTTGTGTTGTTGTTGTTTTCCAGACAAGGTTTCTCTATATAATAGTCCTGGCTGTCCTGGACTCGCTCTGTAGACCGAGCTGACCTTGAACTCACAGAGATTCGCCTGCCTCTGCCTCTGCCAGGATTAAAGACATGCTCCACCATGCCCAACTCTCCCTTGGCTTTTTATTTGCTTTGTCTCACTTTGTAGCCCTGGCTGTCCTGGAACTCACTATGTAGTCCAGGCTGTCCTCGAACTCACAGACACCATCTGCCACCAGGCCCAGCACTGGGCTTTCCTTGTTAAAAGTCTTGGGCTCCTGGCCTGGGAAAGGGGCACTATAACATGTTATGACAAACATAAAGTGCCCAGTTCTCAGAGGACAAGGATCTTTTTTGTTTTGTTTTGTTTTGTTTTTCGAGACAGGGTTTCTCTGTGTAGCCTTGGCCATCCTGGGCTCACTTTGTAGACCAGGCTGGCCTCGAACTCACAGCGATCCGCCTGCCTCTGCCTCCCGAGTGCTGGGATTAAAGGCATGCGCCACCACGCCCGGCTCGAGGACAAGGATATAATGGGGCCTCTTGCCTCAGAGATGGGGAACTTGGGGCACGTGACCAGCCAAAGCCATCAAGCCCAGTAAGAGGGGTTAGTTTAGTCTTGACCTTCAGGCCTGCTCTTGGTCCCTGGACCAAGTCAGACAGCAATGTGCAATTTCTGTTGCACCAACTGTACGCGTAAGTAGGGGTCTCCTCTATTCTACAAAGGGACGACGGGAGTGCCAGAGAGTGAAGGGGGGAAAGCAGTGTCCACAGTTAGGCGATGGGCCAGGACCCTCAGAACTAACCAGTGCGGAGGAGTGGGACGTCTTCCAGACGCGAAGGAACAGTCAGGAGAGGTGACTGAGGTATGCGAAGCTCTAGAGGAAGTGAGAAGTTCAAGTCTGAGGGAAGAACGTGTCTTGGGCTGGGGGACGTGGCTCCACGCACTCCTTAAAGGCATGAAGGCCTGGGTTACAGCCCAAGCTGCCTGGGCAAGGGAGGGTGTTCCTCTAATCCCAGGCCAGAGGGGTGGGGCAGAGCGACCGGAAGTCAAGGTCACATACTATCTATTCTCTATGCACAGAGGCTTTGGGGAGTTTGAAAGCAACCTAGGCTATAGGAGACTGTGCACTAAAAAAAAGGAAAGAAAGAAAGGAAAAATAAAAGCCACACCAGGTGGTGGCGGCGCACGCCTTTAATCCCAGCACTCGGGAGGCAGAGGCAGGTGGATCTCTGTGAGTTCGAGGCCAGCCTGGTCTACAAAGTGAGTCCAGGACAGTCAAGGATACACAGAGAGACCCTGTCTGGAAAAAATAGACCCCCCCCCCCCATCTCCTAGAGTCTGTTTCCTGTTAGAGAGTGGTAGCGCCCTGGCTTTGACCCCAGAACCACACAAAACAGGTGGAGTAGCTTAGCTTAGCGCTCAGGGTGGCCGCGCAAGGACGAGCCGCTCAAGCAGAGTGGCCACACAGTCTCGAAAAACCAAAAAAAAAAAAAAAAAAAAAAAAAAAGAAAGAAAGAAAGAAAGAGAGAGAGGAGAGAGAGACAGAAAGGTGGGAGAGGCATGGGCTGGAAGGGTGGGGGAGAGAGAGGAAGGACTTGGGGTAGATATGATCGAGACTTTGTATGTATAAAATTGTCAAAAAATAGAAAGTGGGTGTGAGTGAAAGGAAGAAAAGATAAAGAAAAGAAAAGGGTGGGTGGGGGGACAAAACAAAGCAAAAAACAATAGAGGAGCTGTGAAACTTACACCTGTCCAGACTCTGTATGCTGTTACCTGCTGTTTGGGAGCTTGGGCCTGGGAGGGCTCCTCCTGCTGCTGGTCACCGGCCTGTTCACCTGCCTGTACCGGCTCTGTCAGAGGGGTAAGTCTCTGCGTGCCGGTGCTCGCTCAGGGCCAGCAGGGCCAGCACGCCAGCACGGCTCGCCCTCCACACCCCTCCTATCTCCCGCTGCTGAGTCCTCACAGATTCCAGGTAGGAGAGGTGGGAGGACTGTGCGAGAGGCCCATGCTTTGCTTGTGGTTCCCATGGCAGGCAGTGAGGAAGGGGAGCGGTCATGTGCTGTGAAGGCTGTGCTGGGGTGGGGACTAGTGCGTGCGTGGCTGTTCTGGAGGTGAGGACCTGGGGTGGGGTGCTGCTCTGTGATGGGAGATACAGTGTGAGGTGTCGGATGAGCCATATTGGGATGCTGTTCTGGGGGGGGTACCTGGGGAGGGTCATGCTGAGGTGTCGGATGAGGCAGATTAGGGTGCCGGTCTGGGAGGCGCCTGGGGAGGGTCATGCTGAATCACTTTTTGTTTTCTTCTAGTGAAGAGACTGGAAAGGAATAAGGTGAGTGGGGGGATGGGGGCCAATGGGGGAAACCCAAGCTGGGAGTAGGGCTGGGATGTAGGGGGGCGGAGCCAAGAGAAAAGGGAAGAGGAAGTAGGAGGGATGGAGAAAATGAGAGAGGCAGGTAGAGAGACAAGGCAATGAGACCAGAGCGGCGGACCGGTCCGTTTACCAAAATATGAGACAACTCCAGAAGAAGGGCAGAGAGAAGGAGAGAGGACAGTAAAACAAAAAACAAACAAGAGAGAAGAGCTGGGTGCGGTGGCACACACCTGTAATCCCAGCACTGTAGGGTACAGGCAGGCAGGCCCTAGGGGCTCTCTGGCGAGCCAGCCGAGTGGAAATAGCAAACTCCAGTTTTAGGGAGAGACCCTGTCTCAAAAGAAAGTGCAGAAAAAAGAAAGGAAGGAAAGAAGAAGGAGAGAGAGAGACGGAAGCACAAAAAGAAACAGCGATGAGAGAAAAGAATAAAAATTTGGATGGACAAGAGGAGTTTCAAAAACAAACAAACATAGAAAAAAAATTTTTAAAAGGACAGTAAGGCAGCAGAGAGAAAGAAAGGTGGGAGCCAGGGCAGGGCAGGGCGCGGAGAAGGACGTGGTGGTGTGAGGTGGCGCCCTCACGGTAGTCCTCTGCCCAGTTCCCAGAGCAGGAGCTCCACTATGCGTCTCTGCAGAAGCTCCCAGTGTCCCGCAGTGACCTCACAGACAGAGAGGAAGGCGAAGGCATGAGAGAGGACCCTAGCACTGACTATGCCTGCATCGCCGAGAACAGACCCACTTGAGCACCTCCCCCCAATGCCTCCCCTAGCCCTGGGTGGGTGGTCAGGCTCGCCCTGTGTTCACCTAATAAACACTGTGGTCCCCTGCTTCTGTGTCCAGCTTCTCTGTATGCCTCCAGCCCGTGGCTCACCCTCCCACCTGCAGCGGGTCAGTAGTCACCGAGCGAGGAAAAGCATTTAGAAACGCCAGCCAATACGTGGTCCCCAGGGTACAGTTGACAAGCGGTCAAATCAGCTCTGATAATCTCCATTTCTCAGCTTGCTACAGCCGTAGCTGCAGAGGCCGGTGTGGTGGCAGGAACGGCTCGGCTCGGGAAGCATTAAGGCAGTCAAGTCTGTTCCAGGACCTTTCTGAGTTAGTCCTGGTGGAAGGGTGTAGAGGGGCGTGTAGCAACTGGAGAGTGAAAAAAGTACGCGAGAGTCCTACTAAGTAGGAGGGAGGAGCAGGGTAAGGCTTTATTGCTGGTCTCCTGAGAGCGCCGGACCCCTGGCGTTTAGAATCATTCCTCAGACGCTGTGAGAGGAGTGGCCATGTTTCCCCATGTGACAAGGGCCTGGGGAGAAATAACAGGGGCTTCTCAGAGTTACAGGCCTGATGCTCTCTTCCTGGTCTGTCCCTCCCCCACCCCCCACCCCCATCTCTGCCCTGGTGCCCCTGTTCAGCAACTCACATTTGCTCTGATAATAGGCAGTACTGCCCATGGCCACAGAGAGAAAACTGAGTGTGTAGAGTCCAGCACGGATGAGGATACTTGTGTGGGCTGCCTGCTCTGTGTCCGAGGCTTGCTGAGGATGCTCTGCAGCAGGACGTGAAGGAGTTCAGGAACTCAGGGCTGGGGACACGCCCTAACTCCCAGGACCGGCTGCATCTCGGGCTCTCCCACCACCTTACCTTTCTCCACCAGCAGCCAAGTCCCGTTCCCTGTGCCGATGCCCGTGCCTAGCACCTCCACCCTACACACATACATCCCGCTGTCATGGCTTTGGGTGTCCCGGATGAGCAGCTCTGCCTTGTGGTCCCTGATGAACTGGGAAACAGCAGCAAAAGCGGCCACGCGACCCCTGAACTTTGGGGTCACATTGCTCACCTCCATTCCCGGGGCTACTTTATCTAGGTACCATGTGACAGAGCCAATGGCCTTTTTCCCTTGGCTGGCATTGAAGGAGCAGGGCAGAAGGGCGGTGGTGCCCTCCTGGGCCCGAATCTTGGGGGGCTGAGACACCCAGAGAGCACAGGACCCTGGGAAGAAAACACATGTCCAGGGAACACCTACCCAGTTATGCCAAAAGGAAAACCATTGAGAGGACTCTGCAGCTTCCCTGCCTCATGGGGGGCACCCTGGGGTGTCTCCTTAACCCTTTCCTCTTCACTAATGTAATTTCTTGGTTTTCGAGTCCTTTCAACACCATCCCCACCCACGCGCAGCCGCCTTCTCTGCAGACCCATGTGCCCAACTTTATTCTCACGATATACTTGGAGCTGCCTAGTTAGTGACCTCATTTTGCATCACTCTGGACATTATTGTGTTGTGAGGGTTTGTTCTGTTGTGAGTACTAGGGCTTAGCCTGGACCTCACGAATGCTGGGAACCACTCTACCAACGAACCTCGCGACCAGCATCAGCTGTGACTCAGATCTGGGCTACGTTCTATTTCTAGCAAACCATTACAGGTCCTTAGATTGTATTTCTCACATTAAGAAAAGTATTTTAGCCGAGCGTGGTGGCGCACGCCTTTAATCCAGCCCTTGGGAGGCAGAGGCAGGCGGATCGCTCTGAGTTCGAGGCCAGCCTGGTCTACAAAGCGAGTCCAGGACAGCCAAAGCTACACAGAGAAACCCTGTCTCAAAAAAAAAAAAAAAAGAAAGAAAGAAAGAAAAGAAAAAATAAAATAAACAGAAAGAAAGAAAGAAAGAAAACCAGCTAAGGATTTAGTGCAGGCCTGATCTCTCAGCACCTCAGAGGCCGAGGGAAGAGGACTGAACGTTCAGGGCCAGGCTGGGCTACATGGCCAGAGCGTGGGGATGTCACCCATGTGTTCAGATGCATGAAGCCCTGGCTTTGCTCCCAGCACGAAGCACAGTGGTCAGCACTGCAACCCTGGTACTTGGGAGGGAGTGTGAGAGCGCCAGTTCAAGGTCATAGTTAGCTCTATATATGAGGTCGCGATCAGCCTATTCTGCTGTTGGAAACAAGCAAAAGAAACTTGGCTGGCCTCAAACTCACAGAGATCCACCTGCCCCTGCCTCTAAAGTGCTGGGATTAAAGGTGTGCGCCACCATGCCCAGCCAGACTCCATTTAATCTTAAGGAGAAATTAAGTTCAAGGGTTCAGGCCCTAGGGGACCTGGGGACTTGCCACTAGCTGGACAGCTTCTGTTGTAAGGAGACAGTTGTCTGGGTCCTGACATCTCAGGGACAGTGTCTCCATCTTGCTGGCGGGGTCAACACAGTTCATGATGCCAGAGCCAGGAACCCACTCCTATCCTGGTTGATGGGCACTCCCTTGCTCAGCCCCTTATGTCAGAATTGCAGTGCTGCTGCCCACCCCACTGCCCCTCACTTTATGGTTTCATCCTTTAAATGGGCTGTACAACATCCCTTCAGGGTCACAGATCAGCTCCCGAGTCTGCTCTGCAGCCCTGAGTGATCAGTAGTGGCTTGATCACCATAAATTTTTGTCATCTGCATTGACTTGGTGTTTGAGTTATGTTGGATGTGGATCCCACAACAGCTACCGAGATCCTGTCTCAGATACACGCAAGCTGGGCTTGGTGACGCACGCCTTTACTCCCAGTACTTGGGAGGCAGAGGCAGGTGGATCTCTGTGAGTTCGAGGCCAGCCTGGTCTACAGAGTGAGTCTAGGACAGCCAGGGCTACACAGAGGAACCCTGTCTCGAAAACCCCAAAATCAACCAAAAAAACCCAAAAATAACATCAGAGCCAGCGTGGTGGCTCATGCCTTTAATCCCAGCACTTGGGAGGTAAAGGCAGGAGAATCGCTATGAGTTCAAGGCCAGCCTGGTCTACAAAGAGACTGCCAGGATAGCCGGAGCTACACAGAGAAACCCCATCTCAAAAACAAAACAAAGACAAAACAAAAATAACATCAGTAGCCAAATTCAAAATACTAGCCTGTTCTTTCTATCCCTTTTTTTTAGGGCCTTTTGGTTTTCTCTTTCTTGAAAGGAGGCTGAGGCAAAGAGGTGGGGGGGGGAAGGGGGGAGTGGGGGAGGGCTCTAGAATGAAAGATAGAAACAACCCTTTTGGGTGGCAGAGGACCTAGCAGGTTTGTCCCCTGGAAGAGCCCACAGGCAAGAGAGCTTTCTGAAGTGCGCTGTGCACACCCCTCAGGACACAGAGTCAGGCCCCACCTGGGGCACACTGGAGCATCTAAGTCCCACCTCTTCATCTCCTCCCTCCCCTCTCCCCACAGCAAATTCCAGTCACCTGGATGGACCATGATGAAGATGAACAACAGCACCGTGGCCATGTCTCCCGGCGGTGAGGCGGACCTCCGCTACCTGAAGCCCAGGCCAGGCAGGGCCCACATGACTCGCCAAGATGGCACTGGTGGGATGCCTGGGGCTCTCTGGGCAGCTAGTGGACAGGTTGTGTGCTAGAACAGGATGTCCTCGTGTCTGATTTTACAAGAGTGGTGGGTGGGTGAGATCAGGATGTGGTTCTTGAGGTTCAAGGCCAGACCTTCACCCAGAGCAAACGTCCAGGAGCCGGCCAGCCGCCTAGAAGCTGGCCTCCTGTCCTCTTCTCAGTTCAGCCACGCCCAGGTCAGCTGCCTCCATCCCTCCCGGGCTGCCCCAGGATTCCTATAACTGGGAGGACTGCGGGGAGAACCTGATTGGTGGTGGTGGGTGTGCGGTTACCAGGACTGTCTGGAAGCTGTCCAGGGTGGACCTCTTCTCCTAGCCGTGTTGGCAGAAGGGGCACCCCCAGCCGTCTGCTTCACTGTGCCCTCCACAGAAGTACCCGCTGGGAAATCCATTCACCCGCTATTTTATTCACTGTTTAATCACCTTTTTGTTTTGGCTTTTGGAGACAGGGTTTCTCTATGTGTAGCCTTGGCTGTCCTGGAACCCACTCTGTAGACCAGGCTGGCCTTGAACCCACAGAGATCCACCTGTCTCTGTCTCCTGAGTGCTGGGATTAACAGTGTACGCCACCATGCCCGGTCCGCTTAACCACATTTATTGGGAATATACAAAATGTCCGTCACATGAGACGTTTTTCCACAGGCACAAACAGCAGACATCTTGTTACCTATAACTGCAGGTCACGTGGGTGGAGTTCACCCTGGTAAGTACTTTACAGACCCGCAGGAGATGACAAAGCCCCTGGAAGAGAGGCCTCGGCATAGTGAGCCATGCAGAACATGGCCCAACCTCACCTGGCCCTCTCTGGCTCCTTTTCTTTAAATTGTTATGTTGATTTGTATGCATGGCTACACAGCAGTGCATGTCACAGCATGTGTGGGAGTGGGCTCTCTCTCTACCATGTAGGCCCCAAGGACAGAAGCCAGGTCATTGGTCTTGGTACCAAGCGCTGTTACCCGCGGAGCCATCTCAGTAACCCTTTGTTTTTGTTTTTCGAGACAGAGTTTCTCTGTGTATCCCTGGCTATCCTAGACTTCCTTTGTAGACCAGGCTGGCCTCGAACTCACAGCGATCCACCTGCCTCTGCTTCCCGAGTGATGGGATTAAAGGCGTGCGCCACCACGTCCAGCCCAAGACAGGGTTTTTAACCCCATTTAAAAAACTAACACAATTTTTTTCCTCTTTGTGTCTGTGTTTAGCTCTGTTCAACAACACGTTTATACACTGCCCAGGTGCTTCTACCGTGAGTTGACAAGCATGGACGTCTGCTGAAGACGCAATAACCAATTGTTAAGAAGACTGGCTCGGCAGGGCGTGGTGGCGCCTGGATCTCTGTGAGTTCGAAGACAGCCTGGTCTACAGATTGAGTCCAGGACAGTCAAGGCTACACAGAGAAACCCTGTCTCAAACAAAACAAAACAAAACCTGGCTTGAAGCACTTCCAGGACTAGCTCCCTCCCAAACTACCCCCTCAGCCACCTGGGTAACCACACTGCCACACTGTCTGCGAAGGCCTCACTGGGTTGGTCTGGTAGCCAGTGTGCTGTGGAGAGGCCTCCTAAGGCAGTGGAGGGTGTGGGAGCCAGGGGCCATGGGCAGGTATTTGCTGCCTCCTGCTGGCCACAGAGCCTGAAGCATTTTGGCTAGTCTCCACAGCCTCAGTTTCCACCTTCTCCCAAGATCCCTGAGATCCCAGCTAGTGTGGGGAACAGTCTTCTTCACCATAAGCCCAAGGTTTGGGAAAGGAGGAGAGGTACAATGGTCTTCTGACTTGCCCTGAAAGCTGTATTCTCTTCTTTTCTTTTACAAGTTTGATTGTTTGTTTATTTGTTTGTTTTTCGAGACAGGGTTCCTCTGTGTAGCCTTGGCTGTCCTAGACTCACTTTGTAGACCAGGCTGGCCTCGAACTCACAGCCTGCCTCTGCCTCCCCAGTGCTGGGATTGAAGGTGTGCGCCACCACGCCAGGCTTCTCTTACAAGTTTTTAGCTTTTATGTGTATGAGTGTTTTGTGTGAATGTATGTTAGGTCACCTGTGCACCTGGTGCCTACAGAGACCAGAAGAGGGCACAGGATCCCCTCGGATGGGAGTTACAGGTGGTTGGGAGCTGCCATATGGGTGCTGGGAGTCAAACGTGGGTCCTCTGGATGAGCAGCAGGTTGTCTTACATGCTGAGCTGTCTCAAGCCTCCAAGCTATGTTTTCACAGAGCACACTGGCCCAGGGCACGTGCACACTCCACGACTCAGGGAATGAGGTTTTACAAGTTGAGTTTCTCTGAGCTATATTCTGTGTCCACCACTTGTGTGCATATTTGTTTGTTTGGTTTCGTTTTTTTTAAAGACAGGGTTTCTCTGTGTAGCCGTGGCTGTCCTAGACTTGCTTTGTAGACCGGGCTGGCCTCGAACTCACAACGATCCACCTGCCTCTGCCTCCCAAGTGCTGGGATTAAAGCAGTGGGCCACCATGCCTGGCAACCAAAAGAAATTTAGGAAGTGTTTATCTGGCTTTCAGATTCTGTATCACACTATCAACTAGGGGAAGCAAAGGCAGGAATTCGAGCAGGGAATAAGCCTGGAGGCAGGGGGAAAAAAAAAACAAACAAAAAACCTTGCAGCAGGATCTGCTGCAGAGGCCATCGAGGGGTGTGGATCAATTCCTGGCTTGCTCATCATGGCTTGCTCAAGCTGCTTTCAGAAACTGGGACGATCAGCTCAGGGTTGGGCCCACCCACAATGGGCTGGGTCCTCCCTCATCAATCACTAACTAAGAAAATGCCCTCCAGGCTTACCTGCTTACAGAATGATTTGCCCTCCAGGCTTGCCTGCCTACAGAATGATCTGCAGGCACTTTCTCAGTTGAGGTCCCCTCTTCTCAGATGGTTTTTGCTTGTGTTGAGTTGACATGACTATCCAGGGCAGTCCACCAGAGTCGGTCACGGTGTGTGCCAGCTCAGCAGCAGCCTTCACTATCTCCAAGACTTTCTAGGGTCTTAATTGTTTTTTGTTTTTCTTTTTTGAGACAGGAGCTCAACAATGTAGCTTTGGCTGGCCTGGAGCTCCCTTTGTAGACCAGGCTGGCCTTGAACTCACAGAGATCCACCTGCCTCTACCTCTTGAGTGCTGGGATAAAAGGTGTGCACCAACACATCCAGCCTTCAATTTGATATTTTAATTAAGACATATCCCACTCTGTAACCTAGGATACTTGAAAGTTGAATATGTAGACCAAGTTAGCCTCAAATTTCCAGTAACCTCATGAATTAAGAAGAATAGTTCTAGCTGGGCAGATCTCCATGAGTTTGAGACTAGCCTGGTCTACAAAGCTACTCCAGGACAGCCAAGGCTAACACAGAGACCCTGTCACGAACGAACGAACAAACAAACAAGAATAGCTCTTGGGCTGGAGCGACTGCTCAGTGGTTAGAGCACTGGCTGCTCTTCCAGAGGTCCTTGGTTCAATTCCCAGCACCCCCACAGCAGCTCACAACTGTAACTCCAGTTCCAGGGGATCTGACACTCTCACCCAGACACATGCAGGCAAAACACCAATACACATGAAATGGATAAATAGTTCTTAAAAATGAGTTCTTGGGGTTAGACAAATAGCTCAGCCAATAAGTGCACTGGCTGCTCTTCCAAAGCACCCGGATGGTCCAGGCAGCACACGCCCTGCTGTAGCTCCTGCTTCACAGTGTCCATCCGGCCTCTGGAGCAGAAGTGGTACATACACACACACACACACACACACACACACACACACACACACACACACACACACGCACGTAGGCACACTCCATGCATATTTAAAGGAATCACTGGTACTTTGTCCAATATGTCTTTATTAAAACTGATCTTCCTGGGGGTTGGGAGTCAGAGGTGGCAGCGGAGGGGGTGGCACACGCCTTTAATTCCAGCACTTGGGAGGCAGAGACAGGCAGATCTCTGGGAGTTTGAGGCCAGCCTGGTCTACAAAGCAAGTCTAGGACAGCCAGGGACACACAGAGAAACCCTGTCTCGAAAAACAAAAACAAAACAAAACAAAAAACCAAAAAAACCTGATCTTCACAGTCAGGCATTGTAGCACTGGCTTCAATCCTGGCACTTGGGAGGCAGAGGCAGGAAGACCAGCTGTTCAGGGCCATCATTAGCTACGCAGTGAATTCCAGGCCAGCCTGGGCTATAGGAGACCCTGCCTCAAGATGAAAAGAGAGATGGCGGTGCAACATTTTCGTCACTTGAGGTCTATCCCATGGGCAGAACTGAACCCTGAAAGGAGTCTTAGCAGAGCAGGTGCCTCCAGAGGAGGGCCGCCTTGGGGGAGGGGGTCTTGGCTTCTGTGACCTCATGGGAAGGCAGCCATGGTAACAGGCACCCAGTGTGCTCCATCACAGTCTCCCTGCCAGGCTCTTCCGCAGCCAAAGCTACCGGAGGTCAGACACACCCTGATGTGGTCTGCACAGGTCAGTCTCCTGGGCAGGGCAGGGATGGACATGGCCGGGGTGAATGAAGAGCAAATAGAAGACCCTCAGGGTACACACGCGCACACACACACACACACACACACACACACACACACACACACACACACACACGCATGCACACGCACACTAGAGAGCACAGAGCCATAGCAAAGGCCCTTAGCAACAGAGCGCTCTAGTCTCGCAGGGCTCTGACTGCTCCCGCTCCCATCTCAAGCCTCTTTTGCTTTGAGGTTTTGGTTTTTCTTCTTAAATTTATTCTGTCTGTTTAAGTGCATGACTGGAGGGGTCAGAGGTCAACTTACAGACATCTGTTCTTTCCCTCCAAGCCACGTGGGCTCTAGGCTTCCCACTCAGGTGCTTGGGGCAAGCACGGCTACTCCAGCCCAGGTCTCCGACTCATCTGGAACTGTTAAGGCCTCAAACCTTGGGCATTCCCAACTCAGTCTCCCCAGTGCTGGGAATACAGCCCTGCGCCCCCACAGCTGGCTTTACAAATCCCTTTAACCCTTCATTAGCTGCCCCCACCCCACCCCCAAGCCTCAGTCCAGCTCTGGCTGTAGTGCCCCAAGCATACCCCAGCCACTGCTACAGGTGTGTGTGTGTGTGTGTGTGTGTGTGTGTGTGTGTGTGTGTGTCTCTCTCTCTCTCTCTCTCTCTCACCTTGGGGCGCTTCGGCTTGCTTGCTGCTCAGCCTCTCCCTTCCCTAAGACCCTTGTAGTTTCCTAATTGATAAAGGTTTAAAACGGTCTCTTAAGGCTCTTTTATAACTGGGTTCATGTTAATAGGGTAATTTTTGGAAAGTCCCTAAAGGCAGGAACCTTGTTGCCAAGGGCAGGGTGGGGAAGGAGCCTATAACTTCAACTGTCCTTAGCCAAGAGCTGACTGCCTAATGGGCCATCCCAGATCCCTCCTTAGGGACAGAGAGCTGCCTGGGAGGGTGGGACCCAGGGGCATCCCAGCATGCCTCACCTACGCCATCTGCCTGCTACTGTTGGAAGCTTTATAACGAGGCAGCAAATCGGAGCCAGCCTGGATTTCTACAGCTGGCTGAGAGCAGCACCTTGACCGGAAGCGGGCTTGTAGGATGCAGCCCTCCACATGGAGGGTCGGCAGGCAGCGTCAGAACCGAACTACACTGTAGGGTGTTTGGTCAGTGTCCACTAGGGACTGGGGACGAACCCTCCCGTGAAGTGCTGTAACTGGGTTGGATCTGACTCCTGCAAGTTGGCCCTTCACCTCCATACACATCCTGTGGCATGCACACACAGACACGCCACGTGAGTAGAATGTAAATTTAAAACAGCTTTTTTTTGCCGGGTGGTGGTGGCACACGCCTTTAATCCCAGCACTCGGGAGGCAGAGGCAGGTGGATCTCTGTGAGTTCGAGGCTAGCCTGGTCTACAAAGCGAGTCCAGGACAGCCAAGGCTATTACATAGAGACACTCTGTCTTGAAAACAAACAAACAAACAAACAAAATCCCCTCCCCCCCTTTTTACCCACATATCTCTTGCATCCCTGAGTGTCTCCCCAGGCCATGCCATCCAAACATGCTCTCTACATACGGTGTTCTGTGTAGACCACAAGAACAGACTCTTCATCTGATGGTTCACCATGCCTAGCAGTGCACCCTGCAAACAGGAAGCAGCCCCCCCCCCCCCCCCGCCCAGATACGGATTCTCTGTGTAGCCTTGGCTGTCCTGGACTTACTTTGTAGACCTAGCTGGCCTTGAACTCGGAGACCTGCCTGCCTCCTGTGCCACCGCATCTGGCTGTATTCATTCATTTGTTGCGTGAACATGGCTAGAGAACTGTCCACACCAGACACTGAGAGCATCTTGAGGACAGGGCTACAACCCTTTCTGCAGGGGGGAGGGCAGCTGCCACAAAGGAAGGCAAGAGGCTTGAGTCTTCTGCCAGCATCTCCCTCCCACCTGGATCACCGAGGCGCAGGCTGGGTCCTGCCTGCAGTGGAAGGGGACATGCTCTGACTGCACGGGATTCCTGGCCTCATAAGGTGACCTAGTGACTGAGGGGAGAAAGGCCACTCCTGGGGGGGGCAGGCACATGATCAGGCACCCTGCTCGGCCCGCAGTGTGAGTGAGAGGCGGTTGAGTGAGAGGCGGCTCCGTCCCTGGTCCCTTTCAGTCTCACTTTCTGTTTCTCCAATGTGTCTCTTTAAAGTCTCTAGCGCCTTTGTAGACTCTACTGGAGATCTCAGAGCAGGTGAGGCAGGAAGGCCGCACTGCAGGCCGAAGTCCTTCTGCGACACGTCTCCCCGTGTCCGAGTGAGACATTTCTTTCTGTTTCCAGGTCTAGGCTCAGCTCACCCCACTCCTGGAGCAGCCTGTAGACTTCCCTACGGGAGAAAGCCAGCCAGTCCTCCTCAGCTGCCTGCCTTAACCTGTGCCATGAGGCCTGAGGAGATCTCACGTAACGCTCCCACCTGAGGATCTGGGGAAAGCCGTAGCTTACTGCTTCTTTGGTTTTGGTTTTAGACAGGTTCTCACTATGCAGGCATGGCTGGTCTCCAACTCTCAGGACACCCCCCTCCCCTCCCAGCCTCAACCTCTCTCAGGAGCTGGGACTGTAGGCCTGGGGTAGCATGCTTGCCCCTCCCCAGTCCTAGTGCTGTTCCACACCTCCCACGTGGTGCAGGCAGGGCTGCAGGTCCAAACATTTGGGAGGCTGAGGCAGAATGGCTGCTTGAACTCAGGCACCTGGACAATATGAGACCCTGACCAAAAAAAGAAAGCACCCAATTTATCAGCATGTTGTTTTTCATCTCCCTCCTATGCCTGCTCTGCCTTCTCCTGGGTGCTATGTCAGCAGGAATTGATGGGGAAGTGATGCCTGGGAAGCAGCAAAGTGGGCTGGGAGGGGAAAGAGGAAGTGTGAGCAAGGCTGCAGAGAGGAGGGCCAGCAGACAGAGACTGCCAGGGCTGGCCACCTCCCCGCCGCACCACCAGCATCTGCTGAGATAGGAGCCAAAGCATGGATTTGCAGGGTGGGGAAGGCGGGTCATGTAGCACCATGAGCCAGGAGCCGGCATGAGTCAGGACTGTCAGCTGGGGAGCCAGGAGGGCAGCCCCTGGGCTGGGGAGGCAGGAGGGCAGCACCTGGGCCAGGGAGCCAGGAGGGCAGCACCTGGGCTGGGAAGGCAGGAGGGCAGCACCTGGGCTGGGAAGGCAGGAGGGCAGCACCTGGGCTGGGGAGCCAGGAGGGCAGCCCCTGGGCTAGGGAGCCAGGAGGGCAGCACCTGGGCAGGGGAGCCAGGAGGGCAGCACCTGGGCTGGGAAGGCAGGAGGGCAGCACCTGGGCTGGGGAGCCAGGAGGGCAGCCCCTGGGCTGGGGAGGCAGGAGGGTAGCCCCTGGGCTAGGAAGGCAGGAGGGCAGCACCTGGGCTGGGGAGGCAGGAGGGTAGCCCCTGGGCTAGGAAGGCAGGAGGGCAGCACCTGGGCTGGGGAGGCAGGAGGGCAGCCCCCTGGGCTGGGGAGGCAGGAGGGCAGCACCTGGGCTGGGAAGGCAGGAGGGTAGGCCCTGGGCTGGGAAGGCAGGAGGGCAGCCCCTGGGCTGGGGAGGCAGGAGGGCAGCCCCTGGGCTGGGGAGGCAGGAGGGTAGCCCCTGGGCTGGGGAGGCAGGAGGGCAGCACCTGGGCTGGGAAGGCAGGAGGGTAGGCCCTGGGCTGGGAAGGCAGGAGGGTAGGCCCTGGGCTGGGAAGGCAGGAGGGCAGCCCCTGGGCTGGGGAGGCAGGAGGGTAGCCCCTGGGCTAGGAAGGCAGGAGGGCAGCCCCTGGGCTGGGGAGGCAGGAGGGTAGGCCCTGGGCTCGGCATGGGCAGAGGAGGACAGGAAGGGGCTATGACTAACCTCTCCGCACCTCAGGAGGAAAAGCTTTTGGACTGCTGAAGGCCCAGCAGGAAGAGAACCTGGGCAGGATCAACAAGGTAACCCAGAAGCGATGGGGTGCGGTCTGGAGGGCTCCCCAGGCCGAGAGGGGTGACCCTGGCTCTGACCTGCCCCCAACAGCAATTCCTGGATGACCCCAAATACAGCAGAGATGAGGACCTGCCCTCCAAACTGGAAGCCTTCAAGAGTGAGGAGGCTGTGGCGGGGGCTGGGCCGGCAGAGCAGAGCTGGGGGGACGGGAGGGGAGTGGCTGCTTTTATGTCTCTCCTTCCCATCTGTGGTCCTCTCCTCTGCCCTTCCCAGCTTAGCACCCCTATGGGTTCCCTCCACCTTCGTGGGGCCTCGCAACCCTCTATACCCACTTCTCTGCCTGTCCCCCTCCCCCTCCCTCCTCTGTGCCACCCTGTCACTGGTCAGCCACCTCTTCCTCAAACCCCATGAACAGCTGTTACTCTGCGCTCTTTTTCTCACCTAGAGAAGTACATGGAGTTTGATCTGAATGGAAATGGAGATATCGGTGAGAAGAGGGGAGATGGGGGAGGGGGAGGGGTGGGGGAGGAGTGACAGGGGAGGGGTGGGGGTGGGGGAGGGGAAGGGGAGGGGGAGGGGTGGGGGGGCCGTGTGCAGACCTAGACAAATGGCTGCCTCCTCTACTAGCCCTGTCCCCTGTGGACAGGCAGAGGTCCAGCCACAGTTGGTAATACAAGGGTGGGGAACAGGTACGTGGAGGTACAAGATGGCAGAGCGGAGGGACCCTCTCTTCCCACCTTGGTTTCCCCCTTCAGATATTATGTCCTTGAAGCGAATGCTAGAGAAACTCGGGGTTCCCAAGACCCACCTAGAGATAAAGAAATTAATTAGAGAGGTGTCCAGTGGCTCCGAGGAGACGTTTAGCTACTCCGACTTTCTCAGAATGATGCTGGGCAACAGATCCGCCATCTTGAGGATGTGAGAGTCCCGGTCCAGCTTCCTTGGACTTCCCTGTCTCCTCCATCCCTAGCCTATCCCTACCCCCCACAGCCACCCTGACTCCTTAAGAGGGACCCACTCTTCTCAGATCCTTCATCATGCCCAGAGCACACACAGCTCTGGTCCCCACAGTGCCCTCGCCCTCCCCCCCTTCTGCACTCTCGCAGCCACCTAAGGTTTTCTCCCTTGAGAGATGTGTCCCTGACACCGGTGTCTTTTCCAGGATTCTGATGTATGAGGAAAAAAACAAAGAACACCAGAAGCCAACTGGCCCCCCGGCCAAGAAAGCTATTTCTGAGTTGCCCTGACTGGAGGTGGATGCACATGTGGTGGCCTGTGGGCCTTCTAATGACCGCAGCACGGGAAAGAGGAAGTAGCTATGAGCCAGAGTCAAACTAAATAAATAGTGCTCCTACCAGGTCAAGTCAGCGTGGTTTTCCGGGGGCCGGGGACTCCTGGCCTGGGTCTAGGGGAGGAGGGAGTGGTGCTAAGGACCTGCCCAAGTCACCTATGCGTCCAATACTGAGTGGGTTTGCTATAGCCAATGCTCTGGGTACTGAGGGGGTTCCAGAGTCTCAAGGCGGCACTGGCCTCAAAGAATATAGGTGAGCAGGGTGAGGTGGCGCACCCCTTTAATCCCAGCATTTGGGAGGCAGAGGCAGGGAGATCTCTGTGAGTTTGAGGCCAGGCTGGTCTACAAAGTGAGAAAAGCCAGGGCTACAAAGAGAAACTCTGTCTCAAACCAAACCAAACCAAACCAAACCGGCTATGGGCGCTATCTTTGTAGAGGCTCATGGTGGCCTCGCAGGAGTTCAAGTGCTCTTGATCAAGTCCTCACCTCAGCGCTTGTGACCCTGACAAGCACTCGGCCTCTCAAGCTTTACTGGAAGTGGAAATGAGAGCTAAGCGTTTTGTTTTTGTTTTTCTTCTCTGTGTAGCCGTGGCTGTCCTGGACTCACTCTGTAGCCCAGGCTGGCCTCGAACTCAGAGATGCACCTGCCTCTGCTTCCCCAGGGCAGGATTAAAGGTGTGCACCGCCATTGCCCAGCTGAGAGCTAAGCTATTGTGCTTGGCAAATCAGAAGTCCTCAGTAAAGTATGAACCCCGAGTGAACAGACACATGGGTGAAGGAAGCAGTCTCACTGGACGGAGTGACGGTCTCATGACACTGCACAGTTTAAACAAGGCATAGATGGCCAGCCTGGTCTACAAAGTGAGTCTAGGACAGTCAAGTCTACACAGAGAAACCCTGTCTCAAAAAACCAAAACCAACCAAACAAAAACAAGGCATAGGGATCCTTGTGAGGAAGACAAAGGTCCAGACTAGAGTTACAGCTAACACTCAGGGCTGGCATGCTTACCTAACCCTAGGTTCAATTCCCAGTACTGCCCCAAACAAGAGTCCCTGTCTACTAATGAAGGGAAGAGGGGTGTCGGGGTCTGCCCAGGCACACGCGGTGACGTCAGCATCTCTAAGAGATACAAACTGTGGAGCAGCCAAACAACCCAGGAAAAGCAGGACCTGAGGGCTCAAGAACCAGACCTTTCCTTCTCCATGGCGTCCAGGCGAGCCAACTGTAGCCGTGCCCGGCGGCCACTGTTCCTTCTCCATTCAGTGCTAGGTTGAACCCAGGGCTCCCACAGACTGAGCAAAGGAAATGGATCCCATGTTTTTTTTTTTTCTTTTTTTTTTCTCTCTCTCTTTCTGTCTCCCCTTGCATGGCAACATCCCCAGCCCTGTTCCTGGGGACCATAAGAGTTCCCAATAAGAGTTGCTCCAGGGCTGGAGAGATGGCTCAGAGGTTAAGAGCACTGGCTGCTCTTCCAGAGGTCCTGAGTTCAATTCCCAGCCACCACATGGCGGCTCATAATCATCTACAATGAGATCTGGTGCCCTCTTCTGGCCTGCAGGCAGAGTACTTTTTTTTGTGTGTGTGTGGTCTTTTTGTTTTTGTTTTTTGTTTTTTTCGAGACAGGGTTTCTCTGTATAGCCCTGGCTGTTCTAGACTCAGGGCTTTATAGACCAGGCTGGCCTTGAACTCACAGTGATCCACCTGCCTCTGCTTCCCAAGTGCTGGGATTAAAGGCACTATGGAGGGTTGAACATCTTAAAAAAAAAAAGTTGATCCAAGCCAGGTGTGGTGGCGCACGCCTTTAATTCCAGCACTTGGGAGGCAGAGGCAGGTGGATCGCTGTGAGTTCCAGGCCAGCCTGGTCTATAAAGTGAGTCCAGGACAGCCAAGGCTACACAGTGGCTCAAACATAAATGCCCCCCCCCCAATTTTCTTTGGTGGTGGGAATTAAACTAAGGCACCCAGCACACTCTATCACTTGGCTCTACTCCTAACCGAGGCCGAGAAGCCGTTACACCTACTTTGACTGTGTACATGTACGTACGCGCACATGAGACAGGTGCCCTGGGTGTGCCCACGTGCACAGAATCTCCCGAGAGCTCGAGTTACAGGAGTTTTGAGCCACCAGATATGGGTGTCGGGAACTGAACTCTGGTTCTCTGCAAGATCAGTCACACTGAGAGCTGGGCGTGGTGGCGCACACCTTTAATCCCAGCACTCGGGAGGCAGGGGCAGGTGGATCGCTGTGAGTTCGAGGCCAGCCTGGTCTACAAAGCGGGTCCAGGACAGCCAAGGCTACACAGAGGAACCCTGTCTCAAAAAAAAAAAAAAAAAAAAAAAGATCAGTCACACTCTTCATCAATGGGTTCTGCCTTCCTTCCCCTCCTCACGTCTTTCCTCTCACTCGACCTCCTCCTCTCTGTCTCTCTCCCCTCTCTTGAGTTTAGGCTGGCCCAAACTCACTATGCAGCATAGGCTGGCCCAAACTCACTATGTAGCATAGGCTGGCCCAAACTCACTATGCAGCATAGGCTGGCCCAAACTCGCTATGTAGCATAGGCTGGCCCAAACTCGCTATGCAGCATAGGCTGGCCCAAACTCGCTATGCAGCATAGGCTGGCCAAAACTCACTATGTAGCATAGGCTGGCCCAAACTCGCTATGCAGCATAGGCTGGCCCAAACTCGCTATGTAGCATAGGCTGGCCCAAACTCATGATTCTTCTGCTTTAGTCTTGGAAGTGCTGGGATTATCAGCAGTCCTTTTTTTTTTAATTAATTTATTCACATTATATCTCAATTGTTATCCCATGCCTTGTATCTTCCCATTCCTCCCTCCCTCCCACTCCCCTCCCCTATGTCTGACTGAGGGGGACCTCCTCCCCCTATATATGCTCTTAGGGTATCCAGTCTCTTCTTGGTAACTTGCTATCCTTCCTCTGAGTGCCACCATGCCTCCCCATGCAGGGGATGTGGTCAGAGATGGGACACCAGAGTTTGTGTGAGAGTCAGATCTCCTCCTCCACTCAATGGTGGAGAATGTCCTGTCCCTCGGCTAGTCTGGGTTGGGGTTCGAAGTTTACTGCCTGTATTTTCCTTGGCTGGTGCCATAGTTTGAGGAGGACCCCAAGCAGTCCTTTTCTTATCATCAGCAGGGAAGAAGCTAAGTGCAGGTCTTGGCTGATTTTGGGCGAGTGGCGCCCTCTAGTGGAGAGCTATCATGTAGCTCTTGTGTAGGACCAGGCAGCATCACAGCTGTTTGGCCAGGGGTCCTTGGAACCTGCCCTGACACTGGTAGCTGTCTGTAGGCCTTAACAGTGACAGGGCTGCAGATTCTCCTCTCTGGTTCGTTCATTCATTCATTCATTTATTGGTTTCTCGAGACAGGGTTTCTCTGTGTAGCCCTGGCTGTTCTGTCCTCACATAGACCAGGCTGGCCTTGAACTCACAGAGATCCGCCTGCCTCTGCCTCCCAAGTGCTGGGATTAAAGGCGGGTGCCACCATACCTGGCCCTAATTTTTTTATTTTTAATTATTTCAAATATGAATGTTTGGGGGCTAGAGAGATGGCTCAGAGATTAAGAGCACTACCTGCTCTTCCAAACGTCCTGAGTTTAATACCCAGCAACCACATGGTGGCTCACAACCATCTATAATGAGATCTGATGCCTGCTTCTGGTGTGCAGGTGTACATGCAAGCAAAAAATGTATACTTAATAAATACATCTTTTAAAAAAATACAAAGCCGGGCGTGGTGGCGCACGCCTTTAATCCCAGCACTTGGGAGGCAGAGGCAGGCGGATCGATGTGAGTTCGAGGCCAGCCTGGTCTACAAAGTGAGTCCAGGATGGCCAAGGCTACACAGAGAAACCCTGTCTCGAAAAACCAAAAAAAAAAAAAAAAAAAAAAAAAAACCAAATATGAACGTTTGCCTTCGTGTAAGTCTATGCAGCACATGTGTGTGTGGAGCAGAGAGCAGAGAGGGCCCTGGATACCTGGACCCTGAGTGACAGAGTGCTGTGAGGCACCATGTTGGCGCTTACGTGATCCACTGTGAGAGGCTGGCAAGTGTTTGTGACCTCTGAGCTATCCCTCCAGCTAGCCCCACCCCTGTTTTCTTTCTGAGGCAGTATCTCACTATGTGCACCAGGCTGGCCTGGAACTCAAGAAGATCTGCCTGTCTCTGCCTCCTGAGAGCTAAGATTCATGGGGTGTGTCACTAGCTCCTCTCTCTTAGCTTTCTTTCTCTTTCCGCGACAGGGTTTCTGTGTAGCCTTGGCTGACCTAGACTTGCTTTGTAGACCAGGCTGGCCTTGAACTCACAGCGATCGCCTCCCAAGCACCACCACGCCTGGCTCACTTTAGTTTTCTACCCTTCAGTCTCAGCTCTCCGTCCTCTCTACTCCCATTCTTTCTTCCCCTTGCCCCTGCCTACATACTCTGAACTGATCAGTGGCCGCCTCCTCAGCTGTCAGGCAGCTCGCCTCTGCCATCTCTGTGCTGCTTTCTTCAGACGGCCAGCTCAGCCCACACCACTGAAAGCAGACAAGGGAAGACGATCAGAGAGAAGTCTTTAATTAGCCCAAAGTCCTAAACATCAGGGGAGGTGGCACGGGGCTGCCCAGGCGCCTCCCAGGGGAGGTGAGCATCTTTGCTTATATACCCGGGAAGGGGTAGCGCCAATCACAGCAAACCTCTCATGCAGTATTTCAAACCCTAAGACCCACAGAACTGTCCCTTTCGCACCAGTTACAGCAGCACCTTTACTAGGCCAGTTAGGGTCACCCTTTCTTTGTGGCCTCTGTGGAAATGGCAGAAGGGCATCTAGAATTTGTGGGCGCCTGTGACAGGAAAAAGTTCACTATGAACTATATGAGCAGGCTGGCTGAGGCTGTACCTTCAGGGACTGGGACAATCAGCTGAGATGATTGTCGCCTCAACACTATGGAGTGTTCAAGGGTGTATGTTGGTAAAGAGTATCAGGCTAGCCTTTGACTTAAAGGAAGCCATGAAAGTCAGAAGGGAGAGTCCAACAGGCACCAACTAGCGAGTCAACCTGCCCCATGCTCCAGTGTCAGTCAACTTGCCCCAGTGTCAGCTAACCTGCCCATGCTCCAGTGTCAGCCAACCTGCCCCAGTGTCAGTCAAACAGCCCCATGTCAAACTGCCCCATGCTGCTGTGTCTTTGTTGTTTACAGGAAAGTGCTCAGAATGGGTGTTTACAGTAGAAATTCGTTAGTACTTAGAAAAACTTTTTTTTTTTTGTGACAGGGTTTCTCTGTGTAGCCTTGGCTGTCCTGGACTCGCTTTGTAGACCAGGCTGGCCTTGAACTCACAGAGATCCACCTGCCTCTGCTTCCCTCATGCTGGGATTACAGGTGTGCGCCACCATGCCCGGCCTTACATATTAATTCTTAGCTGCCTTCTGCTGCCTTTTCCTCTCCATTGCCCCTATTGGACAAGCGACTCCTTTATTTCCCTCTATCAGCTAAACACAGGCCTGCAAACCTTTGCTTCTACTCATCCGTCGTCTTTCCCTGAACCATGTGTACCCTTTCAAGATTGGCTAAGATTTGTACCATATTTCTGTGTCCGTGTGCACGTATGAGAGACAGAGAGATGCAGGACGACCTTGGCTGTCATTCCTCAGATGATGGCTAGCTACCTTGGTTTTTGTGCGTGTGGTTTTGAGATGGGCCTTGAACTAACCTAAGGCCAGGCTGGCCGGCCAGGAAGTCCTAGGGGTTCCCAGTGTCTCTTGCCTCTGCAGCAATTACAAGTGGATGCCAAGTTCTGTGTTTCTGCCTCCTCCTTCTCCCCCCCCCCCGTGTGTGTGTGTGTGTGTGTGTGTTTGTGTGTTTGTGCACGCGCGAGCACACGTGTGAGAGCACTGGTCCTCTACCTCTACAATATTCCATGCATGTCTCTGGGACTTCAAACTGTTACTGACAGCCGTGGGGGAGATGGTCCAGCACCTGCTCTTTCAGAGGACCTGAACTTGGCTCCCAGCACCTGTGATCTGGGAGCGCATGACCAGGACCTGTAGCTCCAGCTCCAGGGGCTCCAACATCCTGCTCTGATCTCTTGGGCACCAGGAACTCCTCTTGGCAGGCAGGCATACACGCAGGTACCCATCCATAAACGTTAAATAAAAACAAATAAAACGGCTCAGTGGACTAAGTACTTGCTATGCAGGCATGAGGCCCCATGTAGTCATGTACGGGCTGTGCAGATGACATGTGCCTACCTCCAGCACTGGGGAGCAGACACAGGAAGATCCTGGAGCTCACCTGCCAGCCCAGCTGGAATCTCTGCTCACCCACCCAAATATCCAATTCACTGAAAGGGTGTTTCTCAAAAGATTAAGTGTCTGGAGGAGACCCCGGGCTCTCAATCTCTGGCTTGCACAAGCGCCCACAGAGGCCAGTGCACCCATCCATTAACATAAATGAATTAACAAGAAACGTCCAATGGGCCTGGTGAGAGGCAGAGGATTCTACAGCCTAGTACTGAGAAACAAAGAGGGGAAACAGTGCTGCCTTTAAAGCAGAAACCGAATGTTGAAAGAACACAGAGTGCCAATAACATCAACTATAAAAACCCATTTTCTGACAGTTACAGAGCATAAATATCCACCTTAGCTATTCGCTGCTAAAATTCGGAAGATGTTTCCTAAGTCTTTGTTCAAATTATTTGCATATATTATGCAAATGCCCAGAACCACTCGAGGACCGCCCACTCGGGGAAAGTCAAGGATACGCTCCTCTGGGCCCGCTCATTGGCTTGCCCGTCCACTTCATTTGCATGACGTGATTTGATAACCGGCAAGCCCCGCCTCCCTGACGCGTTTACCTCTCCCCCGACTGGACACCAGACCTGACTAGCTAACCCCTTCCGTCCGTCCGTCGCAGTTCTTTCCGTCTTCTCCGCTGCGAGCGTCGGGGGTTGGGGTGCGGTGAGGGGGAAGAGTAAGGTGGGGGGGAGCCCCTAGCATCAGCGTTTCCCTGCGTCTTTCTCCGCGCCCATCCTTCCTGGGACGCACCGCGCATGCGCCGCCTCTTCCTCCCACCCTCCGTCGTGTAAATTCTGCGCCCCAACGGCCCGGCGTTCCGCCCGGCCTACGCGTCTCAACTGCCGACGCCGGGGCGCCTCGCTAGCCAACCGGCGTCCTAGCGCCTGTAAGTCCCTCCCCTTTATGCAAATGCCCTCCGCACACCGCCTTTACTTTTAAAGCAGGGGCGGCCCTGAAGGGCGGAGGCGTCCGGCGGAGGGGCCCCGCCCTCTATGCAAATCAGGGGGCGTGCCCAGCCGCGGAGGGAGGCGGGAGGTGGGGGGGTGCTCCCGGGGGCGGCGGTTGCCCGGATGGGCCGTTAGTCGGAGCCCAGCCGCGGAGTGAGCGAGGGAGACGGGAGGAGCCGAGCGCGGCGCCATCCGCCGCCATCCGCCCCCGCCCCGCCGCCATCCGCCCCGGGGAGCCTCTCAGCCCGGGTCCCGGACCCCCGCGCACCCGGCCAGGTGAGTCCGGGCGAGCCGGGCGCTGACGCCCTTTCCGGCGCGGGGCGGCGGCGGCGGCGGAGGAGGCGGAGGCGGCGGCCGGGGGAGAAGCTGCCATCAGCCGCCGCCATCTTGTCCTCCCGCCGCCGGCCGCCCCTCCCCCTCGGCCTGCGCCGGCCGCTCCCAGGCCGCCCGGCTGCCGTCCTCTCCGGGCCCGGCCCCGCCGCCCGAGCGGCCCCGGCCCCCGGCGGTGCGCTGCGGCTTTCCGCGTCGAGCCGGGCCCGGGGCCGCTCGCCCGGTGCCCCGCACTCCCCTCCCCGCCTCACGCTGCCCGCTTCCCGGCCCTTCCTGCCGTGTGGTTGGTTGTCTTGGGATCTGTTGGGATTTGTCTGCCCCGCGATTTCCTTTTCCTTCTCCCCTCCCCGCTCCCCCGTTGTCACCGTCGGCTTCAGGCCGAGCAGCCCCCCGTCCTCGCCGCGGTGAAGTTCTCGCCCCGACCCCGGCTGTCGCCCTCTCCCCCATCCCCTCTCTTCACGCCGCTCCCACCCACAAATGGATGCCTGGTCACTCGGGAAGGCACGAAGATGGAGGAGAGTGTGGCCTGCCCGGGCAGTGAGCGCCGCGGAGGGAACGGACGCCTGCCTACGGCCCGTGCTCACGGGCTGTTTCCAGGGTCGCTCCGTGGCGCTTTGTTTCCCCCCAGTTTTACACAGGATGCAACCAGCGTCCATTAGCCTTTTGGTTTTGTTTGGTTGGGATTTTTCTTTTTTGTTGTTGTTTTTGCTGTTTTGTGTTTTTTGTTTTTTTCCTGCAAGCAAAATTGTTTCCAAGAGCCAGGCTGGGGGCAAACTAAGGGACAGATGGGAGTAGTCTGCTTCCAGGGGCTTTGTTGAGCCTGGGGCTGTGTGGAGGGAGCCCCTGTTGTTCAGCAGGCTGACTCTGGCCCCGGCTCCCAGCCTGGCCGAGCAAGCTCATAAAACTCCTTACGCTCCCAGCATACCTTCCTTCAAAGCTCCCCAGATGGGACTTAGAGCTGCTGGGAGTGGGAGCTGGGGTGCAGGGCCCTGGGGCGCGCTTGGGGAGCTGCAGTCTTAATAGGCTGGCAGTCTGAAGTTCTCCCCTTGCTGGATGGAGTTGCGTGCCTCGCTCGGGTTTTCTCTGGGGCCCGGACTTGGTTGCTCAGCTTTATCATATTTCTCTGGATTGATTTTTGGAGGAGTGAAAGATTTTCACTTTGGGGATGACAAGAAGCTGCCGCCGACTCTGAAGTGGCACAAAGCATAGGGCGTTTGTCAGGAAGGTGCTTGGTTTTCATCTGGCTCTCTTTGTCAGGATATGTCAGAGAGGAAGACCTTGGCTCTGGGAGCCGAGTGGGTTGTGGTTGCTTAAGAGACTGTGCTAGTTTACACAAGCCAGGGCCATCACAGATCTGGCCCTAGGGAGAGTGAGGGGGCTTTAGGCTTTTGTCTGCGGAGGGCAGAGCTGAGCTGCCTGCTTGTCTGGCCCACAGGCACCGGCTCGTTCTGGGGGAGGTGCCTGCAGGACCCAGCGTACTCAATGAGCTTCCAGCGCAATGTCCGATCGCTCGGGGCCGACTGCCAAGGGGAAGGATGGAAAGAAGTATTCCTCGCTCAACCTGTTTGATACATATAAGGGCAAGTCCTTAGAGATCCAGAAACCCGCTGGTGAGGGTCTTGCAGAGATGCTCCTAATGTTTGCAGGCTGCGCATGCATGGGCTTAGGCTTTAGAGCTCTTCAACAAAGGCAGCTAACAGACCAGGGGAAGGCTGAGGACCCCCCCCCCCATTTCATCTTCAGTTATGAAGGGGTGCTGGGCTCTGGGTAAAAGAGCAGTCAACCTCCTGCAAAGGCGTGTTTTTGGTTCCCTGTCCTTGGACACGTAAGAATCGGAGGCAAAGAAACAACGGATTTGTAAAGATCTGGGGCCAGCTTGCTCCCCGCGGGCTCAGGATCCACCGTCCCACAGAGAAGCATGATTATAACGTAGCTCGCCTGTCCCAGGAGAGTGCAGACATTGTTATTACTGAGTAATGGCATGGCTTCTGCGGGAGACCTGTGGTGACCAGGTGGTGGGATTTTGAGGATTGTGTAGTGGGTCTGTGAGTGGAGGCTGTCGGCATTCCTCAGGAGGCGTCATTCACCCTTTCTCCACTCTTTCTTCAGTTGCCCCTCGACATGGCCTGCAGAGTCTTGGAAAAGTTGCCATTGCCCGGCGTATGCCACCCCCTGCCAACCTTCCGAGCCTGAAAGCCGAGAACAGAGGCAACGACCCCAATGTCTCCCTAGTGCCGAAAGACGGGACAGGATGGGCAAGCAAACAGGAGCAGTCCGACCCCAAGAGGTAGACGCTGGCCTGAGGGACCTAGAGTCTGTTAGCTTTGAATTTGGGGGAGTATGTTGAGGTGTGGTCTGCTTCAGCAGAGAGAGAACACAGCCCACCTTCTGCACCTAGTTGGTTAGATGACAGAAACACGAAGCTTTCCGCTCCCACAGCTGGAGAGAAAGCAGGGAGAAACAAAGCCCCTCTGACTGACTTTGTCGTAGGTAGCCATAGGCTAGGGTCAGTTCCAGCTTTGTACCAGTTGGAGAGCTAAGGGAGAGGCATCTCACACCTTTCCATCCTGCAATGCCCTCAGTTCCGATGCCTCAACCGCTCAGCCGCCGGAATCGCAGCCACTGCCGGCTTCGCAGACGCCTGCCTCCAGCCAGCCGAAACGACCCCCAGCAGCCCCCGAGGTAGCTGGAGGGGCTGGAGGGGAATGACCCTAACCCTTCCCTCCTCGCGGCCACTCACTGCCTTTGCTTCCCCAGAACGCTCCTTCGGTTCCAAGCGGGGTAAAGTCCTGGGCACAAGCCAGCGTCACCCATGGAGCCCATGGAGATGGTGAGTGTGAGAGGGAGGACACTGTGAGGCAGGAGCCCTGCTGCACACCTTCAGTGAAGACTGGTCTTCTGTCTGCGTCTCCTCCCAGTATTCAGAGCTGTCCGCTTTTGTGTACATGTTCAGGAGGCGACACCCTGTCTGGTTTACACCCTCACTTCAACAGGTGGAAGGGCATCAAGCCTACTGTCGCGATTCTCTCGAGAGGAATTTCCGACCCTGCAGGCGGCTGGCGACCAGGACAAGGCTGCCAAGGAAAGGGAGTCTGCCGAACAGTCGTCTGGGCCCGGACCAAGCCTCCGCCCCCAAAGTGAGTGGCTGCCTTTGGACCAGGAGAGCGCCTGCTCTGTGGAAGAGCTCCGTGCTGCATTACTCACCTTCCTCCTCCCATCATGTGGGATGCACCGCGTGCCCCACATCAGTAGTAACTGACCCTTCTCCCTCTTTGCATTTTCCAAAATACAGATTCTACAACTTGGAGGGACGGAGGTGGGCGTGGCCCTGATGAGCTGGAGGGCCCGGACTCCAAACTTCATCATGGTCATGATCCCCGGGGTGGGCTGCAGCCTTCAGGCCCACCTCAGTTCCCTCCCTACCGCGGGATGATGCCGCCCTTTGTGAGTTCAGCTCTCTTACTTGGAGTGGTTGCACCGAAAGCCAGAGTGCTGAGTCAGGACTTGGCCTGTGGCAGACCGTAGTGAGACGGGGATGGGAGGCTGGCGCGTGTGAAGGGCTGGCAGGCTGTTTATCCCCCTTAGCAGCTGTTGTCGGGCCCTTTTGCAGATGTACCCCCCGTATCTTCCATTCCCTCCGCCCTATGGACCCCAGGGGCCTTACCGGTACCCAACTCCTGATGGGCCCAGGTAAGCTATCAGATTCTGGGTTTCGGGGGAGGGTAAGGCTACTTGGGGAGACATGATTTTTCTACCTAGGGGGCTCAGTTTTGGATGTGATTCTATCTACTACACGCTGAATTTGACATATCCCCCCTCTTTTCTTTCCCCCAATACACAGCCGTTTTCCTCGTGTGGCGGGCCCCCGGGGCTCAGGGCCACCAATGCGCCTTGTAGAGCCTGTGGGTCGGCCTTCTATTCTTAAAGAGGATAATCTCAAAGAGTTTGACCAATTGGACCAGGAAAATGACGATGGTTGGGCAGGTGACTGTGAATATTTGGATCTTAAAAAGTAGAATCTGATGAGGAAATGTCGGGTCACGTGAGAGAAGAGCAGACGTAAAAGGGGTGGAGGAGAGACACGGGGTAGAAAGCTGAGTGCTGCTCAGTGTTGGGGCAGTGAGGGTGGTCAGTACCAAGGCTGCTGTTGGAGTTCCAGGCTATTTGCTGCCGTGTTCTCGGAAAATGAGGTTGGAGAGCAGACTGCGTAGTTGACTTCCTGTCCGTTTTCTTTCACCTTAGGAGCCCATGAAGAGGTTGACTACACTGAGAAGCTCAAGTTCAGTGACGAGGAAGATGGGCGAGACTCTGATGAGGAGGGAGCTGAGGGCCAGTGAGTGAGGGCACCAGAGGAGAGCAGGGGCCCTGGTCTCCCCATGGCATAACAGACTCCTAGAAGAGCTGGTTACACTGAGTTTGATTATACCGTCATCTGCTCACAGCAAGGATTCCCAGTCAGCTGCTGCTGAGGAACCTGAAGCAGATGGCAAAAAGGGCGCCTCCCTTGGCAGTGACCCCCTCCCTCCCAAGACAGCCTGGACAGAGAACTCCCGTCCTGCAGAGACAGAGCCAGCTGCTCCTGCCCCAAAGCCTCCCCCACCTCCACCTCACCGGGGGCCTGTCGGGAACTGGGGACCTCCTGGGGACTACCCAGTGAGTATCTACAGTGAGGGCTTGATTGGGTCAGTTGTGGGAGGCATCAACTGAGTAACACTGAAGGTGATATTAAGAAGCTAGGGTAGGGGGACCAAGAGATGGCTCAGCAGTTAAGAGCACTGACTGCTCTTCCATAGGACCCGGGTTCAATTCTCAGCACCCACCTGCCAGCTCACACCTGTCTGTAACTCCAAGATCTGACACCTTCACACAGACATACTTGCAGGCAAAACATCAATGCACATAAAATAAATTTTTTAAAAAGGTAGAAGCAGCTAAGGTAGGGCTGTGCTGTATCAGAAAAGCTTGGGAACCTTTGGTTCTAGGGGAGTTGGGGTGCTGGGAGGGAAGGGAGGCCTGCATGTTCAGGCTTCGGAAGGAAAAAAGGAACAGAGGTAAGGGTGAGACCATTAATTCCAGAGCCTGGTTCTTTGATCCTGTAGCTAGAGACAGCTGTTTGGTCTCAGAGAGGTAGGAGGTCTAATGACTGACATGCCTGGCTTGCTGGGTTTGCCCATTGCCAGGATCGTGGGGGTCCTCCCTGCAAACCCCCAGCACCTGAAGATGAGGATGAGGCGTGGCGGCAGCGTCGGAAGCAGTCTTCCTCAGAGATCTCTCTGGCGGTGGAACGGGCACGAAGGCGCCGGGAGGAGGAAGAGCGGCGCATGCAGGAGGAGCGCCGGGCAGCCTGTGCTGAGAAGCTCAAGCGGCTTGACGAAAAGTTTGGGGCGCCTGACAAACGCCTCAAAGCAGAGCCAGCAGCCCCACCTGTTACCCCTCCTACCCCAGCTCTACCACCTGCCGTCCCCAAAGAACTCCCTGCGCCTCCAGCTCTGCCACCAGCACCAGCCCCAACACCAGAGAAAGACCCTGAAGAGCCAGCACAAGCCCCTGCTGCCCAGTCCGCCCCCAGCCCAGGTGTGGCTGCAGCTCCCACTCTGGTGAGTGCTGGTGGCACTGCCAGTAGCACCAGCAGTGGCAGCTTGGAAGCCAGCCCAGGTATGGAGGAAGGAGCAGGCTCTGCTGGGCTTAGGGGGACGCTGGGTGGTAAAGATGGCTGTCAGTGGAAGAGAGTGGACTGTGAGTGGGGGCGGGGCGGCAGACATGCAGAGAAGATAGGAAGCCGTTCTGTAGACCCGAAAGTGGAACGGAGATTTCCTGCTCTCTGATGGTATCACGGGAATAACACTTGTGGCCTTAGTATTGTCATGGGTCTTGAGTGGGTGGGCGTTAGCGTAGATGGGATTTGGCGGAACACTTCACTGGGGTTGGAATAGCGTGGATAATAATGAACTGTTAGGATGGACCAAGTCACTTTGTTCTTCTATGCAGTGGAACCCCAGCTGCCTTCAAAAGAGGGGCCTGAACCACCAGAAGAGGTTCCTCCACCTGCCACACCCCCGGCCCCAAAGGTGGAGCCCAAGGGTGATGGAGTTGGTCCTACTCGGCAGCCCCCCAACCAGGGTTTGGGCTACCCCAAATACCAGAAGTCATTGCCACCTCGCTTCCAGCGGCAGCAACAGGTGAGGCCAAGTTCTTTCCCTCCTGGGGCTGTTGGTGTCTTCCCGCCCTCTTCAGGGTCGCCCTCAGCCTGTGTCTGCACAGTTCCAGCAACTCCATATGTTTGTCTTTTTTTTTTTTTTTTTTTTTTTTTTTCCTGAGACAGGGTTTCTCTGTGTAGCCTTGGCTGTCCTGGACTCGCTTTGTAGACCAGGCTGACCTTGAATTCACAGAGATCCGCCTGCCTCTGCCTCCCGAGTGCTGGGATTAAAGGCATGCACCACCACTGCCCTGCTTCATGTTTTTGTATTATCAGTGCCTTAACTTTTCTCTACTGATGCCTTGGGATGTAGGCTGTGGTAACCTCTTTCATCCTGTCTTGTCCTGGCAGGAGCAGCTCCTGAAGCAGCAACAGCAGCAGCAGTGGCAGCAGCAGCAACAAGGCACTGCCCCTCCTGCCCCAGTGCCCCCGTCACCACCACAGCCTGTGACCCTGGGAGCTGTACCTGCCCCACAGGCACCACCCCCACCTCCCAAAGCCCTGTACCCAGGTGCTCTGGGCCGGCCCCCACCAATGCCTCCAATGAACTTTGACCCCCGCTGGATGATGATTCCTCCTTATGTGGACCCTCGGCTTCTCCAGGGCCGGCCCCCTCTCGACTTCTACCCTCCTGGTGTACATCCATCTGGTAAGGGTTCACAAGAGTGGTGAGGACCACCATAGTCCCAGGAGGAGGGGGCCACTGTCTTTGTGACAGGCAGCCATGGAACAAGGTGGTGTGCCCGCTTAGCTCTTTTGAGGGTCTTGTGAGAATAGGCCTGGGGAACAGGGAAGCAGTGGTCCTTGATGACGTCATAGGCAAGCCAAGTGGTTGCCTATTTCCACAAGAAAAGACAAAGCCTGTGCTTAGGGAACAGGGGGAGCAGGTGCTGATGGCTCACACAGAGAAGGAGCTTCTGGTATGGAAGGCCTGTGACGGGATGATTTCTTTGTTTTCTTAGGCCTGGTTCCCCGGGAACGCTCAGACAGCGGGGGCTCAACCTCAGAGCCGTTTGAACGCCATGCGCCCCCCCCTCTGTTACGGGAGCGGGGCACCCCACCGGTAGACCCCAAGTTGGCTTGGGTAGGAGACGTCTTTACCACCACACCCACTGATCCTCGCCCTCTTACCTCACCACTGCGCCAAGCAGCAGATGACGACGACAAGAGTGTGAGGTGAGCTGCTAGGCCTGGTGCTGGCCTGAGCCATGTGGCTGAGGTGATGAGGGTGCAATGTGGAAGATGAGCCTAGGTGGCGTTCAGAACGTGCTCTTCCATCTGCTGTGCTCATCCTCCTCCTGACAAACTTCTTTCCTGTTTCTCTTCAGGAGTGAGACTCCTCCAGTCCCGCCGCCCCCACCTTATCTGGCTAATTATCCAGGTTTTCCAGAGAATGGAGCTCCTGGGCCTCCAGTCTCTCGATTCCCTTTGGAGGAGCCAGCTCCCCCGGCACCCCGTCCACTACCCTGGCCCCCAGGCAATGAAGAGGCTGCGAAGATACAAGCTCCACCACCCAAGAAGGAGCCCCCCAAGGAGGAGCCGCCGCAGCTGTCGGGGCCAGAAGCGGGCAGAAAGCCGGCCCGTGGACTTGGAGGCCAAGGCCTGCCGCCGCCACGTAGAGAAAATCGTACTGAGACTCGATGGGGCCCTCGCCCAGGCAGCTGTCGCCGTGGGATCCCTCCAGAGGAGACAGGTGTTCCTCCTCGACGAGCTGGGCCTATAAAGAAACCATCGCCACCTGTGAAAGTCGAGGAGCTGCCTCCTAAATCCCTAGAACAGGCGGACGAAACCTCTAAGGTTCCAAAGCCAGATCCACTCAAGACAGCTAAGGGGAAGGTGGGCCCCAAGGAAACCCCACCGGGTGGCAACCTCTCCCCTGCGCCTAGGCTTCGGAGGGACTATTCCTATGAAAGAGTAGGCCCTACATCTTGCCGGGGTCGGGGCCGAGGCGAGTATTTTGCTAGAGGAAGGGGTTTTCGGGGGACCTATGGGGGCCGAGGTAGGGGAGCCCGGAGCCGAGAATTTCGAAGTTATCGGGAGTTCCGAGGAGACGATGGGCGTGGGGGTGGTGCAGGAGCAGCACCCCAGCCCTCTGGTCCCCGAGGCCGCACTGCCAGCGAGACACGAAGTGAGGGTTCCGAGTATGAGGAAATCCCCAAGAGACGCCGCCAGCGCGGCTCTGAAACAGGCAGTGAGACCCACGAGAGCGACCTGGCCCCCTCTGACAAGGAAGCACCTCCACCCAAAGAGGGGGTGCTCGCTCAGGTCCCTCTTGCCCTACCACCACCAGGAGCTCCCCCATCACCAGCCCCAGCCCGATTCTCCACTGCCCGGGGTGGTCGTGTCTTCACTCCAAGGGGAGTGCCATCGCGCCGAGGCCGAGGTGGGGGGCGGCCCCCTCCTCCTCTTTGCTCTGGCTGGAGCCCTCCAGCCAAGTCTCTGGTTCCAAAGAAGCCTCCAACAGGTCCTTTGCCCTCAAGTAAGGAGCCTTTGAAAGAGAAGCTGATCTCAGGGCCTCTGTCCCCCATGTCCCGAGGCAGCAACATGGGTGTAGGCATGGAAGATGGGGAGCGTCCGCGACGGAGGCGGCATGGCAGGGCTCAGCAGCAGGATAAACCGCCTCGGTTCCGGAGGCTGAAACAAGAACGTGAAAACGCCGCCAGAGGAGCTGATGGCAAGCCCCCTTCTCTAGCCCTTCCGGCCTCCGCCTCTGGACCTGAGGAGGCGCTGGCAACAGTTGCAGTTCCCCCACCCCCTCGCTGCACAGCTGCTAAGTCTCCTGATCTGTCAAACCAGAACTCAGACCAGGCCAATGAGGAGTGGGAGACTGCGTCAGAGAGCAGCGACTTTGCTAGTGAGCGCCGGGGTGACAAGGAGACTCCCCCAGCGGCACTTATGACCTCTAAGGCTGTGGGGACTCCTGGGGGCAATGCAGGTGGCTCTGGACCAGGCATTTCAACCATGTCTCGTGGAGACCTGAGCCAACGAGCCAAGGATTTGAGTAAGCGGAGCTTCTCGAGTCAGAGGCCTGGCATGGATCGACAAAACCGGCGCCCAGGCCCTGGGGGCAAGGCTGGTGGCGGCGGCGGCGGCGGCGGCAGTAGTGGAGGTGGTGGTACAGCCCCTGGGGGACGGACGGGCCCTGGACGAGGGGATAAGAGGAGCTGGCCCTCTCCCAAGAACCGAAGGTGGGTAAGGATGTTAGGTTGTAGGGTGTGGGTGGATAGTACCAGGGGTTTGGGGCCCTATGAGTATAGCAGGCATCAGGAAGGTACCGCAGATCCTCGATCTTGTGGAGGGCAGTTAGGGACAGAAGCTGGCGAGCCCCCTGCACGTTTCCCTGCTCCGGTTTTGTCTGCGCACCTTTGTAAACAAAATCGCAAAGGGTTTTAGGGGGAGAGGACGGGATGCCAGTGGAGAAGCTAGAAAATAGGTGCTTGGCTTGTAGGGACAGAGTGAGTTCAGTGAGCTCTTGTGAGGATGGTGCTCTGCTCTCTCCAGCCGTCCTCCTGAAGAGCGACCCCCGGGGCTGCCTCTGCCTCCGCCACCCCCTAGCAGCTCTGCTGTCTTCCGCCTGGACCAAGTGATCCACAGCAACCCTGCTGGCATCCAACAGGCTCTGGCCCAACTTAGCAGCCGCCAAGGAAATGTAACTGCACCAGGGGGGCACCCAAGGCCTAAGCCTGGCCCTCCCCAAGCCCCTCAGGGCTCCTCCCCTCGGCCCCCAACCCGTTATGATCCCCCGAGGGCCAGCAACGCTGTCAGTTCTGGTAAGCTGGAGGCAAGCGGGTGGGAATGACTCCATCCCCAAAGGTCAGGTGCTGGAGTGGGGAGCACAAGTTTGGTCTGGGGGGCCCTGCTGTTGGGTTCTGCCAAGCTGGAAGGCCTGGGAGGTGGGGCTGGGAGAACAGGTTCGGGCCAGTGGTAGAGTGAGGCAGATGCTGACAGTTTTCCCCTTTTCCCCAGACCCCCACTTCGAGGAGCCAGGGCCGATGGTGAGGGGGGTGGGCGGGACTCCCCGGGACTCTGCCGGGGTTAATCCCTTCCCCCCGAAACGGCGGGAGCGGCCTCCCCGAAAGCCGGAGCTGCTGCAGGAGGTGAGGGACGGGGCTGGAGACTGGGCCTCAATGCACTCCCACCTCTGCAGGCTCTTGGCCATGCTTTCTTTACGCTTCTGCACTCTGTTCAGCTCTCGCCCCAGACTCTCACTAGCGGCTACCACTTGTCTCCCACGTATCTGTCCTCCCCTATTGCTGCCGCGCCTCACTCTGCTGCTGCTTAATTGCATTTTGCCCTTTGGGGTTTCCTTACCTTAGGAGTCTGTGCCAGCTTCTCATAGCTCTGGATTCTTGGGCTCTAAGCCTGAGGTCCCAGGCCCTCAGGGAGAATCCAGAGACTCGGCCACTGAGGCCCTAACTCCCCACATCTGGGATCGTTTACATACTGGTGAGTGCAAGTAAGGAGGAAGGAAAGACTGGACTGGGGCACGGTGGTGTGTGAGATGGGCCTTAGAACTAGAACTGCCTCCTCACTGCCTGCCTCAGGGGTGGTGTTGGTGTTCTCCTTCAGCCACAAGCCGGAAGAGTTATCAGCCTGGCTCCATAGCGCCCTGGATGGAGCCCCTGAGTCCCTTTGAAGATGTGGCAGCCACAGAGGTGAGTGAACACTGGGAAGGAGGTGGCTGTGGGGCTGGGGCTGTTTTGAGTGTTGGTCTTGTTCACCTGTTCTGGATCAGTACACCAATCTGGAGGCTGTTCTAGCCTCCTCGGGGTGTGTGCACCTGTCAGGTGTCAGGGTGTTTTCTGCTCTTAACTCCTCAGATGAGTCAGTCTGACAGTGGGGTGGACCTGAGTGGAGATTCTCAGGTGTCATCAGGTCCCTGCAGCCAGCGAAGTTCTCCTGATGGAGGACTTAAGGGGTCAGCAGAGGGACCCCCCAAGCGGCCTGGAGGACCCTCGCCCCTGGCTGCTGTTTCTGGTGAGGGTGCATCTTGCTCTGAGCCCTCTGAGCCTCCTAGGAGACGGCCACCTGCTTCCCACGATGGGGACAGAAAGGTAAGAGACCAGGGTGGATGGGGAGTGTTGGCAGGACGCCTCCCTGGCCCTGTCTTTGTCTGTCCCTTCTCTGCCCATTGTTGTGGTGTTTGTTTCTCCGTCACTTCACTGTGCTTTGTTTCCGACCTAGGAGCTGCCCCGGGAGCAGCCTCTGCCCCCTGGTCCCATAGGCACAGAACGATCTCAGCGCGCAGACCGGGGCCCAGAATCCGGCCCCCTCCGACCAACGCACCGACCTGGCTCTCAAGTTGAGTTTGGCACTGCTAACAAGGTCTGAACGGGCTACACTTGGGCATGTCCTGGGTTGGATATGGCGAAAGACACTAAGTGGGGTGGAAGTTTGAAATGGTGTTACAGCTTCCCTTCCCACCCCCATGTTACAGGACTCAGACTTATGCCTAGTGGTAGGGGACACTATAAAAGGAGAAAAGGAGTTGACAGCGTCAGTCACAGAGGTAGGTGGCAAGGTCTGTGACTCCCGAAGGTAGATAGGAGCAGTGAGCATCTAGACCAGTGGTTCTCAGCCTTCCCGGTGCGGTGACCTCCTGATACAGTTCCTTGTACCGTGGTGACCCCCCCCCCCAGCATAAGATTACCTGGTTGCTCTTTCATAACCATGGTTTTGCTACTGTCTTGAGTCGTAATGTAAATATCTGAGGTGGAGCCATGTGAGAGTGCTGTCCAGCCTCAGAGGGGTCATGACCCACAGACTGAGAACCAGTGGTCTAGAATGTCAGCCTTGACAAAGCTTCTTTTGCTCAGGCCATTCCCATATCCAGAGACTGGCAGCTGCTCCCTAGTGCTTCTGCTTCTGCTGAGCCGCAGCCCAAGAGCCTAGGTTCCGGGCAGTGTGGTCCAGAGCCGAGCCCTTCCGGTCAGCGCCTGTACCCTGAGGTCTTCTATGGCAGCCCTGGACCTCCCAACTCCCAGGTGAGCCCTATCTTTATCATATGCCCCTTTCTTTCCTTTTTTTTTTTTTTTAATTTTATATATATATTTATTTTTTATTATGCATACAGTGCTGAAAAGGGCATCAGATCACATTATAGATGGTTGTGAGCCACCATGTGGTTGCTGGGAATTGAACTCATGACCTTTGGAAGAGCAGTCAGTGCTCTTAACCACTGAGTCATCTCTCTAGCCCCGCCCCTTTCTTTCTTTCTGTCTGTTTTCTATGAGACAGGCCCTTGGAACTCGGTTGTCGTGTCTGCCAGTGTGTGGGTTTCAACTGCTAGCACAGGGCAGGCAGCTGTGCCGGGCTCCTTCCACCTCTTTGGTTGGTTTGGTTTGGTTTTTCGAGACAGGGTTTCTCTGTGTAGCCTTGACTGTCCTGGACTCACTTTGTAGACCAGGTTGGCCTTGAACTCACAGTGATCCTAACCCTGCCTCTGAGTGCTGGGATTAAAGGCGGGTGCCACTACCGTCTGGCCTCCTTCACCCTTTTACACGCATGGGTTACAGGCTAGTGGGTGTCAGCAGCACCTGCCTTTACCTGCTGAGCACTCTCATCTGAGGTTGGCTAATGAGAGAACATTGCGCTGTATTCCATTTTTCTTTTTCCTACAGTGGGCAGGTGAGGTCTTTTTGTTCAGGAAGTTTTTTGTGCGTGCGTGCGTGGGTGTGTATGGATGGGTGGGTGCGTGCACGTGCCTGTGTGTACCCACAGTCAGTGCCCATAGAAGCCAGAAGAGGTCATTGGCTCCGCTTGGAACTGGAGTCCCAGGCGGCTGTGGGCTGCCGTGCGGGACTTTGTGGAAGAGCAGCTGGTGTACTTGATCACCAAGGCATTGCTCTAGCCTTTTAATTACGTGTGTTCAGTGGGTATGCATGCATCATTTCATGTGCTCGCAGAGCCCAGAGGTGTCTGATCTCCCTGGAGCTAGTTAGAGATCTTTTGTTAACTGCTGAGCCATCTGTCCAGCCCCTGCCCGTGCCCTGTTGCCATCCACACTGGCCTTGAGCGTGCTCTGTGTGTAGACTGCCTGTGAACTTGGCGTCTGCCTGACTAGGATCCTTTACTGCTTTTCACTTGCTCTGTCGGGCCCCTGGCCTGCTGGAGGTACTGCCTGCCTGCCCGGTTAGCCCTTCCCTGAAACATGCAGACACAGGAGTGTGCTCTCAGTCTAGCTGACCACCAAGACCCCATCACACTGCAGGGAAGCCCCGCTACCACTGTTCTGTGTAAGCCTGGGGCCCAAGTGAGCATTTTTGAGCAGAGGAGACGCGGGAACAGCTTCCACCCTGCTTTTCTCCAGCAGGTCTCTGGGGGCACCATGGACTCTCAGTTGCATCCCAACAGTGGAGGCTTCCGCCCTGGGACACCCTCGCTGCACCAGTACAGGTAAAACTAGTAGATCCTGCAGACGGCCAACGGGAGTGGGTACCAAAGAACAGTGAGTGGGTAAGGCATCGCTCAAGCTCAGGAGTAACACCTCTCCTCCCCGACTTCTTTCCAGGTCACAGCCCCTGTATCTACCCCCAGGTCCAGCCCCTCCGTCGGCGCTGCTCTCTGGGGTAGCTCTCAAGGGCCAGTTTCTGGATTTCTCCGCACTGCAGGCCGCAGAGCTGGGGAAGTTGCCTGCCGGGGGAGTTCTCTACCCTCCGCCATCCTTCCTCTGCTCCGCAGCCTTCTGCCCCAGCCCTCTGCCTGATCCGCCCTTGCTTCAGGTAGGAGGTGGGCAGTTGCTAGGGCAGCAGAGAGGCTGGTCTTGGGGGACCTGACCTGTTCGGGTCTTCTCACTCTGTAACCCAGGAGAGCCTAGAATACATTATGTGGTCTAGACTGCAAGTGAGCCATCAAGCCCACCTGAGAATTGACCTCCTCCCCATTTTCCAACAGGTACGCCAGGATCTGCCATCCCCTTCAGATTTTTACTCCACTCCTCTGCAGCCTGCTGGGCAAAGTGGCTTCCTCCCTTCGGGGGCCCCTGCTCAGCAGGTATCCTTAATCCTCCCGTGTCCCCTCATCCTGTGCCTCTGGCTTAGTTGGTGTTTCCCCCACATGCCTTGCTGCCCTTGTGGGCTCACTGGGGTTTCCTGTTGCAGATGCTTCTACCTGTGGTAGACTCACAGCTGCCAGTGGTGAACTTTGGCTCCCTGCCGCCAGCGCCACCTCCTGCTCCGCCCCCCCTTTCTCTGTTACCTATGGGTCCTGCTCTTCAGCCCCCCAGCCTGACTGTGCGGCCCCCTCCTGCTCCTGCTCCTCGGGTCTTGCCTTCACCTGCCAGGCCCTTCCCCCCTAGCTTGGGTCGAGCAGAGGTAAGGTAGAAGGACTCAGTATTTCAAGTTCAGTGGGTTTTAAAAGATGGCAAGGTGGGGAGGACTCATGGTCTATGTGTCCAAAGGCGGGGGGGGGGGGGGATGGTTCAGATAGGAAGTTCATAGGGTGAATTACTTTTCATCTTCAGCTGCACCCAGTAGAACTGAAGCCTTTCCAGGATTATCGAAAGCTGAGCAGCAACCTTGGGGGTCCTGGGTCATCGCGGCCTCCCCCATCTGGAAGGTAAGTAGGATGGGGTATAAGCTCTGCGTTCCCAGGGATTGGGTCTCAGGACTTGCCGTGACACCTTTCCTCTTGTAGGCCCTTCTCTGCTCTCAATTCCCGTCTCAAGGCCCCACCTTCCACCTACAGTGGAGTATTCCGGACTCAGCGCCTCGACCTCTACCAGCAGGTGAAAGAGAGACAGTGAGCCCAGCCTATAAGTTCAGGCCCCCTTCTGAGCCCCCAGAGGGTTGCTGATTGACTCTTCCGCGTGTACCTGCCCTCAGGTCTCCCCACCAGATGCCCTACGTTGGATGCCGAAGCCTTGGGAACGGACAGGGCCACCTTCTCGAGAAGGGCCTCCCCGAAGAGCAGAGGATCCTGGGCCCCGGGGGGACAAGGAGCCTGGATTGCCCCCACCCCGCTGAGGGAGTTCCCCTTACCCCAACCCCCGGGGCTTGTATATAGATTATAAATATATAAGGGGGAAAGGGGTGAGTGGGGAGGGGTTGTGGGTCTGGAGCCTCACTTCCCCTCTTCTCTTCCCCTGGTCCCCTATCCCTGGGGCCGTTTGTTAAAAAAGAATAATAAAAGAATAAAAAAAAAAAAAAAAAGTGGGGGGGGGCCCTGTGGGCCAGTTAGTTGCAATGCTTTAACTGTTTCAAGTTTCTAGAGGTAGGAATTTGAGATAGACGCACAAAATGAAATCATCTTGAACCTGTGGACAAGGTCAGTGGGTGTCTGTTTTAGTTAGAGCGTCTGTTGATGTCACCGTGGCAGCTCTTAGAAAGTGCCTGCCTGACAGGCTCAGGTCCATCCTCACGATGGCAGCATGCTAGAGGAGGGTCTGCTGCTGAGCGTCTGAAACCTCACAGCCCACTCCAGTAACACAAGGCCATGCCACCTAACATGACGCCCTATGAGCCTATGGGGACATTTTCATTCAAATCACCACATTCCACTCCTTAGGCCCTGTAGGCTTGCAGCCATGTCAAAATGCATCCTGTCCAACTTCAAAAGTCTGTCTGTCTCAACCATTTAAAAGTCCAAGAAGTCCAGTCTTTGGAGATCGATGGCATCTGTTCTATTAAGCACTGTAAAGTAGTCCTTACATTCATACCCTTTAGTCACTGGGACTGTTTTTGCACATACAGTGGCACACAGCATCATTCCCAGTCCAAAGTCGGAGTGTAGTGAGGAAATGCAAGAACCAAAGTCAGCTGGGCAAACTACAAACTGCGTCTCTCTTAAGCTCTGCAGCTCTCCTGGGCAGGTGCCTCACAGCTCTGGCATCGCTAACATCTTGGGGCCTCCATGCAGAGATCACCCCACACCTGGTGCCTGTCTGAAGTGAAGGGAGATTCCATAAGCCAGAACTGAGGCCAAGAACATGGCCCCTTGTTCTATTATATCTTTACCAGTTTTCTGGTTTTGCTAGTTTCCTTCACTGTCTAAACTTTGCTGTCCTGGAACTGAGATGTCCCTTCCAGAAAACTGGGATTTAAAGTGTGTTCTACTGCTGGGTGTGGTGGAGGCAGAGGCAGACATCTCGGAGATCAAGGCCAGCCTGTTCTACAAAGCAAGTCCAGGATAGCCAAGGCTACACAGAAACTTGAAAAACCAAACTCTGCTACCATAGGTCCTCACTACATAGGTCTGCTTAACTGGAATAACTGAACAACACGTCAGGATGGCTGGACACTTCTGCCAAAGCTGTTAGTCTGCAGTAGGGCCCATAAGCCACACTTGATTCCTACCATTTGAGATCCAATTCGTACGTGTATAGTGTTCTACCTGCACGCCAGAACATGCCACCAAGTCATAGGTGGTTGTAAGCCACCATGCGGCGCTCTTAACCTGTGAGCCACAGCCTGCTGGAGAACGTCTTGATCCGCAGGCAACAGGGCATCTGAAACCTCAAAGCCCATCCCCACAGACCCTTCAACAAGGCCACTCCCCAGCATCTGTGTATGATGTGCCTCAAAAAATAGTGCCACTCCCTCTCTGGTCATTTTCACGCAGACTCTGGGTACTGTGGCTTGCCGTGCTTTAGCGTGGAGCTGGGCGATGAGGCCGTTCATGTCCCAGACATTCAGGTGGGGCTGGCCTGAGCTGCTAGTGAAGGCAGTTTACGGTACACAGCTTTCTGAAGAAGGCACTTGACACTGCCAGACAAAGGAGCCAGGAAAATCCGACTTTTATTTCTTAAATACTGTGAAGGAAGGGGGGAAATGGTCCCCTGGTGAGAAAGCTAGGGGTCGTCAGCAAATGCCCGGTGGGCATTAGGGAAGCGCTGGGGGCTGTAGTTGGGATCTTCCTGCAGCCGTTTTTGGATATCAGACCGGAGCTAGAAAAAGAAAGCACAGGCAGGTCGGAGGAGCCCTGGTTTAGCCCTATGATCCCAGCAAGCGCAAAAACCGACCCTCAGGAAATACTTCCCCCACCAGCCATGCTGGCAAGCCCAATGTGAGATAGCTGAGCCTTCCCAGATGCCACAAGGAAAACCTTGACCATGAGCGGGCAGCCCCACACTACCAGCTCATCTCTGCATAGATCCAGGGGAGCAGGAACCTGGCCCAACCCCTCCCAACAGACCATCCCTGTTCTGCTGCAAAGTGGGGGCACCTGCTGCCTGTAGCTCTCCTGAACCTCTGGTGCCTCCAGGTCCCGGCTCAGGCTCTCGGGGCTTGTCAGGGGCCGAGCTCCGGCTGCCTTAGCTGCCCGGCTCACTGCCTCTGAGAGTAGCAGCTGGGGGCCCTCACCCTGCATTGTCTGGGGGACAGGTTGAGAGGGAAAAGGGGGTCAACATCAGACTCAGCACCACCACCCACTTGACCCTTTCCATTAGTTAGGCAGCGTCTACACTAGCACAGGGCAGGGAACCGCCTGCACAGAAGGCACCAGCAGGTCAGCCTGGGATTCAGAGCTATCTACTCTTGAAGTTTGCAAAGCCCACCTTAAACAACGGACCCTAATCGTTTGGGAGATCACACAGCTGAGGAACCAGAGCAGCCAAAAACCAGTAAGGTGAAGGCTCATGTGGTCCTGACTGCCCAACAGGCTTCCTAACGAAGGCAGTGAGCTAGCAAGCAAAAGCCTCTAGCTCAGCAAAGGTACTGGAGTCACCCCAGCAGGAGACCAACCTTGCGTCTCTTGGCAGGCATACCACTGAGGTAGGCGTCACTCAGGGGCGGCTGAGGCTTCACCTTGCGCTGGCTCTGAATGTCCTGCTGGATAATGGGGACCCATTCCTGGGGAGGAAAGGACCGGAAATAATTCCCACAACTTACAGCCCCTGAGCCCACTGGATGACCCCCCTGCCACTTACAGGAGGGACAGCAGCTGCCCACGGCTCTGCCTCAGCTGAAGCTCCGTCCTGCTCATCTCGGGACCCTCCTTCGGGAGCAGGGGGTGGGCCTCGGGACATGGCTTCTTCTGCTGTGGTTCCAGGAGCCGGGGAAGCATTCTCTCGCTAGAAAGGAGATGTCAGAAAGGTCCAGACTTCAGAATCTTTGCCCCTAGGCCCCTTTTCCTGAAGCCATCTACTGCACATTGTCTGGGCCCTCAACCAGCACCTGGGGTTCAGGAGAAGTTCTTTCTGCTCCCTGAACTTCCATTGGCTCTTCAGGAACTGCCTGCGAAATAGACAAAGAAACAAAAGGGGTGGTGGGAGGTGTCAGTCCAGCCCACCCCTCCCCCTTCTTTTTTAGTTTTTTCAAGACAGCATTTCCCTGTGTATCCTTGGCTGTCCTGGAGTCGCTTTGTAGACCAGGCTGGCCTCATAATCACAGCAATCCTCCTGCCTCTGCCTCCCAAGTGCTGGGATTAAAGGTGTGCACCACTACACCCAGCCCCAGCCCATCTCTTTAGTTTTCTCACATCCCCCAACCTCACAGCCATCAGGTCCCTTACCTGGGGTGGATCACCAACCCTGCGGACGTATCTGAGGATGGCGTCGGGGCCCACAGGCATGTGCTCCAAGACTACCTGAAGCCTCAGCCCCATCATAGTTGTCAGCCAGCTCACCAAGGATGGGTTTACCCCACGAGACATGCGACGCTGGGGGTGAGAAAGCAGGCTTACCATGCAACCAATGACCCTCAGGGCAACAGGTGGAACGCTCGGCAAAGAAAATGAAGGCCGCAAGACGTAACAACAACAAAAAAGCTGGAGACTGAGAATGGGGGCTACTTACAATCCGGCCATTGATGACAGCAGCAAGCTCCATCTGCTGGCCCCCCAAGCAGTGCAGGTTCAGGGCCAAGCACTCAAATAAGCCCTGGTTACACAACTCCAGCAAGCGGGCTCCAAATCCACTGTCTGCAGGGAGCAGGAGAGGGCACATGACTCGGCTGTCCTACACAGCCAGCAAGCTCCCTCCCCGCCTGGGCCTGGCCGACCTGTGCAGTGTAGCACGTGAGCAGCTATGCTGTTAAACTGCTCCTGGAGGAATTCCAGATTTGTCCGGATGATGTCCACACCTGGCTGAACCTGCACCAAAGACTGAGACAAGACACAGGAAGACCTCTAGGTCAGGACCTTAAGGACCTATAAGGTAGAGGAAACCTCCAGCCTCCCCACCCAAGCCGAGACAGGAAGAAAACACACGAAGAATACTCACAAAACTCTCCCGTACATACTCCTCCAGCCCAGCGATGAGCGTGTGGGTCGCCATCTGTAGGGAACAGCACAGGTCAGGCTTACCCAAGGCCACGCAGAGCTTCACCCTGCCCCCGCAGGCCCAAGCTTGGGCTGAAGCACTGCCATCACGGACAGAGGCAGTCAGGACTGAGGAGGGGGCAGGAGGGGGATGGCACTGGGCCCTGGGCCTTCATTTACCCGGATGTTGGCAGGCGTTGGCTCCTGGCCCCCCAGGTAGTGTTGGTGGAAGAAGGAGCGCAGCTGTGGCTGGAGGCGCTGCAGTGGCTGGCAGTGCCCGTGCAGAAGCATCACCACGTCCACCATGGACAGGCTCTGGCACAGCAGAGACAGCAGGGCTCCGAAGAACCCTAGGGAGGGCAGCAGTGAGCAACTACCTCCGCGTAAACCAAGGCCACCATCTCCCCTGCCTTCTGCTCCCCAACACCATAGCACCCCCATTTTGCTTACCAAGGGCCCCATCAGCCCCAGGCTCAAAGATGTTGCTGGATCCACTGAGGCGCTGGATGAAGGCAGCAATACTCTCACTGCTGCCAGCCCGAGCCCCCAAGGAGCCCAGGAGGGAGCTCAAGACGCCCTGCACCACTGAGGTGAAAAACTCTGGGGGCAGGCTCTCAGGACCTAAGCCTCCAGGACCCCCCGTTCCACCAGAAGGAGACCCTGGCGGGGGCGTGGTCTGCTGCTCTGGGGCAGGGGGTGGAGGTGGAGGGGGTGGAGGGGGTGGAGGGGCAGTCTGTGATGCCTAGCAGAGAAGGAATTAAGAACAGAAGACAAAGACCACAGGGTCAAGATCACAAAACAACAGGCGTGGCAGACGGGGAGAGCGCTAGATTCTGATCTGACTTAAAATCAAACAAACAAAACAAAAACCTATTTTATCACTATATTTGATGTGTACAGGCATTTTGCTTTCCTGTAAGCCTGTGAAATGTGTCTGGGTGGTGTGGGGACCAGAGGAGGGCACTTGATCCCTGGAGCTGGAGTTACAGGGGTGGTGAACCACCATGTGGGCGCTGGAAATCAAACCCCGGTTTTCGGCAAGAGCCAGCTCAGACCTTAACTTTTTTTGTTGTTTGGGCTTTTGGAGACAAGGTTTCTCTGTGTAGCCCTGGCTGGCCTCGAATTCAGAGACCTGCCTGCCTCTGGCTCCCTGAGTGCTGGGATTACAGGTGTGTGCCACCACCACCCAGCTAACTTAACAAGCTAGAATGCTCAAGGACAGACATTCAACAGAGGGCATGACACCCAACAACTGCCTCTCTGCTCTGCATGACAGGTCAGACCAGAAGCAATGACATCACTAACTCCCGACCTAACAGTGCAGGCAGCATCAATGAGCTTTCAGGTCGCTTATCCACTCGTGTCATTCTCACGTCACTACGAGCTGTTACTCGGAAGCTACAGAACGGAACAAGCATCACTGCTCTCCTGGGCTGGGGACAGAGGGGCAGAGGGGCAGCCGCTCACCTGTAAGAAGTCGGTCATGCCCTGGAGAAAAGCAGGAACACCAGGCATTGCCACAGTGATGGTGGGAGAAGCCATGCCAGGCCCGCCAGCCCCTGGCCCTGCAGGCCCTAGCAGGTTTCCCAGGAGCTGAGAGAACTGAAGATCAGCCGCAGAGGGCTGAGGGGGTGGAGGCTGGGCAGGCCCCCCGGGAGCAGGGCTAGCTGTGGTAGCTGTGTTGGTAGTGCCAGCACTAGCTGAGGCAGTAGCGGGAGCAGGAGCTGCAGCTGGAGCCATTCCTGGAGTCCCCTGAGCTGTCAGGAACCAAAAAAAAAAAAAAAAAAAAAAGTACAATTCGAACAAAAACCAGATTCTAGCTGTCCATTCTGGTCTTCCCAGCAGGAACACAGGAACTGAGACACTGCAAGGCGAGGAGGTGTCGGTGAGCAGGAAAGGAGGTCAACAGGGACAGTGGGCACCGATGCCCCATTGTAGCCCAGGCTGACCTGGAAGCTAAGGCTGTAGTCTAGGGCGTCCTTCAACTCAGGCACCTGCAGTCTCAACCCTGAGGCCCTGACCATCTGCATGCATGGTTGTTGCAGCAGCTGGACATAAGTCAAGTTTCATCCAGGAAAGAACAGGCTCACTGCCAGGCGGTTGTGGCACACGCCTTTAATGCCAGCACTCGGGAGGCAGAGGCAGGCGGATCTCTGTGAGTTCGAGGCCAGCCTGGTCTACAAAGGGAGTCCAGGACAGCCAAGGCTACACAGAGAGACTTTGTCTCGAAAAACCAAAACCAAACAAAAAAGAAAAAAAAAAAGAAAAGAAAAAAGAAGACGAGCAGACTCACCTACAAGAACAGGCTGCATGAGAAGCTGCCCCACAAGGCCGCTCACCATCTGGGCCAATGAAGCGTTTGTGCCCAGCCCAGCGCCCTGCTGGGGACAGGAGGAGGATTCAGTCTTGTCCATCCCACAGGCCACCAGGGTCTTCCCTGGGGTACGTCCCCAACCCTTGCTCACCAGAGTCCCAGAGACTGGAGGGCCCCCAGGATGGGAAGGCCGAGCCTGAGGAGGAGTGGGCCGAGCAATCACCACCCGAGTTGGTGCTGTTGGGAAGCCAGGCACCTGCTGTCCTGTGGATAGCAGAGAGAGAGCAAAGGGGCTGAGGGCTCAGGCCTCGCCTGGCAGCAGACAGTCCCCAGCACCGTCAACTAGGCCCACCTCCCAAGCCTCCCTTCCAGGTCATTACCTGCGGCCGCGGAGGCAACAGCTGCCACCATGGCCTGATGAGTGATCTGGTGGGCGACGGCGTGCATGAACTCAGGGGGCAGGGAGGGCAGCTGGATGAGGGTGGAGCCTGGGGGGTGGGTCTGATGTAACCTTGAACCTGGACCCCTTCAGGCCACCCACTCAGCCCTACCCCTTGTCCTACACAGAGCTCTCTCAACCTGCTCTGATACCTTATCCTTACCCAGGGTCTGTCCATGACCAGGAGGCCCCAGGGGACCGGTGGGAGCACTCGGGACACCAGCAGGTTGTGCTCCAGAATCTGAGCAGGAAGACAGACAGAAATGTAAAGAGGGCAGGGCCACGGCCTGGCTGTTCCCTCCTGAGGTCCCATCCTTCCAGCCTCCAGACACCCTGCCCTTTCCCCACCGCACCAGGAAGGCCAGGTTCCCTTCTCACACACCCAAGGACAAAGCCCCCGCTCCCGCCCCTCTCCCCTCCCCTCCCTGGCCCTCCCGCCCCTCCCCCTGCTCTTTTCTGAGGCAGGTGTGCCTAACTCACCTTGAATGTTCATGTGCATCATGACCACGGGCTCCACGCTCTGGTGGGAAATCCGGATGACCCGCGGATGGCTGGTGGCTGGGGGCGGAGCTGGCCCTGGGGGCGGAGCTCCTTCAGCTGATGAGTCAACAGTGGTAGAGGATGGAGGCAGGGATGAGGCCTGGCCAGAGCCTGGGGATGCCGCCTCCGCACTAGGAGCTGGTGGAGGCCGAGTCCCGTTGCCTGTCATGGTCACTGTAGTTCCCACATTGATCTGAAGAGAGGACAGGCAGATATGACACAAGCACAGGAGCCTAAGCCAGCATGCCGGGTCGCCTGTGACGCCTCCACAGGCTGTCTTCCTGCTCTCCCTGAAGCCAGGCTTCCTGAACCCACCTGGATGGGAATGGCGGCCTGCTGGAGCACCATGGGAGTCGTGTAGTGAGACATGGGCCGCACCACATGCAGGTGCCGTGGGGGCGCACAGGCTAGATTGCAGCGCAGATCAGACAAGGCCACAAAAGTGTTGCCTAGTAGCCGCAGGCTCTCCCCCACCAAGTTGATCAGCCTCTGGTCCTCCTCACGGCCCTCATGCTGTACCCAGAAAAACAAGAAAGTAAGAGCCGGGATGACAGCTGGGCATGGTGGCACACGCCTGTAATCCCAGCACTCGGCAGGCAGAGGCAGGCGGATCCCTGTGAGTTCGAGGCCAGCCTGGTCTACAGAGTGAGTCCAGGATAGCCAAGGCTACACAGAGAGACCCTGTCTCGAAAAACCAAAAACAAACAAACAAAAAAAGAACAGGGATGCACATAATACAAAACGCATAAGGAATTTTCTACACAACATGGCGAAGGTTAAATAACCACCTGTAGCTCCTCTCCTCCTCCCACTCCCGCCGCTTGTTTTCATCTTGTTTTGTTTTTCCAGACAGGGTTTCTCTGTGTAGCCCTGGCTGTCCTGGACTCACATTGTAGACCAGGCTGGCCTTGAACTCACAGCGATCCGCCTGCCTCTGCCTCCCGTGCATGCGCCAAGGTGTCTGGCTCTCTAATTCTTTACTACTCTGCATAGTTCCTAACTAAGGACACAGCAGTCCTGCTACCACTCTCACTCCAGAAGACTAAGGAGGACTCTGCGCCAACGCGGAGGAGTGAAGGACTATCTGCAGACGAGGGAGGACTCTGTGCTAACGCGGAGGAGTGAAGGACTATCTGCAGACGAGGGAGGACTCTGTGCTAACGCGGAGGAGTGAAGGACTATCTGCAGCTCAGCCAGCTGCGTGCAGGTCTGAGGAGAGGGCTTCAGAGGCTCACGTTGTTGTTGTAGTCTGTGGTGGCTGCGGCGCCCAGGACCTCACAGTAACGCTGCAGGAAGGGCTGAAGACGGCGCTGCAAGCGCTGCAGCTCCTGCAGCACCTCCACATGCTCTGCAGGGGAAGGGTGGCTGTGGAAACACAGGGCCGTGAGTGGAGGCTCCTCAGCGGACGCTCTACCATTCCCCAGGGAATCTCTCTGCTTTCCTAAGAGCAGCAGAGGCTGGAGAAGAAAAAGCAAACAGCTCCATCTCCCAGCACAGTCCTGTACAGAAGAGGCAAAGGAGCTCAAACCAGACAAGGCCTCAGTAGGCCACAGCTCGAAAGCTACCTATGGTCATTCTGCCTCAGAGACAGTAGTGCTCCTGCTCTGCTGCCAGCCCTAACTGCCTTTGTCCACATGGGAGCACCCTTGACCCCACAACATTCCAACCCTAAGACCCACAGTGACCACTCTCCTCCCATCACACCCTCCCTGGTCCTTGCCCTGCACCATGACCACTCCTCCCTCCGAGCCCCCAATGGTTCCCTGAATCTCTCACTTGGGTGCATTTGTCTCTGGTGCAGGTGTTGGGCCTGCTGGAGCTGGGCCAGAGGGGGTAAGCTCTGGAGTCTGGGCTGGGGCGCGTTCTTCCATTTCTTCTGACTCCATGGGCTCTCGAGGAGGTGCATCGCTTTCAACTGGTTCTGATGTTTGTGAGTTCAAGGCTACCGTCTCCGGAGCCACAGTGGGTGTCTGCAGAGGTGGCTGACTGGCCTGTGCTTGGGATCCCCCTCGACACTGAGGGTGGACAAAGAGTCAGAACAGCAAAGGCAGGATGAGACTCCTGCTGCTGAGGCTTATGAAGACCAGAGGAATTAAGAGAGGAGATGGTGCTTGACCCAGGGCCCTACAGGCATGGCCATGCACTCCTGTGACTGGCAGAAATGGATGCACAGTACGTATCTGTAACATTTAGTGTAAGGCTATGCTTCCCTGACTTCCACAAGGAGAAGAATGGCCACAGGCTGCAGCTATAACAAAACTAATAAAGTTTGGGTAACCCTACAATTAAACTACAATTTAAAAATTGTGGGGCTGGAGAGATGGCTCAGAGGTTAAGAGGATTGTGTGCTCTTCCAAAGGTCCTGAGTTCAATTCCCAGCAACCACATGGTGGCTCACAACCATCTGTAATGAGATCTGGTGCCCTCTTCTGGCATTCACATACACATGGGGGCAGAGTGCTGTATAAATAATAAATAAATAAAATAAAATAAAATAAAAGCTGACCTTAAACCAATTAAAGTTTCTCAGCAGTGCAAGGATCAAAGTTTTAAAAAATAAAAAGTTAAAAATAATAAAAATTGTGGGGCCATGGTGGCACATGTCTTTAATCCCAGCAGTGGGAGAGGGAGAGGCAGAGGCAGTCAGATCTCTGCGTTCAAGCCTGGTCTACAGAGTAAGTTACAGGACAGCCAGGGCTACATAGGAAAAACCCTGCCCAAAACAAAACAAACCGGAAAGAAATCTAAAACTTGGGACATACAGTTATACATGCACTTGAGATGAGCTAGGTAGGAGGCACACTTTGAATCCAAGGACAACCCAGGACAGAGTGAGTTTAAAAAAAAAAAAAAAAAAAAAAAAGGGGAGCGGAGCGCTACTTCTTCAAATGAAGGATCTGAGGCGTCATCTGGCACACCTGAAATGACTCCCTCAGACAGCAGGCACGGGGAGGACTGGCGACGGCACGGACGCAACAATGGCGCACGCCAGGAAGCCTCACTTGAGAAGGGACGAGACAGCCTCACAAAGACACTTTCTCTGCCTAAAGAATGACTACAGAGACAATTCCAGACTAGGGCAGGAAGGCAGACTCCTGTAGCCAATGCGGATGTGGCCAGGAATGTTTTTACCGCAAGACCCCGAGAGGAAAGGAACACAGAAGACATTCTAGCCTGACAGACTCGCCCACTCACCTCCATCCGGGACAGTAAGGTCTGTATGTCCCTGATCATGTGCTGAGCCATCACCAGCCGTACCCGGGGCTCACTCTACAGACAAGAGGGATGATCAGGGCAGGACTGAGACCAAGCTGTGAGCCCCACAACACACTAACCCAGTTCCCAGGCAACTCTTCAGCCAGGGCCTCCTCCTCCCCCCATGGCCTCCTTCTCCCAGATCCCCTTCCCTGACCCTCCCAGGCCCCTCAATACCTGAATTGGGGCCTGTTCCATGTTGATGTGAACATCCACAGCAGAGCCGTCACTCTGGGGAAGGGCAAGGGAAGTTGCTCTGGGAGAAGCCACATCCTAAAGCCTCACACTGCCAGCTCCTTTCCTGCAGCCCTATCCTCTCCTTGAAAACTGAGGCCAGGCCAGTACAGGGCAGAATGTTTTCCAAACCCAATGCAACCACTCAATACACCTATCTTCCAAACTCCCCACAGCTGCCATAACCAACAACTACTATTCCCAACAAAACCCTCCCACATGAGAAACACAGGCTCACAGGAAGATTGAAGGTTCCAACCATGACATAGCTGTTGGCATTCCGATCGTGAACAGAGGCCCCAGGCCCCCGAGCGCCAGGAAGAGATGCCCCACCATGAGTTGCTGAGGCAGACCCTGTCCCAGAAGAGGCTCCAGAAGGGAGCTGAGTCTGAGGAGGAGCCCGCTCCACCAGGTGGATAACCTTTCCCCCAACATCTGCAGAAAAGAAACACACAGCAAGACCTGTAAGCAGGTGGAGCCCGCCTGGCCGGCAGCCCCGTCCTCAGCAGGCCCTGCCCCTTACTGTATTCCTGGAGCTTCTTGTCATCTTGCAGGACGCGGCCCTGGTAGATGAGCCGCTGTTTCTCAGAGGGGATGCTGACAGAGGCAGCTATGTGTTCCTTAAACTCCTTTACAGTCATCTGAAAGGAGAGCCATGTGCTGAATCAGAAAACTAAAGACAGAAAGAATGAAGAGGGGGCTGGAGCGACGGCTCAGAGGTTAATAGCACTGCCTGCTCTTCCAGAGGTCCTGAGTTCAATTCCCAGCCACCACATGGTGACTCACAACCATCTATAAAGAGACTTGGTGCCCTCTTCTGGAATGCAGGCGTGCATGCCTGCAGAATACTGTATTAATAAATAAATAAATCCTTTAAAAAAGACAGAAGAAATGAATGAAGAGGGGCCTGACCTCAGGTGCCGAGGCCACATCAGACGGTTTCCCTAGTCAACCACACATCAGCAGGCAGGGATTTATTGAGTCAAAAAACAACAAGAACAACAAACCAAAACAGACAATAAACAAGGCTCTGTGTAGGGAGTGGAAGGGAAGACACCAGGCGGGTGGGCAGCTAGGGAAATGGCTTGGTACTTAAGAGCTCACACTTCTCTTACAGAGGACCTCAGTTCAGTCTCCAGCACCCGCTGGGCAGCAGCTCCAGGCACCCAGTGTCTCTGGCCTCTATGAGCATTTGTGCCTAGCAGCATAGACATGCCCCCCAATACACCAATACATAACTAAAAACAAGCCAGGCACCATGGGACACGTCTGTAATCCCAGCACTAGGGAGGCAGAAGCAGGGGGATCTCTGTGAGTTCAAGGTCAGCCTGAGTCCAGGACAGGCAAGGCTACAAACAAAACAAAAACCCTATCTTGAAATAATAAACAACAACAATAAAACAAACAAAAAAAGATAGCAGGAAGCTGGGTGTGGTGCACAGGCCTTTAATCCCAGCACTCAGGAGGCAGAGGCAAGGGGATCTCTGTGAGTTTAAGGCGTCAAGGCCATCCTGGCCTACAGAGTGAGTCTAGGATAGCCAAGGCTGTGATACAGAAATAGCAGGAATTCATGGCTGTGATCTCAAAGCTAAGTACAGGTGGGCACTGTGACACAAGCCTCTAACCCTCACAGGCAGGTGGATCTTACTAGCCGGCCAGCCATGACTATAAAGACTACAAAGTGAGGCCCTGGCTTAAAACACAAATGAAGGGCTAGCGACGACACTCGGAGGCTGACAGCACGTGCAGCTCCTGCGCAGGTCAGGGTTCACGTCCTAGCACCCACACAGTGGTTCACAACCAACCACAACACAGTAGGGACTGTGCCTTCCTAACTTCCATAACCAGAGGAAAAGGCGGCAGCAGGTGGTGGCGCACGCAAGGCGGGTCTCTGAGTTCTAGTCAGCCTGGTCTACAGAGTGAGTCCAGGACAGCCAAGGCTACACAGAGAAAACCTGTCTCGAAAAACCAACCAACAACCAAACCAAGAGGAAAAGGCCACAGGTTTGCAGGATCTGATGACCTCTTCTGACCTCCTGGGGCACCAAGCACACACATGGTGTGTGTGTGTGCGCGCGCACACACACATATTTATTTATTTGCAGACAAAATACTTACACATAAGACAAAAATAAAAAGAGTCTATTTAAAAATGGGAAACACACACACCCAGACTGGAGAGAGGGACTGATGGTTAAGAGAGCTCTTCCAGAGGACCACGGGTCCACTCCCAGCACCCACATGGCAGCTCACAACCAACCGCCTTTAACTCTAAGATCTGACACCCTCACACAGACAGACATGTACATAAAATAAAAATACATTATTTAAAACACACACACACACACACACACACACACACACACACGGACCACCGCCACCAATGGCAAGCAGTTCAGGGCTGGGAACCAGGCTTGCAAAGGTAACTAACGCAGAAGGTAAGCAGAGCGCGGGGCCTCTGACGGTCTGGCAGTGAGTACCCTGTGCTCAGTCCGAGGTGCGGTGCCCAGCAGGACTCCACACATAAATTAAGTCAGGGAAGACAGAGAAAGAAGAACCCAAAGGAGGCTAAGGTGGCGGGGCACCTGAAGCCCCACCTCAGTGGGCAGAGGCAGCAGGAGGAGGAGTTAAGACCATCTGTTCTCAGACATATATGAACTAAGACTGACCCTGCCTCAAAACAGAAAAAGAAGGAAAAAAAAAAAAAAATCAGGTGTGGCACACACACCCATCATCTTAGCACACAGAAGACAACAGAGGCAAAATGGTCAGGAAGTCAAAGCCAGCCAAGCTAAATGAGATTGCCCCACTCCCCCAAAAAAGACGCTCTCACATTACACGAGGGACTCTTGGTAACGGCCAGAAGTAACTAACACAAGTGCCTGCTCAAATAAATTCGTGCTTTAGAAAACCACGAAAATGAATTATGCAGTAAAAACAAAGATAATTGTGTCCATGCTGCACTCAGCTCAAGACACTCAAATTACACCTCAGATACTGGCACAGTATCTACTTCTGGGACCTATACGCCTGTCAACAGCCTGTTTAACAAAGAACAAGCACACTACACATGTCTGAGGTCCCAGAGCCAGATCTGTCCCTTTGGGCTGGGGTCTGCCCAGGACAGGTCCAGAATCCTCTCTCTTCACTGAGTCCCCCCAAGGTGAAGACAGGCAAACCAAAATCCGCCGCACTCAACAGTAACCACACCTCCTCACTCAACAAGAACATCAGATGTCCTATCCAGGAGGGGACAAAGCAGTCAATGACAAGAAAACCAGGCCCATCCCTCAGAAGACAAACGAGCGCAGGGGGGTGTCATCTCTACAAAGTACTGGTGTCTCACCTGAGCCCCCACAATAAAAGTCCGAGTCTGAGAGTCCAGGGTCTTCACCAGTACCTCCAGGCTGGCAGGCTCCTCCATAGCGGTACTGGCACTATCACTCGGCTCCATGGCCGACAGCTCTCTAAGGAAGAACGAGGGAAGGGAAGGATGGCTCGCCGTCGCTCGCACTCTGGTTTATACACCCGGAAGCCTCTCTGGCCCCGGTCTCCGCCCCAACCCCTTAAAAGTTTCTCATACACGGGCACATATACTCATCCTCGCCCTCATCCCCCCGCCTTTCTGATTCGGGGGCAGAGGAAGAGAAACACAAAGGGCAGGAGATCGACGGCATAGGGGGATGAAGGACGGGAGGTGGGAGGGGCTCCACAGTGCCAATCACAATAGGGAGAGCCAGTTGGGCTAGGAATCAGGGAAGCAAGCACGAGACCGACGGGAGACCAGTGTCATCACCGGTCGCGACCGAGCAATCGCCCGAGAGATCGGGAAATCCTAAGACAACGCGAGGGGGGTGGGGGGCCGCGCTGGACTCGGCAGAGAAATGTGGCTTCGCGCACGCGCGCCGCCACTATCGAACCCGCCTAAATCACCGCAGACCCAAGACGGCGGGCACTCACGGGAGGCTGGACCGGCTCGCTGACAGCCCCCCTCCTTCCGCCTCCGCCTTCTGCCGGCGTCCCAGCGACACGACTTACCCCGACACGCGGCCAAACACATACACACACATACACACAGCCCACCGCCCTGTGGCTCCGCCCCCGACTTGCCCACGGCACCGTCACTTCCGGTCTCCCCCAAACCTGGCACCGAAGGCCACTTCCGTTTCCCCGATCGTATTTGGGGGACTCTCGAGGCGGTACTTCCGGCTTCCCCAGGCTCCCCACAATTTACTTCTGTGTGGCACGATGAGACAGTCCACAGCCCCAGGCAGTGAGTTTCTGGGGGGCGAGACGGGCTGGGGCCGGCCTAGATGGGAGGGAGCCGACCACCCCGAGGAGCCGCCGCCGCCGCCCGGGCACCGCACTGCGCCTGCGCGAGCCGCGCTGCGCGTGCGCACACGGACAGCAGCCCCCGCCCCCCGCCTCGGGCTGTGTGCGTTTGTTCCCTGCGCGCGCCGGAGCGCTACACGGCCGAGGTGGCTGCTGTGAACGCCTGAAGAAAAATTACTAGGCGGGAGGCTGCCCCTACCTGGAGAAGAAGCGTGGAGGCCGGCGTGGTGTTTGTGGGGACTGCACCTCGTTCACCTACGTTCACATCCTGCCGGGCAGGAGAGAGTCACAGGCACAACCCTAGCCACCTAAGTCTCTGCCAGGCCGCTGGTCCTCTCGTTTCCGGAAGCAGGCCTGCGCTTCCGGAAGTCACGCTTTTCCCCCGGACGGTTGGGGGTGACCCACAGGCTGTGTCCCCTTGTGCCCGAGTCTCCGGTCCCTGGCGGGGCCAGGCCGGTTAGGTGTTTTTGCGGACTCGGGGCGTCATGTAGGTCTTTGGTTGAGGACGCCCGAAGGAATGCCATGTCTTAGCACAGCTAAGCATCTTATTTTTTATTTTACTTACTTTTGGTTTTCGAGACATTCTTCTGCTTAAGAGTTTTGTTAAAAAAGAAAAGAAAAGGTTGCCTTGGGATCGCATTGACAGGCCCGCGGCCAAGGGAGTTGAGCCGGGCGGGGCGGTCAGTTCTCTGCCTTCGTCCCCACTCCTAGATGGCAGTGCTGATTAGAGCGTTCCAGCAAGCATTGTTCAGTGAGCAAATTACTTTGTGTCAGTCTGTGTGATGAAATTTACACACTGTCTCACTGTGTTGCCCTGAATTGTCTGGGACTGTGTTTCCCACCCCACCACCCAGGGCTGGGATTAAAGTGTTAAGGGTTTCTTGTTTTTTCAAGACAAGGTTTCACTATGTAGGTCTGGCTGACCTGGAACTCAGAATTCCACCGCCTCTGCCTCCCTAATGCTGGGACTGAATAACATAATTTGTTGTTGTTGTTTGGTTGGTTTTTGGTTGTTTTTGTTTTGTTTTTGAGACAGGGTTTCTCTGTGTAGCCTTGGCTGGCCTCGAACTCACAGTGATCTGCCTGCCTCTGCCTCCCGAGTGCTGGGATTATTAAAGACGTGCACCACCACGCCCGGCTTAAGTTTTTTTTATAAACACTTTTTCGGCGGGGCTGTGTGATGTGCATCTGCACCGCGCAAGCGTGGAAGACAGAGGGGAAATGTGCTGGTGTCCTCCTTCCGCTGTGCAGGGACCTGGGGATCAAAGTCAGGTCCTCTGCTCGGCTTGGCGTCCTCACCTAGACTCACATTTTAGTTTTTTATTATAAAAATGTCAAGGGCGGGCTGGAGAGATGGCTCAGAGGTTAAGAGCACAGGTTGGTCTTCCAAAGGTCCTGAGTTCAATTCCCAGCACCCACAGGGTGGCTCACAGCCTTCTACAGTGAGATCTGGCGCCCTCTTCTGGCTTGTGGTGCACATGCAGGCAGAACACTTTATACAAAAAAAAAATTTTTTTTATTTTATTTTATTTTTTTTAATTTCAAGGGCTTTCGGAGAAGGTAGAGAGGGCGCTTTCTTTTCTTTAAATATTGTTATTTAATTTTAATTTATGTACTTTGGTGTGAGGGTGTCAGATCTTGGAGTTACAGTTGTGAGCTGCCATGTGGGTGCTGGAAGAACAGACAGTGCTCTTACCCACTGAGACAACTCTCCAGCCAGGGAGAGCATTTTCCTGGCAAACCCAAAGCCTTAGGTTTGGTCCCTTGCTTACTTAGCCCTCCCCCCACCCCACACCCCCCAAATCTGAGCATTACTACAATAGAATAACCGTACCTGTCATCTGATGGTTGTGAAACAGGGTAGTGTTCTGTATGCAGCCGAGGGTGGCATGAATGGCTGTCCTCCTTGTGCGGCCTTCCCAGTTCTGAGGACCTGCACCACTGTTCCTTTATGTAAATCACAAGCCCCTAGGAAGTCTCACTTCTCAGGAGACTTGTTTCTAAAGAAAAGCTGGAGTGTGTGTGTGTGTGTGTGTGTGTGTGTGTGTGTGTGAGTGTGTGTGTGTGTGTACACATACATACATACACGCACGGCCTTAAGGCAGGGAGACAGGCACTTAGGAAAAGGATATAGGTATTGGCTTCTCAGAGTCACCAGACAAAAATTTTTGAGACACACCACAATTTTATGTACATAGTCCCAGCTCTCCCGGCATGGACAGCACCACGCAGTAAGCACTATCCTGTGACTATATCTTGACATCACCTCAAATCTTGACAATCTATCATTTAAAAAGTATCACCAGCAACTGCCGTGGGGCTGTGCAGTTACTAGTGATAGTGAATATTTATTTCTGACTTGGTGTGTCCCTGAGTTCAGTTAATCCTCTGAGACTAATGAACTGCCCATTCCACAAGTGGAAGAAAGAGAAAGGGGGGAGAGATATTAATACAACTGTCTGAGGAGGCTAAGGGTGCAGACCATTGCTGCCACTGAGCCTACCTGGCATGCCTGACTCTCTGGGCTTGATCCCAGCATCAGGAGGAAAAAAACAAAACTATCCAAATCTATTAAGTAGTAGAGTTCCCACATCTTAACTGTCAAGTTAAGGTTTAGACCCGCTCTTATCATTAGTGTTATGCTTTTTAACCACAGAATCTAATAAAATGTCTTCGCTACTGCCAAAGTGAATAAACCCATGAGTGCGCCCATGTGTCAGTGAGCTTTTCCGAGGTGTGTTCTTACTGGTTCCCCTACTACAAACTTGCAAGAGAAATCCAAGATGGATGAAGTGTGCACGCCTTTAATCCCAGCACTTGGGAAGCAAAGGCAGACAGGCCTCTGAGTTCCAGTCCAGTCTGGTTTACGTAGTAAATTCCAGGACAGCCAGAGCTATATAGTGAAACCCTGTTTTGAAAGAAAGAAAGAAAAGAAAGAAAGAAACTCATCACGCCCCAGCAACTGGCTGGTGCCTGTTCTAACACTTATCAGCTTGTATTGCAAAGGATTGTTTGCAAAGCTGTTTTTCCATTTTAAAAAATATCTCCCACCCCCAGCGTGGTCTACAAAGCAAGTCCAGGACAGCCAAGGCTACACAGACCCCATCTTGGGGTGGGGTGGGGGGGCAGTGGAGATCCTCCAGGATTAGCTAGTTCCTGGCAAACAACTGAAATCTCCAAATTTGCCGAGTGGATGAATGTAACCCAGGCACTCCTCTGGTGCCTCACAGCAAAGCAGAACTCCATCTCAGACACAGTTTGGTCTGTACTGCAGGGCTCAGCTCTCCACTAAGGCCTCAGAGTCACTGGACGTGGCAGGGTGTATTTGAGGGAGCTTGCACCCGGAAGAGGGGGAGGAATCCTCAGTGCTGTAGTTAGTCCAGGCTTGGGTTGGAAAACAAGGTTGAAGTTACTTATTAGCAGGTTAAAGGGTCAAGGGTCGAGGCAGGGGGGCTGGAAGCTGAGTGGACAGAGAGGCCAGCAGAGAACAGTTAAGGCAGAAGTCCGCTCACCTGCAGAGCGCCAACCCTCTCTCTCCCGAGATGTTCCACCAAGTTTGGGCAGCTCTGCTCTCTCTCTATGGTCTTCTCTTTAACTCCCTGTACCAGTGCCCTGAGCACAGCCAACTAACAGCGCTGGGGCTGGACGAGAAAGAGGTACGGGCTGAGGGCAGGGAGAGCCTGTCGTGGAAGCCGGAACTCGTGGGTGGGCTCAAACGACCAGAAACCACGTTGGAAAAGGAAGGGAGGGAGAGGGGGTGGGTGGACGGCAGAAGGCGAAAGTCACTGGTGGCTCCTTGTTACAAACAAGGAGGGCCGCCAAACCCTCTCGCCCGAGCCTCGCTCCGCGGAGTGATGGGATGTACAATGGATTTGGTGATGCACCCGTCGCTCATCCTTTTGCCCCCTTCATTGTCTCTCCAGTCCCCAGAGCCCCACCTGGGCCTGTGGTACTTTATCGCGGGAGCAGCCCCCACCAAGGAAGAGCTGGCCACTTTTGACTCTGTGGACAATATTGTCTTCAACATGGCTGCCGGCTCTGCCCCCGGGCAGCTCCAGCTTCGCGCTACCATCCGCACGTGAGTGGTGAGGAGGCAGAGGCACCACTGGGTGTGTGCTCTGCCCATGCTGTGAACGGTCGCCCCACCCAGAGCCGGCCTCCATCACCCTGAAGCCACTTTCTGGAGATGGAGTGGGCTCTGTCTCTTGGCAGCTTGAAACCCAGAGGGCTGGGATGGGGGATGAGTAAGAAGCCGGTTCTGTGTGGTTGGAATCACACTCCATCTTTCTCCCTTGCCACTGCCACCTCTGCAGGAAAAACGGGGTCTGCGTGCCCCGGAAATGGATGTACCACCTGACTGAAGGGAAAGGAAACACGGAACTCAGAACTGAAGGTTGGTCCCAGCAGCCCTCCTGGTCTCTAGTTTCCCGGAGCGGTTTCCCCCTGGGAAGTGAGGGCTGAACCTAGGACATCTAGCATGCCAGAGAGACTGCTCATCGCTGAGCTCCACTCCCAGGCCCCTTCCTAACCTCTCTATTTCTATTTATTTATCCACTCATTTTTTTAACCTCTTTATTTTGAGACGGGGTTTCGCTAAGTTGTTGAACTCACTCTGTTGCCCAGGCGGGCCTTGAATGTGAAATCCTCCTGCCTCAGCTTCCATGACCCCAGGATCACGACCCTGCAGTACCAGGCCTGCCTCAGCTCAGCCCGGTTTTGCATCTGTCTTCATGATCCTCTTTTGACCCGGACAGGCCGCCCTGACATGAAAACAGAGCTCTTCGCCAGCCCCTGTCCAGGGGGCATCATGCTGAAGGAGACGGGCCAGGGCTACCAGCGCTTTCTCCTCTACAGTGAGTGGGGGTCAAGGCAGGAAGTGCCTGAAGGGGAGGGGGGTAAGAGCCTCCCTAGTGGAGGGGATGGGGAGGACTGGGGGGCTTTCAGAACAGGATGGGCATCTTCACTAGGTCTTCTGGGAATTGGGGTGGGGGAGAAGCAGGAACACTGACCAGCCTGCTGGCTCCCTGTCCTTCCAGATCGATCGCCACACCCTGCAGAGAAGTGTGTGGAGGAATTCCAGACTCTGACCTCCTGCTTGGATTTCAAAGCCTTCTTAGTGACTCCCAGGAATCAAGGTGAGGGGTTGAAGGCTCCCAGGAGAGCTCTGGGAGTCACCAGGTCTTGTGCGGGTCTTGTGAAGAGCTTTGCGCACTGTCAGCACAGGCCGTGGAGTCACTTGTGGAGACCGAGAGGGGCCCTGGGCATCTCAGAGAGGCTTTGGTCAGTAATCTCAGCACTCGGGAGGCAGACACAGAAAAAAATCATCACAAGTTTGAAGCCAGCCTGGTCTACAAGTGAATTTCAGGACAGCCGGGACTATCTAGTGAGGCTGTCTCTCAAAAATTAAAATGAAAGGAGGAAAGACATAGGTTTCTGAGTCTCTAGAGTAGTGGCTCTCAGCTTTCCACCGCTGAGACCCTTTAATACAGTTCTTTAAATTGTGGTAACCCCAAACATAAAATTATTTCACTGCTACCTCAAAACTGTAATTTTGCTACCTTTATAAATCATAATATAAGCCTCCGACATGTGACCCCTGTGGAAGAGTTGTTTGACCCCCCCCCCAAAGGGGTCATGATCCACAGACTAGGAAGCCCTGCTTTAGATAAAGGAAGCAGATGGAGAGGGTCTCTGTTTTTGTTTTTGTTTTTTGTTTTTGCTTGGTTGGTTGGGTTTTTGTTTGTTTGTTTCTTTGAGACAGGGTCTCTCTGTGTAGCCTTGGCTGTCCTGGACTTGCTTTGTAGACCAGGCTGGCCTCGAACTCATAGCGATCCACCTGCCTCTGCCTCCCGAGTGCTGGGATTAGAGAGGGTCTCTTACCCAACTCCATTCCCAGCAGCTGCACTCCTCTCCCTGGACTTCCTTTCGTTCCTCTTACTCTCTTTCCTCCCACCACAGAGGCCTGCCAGCTGTCCAGCAAGTGACCTGTGACTTCATCTGTGTCCCAGACAAGATGGGAGCCGAGCTGTGAAGGGAGAAGCTGGAGGCTCTCCGCCCCCTCTCATGGATAATAAAGATGATTTTTCAGTCCTCATCTCCTGGGTTTTGTCTGCAGACTTCAAAGTTTTAATTTCTCCATTTTGATACTCCCGGCCCACAGAATGAAACCGCTGCCGTGTAGCGCCCCCAGCTGTTAGGCATCAGGAAGGACACTGAGCAGCACTGGTGTATTTAGGATTTAGTGTGGTGGCACATTTATTGCTGAGTGAGCAAATCCCTAGCCCGAGTGGAGATGGCGGGCACTGTGCTACCCCAGAGCTGCGGGTCAGAGCTGCAGGCCCTTCCAAGCTGGTCCTCACGCCAACGCGGCCTGCACCGGCTCTGTTTCTTCTGGCTCCCACTGAGTAGCCAACGCCCGGCAGGTACAACACCTGTACCTGCGACTGGACGCCCAGTTCCTCCTGCCTCATAGCCCCACTCTCCTGTAGATGGCGCTGTGGACCTATCTTCCTGTCACGTCCTAACAGACATCTCTGTTCTGCCTCTGGCCTCATCCACCCCTGAGGTTGGAAAGGACCCTTTGGCCTTCATTCTCCACCACTGCTTTTATTTTTATTTCGTTTTGCTTTTGAAAAGTGGAGGTGGGAATTTTAAAAAATCGGTGGGTAAATGGAAAAGCAGAAATAACACCAGCTGGTGACTCCAGTGGGGATGCCCCATTGTGCATTGCTGGACACCCTAAACAGCCGTGTCTGTCGATGTATGACAGGAGCGCCTGTCCCTTTGTGCCCCTGCGTCCCCTCCCCATCCCTGAGGTCACTGCTTACAACCTGGGTCTCCTCACTGTCCTCCTAAAGGCCACGCCGCTACCTTCACCTTTGCCCCCAGCCTCACCCGGTCATGGCAGCCTTCCTGGGCCTTCTCCCTGCTCCTTGGCTTCCCTCCCTGGCCCCTCAGTCTCCCAGTCAGTGGTCTCCTCATCCTCAGTAGGTTCCCGGAGACTGACAGCCAGCACCAAGGCCTGCAAGAGGCCAAAGAGACAGGCGAAGTGCAGGGGGTGGGCAGTGAGTAGGCTCAGGACAGCATGGAGCCCGTGGAGGGCAGCCAGGAAACACAGCAGCCCGTGCAGCCAGAGGCCCACAGGCCCTCGAAGGCCCAAAGCATCCAAGACGGCTCGCAGCGGCCTAGAGCACAGGGCCAGCAGGGCTGAGGCTAGTAGCTCCAGCAGGTGCAGGGTGAGGTTGGTAGAGATCTGCAGATACTCCTCCGGGTCCTGCAGGTAATGTGAGGGGGCCCCCGGGTCCCCCCGTAGCCAACGCAGCAGCTTCTGCCGCCGACCAGGTTTCTCCGGTAGGGCTTCTGGTCCAGTGGTGCCTAGCCTCCCTTGAGGGGACACTTCAAGGCTCTTCATGGCACCCGAGCCCACAGGATCCTGTTCCAGCTTGGGACCGGCTCCTCCAGGCTCTTGAGTGCTAGCGACCGTCTTGGCCCGCTTGAGGGAATCCGTTCTGCTCCCCAGTCGATGCACCTTGACCTCCGTGCTGGGCTCTGGAGCAGCCCCAGGGGTCCTCCGTGTCCCGGAATCCTTGGTCTTGAGAGCCCCCACATCTCCCATAGTCTCTGGGGCACTGTCCCAGTCACTCCCTGAATTCTCCGGGGAGCTGTCCACCCATCTGGGCTCTGGGGCAGGCAAGTCAGCCTTTGCTGATTTCCTGCGGCCCCAAGGTCGAGGTATCCAGCCACCAAGCCGGCGAAGGAACATGACTGAGCTGGGTAATGAGCTCCCCAAATCTGTGACTACTTCCAGAGTCCGTTTACGACTCTCGGGATCTCCTCAGAAGCCAGAGTCTGTTCCGGTTCAGAATGGGTCTGTGTTTACTGATAGCGTCCTACGCTGACTTCAGAAAGGGCTCACCCAGCCCCGAGTGCGGTGAACGGCCTGCTTCCTTGTCAGTTTTGTGGAAAAGAAATCCATTTGCCACCCGACACACTAACAAGACGTCAAGGGCCTGATAAGGCCAGCGTTCCCACCACAATGTTCTGTGATTTCAGAGTTCCTCCCCAGCAGTCAGCACCCCAAGTTTCACTCACCAAGGCCACAACACAAGGTGCCCCAGAAAGGGGAGAGGTGGTGCTCCATCGAAATAGGAAGGAAGGTGGTCCAGGGTCCTTCGGTCCTGAATTTGAGGAGCCTTAAACCGCTGCCCAAGGGAGCTCAAAGAACAGGAAGTCTCTGTTGAGAGGAAGACGGGATGGAAGTGTCCAGCGAACTCCAGTTACTTACACACGTCCCTTTACTTAGGAAGCGATCGGTCCACAAAGTGGCCCCCACCGTCCCGCGAGGGCGCAGCTGAGACGCTGCCTCCGCAAGGTCAGAACAGCGACGTCCTTGGAGATCGCAGCCGCGAGGCACAGTGCCGGCCTACCTGGGGACCCAGGCGTCTGGGTGCTGCGCGGAGAGCAGCTCCGGGGCCTGGCGTCCGGGGAGCGGCCTCCTGGAGCCGTGCGAGCCCGGAAGCAGCTGCACCGGGTCGGGAGGGACCGGCGGGGGGCGGAGTCCCGCGACTGGGGAGGCGGACGGAAAGGAACGACCTCCTCCGCAGCCCCTGGATCCACTAGCGCAGGCGTAGAGAGCGGGACCACCTAAGGCCAGAACCGAGAACAATCCCGGTCCTGCTCTTCACCGTCCAGGACCTCCCACCTCTGACGCTCCACCAGCCCTTGGTTTTTATTTGGGATTTCTTCTTCGGTTTTTCGAGACAGGGATGATTTTTCAGTGTAGCCTTGGCTGTCTTGGAACTAGCTATATAGACCAGGCTGGCCATGAACTCAGACCAGGGGCTCCTTGCCTCCTGTGTCACCACCGCCTGGCTTTGGTTTTAGAAAGTCTCCCTACATATGTAGCTCAGGAAAGGCCTGGACATTATATATATATAGAGAGAGAGCCCAGGGCAGCTCTGCGTTGGCCCTTTTACCTGCTTTCCTAATGCTGAACTCCTGGCTTCCCTACAGTTCTGCACACCCCGCCATTCCTCCGTGTCTCTCTTCAGGTAATACAGGTCCAGGAAGGGAAACAACAGAAGCCACGTGACTTAAGCAGCGCCCTTTGCCCTTCTGGACAGATATGTGAAAGCCTTCGGGTTCTAGCACTTGGTATGAGCATCCCAGGGGATGGGGGTGCCAACTAAGAAAGAGAAATGTAGGAAAGTAAAACGTGCTGCCTGGTTTTCAGGGCGTGAAATGGAGTTGCAGGACTGCCTGCCTCCGGACTAGGGCTTTAACTCAGTGAGCAGGCATGAAGCCCTGGGTTACAGCCCCCATACTGCAACAAAGTCGCCGGTGCACACACAATCTTAGCACTCCAGAGGCAGTTGTATCAGTTGGAAGCTTGAGGGTCAGCCTGATCTACATAGCAAGAAATTGTCTCAAAAAAAAAAAAAAATCTTAAAATCATCTTAAACTTCACGATTTGGGAGGTCAGAATGGCACTTGTTGGTCAGGTCACTTTGGCCAATCTTGCAGGACTCTACTTCCTTTCCGGGGACTTTTAACCTCCCTCTCACCAGGCATTACATTTAACCACAATGGGCCTCTTCAGAGAGTTCAGAACTTATGGGTTTGTGGTGTCTCCTGTTTTCAGCACATAGCAAACTTGGTTTATGACCCAGGTCACTGAATTGACCAGATGGGCCAAGAGACCCACTAAGAGGGGAGTCTTGCACAGTTCACGGGGTTTCAAGGAGCAGGAAGAATGCAGCCAGCGGGGCTGGGATTCTGTCACCTGGACAGCTTGTCCCTTTAGCTCAGGTGAGACATCACACGACCTCAAATTTGCTCCATTCCCTACTATATCATGCAGAATAGTAAACAAGCCACTATGAAGGAAGTTTATTTCCCTCTAAAAGCAGAGAGAGAGAGCCCAACAGCCAAGGCCTGAGAGTCTGGAGGTCCAAGTCCAGCCAGTGACAGACTAGGGCCAGGCCACCCCAGTCAGGGCCCGAGGTTCATGTACAGTCTCAGAGCTCGCTCCCAGGCTCTGTCCTTCTCGGCTCTCCTTCTATTCTCCCTCTGACTCAGTGTGGCAACTCGAGGCACTCTCTCTCCCCCAGACACAGCACGCGTATCCCGAGCCGGAAAGTGCGTGACTCGGGGCTGGGGTGTGGATCCATAGCCCAGCCCTTCCTGGTCCCTTTTGAGGACAGTGGGAATAGGGTTGGCACGGCCTTCACCCCGGGGCCCTAGCCCCATTCCTGGTTCCCAGCCACCCCTCAGCAGCAGCCTGAAGCCAGGACTGGAGGTGGGTACCCCCAGGGGAAGGTTGGAGGGCTGGGGACTCTTAGACTGCGAGAGCAGGTGAGCAGTCGATGTGCGGTGGTTGGCGTCTTCAAAGTAGGCGCCACAGTCCTCGCAGAACTGGGAGGAGGGGGGAGATCTGCAGAGAGAGAGACACGAGTCACAACAAAGGGAGAAAGCTGATGCCTCAGCACCTGGCAGGCCAGGCCACAGGGCTCCATGCCTTCTAGTTTTAGCACCATCTTTTGGTTTTATTTTGGAGAGGGAGCCCAGGGTCTTCCCAGTGCCAGGTTGGTACCCCACCGTCAAACTACACTAGCCCCCTCCATCTGTCCAGAGGGGCTGTTGTGGAGGACTGTTAGGTGGGTGTGTAGTGTACGGGGCACTGTATGTGACAAGCACTGTCCCACCCATCACTTCCCTTGCTAAGCTACAGCATCTTAACCCTTCGAGAAAGATGTGCTTATCCCCACTCCCCAAGCAACGACTGAGATCTGCTGCCATTGCAAATGGAACCAGGATTTATATGACAAAGGCCACCCCACTGCCGCTCTGTGACGTGGCTCTCTTTAGCGGTTCTGGGACCCCTGGTATGAGGTGTCCAGGAAAGGAAGAACTCGATAAAGATGGGTAGGGGCCAAGGGTCCAGTCCTCACCGGCTCTGGTTCTCTGGGCGCCTTGTCTCTCCAGGACTCTCTCTGACCATGCGGGCCACCTCGGGGAAGCCTGCTTCCTCAGCCAGCTGAGCAGCGTCTCTGCCTCCCAGCTCACAGACTCCTACCCAGGCAGCCCCTCGGCCTAGCAAATAGCGCACCGCAGCGCCCTGGCCCGCACGGGCGGCACACATTAAGGGAGTCCACCAGAAGGCATCACGAGCGTTGATGTTGCCCCCAGCGCCCCCTGCCTCCCGCGGTTCCAGCAGCCGGTGCAGTTCTCTCAGATCCCCATTCTGGGCCGCTCGCAGGATCCACTGGGTCATCTTGTCTTCATCCTCAGGTGAGGCTCCTTGTCCTGAGACTCCAGCTGCCGCCGCCGTCTCCCTCATCACTCTGCGTTTCTTCCTCTTCCTCTCCCTGACAGGCTCGGCTCTCTGGGGCTTAGGGGAAGTACTCTCATCTGCAATTAGAGCCTCATAGAAGGCCCGGGCTGCAGCCCCATCCAGGACAGGCTCTGGCTTCTCCGGCTGCGACTGCTGCTGCCCATCCTTCCACAGGTCACTGGGGTCAGTGGCTGGAGTAAATGCGATGAGGGATGGCCTGGCCATGGCTTTGGGGAGATACGAGAAAACGAAGAGGGGGCCAGGAAAGGCCAAGGCAAGCTAGTGTGATCACCAGCACCACCTCCAGGGGCCTGCTGGGATGAGAAGGCAGCCTAGAACTAAAATGAGCCTCTCATCCCAAAACTGACTTCAAAACTTAAGCTTCTGCAGAGCCTAGGGTTCATGTGTAAAATGGACCCGTGGGATAACAGATCCAGGCCATGATGTTAATAAAATTTCATGAGGGCATCGAAGGTATGGCTCTGTGTGGATTGCTTGCCTCGAATTTGGGAGGTCTGGGTACTATCTCTAATACAGGAGAGAAAACAAAAACAAAAACAAAGACAGAAACAAGAAAATAACATATTCCACCAGCAGACAGCTGTCTATTCTACTCCAATCTCCCTACCCCCCCCCCCCAAGAGCAAATAACATTTCTCATCCTGTAACACATACCGTTAGGAAATATCAGCTTGACCTTTTAAATCTTGCTCGATCTTATTTAGGGATCTCCTTTTCCCAGATAAAATCAGGCGTGACATTATTCTGGAAGGTTTTTTTTTTGGGGGGGTGGGGTGTTACACTGTCACTTCTGTACCGCAAAATGTCGTTCTTGTAATCTGTAAGGGTTGACACAATCAATATCCACGCGGCACAAGGACGCATGCGCAGCATCAGCAACAACAACAACAAAACACCCACAAGGTTCAGTTTCCCGCGCTGGAACCTTTCCAGGAATCCGCGTAAAGCATCGCGTGCCCAGACAGCGCGAGGACCCAGGGGGACCTGTCGGTTGGGGTCTTGCTTTTACATAACGCCCCCACAATGCTCTTCGCCACCCTCGACGTGGTCCCTCCCGCTGCAAGCTCCTTTTCTAGAGCTGCGAGGCCACGCTCTGCGCTGGCAGAGGCCCCGAGGACACAAAGGCAAGAGCCCGTGGCATGCCGAGGAGCTGCGCGATGAAGTAACAGCACGGTGCCCCTCACCACTACTCTGAGCAGGTTTCGCTCCGCTCAAGCCCCGAGGAAATGGAGAAGTGCAAAGGGACGAGCGGCAGGATGGCCGGCGCCACCTCAGGTTAGCGCGCAGGCAGGGGCGGCCAGGTTCTCACGCCGTCCCCAGCACGCCCGGCCGCAGCCCCCGTCACCACCGAGCCACACCTCGACGCACGCCCGCGCCTGAGCGAGCGCTGTCGCGGGCCCGGCGGGAGAAGCAGGGTCGCGGTGGGGTGGCCTGGGGCGGGGTCGGTCCCCGGGGCGGCGGGGAAGACCCGAGCGGGACGAGGAGAGCGCGCAGCAGCGACGGAGACGGCAGCCGGCGCCCGCCCCGCAGCCTCCCGAGCCTCCTGAGCAGAAGACTATATTTCCCAGGCTTCCTGGTCGGGAAGACGCTGTAACTGGCTTCCGCTTCCGGTGGCTCCCCAGTTCGCCCCGCCCCCGGGCGGCTTCCTCTAGGGCCTCGCGACCCCAGAGTCGTGCGCGGGTGCTCCTGGGATTGGTAGTTCGCCTTCCCCCTCACTGCGTCAGTTTCTCTCTGCTGACGGACTCCATCTCCCGGCGTCCTCGGAGGTAGGGGGCGGTTCTCGGAGCCTGCGCGTTGCCCTCTCTCCCGCCCCTCCCCATTTCCTCCCAGTTTCCACTTCCCCTCCCTCCCCGCTTCTCCTGCCGCGGTTGGGTCGGCTTCCTGCGCCGTAGCGGTCGCTGCCGTTCCTTCGAAGCACAACTCCCCTTTCCCCGTCCCAGTCCCAGCCCCCGTCCGGCCGGTGAGTCCGGGGTCGTCTCCGCGCCGAGTCGTCGGTCCCTGGATGTGGGGGGCGAGGGAGGAAGTGACCGACCGGGTCGGGTGGCCCGAGGAGACGGGACTCCCGCTCGGGAGTCGCACCGGAGTGCGGGGCCCTCGCCGACCCTGTGAGGGCCGGAGAGGCCGGTTCTGCCGGCGAAGGATGAACTTCGGCAGCCTTGGGACAGGCGCCGGGGACGTGCAGGCACCTGCGGTGCTGGGGAGCCGGGGCCCAGAGGGGGCTGGGGTAACAGGAGCAGATCAGGACCTGTCATCCTCCTGGAAAGCGGCGGGACCCATCCTCACGACGCTGGGGGGACGGGGCGGGGGTGGGGCGCCGGGGTTAGGAAGAGAAGCTTGCGGAGGGAGGGATGCTGCCGAAGCTGAGCTCCTTTAAGCCGGGGTGGCCTCGGGTTCTTTGGTGGTTGGGGAGGGCGCGTGGGAGGACGGACGACACCAGAAGCAGCAGCTTGGTCTCCACAAAACGCTCTCTTTTCTCAGCCGACATAAAGATGAGTAGCTCTGAGGAGGTGTCCTGGATTTCCTGGTTCTGTGGGCTCCGTGGTAATGAATTCTTCTGCGAGGTGAGTTGAGGTTCCCTTCTTGGCCAACTGCACGTTCCCTCGGTGTCGTATTTTATGTTGTCAGAGTTCCGATTTCCGTCGAACTCTGCAGCCTAGATTGGCCTCGAACTCCTGGCAGTCCTACTCCCTCAGTCTCCCGAGGGTTGCTGGGATTACAAGGGTTAGTCAGCATGCATGGCTTAACAGAGGTATCTCTAATGACAATTAAGAACACTTAAATGTTCCACGTTAAAGTTCGGGCAAAGCGCAGTGTGTTAAGATTAGACTGCTTAGCCTTCATGATCTCCAGGACTTCAGCCCCCAAGGAGATGGGAGCCCAGTTCCTATAGGTGAGGGACAGAAGTTGGGGGGATGTCTCTGTGTGCTGTGTGCGGTCCCTGACTGGCCTTAGAAGGAAAGAGCTGCAGTGTTTACAGGAGACAGGAGAGGAGCAGATGTGCTGGCTGGGGACAGGCGGCTCTTGGGCCCAGGGGACAGATGGGGCTTCCTCTCCTAGTTTCAGCCTCTAGACTTCCCTGCCCTGTAGGTGGATGAGGACTACATCCAGGACAAGTTCAACCTCACTGGACTCAATGAGCAGGTGCCTCACTACCGACAAGCTCTGGACATGATCCTGGACCTGGAGCCAGGTAATGCACCCCCAGGACGGCTGCTGGGGGTGGGCTTGGTGGGGTGTGAGCAGGAGTGCGCTTTCTCTTCTCGTCTCTGCTTGCCTGCTTCTTGAATTTCTTTTCCTTCTTCCTTTTCTGTTTTTGTCTTTAAAGATAGGGTTTCTCTGTATAGCCTAGAGCTCATTCTGTAGATCAGGCTAGCCCCAAACTCATGGAGCTCTCCCTGCCTCTGCTGGGACTAAAGGTGTGCCCCAACACACCCAGCCCCAGCTTGCTTCTTGGATCATCTTTCTGACTCTACAGCTCTCCTCGCCCCAGATCGGTTCCTTGCCTGTTTTTGTGTTTTCTCTCCCACCTCCATCCCCTCCCTTCACAGCCCACACTGGACTTTTCTCTTGCTCTTCCTGCCCCGCCTTCAAGTGAATGAATCGTGGTGCACACAGCAGCGTTGATCCCCTCGTGCCTCTTGCGTGCTCCAGGCTCTCTGAATGTAGCACGACCCTGGTCATAGTGACAGTTTGGTCCTGGGGTTTGCGTGCTGCCCCTTCCCTCCTGCTGCTCTGGAATGCCGCCCCGAGTATGTGTGTGCGTGTGTGTACGCATCATGAGAGGAAAGGGGCAGGAGAGACTGGAGAGAGGCCTCGCTGAGTGGCCTTGGGTCTGCAGAAGAGGCAAAAGCTCTTTCTGGGTCAGATGGCATGGACGAGGTTCAGAACTGGTGCTAGATAAAGTGTAGGCGTCACTTTGCGGGTAAGGTGGGGTTCCTAGGACAGCTGGACAGGTGGCCACACCCCGTGTTTCAGACGAGGAGCTGGAGGACAACCCCAACCAGAGTGACCTGATCGAGCAGGCAGCCGAGATGCTGTACGGCCTGATCCACGCCCGCTACATCCTCACCAACCGAGGCATCGCCCAGATGGTGAGAGGCTCTGCTCCTTCTGCTTCTGAGCCAGGAAGGGAGCCAGGTGCATGAGTCAGGAGGCAAGGAGTCTAGCAGAGAGAGGGAGAAGCCCAGGGTTGGGCGGGCGGAGAGCTGAGTCCTCACCGAGGGTTCCGCTGAATGTATTGCTTTCAGGGAAGGAGCTAAAACTGTGAACAGGGTGGCAGCTTGGGGGCCGGAGAGATGGCTCAGAGGTCCTGAGTTCAATTCCCAACATGGTGACTCAAAATCATCTGTAATGTGACCTAACGCCCTCTTCTGGCACGCAGGCACACATAACAGCAGAATACTGTATAAACAATAAATTAAATCTTTTTTTAGAAAGAAAGAAAGTGAACAGGTAGAAGTTTTCAAGGAACAGAGAGCAAATGGCCCTGTGTTCTGCAGCCTCCTAACCAGAGAAAAGGCAGCTGAGAAGTTTGAGGGCCTGTCTTGACAGAGAAGGGGCTTTAAGTCAGAGATGGGAGGCATGGGGGGCAGAGGCTGAAATGAGTTGAACAGCAAAAGAAATTGCCCCTTCCCATCCGCTCACTGGTCCTCTCCATGTCACACGCCTCAGTTGGAAAAGTACCAGCAAGGAGACTTTGGCTACTGCCCTCGAGTGTACTGTGAGAACCAGCCCATGCTCCCCATCGGTGAGTGCTGGAGGGGAGGAGGGCACGGTTGGCAGCCCTCCAGAGGGTGGGTCATCTCCACCGTGCTGGAGCCCTGTGGGCGGCCGGGAGAGGTGGGGACACCTGGTCTACAGAGTCTGGCTCTGTCGCCCAGGCCTCTCGGACATCCCAGGTGAGGCCATGGTGAAACTCTACTGCCCCAAGTGCATGGACGTGTACACACCCAAGTCATCGAGGCACCACCACACAGACGGCGCCTACTTCGGCACTGGCTTCCCTCACATGCTCTTCATGGTGCATCCGGAGTACCGGCCCAAGCGGCCCGCCAACCAGTTTGTGCCCAGGTAGAGGTCAAAGAGTGGCCCAGGGCCTGGGGAGAGCTGAGGACAAGCACAGCCTTTTCTTTAGGCCTACCTGCCCTACAGTCAGGGCTTCTTCCTGTTGAGTGGCCGGGGCGTCCCTCGGCTGCTTGTGCCTCCATCCTCCTGTCCTTTTTGTTTGTTTCGGTTTTTTGGTTTTTAGAGACAGGGTTTTCTATGTAGCCCTGGACACACACCCCCCCCCTTTTTTTTTAAAGATTTATTATTTAAGATTTATTTATTTACTTATTATGTGTGCAGTGCTCTGCCTGCATGTACACTTGCCCAACAGAAGAGGGCACCAGATCGCATTGTAGATGGCTGTGAGCCACCATGTGGTTGCTGGGAATTGAACTCAGGACCTATGGAAGAACAAACAGTGCTCTTAACCTCTGAGCCATCTCTCTAGCCCCCTGGCTCATCTTCTTTTCCATAAAGCAGTTGTGAGAGTTTGTTTTGTTTTTCAAGACAGGGTCTCTCCGTCTGTCTCTGCCTCCTAAGTGCTGGCATTAATGTGTGGCACTTGACTATTTAAACAGTGGCTATTGCTGTTGCCATTTTGGATGCTCAGCCCTTGACCAAAAATCCTTAGGTTTTGTGGTTCAGCATGACTTACCTTGGTGCCTTATTTTCACTGTGTACCAGGGAAGGTGTCTGTTTTGCACAGGTACTAATCTGTAGCTCCTTAAGTTTGAAGTTTTCCTGTGTGGGTTGGGGTCTAACCTGGCCTGTTGCCTGCTCGGCACATCCTCTCCCTGAGCTGTATGTTAGTACAGGTTGTTGTTTGGCTGGTTTGGTGTGTGTATGGGGCTGGGGTGGGGGGCGGGCTGGCAGGGTCTTTGTTGGCTGAGTTGGCTTCAAGCCATAAATGAGACTATAAATCTGTGCCACCTTTACCTGGCCTGGAATTTGAATTTTTAAGATACATGTTTTGTTTTTGTTTTTTGTGTTTTTCAAGACAATGTTTCTCTGTGTAGCCTTGGCTGTCCAGGAGTCACTTTGTAGACCCGGCTGGCCTCGAGCTCACAGCGATCCACCTGCCTCTGCCTCCCGGAATGCTAGGATTAAAGGCTTAGGGTACATTTTCAAGCTGGGCATGGGGTAGAGGCAGGGAGAGCGAGCGCTGAGTCTCAGGCCAGGGCTCTGGTACATTGAGAAGCCCTGTCTTGAAAACCCAAAGGAAAAAAAGGAAAGAGCCGTTTACCAAGTGTTCCTGAGCAAGGAAGTCGGGGAAGTGTTGAGTAGGCCTCAGGAGGAGGCTGGTGGGGGTGTGTGGGGGGCTGCCACCAGCAGGGCCAGAGCTCACCCTGCCGCCTCTGTCCTCCGCCCAGGCTCTACGGCTTCAAGATCCACCCCATGGCGTACCAGCTGCAGCTCCAAGCCGCCAGCAACTTTAAGAGCCCAGTCAAGACGATTCGCTGACCCCGCCCACCCTCCCCGTGACACCACCATTCCTTTGCTGCCGCCCTTTCAGGAAGTCTATGGTTTTTAGTTTAAATTAAAGGAATTGTTATTGTGGTGGGAATATGAAATAAAGCGGAAGAAAAGGCCGTGAGCTCGTCTCCTGGTGCTTGCCCCTGGGGAAGAGCTGAGGAGGGGAGGGGACCTGTGCAGACTCCAGGCACCTCAGAGTCTCATCCCCATTTGGAGGCAGCACAGATGGTGCTTCGTGGATTTGGTTTATGGAGAGTATATCAGCAGCATTCCGGGTTGTGTGGGGGCAAATGTAAGATAGAAAAGAAAAGGTCTCGAAGGCCAGAGGAACGGCCACTCTCTGGGCTCTGGCGGTGTGTTTCCACTGTAGGGGCTCCTTGAGACAGACGTACCCTCAGTTTTGCTATTAAAGGACATGTAACCCAGCTGGGGGCATGTTGGCACACTCCTGTAATCCCAGCACTGGGGAGGCAGAGGCAGGCAGATCGCTGAGTTTGAGGTCAGCCTGGTCTACAAAGGGAGTCCAGGGTGGAAGAACCCCATCTTGAAAAACCAAAAGACAAATTTTAAAAATATATATAATCATAAGGTAAAAAGAAGTTGAGAAAGGGCGGAGAGGCCCAATTGCTGCTCAGGGGTGTCTATGCCCCTTTCTGGGGAGGCGACTCTGTCAAACCTCTCCCAGCCCAGCATGATGAGGACCAACCCTGCTGTGTAGGTGGACAACAGGTAGTGCCAGCGACAGTCACTAACCCACGGTCCTTGATAAAGAGCCAGCTGTGGCCATGTGGGAAGCAGGCATCGTGGGTGAGGACCTGCCGTCCTTCCTGCCACCAGATAACTCCCTCCTCTGGTCAGGAGCCTGCCTCCGGGTGGAGTCAGCTCGCAGCCAGCACTCTCTGCCACTCTGCATCCACGGGTGAAAGTGGGGCTTGTGGGTACCCCGCAATGAAGGCCTGTGTGCTTGTAGGTGTGCTCATCATGGTGGGCTTCGCCACAGGGAAAGGTAAGTGCGGCCGGGAACTGAATCCAGGAAGGGGCAGAGGTGGTGGAGCTGAAATCGAGTTCCTGGCTCCATCTCACTTGTTCCTCCGTGGTGTGCCAAGCTCCAGTTCCTAACAACGTCCGCACCTGCCACTTGTGCCTCTTAGAAGACCCTTCGCTGGGCTGCATTTCTGGCTCACAAAAGTGTACCGTCAGCAGTTCGTCTCCGTGCATGGTGATCGCCATCTACCGGAGTGAGCAATGTCCACGGAGGGGGCAGGTGGTAGGGCAGTGTGGCTCTGTCCTCTCCAGAACATGAGGGTTGCTTGGGCCGCATGAGGAGCAGACAGGGGAGGTTTTGAAGTGTGTGTGTGTGTGTGTGTGTGTGTGTGTGTGTGTGCGTGCGTGCGCGCGCGCATGCGCGCGCAGACGAGTGACTTTTTTTCTCCCTCTTCCGAGATTACACGGGATAAAATTAGGTCTGCATGAGTTCTGGGACAAGCAGGTTTGGGGACCGTGGACGGTGTTCACAGGGACGGATTGTGACTGTCCCTTCTCCAGGTGTCAAGGTTCGCTTCCACGTACGCGGCTGTGGACAGCACAATTCCTACCGCTGTCAAGAAGTGCACAGGACCATCCACTCAGGCTACCACTACAGGGCCGACTGCTGCCAGTATGACTACTGCAACTCCTGGTCCTCTCCCCAGCTCCAGAGCACGGTGCCTGCGCCCCTGAGGAGACATCTGGTCCTGCCCATGTCAGAGTCCCAGAAACAGCACTTCTACCAGGCCCTGAACCTGTCCCTGCCCCTGCCTGCCTTCCGAGCTCATGGGGACTCTGAGGGCCCAGACCCTCTCAGGCTGCCCCTGGAGCTGGGCTTGTCCATGGCTGACCTGCGCCAAATATACTTGTTCCTCAACAGTTCAGGACTCCTGGTTCTTCCCCAGGCTAGACCCTGACACTAGTTCTTCCCCAGGTTAGTCCCTGACACATTCCCCTTCCCACATCCTGCTCTGCGGTCCCTCTGATCTTGTGGCCTCGAAGGCTTTCTTCTCTGGGTTGCCAGCATGGCACCTGGATCCGGGCGCTGGGTCTGTCTCCCTCCCATTCAGCATGGCCTCTGTGCAGGCTGGCCTGAGAGCGGTTCCCACCGTGAGCGTCACCATCTTCACGTACCCTCAGCCTGGTCACGTGCCACACCCAAGCTCCACTGCCAGGCTTTAGCAGGAAGGCCTGCTGTCTCTGACGGCCAGGCGAGGGGGCGGGGTGTTTCTCTCCATAATAAAGTAAAACTAGACTGAATCTGTGTCATCCTCTGTGTGCATTGAGCGGGATGGGGTGTGGGGTGTGGGTCAGGTTCAGATGTGGGCAGGTGTAGCCAGGTCAAAGAGGTAAGTGTGGGATTCAAACAGGATTGCCAAACCCTGCCCACTCGGCTTGGGCTTCCTGGCTTCCTCAAGTTACCTAAGAGGCCACATCCTTCCCTCTGCTCAGCTGGAGACCAAAGGCGAAGGCGAGGCCTCTTCTCACCTGTAGCCTTTAAGCCCAGAGCACTAAACCCACGGGGTGTGCCAGCCTTTCCCCCCCCCGAGAAGAAACTCAAGCCCGGGCCTGCCCGTACCGAGCGGCCTAGTTCATGTCAAGGTCCTGGCAGCTGGCAGCACGGGTTCTATGCTGCGGGCTGCAGATGTCGAATCTTCAGCATTTGGGGTTTGTTTTTTGAGATGAGGTCTCAAGTATCCTTAGCTGGCCTTGAACTCCGATTTTTTTTTTTTTTTTTTTGGTTTTTTGAGACAGGGTTTCTCTGTGTATCCCTGGTTGTCCTGGACTTGCTTTGTAGACCAGGCTGGCCTCAAACTCAGAGCAATCCGCCTGCCTCTGCCTCCCGAGTGCTGGGGTTAAAAGCGAGCACTGCCACCACCACACCTGGCTGGCCTTGAACTCTTGACTCTACCTTTCAAGAGCTGGAATCACAGGTGTGTGCTGCCACACTCTAAATATTGAAAGTTTTTGGCCAGGCATGGTGGTACACACCTTTAATCCCAGCACTCTGGAGGCAGAGGTGGGCAGTCTGGGCTTGAGGCCAGCCTGGTAATTCCAGGACAACCAAAGCTACAGATTTGTCTCAAAACAAAAAAAATAATGAATTGGAATTTTTCTTGCGCTCGTGGGTGCTTTGCAGCACTCTTTTATTGCGTCACAAGCGCTTGCAGGTGAGCCCAGTCAGGCTCATTGCCTCACAGGTCAGTGCTGGAGCGCCTTCTGAAAAACAGTACCGCTGCAGAGCTGGAGATGCGCTCCCCTTTCCTCCCAGGGCCTGCGTAAGTCAGTCCTGTAGTCTGAGGGGGTACTGGAGGTGGGAAACCTCATGACTGGGGAGATGCGCACCGCTGTGTGTGCTTAGAGACAAATGCACATAGAGTTTTGGGGTTTATTTTGGCCTTTTGAGACACAGATTCATGCTAGTCCATGCTGGCTTTGATCTCAAGGCCATCCTGCCTTAGCCTTTGGAATATACTGAGATTAGGTGCCCGAGTTGCCGAGCAAAGCGGCCTGCTGTGTAAGCCTTCTTCAAGGCACAAGCTTGTCACAAGGCACAATTGTTTAACCTGTTACATCAGCAGAGGCTTTTGCAGGCTCACAGTGCCCCTTCCTGAGCACTCCTAACAGGTTGTGCAGTGCACACTGTAATCTTACTATGGGAGACTGAGGCGGGAGAGTCTGGAGTTGGAGGCCAGGAAGGAGTGTACAGCAAGTCCACACTCCTCCCCAGATCTATACTACTCTGATTGGTCAAACTGGGTGACAGGGTTAGGAAGGGACAGTAAACCTGGGCATCAGAGAACAAAGTTCCCTGCAGTGACAATTTTGGAATTTTGGTTTCTTTTTTAAAACGCAGAAGTAAGTCGGGCGTGGTGGTGCACACCCTTAATCCCAGTGCTCGGGAGGCAGAGGCAGGCAGATCGCTGTGAGTTCAAGGCCAGCCTGGTCTACAAAGCGAATCCAGGACAGCCAAGGCTACATAGAGAAACCCTGTCTCGAAAAACCAAAAACAAAAACAAAAACAAAAAAATCCGCAGAAATAGCCAGGCCGTGGTGGCCTATGCCTTTAATCTCAGCATTTGGGAGGCAGAGGCAGGTGGATCCTTTGTGAGTTCAAGGCCAGCCTGGTCTACAGAGTGAGACCAGGACAGCCAGGACTACACAGAGAAACCCTGTCTCAAAAAACAAAAACAAACTGCAGCAATATAAGAATGTTTTTGTGGCACCAGGCGTGGTGGCGCTCCCCTTTAATCCCAGCACTCAGGAGGCAGAGGTGGGCAGATCGCTGTGAGCTCAAGGCCAGCCTGGTCTACAAAGTGAGTCCAGGACAGCCAAGGCTACACAGAGAAACCCTGTCTCGAAAAACAAAACAAAACAAAACAAAAGAATGTTTTTGTGTTAGTCCCAGGTGTGGGGACTCGGAGTCGCTCTGCAGCGGCTGACTGTGATTTGCCTCGTGCTCTAACAGAGGGCCAGAGTTTTGCCACCTGCAAATAGTTTCTGTGATTGTGTGGCTTTGGAATTCTGGGGATTTTCTTAGAGGGTATATAAATGCTAGAGCCCCATGAGGGGGTGGAGGTTGATGGGTTGTTGTTGGTCAAGGTTTGTTAAGTGATCATACACAAGAAACAACAGCAGGGGGCAGGAGAGATGGCTCAGCGGTTAAGAGCACTGATTACTCTTCCAGAGGTCATGAGTTCAACTCCCAGCAACCACATGGTGGCTCACAACCATCTATAATGTGATCTGATGCCCTTTCAGCACTGTATGCATAATAATAAATAAATATTTGTTTAAAAAATTAATAAAAGAAAGAAACAAGAGCAGGGAGAAAGCAGATACCCTGATGACAAAGATCAAACTTGGCTCAGGTGTTAATGCCTGGCTGGTGCTCTGGAGAGGGTCCAGGGTAGATTCTCTGGTATTGGATGCGGCTGCCCTTCTAGTTCACTTTATCTCTTGGATGGCCGGAACTGATGGCTCAGGCAACGGATAGAGAGAAGAAAAAGGAAGGAAAGAGAAAAGAGCCCAAGGTGTCTTCTCTAAGGACTGGCTGTACTGCGGCTGCGGAGAACTTAAACTGACCACCTTTTTTCCTATGGCTTGGGCTGTAAAAGTGGCTTCTGGCTAGAAGCTGCACGGGGGAGGGGGGTCATAAAAGGAGGCTCTTTGATCTGTAGATAGGCCTCTTTGCGGAGATCTCCAATAAGTTGGTGTAAACTTAGGCTTATTAGCCGTAGAAGGCTGATGCCCCTGAGTCTGCTAACTTATTTGCTAATCTATAGAGAAATAAGAAGTAAGAGAGAGAGATAGAAAATAAACCACTCACACACATATGTTCAAGAGAAGAGGACCAGGAGAAAAGGTGGATGAAGTCAGGTGTCTTGACTTCAACCGAAGTTAAGCTGCTCAGACTTTCCTTCTCTGTTCTTCCTCATTTTCTCCTCTGTTCTCCTTCCTTTTCTCCTTTGTTCTCGTCCTTGTGTTTATTGTAGCCCCTATTTATACTTCTGAGAAAAGGGAATTACCTCATAGTCAGAAGAGTACAATTAATCACAAAAGCAGATGAATTCTAAAATACAACAGGTTACATGCTTTAAATCTAAACATTTCTTATCTATGTATCCATTACGTAAGTTCATGGTGAGTTCAGAATGACAAAGATTGACAGGGTCTAAGGTTAACAGGGTCTGATACGTATAAGAGTGTACAACCTATCAGTTAGGACGGACCTGACTATACATTGTCCAGCTATCTCTTAGTTCATATGAGCTCAGGACAATAATTTTGTCTGTCTTTCATTCTAAGAAACAGAGTAAATTCAGACATCTCTAGGTAACTTCATTCCACATAGGTTCACATGAAGTTTAAACAAATTTGGCTATATTTATGGTCAAATACCAGAATTCATGGTGCCATCTGTGATGGAGGCTTATCTGAAGCCACAAATCTGCTGGTAGGCTATCCTAGTGAGGCATCTGGGGTCCACAAAGGTATTTATTGCAGCCATAAACTAACTTTAACTTTTAAAATTATTTGAGTCAAATCAGGAATTCCATAATCAGAGATTAATTCATCTGGAAAACAAAAAGTACATCTTCAATAAGATCCTATAGGAAGTTTGCTCAATCAGAGCTGGTCAGTACCCAGAAAATAACAATTCACACCAATGCCAGATGTATTTATTTTTGGTTTTTCAAGACAGGGTTTCTCTGTGTAATCTTGGCTATACTGGACTCGCTTTGTAGACCGGGCTGGCCATGAATATAGTCCTGGCTGTCCTGGACTCACTTTGTAGACCAAGCTGGCCCTAGACTCACAGTGATTCACCTGCCTCTACCTCCCTGGGTGCTGGTTTTAAAGGCATGCACCACCATGCTTGGCTCTAATGCCAGATTTCAGAGAGATGCAGCAGTGCACAATTGACAGGGTAGTCAGAGGTTGGAAGCAGTTCTGGGGTGCATCACAATACAGACCTTGCAAATATCGGATCACCTCCAGAGATCTCTCATGCCTCCTGGACTTTCCCAAATCAATGGCTCCTGACAGCATGTCAGAGGCTGGAAGCAGTTTTGGGGTACATCGTGGTATAAGGCCTTGCAAACACCAGATCACCTCCTAGACAGCCCACATGCCTAGTGAGCTCCCTGAACAGGGCGGCTCTTGGCACTCAGGGAGCTCGACACCCCTGATCAGCAGGAAGTGCTGTACCAGTGACGCTGCCCCCTCTCCAGCCCTGACCTGCTTGGTTGGTTAGTTGGTTGGGTTTTTTGTTGTTGTTGTTTTGTTTGTTTTTCCGTTTTTTTTTTTTTTGTTTTTTTGTTTTTTTTTTTTTTGAGACAGGGTTTCTCTATGTAGCCTTGGCTGTCCTGGACTCACCTTGTAGACCAGGCTGGCCTGGAACTCACAGAGATCCGCCTGCCTCTGCCTCCTGAGTGCTGGGATTAAAGGCGTGCGCCACCACGCCTGGCCCTAGTACCCTTCTCAGGCACCCTTCCGCCTCGCACCTACCTTATATACTATACCCTGCCAGTGTAGCCTCTCAGGATGCCCACTAATCTAGCTGAGCCAGCCTTACCCATGTAAGGGCATGCCATCCTCTTCAGTTTTATGTGTCTGGAGCTAAGGCAGAATTGTCATGGCAAGAGAGGAGCCCCAGCTCCCAAAGCCTTCACATCCACCAGAGGAGACAGACCAAACACTTTGCATACTACTTTATTTTGGGGGAGCATCTGGGGACCTTGGACAAGAGAGGGGGCTGGGTGAAGCGGAGGCAGGAGAGTGTTGTGGGGTGTGAATGGAGAGGAGAGGCCCCTGGTATGAGGGCGGGGCTGGGGGAAACCCCAGAAGGCAGTGGGGGGGTGGGGGGGCTCAGTGCATCATAACCCTTCTGTTTTTCGGGCTGTTGCAGAAATTCATGAAGCAGCATTGGTAGAATATCCAGAAACCGAACACGGGGGAGGCTTGGGTGTGCGAACAGTCAGACAGCTGCTCTCCGCTGCGGCAGTCGCTCACCATGACATCTGGACCGCTGCCTAGGGAGGGGTCACAGGCACAGAGCCCCCAAATCCACCCTGAGACCACGCAGGTATCATTAGCTCCCCCCACCCCAACCAAAAGAAAGCCACGGAGAGTTGGGTAGGGGTGGGCATGCCCAGGGAGCCTTTAGCAAGGGGCCTGTGAAGCTGTGCAGGGGAGGGCTGAAGGCTTTGGTGGGGTAACGGTTGTGGGGAGCCCTGCCTCAGCGCTTGTGGAAAAGGATGGGGAGACCAGCACCGTGGGGCAAGGAGGAGGAAGGTAAGGAGGTGTGTCGAAGGTTGGGCTGCGGAAAGGAAGTGGTTGTTTTCTACAGTAGAAAGAGGTAGACCAGGGAAGTGTGGCACAGGGGCAGAGTGCAGGCACAAGGCTCAGCTCCTAGCAACACCGCTAAGAGGTTCTGGGAAGATAGATGGCTCAGAGGCCAAGAGTTCTGACAGTTCTTGAAGAAGATGGAGAGAGCGTTGGGCTGCTGAGCCGCTGTCTCAAGACACCGGATAAAGTGTAAACAAGTGCCACCTTCAAGGACCGACACCTCTGCTCTGCTCTGCCCAGAGCGTGCATCCCTCCGTTCAGTCCACACTGAGTATTAATTTAATAAAGGTAGGGGGTTGGGCAGAAGAAGAGGGAGGGACAGAGGGACTGCAGTCAGTCATGCAGGCGGGAAATGAGGTCGAGGTGTGGGAGCTGGCACCTGGAGATGGGGAGAGAGCGCTTTGGCGAACCAAAGTCTGAGGCTGCTGTTCCAGAAGAGTCTGTAGCAGCAGAGATGCCATCGCTGAGGGAAGGCCAGTGCCTCTGCAGGGCCCAGGCCCTTCAAGGCCGGACATTGCAGGAAAGTGGGAGGCTGAGGAGGAAACGCAAGTGGGAGGGCAGAGAGTGCCGGAGTGTCTTAGGGCTGTGAGAACAAGACGAGGTGGACAGCGTGGGACCCTGGGAAGAGGCTGGGGTGGGGAGTGAGCTGGCCCGAGGTCGGGGAGGGAAGAGGCTTGGGGGGGGGGTGTGAGCTGGCCCGAGGTCGGGGAGGGAAGAAGCTGGGGGGGGGGTGTGAGCTGGCCCGAGGTCGGGGAGGGAAGAGGCTGGGGGTGTGTGAGCTGGCCCGAGGTCGGGGAGGGAAGAGGCTGGGGTGGGGAGTGAGCTGGCCCGAGGTCGGGGAGGGAAGAGGCTGGGGTGGGGAGTGAGCTGGCCCGAGGTCATGGAGGGAAGAGGCTGGGGGGGGGAGTGAGCTGGCCCGAGGTCGGGGAGGGGAGAGGCTGGGGGGGTGTGAGCTGGCCCGAGGTCGGGGAGGGAAGAGGCTGGGGGGGGGTGTGAGCTGGCCCGAGGTCGGGGAGGGAAGAGGCTGGGGGGGCGGTGTGAGCTGGCCCGAGGTCGGGGAGGGAAGAGGCTGGGGTGGGGAGTGAGCTGGTCCGAGGTCGGGGAGGGAAGAGGCTGGGGTGGGGAGTGAGCTGGCCCGAGGTCGGGGAGGGAAGAGGCTGGGGTGGGGAGTGAGCTGGCCCGAGGTCGGGGAGGGAAGAGGCTGGGGGGGGGTGTGAGCTGGCCCGAGGTCGGGGAGGGAAGAGGCTGGGGGGGGAGTGAGCTGGCCCGAGGTCGGGGAGGGAAGAGGCTGGGGGGGGGAGTGAGCTGGCCCGAGGTCGGGGAGGGAAGAGGCTGGGGGGGTGTGAGCTGGCCCGAGGTCGGGGAGGGAAGAGGCTGGGGGGGGTGTGAGCTGGCCCGAGGTCGGGGAGGGAAGAAGCTGGGGGGGGGTGTGAGCTGGCCCGAGGTCGGGGAGGGAAGAGGCTGGGGGGTGTGTGAGCTGGCCCGAGGTCGGGGAGGGAAGAGGCTGGGAGGTGTGTGAGCTGGCCCGAGGTCGGGGAGGGAAGAGGCTGGGGTGGGGAGTGAGCTGGCCCGAGGTCGGGGAGGGAAGAGGCTGGGGTGGGGAGTGAGCTGGCCCGAGGTCGGGGAGGGAAGAGGCTGGGGTGGGGAGTGAGCTGGCCCGAGGTCGGGGAGGGAAGAGGCTGGGGGGGGTGTGAGCTGGCCCGAGGTCGGGGAGGGAAGAGGCTGGGGGGGTGTGAGCTGGCCCGAGGTCGGGGAGGGAAGAGGCTGGGGGGGGGGGGGAGTGTGAGCTGGCCCGAGGTCGGGGAGGGAAGAGGCTGGGGGGGGGTGTGAGCTGGCCCGAGGTCGGGGAGGGTCCGCTTACTGTTCTTTATGTGCAGGGTGACGCAGCTGCTGCTGCCCAGAGGCGCGAGACAGATGTCAGACCCCAGAAGGCACCCCAACTCTTTGGTCTCCAGCAGACATCGATAGCAGCGCAGGTACTTTGGTAGTGGAGGTGGCAGAGGGGGTCCGTCGAGAAGAATGGTTCTCCCTGGAACACGGAATGCTGTGACTCTGAGGTCCGCCCCCCTGCCCCCTCCTGTGTCAGCCTTCCTGTTTCTGCTCTGTAACCATAAGTCTGTTTCTTGAAAGCCACCTGCCTTAACAGACATCATTAAAAGGCTCCGCCTTTGCCAGGTTTCATATTCTCCCTTTAAGCCTGTACTCAGGGGCGGATCTCTGAGTTTGAGGCTAGCCTGGTCTATACAGTATGAGGCCACAGCCAGGGATATGCAGTAGGAGATCCTATCTTTAAAAGTTAACAAGGCAATAAAACAAACAAACAAATCAGGCTTCCACTCTGTTACACCCTAAAGAAATGCATTCATTTAGCATACACTGAAGGGCTAGCCTGCACTTGAAGGGCTAGCTTGAACCCAGAGGTCCGTAAGTTTAATTTACATTTACAGGTGAAGCTGAGGCTGCCCATCTAACCCTGTTAGAGTAGTCTTTCCTCAGCTGGGCGTGGTGGCGCACGCCTTTAATCCCAGCACTCGGGAGGCAGAGGCAGGTGGATCTCTGTGAATTCGAGGCCAGCCTGGTCTACAAAGTGAATCCAGGACAGCCAAGGCTATACAGAGAAACCCTGTCTCTAAAAAAAAAAAAAAAAAAAAAAAAGAATAGTCTTTCCTCTATGACTTATTCAGTATCTCACCCCATCCAAGTGCTGGGACTAAAATCATGTGCCACCACGCCCAGAATCCTCGTTCTCTTTAAACAGTCCACGAACACACCCAGTGGATCTCACTATCAGCCTTACCTGGCCTTCAATCCTTCTTGCCTGCATGCTAAGACTGCCACTAGTGAATATGCTTGCTTCTTTTTCTTCTTCTTCTTCCTCCTCCTCCCCTCCTCTTCCTCCACCTTGTCTTCTTCTTCTTTTAACTTAGTTTTTTGAGTTTCCTCTCTGTAGCCCTGCTGTCCCGGAACTTGCTCTTTAGACCAGTCTGGCCTCAAACTCACAGCGATTCGCCTGTCTCTGCCTCCCGAGGGCTGGGATTAAAATCATGTGACACCATGGCCTGGTTTGGACATGCTTTCTTAATACGTAATGTTCAGAGGTGAAAACAAGAGTCCGTGAGAGATAAGGAGAGCCTGTGTCTCGTAGACAGATGACCTCAAATAACCCCATGCCGCACACCTCACTCTGCTGTCCAATCTCTGTGCAGGCTCCTGTTAATGCAGCCTACCGAAGGGCCCTGCCTGGTCTTCCCCGAACCGCATGCATAAACAGCTGCCTCTTCTCCTGGTCCTTGGTCCACGCCACATGTTAAGAGCCCAGGCCTAGCAGCAGATGGTTTAGTGTGTGCAGAGGCCTGGCCCCCAGCTGAGGGGGGCGTGTTGAATTCAGTGTCACTCAGCCTGGTGGACTCTGCTTCCCTCATCTGGCACAACTCCAGCCCTCTCTGTTTTGTTTTGTCCTTGGAGCTGGAGAGGATCCATTCAGGGTCTCCAGAACACTGTTGTTGACGCAGCAGCAAGGTTGCCCTCCCCAGGACTCTCCTTTGGGGCCCATTGCAGTCCCCACATATTCCCACCCACCCACCCACCCATGGTGTCATGCCTGCCGCTGGGGTCACCTGTGACCCTGCACAGAAGGACCTAGCCCCTCGGAGAGACCAGGATTTCTCCACCTCATTGGCCTGGTTCTCTTTGGAGCAGCAGTTCATAACCTGTGGGTCATGACCCCTTTGGAGGTCAAATGACCCTGTGTGTGTGTGTGTGTGTGTGTGTGTGTGTGTGTGTGTGTGTGTGTGTGTGAGAGAGAGAGACATACTAGATACCATGCATATCAGAAGTTCACATTATGATTCATAACTAGGAAAATTACATCTACAAAGTAGATGTTCTGTTTGGGGGGGTCAGCACACCGTGAGGGAGCTTGGTTAAAGGGTCGCACGCAGCGTCAGGAAGGTTGAGCACCAAGGCTCTGGAGCCACTTACCAAGGGTGGAGTCCATCAGGAACAATGTCATTAGGAAGAGGGTGACACCCAGGGCTTGGGTGCCACTGTGGAGACTCAGGGGCCTCGGAGACCAGCGGGGTGCAGGGCCTGCCATGTAAAGCATGACTCCCCTCCGGCCTCCAGCCTGGCCTTATATTGTGGGGAGAGAGGCTGGCCAAGAGGAGAGACATGGGCAGCACTCCCAGGTGGAAAAAACCACCAGAACTTAGCCAGTTCAGAGTGTCCTCAGCCCACACCCTCGCTGGGCCCTAATGGCCTGGCGTGGGGGAGGGGCTCAGAAGGTGCTGTCCCTTCTGTCTGTTCCCTTTCCTGATGTTCTCATAAACACCAGACAAAAGCAACTTAGGGGAGGGACATTTCTGTATTTTATTTCTATATATTTGTTTTATTGTTTTCCTCCTCATTATTATTATTTTTGTTTTTCAAGGCAGGGTTTCTCTGCATAGTCCTGACTGTCCTGGACTTGCTCTGTAGACCAGGCTGGCCTGAAACTCACAGTGATCCTCCTTCCTCTGCCTCCTGAGTGCTGGGATTAAAGGGGTGAGCCACCAAGTCCAGCAAAGGGTTTATTTTAGCCTATTATTCCTGGCTAACCGTGGCACGGACGTCAGAGTGACAGGAAATTTAGAGAATTGGCAATATTGCAACCACAGTCAGGAGCACAGGACGACGAAGGAATGCGTGTAAGGTGGTATACGGTCACTTCCTCCACCCCGCCACAGGATTGGTGTGCTTGTATGTGTGTGTCTAAATGTATGTAGCACATGTGTAGGTTGGTGGCCTTGAGAGCCAGAGGAGGTGGTCGTATCTATTAGAGCAGGAGTTTTCCACCATCCTGGAGACTGAGAAAGTACTCAGACTGTGAGAAAGGATGGGGAGGGCAGAGTGACAGGGACTGGAGGGGTGGTGGGGAGTGCAGAATGTGGACCTCAGCAGTGGTGGGCAGGGCAGAGTGTGGACCTGAGCAGTGGTGGGGAGGGCAGAGTGTGGACCTGAGCAGTGGTGGGGAGGGCAGAGTGAGGACCTCAGCGGCAGTGGAGAGGGCAGAGCATGGCCCTGAGCAGTGGTGGGGAGGGCAGAGTGTGGACCTGAGCAGTGGTGGGGAGGACAGAGTATGGATCTGAGCGGCGGTGGAAAGGACAGAGTGTGGATCTGAGCGGCGGTGGGGAGGACAGGGTGTGGACCAGAGTGGCGGTGGGGAGGGCAGAGTGTGGACCTAAGTGGCAGTGGGGAGGGCAGAATGTGGACATGAGCGGTGGTATGGAGGGGAGCGTGTGGACCTGCGAAGTGGTGGGGAGGACAGAGTGAACCTGAGCAGTGCAGTATAGGACAGAGTGTGGACCTTAGCAGTGGTGCGGAGGGCAGAGTGTGGACCTGAGCAGTGGTGGGGAGGGCAGCGTGTGGACCTGAGCAGTGGTGGGGAGTGCAGAATGTGGACCTCAGCAGTGGTGGGGAGGGCAGAGTGTGGACTTGAGCAGTGGTGGGGCGGGCAGCGTGTGGATCTGAGCAGTGGTGGGGAGGGCAGAGTGTGGACCTGAGCAGTGGTGGGAGGGCAGCGTGTGGACCTGAGCGGTGGTGGGGAGGGCAGAGTGAGGACCTGAGCAGTGGTGGGGAGGGCAGAGTGTGGACCTGAGTGGCGGTGGGGAGGGCAGAGTGTGGACCTGAGTGGGGGTGGGGAGGACAGAGTGGACCTGAGCAGTGGTAGGGAGGGCAGCGTGTGGACCTGAGCAGTGGTGGCGAGGGCAGAGTGTGGACCTGAGCAGTGGTGGGGAGGGCAGAGTGTGGACCTGAGTAGGGGTGGGGAGGACAGAGTGGACCTGAGCAGTGGTGGGGAGGGCAGAGTGGACCTGAGCAGTGGTGGGGAGGGCAGAGTATGGACCTGAGGAGCGGTAGGGAGGGGAGAGTGTGGACCTGAGCAGTGGTGGGCAGGGCAGAGTGTGGACTTGATTGGAGGTGGGGAGGGCAGAGTGGGGAGCTGAGCGGTGGTGAGGAGGGCAGAGTGTGGACCTGAGCGGCGGTGGGGAGGGCAGAGTATGGACATCAGAGGCAGTGGAGAGGGCAGAGCATGGCCCTGAGCAGTGGTGGGGAGGGCAGAGTGTGGACCTGAGCAGTGGTGGGGAGGGCAGAGTGTGGACCTGAGTGGGGGTGGGGAGGACAGAGTGGACCTGAAAAGTGGTGGGGAGGGCAGAGTGGACCTGAGCAGTGGTGGGTAGGGCAGAGTATGGACCTGAGGGGCGGTAGGGAGGGGAGAGTGTGGACCTGAGAGGGGGTGGGGAGGACAGAGTGTGGACCTGAGCGGTGGTGGGGAGGACAGAGTGTGGACCTGAGCGGGGGTGGGGAGGACAGACTGTGGACCTGAGCGGTAGTGGGGAGGACAGAGTGTGGACCTGAGCGGCGGTGGGGAGGGCAGAGTGTGGACCTGAGCAGGGGTGGGGAGGACAGACTGTGGACCTGAGCGGCAGTAGGGAGGACAGAGTGTGGATCTGAGTGGCGGTGGGGAGGGCAGAATGTGGACATGAGCGGTGGTATGGAGGGGAGTGTGTGGACCTGCGCAGGGGTGGGGAGGACAGAGTGAACCTGAGCAGTGCAGGAAAGGACAGAGTGCAGACCTTAGCAGTGGTGGGGAGGGCAGAGTGTGGACTTGAGCAGTGGTGGGACAAGCAGTGTGTGAATCTGAGCAGTGGTGGGGAGGGCAGAGTGTGGACCTGAGCAGTGGTGGGAGGGCAGTGTGTGGACCTGAGCGGTGGTGGGGAGGGCAAAGTGAGGACCTCAGCGGCGGTGGGGAGGGCAGAGCATGGCCCTGAGCAGTGGTGGGGAGGGTAGAGAGGACCTGAGCAGTGGTGGGGAGGACAGAGTGGACGTGAGCAGTGGTGGGGAGGACAGAGAGGACCTGAGCAGTGGTGGGGACGGCAGCATGTGGACGTGAGCAGTGGTGAGGAGGGGAGAGGGAAACTGAGCAGTGGTGGGGAGGACAGAATGGACCTGAGGAGTGGTAGGGAGGACAGAGTAGACCTGAGCAGTGGTGGGGACGGCAGCGTGTAGACGTGAGCAGTGGTGGGGAGGGCAGCGTTGGAGCTGAGCAATGTTGGGGAGGACAGAGTGGACCGGAGCAGTGGTAGAGAGGACAGAGTGGACCTGAGCAGTGGTAGAGAGGACAGAGTGGACTTGAGCAGATATGGGGAGGGCAGAGTGTGGACCTGAGCAGTGGTAGGGAGGGCAGAATTGGACTTTAGCAGTGGTGGGGAGGACAGAATTGGACTTTAGCAGTGGTGGGGAGGACAGAGTGGACCTGAGGAGTGGTGGGGAGGAAAGAGTGGACCTGAGAGGTGATGGGAGTGCAGAGTGGGGACCTAAGCACTGGTGGGGAGGACAGAGTGGACTTGAGCAGTGATGTGGTTGACAGAGTTGACCTGAGCAATCTGACGAGGACAGAGTGCACCTGAGCAGTGGTGAAGAGGGCAGAGTGGACCTGAGCACTGGTGGGGAGGACAGAATGGACATGAGCAGTGATGGGGAGGACAGAGTGGACCTGAGCAGTGGTGGGAAGGAAGGAGTGGACCTTAGCAAAGGATGGGAGGACAGAGTATGGATCTGTGCAGTGGTGGGGAGGGCCGAGTGGACTTGAGCAGTGATGTGGAGGGCAGAGTATGGACCTGATCGGTGGTGGGGAGGGCAGAGTGTGGACCTGAGCAGTGGTGGGGAGGGCAGAGTATGGACCTGATCGGTGGTGGGGAGGGCAGAGTGTGAACCAGTGCGGCGGTGGGGAGGGCAGAGTGTGGACCTGCGCGGCAGTGGGGAGGGCAGAGTGTGGGACTGAGTGGCGGTGTGGAGGGCAGGGTGTGGACCTGAGCAGTAGTAGGGAGGACAGACTGGACCTGAGCACTGGTGGGAGGGCAGAGTGGACCTGAGCACTGGTGGGAGGGGCAGCGTTTGGACCTGCGCAGTGGTGAGGAGTACAGAGTGAACCTGAGCAGTGCAGCAAAGGACAGAGTGTGGACCTTAGCAGTGGTGAGGAAGGCAGAGTGTGGACCTGAGCAGTTGTAGGGAGGGCAGAGTGTAGACCTGAGCAGTGGTGGGGAGGGCAGCATGTGGACCTGAGCTGCAGTGGGAGGGCAGCATGTGGACTTGAGCGGTGGTGGGGAGGGCAGAGTGAGGCCCTCAGCGGCAGTGGGGAGGGCAGAGCATGGCCCTGGGCAGTGGTGGGAAGGACAGTGTGGCCCTGAGCAGTGGTGGGGAGGGCACAGTGAGGACCTGAGCAGTGATGGTGAGGTCAGAGTGTGGATCTGAGCAGTGGTAGGGAGGACTGAGTGGACCTGAGCAGTGGTAGGGAGGGCACAGTGTGGACCTGAGCGGCTGTGGGGAGGGTAGAGTTTGGACCTGAGTGCGAGTGGGGAGGACAGACTGTGGACCTGAGCGGCAGTGGGGAGCACAGAGTGTGGACCTGAGCGGCAGTGGGGAGGGGAGAGTATGGACCTGAGCGGCAGTGGAGAGGACAGAGTGTGTTCATGAGCGGCGTTGGGGAAGGCAGAGTGTGGACCTGAGCTGCGGTGGGTAGGGCAGAGTGTGGACCTGAGTGGCGTTGCGGAGGGCAGCGTGTGGACATGAGCGGTGGTGGAGAGGACAGAGTGTCGACCTGAGAGGCGGTGGGGAGGGCAGAGTGTGGACCTGAGCGGTGGTGGGGAGGGCAGATGTGGACCTGAGCGGTGGTGGGGAGGGCAGATGTGGACCTGAGTGGTGGTGGGGAGGGTAGAATGGATCTGAGCAGTGGTGGGGAAGACAGAGTGCACCTGAGCAGTGGTGGAATTGACAGAGTGGACGTGTGCAGTAGTGGGGAGGGCAGAGAGGACTTGAGCAGTGGTGGGGAGGACAGAGTGGACCTGAGCAGTGGTGGAAAGGACAGAGTGGACGTGAGCAGTGCTGGGGAGACCAGAGTGGACATGAGCAGTGCTGGGGAGGGCAGCGTGTGGACCTGAGCAGTGGTGGGGAGGGCAGCGTTGGAGCTGAGCAGTGGTGGGGAGGACAGAGTGGACCTGAGCAGTGGTAGAGAGGAAAGAGAGGACCTGAGCAGATATGGGGAGGGCAGGGTGTGGACCTGAGCAGTGGTAGGGAGGACAGAGTGGACCTGAGCAGTGTTGGGGAGGGCAGAGTGGGAACCTAAGCACGACTGGGGAGGACACAGTGGACCTGAGCATTACTGACGAGGTCAGAGTGGACCTGAGCAGTGCTGGGGAAAACAGAGTGGACCTGAGCAGTGGTAGGCAGGGCAGAGTGTGGACCTGAGCCGTGCTGAGGAGGACAGAGTGGACATGAGCAGTGCTTGGGAGGGCAGCATGTGGACCTGAGCAGTGGTGGGGAGGGGAGAGGGAAACTGAGCAGTGGTGGGGAGGACAGAGTGGACCTGAGAAGTGGTGGGGAGGGCAGAGTGGACCTGAGCAATGTTGGGGAAGGCAACGTGTTCACCTGAGCATTGGTGGGGATGACAGAGTGGACCTGAGCAGTGATGAGGTCAGAGTGGGGACTTAAGGACTGGTGGGAGGACAGAGTGGGGGATGAGAGTGGACCTGAGCAGTGCTGGGGAAGGACAGAGTGGACCTGAGCAGTGCTAGGGAGGACAGAGTGGACCTACGCAGTGGTGGGGAGGACAGAGTGAACCTGAGCGGTGCAGGAAAGGACAGAGTGTGGACCTTAGCAGTGGTGGGGAGGGCAGAGTATGGAACTGAGCAGTGGTGGGGAGGGTAGAGTGTGGAACTGAGCAGTGGTGGGGAGGACAGTATGGACCTGAGCAGTGGTGGGGAGGACGCAGTGTGGACTTGAACAGTGGTGGGGAGGGCAGAGTGTGGACCTGAGCGGCGGTGCGGAGGGCAGAGTGTGGACCTGAGCGGCGGTGGGGAGGGCAGAGTGTGGACCTGAGTGGCGGTGGGGAGGGCAGAGTGTGGACCTGAGTGGCAGTTGGGAGCACAATGTGTGGACCTGAGCAGTGGTGGGGAGGGCAGAGTGTGGACCAGAACAGTGGTGGGGAGGGCAGATTGGACCTGAGTAGTAGTGGGGAGAACAGAGTGTGGACCTGAGCAGCTGTGGGGAGCACAACGTGTGGACCTTAGGAGTGGTGGGGAGGGCAGAGTGTAAACCAGAGCAGTGGTGGGGAGGACAGAGTGTGGACCTGAGAAGTGTTGAGGAGGGTAGAGTGTGGATCTCATCCGTGGTGGGAAGGGTAGACCTTAACAGTGGTGAGAACGGCAGAGTGGACTTGAACAGTGGAGGGGAGGGTCGAGTGGACCTCAGCTGTAGTGGGAAGGACAGAGTGGACCTGAGCAGTGGTGGAAAAGACAGAGTGGACCTGAGCAATGCTGGGGAGGACAGAGAGGACCTGAGCAGTGCTGGGGAGGACAGAGTGGACCTTAGCAGTTCTAGGAAGGACAGAGTGGACCTGAGCAGTGGTGGGGAGTGCAGTGTGTGGACCTGAGCAGTGGTAGGGAGGGCAGTGTGTGGACCTGAGCAGTGGTTGGGAGGGCAGAGTGTGGACCTGAGCAGTGGTAGGGAGGGCAGAGTGTGGACCTGAGCAGTGGTGGGGAGGACAATGTGGACCTGAGCAGTGGTGGAAAGGACAGAGTGGAGGTGAGCAGTGGTGGGGAGGACAGACAGGGCTTGAGCAGTGCTGGGGAGGACAGAGTGACCCTGAGCAGTGCTGTGGAGAACAGAGTGGACCTGAGCAGTGGTGGGGAGGGGAGAGGGAAACTGAGCAGTGGTGGGGAGGGCAGGGTGTAGTCCTGAGCAGTGGTGTGAAGGTCAGGGTGGACCTGAGCAGTGCTGGGGAGGACAGAGAGGACCTGAGCAGTCATGGTGAGGGCAGAGTGGACCTCAGCAGTGGTAGGGAGGGAAGAGTGGACATGAGCAGTGGTGGGGAGGACAGAGTGGACCTGTGCAGTGGTGGGGAGGGCAGAGTGTGGACCTGAGCAGTGCTTGGAAGGGCAGCGTGTGGACCTGAGCAGTGGTGGGGAGTGCAGCATGGGGACCTGAGCAGTGGTTGGGAGGGCAGTGTGTGGACCTGAGCAGTGGTTGGGAGGACAGAGTGTGGACCTGAGCAGTGGTGGGGAGGGCAGAGTGTGGACCTGAGCAGTGGTGGGGAGGACAGAGTGGACCTGAGCAGTGGTGGAAAGGACAGAGTGGACGTGAGCAGTGGGGGGAGGACAGAGAGGACTTGAGCAGTACTGGGGAGGACAGAGTGGACCTGAGCAGTGGTGGGGAGGGCAGAGTGTGGACCTGAGTAGTGGAGGAGAGGGCAGTGTGTGTGGATCTGAGTAGTGGTGGGGAGGGCAGCGTGTGGATCTGAGAGTGGTGGTGAGGACAGAGTGTGGACCTGAGCCGTGGTGGGGAGGACAGAGTGAAACTGAGCTGTGGTGGGGAGGACAGAGTTGACCTGAGCAGTCGTGGGGAGGACAGAGTGGACCTGAGCAGTGTGGGGGAGGACAGAGTGGACCTGAGCAGTGATGGGCTGGGCAATGTGTGCACCTCAGCAGTGGTGGAGAGAGAAGAGTGTGGACCTTAGTAATGGTGGGGAGGGCAGAGTGTGGACTTGAGCGGTGGTGGGAAGGGGAGCGTGTGGACCTGAGCAGTGGTTGGAAGGGGAGCGTGTGGACCTGAGCAGTTGTGGGGAGTGCAGCATGTGGACCTTAGCAGTGGTGGGGAGGGTAGAGAGGACCTGAGCAGTGCTGGGGAGAACAAAGTGGACATGAGCAGTGCTGGGGAGGGCAGCCTGTGGACCCGAGCAGTGCTGGGGAGGACTAAGTGAACCTGAGCAGTGCTAGGGAGGACAGAGTGGACCGGAGCCGTGCTTGGCAAAAAAGAGTGGACCTGAGCAGTTGTGGGGAGGGCAGAGTGTGGACCTGCGCAGTTGTGGGGAGGACAGAGTGAACCTGAGCAGTGCAGGAAAGGACAGAGTGTGGACCTTAGCAGTGGTGGGGAGGGCAGAGTGTGGACCTGAGCAGTGGTGGGGAGGGCAGAGTATGGACCTGAGTGGCAGTGGGAGATGTGGACCTGAGTGGGGGTGGGGAGGACAGACTGTGGACCTGAGCGGCGGTGGGGAGGACAGGGTGTGGACCTGAGCGGCGTTGGGGAGGACAGGGTGTGGACCTGAGCGGCGTTGGGGAGGGCAGAGTGTGGACATGAGCGGTTGTGGGGAGGACAGAGTGTGGACCTGAGAGGTGGTGGGGAGGGCAGAGTGTGGACATGAGCAGTGGTGGGGAGGGCAGTGTGTGGACCTGAGCAGTGGTGGGGAAAACAGAGTGCACCTGAGCAGTGGTAAAAAGGACAGAGTGGAGTTCAGCAGTGGTGGGGAGGGCAGAGAGGACCTGAGCAGTGCTGTGGAGAATAGAGTGGACATAAGCAGTGCTGGGGAGGGCAGCATGTGGACCTGAGCAGTGATGGGGAGGACAGAGTAGACCTGAGCCATGCTGGGAAAAACAGAGTAGAACGGATCAGTGCTGGGGAGGACCGAGTGGACCTGAGGAGTGGTGGGGAGGGCAGAGTGTGGATCTGCGCAGCGGTAGGGAGGGCAGACTGTGGACCTGAGTGGCGGTGGGGCGGGCAGGGTGTGGACCTGAACAGTGGTGAGGATAGAGTGGACCTGAGCACTGGTGGGAGGGCAGAGTGGGACCTGAGTACTGGTGGGTATGGCAGAGTGTGGACCTGAGCAGTGGTGGGGAGGACAGAGTGGACCTGAGCAGTGGTGGAAAGGACAGAGTGGATGTGAGCAGTGGTGGGGCGGACAGAGAGGACCTGAGCAGTGCTTGGGAGAATAGAGTGGACATGAGCAATGCTGGAGAGGACAGCATGTGGACCTTAGCAGTGGTGGCGAGTGCAGTGTTGGACCTGAGCAGTGCTAGGGCGGACAGAGTGGGCCTGAGCAGTGGTAGAGAGGAAAGAGTGGACCTGAGAAGTGATGGGGAGGGCAGAGTGCGGACCTAAGCACTGGTGGGGAGGACAGAGTGGACCTGAGTAGTGCTGACAAGGAGAGAGGGGACCTGATCAGTGCTGGGGAGGACAGAGTGGACCTGAGCAGCGATGGGGATGACAGAGTGGACCTGAGCAGTGCTGACGAGGACAGAGTGGACCTGGGTAGTGCTGGGGAGGACAGAGTGGACCTGAGCAGTGCTGGGGAGGAAAGAGAGGACTGGAGCAGTGCTGGGGAGGCCGAAGTGTGGACCTGAGCATTTGTGGGGAGGGCAGAGTGTGGACCTGAGCGGCGGTGTGGATGGCAGGGTGTGGACCTAAGCAGTGGTGTGGAGGACAGAGAGGACCTGAGCACTGGTGGGAGGGCAGAGTGGGATCTGAGCGCTGGTGGGAGGGCAGAGTGGACTGGAGCAGAGGTGGGGAGGGCAGAGTGGACCTGAGCAAATGAGGGGAGGACAGAGTGTCGACCTGAGCAGTGGTGGGGGTGCAGAGTGGACCTGAGCAGTGGTGGAAGGGCAGAGTGGGACCTGAGCATTGGTGGGAGGTCAGAGTGGACCTGAGCAGTGGTGGGGAGGACAGAGTGGACCTGAGCAGTGCTGGGAACAACAGAGTGGACCTGAGCAGTGCTGGGAAGGGCAGCATGTGGACCTGAGCAGTGGTGGGGAGTGTAGCATGTGGACCTGAGCAGTGGTAGGCAGGGCAGAGTGTGGACCTGGGCAGGGGTGGGGAGGACAGAGAGGACCTGAGCACTGGTGGGAGGCAGAGTGGACTGGAGCAGGAGTGGGGAGGGCAGAGAGGACCTGAACAGTGCTGGGGAGGACACAGGGGACCTGAGCAGTGCTGTGGAGGACAGAGTGGACCTGAGCAGTGCTGGGAAGGACAGAGTGGACCTGAGCAGTTGTGGGTAGGGCAGAGTGTGGACCCGAGCAGCGGTGGGGAGTGCAGGGTGTGGACCTGAGCAGTGGTGGGAGGACAGGGTGGACCTGAACAGTGGTAGGGTGGACAGAGGGGACCTGAGCAGTGTAGGGAAGGGCAGCATGGTGGACCTGAGCAGTGATAAAGAGGGCGGAGTGTGGACCTGAGCAGTGGTTGGGAGGACAGAGTGTGGACCTGAGCAGTGGTGGGGAGGGCAGAGTGTGGACCTGAGCAGTGGTGGAGAGGACAGAGTGGACCTGAGCACTGGTGGGAGGGCAGAGTGGACCTGAGCAGTGATGGGGAGGACCAATTGGACCTGAGCAAAGGAGGGGAGGACAGAGTGTGAATCTGTGCAGTAGTGGGGAGGGCAGAGTGGACCTGAGCAGTGGTGGGGAGGGCAGAGTATGGACCTAAGCGGTGGTGGGGAGGGCAGAGTGTGGACCTGAGCGGCAGTTGGGAGCGCAATGTGTGGACCTGAGCAGTGGTGAGGAGGGCAGAGTGTGGACCAGAGCAGTGGTGGGGAGGGCCGAGTGGACCTGAGCAGTGGTGGGGAGGACAGAGTGTGGACCTGAGCATCGGTGGGGAGCACAGCGTGTGGACCTTAGGAGTGGTGGGGAGGGCAGATCTTAACAGTGCTGAGGATGGCAGAGTGGACCTGAGCAGTGGAGGGGAGTGCAGCGTGTGGACCTGAGCAGTGGTGGGAAGGGCAGCATTTGGACCTGAGCAGTGGTGGGGAGGCCGAAGTGTGGACCTGAGCAGTGGTGGTGAGGACAAAGTGAACCTGAGCAGTGCTGGGGAGGACAGAGTGGACCCGAGCAGTGCTGGGGACGACAGAATGGACCCGAGCAGTGGTGGGGAGGGCAGAGTGAGGACCTGAGCGGCGGTGGGGAGGGCAGGCTGTGGACCGGAATAGTGTTGGGGAGGGTAGAGTACACCTGAGCAGTGGTGGAGAGGACAGAGTGGACCTGAACACTGGTGGGAGGGCAGAGTGGACCTGAGCAGTGCTGGGGAGGACAAATTGGACCTGAGCAAAGGAGGGGAGGACAGAGTGTGGATCTGTGCAGTGGTGGGGAGGGCAGAGTGGACCTGAGCAGTGGTGGGGAGGGCAGAGTGGACCCTAGCAGTGGTGGGGAGGACAGAGTGTGTGGACCTGAGAAGTGATGAGGAGGGCAGAGGGCAGAGTGTGGACCTGAGCAGTGGTGGGAAGGGCAGCATTTGGACCTGAGCAGTGGTGGTGGTGGGGAGGGTCGAGTGGACCTCAGCTGTAGTGGGAAGGACAGAGTGGACCTGAGCAGTGGTGGAAAAGACAGAGTGGACGTGAGCAGTGGTGGGGAGGACAGAGTGGACCTGAGCAGTGCTGGGGAGGATAGAGAGGACCTGAGCAGTGCTGGGGAGGACAGAGTGGACCTTAGCAGTTCTAGGAAGGACAGAGTGGACCTGAGCAGTGGTGGAGAGGGCAGCGTGTGGACCTGAGCAGTGGTGGGGAGAACAGAGTGTGGACCTGAGCAGTGGTGGGCAGGGCAGCGTGAGGACCTAAACGGTGGTGGGGAGTGCAGTGTGTGGACCTGAGCAGTGGTTGGGAGGTCAGAGTGTGGACCTGAGCAGTGGTGGCAAGGGCAGAGTGTAGACCTCAGCGGTGGTGTGGAGGGCAGAATGTGGACCTGATTGGCGGTGGGGAAGGCAGAGTGTGGACCTGAGGTGTGGTAGGGAGGGGAGAGTGTGGACCTGAGCGGGGGTGGGGAGGGGAAAGGGAAACTGAGCAGTGGTAGGGAGGACGGAATGGACCTGAGAAGTGGTGGGGAGGGCAGCGTGTGGACCTGAGCAGTTGTGGGGAGGGCAGAGTGTGAACCTGAGTGGTGGTGAGGACAGACTGGACCTGAATAGTGGGAGGGGGAGGGCACAATGTGGACCTGAGCAGTGGTGGCGAGGACAGAGTGACCCTGAGCAGTGCTGTGGAGAACAGAGTGGACATGAGCAGTGCTGGGGAGGGCAGCATGTCGACCTGAGCAGTGGTGGGGAGGGTAGGGTATAGTCCTGAACAGTGGTGTAGAGGACAGTGTGGACCTGAGCAGTGCTGGGGAGGACAGAGAGGACCTGAGCAGTCGTGGTGAGGGCAGAGTGGACTTGAGCAGTGGTAGGGAGGGAAAATGGACATGAGCAGTGGTGGGGAGGACAGAGTGGACCTGAGCAGTGGTGGGGAGGGCAGAGTGTGGACCTTAGCAGTGCTTGGAAGGGCAGCGTGTGGACCTGAGCAGTGGTGGGGAGTGCAGCATGGGGACCTGAGCAGTGGTTGGGAGGACAGAGTGGACCTGAGCAGTGGTGGGGAGGGCAGAGTGTGGACCTGAGCAGTGCTTGGAAGGGCAGCGTGTGGACCTGAGCAGTGGTGGGGAGTGCAGCATGGGGACCTGAGCAGTGGTGGGGAGGACAGACTGGACCTGAGCAGTGGTACGGAGGGCAGTGTGTGGACTTGAGCAGTGGTTGGGAGGGCAGAATGTGGACCTGAGCAGTGGTGGGGAGGGCAGATTGTGGACCTGAGCAGTGGTGGGGAGGACAGAGTGGACCTGAGCAGTGGTGGAAAGGACAGAGTGGACGTGAGCAGTGGGGGGAGGACAGAGAGGACTTGAGCAGTACTGGGGAGGACAGAGTGGATCTGAGCAGTGATGGGGAGGGCAGAGTAGGGACCTAACCACAGGTGGGGAGGACAGAGTGGACCTGAGCTGTGATGAGGAGGACAGAGTGGACGTGAGAAGTGGTGGGGAGAACAAAGTGGAGCTGAACAGTGCTGGGGAGGACAGAGTGGACCTCAGCAGTGCCTGGGAGAATAGAGTGGAACTGAGCAGTGCTGGGGAGGACAGAGTGGACCAGAGCAGTGCTGGAGAGGACAGAGTGGACATGAGCAGTAATGGGGAGGGCAGGGTGTAGACCTGAGCAGTGGTGGGGAGGACAGAGTAGGGACCTAAGCACTGTTGGGGAGGACAGAGTGGACTTGAGCAGTGGTGGGGAGGACAGAGTGGACCTGAACAGTGCTGGGGAGAAGAGTGGACCTGAGCAGTGCTTGGAAGGACAGAGTGGACCGGAGCAGTGCAGGGGATGACAGAGTGGACCTGAGTGGTGGTGGGGTGGGCAGAGTGTGGACCTGAATAGTGGTGGGGAGGGTAGAGTGCACCTGAGCAGTGGTGGGGAGGACAGAGTGGACCTGAGCACTGGTGGGAGGGCAGAGAGGGACCTGAGCAGTGGTGGGGAAGACAAATTGGACCTGAGAAAAGGAGGGGAGGACAGAGTGTGGATCTGTGCGGTGGTGGGGAGGGCAGAGTGTGGACCTGAGCGGTGGTGGGGAGCACAGAGTGTGGACCTGAGCGGTGGGAAGGAGGCCAGAGTAGACCTGAGCGATTGTTGGGAGGGCAGAGTGTAAACCTGAACAGTGGTGGGGAGGGCAGAGTGTGGACCTGAGCGGTGGTGGGGAGGGCAGAGTGTGGACCTGAGCGGTGGTGGGGAGGGCAGAGTGTGGTCCAGAGCAGTGGCTGGAAGGGCAGAGTGGACCTGCGCAGTGGTGGGGAGGACAGAGTGTGGACCTGAGCAGCTGTGGGGAGCACAGCGTGTGAACCTTAGGAGTGGTGGGGAGGGCAGAGTGTGGACCTGAGCAGTGGGGCTGGGGGGGAGGACAAAGTGTGGACCTGAGAAGTGGTGAGGAGGGCAGAGTGTGGACCTCATCCGTAGTGGGAAGGGCAGATGTGGACCTTAACCGTGGTGAGGAGGGCAGAATGGGCCTGAGCGGTGGAGGGGAGGGCAGCATGTGGACCTGAGCAGTGGTGGGTAGGGCAGCATTTGGACCTGAGCAGTTCTGAGGAGGCCGAAGTGTGGACCTGAGCAGTGGTGGGGAGGGTCGAGTGGACCTCAGCTGTAGTGGGAAGGACAGAGTGACCTGAGCAATGGTGGAAAAGACAGAGTGGACATGAGCAGTGGAGGGGAGTGCAGCATGGGGACCTGAGCAGTGGTTGGGAGGGTAGAGAGTGGACCTGAGCAGTGGTGGAAAGGGCAGCGTGTGGACCTCAGCAGTGGTTGGGAGGGCAGAGAGTGGACCTGAGCAGTGGTGGGAAGGGCAGCGTGTGGACCTCAGCAGTGGTGGGGAGGGCAGAGAGTGGACCTGAGCAGTGGTGGAAAGGGCAGCGTGTGGACCTGAGCAGTGGTGGGGACTGCAGCGTGTTGACCTGAGCAGTGGTAGGGAGGGCAGTGTGTGGACCTGAGCAGTGGTTGGGAGGGCAGAGTGTGGACCTGAGCACTGGTGGGGAGGACAGAGTGGACCTGAACAGTGGAGGAAAGGACAGAGTGGACGTGAGCAGTGCTGGGAAGGACAGAGTGACCCTGATCAGTACTGTGGAGAACAGAGTGGACATGAGAAGTGCTGGGGAGGGCAGCATGTGGACCTGAGCAGTGCTATGGAGGACAGAGTAGACCTGAGCAGTGGTAGGGAGGACAGAGTGGCCCTGAGCAGTAATGGGGAGGGCAGGGTGTGGTCCTGAACAGTGGTCTGGAGGGGAGAGGAAAACTGAGCAGTGGTGGGGAGGACAGAGTGGACCTGAGCAGTGGTAGGGAGGACAGAGTGGACTGGAGCAGTGGTGGGGAGGGCAGCGTGTGGACCTGAGCAGTTGTGGGGAGGGCAGAGTGTGAACCTGAGTGGTGGTGAGGACAGACTGGACCTGAATAGTGGGAGGGGGAGGGCACAATGTGGACCTGAGCAGTGGTGGCGAGGACAGAGTGACCCTGAGCAGTGCTGTGGAGAACAGAGTGGACATGAGCAGTGGTGGGGAGGGCAGCATGTCGACCTGAGCAGTGGTGGGGAGGGTAGGGTATAGTCCTGAACAGTGGTGTAGAGGACAGTGTGGACCTGAGCAGTGCTGGGGAGGACAGAGAGGACCTGAGCAGTCGTGGTGAGGGCAGAGTGGACTTGAGCAGTGGTAGGGAGGGAAAATGGACATGAGCAGTGGTGGGGAGGGCAGAGTGTGGACCTTAGCAGTGCTTGGAAGGGCAGCGTGTGGACCTGAGCAGTGGTGGGGAGTGCAGCATGGGGACCTGAGCAGTGGTTGGGAGGACAGAGTGGACCTGAGCAGTGGTGGGGAGGGCAGAGTGTGGACCTGAGCAGTGCTTGGAAGGGCAGCGTGTGGACCTGAGCAGTGGTGGGGAGTGCAGCATGGGGACCTGAGCAGTGGTGGGGAGGACAGACTGGACCTGAGCAGTGGTACGGAGGGCAGTGTGTGGACTTGAGCAGTGGTTGGGAGGGCAGAATGTGGACCTGAGCAGTGGTGGGGAGGGTAGAGGGTGGACCTGAGCACTGCTGGGGAGTTCAGAGTGGACATGAGCAGTGGTGGGGATGGCAGAGTGTGGACTTGAACAATGGTGGGAAGTGCAGAGTGTGGACCTGACCAGTGCTGGGAAGAGCAGCGTGTGGACCTGAGCAGTGATGTGGAGGTCAGAGTGTGGACCTAAGCAGTGGTGGGGAGGACAGAGTGAACCTGAGCAGTGGTTGGAAGGGCAGAGTGTGGACCTGAGCAGTGGTGGGGAGGTCATAGTGTGGACCTGAGGAGTGGTGGGGAGGGCAGAGTGTGGACCTATGCTGTGGTGGGAAGGACAGAGTTAATTGAGCAGTGTTGTGGAGGGCAGTGTGTGGACCTGCACGGTTGTGGGGAGGGCAGCATGTAGACCTGAGCAGTGGTGGGGAGGGCAGTGTGTGGACCTGAGCAGTGGTAGGGAGGGCAGAGAGTAGACCTCAGCAGTGGTGGGGAGGGACGAGTGTGGGACCTGAGCAGCTCTGCGGGGTGCAGAGTGTGGACCTGAGCAGTTGTGGGGAGGGCAGAATGTGGACCTGAGCAGTGGTGGGGAGGGCATAGTTTGAACTTGAGCAGTGCTGGGGAGGGCAGATTGGACCTGAGCAGTGGTGGGGAGGGCACAGTGTGGACCTGAGCAGTGGTGGGGATGGCAGAGTGTGGACTTGAACAATGGTGGGAAGTGCAGAGTGTGGACCTGACCAGTGCTGGGGAGGTCAGAGTGAACCTGAGCAGTGCTGGGAAGGCAGCGTGTGGACCTGAGCAGTGGTGGGGAGGGCAGAGTGTGGACCTGAGCAGTGGTGGGTAGGTCAGAGTGGACCTGAGCTGTCGAGGGGAGGGCACCGTGTGGTCCTGAGCAGTGCTAGGGAGGACAGAGTTGACCTGAGCAGAGCAGTGGTGGGAAGGGCAGAGTGTGGACCTGTGCAGTGGTGGGGAGGGCAGAGTGTGGACCTGAGCAGTGGTGGGGAGGACAGAGTTGATCTGAGCAGTGGTGGGGAGGACAGAGTGGACCTGAACAGTGGTGGGGAGAGCAGAGTGAGGACCTGAGCAGTGGTGGGGTTGGCAGATTGTGGACCTGAGCAATGTTGGGGAGGACACAGTGTGGACCTAAGCAGTGGTGGGGAGGGCAGAGTTGACCTGAGTGGTGGTGGGGAGGGTAGAGTGTGGACTTTAGCAGTGGTGGGGAGGGCAGAGTGTGGACCTGAGCAGTAGTGGGGAGGGCAGGGTGTGGACTTGAGCAGTGGTGGGGAGGGCAGAGTGTGGACCTGAGCAGTGGTGGGGAGGACAGAGTTGAACTGAGCAGTGTGGGAGGGCACAGTGTGGACCTGAGCAGTTGTGGGGAGGGCAGAATGTGGACCTGAGCAGTGGTGGCGAGGGCAGAGTGTGGACCTGAGCAGTGGTGGCGAGGGCAGTGTAGACCGGAGCAGTGGTGGGGAGGGCAGTGTGTGGACCTGAGCAGTGGTGGGGAGGGCAGTATCGCAGCTGACGCCAATGGCAGTGGGGCATCTGCAGAGGAGCAAGGTGTCCAGATGTTTTGTAAATTTCTGCCTGTGTTGTAGAATGGAGAGGAAAAAAGAGAAATCAGCTGACTGAGCCTCGTGACCCCTCGCTGCTACTCGAGTGCTTAGGAGGATTGCAAGTTCAAGACTTGACTGAGCTACAATGACCTCAAAAAGAGCCTAGATGATTTAGTATGTACTTGTCTAAGAAGCCAAATAAGCTGGGAGATGTGGGACTCACCTTTAATTCTGACATCCCTGAGCATGTGAGGCCAGCCAGGGCTCCATAGTGAGTTCCAGGCTAGCCAGGACTACACTGTGAGATCCTTTGTGGGGAGAGAGGGGGGGGTGAGAGAGAGAGAGAGACAGAGAGAGAGAGAGAGAGAGAGAGAGAGAGAGAGAGAGAGAGAGAGAGAGAGAGAGGTGAGAGAGAGAGAGAGAGAGAGGGAGAGAGAGAGAGAGTGAGAGAGAGAGAGAGGGATGAGAGAGAGAGAGGTGAGAGAGAGAGGTAAGAGAGAGAGGTGAGAGAGAGAGAGAGAGGTGAGAGAGAGAGAGGTGAGAGAGAGAGGTGAGAGAGGAGAGGAGGTGAAGATAGAAGGGTGAGAGAGAGAGGGTTAGAGATCGAGGTGAGATGAGAGAGATAGGATAGAGATAGAAGGCGAGCCAGGTAGCAGATAGAGGGGAGAGAGAGAGGAGAGAAGAGAGGGCATAGCAGAGAGAGAGAAGAGAGAGAGAGAGAGAGAGAGGAGAGAGAGAGATAGGCAGATAGAGAGAGAGAGAGAGAGCCCGATGGATATGCGATGGAGAGCTGCAGCTGTTAACCTGCTCGCAAGGACTGAGATTCAATCCCAGAACCTGGGTGGAGGACAGGCCTGTGCGCAATTGCCATGTTTAGTCAACAGATGGCGACATAGGGTTTTGGAAGCGAGGTGAGGAGCCAGCTTATGAGTGAATGGAGGTAAACATTCTGTTTAGTAAAACAGAAAAATCATACAATTCTCGCGCTTGTCGCCCTTCTGGCACACGGATGAAACTATCACATAATTGGCCTGGTGACCCAGGTACGCTGAGCTGCCTCCTGCCCCCGTGTCGCTACGCTGGGATGACAGGCCCCACCTCACACAGCTTCTGATGGGCAGGCTGGGAGTCAGACCCCAGGGCAAAAGGAGCTGGCCCACTTGTACAGAGAAGTGCCCAGCACACACTTCCTCTCTGCCCCGCTGAGCTTGGCTGCGGGTCTGTGTCTGGTCTTGGCACCCAAGACCCCGCTCCAGTGACGGCACATCGGCTCCGGGCCGCGCAAGCGCAGTTTGGTAGGAACCTGGAAGGCGTAGGCACAGGGCTTTGGAGCCAACGCCAGTGGGCGCTCAGCGATTTGTTGCTGTGTCCACAGAAGATTTATTTTATGTTTTTATTTTATTTTATTTTTTTGAGACAGGGTTTCTCTGTGTAGCCGTGGCTGTTCCAAACTCACTTTGTAGACCAGGCTGGCCTTGAACTCACAGAAATCTGCCTGCCTCTGCCTCCCAAGTGCCAGGATTAAAGACTTGAGCTACTAATCCCAGCCTCTTTTTCTTTTAATATTCTCTTTAATATCTATATATAGTGTTTTGTGTGCAGGCCTACAGGCCAGAAGAGGGCACCAGATTTCATTATAGATGGTTGTGAGCCACCATGTGGCTGCTGGGAATTGAACTCAGGACCTTTGGAAGAGCAGACAGTGCTCTTAACCACTGAGCCATCTCTCCAGCCCCCCAAGAAGGGTCCTTTTGTTTTGTTTTGTTTTGTTTTAGTTTTGGGTTTTTTGTTTTTGGTGGGGTTTTTTGGTGTTGTTGGTTTTTTGTTTTTTTTTTTCAAGACAGGGTTTCTCTGTGTAGCCTTGGTTGTCCTAGACTCACTTTGTAGACCAGGCTGGCCTGGAACTCACAGCGATCTGCCTGCCTCTGCCTCCGGAGTGCTGGGATTAAAAGCATGTGCCACCATGCCAAGCTTCTTTTAGTAATTTTTTAAAAGTTTAGGTGAGGATGTTTTGCTTACATTTTTTGTCTTTGCACATGGTGAGCAATGTGTGTGAAAGACAGAGGGGGAGTGGAACTGTAGACCTTTGTGAGCCTCCCTGTGGTGCCAAGAACCCAATGGCCGGTGGTCTGCAGGTACCGAGTCATCTCTGCAGGCACCCCACCATGCCTCTGTTGCTCTTCTGTCAGCTGTTGGCACTGGCTAGTGAGGACTCAGGGTCCAGATGCTCCTGTCACAGAAACAGGTTTTCCTAAGGTAAAGAGGACTTTGAGATAGTCATCACAGTGACTGCAGCAGATGACCGCATCTGTGCTGAGTGCCCTCCCTGTGACACAGGGTTTGAGGACAGAGAGTTCACCATTACAGAGAGGGAGAGATGAGTACCGGGCAGGCCTTAATGATTGCCTTGGAGAGCCAGCTCCAATCAGGGAAGTCACCCAGGGAAACAGCTGGTGCTGAATGTTAAAGATGACTAGGTTCATAAGGACGTAAGGATAGATGGGTAGACGGACAAACGGATGCCCAACTCTGTGGACTAGCTGGGCCTCCACCCTCAAGAGCCCCTCACTCCAGGGCCCTTGTTTATTTTTGACAGCGTTGGAGGAAACATATGCCCCTTCCTGGGGCTGGAAACAATGCAGGCTGGTGCCCTGGTCAGCAAGAGTCAGGTAAGATGTGTTGTTAAAGACCCAGCCTTGTTGCTCATTCCGCCTCCCCAGCTCTCCTTCTAGAGCTTTCTCTCCACGGGCCTGGCTCCCCGGGTGCCTGGTTAGCTGGGGTGGGGCCACCTCAGCTGACTTTGCCTTAGCTTTCAGGGGCCTTGGTATGTAGGAGAGAAATGGGCAGACAGTCCCCATGCTGAGGCTATGGGACGGGCAGTGATCTAGACTACAGCCCCAGTGTGGGGTGGTCCAGAATCCAGGCTGTGTGCACCCCTTTCCCCTTCCACTCTGGTATCCACAGCTCCTCTTCTGCATGTTCTAGAAAGGCGTGGGTGACAGCCCCGATGGCTGTCTAGGAAGGAGGAGCTCTTGTGTCCCAATGTAGGGGTCCCTTACCGGAACAGACTTAGTTTCGAGTCTTTAATTTTTTTTTTTTTTTTTTTTTTTTTTTTTTTTTTAAGTATTTACACCAGGCGTGGTGGAGCATGCCTTTAATCCCAGCACTCCTGAGGCAGAGGCAGATAGATCTCTGACTTCAAGGCCAGCCTGGTCTACAAAGCGAGTTCAGGACAGCCAAAGCTACACAGAGAAACCCTGTCTCAAAAAACAAACAAAAAGTATTTACTATGTATAGTGTTTTTCCTGCATGCACACCTGCAGGGCAGAAGAGGGCATCAGATCACATTATAGATGGTTGTGAGCCACCATGTGGTTGCTGGGAATTGAATTCAGGACCTCTGGAAGAGCAGTCAGGGCTCGAACTGCTGAGCCATCTCTCCAGCCCACCAGGATTTTAGTTTAACTGGCTTTAGCCTGGAACTGCTCTGCAGGCTTTGCACTCAGGTTGGCCTGCCTCTGCCTACTGAGCACAGGGAGAGCTGCTTGCTAACACTTCCCACCATGTCTGCCTCCTGGGTGGGGCAGAAGCTACAGCTACGTCCCCTCTTCTAGCCCCAAGCCTGTCACATCACCTGCCAATCTCAGCCCTCGTTTATTTATTTACTTATCTATTTATATGTGCCTGCATGTCTGCGAGGGTGTCAGGTCCTCTGAAATTGGAGTTACAGACAGTTGTGAGTGCTGGGACTTGAACGCAGGACCTCTGGAAGAGCAGCGGTGCTTTAACCATTGAGCCATCTCTCCAGCCCTCCGCTTGGTTAAGATTCAGCACTGTGTCACTGAGCTGCTGCGCTGACACACAGCCTCTGCCCCATGGTTAAGACAGTTGTGCCCGGGGGCCGGAGGCCACACAGAAATCAGCCAGAAACTGTAGCTGGCACTAGACACTGACGTCTTTGGTTATGCGCCTTGTTCCAAACAGTGGCCCAGGCCCTGGAGCTGGGGTTACCTCACCCGGTGAGAGGTTTCCGAGGGAATGAGACCAGTGCATTAGTTCATCCCACGAGCCCGAAGATCAGAGTGCAAGTTGTGAGGATCCAATTTCCTCAGGTTCTGTGCCAGGAGGACAGGAGCACTTGGCACCTGGCCCTCAGTCCCCTTTGGCCTTGTCTGCTGCATTGTAAACAGGGTGTGCAGAAAGACTTGGTGACAAGCCAAGGACAGGCACAGGGTTTGTTGGCTGCAGGAGCCACTCCCAGTTCCTCAGGGAGATAAGAGCCGAACAAGGAAAGTGGGGGGAGAGGGACAGGAGGGGGTGCTTTCAGGAGAGAAGCTGAGGGGCAAAACTGCCCATTACAAAGTGCAGTTATGAATGAGGGGCTTTTCCAAGCCGGGCGCAGTGGCACACACCTGTCATCCCAGCGCTCGGGAGGCAGCGGCAGGCAGATCGCTCTGAGTTCCAGGACAGCCAGGGCTACACAGAGAAACCCTATCTTGAAAGGCAACCAACAAAAACCCATTTGGGCCATCTCCCAGGCGGCTTTGAGGCTTGGGGAAGCGGGGAGCAGCACGGGTGCTGTGTGAACATTGGGCGCAACACAGGAAGGGTCTGGTCTGGACTGGAGACCCACTGCGTGATGCTAAGGCACTGAGAAATTAAGCTGGCCTGAGTGGGGCTTTTGCTCTCCCTCCCTAGCCACCTGCTGCCTAGAGAGACATCTGGAGAGTCTCACAATCAGCCAGATAGTAGAAAAAATACCTTTTTATTATTAGCAATAAATCATTCATTTAATGTGGGGTGTGTACCAGGGAGAGCTAAGTGCTTCCACATGGATGAGGGAAACGTGCAAGAGGACGGGTCACAGGGCATCCCCCATGTCCAGACTATACACAGCGACAGGAACAGAGATCAAGACCATGTCCCTCACGCCCTCCCAAGCTTGTCCTTCCAGAAGAGTCTAAACGTGGTCCCTAGAGGTGCCAGGGCATCTGGAAGTGCTGGGCCGGGAGTGGAGTGCAGTGTGTGGCCTCAAAGTTGTGTAGGTGTTTCCGGGCCTGAGGAGAAGAGGCAGGGCAGGTAGGTGGAGGGCGCCTTGCCCTCTGAACCCACCCCCCCTCCGAAGGATTCCATGCCAAGCCCTGTCTAAGCCCCTCCACGTAGGCCCTTCCCCTCACCCAAGTCCTGGGCTCACCAGAAACAGTGCCAGCTGCCTCCGTCCATCTGCACTCATGTCCTCCCCTGCAGAGAAAAGGCCCTCAAATCCGGAGTCTGGGACCATCCCGCCCCGACTCCTCACACCCCTCCCCACCCTGCTTACCCACACTCCAGGGGAAATCGGGCCCGTGCTCTGCCTGGTAGGAACGAAGCACAGACAGACACCAGTCCTCCTCCACCTCCCAGCGACTGTAAATGGAGGCTGGTGGGAACAAAGGAGTCCATCGTCCATCAGCAAGCTCCCGTGCCAGGCCCTGCCCGCCAGCCTCCCGATACCTCACCTTCCTCCAGCTGGGAGGAGGCCTCCAGCCACTGCCTCACAGCTCTGAGCCCCTCCTCCGCCACGACTCGCGGATACCTTGGGACAGAGTGGAACCACTTGACTCCTCTGCCCCTCACTGCGTCCCCTCGCTGGTGTGAGCACTGAGGCGTGTCCTCCCCCAGCCCTCACCGGAACTGCAGGAGCTTCAGCAGGAGGTCATTGCCTCTGTTGGACATGATGTCCTCTGGAACCCTGGGGCAACAAGAGTGACCCTGGTTGGGGGAAGCTGGGTCCACGGAGGCGGCGCGGGTGGGAGGGGAGGCAGAGCCAGGCACTCACGTGGTGGTGATGATCTCGTCCTTGGTTCTCCGGATCAGCAGCACAGGGCCCTGGAACCTTAACAGAGCAGCAGGGAGAGGGCTGAGAGCCAGGCCACAGCTGACCCTGGCGCCCACTGCCAGCCAGGCTTAACCCTTCAGGGCCCGATCTTGAGTGAGGACGCTCAGGGCCTCACACGGCTGGGAAGGCCTGGGCCAGCTGGAGTGGTGGCTGCTTACCCCTGAGCAACCAGTGCCGTGCGGTCCTCACCTGCACAGCTGCTCCGAGTTGTTGAGGTTGAGATGCTGCCTCACAGTCCTGGTCACCAGGACGCCTACAGTGGACACAGAATGGCAGGATGAAGACCTCGCCTGGGATAAAGTCCCCACTGCCCACTGGAGAGAAGCCCTGCTTCTCAGCCATCGGGTGGCCCAATCAGAAGAGCCCGATGCTAACCACTGCTCCCCCGAAGGACAGGCCTGGGAGCTGCACTTACGCCAGCTGTCGGGCATGACCTTCAAGGCCAAGGGCACCAGGTCATCGAAGGAAGCGTCCAGGATAACAGCACTGACGTCTGGGTAGGACATGGCTGCCCACGTGGCTAAAGTACAACAAGAGGAGATGGGGCAGCTCAGAAGAGCCAATGGGGACCAGGCTCCCTCTTACCCACTTCCAACGACCTTTCTGAAAACTTCCACCCCGCTTGGGAGCCACCAGTGCTGTTGGCCACATCTGGGCACGGATAAGAGTCTGTGTGGGGTGGGCTGGCAGGTACCAGTGAAGCCTCCGATGGACCAGGCGTAGAGGACGATGTCCTGGGGCTGGAAGCCCAGGCGGTGGATGGCGAACTGAAGGACCACATCCATGGCGTTGGCCTCGTTTTGTGGGAACGGCACTCCCTGCAGGGACATGAGCAGAACGGGGGGGTGGGGGTGGGGTCAGCCAAAGGGCTGCCCCTAGTGGGGCGCTCTGCAGCCCGCACCCTGCAACATCCACTGCACCCACTGTGCCCTCTGCCTGCCACGGGAGGAGAGCTGCAGCTCCTCCGGCTCCCCAGCACCGGGCAGTGGGAGGCCCTGCAGAAACAGGCACCAGCTCCCTCTCCCCACAGCTGACCAGAGGAAGACACAGGATTCCAGAGAAGGACAGGTCTCCAGAGAGGGTCTCACCGTGCTTCCAGCAAAGCCTGGATGATTCCAGCCCAGGACAGAGTATCCAGCTGTAACACAGGGGGTGGGGGTGGGGGCTGCGTGACTGAGTGGGGAAGGGAGGGGAGGGGGAGCAGGACAAGCATGACAGAGCCACAGGCAGCCTGGGGAGGAGAGTATGGTCAGCAGAGCTGGAGTGACTTCCCTCAGTGAGACTTGAACCACACCCTGATCGGCTGGAGGTCAGGCCGGGGGAGGTGACAGCAGTGTGGGAGGGGCACATTCAGGTCAAAGCACAGAGATAGGAGATGTGAGCCAACACCTACCTTCCAGGGGTGTGGAGACACAGCCCACCTCATAGAAGCCTGCATTCCCCTCACAGCAGATCACCTGGGGAGGAAACAGAAGGTCTGGGAGGGTGCTGGGGTGAGGCAGTCTGTACAAGGGGCAAAGACCCCTGAGGCTGAACTCAAGCCACGCAGCACAGTGACCACACCCCCTGGGATGCCACCAGGGAGACCTCTAACAGGACAGGATACAGGATTGGGGACAGCAGTGGAGGACGCAGGAGTGACCCAGGTGTGCAGACACCTCATCTTCGCTGTTCTCCATGCTACAGGCTGAAGCTCAGAGTTGGTGGCAGATGGCAGAGCCAGCACCAGAGCCCAACCCCCCAGACGCCTGTGCAGTGCTCTTCCCAGGCCAGGGCCGCCTTCAGGACACAGAACGCTGGGGCCTGGCTGCCCAGCTCAGGCTGCAGCACGGCTACTTGCTGACAGCCACCGTGTGTGTGTACACACACACACACACACACACACACGCTACTGAGGACTAAATATTGCATGTATCCATGTTTTTCCTTGAGATGGGCTCTTGCTAGGTAGTTCAGGCTGGCCTGGAACTCAAATCCTGCCTGGCCCTCCTGAGTGCTGGGATCCAGGCCCGCACCACTGTCTCATCTGTTATTTGTTGTTGTGGGACAGGGTCTGCATATCTTGGTCAGGTCCTGAGACAGGACAACTTCAGCCTCGTCTGCTCCTGTGCTGGGATGGGGCAGTGTGCACCACGCCTGGCTGTGTGTGCGCCTCCTGCACTCCTCAGGCTCTCCACAGCTCTAGCCCAAATAACCAATCCTTTCCCCCTCTGGGGCAGGGGACTGACTCCAGCAGGGTGGACACACTGCAGCGCTGCGCCCAGGCTGCTATGATGTTCTCATCTTTAGAGACACAGGCTGGCTGCAAACCCCCCATGCAGCAAGGAGACCTTACTGTGTGTGTGTGTGTGAACACTATAGCACACACGTGTGCTCTGTAGCACGTGTGCTCTGTAGCTACAGCACGTATATGTTGTGGTCAGAAGAAGAAAACCTCCCTTGTCACTCCTCACCTTTGACTTCGATGTAAAAGGAACTTCTATTTGCCTGTTTCGGCTGCTGTCTCAGAGGCTCGCTGCCCCCGACTGCTGACCTAGGCCTAGTCCTGGAAGCTTTGAGTCTCTGTACTATCTAACCCAGGCCTGAGACTTAGGGCTTAATGAGCTCACCCTTTCCTGTTCTTTCTGAGCCCTGGGCTGGCTGGTTCAACTCAGCTGTTGTGCCTCGAACTCCTCTCCCAGCTGACTTATTCCATCTGGTTTTGCTCTCTGCCCCTAAATTGCTCTGCTTGGCCTCAAACTAACTCCAGCAATCTGCTCTAATCTTCCGGCTCCTTCTGTCCTCATCCGTGTCTGGCTTGTTCCCTCACTCAGCCTCTCTCTGTAGAACTAACTGTCCTGGTGACACTGCCTCTCACCCTATCCCCTCCTCTGTCTTGCTCCCTTAAGTCACTTCCCTCTCCTCTCTGTTCTCATGAGTTGGGTGAGTCCTATTCTGTCAAATCTTCTCTGATTTGTCCCTTATTCTGCCACTCAATTAGGCATCACTTTCAAACATGGGTGCTTCCCTCTACAGACTGTACCTCCCTTGTTTGGCATTAAAGGTGTGTACCACATGCCTGGACCTCAGCTTTTCTTTACTTGAAACTTGCTCTAGACTATGCTGGCCTTGAACTCAGATCGGCTTGCCTCTGTCTCCTGGATTATGCGTGTCTGTATTCCAGCCGGATCAAACAGACCTAGGTCTTTGGATGAGATCTCTTGCCAGAGCAGCCATGTTCTGAATTAACATTCCTAAGCCAGGCATGGTGGCACAGGCCTTTAATCCCAGCACTTGGGAGGCAGAGGCAGGTGGATCGCTCTGAGTTCGAGGCCAGCCTGGTCTACAAAGTGAGTTCAGGATGGCCAAGGCTACAGAGGGACCCTGTCTCAAAAACCCAACAAAACAAAACATTCCTCGACACTTGGAGGCAGGGTCTTCTTGCTGTCTGTGACTATGCTGCATGTGTCAGACTGTACACAGCTCTGAAGACCAGACAGAACTCGGGACTTCCTGCTCGCATGGCAAATCCTTCACTCAAGGAGCCGCCCACCCAGCCCTGAACTTCTCACCCTCTTGTCTCTACTCCTGGGTGCTGGGGTTACAGGCAAGCACTCTAGAGCTCAGTGGGTACGGGCTGGTGTGAGACCTGCATGCAGCTACGTGGGCATGGCAGCCAGCTGCACCCGTCCCCATGTGCCCCCCCCTTTGCCCCCCCCCTCAGCTCTCCTGTGAAGAGGCCTTGGTGGATCTGGAGTGTGCCTTATTTCTAAGTGTGGTCTCACAGGGAAGGCGCTGTAGCACGGGGGCTCCAGTCTCCACTGCCCCCCATCATCCCCTGTGGCCCCAGTCTCCACGGCCCCCCATCATCCCCTGTGGCCCCAGTCTCCACTGTCCCCCATCATCCCCTGTGGCCCCAGTCTCCACTGCCCCCCATCATCCCCTGTGGCTCCAGTCTCCACTGCCCCCCATCATCCCGTGGCTCCAGTCTCCACTGTCCCCCATCATCCCCTGTGGCCCCCAGTCTCCACTGTCCCCCATCATCCCCTGTGGCCCCCAGTCTCCACTGCCCCCCATCATCCCCTGTGGCCCCCAGTCTCCACTGCCCCCCATCATCCCCTGTGGCCCCAGTCTCCACTGTCCCCCATCATCCCCTGTGGCCCCAGTCTCCACTGCCCCCCATCATCCCCTGTGATCCCCAGTCTCCACTGCACTCATCATCCCCTGTGGCCCCAGTCTCCACTGCCCCCCATCATCCCCTGTGGCCCCAGTCTCCACTGCCCCCCATCATCCCCTGTGGCCCCAGTCTCCACTGCCCCCCATCATTCCCTGTGGCCCAGTCTCCACTGCCCCCCATCATCCCCTGTGGCCCCCAGTCTCCACTGCCCCCCATCATCCCCTGTGGTCCCCAGTCTCCACTGCCCTCATCATCTCCTGTGGCCCCAGTCTCCACTGCCCTCATCCTCCCCTGTGGCTCCAGTCTCCACTGCCCTCATCCTCCCCTGTGGCCCCAGTCTCCACTGCCCCCCATCATCCCCTGTGGCTCCGTGCCCCTTCTCACCAGCTTCTGGCCCTGGGGCTCAGCTGTCCCCCGGCGATCCACAAACATGGTGTCAATCTCGTTGCCATCACAGGCGAGCAGTTTTGCTCGACGCCCATTATACTGAGTAAGGAAGTTGCAAAGACCTGGTCATGAGGGGCCCACATCCCCTTAGAGGACAGGCCAGCAGCAGGCGGGGCCTCACCTCTTCCACCAGTCGGGCCTGGCCCTGCAGCAGCACAGGCATGAGGGCCTTCTGGAGCAGGTACACAGATCCGGGGTACAGCATGCGTCGCCCCAGGGTGTGCGCGACCAGATAGCTGTGGGGACATGGGTTAGTGAGCCCCACCAGCAGGGTCCAGGACTGACCTGTTCAGACTGGGGCATGCCAACATTTTTCTCTCTTGGCCCTCGATTAAAAGCAGTGTGAGCCTGGTATTTTCCAAGCTCTTCTCTTTTATTTCTCCTTTTTTTGAGACAAGGTTTCTCTGTGTGGCCTTGGCTGTCCTAGACTCCCTTTGTAGACCTGCCTGCCTCTGCCTCCCGAGTGCTGGGATTAAAGGTGTGTCCACTTTAGGATTTTAGGAATGGGGACATAGCCTAGGAGCAGAGCGCATGCCCAGCATGTGTGAGTCCCTGGGTTTAACCCAGCACTATGAAAACCAACCCAAGCCATTTCCTATTGCGGCCTAGTACAGTTCAATTACACGGACGCCCCTAGGCTTAGAAGGTCATATCTTTTAAAAATCGTGAGTTGGAAATAAGAGGCTGCAAATGCACTTGACGCCCATTACCTACTCAACATGACAGTGGAGTCACCACAGGGAGGAAGAGCACTCTCACCTCATGGGGCCGTGGCTCACACAATACACTGCCCACTGCTAGGCCAGGAAAAGATAATTTCTAAGCACAGTGGACAGATACAGTTATGAAATATTCTGTTAATGCATAAAAATACAACTTATTAAAATCTCTCAAGGGCCAGCAGGATGCCCTCTGGGCAAAGGCGTTTGCTGCAAGGCGTGGCAACCTGAGTCCAGTCACCCCTTGGCTTCCACAGGTGGAAGGAGGGGACTGCCAAGTGCACCATGGCGCATGAGTGCCCTATATGTGCTAAGTCCTCACCAGGTGACATCTGCTTACTATGCACAAACCGTCCCCAGCAGCAAACGACAACAAAATGGTGGCTCCTGAGTCACTTAAGTGATTTCCAGACTGAGGAAGCCAGGTGTGGTAGTGCACACATGGACTCCTAGCACATGGGAGAATCAGGAGCGCAGGGCCAGCCTTAGCTACACCACGCGGTCAAGGACAGCCTTGGCTACATGAGGACATGTCTCAAATAAGACAGCAACAGGTCAAGATCTGTAGCCTGGAAGACACCGAACTAGATCACACAGACAGCGACCTGGCTGTCATGTTCATGGTGACAACACCTACCACAGCTGTCCAAGCTCAACAAATGTTTGCTGAGTGTGTGGACCCACACAGACAAGATGTGCTAAGCACTGCTGCAGAACAGCTTAGTCGCTTGTGTCCTCAGAACACTGCGCCACCTGCCAACATGCCCTCAGAAACCTCAAAGCTGGTCACCCTCTGGGACAATGCAGGGTGTCATCAGCCGGAGCTAAGCCCACCCCTTCTTGGTGCCCATTCCCAACACCTGCTCTGGGCAACGTAAGGGGCACACTGAGCAAGGGCAGGTGGGTGTCTGTGCACCTAGGGCCAGTCTGACCCTATCAGCATCCAGGACTAAGCTCTCTCTCCAGCAGGCAGGTAAAACAGCAGCCTGTGATGGCCCCACAGCCACCTGTGTATGAACCTGGCCCATGGGGGGGGGCACTATTAAAAGCTGTGGCCTTGTTGGAAATGTGTCACCATGGGGGTGGGCTTTGAGGTCTCCTATGCTCCGCTCAGCTCCACCCAGTGTGGCTCACAGTGCTGCTCCGTGAGCATCAACACAGAACTCTTGGCTCCTCCTCCAACACCATGTCTGCCTGCACGCCACCATGCTGTTAATGGACTACAGCTCTGACACTGTGAGCCAGCCACAGTGAAATGCTTTCTTTTCCAAGAGTTGCCATGGTCACGGTGTCTCTTCATAGCAGTGAGACCCTACCTAAGACGCGGCCATTCCCAGTGTTACCAGTTCATCTCAGCAATCTGAGAAACTGAGGCACAGTGGGGCCTCCAGGAGCAGGGGACAGAACAATCACAGCAGCACACTAGGACCCAGTAGCAGCGAGGGCTTTTCTCTTCACTGCAGTGCCCGCTGCTCCTTCAGCTGCTGAGGGTCTGGCATCAGCAGACCCATCTGCCCCGAGACTGGGCCCCCAGAGCTTTTCCCACAGGAGATACGCAGAGAATACAGTCCTAGACCCCATAAGTGACAGGTACTGTACAGCGAAGTTCATAGTCCAGTGGCATGGCCTGTGCCCCCCTTGGCCCGGCAGCTCCCCACCCCACTCAGCCACAGTTCCCCACCTGGTGATTTGACAGGGAAGCTTCTTGACCCTGTTGAGAAATGTGTCTGCTGTTCCCCGGTGCAGAGGCTCTGGGCGAAGCAGGGCCACACCCCTGCGGGAGGGGCCACCTCGGGACCCCTTCCTGAGAAAGAGAAAGGAAGGGGACAGTCAGGAGCAGCAGTCTAGACCCAAGGTGTTGGAGGAGAGCACTGGAGGATGGGAGAGAGCACTGGAGGGTGGGGAGAGCACTGAAGGGTGGGGAGAGCACTGGAGGATGAGCAGAGCACTGAAGGATGAGGAGAGAGCACAGGAGGGTGGGGAGAGCACTGGAGGATGACGAGAGAGCACTGGAGGATGAGGGGAGAGCACTAGATGATGAGGGGAGAGCACTGGAGGGTGGGAGAGAGCACTGGAGGGTGGGGAGAGTGCACTGGAGGATGAGGAGAGCGCACTGGAGGGTGGGGAGAGCACTGGAGGATGGAAGAGAGCACTGGAAGATAGGAAGAGCACTGGAGGATGGGAGAGAGCACTGGAGGATGAGAGAGAGTACTGGAGGATGGGGAGAGCACTGGAGGATGAGGAGAGCACTGGAGGATGGGAGAGAGCACTGGAGGATGGGAGAGAGCACTAGAAGGGAGACTCTAGGGGAGAGTGGGGTGTGAGATTGAGCCCATGAAGGGAAAGAGCTCAGCAAGGGCAGCCTCACCGGCTGCTGGGCTCCTCCCAGTGGAAGTCGACGGGCCAGCTCCTGAAGTCGAAGTTATAGTTGGCCAGCTGCCTCTGTGGACAGACAAAGATGGATAACTGTGGGGAGGCCCAGCCTCAACACCTTCATCCTGCAAGGCCTGTCCCCATGTCACAGGGAGGCCAAGTGCAGGTCAGCACGCTCTCACTCATGGATGGAAAGATCTAACAGGAGCACAGTGTTGGGATAAGGCGGCTGCCCTGCCCCCCACCCCACCCCAGCCCATCTGCCCATCTCCAGAATTCCTAACCCTGCCTTCCTGAAAATCCAAAGCTGGGGTAGGGTGCTTGCTTAGCATGCATGATGCCCTGGGTCAATCCCCAATGGTGGCACACATCTTTAATCCCAGCACTCGGGAGGCAGAGGCAGGTGGATCACTGTGAGTTCGAGGCCAGATTAGTCTACAAAGTAAGTCCAGGACAGCCTGGGCTACACAGAGAAACTCTGTCTCGAAAAAAGGAAAAAAAAAAAAAAAAAAAAATACAGGGAATTTAAGGCTAGCCTGGGACAGAGTGAAATCCTGTTTAAGGACAGGTCATGGTAGCATATACTGTGACCTTACCCAGGAGGCCAGATGATCACCAGAAATACTAGGTCAGCCAGGGCTACACAGTTTTAAGGCTGACTTAAAACTACAACCACTTAAAACACAGACACACTTAAGGTTGACTCATGGCAAGGGCAGTGCTTCTGTGCAAAGGTGGGGAGAGGGTGCTGGCTGGTCACATGACCCTCCTCCCACCTGGTCTATATAGAGTTCCAGGACAGACAGGGCTACACAGAGAAACTGTGTCTTGAAAAAAAAAAAAAAAAAGACATAAAGAATCCCCCCAGCAGACCAAACTGACTGAGAGAACACCCATGCCCACAGTGGTTCCTGTGCCACTCAGGATTCAGTGTCACCCATAAACACCTGTGCCCGTGTCACTGTGGCACTCAGGGGTCAGTGTCACCCGTAAACACCTGTGCCTGTGTCACTGTGGCACCCAGGGGTCAGTGCCACCTGTAAACACCTGTGCCCGTGTCACTGTGGCACCCAGGGGTCAGTGCCACCTGTAAACACCTATGCCTGTGTCACTGTGGCACCAGGGGTCAGTGCCACCTGTAAACACCTATGCCTGTGTCACTGTGGCACCAGGGGTCAGTGCCACCTGTAAACACCTGTGCCTGTGTCCCCATACTACTGTGGGCCACAGGGTGTGGGCAGTAGGGCTACATCCATCTCCACAATTCACTGTCCTCCCCCACACCCAGAGCTCCAAGGTCTCTATTTTGAGGACTATTTATTTTTTGCCACAGAAATGTTTTTGACATTTTCAAAAATAACTAAAAAAGAGCAACAGAAAAACTATACAAAAACATAAATGACAAAACAAAATAAAATGAAGCAGCCACTTCTGCCAGACTCGGCCCAGATCTACGCCCAGCTCTCAACTCAGCCACTTCCTCACTCTGAGAAAGGTCCTTTTCCTCTTTTTGCCCCCCTTTCCACAGATGTAAAATTGAGGGTCATTATGCCACTTCATGTGGTGATGAGAGGGCTGGAAAGGGTGAGTGCAGCCAGCACAATACCTCACGCCCCACAGAGAGTGATGACGCATCCCTGTGAACACCGGTGTGGCATGGTCCCTTCATACCAGGAAGGGGCTTTCTGAGGCCTCAGGGCCGCATCTCAGAGATAATCGCGCTCCAGGACCAGAGGGCCAGGCCTGGCACAGCTTAAAGGACACAGCGCCCTGCTGGCACTGCTCTGCTGTCGGGCACAGGAGTGGATGCACCTGCCCATCTTGTTCCAGGCCCAAAGAAAGCTGGTGTGGTGTCTACGGCACACAAAGAGGTAAGCACAGAGGCTCCTGTGTTGTGTGGCTCTTGAGCATGGAAGTCAGGATGGAACATCCTAACCAATATCCACCAGGAGAAGGGAGCACAGCACACTGAGAAAGGGCGTGGCTGTACGCAGCAGAGGACGGGCCTGGGCCCTGGGGGCAGCAAGACACACATTAGCACTCTTTCTAGAACTTCTCACCTTGTTTTCTGCAGACTGGTTCCGGTGTGTGGCTTCCAGGATGGTGATGAACTGTCGGTACTGGGGGTTAGTCCAGCGGCCGATGCCTGGAGAGAGAGGGCAGAAAATGTACAGCTAACTGGAAAGCCAGGTGCCTAGGCATCAAGAGAAGAACCGGAAATGGGCAAGCAGGCCCTGGAAGGAGGAGGAGGAGGAGGAGGAGGAATGGGGGCCTCTTATGTGGGGAAACAGAACTTGCTCTTTCCTCCTCACAGCAACTGCCTGCAGGACTCTTCTCCTGAGTCTTCAGGTTTTGTATTAATAGTAAGAATTATATTGTATGTGTGAGAGTGTGTGTGTGAGTGTGTGTGTGTGTGTGAGTGTGTGTGAGAGTGTGTGTGTGAGTGTGTGTGTGTGAGTGTGTGTGAGTGTGTGTGAGAGTGTGGGTACACAAATACTACGGCAGGAATGCGGACGTCAGAGGACAAGCTTCAGAAGTCAGTTCTCTATCCACCGTGGGATCTGGAGACCAAAGTCAAGTCTCCAGGTTTGTGCAACAAGCACTTTACCTGCCAAGCCATTGCACCCACCCTTTTGACTCTTTGCTGGCCTGGAACCCATTATGTCATAAAGTCTGGCCCAAGAGACCCACTTGTTTTAGCCTCCCAAGTCCCAAGACCCCAGGCAGCAGCACAGCACACCTGACACTTGCTCAGTTTATTTCCTTTTGTCTTCAACAAGGGCTTTAGCCTGTGCCCAGGCTGGCTTGCAAGTCATGACAATGGCCAGGCTGGCCTACAGCCCTCAGCAGTTCTCCTGCATCGGCCTCCCATGTACTGCAGCCTGGCAGAATGTTTCCCTTGCCCTGTGCTGGACAGTCCTGACCTGACCGCTCCCTGCTGACAGCGGCTTCCTTCCTGTCCTCGTGAGGCATTCCGGCGCTTGCTTTCTGCATGACCTCAAACCCTGCCCTGGTGCCAAGGCTCTGCCCACAGCCACTTCCCCACCTCCATGCCTGCATCTGCCCCGTGACGCCAGTTACTGAGGCAGCTCTTCACTCCCGACATAGGAGGACAGAGCTCTTTTCCCCTCCCTGACCTGGCAGGTGCTGAGTGCTGAGGACCATCCTACCCACAGGACGGGCAGGAAGTAGGAAACCCAGCTCCTGGCCCTGAGAAGGTCTGTGCTTGAGACTGGGGTAGGACTGGGGAAAGACAACAGACCCACATGTCAGAGGGTAAGTGCTGCTACAACAACAACAACAACTCCGGAACTCCAAAGCATCAATACAATAAGGAGAAAAGCAACAGCTGAGAGGGGGCCATGTACAATGCTGTCAGTCATGCCAAGTCTGTAAATGCAGGTGGGTGTGGTGAGGTGTGCCTATAGTCCTGGGCTACCCTGTGGTGGGGTGTGCCTATAGTCCTGGGCTACCCTGTGGTGGGGTGTGCCTATAGTCCTGGGCTACCCTGTGGTGGGGTGTGCCTATAGTCCTGGGCTACCCTGTGGTGGGGTGTGCCTATAATCCTGGGCTACCCTGTGGTGGGGTGTGCCTATAGTCCTGGGCTACCCTGTGGTGAGGTGTGCCTATAGTCCTGGGCTACCCTGTGGTGGGGTGTGCCTATAGTCCTGGGCTACCCTGTGGTGGGGTGTGCCTATAGTCCTGGGCTACCCTGTGGTGGGGTGTGCCTATAATCCTGGGCTACCCTGTGGTGGGGTGTGCCTATAGTCCTGGGCTACCCTGTGGTGAGGTGTGCCTATAGTCCTGGGCTACCCATGGCCAACAGACAATCACAGGCTATAGAGACGGCTCCGTGATTAACAGCGCCAGGCTGTTCCTAGCACCCACACATATGACTGTAACTACGCTTCATGCTACACAGCGTCCACTGGCCTCCGAGAGAATCTGTACACATGATGCACTTAAGAAAATTCAGAGCCAGGCGTGGTGGTGGTCGCCTTTAATCCCAGCACTCGGGAGGCAGAGGCAGGCGGATCGCTGTGAGTTCGAGGCCAGCCTGGTCTGCAGAGTGAGTCCAGGACAGCCAAGGCTACACAGAGAAACCCTGTCTCTAAAAAAAAAATTCAGGCACATCAACCACATTAAAAAAGAGACTAAACAAACTCTTTAAAACGCACAGTGTGGAGCCAGAAAGATGGCCCTGTGGTCAGAGCACATACAGTCTTCCAGGGCCCAGAGCTCAGGCACACCTGACTCCTCTGGCTCCCCGGCACCTGCACTCATCACACACAGCTACACACAGACACACATTTATATCAGTAAATTTTTTTTCCAGAGCTGAGGACAGAACCCAGGGCCTTGCGCTTGCTAGGCAAGTGCTCTACCACTGAGCTAAATCCCCAACCCCCAGTAATTTTTTTTTAATACAAACTAAACATGTAACCATCACCCAGGTCAAGAAAGAGAACACTGGGGCTGAAGAGAGTTGGGTTCCCAGCACCCACATCAAGTGGTTCATGACAGACTGTGATGCCAGCTCCAGGGGATCGAGGAACCTTGTCCAGCATTCATGGGCACCCCCCACATGCACACTCCCACACACGCACCCCCCACATGCACACTCCCACACACGCACCCCCCACATGCACACTTCCACACACGCACCCCCCACATGCACACTCCCACACAGTACCCCCACATGCACACTCCCACACACACACCCACACACACATGCACACTCCCACACACGCACCCCCCCACATGCACACTCCCACACACGCACCCCCCACATGCACACTCCCACACACACACCCACACACACATGCACACTCCCACACACGCACCCCCCACATGCACACTCCCACACACGCACCCCCCACATGCACACTCCCACACAGTACCCCCCACATGCACACTCCCACACACGCACCCCCCACATGCACACTCCCACACAGTACCCCCGACATGCACACTCCCACACACGCACCCCCCCCACATGCACACTCCCACACAGTACCCCCACATGCACACTCCCACACACGCACCCCCCACATGCACACTCCCACACAGTACCCCCCGACATGCACACTCCCACACACGCACCCCCCCACATGCACACTCCCACACACACACCCACACACACATGCACACTCCCACACACGCACCCCCCACATGCACACTCCCACACAGTACCCCCGACATGCACACTCCCACACACGCACCCCCCCACATGCACACTCCCACACAGTACCCCCGACATGCACACTCCCACACACGCACCCCCCACATGCACACTCCCACACAGTACCCCCCACATGCACACTCCCACACACACACACACACACACATGCACACTCCTACACACGCACCCCCCACATGCACACTCCCACACACGCACCCCCCACATGCACACTCCCACACACGCACCCCCCACATGCACACTCCCACACAGTACCCCCCACATGCACACTCCCACACACGCACCCCCCACATGCACACTCCCACACAGTACCCCCGACATGCACACTCCCACACACGCACCCCCCCACATGCACACTCCCACACACACACCCACACACACATGCACACTCCCACACACGCACCCCCCACATGCACACTCCCACACAGTACCCCCCACATGCACACTCCCACACACACACCCACACACACATGCACACTCCCACACACGCACCCCCCACATGCACACTCCCCACACAGTACCCCCCACATGCACACTCCCACACACGCACCCCCCACATGCACACTCCCACACAGTACCCCCCACATGCACACTCCCACACACGCACCCCCCACATGCACACTCCCACACAGTACCCCCCACATGCACACTCCCACACACACACCCACACACACATGCACACTCCCACACACGCACCCCCCACATGCACACTCCCACACAGTACCCCCCACATGCACACTCCCACACAGTACCCCCCACATGCACACTCCCACACACACACACCCACACGCACATGCACAGTTGCATGCGTGCATACTCCATACATATATGCACGTAAAAATAAGTCTTAGAAAAAGAACACTGGTTCAAGGCCAGGCTGAGCTGTCTCAAAAAGAACAAAAGAGCCAGGGAGGCTGGAGCTCTGCCCGCCTGACAGCCAGAGTTCAAGCCCAGGACCTGCACGCCAAGAGGAGAGAACTGACCCCATCAAGTTACCTCTAACCTATGCATGCATGAACACACACAGGCAAAAACTTAAAGAATCCAATGAGGTTTTTAAAAAAATGGGGCTGGAGAGGTGGCTCAGAGGTTAAGCACACTGACTGCTCTTCCAGAGGTCCTGAGTTCAATTCCCAGCAACCACATGGTGGCTCACAACCATCTATGATGTGATCTGGTGCCCTCTTCTGCAGGTGTACATGCAGACAGAGCGTAATAATAAATCTTTAAAAGAAAAAACAACCCTCTTTTAAAAAATGGCAGTTTCTCAGAAAAATTGGAATAGCTCTACCTCAAGACCAAGCTATACCACCCCTGGCCATACACACACAGGATGCTCCACCATACAAGGACACTTGCTCAACTATGTTCAGAGCAGCTTTGTCTGTGACAGCCAGAAACTGGAAACAACCTAGATGTCCCTCCATCAAAGAATGGATAAAGTATATTTATACAATGGAGTTACTCAGCTATTACATTGCGTATACAATGTTGTGCCTGCATGTGTGACTGGCTACAAGCTCTCATTGTAGATGGTTGTGAGCCACCATGTGGTTGCTGGGAATTGAACTCAGGACGTCTGGAAGAGCAGACAGTGCTCTTAACCTCTGAGCCATCTCTCCAGCCCCCAGGTGAGACTTTCATGGAGGGATTGGACACCAACCCAACCACAAAATATTAGACACAATGTGTCCCGCCTACAAGATGTGCAGGGGTAAAGATGGAGCAGAGATTGAGGGAGTGGCCACCAATGACTGGTCCAGCCTGAGACCCCCGCATGAGAGGGAGCCCACGCGACACTGTTTCTGATATTCTGCTGTGCTGTGACAGGAGCCTAGCGTAACCGTCCTTGAGAGGCTTCACCCAGCAACTGATGGGGACAGACACAGAGACCCACAGCCAGACAGTAGGCGGAGCTTGGGGGATCGTGGAGGGGTCAGGAGGAAGGACTGTAGGAGCCAGAGGGGTCAAGGACACCACAGGAAAACCTACAGAATCAACTACCCTGGGCCCATAGGGGCTCACAGAGACGGAACTGCCAGCCAGAGAGCATGCGTGGACTGACCTAGGCCCTCTGCACACATGAAACAGCTGTGCAGCTGGGTCTTCACTGGGACCCCCGAAGCGGGGCTGTCTGACTGCACTGCCTGCCTGTGGATCCCTCTCCCTAACTGGGCTGCCTCCTCTGGCCTCAGGAGAAGACGCGCAAGTCTTACTGCAACTTGCTGAGCTAGGGCTGGTTGATATCAGGGGAGGACTGACTGGGAGGAGAGTTGGGAGGGGAAACTGTGGTCGGGATGTAAATAAAAACAAAACAAAACAAAGTAAAACAAAACAAAAACCACAACAGAGGCACCGCCCACCGGGGTCTCCCCACACCCTCCTGTCCTCTGGGTCTCATCCATTCTGACCTTCACTTACTGAGTCCCACAGTGTAGCCCAGGCTGGCCGGGGACTCCTTCTTACTCAGGCGCTGAGAAAGGAGGGCAGATGTTCATGCTTCTCTGCGCCTTTTCTAAGTGAAAACTAGTGTCGTCCCCACAATAGTGTACCTGCCAGTGCCTATAGCGCTGACCTCGCGATGTCCTCACGCACATTAAAGTTTACAGCCAGGCCTGGAGAGACGGCTCAGAAGTTAAGAGCACTGACTGCTCTTCCAGAGGTCCTGAGTTCAATTCCCAGCAACCACAAGGTGGCTCCCAACCATCTATAGTGAGATCTGGTGCCCTCTTCTGGCCTGCAGGTGTACATGCAGGCAGAGCACTATACATAATAAATAAATCTTTAAAAAAATAAAAAATAAAAAAGTTTGCAGCCACTGGTGCTGTCTCCAGCTGAGAATTACTTAAGTGGGGCGTGCTGTGTTCCTGGTCACGTATGTCGCCTGCTCACACGTGGGATGTATTATAAGCTACTTGAGGAGGGCGCACACTTAGGCCACTCTCAGTTATTCCCCTCAGGGCTATGCTTATTATTTACACAGTTTCAGACACAAACCCGGCCCCCCTCTCCCTACCTCGGAGGCAGGCCACCCCTGCCAGGAGTAGCAGCAATGTCCCGGCATAGTGAGAAAACGGCACCACCTTAGACAGACTCAAGTAACCTGGGAGGGAAGAGAAACAGCGTGAGACGCGCTCGGGCTGCCAGCAAGCCTCCCCAGCTTGCCCACCAGCAAGCCTCCCCAGCTTGCCCACGACCTCCAGCCCAGGCCCTGTCTGCTGCTTAGCCATTCCCTGAAGAGCAGCGGTTCTCAAACTGTGGGCTGCAAACCTCCATCTCCACAGATATTTACATTACGATTATAATGGTAGCAAAATTAGTTATGAAACAGCAATGCAAATAATTTTATGGTTGGGGTCACCACGAAATCAGGAGCTATGTGGAAGGGTCACAGCATTGGGAAGGCTGAAAACCACTGCCTTAGAGGAAAAGACCCTGGTGAAGAGGAAAGCCAAACCATCCTCAGGGGACCCGCTTCCTCTGGGAAGCTGATTCCCCTGGCAGCGCCCTGCCCACCTCGTGCCCATCACCTGTGAGAACACACTGACCTTTCCTGTACAAGTAGAAGAAGGCGAAGGGGGAGGAGTAGTAAGAGACGGACCAGAAGACTGAAGCCTGCAGCAGAGACAGACACGGCACTCAGTGCGGCTCTGAGCACGCTGCTCCGCCCTGCCCAGGCCCTGGCGCTGAGCAGGACCTGGGGACCATCACTCTAAGCAAATGTACTGTTCCTGACATCATGCACACAGTAGGGACACTAAGCAAATGCTTTGTCCATGACATCACGCACACAGTAGGGACACAGACATCTGTCTCGAGGTAGTGTGTCCGGGCATGATGGAGGCTGACGTAATTTCATCACACTGAAAACACCAGGCTCCCTGTCTACTCAAGTTAATCAGGCCTTCACATTTGGCCCCAATCAAGACAGTTGAAGGCTTTGTCCCCAAGAGATGTGAGAGTGTCACCATAGGAACTCTGCCAGCGAGAACAGCCGTCTCTGCAGCAGAAGAGTTTGGTTGCCAAGGCAGACAGGCCACTGGGGCCTGCAGGACTCAGAGACCTGCAGACAGCCCCAAGGGTAAACCTGGTACTCTCGGGGCGCAAACTACCCTAGAAAAAGCTTACATGAGGGGGAATTCCTCAGAGGGAATGCCAACCGTGTGCACTGGGGACATGCTGGTGCTCTCTGCAAGTTCTGCCATCGGAGCCTCCCGGGATGGAGAGAGCAGGCGGGCCTGACGGGAGCTACCAGGTCACATATGCCGGAGCTGACTTACCAGTGCCAGGATGCTGTCAGCATGTTTCTCCAGGGCGCGAGGCTGATAATACGTATCCTGCCAAAACAGATGGCCCGTTCAGGACCCTGCCAGTCGCAGGCCCTTCCTCGCTCCCCGAAGCCCTAATGTGTGCCACCTGGCCCTATCCTCTCTGGCCGTTTCTCTTGGGATGCCCCTGGCCCCTACTGACGCTTCCCTTCCCTAGCCTGACCTCTGCACCTGAAAGCCATCACCGGGTGCTGGACTTGGAAGCAAAAGTGAAACTGGCTTTTCCCCCAGAACACAGCTATAAACATGAGTGTGTGTGTGTATATGGGGAGAGGGTAAGAGTGGAAAACGAAAGACTCCATGACAATTCTAAGAGGGAAGAAATAGCATGTGGCATAGGAAGAACGTGGCTATGTGTGGGCACTTTGGAAAGGCCCCTTGGCGCAAACTGCCACCAATAAAAAGGGAAGAGAGCGTTTTTTCAGGCAGACCACCACCTGCAGCTGGCGTGGCTGCAATAACCCTGGTCTTCAGGCTTTGGGGGTGCAAGGAGCACACGTGGATACATGACATGCACAAGTCAGATTAAAGAGAAAGCCCCAGCACTCAGGAGGCAGAGGCAGGTGGATCTCTGTGAGTTCGCGGCCAGCCTGGTCTACAAAGTGAGTCCAGGACAGCCAAGGCTACACAGAGAAACCCTGTCTCGAAAAACAAAAACAGAGAGAGAGAGAGAGAGAGAGAGAGAGAGAGAGAGAGAGAGAGAGAGAGAGAGAGAGAGAGAGAGAAAGCCCCGGGGGAGGAAAAACAAATTGGGAGTTATGGGGGCAAAAGCCGTCAGTGCGCGCAGGGGGCTCCACACTCAACTGGGACGAGCCATGAACTCTGACAGTCAGGGGCGGGAGACGGGAAGGGGGCAAAGCACGCCCTGGGGCGGGGGGCGAGAGGAAGTCCTCCAAAGCCGGCTTGGCTGGGAGCCGGGAAGCGCCCGCGGGCGGGCAGGCTGCGCTCGCTCCCCCGTTCCCGGCAGTGGGCGCGTCCGGCGGGCGCGGGCCCAGCGCGGTTTGGACCGCACCATGTTCTCAGCCGGGGGGGGTGGGGCTCGACTCACCCAGGAGCTGGAGGAGGGGGCGGGGACGGCGGTGGGAGTCTCGGGGACGCTGGCCGCGGCCCGGTCGGTGTCCCTCTCCCGGTAGATCTTGTAGAGCCGGGGACCGAGGACGCAGCTCAGCAGCTTCGCCATGGCCCCGGCTCCCGCCGCTGCTCCTCGGCCTCAGGTCCCCGCCGGGCCCGCCCTCGGCCTCCGAGGCGCTGCGTGTGTGACGTCAGCACGTACCGGCCCTGCCCCGTGGCGGCGTCCGGCGTGGCGTCCTGGCCGCGAAAGAAGGGTTCCGCGCAGTTTGGGCCTGCGGTGCACGGACGGTCGTGAATTAGTCGGAGGCGTGCTGAACCCATGGAGTAATAATGATAGTAACAATAATAAGTAATTAATAATAATGATAATATAATTCCGCCATGCACTGTGGTGCACATCTTTAATCCCAGCACTCAGGGAAGCAGAGGCAGGTGGTATCCGTGAATTCAAGGCCAGCCTGGTCTACAAAGTGAGTCTAGGACAACCAAGGCCACACAGAGAAACCCTGTCTTGAAAAAAAAAAAAAAAAAAAAAGCCCAACTGAAGTTTCTCAGAGATGCTCAGCGGTTAAGATTGCTTTTTCCAGAGGACCCAGGTTCAATTCCCAGCACCCACATGGCAGCTGACAACTGTCTGTAATTCGAGGATCCAACACCTCACATTAGACTTACAGACAAAACATAAAAAAACAACAAACAAACAAACAAAAACAGTGGAGCTGGAGAGATGGCTCAGAGAAGAAGAGTACTGTCTCCTCCATGGTGGCTCTCAGCCATCTATAATGTGACATGATGCCCTCTTCTGGCCTGCAGGTGTACATGCAGGCAGCGCACTCATACAAATAAATATTTTTTCTTTTTTTAAAAAGTTATAGCTGGGTGTGGTGACACACACCTTTAATCCCAGCACTCGGGAAGTAGAGGCAGGCATATTGATGTGAGTTTGAGGTCAGCCTGGTCTACAAAGCGAGTCCAGGACAGCTAAGACTACACAGAGAAACCTTGTCTCGAAAAACAAAGCAAAGCAAAAAGACAGTTATGCTAGGCTTCTGGTGGGACTGGGAGGAGAGGAGGGAGGGGAGCTGATATCAGGCTGTAAAGCAATTTTAAAATAAATATATAAATGAAGAGAAAAATATGCCCTGGTGTGAGTGAACCTTTTTTTTCTTTGCCTAACCCTTAATGTCAGCATGGTCTGCAACGATTGCTGGGTGAGAGAACCCTGGGATATTGAGAGAGACAGAGACAGAGACAGAGACAGACAAGGAGACAGAGAGATTTATAGATAAACCTATAAAACAGTTACTGAAAGAGGTAACCCGATCTGCCCAGTGTAACAGCACATGCCTTTAGACAGGCAGGCGTGTTGGCAGATGGCTATCCTGAATTCCAGGCCACCTTGGTCTACATATGTGGCGAGTTTTAGGCCATTCAGGTCTATATAGAGAAACGCTGTCTCAAAGTGCAAGGTTGGAGGCATGTGTCACCACCACACCAAAATTCTTTCCAATTTTTAAAAATTAAGTTGTGTGTGCATCCATACAGGCATACAGCCTGCAAATCTGAGAGTTTTGGATTAGCGGCATTGACAGAGGAGACTTCAAGACAGTCTTGTATTGATTCCGTCACGTGGTTGCTAGTGGTCACTCTTACGCAGATCTATAAGGAAAAGAAGCAAGCCAGTGAGCAGCACCCTCCATGGCTTCTGCATCAGCTCCTGCCTCTGGGTTCCTGCCCTGACTTCCTTCAGTGATGAACTATGGTACAAACCTTTTCCTCCCCAAGTTGCTTTGGTCGTGTGGTTCATCACAGCAACATCAACCCTAACTAACACACTTCACTAGGGCTCCCCCAGGTCTGTTTTTGTTTGTTTTATATTTTTGTTTTGAAACAAGGTCTCCCTCTGTAGCCCTAGCTATCCTGGAGCTCACTATGTAGACCCAAGTGCTGAGAATAAAGGTGCATACCACCCTACCTACCTTACTTAGGGTTTCTATTGCTGTGATGAGACCCCAGGACTGGAAGCAACTTGGGGAAAATGGTTATTTCATCTTCCACTTCCACGTCACAGTCCATCATGAAAGTAGTCAACGCAGGAACTCAAGTAAGGTGGGATCCTGGAGGCAGGAGCTGATGCGGGGCCTGTGGTGGAGCGCTAGCTCCTGGCTTGAGTAAGCACTGAGCCTGCTTTCTTATCCCACGCAGGACTGCAGGTCCAGGTGTGCACCATCTGCAGTGAGCAGAGTCCTCCTACAGCAATCATCAACCAAGACCGTTCCCTGCAGACGTGCCTGTAGGTCAGTCCTACGGAGGCGTTTCCTGGATTAAGATTCGTTTTCCCCACAGGGCCCTAACGTGTAAAGTTGACATTAAAAACTAACCAGCACACTGGGCGTGGTGGTGCACACCTATAATCCCAGCACTTGGGAGGCAGAGGCAGGTGAATCGCTATGAGTTCGAGGCCAGCCTGGTCTACAAAGTGAGTCCAGGACAGCCAACGCTACACAGACAAACCCTGTCTCAAAAAAACAAAAACAAAACAAAACAAAAACCCCAAACCTAACCAGCACATTTTATGTGAAGGTCAGGGGGAAGCTTGGGAGATTTGGTTCTTTCCCCTCACCATGTAGGTTCAGAGGACTGAGCTCAGATTGCTAGGCCTGCTGACAAAGGCCTTTTACCCTTGACACCATGTCGCCATCCCAAAAGAAAATAATTTCATGGCTGGGGATATAGCTCAGTGTCAAAGAACTTGCTCCATATTTGGAATAAGTAGCCAGCTGTTCATAAGGATGCATGCCTATCGCCTCACACTTTTGGAGGTGGGTGAGCAAGAATTCAAGGTCATCTCTGGCTACACAGTGGGTTTGAAGTCAAACCTGTACAACTTGAAGCCCTGCCTCAAAAAAAAAAAAAAAAAAAAAAGCCAAACAAACAAAAGCAACTAACTAACTAATTAACTAACTAAAACATTATAAACAACCAGAGGTATCCAGGCCCCTGTTACGTTTCACCTTGAGTAAGAGCTAAAGACACTCCTCAGGAGTTCTGGAATGGTCTATGATATGCCAGGTAGCAGGAAGAGTCGTTGGAGATCACATATGGCCTGGATGTACAGTTTAGTGCCGCGTGCCAAGGACATCAACAGGCAACTCCTTCCACATGAAAGAGAGCAGCTCGCACCAGGACCTGACTCCACAGTCTGACAGATGGAGGCTCCCTCTCCTCGAGAAGGCATGCAAGGGCCTTTTATCTCCCCACACTCTCATTCTCTCCCAAGGCCCCCTCCACAGCCCCCCCTTGCCTCTAGGCCAGGGAGTGTGGCCCCTTTATCTGTGCTCTGCTTCCTCCCTGGAAACCCCAACTCTCTGGAGCAGGGGAGCTTGGCAGGCTCTCCCCATGGCGGTCACAGTCGCTCTTCTTCTGTTCCTGTGTGGGCTCCCCCAGGCTGCTGCAGGTAAGGCCTGGGGGATTTGAGATGCTGGGAGGGGCTGCTACTGCTGCCCGTTAGCGCTTCTGAAGAGGCATGTGACTCAAGGAGACAGACTAACCTTGTCTGAAGCCTCATTAGTTCTGGGGAACCCAGAGGCATCACGGCCCTAGGTTTATACAGTTTCCTGTAGTTTAAAAAAAGATAAGTGCTGGGCCTGGGAGTGTAGCTCAGAGAGTACGTGCCTAACATATACAGAGTTCTCGGTTCATCTCTGGCCAAGAGTTTGATCCCTATTACCACATGAACTTGGCATGATATGCCCGTAACCCCAGAGCCTGGGAGGAGACTGCAGCAAGCTCGGGCAGTCCAGGTGACCTTCAGCTACACAGCTAGAAGATAAGGGTCTTGTGTGTGGCCGTCATGGTGACTCTTCTAATGTACGTCTCCCTGGGTATGTCTGTGAGGGCATTTTCAGCGAGGAGGCTGTTGTTGTTTCTGAGACAGGGTTTCTCTGTGTAGCCTTGGCTGTTCTGGACTTGCCGTATAGACCAGGCTGGCCTCGAACTCACAGCCATCCACCTGCCTCTGTCTCCCGAGTGGCGTGCGCCACCACTTCCCAGCTTCCAGGGAATTTTAACTAAGGAGGGAAGAGCTACCCTGAATGTGGTTGGCATCACCCAGTGGGCTGGGGTCCTAAAGAAAATAAGAACAAGGAAAGGACAAAGCCCATGAGCCAAAATAAGTCTTACTTCTAGGTGAGCAGTGGTGGCACAGGCGCCTAATCCCAGCACTCAGAAGACAGAAGCAGGCAGATGTCTTAGTTCGAGGACAAGAGAAACCCCATCTGGAAAAACGAAATCATCATCTCATCATCATCATCCTTTAACTTGCTTTAGCTGGGCATTTTGTCAAATCAATGAGAAAGCCACAGTAGCCCAGGCTGGTCTTGAACTCTCAGCTCAAGCATTCCTCTTTCCTCTGCCTCCTGAATGCTATGATTGCAGGTGTATGCCACCACACCCGGCTCACAGCTTCACTTATTTTACTTATTTATTTTGTTTGCTTGTTTTGGGATTGAGTATTGCGTTCTGCTCGCCGTGGCTGGCCTGGTACACATAATGTAGGACAATCTCCCTTCCTCATCTTCCCAAGTGCCAGTTCGCGCTACCACACTTGGCTCAGTTCCCTTTAGAAAATAAAAACAACAAGCTGGGCTTGGTGGCACACACCTTTAATCCCAGCACTTGGGAGGCAGAGGCAGGCGGATTGTTGTGAGTTCAAGGCCAGCCTGATCTACAAAGCGAGACCAGGATAGCAAGGCTAACACAGAGAGACCCTGTCTCTAAAAACAAAAACAAAACAAAACAAAACAAAAAACAGATGAGTAAATGTTTGAAGAGGTAAGGGCTCTCTCTCACCAACCATCACAGCCTCCTTCTGTCCTGACCCAGAACCTCTCTGACAAGGAAAGATGGAAAGCTTTTGTCCTCTTTCCTCCACCTCCTCTCCCTGACTCTTTCTGGGGCTCACGTACCCCAGGGTAGCCTTGAACTCCTTAAGCAGCTAAAGATGACTGCGGGTGCTGGGGTTCCAGGCATGCACCAGCAGGTTCAGTTTATGGGTTTGTGCCCTGCTGGGAGCCAAAGTCCATGTTTCATGCATAATAGGCAAGCACTCTGGCAGCTGAGTGCTGGGTACAGAACCCCAAACCTCAGGCAAGCACCGAGACTAAGCCACACCTCCAGCCTGCCTCCTTTCTTTATAGTGTTTGCTTGGGAGGTGTGCTCACCCGCTAATCCAGTGCTTGGAGTTAAAGTGGGCTTCCTGACGGTACGGATGGCAGACGGCAGCTCTAGTCTGACACCACCATTTCTCCACAGACAGCATCCAGAGCACCTATGTGGTCTCAGGGGAGTCAGTGGAGCTGCCGTGTCCCTCGCCACCCCCCCTGCACGGGGGCCAGCTCCTCACCTGGTTCCGAAGCCCAGCAGCAGGCGACTCCACCATCTTGGTGGCCCAGGTCCAAGTGGACAGGCCGCCCTCAGATCTTGGGAGACCTGAAGATGAGTCCAGGTTCAGACTCCTTGGGAACTACTCCTTATTGCTGGAGAGGCCCAGGGATGGCGAGGCCGGGCGGTACTGGTGCACTGTGATGGGTCAGAACCACAAGTACCAGAACTGGAGGGTGTATGACGTCTCTGTGCTCAAAGGTGAGTTGGGCTGTGAAGACCACTCTGCACACTAGAGGAAGCCACACAAGAAACTGAAGGGTCGGGGCTGGAGAGATGGCTCAGGGGTTAGGAGCACTGCCTGCTCTTCCAAAGGACCCAGGTTCAATTCCCAGCACCCACATGGCATTCTCATACTAAGGCACATAAAAATTAAAATTAAAAAAAAAAAAGAAAAAAAAAAAAAGAAAAAGAAACTGAAGGGTCCTTCTCTTCCCGCCAGGATCCCAGTTCTCTGTGAAGTCTCCAGACGGCCCCTCTTGCTCTGCCCTTTTGTGCTCTGTGGTCCCCGCCAAGCGTCTGGACTCTTCCGTGACCTGGCTAGAGGGGAGGAATACAGTGAGAGGACATGTTCAGTACTTCTGGGGGGATGGGGCTGCCCTGCTCTTGGTGTGTCCTACAGAGGGCGTTCCCGAAACCAGGGCCCATAGGCCGAGGAACATCCGTTGTCTTATGCCTCAGAACAAAAGATTCAGCTTTAGCCTGGCAGGTAAGGTGAGGGAGGGAACGGAGGGGTGGTGTTCTCTCTAACACATCTCTCAAATCTAGGGGAGATGGCAAACCAAGCCGGTAACTTGAAGGTGACTTTCCAATAGAGAAAAGCTCCCCCACCAAATCCATCACAAAGAAAGGTTGATTAAACCAACGTCCTGGAGGAACACACCAGACCAGGAGCCAAGACCACCTTCAGTGGGACATGCCACTGTTTAGAAAGGGGTTAATCTAGGGGCAAAGAGAGAGCCCAGCTAAGTAAAGGGCTTGCAACGCAAACATGAAAATCCAAGTTTGAACTCAGAAGTCATACAAAAAGGTCCCAGTCATGGTGATGCCTGCCTGTAGCCCCTACATTGGGGAGACAGGGACACATGGAGCCCTGGGGCTCTCCAGGCAACCAGCCTGGCCTGCTTCCAGAGCTCCAGGCCATGAGAGAGCCTGTCTCTCTCTCTCTCTCTCTCTCACACACACACACACACAAAGGTGGAAGTCTCCTAAGGGACTACAGTTGTGTTGACCTCCAGCCTTCACACACATGCATGCACACACATACCCACACGAACACATCCACACCCACATGAACGCACACACAGGCATGCTCACTCCCCCCCACGTGAACACACCCCCACCCACATGAACACACACACAGGCATGCTCGAACACCCCCCCACATGAACACACCCACACCCACATGAGCACACCCACACCCACATGAACATTCACACAGGCATGCTCACACATACACACCCACGTGAACACACACACACACATGAGCACGCCCACACACATTAACACATACACCCTCCCACATGAACACACCCACACCCACATGAGCACACACACAGGCATGCTCGCGCACACCCCCCCATATGAACACACACACACAAACACACCCACACCCACATGAACACACACACACAGGCTTGCTCGCACACACAGGAACAGGCTGGTCCAAGCAGGCCATGAGAGGCAGAAGGAAGATCGGAAGTGTGAGGACAGCCTTGGCTATGTAGTGAGTTCAAAGCCAGCCTGCTTCACATGTGACCCCTAAATAAAATAAAATAAAATAAAATAAAAAGTGCTGGGCGGTGGTGGCGCATGCCTTTAATCCCAGCACTCGGGAGGCAGAGGCAGGCGGATCACTGTGAGTTCGAGGTCAGCCTGGTCTACAAAGTGAGTCCAGGACAGCCAAGGCTACACAGAGAAACCCTGTCTCGAAAAACCAAATAAATAAATAAATAAAAGGCTATTCTATGGAGAGCGGACACTACTAGATGTAGAACCACCCATTTATAAGTCAGAGAGAGGAGCGAACGGCCATTGTCTCAAGGCCCAGCAAATGGGTTCATGAACGACGGATGAATAAGCTAATGAAGAAATGGAAACCGTAAAGCAATCTTCTTTTGCCCTTTTTCATCTTCACGTGTGTGGTATGCATGTGTGTGTGTATGTGTGTGCGTGTGTGTGTGCGTGTGTGTGTGTGCGTGTGTGTGTGGGGTGCGCATATTTGCATGGTGTGGGCACTGCCTGTCATTCTTGTTTTGCTGTCTTTGTTTGGCAGCTTCCACAGAACCTTCTCCCACCGTCTGTGCCTCTCCTCCGAGCTGGGATGTGCCCTGGATACTGGTGCTGCTGTTCACAGTAGGCCAAGGCGTCATCATCACAGCTCTCAGCATTGTGCTCTGGAGGCGGAGGGCCCAGGGGTCTCAGGACAGAGGTGCGTCTTTTCCCACAGAGGTCACCTGGGTGTGAGGTGAAGGGTTGGGCTGGCATCTACGCTCTGGCCTCTGTCTGCTCCAGGGGAGGGGTCCCAAGGGCACATACACCCCTGAACTCGCTGGCGGCTTCTATACATCACACGGTCTTTTCTCCCCAGAACCCTCAATTCCTCGCTTCAAACCTGAAGTCCAGGTTTATGAGAACATCCACTTGGCCCGCCTCGGGTAAGGAACAAGCAGGGATGGAGGCTTACACCCCACACGGCCTGGGCACGGGAGACTGTTGCCTGGAGCCTGGGAGTGGATTGCAGGTGGGGGTCCTGGCTCCTGAGAAGGTGCAGTCATTCTAACATAACCTTTTTGCTTTGCAAACCCTGCAGCCCGCCCACCCACAAGACCAGGTGACCTTGGAGCATCTGCCTCGGACAGCCTGACCTACTGTCCTGTGTCTCCAGCATCTGGCAGGATTCCCTGAAAACCTTAGTAAGGGGGTGGGGGGTTGAGGACATGACTCCAAGTGACTCTACTTCCCCTTGGTGTCCAACAGGCACCAAGCTGGGGAGGGGCAGGGACGACATAAGGAGGGGAGTAACATCATTCGTTCTGTCATGTCACCTACAAAAAAAGGTGTGGTCTCCTGTCTTGAGGAGGGACTCAGAGCGAGAAGTGGGATGGGGTCTGCAGGCTCTGCCGTCAGGAGGGACAGGAAAGCCAAGAGACTGGAGAAGTGACGGGGAACCTGTCGGGGAACCTGTCGTAGGAGAAGCTAGAGATACATGTGGGGAGAAGCAAGGAAGAGAGGGGACACAGAGGCTGAGCTGGGGTGGGGGGCTGACTGCTGAGCTGGGGCAGGGGGGAGCTGACTGCTGAGCTGGGGTGGGGGGCTGACTGCTGAGCTGGGAGGGAGCTGACTGCTGAGCTGGGGCAGGGGGGGAGCTGACTGCTGAGCTGGGGTGGGGGGGAGCTGACTGCTGAGCTGGGGCAGGGGGGGAGCTGACTGCTGAGCTGGGGGGGAGCTGACTGCTGAGCTGGGGGGGAGCTGACTGCTGAGCTGGGGGGGCAGAGCTGACTGCTGAGCTGGGTGGGTGGTGGGGGTGGAGGGGGAGCTGAAGCCCTAAATGGCAGATGTGGGGGAACCGAGAACACTGAAGATTCAAGGGCTTCCAAGTAAATCAGACCCCAGATCTCCTCAGATGGAGGGAACCCAGCCCCAAGGCGGATGCCTCCTCTCAGCCCCACCAGGGCACTCTCCTTATCCCAGTCTCACATGCACGTTCCTCTGTGGTTCCCCATGGGCATGAGCAGCTTATCACTTCCGGCTCCCTGGGAGCTCTGCCCCGGCACCCACGCATCCCACCGCTATCTCCCTGGGCAGAGGAAGCCTGAACAAGGGAGAGGGTGGCAGATAGACCCCTTCGGCGTGAGTGCTTCCAGGCTGTCTGAACAGAAGACAGCGCCAGTGCTTCGTCCTGGCCTCCTCCCAAAGGAGCTGGGCTCCAGGTTGCACACTCACACGCAAACAGCTCTGCCAGGCACACTCTCTGACTCTTGGTTCATGCTTGACTCTCAATGGAGAGAGCAGCTTTCTTCGACTTCGTACCTGGAGCCTTCACGCTGCAGCAGCTTAAGCTCAGGTGTTGGCAGGAAAGGGGATGAGAGAGCTACACCGATGGAAGCTGGGTGCGCGGGGGAGGGCCTGGGGGGTGGTTAACACACCACTGAGGTCCTAGTGTGCCAGTCCAACCCACCACACAGCTACAGTTCTTGTGTGTGGAAGACGTCAGATGTCCCGTTCTATCCCTTTGAGACAGAGTCTCTCACTAAAGTTGGAGCTAGGCTGATGGCCAGCAAGCCCCACAGATCCTCCTGTCTCTGCCCCCGCTGGCACTGGGGTTACAAACAACTCATGTGTAGCTAAAGTCAGCTTTTTATTTTAATTTTTAAAAATGTTTGCTTGCATGTGTGTCTCTGCACTGTCCGAGGAAGTGAGACTTCCTGGGACTGGAATGGGAGATGCCTGTGAACCGCCACGTGGGTGCTGGGAATTGAACTCAGGTCCTCTGTAGGGGCAGCCAGTGCTCTTAACCACTGAGCCATCTCTCCAGCCCCCCTGCCCCCGGCAGATCTGTGCTGCCCTCTAGACTTCATTCTTAAAGTGCACCCTTTTGTTAGGCGTGGTGGTGGCGGCGCCTTTAATCCCAGCACCTGGGAGGCAGAGGCAGGTGTATCGCTGTGGGTTCGAGGCCAGCCTGGTCTACAGAAAGAGTCCAGGACAGCCAAAGCTACACAGAGACACCTTGTCTCAAAAAAATAAACAAAAACAAACAAACAAACAAAACACATCTTTGTGTGTTTCATCACCACTACATGCGACTGCAACAGTACCAGGATCATAGACAGCCCTCTTACTATTTTTACATATTATTTATTTGTTTTTGGGTGGTGTAAGGGATTGAACCCAGGGCCTTGTGTATGGTAGGCAAGCACTCTGTCATTGAGCTACGGCTCTACCCAATAGCCCTCTCATTAAATGTACTCCTTATGGTTCCCCAAGGTAGCCTCCTTTCTCGAGACCTTCAGATACCAAGTTACGGCTTTTCAGGCAGTACCCTACCCCTCAGCAGCCCCAGTGCCACTTCTGTCCCTTTGCCTAGGACCCACAGCTCGTTCAGAGCAGCTGACCTGGGGCATCTAGAGAAAAGACTGCAGGGGCTCCTTATGAGGCTCGGCTCGGGACAGACGCATGCGTGCAGGGGACGGGACTCCAGGAATCGGGTCTGTACCCGGGTGTTGGGGTCAATGGCTGAGGTTTTCATACAAAGTCACCTTCTTGAGCATGTCACAGAAACATCTGCACAGGTGTTCTCATGTCCACGGTGACGTCGGAGTCCTGGGTTGACAGTCGTGGACTCACAGGCTAGGGGAAGATATGTACCCCCCACGCAAAGATGGCCGCAAGGAGCAGCAGGGCGGCGAGGGGGAGGCTCGGGAGCTGCTGCGAGGCAGCTCTGTTGCACAGGTCCTGCTCACAGCAATGGTGCCGCAGGGTGTAGGACTGTGACCAATAGGTGGTGTGGCCCAGCAGAGGGCACTGGGCCCTTGGGAGGCAGCCTTTCCGCTCGATGGCCTCCTCGTTTCGATCTGTGGGACGAAGGAGGAATGCTGAGGTTGAGGCAGCAGGAACAGCAGACAAGAGAGAGACTAGGAGCCACGCCAACAACGGTCATTGGACCAGAGTCCTACCTGAGGTGCCAACAGTGATCCCACACACCTCGTCTTCCTGACACTCCTTGGGTACAGGGTAGCAGGGAGTGGCAAAGCTGCAGGTGTGACAGTGGAGCCGTCCTCTGTCTGGGGAAGTGGTGAGACCTGTTGGGTCAGCAGAGATCAAGGCCGGGAGGAGAAGGTGAGAGGCAAAGCCCGGAGGGCCTCGCTCCCAGAGAGTGACACACAAAGGAGGGAGAGGGCACTCGAGCAAGGAAAAACCAGGAAAGAGCAAGAGGGAGACAGTGTGGGGGCTGGAGAGATGGCTCAGCGGTTAAGAGCACTGTCTGCTCTTCCAAAGGTCCTGAGTTCAATTCCCAGCAACCACATGGTGGCTCACAACCATCTGTAGTGAGATTTGGTGTCTGCTTCTGGTGTGCAGGTGTACATGCAGACAAAACACTCATATACAATAAATAAATAAATAACATAAAAAAAAAAAAAAAAAGGGAGACGGTGATCAAGAGAGACAGACAGGAACAGAGGCCAAGAGAGACAGGCCAGCGGAGCAGCGATGCAGATGTGAGCCAGATGTGAACAGAGGGGGAGACGCAGAAGTTAGCTGGGTGGCACCAGAGACAGAGCGAGAAGCAGGAGACAGCATTACCAAGGCACCCGGCACAGAGCCTGGTGTGAGAAGCCAAGGCAGGCACAGCAGCTAGTCTCAAGTGCTCCCCCCTCCCTCTGGCCTTGAGACAGACTTACACAGCCCAGGCTGGCCTGGGAGTCTGGACTCTCCTGCCTCAGACTCCCAGTGTCCGACACTCCCCCCGTGTCTCCTCACCTCCACCCTTTCACCCTCCACCCCATCCCTGGCACAGGACCCCATCTTAGCTGTCCACCCCTGTGGATGCCCCGTCTCCCCTTACCCAGTGCCCCTGAGAGGAACAGGATGCTGAGGAGGAAGGCGCTGGACAGGCCCATGGCAGGACAGGCTCAGCAGTCTGGGAGCGTGTGACCCGTCAGAGCACAGCTGGCCGACACAGGGAGGAACCAGCAAACAAACAGACCCAGTGGGAGAATCTGGGGTGTGGAAAAGACAGATTTGCAACAGCTCTCTGCTCCTCCACCTGTGCCTCTCACTCCTGCCAGCGATTGCCTAAAGGGTCTTATCCCTGATTCCTCTGTTTGTTAACTCGGCTGTCTGCCTCTCTACAGTTGTGTCTGGCACCTTCCCTCCTGCTCCCCTCACTCCCTTCAGCTCAAGCTGTTCCCATTTCACTTTGTTTTGTGTCTGTCTCCCCCCCCCCCCCCCGCCCGCCCCAAGAGCTTCTATGCCTCTCAAGGTCACACTCTGAACCCTCTCCTGCCCTAGATGTCTAGAGTATTAACAAAGCCCACCTGCCCATCCCCACACCCCACCCCACCTACAAAGCCAGGCTGTTGTGGTGGTGGTGGGGTGCTGCCCCACCTAGCCCACATCCTTTGATTCACACAACCCCCTCCCCCCGAAGCTTCAACATTGCTACCCCATAATTATCCCTCTTCATTTTACTATGTTGCCGGAAAGAATTAGTCAGGAGCTGAGCTGAAGGACTTATGTCCGTCCTCTGAGAAGAGACTGGAAAAGGAAGCGTGGCTAGGCTTCCAGGAGGCAGAGTGGCATTAAGGAAGGTTAGGGCCGAAGAGGCTGGGTGGGACAGGGAGCCTGAGGGTTTGTCCATCTCATGGGCGTCCCTGGGTTCTAGTCGTAGCACCAGCGAAAGGACACGTCACAAAGAGGACTACAGTAAGGAAGAATGTGCTGGGCATCTCGTTTCACCCCGAAAATGCCTGAAGATGTCACAAATCTTTTCTTCATAGGGATTGTATTAACATTCACCGTATCAAAAACCAACCTGGCTGGTGAGATAGTTCAGTAGGTACAAGCACGGCTGTGTAGGCCGTGGGGCCAGCATACAGCGCAGGACACCACCCGTTCACCTGCACCCAGACGGACACGCAAATAATAAAGTGTATTAATTTATTTTGGGGGGCTTTTTGGGGGGCCTGGACTGGAACTTACTACGTAAACCAGGTTCACCTTGAACTCAAAAAGACCCGTCTGCCTCTGGGCCTGCGCTACCACACCTTAAAGACTTTTTATTTTCAGTTATGTGTGTGTGTGTGTGTGTGTGTGTGTGTGTGTGTGTGTGCGTGCGCATGTGGGTGCACGACAGATGCTTGTGAGTGCAGGAGCCCAGAGGCCCGAGAGAACATTGGCTCCGTGGAGCTGTGGTTACTGCTCTGCTGTCCGACATGGGCACTGGGAAAAGACGCTGTTCTGGAGGAGCAGCAAGTGTTGTTTTGTTTGTTTGTTTGTTTTTAGAGACAGGGTTTCTCTGTGTAGTCTTGGCTGTCCTGGACTCACTTTGTAGACCAGGCTGGCCTCGAACTCACAGCAATCTGCCTGCCTCTGCCTACTGAGTGCTGGATTTAAAGGCGTGCGTCACCACCACGCCCAGCTGCAGCAAGTGTTCTTATCCACTGGCTTATCTATTTCTCCAGCCCTAAAAAAGAAAGAAAGAAAAAAAAAGAATTAAGAGGGCTGGAGAGATGGCTCAATAGTTTAGAGCACTTGTTGCCCTTGCAGAGGCCCCAAGTTCGAATCCCAGCATCCACACAGTGGCTCACACCCAAATGTAACTCCAGCTCCAGGGCATTGGATGCATTTTTATACCAGGCACACACAAGGGGCACACACAGGGGGCACACACAGGGGGCACACACAGGGGCACACACAGGGGGCACACACAAGGGGCACACACAGGGGGCACACTACATGTAGGCAAAACATTCATTCACATAAAACAAACCTTTGAAAAAATTAAAAAGGAAGCCAAGTGTGGTGGCACATGCCTATAACCCCAGCATACCGAAGGCTGAGACAAGAGGATTCGCCTAAATCTAAGGCCAGCCTGGTCTACAGGCTGAGCTCCAAGCCAGCCTAGGCTGTGTGTAAGACTGTGCCTCAACAATCACACACACACACACACACACACACTATATATGTATATATATACATATATATTTATATATATAATATGCAGGACATTTAAAATTGGTATTGAAGCCAGGCATGGTGACTCATACAATCCCGGCATGAGGTGCAGAAGCAGGTGGATCAGGGGTTCAAAGCCCATCAGCTAAATAAATAAATAACTAGGCATAGCTTGACTCATTTAACAAATAAAAGCAAATGTGTATTACATGTTAGGAAGGCATAGTTTTGTGAAAACTAATAATTAGCCTCCAACGGCACAGAGAGAGGCGCAGCATTGTTTTACGTATCCGGGATCCCATTTAATGCTGGTTGTAATCAAAGGTGCCTGGGTTTTCATAGCCTACTTCACCTGGCACGTGGGTGAGCAGGAGCAACCCTCAGATACAGGATTCAAAGAGGAAGGCTCTTGGGGAGGGTTCTGGAGGGGCTTAGGGTCCCCCTGTCCCCCGCCCCCCCCCCCGCCCCGGGTCGGGGTGTTCTTGGGCTATCATTCGGTAACTGCTGCTGAGAACGGGTGGGGGGAGTTTGGTGCTTCAGAGGATGTTCGAGTCACCCATGGGGCCTCTCCCTGTCGCCATTGGGGCCCTGGTGCCTGCTGGGGGAGACTCTTTCCTCGCTTTTATTGCCCTATAAAGCTCAAGGCAGGGGGGATATAAGGCTGGCAGAGCCGAGCTGAGAGGGGGGTGGGCGGGAGGGAGAAGCGCTGCTGGCATCAGCAGACATGGTGAACCCCCAGATGGTCGGGATCCTGCTCAGCGCCCTGCTAGGGGCTGCCTCGGGTAAGGAGGGAGCTCGCGCGCCTCTGGCACTGGCTTGTCCTCCCCTGTGCCGGGGCTCCTCAAAGGGCCGCGGGGTCCCACACCTCTCCTCTCCTGCCAGGACACCGCTTGCGGTGCTATGACTGCAGCGGAGGCCCCAGCAACTCCTGCAAGCAGACAGTGACCACCTGCGGCGAGGGTGAGCGCTGCGGCTTCCTGGACCGCAAACCTCAAGCCAGCTCGGAACAAGCCAAGCAACGTGAGTGCAAGTCGCCCACCCGCCCCCTTCCCGCGGCTTTTAACCAGCCCCCTCTTTAATCCTGCCGCCATCCACGCTTCCAAGTTCAGTCTGGCTCTGGGCAGACGGCGCCTCTGTCTTAGCAGAATACTGTCACCCTGCTGGCTCCCGGCACTAAGTAGCGCATCGCATCGGAAGCCTCAGGTTCGCGCCTCCCTCCCTTTCTCTCTATGTAGAGAGACAGAGAGAGAGAGAGAGATACAAAAGAAATGCAGAGTTCCTGTTTGTGTTCAGTTTCTTCAGATGCTAACATCACCAAGATCAGAAAAGGACTAATTAACCTAGACTTAGATTCAGTGGGACCCTCACATCTTTTTTCTGGCCCAAGCTCAAAGCAGATACCCAACTGACTTTATTAATTTATTTAAAGTAATTACTTTGTTTCTTTGATTTGTATTTTTGGCTGATTTGATTGGTTGGTTGGTTGGTTGGAAACCGGGTCTTACTGTGTAGTTTTGGCTGGCCTGGAACTCCTATGTAGACCAGGTTGGACTTGAACTCACAGAGACCTGCTTGCTTCTACTTCCTGAGTGCTGAGATTAAAGTCAGGTATAAGCCACCATGCCTTGCTTAAAATAATTTTTAAAAAATATTTTATTTTATGTGCATGAGTATTTTCCTGCATGTATGTGTTCCACAGGTGTACCTGCTGCCTGCAGAGGACAGAAGAGGGGGTAAAATCCTCTGAAACTGGAATTATGGGTGATGTGAGCCACCAAGTGGGTGCTGGGAGCTGAGCTATGTCCTCTGTAAGAGCAGTGAGTACTCCTAACCACTGGGCCATCTCCTCAGCCCCACTTGTTACTGTTTTTGAACCATTTATTTTTAAATATTTATTTATTTATTATTATGTATACAATGCTCTGCCTGCATGTACACCTGCACACCAGTAGAGGGTATTAGATTCCATTATAGATGGCTGTGAGCCACCATGTGGTTGCTGGGACTTGAACTCAGGACTCTGGAGGAACCATCAGTGCCCTTAACCTCTGAGCCATCACTCCAGCCCCTGAATCATTTATTTTATTTTATTTTTTGAGACAGGGTCTCTCTGTGTAGCTTTGGCTGTCCTGGACTCGCTTTGTAGACCAGGCTGGCCTCGAACTCACAGCGATCCCCCTGCCTCTCTGCCTCCCGAGTGCTGGGATTAAAGGCGTGTGCCACCACGCCTGGCTTGAATCATTTACTTTTATGTGTATGTATGCGTGTTCGAGTGTATGACATGTGTATGGGTGTACCCTCAGAGCCCAGAAGGATGTCTCTGATTTGTAAAAAAAAAAAAAAAAGAAAAGATTATTTATTTATTACTATGTATACCGTGTTCTGCCTGTGTACATAGAGGGCACCAGATCTCATTATAGATAGTTGTGAGCCACCACATGGTTGCTGGGAGTTGAACTCAGGACCTCTGGAGGAACAGCCAGTGCTCTATAACTGCTGAGCCACCCCTCCAGGCCCGCGCATCAGGTTTTCTGGAGCTGGACTTACAGTTTTTTGTAAGCCTGGTGTGGGACTCGGGTCCTCTGCGGGGGCAGCCAGTGCTCTTAGCCATTAAGCTGTCTCTCCAGCTCTCTATTTTTTACTTTTTGTTTTTTGAGACAGGGTTTCTCTGTGGAGGCTTGGCTGTCCTAGACTCGCTTTGTAGACCAGGCTGGCCTTGAACTCACAGGGATCTGCCTGCCTCTGCCTCCCGAGTCCTGGGATTAAAGACGTGCGCCACCATGCCTGGCTCTATTTTTTACTTTTTTCTGGGTAGGGGTCTTTTAAGACAGGATCTCCCTGTGTAGCCTTGGCTGTCCCAGACTCACTCTGTAAACCAGTCTGGCCTCGAACTCACAGAAAAAAAAAATTTTTTTTAATTTATTTTTAAGACGGGGCCTCATATGCCCCAAGCTGGCCTCAGACCAGCTATGAATCCAAGGATGACCCTGGCCTCACGTTCCTTCTTCCTCCACATGCTGTGCACAACCACGGCCTGTTTATTTTGGTATTGCAGGTGGAATCCAGGACTTGTTGCACTGTAGGCGCTTTACCAAGTGAGCTACATTCCCTCCTCTCTGATGTGTTGTTGGGACCGGATCTTAATATAGGGCCCAGGGTAGCCTTTAACTCAGTGTGTTGATCACACTGCCCTTGAGCTCCTGGCAATCCTCCTGCCTCAGCCTCCGGAACAGCTGTTGTAGGTGTATGCCACAATGACCAGCTTTAGTTTTACCTGCTTTCCAATGCTGGGTTACTTTACAGATTGTCCCTTTTGAATTCAGCTGTGGTTTTCCCATGTGGAGGCTGAGGCCAGGATGGCACTGAGTTCCTGGGATGTCAGCGTGGTGGCTCTGATCCCTTGGCTTCAGGGAGGTGTGGTTTTTTTGTTTTGTTTTTGTTTTTGTTTTTTTTTTTTTTTGGAGGGGGCCGAGTATCCCCTTTGAGTCCCTGGAAATTGCATCTGCTCTTTCGTGGAAGGTAAGTCCTGCAGTCTGGAGTTCAACACCCCAGTGTCATTCTTTCTCTCAGTGTCTGTGACCATGAGCCATCACCACCCAGCCTGTGTGACCACCCATCATTGCAATCAAGTGGACATAGAGTCACTGGGCGATGTTACTTTCACAACCCACAAAAACTGCTGCGTCGGAGATCTGTGCAACAGCGCCGTGGCAAGCTCTGTGACCCCTTCCTGCATCTTGGCAGCAGCAGTTACCGCCCTGGTCTGGCTCTTGCCAGGACTATAGGGTGGATAGTGGGATGGAAGGTAGGGAAGAGACTGAGGTAACAGGGAGCTGAGCATCCAAGATAAAAAGACAAGCTCTCCATTGTGTGCCCTTAACATTGACGGACGGTTCTACAGCTGACTGAAAAACTCTTATCTTCTTGTTTGTTTTTGTTTTTCCGAGGCAGGGTGATGAGATTAAAGGCATGCGCCACCACAGGACCAGCTGTTCGTTTGTTTTTTGAGACAGGGTTTTTCTGTGTAGCTCTGGATGCCTTTGGAACTCACTATGTAGACTAGGCTGGTCTTGAACTCACAGGGATCCATCTGCCTCTGCCTCCCAAAGGTGTGCACCACTGCTCCCGGGCTCTACGTTATCTTCTATTGAAAAGAAGATTGAAGGGGTAACGTGTGGGCTTTCTGGTGTCTAGCTCAGTTAACAACAGCCCGTCACCAGATGCACCAGCAGTCCTTAGCCGATCTCTATCTGTCCTCGGTGGCTCCTGGAACCCGAGTCTAGGGGGGATTCTTCCCTCACAGTGAGGGGCACGTTTACCAGGGTTCCATGAGCCTGGCTGTCTGGCTTGTTTTCCCTTCTCTGCTTCATAACTTGGCTCCCAATGGGACTATTTCGAACTGAGAGAGGAAAGTTGCTTGAACAGCCTGCTTAGTGGAAAGAAGAGCCGGCTCTCTGCACGCGGTTTTCCTACCCTTTCTGGGGTGCCCTCAATCTAGGCTGCACCTGCTTCTTGGCAGGGTGTAGTCTAAATTTGGAACAAGGGTTGTTTCTCCAAACACTAGTGCCAGTGTGCCACCCTCAATATCAGAAGGGAGAAAGGCTTGAAAAACCTGTCCTTCCATCTGGTCAGCCCATTGTCAGAGGGGAACTCCCTGGAGATCTCTTGGGTAAGGACGAGGGTGTGGTTGGGGGTGTGTGTGAAATTTCCACGGAGAGAGACCCTCCTCCATCACCTGCTCCTCCACCTCATAGCTTTACTTCCCAAAGGTCATAGAGCCATGCCTGCCCCTTCCTTCCTTCCCTCCTTCCTTCCTTCCTGCCTTACTTTCTTTTTTGACAGGATTTCTATGTGTAACAGCCCTGGGTATTCTGGAACTCTCTTTGTAGACCAGGCTGGCTTCGAACTTACAGAGATCTGCCTGCCTCTGCCTTCCGAGTGCTGGGATTAAAGACGTGCGCCACCACCACCCAGCCAGCTCAGCCTCTTTTGTGCTTCATGCCATCCTTGAACTTGCTCTGGAGCCAAGGATGGTCTTGAGCTCTGGTTCTGCCACCATGCCCAGATTAGCATTTATCTCCTGGCAATAAACACACAATTTGTTAGACACTGGCATTTATTTTCCAAGATGGAAAGAGATGAGCAAAAAGTTGGTGGTTCAACCCCATGCAGTGAGTTCAGCCGGTTCTTTCGGGGTCACTCACTGGGGACAACACAGTAGTCTTTCCAGAGCTGGAGCCCAGAGGCACAGCTGTGTGCACCCAGGTAGCGAGCCTTTTCAGCAGCCAGTGGAGGAGGTAGAATGGTCTAGAAGGAAATGGGAAAAGACATGGGGGAAATGGAGTGGAGGGTGCTAGGAAGACCGCTCACAGCCCCGCGAGATAAACGGGGCGGGACTAAGGAGATGATCTTCAGAAGAAAGGACGCGAGGGTGGGGGTGGGTGAGAACGTTCTGGAAAGCAGAGCTCTGAGGACACGGGGAGAAAGTCTCAAGGCTATGGTGGGTGGGAAGACTGCAGCCACACAGCGAGTCTCAGTGCAACAGCCAGAGACCGAGGCCAGCCAGGGAGGTGAGGGAGATGAGCGCCAGGGCAGGCGTGGGCCTTGGAGCCGGGCTGTTGCAGTTGTCCTTGTCACAGCAGGTGGTGTTGTAGACCAGCCCCAGCTTGTGGTTGGTTTGGTTGAAGGCCTCTAGACAAGGCTCCTCGGGTGTGCCACAGCGCAGGTTGGAGAACACCCACATCTTCCCTAAAGGTGAGAGACGACAGAGAAGGGGTCAGGAGTAGGGCCGGCTTGCCTGTGTCCACTGGCTAATCATCGTCCTCAAAGCTGCTTAGCTCCACTGTTCTTTCCTCTTTCCAGTCTAACCGTGAGCTACAGCTCTGCTTGCAGCACCGGCACCCACTGCATGGGGTGGTCACAAGCATGCCCTGACACAGCAGAGACGCAGGCCGGCGCCTGCCACATGATCATCTTTGGCCACATGCTCTCAGGGCCCTAACTCTCTCTGTCTAAGCCCTGGGTGGGGATCTCAGTCCCAGGTAGCATCTCCCACCCGGTCCCTCCCATCCAGAGAAGGGGATGTTACCGAGGTACACATTTGTCGTCTGGCATTTTTGGCCTGGGTCCAGGCGGCAGGACTGCCGGTCCACACAGCCCACCACAGGGACCTTGTAGCAGAAGTGACATCGAGTGTCAGCTGGAGAGAGAACCAGGCAGGGTGAGGTGATGGGACGTCTGAGTCACCTGAGGGTGAGCTGAGTTAGGGGTGAGGGCGGAGACATGTCCACTGAGCAGCAGTGTCTCTGACCTGCTTTGTTCCCAGGGACAGAGCAGGCAAGGGAAAGGAAGAAGGCCCGGCGTGGGCGTGGGCGTGGGTGATGGGTGGAGGCGTTTGTTCTGTGTGGAAACCTAAACACCTTCCTCCACCCAAGCCTGTTTGGAATGCGTCAAAAACATGGGCTAAGGATGCCTAGGACATGGGGAAACTCTAGAGATAAGGACAGGGGGAGAGGACGAGACTTGAAATGGGAAGAAAGAAGAAACTAAGAAGCATGGGTGTTGACAGTGCCTTCAGAGATGGCACGGGATTGAGACTGCGAGGGAGCCACCTGTGACCAGCTTCAGGTGAGGTGACCTCTGCAGGAAGCTTGGGAGGAACCAGTCCTGAGTGAATACTCTCTACTACTGTTCGGGCTCTCACTCTATGGGAGGAGGGACAACACCCAGGCAGGAGACATATCTAACAAAAAACTGGGAGAGTGGGGTGCACACGGCATCCCTGGGTTGGCTAACTCAGCATAGCGTTCCGTGAAAGAGCGGTCACCCCAAGGGTGGAGGAGCTTCGTGTGCCTCCAGGAAACCCATCTCACATTACAGGCACCTCCTCTCCAGAAAGCTCAGGGTAAGTTCCTGACTCTTGGGGAGGCTGTGTGCAGTCACTGGAACCACCCAGAAGGCTTTGCACCCTGGTAGGGATGGAGGTACCTAAGTGAGGAAGAGCCACCATGCCAGGGGCCCTTTGTAAATGAGGACACTGCGCTCAGCGCAGTAGGTGAGGGTAGGCCCGTATGCTGGACCCCGGAGGACAGGGTTGGGACTAGCTGGACAGAGAGCTGAGTGCCCAGGAAGGGGCACACTGAGTGCGAGGTAAGAGACCCAGTGCTATGGCAGGTAAGAAGCGTGGCCCAAGAGATATGGGGCTAGGAGACCTGGGTCCTTAATAATGGACCAAAGAGCTCAGGTGTGTAAGCATCTAGGAGGCAGAGGCAGAGGATCGGGAGTTCAGAGCCAGCTTTGGCCACATGAGACTTAAGAAAGGAAAAGAAAAGGAATGAGAGGGGCAGGGAAAGAAAGGAAAAGAAAAATGGAGCAAGGAGCCCATCACACAGAGACGCCTAGCTAAGGGTTGGGATGACTTGGGAGCCTCAGTATTGGGTAGGAGTCGGGTGGGGCTCCCTGGCACTCACCTGAAACCCAGCAGCAGAGCAGGGCAGACAGGGTGAAGAACAGCAGGTGTTTCATGGTGGGGCCCTCAATATGTTCACAGCCCCCAGCAGCTGACAGCAGGTTCTCAGGGATGCAGCTCTGAGAGTTGAGCAATCTTTTCGGAGTTTATAATCCCAGTGGCTCCTCCCTTCCAGGCCTCTGCCCTCTGTGGCACCTCCCTCCCAATTTATACCCAGCTGGCCAGAGAGAAAGAACAGAGGTGGGGAAGTTCTAAGCAGGCCTGGGTAGGGAGGGAGGATGGGAGAGGGAGACGGGACAGGGCAAGTGTCACTAGTGGGCAACTCCATTTTGGATCTTGGCTTCAGGACCCCCCAACCATGGGCCCCACTGCCCTGAAGGAGCATCAGAAAAGCCTCTGTGACTTAAACAGCGACAATGCAGGCTTCTGCTAGTTCCTGGGAAATGAACAGTGGGGTATAGCCTGAGCTTTGGGTGCCGGGGGCTGGGGGGACATTGACCAGGGACATGCAGGCACACATTGATGAACTAGGCTGATTTAATATAGATTCGCTCCGCACCCCGTCTTCCAAGGGATGGGCAGCCAACTGGTAAAGGTTTATGGCATCATGGAGGGTTCCTATGATGTCATAGAAGGGGGTGCTGAGGCTGTGGATCCTGGAGGATGTTCTCACCCCACTGGGACTGGGCTTGGGAGGAGCATCAGGGGCCACTGAGAGGCGAGGCAACAGTAATAAAGTCATTCACTGAGGGTCCCTCTATGTCACCTGTTGCTTTAGTCATCCTGCCTTGCATCTATTTGGTTCTCACATGCCTTTATCTCCATTTTCCTGATGAGGGGACAGGCAGAGGTTAAGTGGCTTGCTCACATCACCCGGCCTATTGCGTGGCAAAATCAGGATTTGAACTCGTGAAGCTGAGCCTCGAAATTTGTGGCACCTGGGGGGGGGGGACGCTAGTTGTTCGAGAAATTAGCATAGAGCCCTAGCAAAAGGCCTCAAGCACTCCCCCCCCTTTTTTCTTCTTTTATTTTTTTGGTTTTTCAAGACAGGGTTTCTCTGTGTAGCCTTGGCTGTCCTAGACTCACTTTGTAGACCAAGCTGGCCTCGAGCTCACAGAGATCCCCCTGCCTCTGCCTCCCAAGTGCTGGGATTAAAGGCGCACGCCACCACACATTTTAAAACAATTGGAAGACTGCAAATTGGCTTGTGAGGGTTTCTAGAGGGCTGTTGGCATCGGTAGCCGCACTCTTATCTGAGTCCCCAGTCCCACAGGAGCCCTATTCCTGCTTCCCTCCGGTGGTGGTGCCCTGCTGACTCACTCTGGCCTCTGACACCACGTCCCAGCCATGGCCCTGCTCCTACAGCTGCTGCCTCTGCTGCTCCCAAGGGTCCAGGGGAACCCAGAGGGTAGACCGTCCCTGGGTAGGTGTGATGGGCCAAGAAAGACGGAGACAGAGTAGGGCTGCCGCGCGCGTGCGTGCGTATGCGTGTGTGTGTGTGTGTGTGTGTGTGAGAGAGAGAGAGAGAGAGAGAGAGAGAGAGAGAGAGAGAGAGAGAGAGAGAGAGAGAGCCTGGTAAACTAGTCCTGACCACTTTGCTCTCCCACCTTTCCTAGTTTCTCTGGAGGGCAGCCCTGGGGACCGGGTGAATCTCTCTTGCATAGGGGTCTCAGATCCCACACGCTGGGCTTGGGCGCCTAGTTTCCCGGCTTGCAATGGCCTGTCCAAGGGGCGCCGCTCAATCCTGGTGGCCTCTCCGAGCGGGACCAGATCTGTGTTCCCCCACTTCTCTGGCCGGCTGCGTTCGCTGGACACTGGTATCAGGCGCCTGGAGCTGCTGCTGAGCACTGGAGATTCTGGCACCTTCTTCTGCAAAGGACGCCAAGAGAATGAGAGCCGCACGGTGCTTCAAGTGTTGGGGGACGAAGTAGCTTGCAGGGATTCAGGGTTTACCCACGGTAGGTCGAGGCCCAGATGCACAGGGACACTTAATCTGGACATACACCCGGGACAAAACGTAGGGCGGTATCTTGTAGAGCGGGAAAGCTACAGACCCTGTGGTCTGTACCCATGACCTGGGCATCCCTCCCCGCCTCGCGATCTCCCCAGGGTCCCGGTATCCTAAGGTCCTGATTCCGCTGCTGGGCGTTGGCCTTGTGCTGGGACTGGGAGCCTCGGGTTTGGTCTGGTGGCGGCGCAGGTGAGCACTGGAGGCGGAGCCTGGCTTAGTAATAGGGTGTGGCCATTGGGGGCAGGGCAGGTGGGCAGAACCGTAAGTTTTGCAAAGAACAAGAAGTATCCCGAGGCCTAGCGGGTGGTTAAAAGAATGCGAGAGGTCAGCCCTTTGGGTACCAAGTAAGCTACAGGCTAGAGCAGGGAACCCAGGCTGCAGGAACCAAACTAGAAGGGCTGAAAGGCCAGAGAGTGGGCGGGACCTGGTTCCGGAGGAGGCTAAGTTGTTTGGCTGGTCGGAGACTTGCAGTTTGCACAGTTCTCATTGGCGCCGCCTGCGGCCGAGGAACCAGTAGGACGAGACTGGTGACTCTCCGAGGACTTCCTTACAGGCGCTCGCCCCCGCCCCCGCCTCGACCACTCCCCACATCTGGTGAGATTAACTGCACCCCATTTTCCCTCTCCTACCCACACAACCCCTAACCCTGAATCCTTGAGTCTGAGTCCTTGCCGGGAGCAGACGCAGTTGGTCCATTTTCTCTCCGTCCTTCACCTCTGCCCCTCCTTCCCACATAGCTCCAGAGCTGCAGAGGCCTTTAGATCAGGAGCCCAAGATGTCAGGCCACCTGGACCAGGAGTCGGTAAGGGCCTGGGCATGGGAAGGAGAGAGAGGCCAGAATCCCGGAGGAGAGTGGGCTAAGAAAGAGACCTAGCAGCCATGCCACCCCCAGCGCTCTGCAGGTTTACACGAGAGAGTGGAGGCCAGATTTTGCCATATGGTCTCCTCTACCCACTGTGGGGGGGAAAAGAAAGATTTTGATTCCAAGCTCAAGGGTCAGACTGCTGAGACCACGCTGCCTTCCTCCTTCAGAGCCTGCACTATGCTGATCTGGACCACTCTGTCCTCGGGAGGACCCGGCGGATGTCCACAGTGGTTCCTGGTGATGCCTCCACTGTCTATGCGGTTGTAATATAAGGGGGCCGCCTTGTTCTTCCAAACCTCCCAATCTGGGGCCTCCCCTTGTCTTTAGAACCTCGGCAGGAAGCGGACAGAGGCACTAGTCTGAGAGACTAGATACCAGGGCTGCAACTTTGTAACTGTTCATCCTTTTCAGCCACTCTCATCTCTTCTACAAGATCTTTCCTTCACCACTGACGCCCTCTCTAAGGATGACCAAGCTGTCAGCCTTAAGTTTTAGCTCCTCTCCCTTTCCAGTCAGGTTTTGTTGGTTTGTTTTTGTTTTTTTGAGACAGGGTTTCTCTGCATAGCCTTGCCAGTCCTGGACTCACTTTGTAGACCAGGCCGATCTCGAACTCAGAGATTCCGCCTGCCTCTGCCTCCAGAGTACTGGAATTAAAGCCATGTGCCCCCACGCCTGGCTTTGGTTTGGTTTTTTGAGACAGGATTTCTCTGCATGGCCCTGGCTGTCCTCGAACTCAGAGATCCGTCTGCCTCTGCTTCCCAAGTGCTGAGATTAAAGGAACCTCCCAGACCAATCAAGCAATTTGGATTTTAGACATACACCTTCCCTTTTTTCCTGCCTCCCTCCCTCTGCTTGTTGGCTGCAGTTGCCCATCTAACTGTACAGTTGCCGGTGATGCCCTACCACGTGATAACACTCACTGGCTTGGCCTTAGATTGCCCCTCTTTAAGCGCCAATTTATTTTGTTGCTGATATTTTCCTTCTTGACACCCTGCCATTCTGTTTGCTGCTCCCCCACCCCCACCCTCCCCTCTCTCTCTTCCTTACTCCTCTTCTAGGAAGCAAGCCGATCCTCAGTGCCCAGGGTTCCCTCCAACCCAGATCTCAGACCTAGTACACCCTGTCCCGATGGCCTCAGGCACTCTGCACTGAGTCAAACGTGACTCAGGCATTTGCCATCCCCTGGGCCCTCCTCTGCATTCTGTTGACAAAGCCCAAGTTGCCCAAGCCGGAAACCGGGAGGCAGAGTGTGCCTCCTCCTCCTCTCCCACACAAGGACTTATCAGCCCCCCCGCCCCCCACGCCTTTAAAAGACTGTCTCTCTTGTATGTGAGGCTGGCTTTGAAATCCTGCCCTCCTTCCTGGTGGCCACCTTCAGCACCGGATGTGCCGCCACAGGAGGCCTGGTGGCCACCTTCAGCACCGGGATGTGCCGCCACAGGAGACCTGGTGGCCACCTTCAGCACCGGGATGTGCCGCCACAGGAGGCCTTGTCTATTTCAGCGTCACTGTCACACCTGGACCTGTATCTAGTGCTGCCGCTAGAATGCACTTTTATCATTTGCTTCATGGGTGGCCCACACACCCTGATGACCCTCCTGCCTTGGCCTTCCTCTTTAAAGCCAGAGAGATCCTCCCCGGTTTCAGCCACTGGTTCTCTCCTGAGGCTTGAGCTTTGGGTACAGGCGCTGCAGCACTTTGCCCGTTCCTAGGCTTATCCATCATTTTCTGTGTACACATGCCCTCCGTCAGAAGACTCTCCCTACAGTATTTGTTGGCTCCTTGAAATAAATCCCATCTTCTGGATCCCTTTTTCTTGTTCCTCACTTCCTGCCGGGATAACTATCCTCAGGATCTCACTGGGAATGTAGCCTTTCCTGGGGTAGCCTCACTGGGAACGCTTGCCCACTCCTGCACAAAACCTGATGCTCTAGACCCCTTCTGAATTTTCCCATAGAAACAGACTCTTGAAAACCATCCCTTACACAGGCAGGCGAGGTAGTGTATGCCTGTAGTTCCAGCACTCAGGAGGCAGAGGCAGGCGGATCGCTGGGAGTTCGAGGCCAGCCTGGTCTACAAAGTGAGTCTAAGACAGCCAAGACTACACAAAGAAACTCTGTCTCAAAAAAAAAAAAAGAAAAAGAAAAAAGAAAAGAAAAAGAAAAAGAAAGAAAATCATCCCTTACAACACGTCATCTGTCAGTTTATAAGAAAATGTCAGGAACTATGAGCTTGCTGGCATCAGAAAACTAACCCTTTTGATGTCACTGTTAAGCCTCAGTACGTGAGTAAATGAGTGTCTGGAAAACAGTGTCGTCTCCCCCCCCCCCCTCGAACTCACAGAGATCCACCTGCCTCTGCCTCCTGAGTGCTGGGATTACAGGCGTGTGTCACCAAGCACAGCAAACAGTTTCTTCTTTATCAAATAGAGGTAGACTGGCAACCACCAGAACCTGAGCCATCTGACACCGAGGTAAATTCAGAAAGCGACACAGAATGCACTCAATCCCTTTCCCTCCTTGCCTGTACTCCCCACAACAGAAATTGTCTCTTGGCCCTCTTTGTACCTGAATCCTGCCAGGGTTGGGAGTGAGCCAGGAGGCACAGAAAGAGTTCAGCCTGGTGATGGTGGTCCATGCCTTTAATCCCACACTTAGGGCGCAGAGGCAGGTGGATCTCTGTGAGTTCCAGGACAGCTAAGGCTACACAGAAAAACTTGTGTCTCGAAAACAACAGAAAATTAAAGACTCCTCCTCCCTAGCACTGACCCCCAACTTCAGACTTCAGCCCCGCCCCGCCCCTTTGTCCCAGTGAGACAATAGCCACGGCCTTATCTAAAAGCCCAATTTTATTTTATTGGTTCTGACAGAGAGGACTCACCTGACGGCTTGTCCGCACTAAGTCCTTTCCTACCCTGAGGCATCTCCTCACTAGTATCCTACTTCCCGTCTTTCTAGTACCTGATTCTACCCACCAAATGGCTCTATTCCCAGCCAGCTGGAGCCCCCAGGTCAGACCCTCAGCAGTGGGGGCGAGTACTGAGCACCAGGCAGAGGGAGCTGAGGCCAGCTCCCGCCCTCTCCAGTTCTGAGCAGGACACAGGTACCAGGGTGACGTCAGAGAGCTTCTGCAGGGCCTGCGGGGAGGGCATCAAAGGTGTTTCCATACCAGAGCCACGCCCCTCCCTGTAGCCAGTTCCTAATGCTCCCACCCAGGTTTCTGAAGAAAGTCTCCCCCCCCTTTCTCCCACGGGGTTGGTTGGTTGGTGGGCCTTTGCCCCTCCCTCACCTCCTGGCTGTTGGGCAGGTCCCCCCCTCCACGGTGCAGGAGGAAAGGAGTGGTGCCAGGCAACCCTGGGCGCAGAAAGAGACAGTCGGCAGCTGCGTCATCTGGGAGGGTCAGAGAGGCGTAGGGGTGATCGGTCAGCGCCGCCATTGCCTGGAGAGAGAAAGAGGGTGTTAGAGTTCTCCACAGCTGAGTCGGCCTGACCTACCACTTGGGACAGGGGTTACACTGGTGCCAGCAAGTATGCACCCTCTGCTGTGTCAGACAGGCACGCGCTAGCTACAGGTTACTTTTGCCACCCCTCCCTGACTCCTGTTTCTTCTGTACCCCATGCCTACTAGAGTGTCCTCTTAGTGAAGAGGAGGGCTGTGGGCAATTCCCAGAGCTAGCCCTAGCTTCCCTGAGGTCCCAGCCCCGAGCCACGCCCACTTGGTTGGCCACGCCTTCACCATCCGCTCGGCTCCGCCTCACCCTGACTGCCTTTTGGGCTGCTTCGCTGCTTCCAGCCACCACGGTGCGAGGTCCCCCCATGCCGCAGAGGCCACGCAGGTGCGAGGTGCCCGTGACTGGCACCGTGGAGACAGCGAAGTCCTAGGGAGAGCAGGAGGATTTAGGGGGGTGAGTAAGGAGCCCAGGTCAAGCCTTCTGCACACTGGCAGCGCTCCCTCCCCAAGCTACTCTGGTTCCTTACCCGGAAAGTGTCTGCCACGATCTCAGCTCCTCGGTGATTGGTCCACTTGGAGAGGCCTACAAAAAACTCCCGGCCTGAACTCCGGGAGGATACGAAGGTTTGAAGGCCAGAGTGAGTTTGGAGTCAAGATTTGAGATGGCCTAGTCTCCCAAACTCCGCTTCCCTGTGCCAAGCCCCCAGAGGTGCTGGCTATCCGAGGCCTCACCAGTGAAGAGGACATCGGTGCCGTCCAACGTCGCGTTCTCATCCCCCATCTCCACAATTCGGAGCCCCAAGTCCTGGAGGGCTTTTCGGACTCCATCAATCTTGGAGAAGAGAGAGCGGAGCTGAGGCATCCTCACGCCCTATTTCCTGCCAACCCCAGAAATCCAGCCCTCTCCGCTCGACCTCCCACCACCTCCGCCCGGCCAATTCTGTCCTTCCAACACACCCGCACCCTGGCGCTCACCTCTGGCCTACGAGCTGGGCTCCAGGGCCTCGTGATCAGGGCTGTGTCTCCTTGGATCACGGCCGTGTCACCAAGCAGTGGTCCCAGCGGCAGTGATTCCTCAGGAGGCAGTTCAAGCAGCTGCAGCCCTAGTCGCTGCCTCAGTTTACCTCCTAGTACTCCATGCTCCCTTTGAGCTTTAGCCAGGTCCAGAGCCGGAAGGCCAGCCCCCGCACCTTCCCCGGATGCCAAGCTCTCGGGGACACCCCGGATCAGGGCGTGGGAACAACGACCCAGCCCCTCCCCCGGCGTCCCCATCCCATCCACACAGATGCCCTTTCCAGCCAAGCTGATTTCCTTTTTCTCTTTACTTCACTTGTCTAAGAGAAGAAACAGAAAAAAAAAAAAAAAAAAAAAAGGGGGCGCAGGGTAGCTGAGAAAGACATGCAAAGAAAAGGGAGGAGTGTTAAAAGCTCCTAGGTCTTTTTCCTACCATCTCCAGGCGCCCCTCCCACTCTCCCCACCCCCTCCAGACCTCCTTGCACTGTGGCCCTCACTCAGCCTCCTTTCCCCACGGATCTGCTTTAAGAGGCGCCCAAGGAACGAGACTTGGATCCTTAATCTCCCAAACACCTGTTGCCCCTGCTCAGGGGCTCCGCTAGGTCCCTGGCCCGCATCCCTCCTGGCAGCCGCTAGGATGCGCTCACTCCCCAAAAATGCGGCGGCCCCGCCCCCTTAACCCTCAGCTGCTCGCAGCAGGAGGGACCCGAAGTCCTGCCAGGGACCCGCAGAGGTTATGTATGAGACAGGAAAAGAAAGCTGGGTAGTGAATAAGAGCCTGGGTGTGGAAGTCCTGAATGCTCGAAGGAGAAACGGGAAGACGCGCAAAGGGGAGGAATTAAGGAGTTAAGCATGCTCTCTCCCCACTCCAGATCGTCACGCTGCCCTTCGAGCGACCCAGTATAAACCAGACTTAGTCCCGGAGGACTGGGAGAGGTCTTAAACAGAATCCGGAGGGCGGGGAAACAGGAGGAGGGGGGTGGTGGAACCCGTCCTGGCTTCAGAACTCGGTGTCCATCTTCCACTAAAGTCTACCCCGCCCAGCTCCTCGCCCAAGTGCAGGTTACTCGCACACGCCGTTTGGTGCATGCACGGACGGAACCCCCAAACTCCAGCCTCGCCATACCGTTCAGGGGGCGGCCCCCTCTTCAGACTCACCAGCGGCCACCTCCACTCCTGCAGCGTTGTGATCTCGGCCTTGGTCCCACCCCCAGAGGACAGAGTTAATGAAGATGAAGCCTGAGTCTTCAAGCAGGAAAGACTGGGAGCTCGGGCTTTTGAGGGGTTCCCTGGGTAGGCGAACTCACGTACTGCGATGGGGCGGGGGCGCGATGGTCTGGCGGCTCCGGGGCATTGTCTAAGCGGGACGGGGCGGGACCTTCCAAGACCACGCCCATTCCGCCCTGCTAGGCCGCGCCCATTCCTCCAGGACTGCGTGCCCCCCCCCCCGCCCTCCCCCCCCCCCCCCCCCCGCCGTCCGAACTCTGGCACCGCCCCAAGAGCGCTGCCCAGGCCCACCGAGATCCTGCTGGCCCTGGCTGCCGGATTGAAAACGCAATGTGGAGCACAAAACAGCCCTCTAATTGACAGATGCAAAACATGGCAGCCCCTGTGCAAAATGCTCCCCTCCTTAATTCCTGGCACATGCACTGAGCTTAGTAAGATCATTGACCCTTCCCTCATTTCGTGTCCTCTACACTTTAAGCGTCTTTGTGTAAAAACAACACTACATTTTCATTCTGCATTTTATTACTGAAATACGTTGTCCTACCCACCCCACAATAAAAATCTTACCCTGGTCCCCTTTCCTTCCCCTCCCATATCTCCTCCCAGCCCTACCCAAGTGGCCCGGATTTCTGCCCACTGGCTATTTTGGAGTGTGTCCACTGGGTAGCACCGTGGAAGCCCCGGAGCCTCTGTGGAGGGCACAGAGGGGTGAAGGTGCTCATTTGAGGGCTCTGGCCACCTGCTCATAGGCCAGCTCTATCTCCTCATCATCTGGACAGGTGGAGGCGAATTCTTCGCGAGCATAAGCGTTGCTCAGATACCGATGCACTCCACGGAGCGCCTCTGGGATGGTGAATCCTCTGTATTTTTTACACACCACCTGGAGGATGGAGAGAGGCCAGCGTGTTAGCCCCCAGGGAAGTCATGCCTGCTTTGCTCTTGGACTTTCTCTTCCTCCAGAGTCTGCCAGGTAAAACTGAACCTTGTCCAGGCTGCCAGACCACCTGGCTTAGCTTCTTATAGATTTGTTGTTGTTGTTGTTGTTGTTGCTGTTGTTTTGAGACAGAGTCTCTCTATGTGACCCAGGCTGGATAGTCTCCAGAACGTTCTGCCTCAGTCTGAGAACTGGTGATACAGGCATGGACCCCTGCACCTAGTCTTTAAAAACTGTGTTTTTAGGTTTTGTTTGTGGGTTTTTTGGTTTTTTTGAGACAGGGTTTCTCTGTGCAGCCCTTGCTATCCTGGAACTTGCTCTGTAGACCAGACTGACCTCAAACTGTCTCTATCTCCCAAGTGCTGGAATTAAAGGCATGTGCCACCATGCCTGGCTAGATTTATTTTTATTTTATGCGGATGGGTGTTTTGCATGTGTGACTGTGTACTATGTGTTTGCAGTGTCTATAAAGGCCGGAAGAGGGCATCAGATGTTCTGGAATGAGTTACAGATGGTTGTGAGCTGCCATGTGGGAGCTAGGAACCAAACTTGGGTCCTCAAAAAGAGCAGCAGGTTGCTCTTAACCACGGAGCCATCTATCAACCGCTCCACGAGAGTCTTCTTACTGATTCTTTGCCCCCTCACCCCCATCCTCACCCCCATCCTCACCCCCTCCTCACCCTTATCCCCACCCACCCCACCCCCATCTCCACCTTCTACCCCTGAGTTCCTCTGTGTAACCCTGACTGTCCTGGATGTAGACCAGCTGGTCCTCACCTTCTGAAACCTCATCATTAACAGCCAGCTCCTTCCCAGACTAACCATTCTGCAGTTTAAATTTTCTCCTCTTTTTTGAAAAGAAGAAAAGCCAGACATGGTGGTTTATGCCTTCAATCCCAGCTCTGGGAATCAGAGGCAGGAGGATCTCTGAATTTGAAGACAGCTTGGTCAACCCAGCAAGTTCCAGGACAGTCAGAGCTAAATAGAAAGACTTTGTCTTAAGAAACCTAAATAGGGGCTGGAGAGATGGCTTAAAGGTTAAGAGCACTGACTACTCTTCCAAAGGTCCTGAGTTCAATTCCCAGCAACCACATGGTGGCTCACAACCATCTATAATGAGATCTGACGCTCTCTTTTGGCCTACAAGTATACATAAAATAAATAAATCTTTTTCTTAAAGCCAAAACACAAAATAGCTGGGAGTGATGCCACACCTTTAATCACTCTGGGAGGCAGAGACAGTTGGATGGACCAATCTGTTCTAGGCCAGCCTGGTCTACAAAGGGAGTCCAGGACCGTCAAAGCTACACAGAGAAACCTTGTCTTGAAAAACAAAAACAAACAAGCAAACAAACCAACATAAAAAAAAAAAAAAAAAAAGAGAGAGAGAGAGAGATAGGTTAAAGAAATGGTACGGTGGTGAAGAGCAGCAGTCACTGTTCTCGCACAGGTTTGGTTCGCAGCACCCGCATTGGGCAGCTCCAGTTCCAGGGACCTAACTCCCTCTTCTTCCTCCACTCATGTGTAATTAAAACTTAATATATGCAGAGAGACAGAGACGGATAGACTGGGGATGTGCATGTGTACGCGCGCGCGCGCACACACACACACACACACACACACACACACACACGGAAAGATAAATATTTTTGTAGTGAATTTTTTCATTTGACTTTCAGTCAAGTATCTTCAGTTTCAGCTTGTTGTGGGCCAGAACTAATTGACCATCCCTTGGTTGTTTTCTCTCTTGGGGGGGTTGGTGGTATTTGAAACAAGAGTCCTACTCTGTAGCTAAGGCTGGCCTCCAACTCTCTCTGACCTTCCTACCTCAGCCTGGGGATGCTGAGGACCACAGGTGTGGCTACTTTGCCAGCTCTTTCACTGCCTGGGCTGCTCCTATTCAGTTGATGGCGGGTGACAGTGGGTCTGTGTTTCACTAAGTTACACTGTAGCTTTAAGGCTATGACAAAAAGAAAACAGCAACTCTTGTCTTCCTTGAGAGGAAACAGGAACCTCAGCTGTGTATAGAGTTACAGTGTAGACTTGTGAGAATCCTGCTTTCTCTGTTTTGTGGATTTGGCAGTGATACAGTGGCAGGAAAAGCTTTCTTGGAAGTAACCCTGGGCACAAACAGGCAGGCACACTCTAGCACACCTCACACACACACACACACACACACACACACACACACACACACACACACAGGCACACGCAGCAAAACTGGAATACCACTTTTGATCAGATGCTGTCTACCCATGGCTTGTCCCATAGGATGTAATTCTCCTAGTTGGTTAACAACTGCTAAGGGACAGGCTGGGCCCCTGGGCTGCTGAGATTGCTCAATCAGGTGAAGGCATCTGCAGCCAACCAGCTGCCCAAAGCTCAATCTTTGGGATCTACATGGTGAAGGGAAGAAGAACCAACTCCCTCAAGTTTTCTTGTGACTTCCATACCCCAATTGTGGCCACCCCCTTACAGTAAACAAAACTTCTTCACCTGAGAGGCTCACCCCAGCCTCCCACAGTGACCACCCACCCCAGCCTCCCACAATGACCACCCACCCCAGCCTCCTACAGTGACCACCCTCCCCAGCCTCCCACAGTGACCACCCACCCCAGCCTCCCACAGTGACCACCCACCCCAGCCTCCCACAATGACCACCCACCCCAGCCTCCCACAATGACCACCCTCTCACAGCCTCCCACAGTGACCACCCACCCCAGCCTCCCACAGCCTCCCACAGTGACCACCCACCCCACCCTCCCACAGTGACCACCCACCCCAGCCTCCCACAATGACCACCCACCTGTACTATGTGAAGCTTTGGCAACAGGTTGCAGTCAGCTAGCGTGAGCTCATTGCCATCCAGAAACTTCCTCTGGGAGATGCCCTCATCTTCAGCACTGGTTTCATCCACTTCTTCCGGGAGTGGGGATATCAAGTAATTGTCTAGAACCTTCAGGGCTTTCAGGAGCCCCTTCTCCAGGTCTGTGTGACAGGAGGCTTTATTCATTATTTAGTTATTTATCAGGAGCCCCCTCTCCAGGTCTGTGTGACAGGAGGCTTTATTTATTATTTAGTTATTTATTATTTAGTTATTAGAATTTTACTTTTTATTTTTTATTTTAAAGATGTATTTATTATTATGTATACAGTGCTCTCCTTGCATGTACTCCTGCAAGCCAGAAGAGGGTGCCATATCACATTACAGATGGTTGTGAACCATCATGTGGTTTCTGGGAATTGAACTCAGGACTTTTGTTTTTTTGTTTTTTTGTTTTTCGAGACAGGGTTTCTCTGTGTAGCCTTGGCTGTCCTGGACTCGCTTTGTAGACCAGGCTGGCCTCGAACTCACAGCGATCCGCCTGCCTCTGCCTCCTGAGTGCTGGGATTAAAGGCATACGCCACCACGCCCGGCTCGAACTCAGGACTTTTGGAAGAGCAGGCGGTGCTCTTAACCACTGAGCCATCTCTCCAGCCCCCTCGATTAGAACTTTAAACACTGAGGTTACAGACTGCCCATATGGAGCCATCAAGGAGCATGGACATAGCTCAGAGGTAAAGCACCTGCCTAGTGCGTGAGACCCTGCATTTGGTTTTAAAAACCGACTACACTGTGTACGGTATTGTGAAATTGTCTATGACGTGTGTATACAGGTGTCTGCATGTATGTGGAGGTCAGAGGTCAATACAATGTCCATTGTCATCCTCAATGGCTCTCCATCTTTTTCTTTTACGATTCATTTATATATATTTTGTTTATCATGTGTACATATGAGAGCCTGTAGGAGTATGTATGCATGTAGTGCATGAAGGAGCCTGAGGGGGCCAGAAAAAGGTTCAGACCCCCAGGAATTAAGAGTTGTGAGCTTCATGTGGGTGCTGGGAACCAAACCCAAGTCCTCTGTAAGAGCTTTTAACCAGTGAACCAAAAGCCGGGCATGGAGGTGCACGCCTATAATCCCAGCACTCGGGAGGCAGAAGCAGGTGGATCCCTGTGAGTTCGAGGCCAGCCTGGTCTACAAGCCAGTCCAGGACAGCCAGGACTACACAGAGAGACCCTGTCTTGAAAAACCAAAATAAATAAATAACCCGTGGGCCATCTTTCCGGTCCCCACTTTATTGTTTGAGACAAGGTCTCTCCTTGAATCTGGACTTTACCTATTAGACTAGACTATCTGGCGAGCCTCAGCCCAGTCCAGGCCTCCTTCTCCCCCCCCCATCAGTCACTTCCCACCATGCCTAGACTCTGACATGGGCACCGAACACCCAGCTCAAGCGCTCATACTTGCACGGCGAGCACTTTATTGACAGAGCCATCTCCCCAGCCCCTGGCTTGCCGTTTGTTCCCCCCAGTGCTGGAAATGCAGCCCAGGGCTTCACCCACTAGTCAAGCCCTGTGTACCCTGAGTCACACCCTCAGCCTCCGGGTCAGTCCACGGAGAAGTCTCAGCACTTGTCAGGCAAACCCCAGAAACGGAAATCCTCCCATGCTGTAGATCCAGAGGTAGATTTAGAAAGACGCGGAGACCTCAGAATCCATCCGCATCACCACCAAAATAAATATGCAAAAGTCTGTGAGCCTGGTAATGCCGCGGTGCGCACGGTCATGTGGGGGCACACATGAGGGCGCACTTTAAGAGCGGATTCTAGAGGATGGAGAGATGGCTTGGCGAGGACCAGCACGTGATGTGTGAGCACCAGAGCCTGGCTTCATGCTAGCAACCACTTAAAAGTCGGGGCTCCGAGCCGAGCGTGGTGGCGCGTGCGTCTTTAATCCCAGGACTCAGGAGACAGAGGCAGGCGGATCGCTGTGAGTTCGAGGCCAGCCTGGTCTACGAGACGAGTCCAGGATAGCCAGGGCTACGGAGAGAAACCCTGTCTCGAAAAACAAAACAGAAAACAGAAAAGCAGGTCTCAGGGCTGGGGAGACGCCCCAGTGGCTAACAGCATGGGCTGTTTTGCAGAGGATCTGGGGCTTGATTCCCAGCACCAGCATCTGTCACTCCAGTCCCAGGGAATCTGTCACCACTCTCCTCAGGCACACACACGGTGCACAGATACACACTCAGGCAAACACTCATATTCGTAAAGACAAAAATCTCCAAAAACAACACACACAAAAACCCAACCCCCAAAAAAATCTTGGCAGTGAGACAGCAGGGAGGTTAGAGGGGTAAAGCAGCCATAAAGGACCAGAGGAGGTCACACCTGCTCCATCTCCCTGACAGCCAAACTCGCAGGGGCTCCTGGTGCCTCTCAACCCTAGGGTCTTCTCCTCTAGGGCCCAAGCCCCTGACCCATAGGACTCACTGTCATTGAGTGCTGGGTTTGAGTTCTTGATGTAGGCAGAAAACTTGGCAAATATGTCCAGCCCCGAGGTGTTGGATTCGGGATTCAGAGCGGCCAGCTTTGGGTACCTGGAAGGCAGAGAGGGAGAGATAAGACAGAATCCTTTCTGAAGGACTCAGGTCCCAGATCCCCCCGCCCCTGTCCTCTTTCCAAGTCCCCCGTACCTGGGAGGGCACAGCACTGCTTCCAGGAACTCCTCGATCTTGTTGGTATCTGTGTGCACTTCGGTGCCATAGAGCAGGAATGGGAGCTGTCCACCTGGGCAAAGCTTCTGTACGGTCTCTGTCCGTCTGCAGAAGGGGCCGGGCATCACGAGAGGAAAAGGGCATCAGAAGCAGACGCAGACGGGGGAGAAATAGACTTGTCCCAGATGAGAGAACAGGTTTAAGGTAGAAGGGCTCAGGTGGGTGGGCACTCGCGCGCATGCGCACACATGCGCATGCGAGCACGCGTCTACACAAGGGATGCTTAGAGGAACAGAAGTGGGCCCACCTCTTGGTGTCCACGGTGGTAACGTTGAAGGTGACTCCCTTGAGCCAGAGCACCATGAACAGTCTCTGGGAGAAGGGGCAGTTCCCAATCTTGGCCCCATCACTGCCAGCCTGAAAAGTAACCCCATCCAGCGTTAGACCTGGTGCACCCCATCCTTTCCCGCCCCGTTCTCTGAATCTACTGCTAGCTCTGACACACACTGCTATGCTCTCTAAGCCACACACCCCCCCAAGAGCTGAATTATTTCCCCCTTTGGGCCTGGATCAGCAAGGGGCAGCTTGTAGCATCCCAGTGATTGACAGGTGGGAGGAGGCGGGGCAAGTTAAATCTTGGCAAGCTCTGAGAATCTGAATCCCAAAGGTGAAGGGCCGGGGACCTGGTGAGGTTGAGATCTGACTTCTGGATTCTCCAGTGCAGCAGAGACTGGGTTTGGGTTCGGAAAGGCTTGGAACCGGGGTCCCTAGTCACTAAACCTCTAATTCAAGGTGTTTCTGGAAGCTGGGGGGGGGGGGCACTCAAAAGGACGCAAACCTTGCCTTAGAGATATGGAGGGCCTAACCAAGGGGGCAAATCTCTAATTGGATGCGGGTGACCTCATCCCCCAAGGGGCACCTCCCCCCTAGACTGAGGGTGATTCATCTCTGTGTCTTCAGGCCTCAGCAGCTTCCTTCCTGGCAAGGAAGTGGGGGCAGGGAGCTATAGGCACACAGAGGCCTAGGCAGCTGGGGCCACCCTTAACAGTTCCCCAAACCTTCACTCTCACGACTGGTCCTCCTAGCTCACGCACTCTGGTTCTCCAAGGTCCTCCTCACGAATCTCCACATCATCACCTCACCCGGGAGTAAAAATAGCCCCTGGAGGCGAGTGTGAAGAGGGGACCACACCTAAGGGGCGGACCCGGGCTCCAGTTGACTTCCCTGGGCCAAGAAAGTGGGAACGGCTGCCAGGGAAACGCAGCAAAAAAGGAGGGAGCAAGACAGGACACACCGACAAGATAAACAAAATGGGGGACAGTAGTGAAAAAGGAGGTGAAGGAGGGGAGAGTGCTCGAACGGGAAGACAGACTTGCCAGGAGCGGAAGGGAGGGGCAGGGAGAGGATGGGGAAGGCCAGTGCTGCAGGAGACTGCCCAGCGGTTCCCATACCCAAAAGCCCAGAACCATTGCTCCTTGACCACACCCACAGAGCGGGGCGGGGGGCGGGAGAGAGGAGGGGGTTCTTCCACACCCTTCAGCCCGGCATTTTCACCTAACCCAAGAGGGGTCTCCCGTCCCGTTTGGAGCTCTCTTCCTCTCTTTGTTAGTCACTATTGCTAAACTTTAATCTCTTTCCTGCCCCGGCCCCTCTAGCCTTCCTCACGGGGGGGGGGGGGGGAATGAGGGGCCGTCTCAGACCGCTGTGCTGCTTTCTGAAGGCTCTTTCCTCCCACCCTGCCACGTTCTCGTCGTCGTTCACTCCTTCCAGATTCATCTCTCTGTCATAGCGCCGCAAATCCTAGCCCTCTTAAACATCGCCACTGTCCCTGCCTTGTTCCTTGGTCCTCTGGACCCCCTTGATCCCCGCATCGTACCCCGTTCACTCTCTCACGCCTGAAAACCCCGCTTTCTCCATCCCCTTCTCCTTTAGGCTGCTGGAAACCTCTTCTGCAAACTTTTTTTCTGGGCGAGTCTAGCACTCTCATTACAAGTTCCCCCCCACCCCACCTCCCACCTAGCCAGCCAGCCCAGGGGGGTGGGGTCAGCGAGGAAGGGGCTGGAAAGCCAGTGCTGGGGCTGAGGAGAGGGAAGGATTGGCTTGCAGAAATTCTGAGGCCGGCCAGAGACAGAGAAGGCCTTCTTACCTTCACGAACAATTCAACCTGAGGTTGTTCGTCAGCCATGGTTGCGTCGGGGACCAGGAAGCAGCCGTCGCTGGGGGAACTGGGAGGGGCCGGGGCCTGCGAAGGCGGGTCTCTGTCCTCCAGGCTCCGAGCTGTGTCCCTTCAGCGCGGCCCAGGTCCGATCAGACCGTTTCGCTCGCTCCAACAGGGCTCCTCCACCGGCCCGGTGCACCCCACACCCAGCTTCTCCACCTCGGGTCCCTCCCGTTTAGCTCAGGGAGCAGCTGACTCACCGGCCGGCCCCGCCCTGAGCCTGGGGAGGGGACAGGAGAGGGAGGGACTCGAGGATCGTGGGAGTGGGTCCAGGACAGAGGCCATAGGTCTCCGCGATCGCAGGGATAGGGTGTTAAGAGGGAAGTCTGGGGCTCCCTTGATTCCCTGACCTCTCCTAAACGCAGCACCCCTTTCGTGCCTCAGTTTCCTCGCTTTATTGAGGAGAAGGGTGGCCACTCTCCCTCAGGGAGACGGCACTAGCGAACTGCCTACGAAGGTGCAGAAATGGAGTTTTTGAGGATGGAAGGGTTCTGAGTTCTTTTCGGTTCCAGTCAGTCTTCTGGTTTGCTAGAACTCAGGGTTAGGCTCTGTGCGCCTGTGTGTGGAAGAGGAAACGGAGGGGAGATAGAAGGCTCGGGGTACGGAGTGGTGGACGGATTGGCATGGCCGGCGAGAGACCAAGAGGCCTGACGCGAGGTAAACAGGAAGCCGAAGCCAGGCTTTATGGCAGGAGGCGGTCCTTTGGAAGCCTGTCAAAGCTAGCCTTCCCCCACCCGGGCCCCCTACCCTCCTCCCACTGGCGAAGGTTGCCTTGGAGACGGGGTTATCCTGGCACCCGGATAGCACTGGGGCTCGTCCTGGGGTGGGTGTGGTAGCAGCTGATTCTGTCCTGAGAAGAAAGCAAAGGTCAGACAGATCAGGGGCAGACATGTCAGTAAACAAGGAGACAGGAAAAAGTAACTCTTCCCCTGGGAGGCTTGATTTTGGAGGCGCTAACTTTACTACCCATTAAAAAAATCTAAAATGTCTGCCAATATTCCGTTCCATGTTCTGAGTTTCCTTACTGCCCACTGTCTGACCACCTCTTTTATTTTCTAGTAGCTCTCCAAAGAAACAAACGAACAAAAAGATTTCCAGTTCAAGCCGGGCCTGGTAGTACACACCTTTAATCCCAGCACTCGGGAGGCAGAGGCAGGCGAGTCTCTGTGAATTCGAATCCAGCCTGGTCTACAAAGTGAGTCCAGGACAGCCAAGGCTACACAGAGAAACTCTGTCTCAAAACAACAACAACAACAACAACAACAATAAACAAAACAAAAAAACCTAAAACAAATAAAAAAAGATTTCCAATTCAAAAACATATACTGGACTTGGAAAGATCTAGAAGCAAAACTGGATTGGAAACTGAAAGAGAGACTGGGAGGGCTGACACGAAGTGGTGCCTGTGTTTCTGGAAACCAGCAGCAATGGTTTCCTCTTCTGCTTCCTGCCAGCGGGGAAGGCTTAGCTCTCTTCCTCCCCAGAACGCCAGAATGAATAAACTTGGGAGGTATTTGGCCTTTGAACTCCAGCATCCCAGAAAGATGTGGACTGAGGCCCTGGACCAGTGTGCCCTCCCACCATGCTGACCCGCACGAAGCCCTTCCTACCCACGACAAAGGTGGTAGGGGTCAGTGAAGCCTCCTTTCCAGAGCCCCCCCCCCCCCTTTCCAGCTAGAGACACCACTCAAACAGGTTTGGCCACCTCTCCCCTGCAGGGCTCTGTAGCTACCGCTGCCCTGATCCTCAGTATCGAATGTGGCTGCCTGGATTGCTACCTACAGGCTGTCTTCATTTCCAGGCTGCCCTCGCCTCCCGGGTCTGCAGCCAGGACTGCAGGTGCCCCATGTCATCTCTGTGCCCTGCCCTCTCACCAGCTCTCCTGGCTTCTCCTCCTGTGCCCAATCCCTTCCCCTAATCTCTTCACACCCCAGACTGGAAGGTGTGTCCCTCCCTGCCGCTCCCCAGAGCTGTCACCAACAACCTCTTCCAGGTTTCCATAGCTACAGTGCTCTCCAGTTTGCTGAGGGTAACCATTAACCCAGCCCTTAGCTCGGCTCCCCACCTTTCCCTGTGGAGACGGATTTTCCAGTCACTGGTCAGCAGGCCCGGGTCACCTCACACCATCTCTCTGAACCTCGGGCAGAATCTTATTTTAGTATAGCTAGGACAGTTTTTAAATTATGTGTTTATGTTTTTAAATTGTGTGTGTGCACGCATCTGCCTCTGTGTGTGTGTGTGTGTGTGTGTAAACAGCACAGGTGTGGAGGTCAGAGAACAATCTGGAAGTCCTTCTTTCATGTGAGTCCTGGAGTTGGAACTTAAGGTACTTTTTACCCGCTGAGCCAGCTCTGAAGATTTGGTTTGGTTTTGTAAAGTCTCTCCTTGTTTCCCATGCAGGCCTACCATCAATTAACAATACCCCGTGTCCTTAGGGGCGAGTGGTCGCTGCTGCCGACACATGGGTCCTAATTAGGTCTACTTTCAGAATGCAGTGTCGTTCAGATACTTGCACTTCCTCTTCCAGGGTCGCGAAATAATCAGGCCTTGGTCATCCCCTGCATTCAGGAAGCCGGCAAAGTCGGGCTCAAATAAGCTTTGTTTCTTACTTCCTCTTATTTTATTTAAAGGACTCGCATAGCGCTTACTTTGTTTGCTAGGCACCGGTTCTGAGATCTTTATAAATATTAACTTAGTGGGTACAAATATTAACCGAGTTGTTGCTGTTGGCACCGGTTGAATTAACGTCGCTTCTCTCCACCCTGAGGGAGGAGGGGAAATGCTGGTGGCGCTTTAAGTCGCCCTCCCCGCCGGCGCGACCCTCTGCCCGGGGTCCAGCTCAGCCGGCGACCGCCGGGCGGGCTCCGCCCAGTGTCAATCAAAGCTCGGAAACCCTGGCCTCGCGAGGCGCGGCTGCTTAGCAACGGCAGAGGGCGGGAATTTTGAACACTCTAGCACCGCCCCCAATGCAAACAGACCAATCAGCACTTAGGCTCTTCACCGCCTCCTTGCTGGTCTACGCCCCCTCTTCCTATTGGATAGCTAAGCAGGCCACCCACCCAATAGCTGCTAAGAGGGCGGAGCGAGAGCGCCCCGCCCGCAGGCTGGCTCGCCCTGCCCACAGTCTCGCGGCCGTTGGTCCGTCAAGTAGAATGTAGCAACCGAAGTGTGACGAAAAAGGCGGGAAAATGCGGCGAGCTGGCGGCACGGGCGGGGTGGGTGGCAGCGGCTGAGACCTGACGTGACAGCCAGCCCCCTCAGACCTCCCAGAAGCGCGGCTTGGAGTGACAGAAAGGAGGGCGGGGCAGCAGCACCGAGGGTGCGCCGTCCAGCGCCACCCGCCAGGCGCCTGCTGACACGTCCGCCCTCTGCCCCCCACGCCCTACCCCCCCATCGCCCCAATCCCCCACCCCCCGCCCTCACCCCCACACCCTCTGCCCTCAGGGTCCAGAGCCCATGGCTTTCAGGGCGACCCCAGCCCGGACGCCGCTGGGACCGGGACCCGGGATCCCCTCAGCCAGCTTCCCCAGCCCACAGGCTCCCATGGCGGGGCCTGCAGGGATCGAGGAGGAGGACGAGGACGAGGCGGCCGAGGTGTCCGAGCAGCAGGGAGCCGGGAGCACTGGGAAGGGCGGAGCGGATCCCGAGGTTTGGCTAAACGATCACTAATCAGGGCTGGCCTCTCCATGCTCAGATATCGATCTCCTTTCCTTCCTCACGGGACAGATCCATCTGTGCGTGCTGTGGAGCTCGGGACACTTGGGCATTGCTTACTATGACACTAGTGACTCCACCGTCCACTTCATGCCAGATGCCCCAGACCATGAGAGTCTGAATCTTCTACAGAGAGGTGGGGGCAGGACCCTTGATTCTTCCATCTGGGGTAGGGAGTGCGGTCACTCATACGCCCTCAGGTGGCTCAGTCTACATGTTTTTAGGATTTATCATCGTCATCATCTTGGTTTTTGGAAACAGGGTTTCTCTGTGTAGCCTTGGCTGCCCTGGAACTCACTCTGTAGACCAGGCTGGCCTTGAACTCACAAAGATCTGCCTGCCTCTGCCTCCCGAGTGCTGGGATCAAAGACCAACAACGCCCAGCCTGTTTTGTTTTGTTTGTTGAGACAGGGTCTCTCTGTGTAGCCCTGGCTGTCCTGGCCTAGTTCTGTAGACCAGGCTGGCCTTGAACTCACAGAGACCCACCTGCCTCTGCCTCCCGAGTACTGGGATTAAGCCACCACACCCAGCAAATTCTTATATTTTGGTTTTGGCCTTTTGAGTCTCACTATGTAGCTCTGGCTGTCCTGGAACTCACTCTGTAGACCAGGCTGGCCTTGAACTCAGAGATTCTCTTGCCTCTCAAGTGCCAAGATCAAAGGCATGTGCCACCATGCCTGGCTAAGAAGATAAAATTCTTGAGGGGAACAAACAGTGGCAAAAACAGAGCTGCTGCTTCCCTCTTAGTGGAAGTGTAGACTCCTTTCACTCAGTTGGTCCCTTCTCTTTTCAAGTTCTGGATGAGCTCCACCCGCAGTCTGTCATCACAAGTGCCAAGCAGGATGAGGCTATGACTGGCTTCCTAGGGAGGCTTGGTGAGGAGGAGGCTGAGACGTGTGGGGTAGCGGGAGGCTAGGACTGCCTAGGAGGGAGAAGGGACACAACAGGACTGAAATGTACAGAACCCCGGCCTCTGCCTCCACAGCGTCCCAGGACCACAGAGAGCCAAGGAGACCTGAAATCGTACTTTTACCAAGCGTGGATTTTGGTAACTCCTTCCCTTCGTGTTTCCATCCCCCATCCTAGTGGCTCTATCCTTTCTCTTAAAGGAGACCCATTTATCAGAGACCTCCCTTTGTGTCTCTTTTTCTTTTTTCTGTGACTGGGTTTCTCTGTGTAGCCCTGGCTGTCCTAGACTCATTCTGTAGACCAGGCTGGCCTCCAACTCAGAGATCCACCCATCTTTGCTCCTGAGTGCTGGGATTAAATGCGTTGCCCAGCTATCATAAAAAATTTTTTTTTTTTTTTACAATCCCAGATGAGTTTCTTCTGAGTCACTTGTATTTCTCAGGTTGTGCTTATAGCCAGACATCTTTATTACATAAAAAAAAAAAAAGAGAGAGAGTCAGCTGGGTGTGGTGGTACGCACCCTTAGTCCCAGCAGATTGGGAGGCAGAGGCAGGCAGATTTTTGCGTTCAAGGACAACCTGGTCTACAAGTGAGTCAGGACAGCCAGAACTACAAGAGAAACCCTGTCTCAAAAACCAAAAACCAACAACCAAACAAACACAAAGAATTAACAGAGTCAGACCAAGTCTGGATTCTTGGTTCTCTCTGGCGCTAGCTTCCTTAAGCACCTCTGTGCACTGGGACAGGCTGCTGTCTGGTTGCTTTTGTTGTTGTGAAATGGGGTGAGGAAAGGAGCTGTAAGAACTTCTGCTCCTTACCCTCCCCAAATAGGTCCAGAGATAAGCAAACAGCGCCTGCTTTCTGCTAACTACTCTTTCATCCCCGAGTCCACGATGGCCACCGAGAAAGTCCTGCGCCTCTCCTCGGTCATACCCTTTGACTGTGTTCTCACGGTGAGCTGAGGGGTCAGGGCCGCTGGGGGAAAGTCAGTTCCCTTAGTGTGCGTGGGGCCGGGTCTGGGCTTTATCCAGCTGCACTGCTGACCCCTCCCAGGTGCGGGCGCTTGGAGGGCTGCTCAAGTTCCTGAGTCGGAGAAGAGTCGGGGTTGAGCTGGAAGACTACAGTGTCAGTGTGCCGATCCTGGGATTTAAGAAGTTTGTGCTGTAGGTGGTTCACCCAGAAGCAAGCCGGGGTCAGGGATGGAGCACAGTGGGCATGTGTGCTGGGACACGGGAGGACCAGAAGGGAGAAGCTTGGCCAAGGGAGCGGAGCTCAGCACTGGCCCCTGCCTCAGCCCTTGCCTTGCCTTGTTCTCTGTTCTCAGGACTCATCTGGTGAGCATAGATCAAGACACTTACAGGTGAGGTGGGGGCAGAAACAGAAGCACTGAGCTAATGCTCTCGTAATCCTGAGGAGGCGCTGGCTTTTCTAATCCTGGGGCTAAGATCTCTCCTTGAAGGAAAGGGAAAGGGTGATTGCGTGCAGGGCAGTGAAGGGAAAGGGGACTGAAGCAGAGATTTCCTTTCTGCAGTGTTGGGGTGAAACGGAGCCCCTGGTGCCTGGCAAGCGACAACTTCAGCCCACCCTTTTCTTTCCTTCCCCCACCCCCTTTCTCTCTCTTTAAAAACAGGGTCTCTCTAAACTGAGTGTTGTGGTGCATGCCTGTAATCCCAGCACTCAGGAGGCAGAGGCTCTCGCTTCTCAAGTTTGAGGATGTGAGTTTGGATTGGATTCTAAGTCTTTGCATAAAAAGCCACTCGCGTGGTTTGTGTTCCTGCAGTCTCAGTGCTGGAGGGAGTGGAGACAGGCTCGCTGAGGCCTGCTGGCTGCCAGCTTAGCCAAAGAAAATGGAGAGTAGCCAGGCGTGGTGGCGCAGGCCTTTAATCCCAGCACTCAGGAGGCAGGAGCAGGTGGGTCTCTGTGAGTTCGAGGGCAGCCTGGTCTATAAAGTGAGTCCAGGACAGCCAAGGCTACACAGAGAAACCCTGCCTCAAAAAAAAAAAAAAAAAAAAAAAAAAAAAAAAACCAAAACAACAACAACAAAGACCCTCCAAAAAACAAACAAAAGGAAACACCAGGTTCAATGAAAGACCCTGTCTCATCTCAAAAGTGAACAAGACAGAGAGATAGAGAGATAGAGGACATGGCTTCTACACATACACACAGGAGCATGTCCACCTGCACACAGATATGTGCACACAGGCAAGTGTGGAGGCTCACCTTTAATCCCAGCACTGGGAGGCAGAGGCAGGGGGATTTCTACATTTGAGGCCAGCCTCATCTATATAGTGAGTTCCACAGTAGCCAGGGCTACATAGAGAGACCCTGTCTTTAAAAAAAAATCTGTGCACACATGCATATACCTTGTGCAGGACGTACTGAGGTTCATATAGATTCCTCCATCTCTCTGTGACAGTGTTCTACAGATTTTCAAGAGTGAGTCTCACCCCTCGGTGTACAAAGTCGCCAGCGGGCTGAAGGAGGGGCTCAGCCTCTTTGGTAGGTGCACCCCATTGTTCACCCCACACTGAAAACCTGCTAAAAAAGCAGTTGGCTCCACGATTGTATGAAGGCCGCCCCTTCTTGCTTTACGCAGTTGCCAGACTTTTCCACAGCAGCCCAAGTTTCTCCATCTTTGTGCCCTCAGCTTAAGCTTCATTTTATACTTGAGCCCTTTCGTGTAACTTGCTTGTCAGCTGTGACCTTCCAATACTATGCCCAATCTCTAGTGTGAATGTGCACTAACCGGGTCGGCACCTCTCCACGGAGGAGAGTTATATAGCTGCCTTCTGAAGTTTTTCTGTACTAGGGACATGGCCCAAGTGTCCAATATTTCACTGGGCACTGCTTCAGTTTCACATGTTGTGATGGCTACGCCCATTTATATATTTTCCTGCCTGAGGGTCCATCCCCTCTCCCAGCCTCACGAGACAACCCAGGCCTTAATTTATGGCCAGGCACCAATTTTGGCTGCTTTTATTTCCTGTATCTTGGCCTCCAGACCGACCTGTTTTGTAACAAGTTCACTCCCTGTGCACACCCCACAGGAATCCTCAACAGATGCCGCTGTCGGTGGGGGCAGAAGCTGCTCAGGTGAGTGGGTCTCAGATACACACTGAGCACTGAGACCTATTGACCGTCTCAGCCATAACCAGCCTGGTGCTATGTGATGCAATGCCATCTAGAACCCAGGGTAGCAGTTGGCGTCACCTTCATCTTAGGTTGTTAGCGCAGATGCACACATACCCATGGATGATACACAGGCCAATACATGCAGTGGAAACTTGACCACAAACTACTGATGCAACACAAAGTAACTTAATACCACTTCAGAAGCTACGGCCTGGCTCAAGGTGTGAGGCCCTGGGTTCTATCCCCAGTCTAGGGAAAAAAAATCTAACAAAACAGGCATGCCAACTATAGGCACCTCAAAACCAAACTACTGACAGTAAAATGCTTGTGATAGAAACATAAAGGACCGAGTTCAGATCTCCAAAACATAAATAAAGAGCCAGAGCTGGGGACAGAGACACGAGAATCCTAGGCTTGCTGGCCAGCCAGTCTAGCCCAGTAGGTGAGACCGGTTCAGTAAGAGAACCTATCTCAAAAATAAGGCAGCGCAGCAGGCCACCAGACTCAACTCTCCCAGACCCCATGACAGATGCTGTCTGACACTCACTCACTTGCTGTGGTAGCATGGAGCCACATACATACACATAAGCTCGCAAAAAATACATGTAGCTTCCCTCCTGAAAAGTAAGGTGAAGCCCAGTCGAAGGCACCCAATACCAACCAAGTTCTAGCTTTCACATGTGAGTATGTACGTGCCCACACCCGACCCACATGTGTGCATGTACACACACTAGCCCACATATGCACATGCACACACACACTAGCCCACATATACACATGCACACACACACACTAGCCCACATATGCACACACACACACACTGACCCACATATGCACATGCACACACACAAATGCACACACACTGAGCCACATGTGCACATGCACACACACTAGCCCACATATGCACACACACACACTGACCCACATATGCACATGCACACACACAAATGCACACACACTGAGCCACATGTGCACATGCACACACACTAGCCCACATATGCACATGCACACACACACACACTGACCCATATATGCACATGCACACACACAAATGCACACACACTGAGCCACATGTGCACATGCACACACACTAGCCCACATATACATATGCACACACACTGACCCACATATGCACATGCACACACACAAATGCACACACACTGAGCCACATGTGCACATGCACACACACTAGCCCACATATGCACATGCACACACACACACACTGACCCATATATGCACATGCACACACACAAATGCACACACTGAGCCACATGTGCACATGCACACACACTAGCCCACATATACATATGCACACACACTGACCCACATATAAACATGCACACACACTGACCCATGTGTGTATACACACACACATACAAATGCACACTGACCCACATGTGCACATGCACACACTGACCCACATGTGCACATACATATACTGACCCACATGTCCATGTGCACACACACTCACACTAACTCACGTGCACACAGACATACTGACCCGCATATGTACACATACACACACTCACATGCACACGCTGACCCACATGTACACACACCCATATGTGCATATACACACTCACATATACACATGCACTAGCATACACACAGACATGTACATACAAACAAACTGAGCTATTCAGGGAGAGCGTGGTGGCACATGCCCCCTGTAATTCCAGCTTTTGGGGGCTGAGGTAGTAGAATCGATCATGAATTGGAGGCCAGGGCTGCAGGGATGAGTCAGCAGCTAAGAGCACTGGCTGCTCTTGCAGAGGACCTCGGTGTGGTTCCTGGCCCTGACTAGGAGGTTCACAACTTTTGTAACTCCAGTTCCAAAGGATCTGACACACCTCAGGGGACTACACACATAATACAGGCAAAACATCCATATACATTAACGCAGTATTTAAAAAAGAAGAGAAAATGTTCTTTTAGTTGGGAGCCAGCCTGTGCTACATTAGACTTGCCCTCAGCAGCAAACAGCAAAAAGGAGGCAGAGGTGGGAGGGTCCCGGTGAGTTTGGGGCCACTCTGATCTACATAGTAAGTTCCTGACAGCCAGAGCTACACAGCGAGACCCTGTCTCAAAAAACAAAACCAAATTGTTCACATATCCCCCAAATCCATGTGGTGGGACAATTGTGTATTGTTACCACTTGTAGTTTCCACAGACACTGCAAGCTCAGAATACCCAGACATCTGCCACCTTTTCCCAGTTACTGACATTACTGGCAGCGCAGCATCCAAGGTGCGACCCTAGGTTGATGTTTCTTCCTCGTCCCTCCATAGTCTATCAGTCCGGCTCCTGAAGCCTCTTAAGCCGCCCGCCCTCTGTCTCTGCACTGACCTCCTTCTGGCCGTCAGGGTTTTAATCAGGAGCACTTACCTCTAATGTCTCTGCCTCTAATAGCTTCTCATCAGCCATTCATTCCAAACCACACGCTTCCCTGACAAAGCTCTGACGGGTCACTCCACTTCTTAAAAAGTCTTAACCAGGGGCCGGGCCTGGTGGCACACATGCCTGTAATCCCAGCACTTGGAGGCAGAGGCAGGTGGATCAAGAGGCCAGCCTGGTCTACAGAGTGAGTCCAGGACAGCCAAGGCTACACAGGGAAACCCTGTCTCGAAAAAACAAAACAACAAAAACCAAGTATGCCAGAAGAGACTCGATATTCTAAGAGCATATATAGGGGGAGGAGGTCTCCCTCAATCACAGACATAGGGGAGGGGAGAAGGGGGGAAGTGGGAGGGAGGGAAGAATGGGAGGAAACAGGGGAAGGGCTAACAATCGAGATGTAATATGAATAAATTAATAAAAAAATGTAAAAAAAACAAAAACCAAGTATGAGGCACTGTTGTGCTGGGCTTAAATAAAACCCCAACCAACACTAGGAGCTGATTCGGATGCAAACACCAAGGGTCTCCTGTAGTGATTGTTCAGCTAAAGCTGGACCCACACGATCACTGGTGCAGTGGGTCAGCTGTGAGTCCTCAGTACAAGTAGGAAAGGATCTTAGTTTCCAGCGCCCATGCCAGGCTGCTCACAGCTGCATGGAACTCCAGTTCCAGCAGGTCCCAGACCCTCTTCTGGTCGTCAAAGGCAATTAACTTGCACTTCCATTGCATATACTCACACAGATTTAAACACACGTGCAATTTTGTGTTGTTTTTTTCAAGACAGGGTTTCTCTATGTAGCCCTGGCTGTCCTGGAACTCGATGTATAAACTGAGCTGGCCTCAAACTCAGAGATCTGCTGTTGTCACCGCCTCTCCCCCACACCCCCAAGACAGGGTTTCTCTGTGTAGCCTTCACTGTCCTGGACTCTCTTTGTAGACCAGGCTGGCCTTGAACTCACAGCAATCCACCTGCCTCTGCCTCCCGAGTGCTGGGGTTAAAGGTGTGCGCCACCACGCCCGGCTTTATTTTGGTTTCTTATGCCTCTACCTTTCTTCTTCTCCACCCCTTGTGCCTCTGAATACCATCCAACCCCCCTCCCTGCACCCCCGATACCAGGTAGGAGAGGAAAACGCTTAGTGGGGAGAGGGCATGGGACTCTACTACTTCTGGCTGGTTAGGGTCCTCCGGTTCTCTGGGGCAGTACCTCAGTTGTCAGGATACCCAACAGTCCATCAAACCAGAACAGCAAACGCGGCAGAAGGAGGAAGCAGCAGCAGGGAACAGCAACCTCTTCCTTCTCACTCAGACTTCCTGGCTCTCCCGATCCCCACCACCACTACCACGAGTCCTCAGAATTAAACTGTCTGTAGCTGGCAAAGATCACGAGCCAACAATCATTGTTGTCAGCTGTGGACAAACGAAAGCAGCCCCACTCACCTGGGATTAAAACAAAAACATGTTGCCAGGCATGGTGGCGCACGCCTTTAATCCCAGCACTCCGGAGGCAGAGGCAGGAGGATCGCTCTGAGTTCGAGGCCAGCCTGGTCTACAAAGGGAGTCCAGGACAGCCAAGGCTACACAGAGAAACCCTGTCTCAAAAAACAAAACAAAAAACCTCAGTTATGTAAACATGTGCCACCACGCCTGGCTTTAACTGAGTTTTTAAAAAGACCAAAACTCCCACTACAATCCACCTGCCTCTGCCTCCTGTGTGCTGGGATTATAATGGCGTGCACTGCCAGGATAATACATGTAAAATTTTTTTTTAAGAGGAGGGAAAAATGAGGACTGGGTATGGCGCTCTGCTGGTGGAGTACACCCAGCATCCGTGTGGCTCTGGGCTCCCTCCCAGCAGCACATGAGGCAGAAGGTAGAAGCAAACGACTGGAAGCTCAAGCTTATCCTCAGAACAGAATGACTGTGTACCAGACGGGAGATGGCCGGCTGCACATTTCCACAGGGGTCTGGGAGGCAGGAGATCACAGCAGGTATGATGAGGTTTCCACAGGAGGCGATCCAGTGGCACACTGCTGACAGGGTCCCAGCAGCCTGGACAGCTGAGTTTGACACGCAAATCCACTTCTCATTAGCAGCATGGCTTTAGACAAGTCACTGCCAATGGTCCTCGCTTTCTTGGCTCTGACATCAGGGTGGCTGCCATGGCTGTGCGCAGCGGTGTCACCGATGTCACTACTGGACACGAGTCTGGTAAATCTGTAGGAAGTGGTAGTGAGACCCCTGCTCTCCAGTGCAGGGACAGATAGCCACTGCCCGGGCTGCACTGCTGTGGAGGAGAACTGGGATGGCTAACAGCCACCCTTGAATTGAAGTGGACCGTGGCTTTCCCTCTCATTTGGGGTGTTCTGAGTAGCAGAACTCGCTATGGGCAAAATGGGAGGCATGCATCCTCAGGTCTAAGTCAGCCATGGCAACACAACCAGTCTGAACCACGTGAAACCCTGTCTCAAAAAAGCAGGCGGAGTTGTGGCTCAGTAGTGGTGAATGAGCCTCACCTAAACCCTAACCCTGCCAAAGCATGGAAGAGAGTGGGAGAGCAAGAGGGTGAGAACCAGTCTCAGGCATCACACAGGAAGAGCATGAAAAGATGGCGTGTGCTGTTTCCCTACAGTGCTGTCACAGCTGCACACAGATAGCAAACTCACGGTGACTCACCCTCTCCCACTCAGCTGCCGAGAGCTACAGTGTTGGCACACAGATACCACAACACACTGTTCCCCTCTAAAATATTGACAGGCTCTGTCACATACCCACATGGAGTGACACATGGTCTCATCCATCAAAACCATGACGCACACACAGTGATATCTGGCAGTTTTCAGTAGGGACATACGACCGTGCTCACACACACAAGGCTCTGCACTTGCCAGTCAGTTCGTTCCTGCTGCAGGTCCTTCTTACCAACTCCCCAAAGACTTCCAGCAAAATGGAGAGAAGACATGATTTCTAACCTTCGCATCCCGCCCTCCCCTCCAGGCTGTGGTTTACGCGTCCGACCCGGGAGCTAAGGGAGCTCAATTCCCGTCTGGATGTCATTCAGTTTTTCCTGATGCCTCAGAACCTGGACATGGCCCAGATGCTGCACCGGCTCCTGAGCCACATCAAGAATGTGCCTGTGAGCCCGGGGGAGAGGTCATTGGGCTTGGGGATGAGGCTGATGGGAAACTTTGCGCTTCTTATTTTTATTTTACTACAATTTAGTTTATTGTTTGTTTGGGAATAGGAACCACGTGATCCTATATGGCCTGGAACTCAGAGGTCCACCTGCCTCTGCCTCCCAAGTGCTGAGATTAAAGCTGTACACGGCCACACCTGGCTGTTTATTTGCTGTTGAGACAGGGTCTCATTGTGTAACCCTGGCTGTCCTGGAACTTGCTATGTAGACCAGTCTGGTTTTTTTTTTGGTTTTGTTTTTGTTTTTTTCCGCTACCAGTCTGGTTTTGAACTCAGTGTTCTGCCTGCCTCTGGAGTGCTAAAAGGCATGAGCCACCACACTTAGCCTAAGGTTTATTTTCTTTTTAGTTACATCATGTATAGCCAGGCCTATGAGTTTGAGGCCATCCTGGCCTACACAGTAAATTCCAGTTCAGTCAGAGGTACATAATGGGACCTTACCTCAAACAAAACAAGCAAAACCTAGGTGTGTCTACATGGAGCATATGCCTGTGAACGTGGGTGGCTGCACAGGATGGTGGCTCCCTAAAGCTGCGGTTACCGTGGTTCTGAACTCCTGGTGTGGGTGCTGGGAACCAAGCCGGGTCCTCTGGGAGAGCATCTCTCCAGCCTGGACCCCGGGCCTCTTGAGGGGCACCGTATGGCAAACGGCAAACCATGGCTGCCCTGGGTCTGCTTGTAGTTGATTCTGAAGCGCATGGAGTTGTCCCACACCAAGGTCGGTGACTGGCAGGTGCTCTACAAGGTAAGGCCTCTTTTTTCTTTTCTTTTCAGTCACGATGCAACCTAGGCTGGCCTCACTCTCAGGGTCCCCCTGCCCGTTCCCCTGGGGTCTGGGAGGAGGGAAGACAGGCTTCCTTCTTTGATCCAAAAGCTCAAGTTAAACTTTCACACCCTGTATCCAAACCTTCTTCACTCTGGACACCTGGCCACACTTTACCCGCTGATGTTTCTTTTAAACTTTGTGTTGCCGAAAATATTAAAAATATTTGCAGCAAAGAGTGTAATTACTCCCCTTGTAGCCAACCAGTCAGCTTCAGTACTCTGACTCATACCAATTTCTTTTCATCTGCAGCCATTATATTACTTCACCCACAAATATTTCATTGTGATATTAAAAAGTTGGCCCTGATATCCCTGCTCACTGAGAACCACTAGGTCCCGCCTCCTGTGCCGTCCTGCTCATCTTTCTCACTTGCCGTTTTCTTTTTTTAAATTTACTTTTATTTTTTTAAGACAGGGTTTCTCTTATATCCCTGGCTGTCCTAGCCCTCACTCTGTAGATCAGGCTGCCTCAAACTCACAGAGATCCCAGCACTCGGGAGGCAGAGGATGGCGGATGTCTGTGAGTTCGAGGCCAGCCTGGTCTACAGAGTGAGTCCAGCACAGGCAAGACTACAAAAAACAAACAAACAAACAAAAGTTTAAGATTTACTTGATGTGTAGAAGTGTTTGCCCACATGCAACTGTGTGTGTGCACTAGGGATAGGGATGAACTGAGGACTTCACATGTGCTTGCTGAGTGCTCTCTCACCCAGCTAGAGCCCCAGCCCACGTGGCAGTCTATCAGTTTTTAAAAATGTTTGCTTGGTTTGGTTTTTATAAACAGGGTTTCTCTGCATAGACTCGGCTGTTCAACTCACAGAGATCCACCCACCTCTGCCTCCTCCTGGATTACAGGCGTGTGCCGCCGCACCGCTGTTCAACTATTTATTGTCTGGTGTGGTGCAGGTCTCACTATGCAGCAGAGGCTGTCCTGACCTTGCTGTGTAGGCTGGCTTCACACTGTAGCAATCCTTCTGTCTCTGCCTCCTGAGCACTGACATTTGATTCTTTGCTTGGTTATTTTTGAGACAGGTTCTCAAAATACAGCACAGGCTAGCCTCAAATGCTCTGTGTCATCCAAATTGATCTTGAACTTGTGATCCATTTGCCTCAACTTTCAAAGTGCTGGGATTACAGACTTAGGACATCACACCCAAGTGAGCCTTTGTCCCCCCAAACCAAAAGAAGTTCAGAGCTAGCCTGGGCTACAGAGTGAGTTAGGGAGCTGTGTGTGTAAACTTGGTGCATCTCAGAGTAAACAGGGGTGGGGCTGAAGCTCAGCAGGTGTGCACGCTGAGGCCCTGTGGTCAGAGGGAACAAGGCCTGTGGGCTGCACGCCTGCGTCCAGCCGCAGCCTGTTCATTTGCTGGGAGAGTTGAGGCCTTCACCAGCTCATGTGCTTCAGTGGCTCATGTGTGAACTGGAGGAGGTGAGGCTGCCCGCCCCACAGGACTGCTCAGCAGGGGTTGAGCGCATGTGGAAGTAGAGCACTGCCTGGCACATGAGGGCATGTTGCTGTGTCCCCCTGCTCTGCCCCTCTGCTCTGTCCCCCTGCTCTGCCCCTCTGCTCTGCCCCTCTGCTCTGCCTCTCTGTTCTGCCCCTCTGCTCTGCCCCCCTGCTCTGCCCCTCTGTTCTGCCCCTCTGCTCTGCCCCTCTGCTCTGTCCCCCTGCTCTGCCCCCCTGCTCTGCCCCTCTGCTCTGCCCCTCTGTTCTGCCCCTCTGCTCTGCCCCTCTGCTCTGTCCCCCTGCTCTGCCCCTCTGTTCTGCCCCTCTGCTCTGCCCCTCTGCTCTGTCCCCTGCTCTGCCCTCTTGCTCTGTCCCCCCCTGCTCTGCCCCTCTGCTCTGCCCCTCTTCTCTGCCCCCCTGCTCTGCCCTCTGCTCTGCCCCTCTGCTCTGTCCCCCTGCTCTGCCCCTCTGCTCTGTCCCCCTGCTCTGCCCCTCTGCTCTGCCCCTCTGCTCTGCCCCCCTGCTCTGCCCCTCTGCTCTGCCCCTCTGCTCTGCCCCCCTGCTCTGCCCCCCTGCTCTGCCCCTCTGCTCTGCCCCCCTGCTCTGCCCCTCTGCTCTGCCCCCCTGCTCTGCCCCTGTGCTCTGCTCCGCTCTCCCCTTTGAATCGTTATTCAAGAACCAGCTCATTTTCTTTTCTCTGAAAAGGTTTCCCAGACTGTTTCAGGTCCTGTCAGTCTTGTATTCTGAACTTCTCCTACTTTGTCAGTTGTTCAGCTGGCTTTGTCTGCGTCCTCTGAGATCACACTGTCTGCCACTTGTCTAAGTCCTTCCCAGGGTGACGCTCCTGGGACTTAGTTCTCAGGGAGCCCCCTCTCTGCGGGCCTGTGCTGTTGCTGCCTCTTCTCATTTGCTTCTTTCCTGGCTTCGAAAAACCATTTACTTACTTACTGTATGTTTGCGCTTGCATGTTCCATGACTTTCGTGTGGAAGGCTGAGTACAGCCTGTGGGACTGTCCTTCCTTCCACTGTACAGGTTCTGGAGCTGAGCTCAGGGTGTCAGGCTTGGCGGCTCTCACCTTTACTTGCTGAGCCATATCACTAGCCCCCCCCCCTTTTGTTGACAATTTCTTTATTTATGTATATAAGCAGTCTATTGCACCTATGCCTGCAAGATAGAGAGATCATCTGACAGAAGAGGGCATCAGATCACACCATCGAAGGTTGTGGTGCCTGGGACTTGAACTCGGAACCTCTGGAGGAGCAGGGAGTGCTCTTAACTGCTGAGCTGTCTCTCAGCCCCTCCTTATCCCTTTTCTTCTTGACTTTTATTACTATTTCTCTCTTGTCCTTCTGTTGCAGAAGCTGAATCTAATAACCTTCTCTCCATGGGTTTGTTTGTTTTGTTTTTCATGACAGCTTTTCTTTTCTTTTCTTGACAGGGTTTCTCTGTGTAGCCCTGGCTGTCCTGGACTCACTTTGTAGACCAGGCTGGCCTCGAACTCACAGTGATCCGCCTGCCTCTGCCTCCCAAGTGCTGGGATTAAAGGTGTGCGCCACCACACCTGGCTTGTATTTTCTTAATATGTGTCTTTGCCTTGGATAACATCTCGGTGTTCCTCATTAGTCTTTGTTCCTCTCAGTCTGTCCTTGTCCCCTCCCTTGGCCCCCCTGCATGGGGTCACCTTCCTTGGTCATCCCTCCTGCAGACTGTGTACAGCGCCCTGGGCCTGAGGGATGCCTGCCGCTCCCTGCCCCAGTCCATCCAGCTTTTTCAGGACATTTCCCGAGAGTTCTCTGATGACCTGCACCACATTGCCAGCCTCATTGGGAAAGTAGTGAGTGAGAGACAAGACAGACCCGAGGAAGAGGGAGCTGAGTGCAGTCGGGTGGAGGGTCGCCGGGGTCTGCGCTCTGGAGAATGCGGTGTGGGGTGGGAAGCCTGGGAGGTGCTGGGATCAACTGGGTGGTGAGAGGAAGTGTCTGAGATGAAGGGAGTTGGGGCCCAAGGGGAGCGAAGGGACAGGACAGAGAAGGGTGCTGGGAGCTAAGAACCAGACTTCTAATCTGTCTCCTCAGGTGGACTTTGAGGGAAGTCTTGCTGAAAATCGCTTCACAGTCCTCCCCAACATAGACCCTGAAATAGATGCAAGTGAGTGCTGGGCATGGGGTGGCTCTGGCAGGCTTGTTGCCAGCCTTGTGTCCATTCTTGGCATAGAGGCACAGATACTATGACTGGGAATCAGCTTTGCGACCTGAGCAAAAATCTCCCTTTTTTGTTGTTGTTTTTGAGACAGTGTCCTGTAGCACAGGCTAGCCTCAAACCCAGTATGTAACCACTGATGGTCTCCTGGCCCTCTTACCTGCCCTCCTCGAGTGCTTGGGTTACAGGGACACCCCACCGTGCCCAGCTAGTCAGGGATTTTTAAAAAAGTTTCATGTGGCCAAGGTTGGCATTGAATTGCTAGCCTCCTGGACCTTGTTTTTTACGTGCACGTGATTTTCAACACACCTAGAAAAGCGGAGGCTCATGGGCCTTCCCAGCTTCCTCACTGAAGTCGCACAGAGGGAGCTGGAGAACCTGGACTCTCGCGTCCCCTCGTGCTGCGTCATCTACATCCCTCTGGTGAGCACAGGCCGCAGGGGGGCCTCTGGGAGTCAGCTAGGGGGACACAGGCATGCCTCTGAGCTGGAGGGGGGGCAGCTGTGCACTTGCCTCAGGTGGAGTGGGGAGGGAGGGAGTGACACCAGCCAGACAAGCTCAATCAGTTCTGGCAACCAGTGGGTGACATGACATCATAGCCAATCACCCTTAGACCCAGGGATGTGAACACCCCAGGTGGCTTTAGTGCTCTGACAGGGGTGTCTGGTGTTGAGCAGGTCACTCCCACTCGTCTCTTCTCTCCCCAGATCGGCTTCCTTCTCTCCATCCCCCGCTTGCCTTTTATGGTGGAGGCCAGTGACTTTGAGATTGAGGGGCTAGACTTCATGGTGAGAGTCTTGACCTCTGGGGTGGGGGGAGTGTGATGAGGAAGTGAGAGAAGCTGGGGGAGGCTCTCAGCCATCAGCACTGACCAAGAAGCAGGCTCATCTTTGTGGCTTAAGAAGCTTTCCCAGCCCTGAGACAGAAGAGGAGTCGGGGTGCCAGAAGGTGGAGAGGAGAGGGGAACTGAGATGAAATGCCTCTGGGCATGGTGGTGCGCAATTGATGTAGCCTTGGCTGTCCTGGACTCACTCTGTAGTCCAGGCTGGCCTCAAACTCAGAGATCCTCCTGCCTCTGCCTCCCGAGTGCTGGGATTACAGGCGTGTATCACCACACCGGCTGGTGGTGTACAACTTTAATCTCAGCACTCGGGAGACAGAGGCAGGCTGATCTCTGAGTTCAAATTCAGCCAGAGCTTCCTAGTAAAGTCCTGTCCCAAAACAAAACAAAGCAAAACAAAACACAAGAGACAAGAATCCCAGAGCTTGGCATCTTTGCCTCAGTTTCTCTCAGAGGACAAGCTTCACTATCGCAGCGCTCGCACCAAGGAGCTGGACACACTGCTGGGGGACCTGCACTGCGAGATCCGGGGTGAGCAGCCACGCTGTCTCCAGGTCTTTCCACGGGCCTCTATCCTTCATGGTCCCTGGAAACTTGACCCTCGTTCCTTTGCCAGACCAGGAGATCCTGCTGATGCACCAGCTGCAGTGCCAGGTGCTGGCACGGGCTTCCGTCCTGACTCGGGTCTTGGACCTCGCCTCCCGCCTGGACGTCCTGCTCGCCCTGGCCAGTGCTGCAGGGGACTATGGGTATTCCAGACCTCGCTACTCTCCCCGGATCCATGGAGTGCGAATCAAGAATGGCAGGTGAGAGCAGAGAGGGGCAGAGGCGGAGACACAGTGCCCACAGGCTCCGTCTTTTGCTGTGGGGCTCATGCACCTGGACCCACAGACCATGCAGTGTCTCCCCACCCACCACAGGCATCCTCTCATGGAGCTGTGCGCACGAACCTTCGTGCCCAACTCCACAGACTGTGGCGGGGACCAAGGGAGGATCAAAGTCATCACTGGACCCAACTCCTCAGGGAAAAGCATATACCTCAAACAGGTGAGCAGCCACGCACCTGGGTGTCCAGCTCTCCCTCGTCCCCTCTGCCAGCCAGGCTGAGTCCTCTGCTCCACACAGCACACATCCTTTAGGAAAGGCCTGTCCTCCGCCACAGTCCCTCGACCACCCTCCAGTTAGCACCTGTGCCATGCTACCCTCCAGCCCACCTTGCCCTCGCCCTGACTGTGGAGTTAATGCTGAAGTCGGGCTCAGGGACATGGGCCCACGTCTCTGTCCCTCTCTTTAATCTGTCACTCCTTTCTTTAATTGAGACCCGTGGCACCAGCCATGTCCTGTCTCCCTGCCCGCCCAGGTAGGCTTGATCACCTTCATGGCCCTGGTGGGCAGCTTTGTGCCCGCAGAGGAGGCCGAGATTGGGGCCATTGATGCCATCTTCACCCGGATCCACAGCTGCGAATCCATCTCCCTGGGCCTCTCCACCTTCATGATTGACCTCAACCAGGTTAAAAGGAGCGGGGGCGGGGCACAGCTGGTGAGAACACACCTCCTCAGCTGCATGTCATGGGGCAGCGAGCACTGCCAGAGTCTGGAGGAAGCAACATAAACGTTTCTTGCGACTCCTTCCTGTGACTCTTTCACTGCTGGCAAGTGAAGGCTGAGAAATGAGTGCCTATTACAAAGCTTGCAGCTTAGGGGGAAGACACATGCAAGGAGTTTGCCATGGTGACACATCATGGCTCTGACTGCTAAGAAGACCCCTTGTTCCCTCACGCCTGGCAGGTGGCGAAAGCAGTGAATAACGCCACAGAGCAGTCGCTGGTCCTTATCGATGAGTTCGGGAAGGGAACCAACACGGTGAGGAGGAGGAGGTGGTGAGGAGGAGGTGGTGAGGAGGAGGAGGTGAGGAGGAGGAGGTGAGGAGGAGGAGGAGGTGAGGAGGAGGAGTGAGGAAGAGGAGGAGGTGAGGAGGAGGAGGAGGTGAGGAAAGGAAGGGAGGAGGAGGTGAGGAGGAGGAGGTGAGGGGAGGGGAGTGGGAGGAGGAGGTGTGAGGAAGGGAGGGGTGAGGAGGAGGTGAGGAGGAGGAGATGAGGAGGAGGAGGCGAGGAGGAGGAGGAGGTGAGGAGGAGGTGACGAGGAGGAGGTGAGGAGGAGGTGACGAGGAGGAGGTGAGGAAGAGGAGGAGGTGAGGAGGAGGAGGTGAGGAGGAGGGAGGTGAGGAAGAGGAGGAGGTGAGGAGGAGGAGGTGAGGAGGAGGAGGGGAGGAGGAGGAGGTGAGGAGGAGGAGGGTGAGGAAGAGGAGGAGGAGGTGAGGAGGAGGAGGTGAGGAGGAGGAGGTGAGGAGGAGGGGAGGTGAGGAGAGGAGGAGGTGGGGAGGAGGAGGGAGGAGGAGGAGGTGAGGAAGAGGAGGAGGTGAGGAGGAGGAGGTGAGGAAGAGGAGGAGGTGAGGAGGAGGTCGTGAGGAAGAGGAGGAGGTGAGGAGGAGGAGGTGAGGAGGAGGAGAGGAGCAGGAGGAGGTGAGGAGGAGGAGGTGAGGAGGAGGAGGTGAGGAGGAGGAGGTGAGGAAGAGGAGGAGGTGAGGAGGAGGAGGAGGTGAGGAGGAGGAGGTGAGGAGGAGGAGGTGAGGAGGAGGAGGTGAGAGAAGGAGTAGCGTGAGGAGGAAGGAGGTGAGGAGGAGGTGAGGAGGAGGAGGTGAGGAGGAGGAGGTGAGGAGGAGGAGGTGAGGAGGAGGTGAGGAGGAGGAGGTGGTGAGGAAGAGGAGGTGAGGAGGAGGTGGTGAGGAGGAGGAGGTGGTGAGGAAGAGGAGGAGGTGAGGAGGAGGTGAGGAGGAAGAGGTGAGGAGGAGGAGGTGAGGAGGAGGAGGTGAAGAAGAGGAGTGAGGAGGAGGAGGTGAGGAGCAGGAGGAGGTGAGGAGGAGGGAGGGGGAGCCTGGGAGGGGACAGAAGGGCGCAGGACACCCTGGCTCTGCTCCCTCCCTCTGCCCTTTGGCAGGTGGATGGTCTGGCGCTCCTGGCTGCTGTGCTTCGTCACTGGCTAGCCCTGGGACCCAGCTGTCCCCACGTCTTTGTGGCCACCAACTTCCTGAGCCTTGTTCAGCTGCAGCTGCTGCCACAAGGACCCCTGGTGCAGTATTTGGTGAGAAGTCACTGTAGCCCATGGCCTCTCCCTCTCCTTGGTCCCTGGTGGTTGAAGACACTCCGCCATTGTTTGCTCTCTCTCTAGAGCATGGAGACCTGTGAGGATGGCAACGATCTTGTCTTCTTCTACCAGCTCTGCCTCGGTGTCGCCAGAGCCAGCTACGCCTCGCACACGGCGGCCCAGGCCGGCCTTCCTGACCAACTCATTGCTCGTGGCAAAGAGGTGATGAGCGCCAACGTGCCACCACTGCCACCTCAGTGCTCTCTACCCCCACAATGCACTGCAACCTCAGGGCTCCCCCTGAGTGCACCTGCTCCTCTCTTTTTAAGATCATTTTTTGTATTTGAGTGATTCCCCTGAATTTATTGAATGCACCGCATGTGTGCCTGGTGCCTGTGGAAGTCAGAAGAGGCACCAAATCTCAGGGAACCGGAGTTACAGATGGTTGTGAGCTGCCACGTGAGTGCTGGGAATTGAACCCAGGGCCTCTGTGAGAGCAGTAAGTGCTGTTAACCCCTGAGCCATCTCTGCATCCTCATACCTGCTCTTTTGGCCTACAGGATTTTTGGCCATTTCACGTCTTCCCTAAGGCCCTTACACGCCCCTCCTGCCACCTTCTTTGCTAGGTCTCAGAGTTGGTCCGCAGCGGCAAACCCATCAAGCCCGTGACTGAGCTTTTACGGAGGGACCAAATGGAGAAGTGAGTGTGGCCCAGTGTCCTCCCCTAACGCCTCCTGCCATTTTCGCTCTCACCTGGCCTGGCCTCATCCAGCCTTCCTGTGGCCCTGCGCCCTTCCCCTCCCCAAGCCAGGCGTGGTGGCACATGCCTGTAGCCCCCCCGTTCACGGCCAGCCTGGCCGCATAGCAAGAGCTTGTCAGAAGACGACACACACACTAGCCATGCTGCTCTTCAAGGCTGCACTCTCCTGCGCACAGACCCTCCCCTCGGCCTGGGAGCTGGTGACCCAGGAGTCACAAGGCCCTCTCCCCCCTGCAGCTGCCAGGCACTGGTGGGCAAGTTCCTGAAACTGGATTTGGAAGACCCCACCCTGGACCTGGATGCTTTCATGACTCAGGAAGTGCTGCCTGCGGCCACCAGCATCCTTTGAGAGGCCTTCCTCCACCTTCCTGGGCACCTGAGGCCGGGGCCACCACAGCTGCTTCCTCCTCTTGTTCCGATGTAGACTTCTCAGTCTGCATAACATTTTGTTTTGTATTAGGAATAAAATTTATTCCTAAACTTTATCAAGATGTTTCCTTAGGTCACCCAACAGGACAAAAGGGAAGAGCTGGGGTGTGGAGCAGTCAGAGATACAGTGACACTTAGGCTGGGGGTGCTCAGTGCTTAGAGCCCTGGCTGCTCTGGCAAAGGTTTGGTGCCACCACACAGTGGCTCATACCTGCAACTCCAATTCCAAGGGACCCGAGCCTTCTCATCTTCATGGGCTCTGGGACACATGTACACACACACACACACACAGGGGGGATACATGGACACTCGGACACATGTACACACACACACATACACACCACACACACACACTCTGGGACACATGTACACACACACACATACACACCACACACACACACATACACACCACACACACACACTGGGACACACACACATATATCAACAAAGTCAGTCAGCTATGGTGGTGCACACCTTTAATCCCAACACTGGGAAGACAAAGGCGGGTGGATCTCTGAGTTTGAGGGCAGCCTGGCCTTTTGTTTTATTTTTTGTTTTGTTTTTTTGGTTTTTAGAGACAAGGTTTCTCTGTGTGTATCCCTAGCTGTACTGGACTGGCTTTGTAGACCAGGCTGGCCTCGAACTCACAGCGATCCACCTGCCTCTGAGATTAAAGGCGTGGGCCACCACACCCGCCTCCAGTTAGGTCTTTATAGTGAGTTCCAGGCTGGCTAGGCTACATAGGGAGACCTTGTCTCAAAAAAAAAAAAAAAAAAAAGTAACTAAATCCAGACTCTGGCTCAGTGGTTAAGAGCACTGACTGTTCTTCCAGTGGTCCTGAGTTCAATTCCCAGCACCCACAGGGCGGCTCACAACCATCTATGTGATCTCATGCCTTCTTCTGTTGTGCAGGTGTACATGCACGCAGAGCTCTGTATATATAATAAATAAATAAATCTTTAAAAAAAAAACCCAGACTCTGCCCTTGGAACTCAACAAGAAAAGCTACCCCAGACAGGCTGTATGGAGCCTGAAGGGTGACACGCCATTCAAGGCAGCCCATCTCCTGCCTTAAGTAGGGCTGTCCTGGACTCAGAGGCAGGAAGACAAGGCAGGAAGGGCAGGTGGGTTGGGGAGGGACCAGGCCTGGCTCCGCCCTTCCCACTTCAGAGCCATGGAGCGCCCCGGTCCTGGTGGGCCACCCCTGGTGCAGGCGCCCTACACAGTTCTGCTGCTGCCACTGGGGACAAGCCTCCAGGACCCAGGGGCCCAAGGCTTCTTCCTCTGGGTGAGTAAAGACCAACGCAGTCTTGGTGCACCCCTCCCATCTACCCTGGGTATGTTTCCTCTCAACTCTGAGGACCCACAGGCTTCCCCAGTGTCTCCTTGCCATCCAAGTCCTCAGGGGACAGCCTGAGCTCACACTTAGTGACCAGATAGTGAGCTTTTAGGGGAGATGGCCATAGCTAGGGGTCCTGCTAGCAGTGAGAGTTTCAGCCACATTTCTTGTTTAAGCCAGCTGCAGACGATGCAGGCCCTGGAGAGGGAACAGGACGCTCTGTGGCTGGGCCTGGAGCTGCTGGAGTGTGGCCAAGCCTGGTTTGCAGAGCGTCTGAGGGGAGCACAGCAACAGCAGCTGCGTCTGGGGGCCCTTGGTGAGGTAGGAGACCGCCTTCTGTGCACAGGCTGGGGGAGTTCTGTAAAGGAGCATGTGGACCTCTCGGAGTCAGCTCTGGACAGGGGAGGGTTAACGCGCAGGGGTCGTGAACTGGAACAGCACTGGAATGACAGAATGCCACCAGTGTTCATGGTTGGCTGGAAGGCTGGTCTGCATTCCATTCAGAGGGACTCCATTTGATCACTCCACAGAGTGGGGAGTGGCCTGGGTGTGTGGCAGGGCAGATAGGAGTGGGGGTGGGGTGGGGGTGGAGAGGTCTGGGTTTCCCAGCCCCTGGAAGGGTGAAGGGTATCTACGTGACTAGAGTGGTGAAGAGGTGGGGGGGGGGGGCCGACCTGTGGCCAGAGCACTGGGGCCCTCCAACCCCCTAGGACTTCCTCCTGGACTCCCAAGCAGAGGCTGATGTCCCCCAGCTAACCCAGATCCACAAGGTGAACGCTTGTTTGCGCAGCCTGCTTCAGAAGGTCAGTTTATTGTTTCTAATTTCCAGGCTTCAGGGGGGGGGGGGCTTACAAAGTCACACAGACCCAGCCTCCCCCACATCCACTCGCAAGGCTGGTTCCTGCACAGCCCAGGACAGGGGGGAAATGTCAGGGAAAGAGACCCTGTAGCAGTGGGTAAACTGAGGGGTGAGACCAACCCGACCCGAAGGGCGGGAACCAGTCAGGTTCTCTCTTCTCTAGGAGCTGCCAAAGCAGCAGAAAGGAGTCGCCCAGTCCGTGGGAGAGGCGGCTCTGCCAGGCTCCTCCCAGGGGCAGAAGGGCCCTACCCGCGTGTGAGCCCCCCTCCCTCCCTGCACTGCTGAGTTAGGGTGGATCTGGGATCAGGAACCCTCGCGCCCCCCCCCCCCCCCCGGTTTCACCCTGACCCTGCAGGCTGTGGGTCAACAGGGTTCAGCCACCTTGGTTTACAGTGCACCTGCTACTCCTGAAAGTGCACTGCCTCTTTCTGATGTGCCTGGCCCTCACCCCCCCACGCCAAGTGCAAACCGCATCTTTCTTCAGTGTTTCTGGGGAGAAGGTGTGATCACGGAAACCCTCCTTCAGCTTTAAAGCAAAACTAAGCTAAGGAAGCTGCAGAGACTGTGCATGTCCTGTGTCCCTGCCCGTTCCCCTTGTAGAATAAACAGCAACTTTCCTTTAAAAATAAATAAGTAGATAAAGCAAGCCTTTGGTTTGGTTCTTATTCGGGTTAGGAACGCATCCGTGGGAATCCATCGCCCTCTCTCCGCCTCAGGTTTGCCTCACTGATGTTCTTGAGACAGGGTCTCACAGCTGAGGCTGGCCTTGAACAGAGTCTTCCTGCCTCGGGCTCCCTGATACAGGGACAACAGGCTTGTACCACCAGGCCAGGCTCATCACTTTAGAAAGATAAGGGACAAGTGCGAGAGAAGAAAAATCTCCACACTAATTAGGAGGGGCAGGGCGGGCGCTGATGTGACCGTGGCAGACTGAGAATGGGGCTGGAGTCCTGACCCTGTGGGGGCTGCCGGGCTACCAGGGAGCACAGCCTAGCAGGAGCAGCACTCCTCCCACTGTCCCCCACCAGGCTCTGCCGACCACCCCTCCCCCAGCCCTGCCCTGAGTCACCACAGTGGAAGGAAGCAAGGCCGGGTTGGCTGGAGGGAGCACAGGGGCTGCAGAGTGGGCAGGGGCCTCCAGCTGATCCTGCGGAGGAGGGAGAAGTTAGGGTGTGCCAAGCTCCCCCCCTGCCAGGGCGGGATGTAGCCACCCCTCACCTGTGAGGGCTGGGCCAGCACCAGGAGCCGGAGGAAGGCATGTGTTGGGGGCACAGGGCTAGCTTCTTGACTCACTGCAGTCACAGTCACCACCACCACACTGTTAAGAGCTGCAGAATCTGGGACCTCTAGCCACAGGCGTCCCCAAGCAGACTCATTGCGTCCCAGGCTAGCCCTGTGGAGTGGACAGCCTTGGATCAGACAGAAGGCTCCTGGTAGGCCGCAGCCAAGGGGCGGAGCCAAGGCAGACAGGGTTGAGGACTGAGGGTCAAGAGGTTGGGGCAAGTCCTTGAGCCCCAGTCCCTGCAGAACTGACCGGGGAGAGCCAGAACCCCAGCAGAGGTGCCGACAGAAAACTCACCTGGAGATGTTGGAGGTGAGAGAGAAGCTGGGGTTCACAGACGTCCTAAGATCAAGATCCTGGGGGCCAGAGAAGCTGGCGATGTGAAGGCTAAGAGGGGCGTTGCTGCCTGGAGCCAAGAAACCTGGCGGGCCACTGAGCTGCAGGGAGGGGGCGCGTCAGAACTGCTGGCTCTCGCCTCCCCAGCCCTGCCCACACTTCTCCTCACCTCCAGAAGCACAGGGGCCACACTGCAAGGCTGGGGGGCAGTCCTTGACAGGCGCTGTCCCGCTCCATCCTGGCCAACCAGGGCCAGGGAGAAGGGTGCAGAGACAGCCAGCAGCCAGGGAGGCAGAGGGGCAGCAAGGAGACCTCGGTCGGGGGGTCCCACAGGCTGCAAGGGCACCTGGCCCAGACGTGTGCCCTCCGGCACCCTTCGAAGGACAACATGGGAAAAATGTGGCCGGCCGCCCACAAGGTTTTGTCTGGAAACTAGCCCTGTCACTTCGACCAGCAGCTGGGTCTGCAGACCTGAGGTGGGAAGGAAGGACAGTGGTCTGCATGGAATGGGAGGACGTACTAGGCGGGTGGGTAGTGAACAGTCATGTCATGAACTGGGCACAGTCACGTGAGTGTGTCGTGTGACATCCATGGAGCTGGAATCTTCCATTGGTGCTCTTTACTCATTAAATAAGACGTACATATAACTGGCACACTTGTCACTTACACACGCATCATTTACACACACACATATATACACACACTGTGTGTGTCAAACTGAGGGAGCGGAGGTGAGGGACTGGTACTACCTGCAACCGGCTGACTCAGGGGGTACAGGCCAGGGTGGGGTCCGTCCTCCACGGGGATCCCGAAATGGAAGAGGAAGTCCATGGCGGCCTGGGCTGGGAAGGGAGGCACCCAGATGCCTTGAGAGGGCACGGCCACCACGGCTCTGCCCCAGGAACTGTCTCTCCTTACCTTGCACTCTCACCCGGGGGGTTCCCTCAGCGGCTACCTGGATCTCCCAAGACCCTGTCTGAGGGGGGTCAGTCAAGGTTACTGTCCAGAACTGGCCAAAGCGACGAGTGTGACCCAGAGGACCTAAGCCCTCCTCTGGGCCCTGGGTCACCCCTGGGGTGGGGACAAGAGACAGTCACCTGAAGTAACTCCTCTCTCCCTGCACAGGCCCGTCCTCCTGCATGTAATGGTACCTGCAGGGCTCTTGACCCAGAAGCTACTGATGTCCCCATGCACCCGGATGGTGACCTGTTGGAGTAGACGATCCACAGCAAACACACACGGCTCCCCAGGGGTGAGGACAGGAGGGTCCAGCGGGAGAGTCACCTGGGGACATGAGAAGGACCACAGGAGGGGGAGAGGGAAGCGTGGAGTGAGGTGGGGAGAGGGAGAGAGGGAGCAGGGAGGGAGAAGGGTGTCCCTGGCCAGGCCAGTGCTGCTGTGCCTGCTGAGTCAGAAGGTGAGAGGTGAGAGTGAAGCCATCGGGTCCTCTGGGAGAGCAGCCAGTGCTCTTAACCTCTGAGCCATCACTCCAGCCCCTAATCTGTCATTTCTTGTTCCCCCTTTAAAGATGATGAATGAATGGCCGGGCGTGGTAGCTCATACTTTCAAACCAAGCACTCAGGAGGCAGAGGCAGGCAGGCTGCTGTGATTCATGGCCGGCTTTGTCTACAGAGGGAGTTCTAGGCCAGCCTGGTCTACAGAGGGAGTTCTAGGCCAGCCTGGTCTACAGAGGGAGTTCTAGGCCAGCCTGGTCTACAGAGGGAGTTCTAGGCCAGCCTGGTCTACAGAGGGAGTTCTAGGCCAACCTGGTCTACAGAGGGAGTTCTAGGTCAACCTGGTCTACAGAGGGAGTTCTAGGCCAGCCTGGTCTACAGAGGGAGTTCTAGGTCAACCTGGTCTACAGAGCGAGTTCTAGGCCAGAATTCACTCTGTAGACCGAGTTCTAGGCCAGCCTGGTCTACAGAGGGAGTTCTAGGCCAGCCTTGTCTACAGAGGGAGTTCTAGGCCAGCCTGGTCTACAGAGGGAGTTCTAGGCCAGCCTGGTCTACAGAGGGAGTTCTAGGCCAGCCTTGTCTACAGAGGGAGTTCTAGGCCAGCCTGGTCTACAGAGGGAGTTCTAGGACAGCCTGGTCTACAGAGCGAGTTCTAGGACAGCCTGGGCTGTCCTACAGTGAGCTACATAGCGAGACTTTGACTCATTAAAAAAAAAAAAAAAAAAGGCAGAAAAATAAAAAGAAAAAAGGTTTTCTGTCACAGCGTGGAGGCCAAGGTGGAGGGCTATTGACATGAAAAGCGGCGTGGAAGGTGAGAAGCCATGGGTCTCATGGGAGGAGAAACCCTGACCTGTCAGACCCCTCTCCTTTAAGCCGCAGCACACAGCATTTCAGACCTCAGCTCTGGCTAAGGGCACGGATACCTCTGGCCTCTATTCACTCACCAGACCAGCCATGCTGTCCCCAACAACGGCCGCCACGTCCCGGATGTGCTGGTCTTTGGTGAAGATCACCTCTCCTCCCGATGCCAGGGCGACTGCTTCGTATGGTTCAAAACGTAAAGGCGACAAGACCTCTCGTCGCACTCGACCCTGAGCCCGCGATGGGTCTTCAGTTACTAGAAATGTCACCTGTGGCCAAATGACAGCCCAATGCTTGGGGTATCCAAGCAGCCTGCACTGTAAGTGAGGGCTCCTCTGCTCCACCTTCCCAGAGCTGTCTGTCCGCTTGGCTGTTGTGGGGCGGCTGCTGTGGGGGCAGCTGTTGTGGTGGTGGCCGTTGTGGGGGTGGCTGTTGTGGTAGCTGTTACGGTGGTGGCTGGTGTGGTGGGTGGGGTCTCCCGGCCACACAGCCCTAGGAGAACAGTCCCCATGATTCAGAGGGGTTTGGATAATTCACTTCCCAGGTCTGTTTTTAATTCTGGTTTTGGTTTTTTGAGACAGGGTTTCTCTGTGTAGCCTTGGCTGTCCTGGACTCGCTTTGTAGACCAGGCTGGCCTTGAACTCACAGAAATCTGCCTGCCTCTGCCTCCTGAGTGCTGGGATTAAAGGTGTCCACCACCTATTCTTTTGGAAGAGGTCTCATGCCCTTTGCAAAGCTTTATGTTACCAGGAAATGTTTTTTTCCCCCCAAAGTTGTACCGTATCTTTAAATATGCATAAAATAAACGGCCCAGGCCCAGACTCTAGAAGTTGGAACCAGCACTTGCTACCTTCCTGCCTTTCTTAGCTTCTGCCAGCCCTGGTGCCTAGAGATCCCACAGCCCAGGTCTTTGTTTTGTTTTGTTTTTATGGTTTTTTTGAGACAGGGTTTCTCTGTGTAGCCTTGACTGTCCTGGACGCGCTTTGTAGACTAGGCTGGCCTCGAACTCACAGCGATCTGCCTGCCTCTGCCTCCCGAGTGCCAGCCCAGGTCTTTGAATGGCTTACTGGACCTGTTCACTAGGAACAGTTCAGTACTAGCAAGGACATGGCCTCCCACTGGGGAGCGCCGCACCTAAGGCCTCCCACCCGCTGTGCTCACCCTGCAGCGCCTCTCCCGAGCCAGGGACTCCACCCGGTTGGTAAGAAAGGCATCCTTGGGGGAGGCGTCAGTGAAGACAAAGATGTCTGAGAGGGGAGGTGTATGCAGCAGCGCCAGCTAGCAAGGAAGAGGAGTCTAACGTTAAAACGGTGTCAGCAGGGGGTGGGCAGAGAGCCAGGGAAGCTGCTAGTCCAGGGTGTGGGAGAGGACAAGGGAGCGGGTGTCCGGCTCGGGCTCCTCCTGGTGGCAGGGCCTGGGAGGGCAGGGGAAGGGGCGTGGTGGGGAAGGCGCCAGACCTCCACGGCCGACAGGCACATCTCCGGCTCGTCTCCACCCCCCAAGGCGTGGATCTCATTGAGTTTCTGCCAGAAGGTGTCGGGGTCACTGGTGGTAAAGACAGGGCCGAACCCTGGGCAGGGGAGAGGAGGCCAGATGAGGAGGAGGGTAAAGAGGGGGCTGTGCGCCTCCCAGTGTGGGCACCAGTACCCAACCCAGGTCCCCTGCAGGAGTACCAAGTGCTCTTAACTGCTAAACCTTAGAAGAGCGCCTAGACACAGCACTGGTGTGCTGCTGACTCAGGTGGTAAGTCAGACACTGGCTGCCTTTGACACTTTGTGGGGTCTTCCTTTTCCTGCTCTTTATCCCCCCCTTCAGCCCCTATCACTAGATAGGAGAGAGAGAAAGACAGAGAGAGAGAGAAGCCGCCCCGTGTCCCACACCTGGGGTTAAACAAAAACGTATTCTTATATTTCTGCGGGGTTTTTGTTTGGTCTTTCTTTCTTTCTTTCTTCTTCTTTTGTTTTTGTTTTGTTGTTGTTGTTTGTTTTTCAAGACAGGGTTTCTCTGTGTAGCCCTGGCTGTCCTGGACTCACTTTGTAGACCAGGCTGGCCTCGAACTCACAGCGATCCGCCTGCCTCTGCCTCCTGAGTGCTGGGATTATAGGCCTGCGCCACCACGCTTAGCTTATTTCTGTATTTTTTTGTGTTTGTTTGTTTGTTTTAAGAAACCAAAACTTCAGAATTCTCACAAGACACTATAAAACAAACCAGGCTCAAGGCTTTTCCTGAAGGGACTCCCAGTCTAGGACGATAAACCAGGGACGGGTAAGACTGGTAGGCCCAGGCCAGCTACACTGGGAAAGGAGCAGACTTAGCAATCTCTAAGCTCCAGATTGAACACAGCCTACATCTTCACCCTACAGCGGCAGCATGGAGAGCCAGAGCCGGCTCAGTGGGTAAGAATGCCGCCCCCTGCTGCCTGCTGCCACCTAACCCTGCTGCTGCTTCTGCTGCTGCTGCTGCCACCTAACCGTAACCCTGCTGCTGCCGCCGCCGCCTCCGGGGACCAGTCCCAGCACTCATGCCTGTAACTCCAGTTCCTGGGGATCTGACACCCCTTTCCAGTCCTCCATAGGGATACGGAGTGCAGACCAGCATGAAGGCAAAACAGTCACCCACATTTCATAAGCAGCCCCCCCACAAATGCATATTAGCACAGAAGTCTAAGGAAGCCAGAGGCCCGTGCCTGAGCAGGCCCTGGACTTGTGAAAGTGCTGCCCACCATTTTAGAGACAGCAGAAGCGGCTACTGAGCATGTCCAGTAGACTCACTCATGACAACACGGCCTTCTCCTTTCTCCAGACTCCGCCCTGGCCCTCCTTCCCTCCACCATCCCTGTAGACCACCCATACCCGGGTCGTGGAAGGGCACCAGGACGTAGAGAGTGGGCTCCATGGGGCTGCCTTGCCGCTGCTCTACAATGTGGTGAGCCTGGATCTTGGCCGCATTGATCTCCTCACCCATACTGCCTGTGGTGTCCAGGACAAAGCTCAGGCTGGAAGCCGGGGTGATGTCCAGCAGCCTGTGCACCAAGTCGGAGACACAGTGAGGGGTCCGCACCTGTGTCCCCAGTGCCTGGTTCCTCACTCCCGTGGAACACTGACCCATCAACGAACCCATCTCCACGAGGCCACCCACCTGGAGAAACCCCTGTCCCCCAAGCGGCTCCGCAGGAGGCTGAAGGCCTCGATGGAGGCCAGGAGGGCCAGCTCGCCAGCCTGGAGGTGCAGCATGTGGTGCGGGGAGAAGCTTGGGGACGTGCTGTCCTTGTTGATGCCACCCCGTGGTGGCTGGGAGCTGCTCTGGTCAAAATGGCCCCCGTGGCTACATTTCCCTGGGTTGAAGAAAGAGATCGGGCATGGGGGCACGATGGGGTGAGAGTCTCTCTCTGTAGCCACTAGTCTCCTCAGAGAGCCTTTACCCACCCACCCCATTCCTACCCCAGCATCTCTCCTAAGGGGCTGCAACCAGGATCCGGAAGAGACTTCCTCCTCCTCCTCCTCCTAGGGAGTTCCTGTCTGGTACCTGGAGGCTTGGCGGGATGCATTCCAAAGTAGCCAGAGGTGAGTAGTGTTAAGTCAGGCATGTTTCCAGGGCAGCTCAGCCCCTCACAGTCAGAGCAGGTAGGATCACCCACTGGGGACAGAGAGAGCAGGGCTGGAGTCCGAGCCTCAAGGGCTACTGGGGTTTATTCCTGGTCACCTAACATCTTCCTGTCAGCTGGAAAGAGAAAAGGCCACAGGCGCTGGCCAGGCTTTCTGCACTAAATCTCAGGGCCAGTGTTTGAATATTTGAGACTGGGGGTGATGGGTACTCAGAAGTGTGGGTACCAATCCCAAGGGGATTCTGCAGTCTGAACCACAGGCAGGCAGGCAGGCAGGCTGTGACCCTGTGGTGGACAGGAGGCAGCTCCCACCAAGTTGGGGAGCGAAGACCACAGAGCTGGCACGGGTAGGCAGAACAAAGCACGTGGAAGGTGGGTACGAGGCCTGAGGGCTGCTCCTGGATGCTCTGCCTGTGTAAAGCCGAGGAAGCTACTGGACAGTTCTGGCTGTTAGCTAGACTAAAGAACCTCACAGTCCTTGCAGGGACAAAGCAACGTCACATCCTGTGAGGCTCCAGAAGGCGTCAGGGTGACAGGTACACCGAGAACGAGCTCCCTCAGCTTCCGCCCCACACAGGGTCATGGCCATACCTTGTGCCAGGCTCCAGAACTCCAGCCGTGGCCAGAGGAGGTGAGGGTGAGGCTGCCGCTCCCCCAGTTCCACCCAGTTGCTGTGACTATAAAAATCCTGGTCACCGGGAGAGAGGGAAGGCGCTAATTAGATCTAGTCAGCATTGCTACCCAGACCTGCAGCAGGGTGTCCCCACCCAGGAAGCAGTCCACCACTCTGCCCCTGGTTTCTGTGCCCTACTTCTGCCCAGAAAAGAGCTTTGCCCAAACTGACAGAACTCAGCCTTTTCTGTCTTGGAATATAAGCCAAAGACTTTCTAGTGGTCCCTAGGATAAGCCATCACCACCCCCCAGGCCCCCCACCCCCGACACACACACACACACACACCCCTCTCCCCTCCCCTTCTCAGGACACAGCTCAGGCAGGGCGTGCCCCACCCACCCAGAGCAAGGCAGGCAGGTTAAAAGCACTCTAAGTCACCTGCAGGGCGTGAAGAGCAGCCCCGAGGCGCTGGCGAGCCAATGTATACTCCAGCGCTCTGGCGGCCACCAGGGTCTCCCGCAGCGCCCCCACCAGGTGAGCGCGCCCCTGGACCAGCCTTTCGGCATCAAAGTGGAGGTCAGGGTTGCTCCTAGACGCTGGAAGGAAATCTTGGGCTGCATTGGCACGGGACACCTCTCCCAAAGCTGCTCTGAACCGCCGGGAAGGAGAGCCGGGTCCAAAGTAGGCAGCGAAGATGTCATCGGCGAGGAGGGTCCGGCCCTAGCAAGAGTGTGAGGGAAAGGGACAGATCCTACCCCTGCCCAAATTACCTTAGCGATTGGCACGCAAGGCTGGGTGGGTGTGAAGAGGCCCACAAGGGAGCGTCAGAGTTGGACTGTGTAGCCCAGGCTGGTCTTAAACTAACTTCAATTCTCCTTACTCAAGTGCCGGATTAGAGGTGTGTGCCTGGAGATCCGGCTAGCTACAGACCTTTCCAAGGCTGGAGGAACTCAGAATTTGAGGTCCAGGTGGTGTTGCAGACAGAGGAGGAGAGTAAACAGGTGAAAGGTGGGTGAGCCTCCTCTTGACCACCGGGGGGCCTCTGAGAAGCCCCAGGGAGCTAGAGGACCTAAGGGTGTGGGGAGGCCCCCCGGGATGCTCACCCTGTAGTCCTCCAGGCGAAGGCGTGGTCGGCCCGGGGGTGGCTGCTCTAGGAAGAGCTGGAGGGTGACGTTGAGTCCAGCCTCCTCGGTCAGGTCCTGGTGGGTGACGGAGCCTGGGGCAGCCAGGAGGCTCCAGATGTTGGGGAAGAAGGCAGATGTGGGGGGCAACAGCAGCTGAAGCAGAAGCAGTATTGGGGGGCTCAGGTGGGACAGGGACACTTCCACAGAGAGCATGGCCGAGGCATGGACCTAGGGAACAGAAGGATCTCAAGGGAGAAGGAAGCCACCAGTTCCAGGGTAGGCCAGGCTGTCTGCTCGCGCCTGCTCTGCCCATTTCCTGCTTTGCCTCAGGTGCCTCTTCTCCAGCCTGGCTCTCCACCCTGAAACTGCAACCCCTTTCAACCCCAGGGCCGATCAGGCCAACAGACCTCACACCTGCCCCCAGAGGTGTTCGGAGGGTCCCCTCAGGGCTCTTTTGCCACAACAGGCTGAGCCCTGGCCCTGCCCCACAGACAGGAGTCTCTCAGGCCTCTCCTACCTGGCTGCTGCGTCTCCTGGGCAGTGCTGGACCGGGCGTGGCGTCACAGGGCACTTAGGTCAGAGTTATAATTAACTGGGCCTCAGTACAGTGAGAGAGAGGCCCTTAGCGAGGGCTTGAGGACGGGCAGCCCCTGGCCCTCTTCCACTCATGCCAACCCCGAGCCACAAGATAGTGAAAGCCAGGGCGGGCACAGGGCGGGCCTCTGTAGCCACAGCGCAGTGCAGCGAGGTGAGCTGAGGAGGAGGGGAGCTGGCAGCACAGAAGCATGACTCAGGCCTGGCACCATGCCAGGCAGACCCAGCCAGAACACATCCCTCTGCCCACCAGGACCCAGGCCTCTAGGGACTCACAGGCCAGGCCCTGCACCCATGCTGCCCACACCACACAGACAAGAGCAATTGTTGGCAAAATATTTTATTGCTGCCATCCTGTTGGACCACGGGGCTGAGGACTGGAGCTGCGGAGTCACAGCATCTTCTGGAATAAAGCAATGGCTTCATCCACCTTCCTAAGCTCAGCTTCTGTCTGCTGCAACTGCAGGTGGAAAAGGTATGTGCGGTGAAGACCCATGCCTGAGGAGACGGCACATGCCCCACAGCAGGAGGCCGAGCTGCTGAGCCGGTAGGGCCACAGGGAGGTCAGGGTGTATGGTTGGCAAGCCCTCTCTGGAGCCCAACCCACACTTCCATCAAGTCCCTCCACAGGCTGCCGGCCACACAGCACCCTCTTCCTCATGAGGTGACCACTCAGGGCCTGAGCGGGAGCACCGGCCGTAGCAGGTCCCTGGGCCTGCTCGGAAGACCCTGGAGGTCAGCCCTGGAGGACAGGCACTACACTTCAGGTTCCTGACTGTCACAGGGGGTGGCTGAGACCCAGGGCGTGATCGAAGGCGACGCTGAGGTGCCCCTACACCACACACCTTTGCTTCATCCGCCTCCTGGACCTCAAGGGGCACCTTTGCTGAGTAGCCGGAGGCAGCACGGCGCTCCTGCAGTCGCTCAGCCTGGCGCTGTGTCTCATTTCGCTTGGCCTGCAGCTTGCCCAGCTCCCGGGCTGGGTCCACTAGGCCCTGCAGCTGCAGGTGGATGGAGCAGCGGTCTGAAGCCACAGCCACAGCGCAGCCCTGTGGCACAGGAGCCCCCAGGGCCAGGACAGCCACCACACCCGCACTGGCCAGAGCCTGCACATAGCCTGACACTGCCGACGCCAAGGCACCTGTGGCCTCATCAGCTACTTCCACGAAACCTGCCGAGGAGGGAGAACAATGAAGCCGGCTACAGCCAGACCCTGGGCTCCCAAAGGGGCTGAGGAGGACAGTGGATAGGTGGGATGGGGCCTGAGGCTCACAGTCCGGCCTGGTCCGAGTCAGGTTGTAGTCGGCACGCAGGGAGCGCACAGCTCGGGTGATGCTCAGCGCCAGCTCAAAAGCAGCTTCAGCCTCCGAGTCCTTCCAGGAGCACTGTGAGGCAGGGTGGGGGTTAGGGGAGCACCGTGAGGCAGGGTGGGGGTTAGAGGAGCACCGTGAGGCAGGGTGGGGGTGAGGGGAACACTGTGAGGCAGGGTGGGGGTAATGGGGTGGGGGTTGGGTGGGCAGCAACATGCCCTCCAGGCCACACCTCATACCTCTGAGGGCTCTGGGTAGGGGGTGACACAGAGGCTAGCAGGAGCTTTTGGTGTCCGGCGGGGCAGCCTCTGGAACAGCTCCTCTGTGACAAAGGGCATGAAGGGTGAGAGCAGGCGCAGGCCGACATCCAGGCAGGTGTAGAGGGTCTGCCGAGCACACACTGCTGCCACCTGGTCCACTCCATTTAGCACGGGCTTTAGGCACTCCTAGAGACGGGGAGGCAGAAGGGGCAGCGTCAACCACTGCAACGGCCACAGGTGACCTCAGAGCCAGAGCTACAGTGCCTAAGCCCCGCCCAGCACTCACCAAGTAGACATCACAGAGCTCATAGAGCCAGAAGCTGTACTGGGCGGTGGTGATGGCCGGGAAATCGTAAGCCCGGAAGCCTTCATTGCTGAGCCTCACGGCCTCGGTCAGCCGGCTGCGGATCCAGCGGTCCACCAGGCTTTCACGCCCTTCAGGCTTGTGGGGAGAAAAATGTCAGCCAGCGGGCCACCACATGCACAGGGCAGGACAGCAGATCCCACGGGGAGCCTGCAGTCCTGATGGGCCACATGTGGCGGAGGCTTATCTAATGTCTGAGGAGAAAGCAGAGGCCCAGCCCCCAGGCGAGAGCCTCGGGCCTAGCAATCATCAGCCACCTGGCTATCCCAGACTACAAGGAGGGATCCTCGGGCACAGCAGCGACAATGCGTGACACTGGAGGGTGGCAGTGCAGCCTGCGTGGGATCAATGGCTACCACCTACCAGGCCCTCACCTTGGAGGTTGGCGAGGGCACAAAGCCCTTCCCGAGGCCGCGCAGGGCAAACTTGGTGGCATTCCAGAGCTTGTTGCAGAAGTGACGATACCCCAGGATCCTGTTTACATCCAGGTTGATGTCCCGACCTGGGGTGAGGGGAGGACGAGTGTGACTGCACCCCGTCTCCCACTGAGAGCTGTCCTCGCCAAGCCCAAGGTGGGGCAGAGTACGGGTCTCAGGGAAGAAAGCGGGTCCCTGTGGGAGGGTGGGGGCCGTACCTTGGGATGTGTAGGCACAGAGTCCAAAGCGCAGGGCGTCGGTGCCACACTCAGGAATCCCTGATGGAAAGTCGGCCTTCTACGGAGGAAAAAGAGGGAAGAGTGGTCAGCTCTGGCCACTCGCTGCAGCCGTGCCCCGGGGTGTGCCCCCGCTCCGTACCTGCCCTTCTTTGGCTTTCTCCACCTCGGAGGGATCCAAGTTGCTGTTCAGTAGTTGGTCATGGAGGCCCTAGGGAGGCGACAGGAGACGTCAGGTTGGGCCAGCCACATCAGCACAGCTGCTCCTAGCCGCCTGCTGTGCACCCCACCTGCAGGGAGACTCCATGGATGACATCCAGGGGGTCAATGACATTGCCAAGAGACTTGCTCATCTTCCTGCCGTGAGCATCACGCACGATCGCATGCAGGTAGACCTAGGGGCACACAGCGCGAGCAAGAGTGAAACGAGCCTGTCACCGTCCATCCTGATGACCCTCTTCAGAGTCAGCCCAGCCGGAATCAAGGGCTCCAAGAGGCCCTCCCAGCTCCAAGTGGCTGAGACATGCCCCCCTCCTCCGGGAAGAGGAGGCCCTGGGCCACACCCCCAATGAGGAGACACGGGCTGGGGAGGCGGCTCAGCCTTCCTCACCTCTCTGAAGGGCAGCCTCCCTGTGAGTTTCAGGCCGAGCATGACCATGCGGGCCACCCAGAAGAAGAGGATGTCATGGCCTGTCTCCAGCAGGGACCCAGGGTAGAACACACTGAGGTCTTCTGACTGGGGAGAGATGAGGATGTGAAGGCCAGCCAGGTGTTCCCTGTCGAGGCTCCGCCCTCGTCTCTCCGGGAACACACCTGACTGGGCCAACCGAAGATGGAGAAGGGGAAGAGGCCGGAAGAGAACCAGGTGTCTAACACATCTTCATCTGCAAGAAGCCAGGGTCAGAGGTTACAGGGGTGGGAGCACAGGGTCATAACGCCAAGTGTCGCCACCTCCGTGCCCACTCCCTGCCTTGCTGAAGGCTGATCTTGTCAAGGGACACTCCGAACTCCCGTGCTGCCTTCTCCCGGGCCTCTGCTTCGGTGCGTCCACTCACCCAGTAGCGGCCATCAGGGTCCTAGCAGAGAGGGTTATTAGAGAGGCTTCCTTTACTTTGCCCAGAGCCCTCCGCCAACCAAGGGCCCAGCTAACCCACAGCCTGCCAGCCTCACCTCCCCAGGGGGCACTGCTGGGTCATGGACGGTGATAAAGTAGGCAGGGATTCGGTGGCCCCACCACAGCTGCCGAGAGATGCACCAGTCTCTACAAACAACAAGGGGCCAGTCAGTCAGGGTTCTCTGTCGCCCCTCAGCTAGCCGTGCTCCCCACCCTGGGGCCACACACACCGGATGTTGTCCATCCAAGAATGCCAAGTCCGTTGATGGGCCTCAGGCAGGATACGGAGGTCACCCCGGGTCACTGCAGCACTGGCAGCCTGAGCCATTTCCCCACAGCGCACATACCACTGTGGCCTTAGCAGGGGCTCCACCACATCCTTGGAGCGGCTGGAGGAGGACGGGGGTCATGGGCAGGAGGCCAGGTGCTGAGGCCCAGAGAAGCCCCCACCCTTCCCGTGTGCACCCGCTGCAGGCTCACTTGCACAGCGGCACCACCATGGGGTTGTCCTTGACGCCACGGAACAGTCCCTGCTCCTTCAGCGCCGCCAGCACTGCCTTCCTGGCCTGGAACCTGGGCAGGCCCTGGAGGGGAAAGGCCTCATCACGGCCGTGTCCAAGTAGCTCTCCACCTCCCAGCCAGGTCCCCACAGCGCAGACATCTCACCAGGAAAGGTGCGGGCACATTGACGAGGGCTCCCTTTGAGTCCATGATGCTAATGGCCTCCAGGCCGTGCCGCTGGCCCACCTCGTAGTCATTCTGGTCGTGGGCAGGGGTGATCTTCACCGCGCCTGCGGCACACAGGGCATGCCGGTCCCATGGGCTGCTGGGGTTCCCCCTCCCTTATGCTGAAGGGGCTGCCTGCTAACAGTTCCCTGTGTCCACCCCCGTCCTGTACTGGACTGAGGTAATCTCTCAGTCTCTTCTCCCAGCAGGACAAGGCCCCCGCTCACCTGTGCCAAACTCCATGTCCACAAAGTCATCGAAGACAACGGGAAGGCTCCGCGACAGAAATGGGTGAGTGACACACTTTCCCTTTAGGTGCTGGCATGGAGGACATCAGACGTGACACAGGGCTGTGCATGGGACCCTCACCCAGGCACAGCCTCCTACCCTGAGCCAGCACCCATCCCAGCTCCAATGTCAGGGCTGGGAAAGGAGCTCAAAGAGTAGTTCAGGCTCCCAGGTGATGGCCGCACCTCAGGGCCTGTCCCACGTGCCCCTCCCCTGCCCCACCTGGTATCTGGGATCCTTGGGGTGCACAGCTACAGCGACGTCTCCCAGCATTGTCTCAATCCGAGTTGTTGCCACCACCACCTCCTCGTCGCTGTCTGGGTTGACAGAGGTTCTGTATGAGCTCCCCGCTGCGGGTGCCGGCCTCCCCACCCAGCCTATCCTGGTGTCCTCAGCTCCTACCTGAGCCTTGAACCTTGTAGGCAAAGGACACGAGGACTCCAAACTCCACCTTCTCCTTGTAGCCAGGCACAGAGAGCAGTGTGCGGCCTGTCAGCTCCTTCTTATCCACCTGCAAAATGGGGATTAGAGCCGTGGGCCCCGGCCCAGGCTGGGGAAGACCAGAGGGGGGGCGGGCTGTGGGCAGAGGCGCACCTCAATGTCAGAAATGGCAGAGTTGAGGGTGCAGGACCAGTTGACCAGGCGGGTGCTGCGGTAGATGACACCCTCCTCATGGAGCCTGACAAAGGCCTCTGTCACAGCTGTTGACAATTTCTGGGGTGAGGGAAATGCAAGTCAGAGAACTCCTGGTGCCAGGAGGTCATGGCAGATACCCAAGGCAGTGGGGCCCACTAGGCCTGTCCTAGAGCCCTACACCCAACAGGGACCCCTTTGGGAGGGCCCCTTTTCTGAGAGAGGCTGGTGGTGCTAGGCTGGCTTGAGCTCCCTGCTGGGGTCTGGGCCTTGCCCAGCCTAGTGCTCCTGCGCCCACGGCGGGGAAGCGAGGCTGGGACGCCGCTGGAGCTGATGCTTACAGCCAAGTCCTTGGCAGAGGGTAGCCCACCCACCGAGCAGCCCTGCCCTGCCCGAGGCTCCGCCTGCATACAGGGTCCATGGTGAAGCAGGCTCGATCCCAGTCCAAGGAGCTGCCAAGTTTCTTCAGCTGGTGGTAAATCCTGTCACCCTTCCTAGAAGTGGGCAGAGTCCAGTATAAGCCTCCGCCACGGTGGCTGCTGGGCCTGAGGGAGTCACTCATCCCTCAAACGGAGCCTGGCCTTCAGCCCACCCGAGGATGGGTGTGAGGCAGCAGCCAGGGCCGCCACGCCCACCATGTGCACGCTGTGTACTCACTCCTCCTTCCACTTCCAGACCTCCTGAAGAAAGGCCTCCCGGCCCAGCTGGTGCCGGCTCAGGCCCCGCTCTCTCCAGAGCTTCTTTTCCACCACCACCTGGGTGGCAATGCCCGCATGGTCACAGCCTGGGTTCCACAGGGTGGTCTCCCCACGCATACGGTGCCTGTGGGAGGGAGGCATGAGGGCCAGATGGTGAGCCAGGCTAGTGGAGGCCCAGGCCAGAGGGGCCCACGGTGCCTAACAAACAGGGTGATCTGAAAGCCTCTTGTCCTAGAGCCAGGCAGGGAGAGAGGAGTTGGAGGACCGGCAGGACAGCCAGTCAGCTGAGTCCCCACAGACCCAGGCAGGCTGCTCAGGGTCTTGCTCCTAAGCCCCTAAGCCCACATTCTTAAGAGTCCAACGACGGCAGAAGGAGGAGGGCCGTGCTCTTCAGTGGTGTAAGTGGCGTACGCCCAAACATAAGCAAACCGTCACTGGTTCACAATAGCAGCAGCAGGAGGGAGGCAGCACACAGGTGCTGGGGGAGGGCAAATGACAAAGGATGCCACACACTGGCATGGCAGTGTTATGAGCCAGGAGTGACGGCCATGTCTTTAATCCCAGCACTCTTGAGGCAGAAGCAAGTGGATCTCTATGAATTCTAGGCCAGCCTGGTCTACATCGCAAGTTCCAGACCACAGGAGCTATAAAGTGAGACCCTGTCTTTAAAAAAAAAAAAAAAAAGCTGCTGCCCATGGTAGCATTTCCTGACTTAAAACCACAAAAGCCAAACAAAGCAACAACAAAACTGTGAGAAAAAGAATAGAAAATAACAGTCTTGAAAGTAAAAAAGGTAAAAGCAACACTACTGTGGTCAGGGCTTGGAAGCACACACCTATAATCTTAGCCCTGAGTATGCTCAAGAGGGGGTGGAAGAGCTTAAGGCTAGCTTGGGCTGCACAGCAGCTTCAGGCCACACTAAGGACCCTGTCTCAATGTTCCCACCCACAGAAAACGCTGGGTTAAAAAGCTGATTTAGGAAACTGAAAAGCTGAGTTAAAAAGTGATTTAGGAAAGGACATGAAGAGCTTCTATAAAACTGTGTGGGTGTACACATTCAAGTATACTGAAGGGCTGGAGAGATGGCTCAGTGGTTGAGAGCACTGACTGCTCTTCCAGAGGACCCGGGTTCAAATCCAAGCAACCACATGGCAGCTCACACCTGTCTGTAACAACCTTATACAGACACACATGCAGACAAAACACCAATCACCAATACACATAAAAAAATAAAATAAAAGTATACTGAGACCGGTGCACGTGAGCAGGTGTGCGCACACATGGAAGCCAGACGCTAACTCAGGTGTCAGGCCCCATTTTCCACCTCCCCCACCAGTGTATCAAGCTTAGGTGGCACAAGCTTCGCACAGCACTTCTGAGATGACAGACGTGCACGAGGCGGTCAGCGTTACCCGGGTCCTCATGTTTCTGCAGCAGGTGCTTTACCCACGGAGCCAGACCTCCGTGACCAGACCAGGATAACATACAATAAAATGAATATTATGTTCATGTTTGCTCATCACATTCAGATTTTCTTTTCTTTCTTCCTTTCTTTCTTTTTTTTTTTTTTGTGGTTTTTTGAGACAGGGTTTCTCTGTGTGGCCCTGGCTGTCCTGGAGCTCACTCTATACTCCAGGCTGGCCTCGAACTCACAGAGACCCGCCTGCCTCTGCCTCCTGAGTGCTGGGATTAAAGGCGTGCACCACCACCACCCAGTTACATTAAGATTTTCTGTGGAAAGGGATCGTAGCAAGTTCATTTTCTTACAGAGAGCAAGAAGTCATCCTTGCATATGCCTCAGAAAACATTAACAAACTTTATGAACTTTAAAATGCTTTGAGGAGCCAGGTAGCAGTGGTACACGCCTTTAATCCCAGCACTTGGGAGGCAGAGGCAGGAGGATTGAGTTCCAGGCCAGCCTGGTCTACAAAGTGAGTCCAGGACAGACAAGGCTACACAGAGAAACCCTGTCTGGAAAAGCAACAACAAAAAAAAGCCAACAGTTTTTACTTGGAGTGTTCTGCTGACATGACCGTGAGCCATGCGCATGCCTGCAGAGGGAACAGGGTTAAGGACAGTTGATGAGTCACCACCTGGGTTCTAGGAACCAGTCACAGGGACCCTACAAGAGTAGCCACTGCTCTGAACCCTGAGCCATCTCTCCATTGATTAACAACTTCTGATGACTATTAGAAAAGAAAGAAAGCGGGCTGGGGAGGTGGTTATCGAGAGCGCTGGCACCCCTCCAGACGACCAACCACGCCAGGAGGCTCACAACCACCCGTCACTGTAGCTCCAGGGCGATCAACGGCCCTGGCCCCGCCGGCACGCACACATGCACACACACAAACTTAAATAACAACCACCTCTCCACCTAGCACCTGGGAAGCCAGATCTCTGTGAGTTCAAGGCCAGCCTGGTCTACAGAACGATTTCCAAGAAGCAGAGCTAAACCTCATAGTAAGACCCTGTCTTGAAAATACCACCAAAACCAAAACTTCCATTGCCCCGTAGTGTGTCCTGGAAAGAACAGTAACTCTCTATAGCTATGCAGGTGCAAGCAGCCAGCTAGGGAAGACTGGAAAGAAGAGTCTGAGAACAAGCAACGCCTCAACTGTGAGGAGGAGGCATCTGGCTGGAAACGTCAACAAGAGTCCACTTAAGCTTTTAAACGCAAAGCAACATCGCTGCAGACCTAGGTGCAGCTGCACAGTAGGCTCCGAGCTTAGCACATTCAAGGCACAGGCCACAGCACTGCAGCAACAGGGCTAACAGGAAGGTTCTCCTCAGAAGATGAGGGGAAGGAGGAGCAAAGAGGGTCACCTGACTAGGAAGGACTGCTGGGCGCCCAGGGGGAGCAAGCAGGAAGGACTCAACTCTGAGGGACAAGCACAGCAGAAAGTGAGCCTAGTCATCAGAGAGAAGGGAGCAGAGCGAGGTGGAGGGCACCGTCGGTGCAGACAGGAGCTCACCATCGAGTCAGGGAGTCCTGGATGGCGTTGGTGAGCGCGTGGCCCAGGTGCAGGGAGCCTGTCACGTTGGGGGGTGGGATGCACATCATGAAGACGCCTCGGGGATTTGGTGCTGACACGCTAGGACGCTGGTGGCGGAGAAGGAGGGGCATATGTAAAACCTTACAGCACCTCACATGACCCATTCAAAGGTCCCAAAGTCCTGCCCTTCTCCACCTCAGCCCCCCTCCCCACCCCGCCTCTGGGCCTGGGCAGCAGTAACTCACCCCATACTCTGGCTTGAAGAAGCCCTGCCGCTCCCACCATGGGTACCAGGCAGCCTCCACATACCGAGGGCTGTAGGAGTCAGGCATGGCGCCACTCACATCTGGGAGGAAGAAGAGGGCTCAGTAAAGATGGCAAGGCTCAGGTTAGGGTAGAAGGGATAGACCACCTGCCATTCCCGCCATAGGACAGGCCAAGCTCCTTCTGCAAAACCTCAGCAGGCAGGACAGAGGCCCGACACAGCCAAGACTACAGGGAGCCTCAGCAGGCAGTGCAGAGGCCTGACACAGCCAGGACCGCAGGGAGGGCAGCCAGAGGTGGGTCCTTCCCCAGCCAGCACCTTTCTTCTCCCCGGGTGGGGTAGGGACGTCATAGGTAATAACCCCAGGGTCTCGTTTCTCCTTCTTCTCTGGTTTTGGTTTCTTCTGTTTGGAAGGAAAGAGACACAGACCCAAGCATCAGCCACCTCAAGGAAGCTCCCAGCCAGCCCCGGCAGCCCCACCCCACCCCTGGCCGCCCCGCCCTGCCCCCGGCCTCCCACCTCTCCGGGTGGGGGCTGCTGCTGCTGGATCTTCTGCTTCTGCTGGAATTTCTCCAGCTTCTCCCGTTTCTTTGCTTCTTTCTTGAGCTGAGCAGCTGTCTTTTGGGGTGCGGCGACCTCAGGGCCTGGAGAGAGGCAAGAAATTCAGACTCAAGGCTGCTGGGGACCCTCTGTGAACAGCGCTAAATCTGTACAGGGCCCAATCTCATCATCTCCCACAGGCTCCCCACCCCAGCAGCCTAGGCACTGTCAAGGTAAAAGAAGGCCCCAGCGGGGCCCTGGACCCCTGCCACTTCCCATCCTCTCACCGGGTTGCTGAGTGACAGTCCTGGCCCCCGAGAACAGGACCACCTCTCCCAGCACAGCCCGGAATTCCGGTTGCCGGACACAAGTGTTAAACCAGCGAGTCACATTGCCCCAGATCCGGCGGACAGGAGGGTCCAGGACCTGAGAAAAACCAAACCAAACCAAGTATCTTAGTCGCCCCGAGGTGAAGCCTAGTGGGTGCAGCACGCCTGTCTCCCCCCCCTCCCCCAGCCTAGTAAGCGACTCACGTATCGGAAGGGCAGCAGCAAGGCCGTCACAGCAGCCAAGTCGGCCAGGGTGGGGGTGTCCCCAGCCAGGTAGGTGTGCAGCCGGAGCCACTCCTCCAAGGGGCTCAAGGCCTTGCCCAGGGCACCGATGGCAGCCTAAAAGGAAAGGACAGGACATGAGAAGGCTCACACTTTTCTGCTCGGGGCTCCCGGACTTCCTGAAGCTGCAGCCCTCTAATACAGTGCCTCATGTTGTAGTGACCCCAACCATACAATTATTTTCGTTGCTACGTAATAGCTTAACTTTGCTACTGTAATGAACTGTAATGTGAACATCTTGTGTTTCCCAAGGTTTTCCCTAGGCCGCCCCTGTGAAAGGGTCATTCTTCCCACCCAAAGGGGTGGAGACGCACAGGTTGAGAGCCCCTGCTCTACCCTGACTCATGCCATTTGGTCTCCACACTCCCACAATCCCCAGCTCTCAGGTTACTTCCTTCCTCATTCAAAGGGTCATTATAAAAACACTTGTGCCAGCCGAGCACTGCACGCCTTTAATCCCAGGTCTCAGAAGGCAAAGGCAGGGAGTGAGTTTACAGCCAGCTGAGTCTAAGCTGGGCGTGGTGGCGCACGCTTTTGATCCCAGCACTCAGGAGGCAGAGGCAGGTGGATTGCTGTGAGTTCAAGGCAGCCTGGTCTACAAAGCAAGTCCAGGACAGTCAAAGCTGCACAGTCAAAAATACAAAACCAAAAACAAAACAAAACAAAAAGACCCTGTCTCAAAGCAACAACAAAGCTATACCTGACTGGGGATGTGCAGTTCAGTGGGAGAGTGTTCAGCGTGCAGGAACCCCGAATCATGTGCATTATAAGACTGGGTCGGAGGTTAAAAGCACTGGCTGCTCTTACAGAGGCCCAGAATTTGGTTCCTGGCACCCACACGGTGACACACAACTGTAACTCCTATAACTCCTGTTTACACACACACACACACACACACACACACACACACACACACAGCCTTCCTCCTTGGGCACTAGGCACACATGTGTTCACACACGGAGGCAAAACACTCATACACATTAAAATTAAAGTCAAATATGGGATATACCAGGCCCTGAAGTTAAGGGACTATATGAAACAACGCTGCCAGGCCTGGGCATCAACAAACACAACCTACTGAGAAGACAATATACAAGGATACATGACCCTGCGGGGGAGACGGTCTGTACTAACGCATCAGTCCATCAGGATGCGAGGAAGCGGGGCCTATGCTATTCACTCGCTGACAACAGTAAGTCTCCGCCACGCACTCCCTACAGGGTTAGGGTGGAGCGTCCTGTTAAGTAAGGCACACAAACTCTACAGAAACAATTCGGTGCCTTATCTGTCCTCCCTCTCCCCCTCCCCCTCCTAAAACTTTTAAACTTTGCCTCTCCTTTATCTCCTCCCAACCACTACCATCATCGGCCCCAGTCCTTTCTACATCGTAGCACCTGCTCCCATCTGACGCTCACTCTGTGTGCTGTGCTGGCTGGCGTCTTGTCAGCCTCACACAACAAGCTAGTGTCATTTGGGGAGACGGCACCTCAAGTGAGAAATCAGGCCTGTAGGCAAGTCTGTGAGGGTCAGAGCATTCCAGGTGACACCACCCCTGGCAATGGCCCTGGATGGCCCAAGGCCGAACAAGCTGTGGAGAGGAAGCCAGTATCCAGTTCCTGGGCTGCCTTCCTTTACTGACAGAGCAGAACCTGCGAGCTGTAAGCTGAAATAAATAATTTCCTTCCCAAGTTGCTTTTGGTCACGTTGTTTTATTATGGCAACAAAACCCAAAGGCCCTCAGGAACTTCAGCGTTTCCAAGTCACTGAGCCAGAGCCCCAGAGTGAGACCCTGCTTAAACACACACACTGCAAAACCAAAAGTGAAAACACCGAAAAAGCCCGCAACTGTCCGCCCTCCTGTCAGGGCGAAGGGATTCTCCCATCACCTTGCCTTCTCGGACGTACTAGGCCAAGGCTCTAGAATTCAAAGTCTTCCCAAAGTTACTACGCAGGGGGTCAAACTGGGACTCGGACTTCTGACAACCTACTCCTCCCTTGGGAACCTTCCCAATCCAGGTTTGCTGGCTTACTCAAACTTGTCCCTCCAACCATCCCCTTCTTTCTCACCTGGGGGTCCTGCCCAGGACTCCGAAGTCCCAGGGCGGGCAGCGTCGCCCCGCAGGCAGCTGGTACGAGCTCCGTATCTGCATAGCTGACCCACTGTTGGACGAGGACAGCTGCTCTGCTGCCCCCGGGTCCCCCCAGGCCTGCTGGCCACAGCAGCTGGGCTACAGCCGGGGCGCCCCACACCCACAGGCCGCCAGGCCCCTGCTCCAGGGCGGGCAGGCGAGGCGGCGGGAAAGGAGTCCGGCTGCTCGGGGGAGGCTGCAGGCAGATGCGGGGATGGGGGCCTCCCCACCCGGGACCGTCGCCAGCCTCCCCGTAGCGGGCAGCGATGAGGGCTCGGAGGCTGGGGAAGGCGTCGGGGTGAGGAGAGACGTAGAGGATGGACATGGCTGGGGTCCGGACGCGGTGGAGTGACCTGAGGGGAGACGGGGCAGGTGGAGGAGGGGACGTAACCAGGTGCTGCAAGGCAGGCAGGCGGCCGGCAGCTGCGAGCAGCCCTGGAGGAGGGGAAGGAGGAGGCGGGACCCCGATCGCCCGCCCGCCCGCCCGCCCCGGGTCCAGAGAGCCGAGTTCGCGCCGCGTGTACGTACTGAAGGTGGCGATCACACCGGGCCGGGTCTTCTCCTCAGCCGGCCACGGCCGCAGCCCCACAGGGCGGCCAGGGAGGAGGTGGCGGGCGGCGGAGGCAGCTGTGCCGCGGCCGGGCGAGCGGCACCCACGTGTCCGCCTTTGTGACAGCGCGCGTTTCCGGGCTCGGGCCCTCGCCGGGGCGCCCAGGCCCCGCCCGTGCGTGCGCGGTCCCGTGGATCGGGCCTCCGTGCGCGGACCACCGCTGCGGGACAGACCCGGGAAGGGAGCGCACCCCACGGACACGAACCTGGAGCTGGGTCAGGCGCCGCCGCGGGCAGCCCTCGGGTCCTCGGGTCAGGCGCCGCCGCCGGCAGCCTCGAGGTCCTCGGGTCAGGCGCTGCCGCGGGCAGCCCCGGGGTCCTCCGGTCGGGCGCGCGCCTCCTGCAGGGCGGCTGCAGGATCTGGGAGCACTGGCTGCAGGGAATAAAGTTTGAGGAGGACACCTGTAGGCAGATCTCTGCGAGTTCGAGGCCAGGGCAGCCAGGGCTACACAGAGAAACTCTGTCTCGAAGGGCCAAAAAGAAAAAAGTTAATTCCAAAGAGCCAGCCAGACTCCGTGACAGGCTTCGGTTTGTGCTCTGCCTGACCGAGGGCTGCGGTCTCATCCGGTTTCTGCATCAGCCGTGCAGGACTCCGTTTCTCTCGGCACAGAGGGAGAGAGCGCCCCGACAGCCTTTTTGTTTTTCTTTTCCCGGGCGCATCTTTTTCTGTGTTTGACTGTGTGTGTCCTTTTTGTTCTTGTCGGTCTGTTGTATAAATTCCTGCTCTAACCTTCCTCCCTGATACGGGTCAGCCGCACTCCACCCCACTTAGGTGGCCATACGCCAGGTCTGTGGATCTGCACCTCCCCCTAACCCTCCTCACTGCTTTGAACCAGGTGACAAGGTCGGGATCAAAAGACATAACCATAAGACCTTGGAGCCTGCTGGAAAGGACCTCATACCGTAACCCTCACCCCGCCAACGGCTGTGAAAGTGGACGGCACGTGAACCTGGATACATAACTCCCTCATCAAGCCCCCGGGACGAGAGACGACACAACTGAACCGCCCGCGGGAACAGCTCCCAGATACCACACCCCCAAGGACAATGGAGAGCACCCCAGCGACCCACTGAAGCTGTGTCTACAATTCTCCTGATGCATAAACGTGCTGAGCCTGCTAACCCACACCAACCCCTCACTTTCACCTCCAGCATCAGGTACAAAGGAACCTGGTTCCCTAATCTGCAGGTACATTTGCATGACTGCCTCAACATCTGGGACTGAACTCTCTCCACCGGCAGATGCTATGTCTGCCAAGGACAGGACCTAAATGAGACTCAAAGAAACAAATGTGGGTGGGGGTGGCGGGACTTCTGATGATTTCTGTGCATCCTGGGACTGTGTACCTGCTGGGCATATCCGGTGGGCTCTGCCCATCACCATGGACCTCGTTATGATGTCCTGAGGTTCCAACAGGCATGGTCCCTTTGCCACTACCAAGTTCTCTGAGGTCAGGAAGAAAGTAAACTGGAAGATAGTGATGCAGCGTTTCTGTTTACCATTCAGCTCACCAGCCAGACCTCAGACCTCGGGATCCACAGGGCAAGGATGTCCCCTGGGCCCAAATAAAAAACTATCAAGGCTGGGCGTGGTGGGACACGCCTTCAATCCCAGCACTCGGGAGGCAGAGGCAGGCGGATCGCTGTGAGTTCAAGGCCAGCCTGGTCTACAAAGCGAGTCTCAGACAGCCAAGGCTACACAGAGAAAGAACCTGTCTTGAAAAACCAAAAACAAAGAACCAAAAAAACAAAACAAAAAAACCCAAAACTATCAAGGACAGCTCAAATCCAGCCCCCATCTAAAACTACCCACAGAGGTGTTGCCCGCACGGCCTGCGCTGCTCACCCCGCTCATTGTCAGCCTTCCGGCCTATGGGACTATTGGAAGCCACATACCAGGTCCTAAACTCATCTAGGCCAGACCTCAGCAAAGCCTGCTGGTTATGCTTAGACACTCAGCCCCCCTATTATGAGGGAATTGCGACTTCAGGAAATCATTCCATAACCTCTGATACTTTAATATGCCAGTGGCAGCAACTGGGAAAAGGAGAATTAAGTCTACAACTGGTAACGGGCTTTGTGCTTGGCATAAAGTTCCCGGCGGGTGTTCCCACATTTTTATCTGTCTGTTTTTTCGAGACAGGGTTTCTCTATGTTATCTTGACTGTCCTAGACTTGCTTTGTAGACCAGGATGGCCTTAAACTCACAGCGATCTGCCTGCCTCTATCTCCTGAGTGCTGGGATTAAAGGTGTGCACCACCACACTCGGCTGGTTGTTCCCACTTTTTTTTTTTGTTTGTTCCCACTTTTGTAACACAACTCAGATCCTGACAGGAACGGGCTACTTGATCCTACCAGAGAATGCTTGGTGGGTATGTACCACTGGCCTAGCCCTGTGTGTACATACTCACGTCTTGAACCACACTAAAGATTTTTATGTCTTGGAGCAGTTAGTCCCTAGGGTGGCCTACTATCCAGAACAAGAGGCCTTTTACTGACTGGAGCCATCACAGCTCTACTGTTCCCCAATAGGCACCCGAGCCTCAGCCCTAGTTCCTCAAGATAAGGTCAGCCACAGATGTGGATCTGGAGCCCACCCTCAGGACCCCCTTTCATCCCCTGTAAGACACAAGAGGCTTAGACTACTATTCCACCAGTGACGAGGCCTGTGCGCAGCCCTAGGAGAAGAGTGTTGCTTCTGTGTGGACCACTCTGGGGTTGTCAAGGAATCTATGGCATTGGTCAAAAAACGGCTGCATGAGAGGAGGCTGGAGAGACAACATCAGAGCGGCTGTGAATCACTCTGGTTGGCCCCCTCGGCTGACCACCCTTGTTTCTGCCTTGGCAGGCCCCTCGGTATTACTGTTATTATTGGCCCTTAAGTGCGGTCCCTGCACAATCAATGCTTTGGTCAAATTTGTAAAGGAACAAATCTCTGATGGTGCAGCTAATGATTCTAAGACAACAATATCAACCCATAGCCGGGTGGTAGTGGCGCACGCCTTTAACCCCAGCACTCGGGAGGCAGGTAGATCTCTGAGTTCAAGGCCAGCCTGGTCTACCAAGAGAGTCCGGGACAGCCAAGGCTACACAGAGAAACTGTCTTGCGGGGGGAGGGTGTGTGGAGAGAATATATACACATACATGTGTGTGTGTGTGTGTGTGTGTGTGTGTATGTATGTATGTATGTATGTACCCATGTATGTACCCTTAGCCTTACCTCAAGGATTTGAGATGGGATCCTATTCAAGGGGGAATGAGAGGACTTAATTCCAATGAACCAACCAGAGCCGGGTATGGTGGCGCACACCTTTAATCACAGCACTTGGGAGGCTGAGGCAGGTGGATCGCTGTGAGTTCAAGGCCAGCCCGGTCTACAAAGCGAGTCCAGGACAGCCAACACTACACAGAGAACCCTGACTTGAAAAACACAACAAAGCCGGGTGTGGTGGCGCACACCTTTAATCCCAGCACTCGGGAGACAGAGGCAGGCGGATCGCTGTGAGTTCGAGGCCAACCTGGTCTACAAAGTGAGTCCTATGGCCAAGGCTACACAGAGAAACCCTGTCTCAAAAAACCAAAAAAAAAAAAAAAGAAAGAAAAACACAACAAAACCCATGAGCCAACCAGACTCCATGACAGGCTTCTTTTTGTGCTTTGCCTGACCAGGCTGAGTTTTGATTTTTTGGAACATGAAACTCCTGTTCTAAGAAAAACCACAAGGAAAGGGCAGCCAATCAGCATCGGGCCCAACATCTGGCTCGCCTCAGATACACTCAATAACAGCTTTGGAAAGTCTCCCAACACCCAACGTCCCCCCATCCCCACCCCCACTAATCCTGATTAACCCAGTACTCCCCCCACCACACTAGCTGCCCACCAATCAAAATAAAGGTTACCTAACCCTTCCTGGAATGCCTGTCTTTTAAATTGGGCCTGCCTGCCCACTTCTGGGTCGCCATCTTGCCCAAATGGTGATCCATGCATGCTGGATTTCTGCAGAATACATGCTTTTTGCTGTTGCGTACTATTTGAGTCTGTGGTGCTTTCTTCAGCAATTCTCGGACCCTTACAAAGTGTGTGAAACCCAGCGTGACTGCCCTGTACAGTCTGTGTCACGTGTGTGTTTCTCTCCTGGGTGTGCTGAGGGAATCTGGCAGTGTCAGGCTTTAGTAGCAGAGCACACTGCCAGTGCCATGTGCTACATGAGGTGACAGGAGCCTGGTACCCTTGGAGAGGTCAGCCTGGTGGAGAGAGAAATCAGGCAGAAAAATACCAGGCAATAAGCTCATGGCATGAGCAGAAATTGGGCAGAAAAATCTTCCCAGCTGCAGCTGGGAACGGTGGGGACTAGCTGAGAAACCATTAATTAGACTTGTAAGATACCTGGCAAGTCCTTAAAGAGGGTGGTGGCGCACACCTTTGATCCCAGCACAAGGGAGGCAAAGGCAGGTGGATCTCTGTGGGTTCGAAGCCAGCCTGGTCTACAAAGCAAGTCCAGGAGGACAGCCAACACTACACAGAGAAACCCTGTCTCGAAACAACAAAAACAAACAAACAAACAAAAAAACCAGAAGCCTTAACTGAGATTACCTCAATAGTGATTATGGTTACTGTCATTCTGGATTTCTTTTTTTTTGTTCTGTTTTTTGAGACAGGGTTTCTCTGTGTAGCCTTGGCTGTCCTGGACTCACTCTGTAGACCAGGCTGGCCTTGAACTCAGTTATCTGCCTGCCTCTGCCTCTCGAGTGCTGGGATTAAAGACGTGCGCTACCATGCCCAGCCCCATTTTTTAACTCTGCTTAAGACTAATGCCTCCGTTAGCCCCCTTCACCCCCCTAATCTTATGCTTTGGCAGTTTTATGCCAGACAAACATACTAGGGAGGAATCAGATAGCTGGAAGAGATTGCTCACCAGCAGGTTTTCGAAAGCCCATAAAGGTCACAATATACCCAATGCCAGGTGTACCCCAGACAACTTGGTTTTCCTTTCCAACAAGCAGACCCATTATGCCTTAAGGATGTTGATACTTATGGGGGACACCACCGCTCCTACTCCTGAAAGTTTGAAGAGGGTTTTATAAAAGGCCACTCTGGTAGCAAGGAGTAGAGATCTACCTACCTCGCAGACCGTGATGCTCTGAGTATTTGAGGACCCTAGACATGAGTGCTGCCTACAGGAGTGATGGGCGAGGTCTCGCACGGCCTTGCTAAGAACCCCACTGCTGCCCTTTGATTCTCTCTGCAGCTTGTACCCACAGCCTAGCCCATGCTAGCTCGTCATTCTGTGGGTCTACAGGAAGGGTAAACAAAGGGGCAGATGAGATCAGCAGCATCTGCAGCAAACACACCCACGTTGCTGCTCTCGTCCTGTTCACCACACCACACAGCACCTGCCCTGCTGGCTGCCGTGCCCACAAATACTTCTGTGATAACACCAACAAACAAAAATGACATCTATAGGCAAAGTTTTTTTTAAAACCTATTTGATTTTGGATTCTTATGCCTTTCTCCCTTGTCCATCCTAATCCCAAACACCAGGTAGGAGAAAGGTTGGGGGGAAAGGGGCGCAGTTCTCTTTAGCTACCCCCTGCTGCAGGGTCGCTGGGTTCTTGGGCACTATATAATACAGCTTGTCTGTGTATTCAAATGCTGACTTATGTCCTGGCAGACACGAGTACAGGCCGGACTTTGATATTTTATGAAACATCACTGTTCTCAGTGTCTTATAAATATTTTTTTGAGCTGGGCATGGTGGCACACACCTTTAATCCTAGCACGCCAGGAGGCAGAGGCAGGTGAGTTTGAGGCCAGCCAGGTCTACAAAGCGAGTCCAAGACAGGTAAGGATACACAAAGAAACCCTGTCTTGGAAAAACAAAACAAAAAACGCAAACATTTTCTCTGCCTGATTGGCATAAGAGGTGAACAGCCTACAGGTGGCACTAACAGCCAGGGACTTGAGAAGCAGAGGCGAGAGATTGGCCAGCTGGGCACTAAGAAACAGGAGAGCCTCATCGCAGAACTTAGAACAAATGAGTCACTCAGTTCTGCGAGCTGGTTGCGTTTAAGTCTAGCCCATGACGCCTATCTAAGCATTCACACGTAATCAAAGTCCCTGTGTCATTACTTAGGCGGCTGGCCGGCTGAGATCGTCCAGCGGTACTTTTCTTTATTACATTTTTATTGTGTGCCCTTGAGTACACGTGGAAAAAATGGGTTGTTTCCACCAAGTGGATCCCAGGGAGCAACTCAGTTGGCAGCGGGTGCCTTAATTTACCCAGTCTCAAGCTTTAGGGCAGAAGTACACTCCGCTGCTAAGCTGAGTCTTGACTGCAGATGCGGGAGGGCGAAGTGGAGGTCAGCTGGAGCAGTGAGGTCAGCAGCCCTCCCCCCCAGCACAGACCATGAGGCAGGAGCTCAGTTTGCACCATAAGTTTTATTCCCGATGCGGGACAGATTCTTTCCATGCCCCAAACGTATCAAATGTCGCCCTGGAAAGGCCCAGGTGCTCCCACCATCTCCAGGGAGGTTGAAAGAAAGGTCTGGACTGGGAGCCGTCCACAACGCTCTGCCTTTCCCAGGTTCCTTCCCCCCTCCAACTGAGGAACCATCGCTCTCATCCATCCAGTTAAAAAGAAAAGTTACTATTAACCAAACACACCGTAAGCATCGGCAGGGTGCCCTGGTCCCCAGCTGGACATCACCTACAGGCCACCCATGGGAGGGGCTGGGGGAGGGGCGCGCCATCACTGCTTCTGCTGAAGAGCCTCCTTCCTGGCCGCGTCCTGCAGTAGCTGTGTGTCCACCTCGTCGGCTGGCAGCTGCACGTAGCGGACCACAGAGCCCCTGATGAAGCAGTTCTTGACTGACAGCATGTGAGGGTACTTCTCAGGGTCGGTGACGCTGATGTCCGTGAGTTTTATGTTGAGGTACTAAGACAGAGGAGCGCCAACGTCAACCTAGGCTGGAGAGGACACAACAACGCACCCTGTCCATCCCATCACCTTCCCTTACCACATCTCACCTGGTCCACAGAGTGGAGGGTTCCACAGATGCTGTCAGGGGCAAAGAGGGAAGAGCCAGATTAATCTACACAGAAGTCAGCACGGAGGGAAGACCGCAGCTGGGGAGCATGGGGAGACTCAGGCCCAGAAGCAGCAGGCAGCGCCGACATGGCCTCTCGGAATAGCTCACCACTCAGCCGAGCCTCCCGCACACCACATCAACGGCCTGCACTCTGCTCAGTATTTCTATTTCCTTTTTTATGACAGGTTCTCACTTGTTGGCCAGGTTGCCTGAAACTTGTGGCAATCCTCCTGCCTCCACTTCTGGAGTTCATGGTCATCTCCTCCTTCCCACCCACGGACTCTGTGCAGCCCTGGCTGTGCTGGAGCTAGCTCTGTAGACCAGGCTGGCCTCACAGATCACAGAGATCCCATCTGCCACTGCCTCGAGTGCTGGGATTACAGGGCTAAAGGTGTGCACGGCCATCACCACCCAGCTGGTCATCTTTTAAAAGTAATATCGTACAGGGCTTAAGAGAGGTCTCAGAGTTACCAAAATCGTGAACAAATAAACTGGAATGTCCGCCCAGATCTGCACGATGCCCAGGAGCAGCAGCTGTTGTTTCTGATACAGAGTGTGTTACTTGTGTGCATGTCCTACAGAGGCCAGAAGAGAGCACGAGACCCTGGAGCTGGAGTCATAGGCGTTGTATGCAGCCCAACACACACGCTGTGAACCACCTGACGCTGCTGCTGTCCGCTGAACTCTAGTTCTCTGCAAGAGCAGCAAGCTCCTTTAAACCACTGAGCTGCCTCTCCAGCTCCACCAACTGCTATTTTAACATATACTGCTTTGGAGCCAGAGACCTATGTGTAGTGGGAGTTCTGGTTCCCTTAAAAACTCAGTATGAGCCGGACGTGGTGGCGCACACCTTTAATCCCAGCACTCATGAGGCAGAGGCAGGTGGATCACTTTGAGTTCGGGGCAGTCTGGTCTACAAAGTGAGTCCAGGACAGCTAAGGCTACACAGAGAAAACCTGTCTCAAGAACACAAACAAAATCTCAGTTATGGGGGGCTGGAGAGATGGCTTAGCAGTTAAGAGCACTGTCTCCTCTTCCAAAGGTCCTGAGTTCAATTCCCAGGAAACACATGGTGGCTCACAGCCATCTATAATGAGATCTGATGCCCTCTTCTGGTGTGCAGATGTGCATGCAGATAGAGCACTCACATACATAAAAATAAGTATTTATAAAACAAATAAATAAAATCTTAACAAAACAAAACAAACTCAGTTATCTATGTAAACACGTTTTGTTTTAGTCCCAGGTGTGGGGTGTGGGTTGGCTTCAGACTGTCCACAGCAGCACACTATTAGCCTCATGTGAGCCTTGAAAGGGCTAGCTGTGGACAGTTAACTCTGGGGACTCTGAGAGGCTGTGCATGCAGAGCTCAGGGAGGGGTAGGGCTGGAAAGGCAGTGGCTGCTCCCCCCTGCTGCTGCTGCTCCCCCCTGCTGCTGCTGCTCCCCCCCCCCTGCTGCTGCTGTTCCCCCTGCAGTCTGATGAGAAGCTGGAGAGTTCCTGACTATGAAGATCTGACTTGGTCCCAGGAGCCCAATGACGCTAGCCAGAAGGAAGTGGCCTAAGAGAGCTACGTTCCTTCTCCCCACTAACCTGTTTTCTCTCCTACTTGATACTGGGGTGTTGGAAAGAATAAGGGTGAAAGGGCAGAGATGTATAAGAACCCAGATAAAATAGATTAAAAAGGGGATGGAGAGATGGCTCAGAGGTTAAGAGCATTGTCTGCTCTTCTAGAGGTCCTGAGTTCAATTCCCAGCAAACACATGGTGGCTCACAGCCATCCATAATGAGATCTGGTGCCCTCTTCTGGCCTGCAGGTGTACATGCCGGCAGAGTACTGTTTACATAATAAATAAAAAAAAATTTTTTTTTAATTTTTAAATAGATAAAGCATGTCAACATGAAGGTGGATACCGTTCCTTTTGCTACATGTGTCCTTAGTGACGCCGACAGTCGGGCCTCTCTCTGCCCCAGCGTCAAGCCCCATGATGAGCAGGGCTATCAAGACCAGGGCTCCCGTGCCATGTCACCCACTCCCCACCTTATTTTCTATTTGCCAGCTGTTTTTAACAGTTTTAACAATCTCAAATGGCGAGTTTTACTTCTTCACTCCACATTCTGTGAATTTCCACTGCGCTGCTGAACACTCGTGGGACTTGCGTTTTGGTTAGACCACAAACATAAGGAAGGCCTCAGCCGCCCGCGACCTCTCTGGCCATAACCATCCTGCTTGTCCACACCATGATCTGTCGTAGAATCAAGGTGCTTTTTTTTCCACCCACAAGACAGGGTTTTTCTATGTAGCTCCAGCTGTCCTGGCTCTGTAGATAAGGCTGGCCTCGAACTCACGGCGTGCCTCTGCCTCCAAGTGTTGGGATTAAAGGCATGTGCCACTACATCTGGCTTCTTTCTTTCTCTTTTTTAAAGATTTATTACATATATAGTGCTCTGCCTCCATGTACACCTGCAGGCCAGAAGAGGGCACCAGATCTCATTACAGATGGTTGTGAGCCACCATGTGGTTGCTAGGAATTGAACTCAGGACCTCAGGAAGAGCAGTCAGTGCTCTTAACTGCTGAGCCATCTCTCCAGCCTTGTTTACATTTTCTTTAACAAAATGGACATCATGCCTTGTACATGACACCGAACTGCTTTCCCTACCAGGGCATCTCACCCTATGCTAACAGGTTTCAATAAGAAAGTACTCCCTACTGCATTGTAACATTTTGATGGGTTAATACTAGATATTTAAATTGTTTAAACGTTTGGCTATTACAAACATCTAGGTATATTTTTTCTAAGAGTTCAAAAAGACAAAGTTTATTTAGCATGCTTTAGAGTGCACAGTGTGAGCCTGCCTGAACATATTTAACAGATCACTTATTTTATTTTATTGGCTTTTCAAGAACAAGTCTAACAGCCTTGGCTGTCCTAGACTCACTTTGTAGACCAGGCTGGCCTGAAACTCACAGAGATCCACCCGCCTCTGCCTCACTGAGTGCTGGGATTACAGGCGTGTGCCACCACACCCAGCTCAGATTCTTTAAAAATTAAAAATTTTTTTAGGATTTATTATGTATACAATGTTCTGCTGGCATGTACACCTGCACACCTGAAGAGGGCACCAGATCTCATTATAGATGGTTGTGAGCCAAGTTGTGGCTGCTGGGAATTGAACTCAGGACCTCTGGAAGAGCAGTCAGTGCTCTTAACCGCTGAGCCGTCTCTCCAGCCCCCTCAGACATATTCATTCATATTCTCTCTCTCATCTGCGGCTGGTCTAGAACTCACTATAACGTCTGTGTTCTCCAACATATGTCTAATACAGTGATTGTATTTTCCAAGACACCACACAACCTTAAGATTGTGTGTGTGTGTAGGTATATGTGTGTGTATACTTACATGTACACACATATAACGTATATACGTACACACACATTACCGTGTGGACCTATGTAGACCAGGCTGGCCTTGAACTCACAAGGCTCTGCCTACCTCTGCTTCCTGAGTGTTGGGCTTACACGCATGTGCCACAGTACTAGGCTTAATCTTAAACTAATCGTTACACTTAGGGCACAAGCTAGTTCTTCTGTGTTTTGTCCACCTGCTCTCAAATAACTGCCAAACAAGCAAGCAAACACACCCGGTTCGGGGCCCCGGCAACGCCCGCCTTGCTGGGCTAAGTACCTACCACCTACCTCAGGTCGTTCTTCAGTTCCACGACCACATCCTTGCCCACAAGGGACTTGAAAAAGGAGTAGAAGAGCTATAGGGAGAGAGAGAGGGGGCAAGCATCACCCGAGAGGCGGCGTGGAGGAGGAACCCCGCGCCAGTCCTTTCAAATACTAGTCTCTGTGGTCCCACCGACTCTGGGAGGTCTCGAAGCCTCACAACCAGCAGTGATCTCACGGAGATTCTGCAGCCCACTGGGCCACGGACAGCGACTGCCCCGGACCTCGCCCCCGACGCCAGAACCCACGCTCCGCACCGACCACCTCCCAGGGGAAAACCTGTTCACTGTCCCCGCTAAATGCCGACGGCTTCCCACCCGCACCCTCAACAAATGCTGATCTCCAGCACGGAAACGCGAGGCTAGCTTTCCGTTCTCCCGTGGGCAGTGAGGCTGCCACGGGGAGCCCGAAGCGACCAACCGCAGCGCGCCACCGGGCCCCGCACAGTTCGAACCGCCCGCGGCGGGCGGCGGCGCGCCCTTTTGACGTCACGGTACCCACCATGGTGCTGGCGCCACGCGCTGGGGACTGGACCGCGCGGGGAAGGGCCGGGGGCTGCGGGCCGGAGGCGGGGCGAGAGACCGGGCGCGAGCCGGCCCGCGCGTGGGGCGGGACAGGATCACGCAGGCGCACGGGGGAGCCGCCAAAGTCGCCGGGCCGAGAGCGCGCGGCCGAGCCGTGTACGGCCGAGCAGAGAGGACCGCCGAACCGGAGGGGGCGGGTCTTCCGGTCTCCCACTTCCTCCCGAGCAGCAGCTTCCCAGGGCGCATGCGTGGGCCGCGGGCGCTGCGCGTTCGATGCAGTCCTCTCCTGATAAATTGATGTTTAAACGGTCCTCTGCGCCGAGTGGTCTGCTCGTGCCCTACATCTCCTATTGAGGATTGTTGGAAAGATTGAGAAAATTATGATTTGCGTATTCTTTAATGAGTGAAATACAAAAAGTTGCTAAGAGCCCGGCATGGTTGGTGCCCTCCTGGAATCCTGCGAGTTGAGGCTGGAGGGTTGTGGTTTAGAGGCCCCTGGAGCTACCTTAGCAAGGCCCTGTGTCGGCGAGACTAAAATACACAACACGCAGTTCTTATGTGTGCGTGTGTGGGAGAGGGAGAGAGAGCAGCATGAAGTCAAATCCTGATTATCGAAGGTTCCCAATAAATAAATTTATCTCTCTTTAGCCTTTTGTGGTAGTGAGGGTGCAGGGTTTCCTAGGGCTTGAACCCAGAACTTACACAATCTAAACGAATTCAACGCACAGCAGCGTCCCCAGCTCTAGCAATCTCTTTGTTTGTTTGTTTTTGAGACAGGGTTTCTCTGTGTATCCTTGGCTGTCCTGGACTCACTTCGTAGACCAGGCTGGCCTCAGATTCACAGAGATGTGAATTCACAGGTGTGCCTCACCGACTCGGTTTTTTTTTTTTTTTTTTTTTTTTTTTTTTAACTTTTGCATAGCACTTGTCTGTAAAGGACTAAACAGGCTGTAGCTCGGTGGTTTAAAAAAAAAAAAAAAGCTTATTTACTTACTTTTAAAGATTTTTTTTTCCTGTATTTGCCTGCATGTCTGTACTACATGGATAAGAAGAGGGCTTCGAGCCAGTGTGGCAGCGCACGCCTTTAATCTCAGCAGTTCAGAGGCAGAGGCAGACGGATCGCTGTGAGTTCAAGGCCAGCCTGCTCTACAGAACGAGTTCAAGACAGGCAGGGTTACACATAGAATACCCTGTCTCAAAAAAACCAAACCAGGAGGAGGAGGAGGAGGAAGAAGATGAGGAGAGAGGAAGAGGAGGAGGCTTCAAATGCCCTGGGTGTGGAGTTAAAGTTCTGAGCCGCCTGGTGGGTGCTGGGGATCGAATCTGGATCCTCTGGAAGAGGAACAAATGCTCTTAACTGCTGACCCATCTCTGCATCTTTGAAATATTTTCAAATAGCTCACCTCCAAATATTACTTTGAATGCTCTGGGAACAGCATTACCAGTCTTGAAACATTCCAGTTGTGAAGGAGCTCACAGGGGCCGACTGATAGAAGAGACATCACAAGGGCTGGAGAGATGGCTCAGGAGTTAAGAGCACTGACTGCTCTTCCAGAGGTCCTGAGTTCAATTCCCAGCAACCACGTGGTGGCTCACAACCATCTATAATGAGATCTGGTGCCCTCTTCTGGTCCGCAGGTGTGCATGGAGATACACAAAATTAATAAATTTTGTTGTTGTTGTTGTCCTGGACTCACTCTGTAGACCAGGCTGGCCTCTAACTCACAGAGAGCCACCTGCCTCTGCCTCCCAAGTGCTGGGATAAAAGGCGTGTGCCAAGAGAGAGAGAGAAAAAAAAAAAAAAAAAAAAAGACACCACAAAGTCCTCAGCAGGCACTGTTTTTAATAGTAATTAAATGGGAAGTTGCTAGGTTGTATCTTGTGTGGAAATCATGTCTGGATACATAGGGCTACATCTGCTATTTTGCTGAGGAACATTTGTTGTCTCTTCTTGAGGCTGGCTGTAGGTGCAAGGCAGCCTTGGGACATGCGTGAAGACTCTGAGTCTGGGCCTGTGATTGCAGGGTGGGGTTCTCTACAGTGTGGTGGGGGCTGGGGGTGTGGAGCACACAACCCAGAGATGGAGACTGTGTCTTCTTCACTTTCCACCTTATTTTATTTTTCAATTTTATGTGTAAGAGTACTTTTGCTTACATGTATGTGAACCACGGTGTGCAGTGATCCCAGAGATTAGAAGAGAGTGTTGCGTCTTCTGCACTTTAGACACGGAACCCTGGTCCCTCGGGAGCGTAACTAGTGTTCTTAACCGCCGAGCCGTCCCTCCAGCCCCCACCCCCACTCTCCTTTTTTGAGGCTCAGTCTGTCGTTGATCCTGTAGCTGACTGTCTAATTCAGCTAGACTGACTTGCCAGCAAGGCCCAAGATGCTTCTCTCTCTGCCAGGCCTCTGCTGGGATTACAGGAGCACATTTTTTTTTTCTTTTTTCTTTTTTAAGACAAGGTTTCTCTGTAACAACCCTGGTTGTCCTGGACTCACTTTGTAGACCAGGCTGGCCTTGAACTCAGAGATCTGCCTGGCGAGGACTAAAGCATTTGCCACCATACCCGGCTCAGCAGAATCTTTAACACTTGAACCTAAAACAGCCTGGCACTGATTAGAAGCAGTCACTACAGTCACAACTGTTCATGTGGGCCCAGGGTACTGAGAGTAGAAATGTTTTTCCTGGCAGGTATAATGATCTGGAATTCATCGTGCAGGCTGAGATGGCATAAACAGAAGTATTAGGCACACCTAGGCTGTGTAAGTCCCTGGCTCAAAACCAAAAAAAGGGCAAAATTATTTTGTTGTAAATGCTGAACTTACACAAATCCAAGTACTTTGCCCTTAACAGGTTAAACATCCACAACGAACTCACAAACAGAAAATGCCTCTGTCCTCTGTGAACACTCTCTCTCTCTCTCTCTTGTTTTTGGCGTTTGGAGACAGGGTTTCTCTGTGTAGCCTTGGCTGTCCTGGACTCACTTTGTAGACCAGGCTGGCCTCGAACTCACAGCGATCCACCTGCCTCTGCCTCCCAGTGCTGGGATTAAAGCCATGCGCCATCATGCTCGGCTTCCTCTCTTAATTTTCAAGGAGCACCGACAGCTTAAAGACACCGGGTTAAGGGGAAGGCCAGGTCACTCGGATATAGCAGTTCTAGGCTGACCTGGACTTTGAGAAACCGTGCCTCCAAAAATCAAAAGCTGGGCATAGAGTGTGCCTGTAATCTCAGAAATCAAGTGGCGGAGACAGGAGGATTGCTGCAAGTTAAGGGCCAAGTTGGCCTACATAGTAAGTATCAAGTCAGCTAGACTTATACAGTAAGGCCCCAACTAAATAAACAATAACGGAAGTCGTTTCATTTGGGAACGAATTTACTGAGAGGTAAATAACCATCCACACGGGAAAGCAATTGGGGGGGGGGCGGTGGCTAATAAATAACAGACATTCAAACTCTTCAAATGGATCACAGAGGGGCCTGGCTTTCCTAAAGGACCATTTCAGGATCAGAGGTGAGAGGGTGGGGGCACGGAAAGACCGAATCCGAGACTTCTCCATCAGAAATCCCGAAGGACACTTACAAGTCCGACCAGTTCAAGAATACTAACGGTGTTTGAAGGTGAGTAGCACTCACCTAGAGGCACCCTAGCACCCTGAAGTTCCAGAAAAGACTAATCTACTTCCTCGATGGTCGGGCCTGTGGCAGCCCTGCTGGGTGTGTACCCTGGCGCGCAGGTGGGTCCAGTGCACCCTCCCTGATACAGCTTTGTGATGATGGGGTTGCACATGTTTTCCAGTTCTTTCCGTTTATGATCAAACTCAGCTTTCTCCGCCAGCTGGTTGGCCTCCAGCCAGGAAAGGGCCTCGTTGCACTTATCCAGTATTTTCTTTTTATCAGACTCGCTTAACTTGTCCTTCAGACCTTCGTCACTCACCGCGCTCTTCATGTTAAAAGCATAAGATTCTAAGGCGTTTTTGGCAGCGATTTTCTCCCTTTGGCCCTCGTCTTCAGCTTTGTATTTCTCGGCCTCCTGCACCATGCGCTCGATCTCCTCCTTGCTCAGGCGGCCCTTGTCGTTGGTGATGGTGATCTTGTTGGCCTTGCCGGTGCTCTTGTCCATGGCTGTGACATTGAGAATTCCATTGGCGTCGATGTCAAAGGTCACCTCGATCTGCGGCACTCCCCTGGGTGCAGGAGGTATCCCAGTCAGGTCAAAGCGGCCCAGCAGGTTGTTGTCGCGCGTCATGGCCCTCTCGCCCTCGTACACCTGGATCAGCACGCCGGGCTGGTTGTCCGAGTAGGTGGTGAAGGTCTGCGTCTGCTTGGTGGGGATGGTGGAGTTGCGCTTGATGAGCGCCGTCATCACGCCGCCCGCCGTCTCCAGGCCCAGCGACAGCGGCGCCACGTCCAACAAAAGCAAGTCCTGTACTTTCTCCGACTTGTCACCCATTAAAATAGCTGCCTGCACCGCCGCCCCGTAGGCCACCGCCTCGTCGGGATTGATGCTCTTGTTGAGATCCCGTCCATTAAAGTAGTCCTGCAGCAGCTTCTGCACCTTAGGGATGCGCGTGGAGCCGCCCACCAGGACAATGTCATGGATTTTAGCCTTGTCCATCTTGGCGTCCCGAAGAGACTTTTCCACGGGCTCCAGCGTGCCTCTAAATAGGTCTGCGCACAGCTCCTCGAAGCGCGCGCGCGTGATGGACGTGTAGAAGTCGATGCCCTCGAAGAGCGAGTCGATCTCCAGGTTGGCCTGCGTGCTGGACGACAGGGTGCGCTTGGCGCGCTCGCACGCCGTGCGCAGGCGCCGCACCGCGCGCTTGTTCTGGCTGATGTCCTTCCTGTGCTTCCTCTTGAACTCCTCCACGAAGTGGCTCACCAGCCGGTTGTCGAAGTCCTCGCCGCCCAGGTGCGTGTCGCCCGCCGTGGCCTTCACCTCGAAGATGCCGTCGTCGATGGTCAGGATGGACACGTCGAACGTGCCGCCTCCCAGGTCGAAGATGAGCACGTGCCGCTCTCCATGACTCCCTTTATCCAAGCCGTAGGCGATGGCGGCCGCCGTGGGCTCGTTGATGATGCGCAGCACGTTGAGTCCCGCGATCACGCCCGCGTCTTTGGTGGCCTGCCGCTGGGAGTCGTTGAAGTAGGCGGGCACGGTGATCACGGCGTTGGTGACATTGTGGCCTAAAAAGGCCTCTGCAGTCTCCTTCATCTTCGTCAGCACCATGGACGAGATCTCCTCGGGGTAAAAGGCTTTCTGCTCTCCCTTGTAGGACACGAGCACCTTGGGCTTGCCTCCCTCATTGATCACTTGAAACGGCCAAAGCTTCATATCTGACTGCACAACAGGATCGTTGAACTTGCGGCCGATCAGACGCTTCGCGTCGAACACGGTGTTCTGCGGGTTCATGGCCACTTGGTTCTTGGCGGCGTCGCCGATGAGCCGCTCGGTGTCGGTGAAGGCCACGTAGCTGGGGGTCGTGCGGTTGCCCTGGTCGTTGGCGATGATCTCCACCTTGCCGTGCTGGAACACGCCCACGCACGAGTAGGTGGTGCCCAGGTCGATGCCGATCGCCATTCCTTTATTAGCAGCCATAGTTTTCCGAGGCCTGTGAAGAAATGAGGTTTAAAATCATTATTTTGGGTAGTGATTAAAAAAAAAAAAAAAAACAAACAACTGAAGTTGTTTATTGATGTAGGTTTTTCTCTTTCAAGATTTATTTTTTTATTATTTTTAATTTTAAGAATTTTAAATTTAAGCTCAGAGCTTGTAAATGTTGCTGTTGTTTTGGGATGGTGTGTGTGTGTGTGTGTGTGTGTGTGTGTGTGTGTGTGTGTGTGTGTGTGTATGAACATGTGGATTCAAGGGGTCAAGCCTGGGCATCATTCATCTGACAATCACCTTGTTGAGATGGGACCGTTTTCATCGGCCTGCAAGCCTGGCCACTTAGGTTAGGCTGGCTGGCTGTCCGGTGAGGCCAGCAATCCATCACCCTTGTGAGGCATGCCACCATGCTCACTTTGTTCTGTCATGCTTGCTTGGCCAACATTTTACCCACTGAGCTATCTCCTACCTCTCAGTAGGTTGTTTTGGGTTGCTTTTTTTTTGTTTTGTTTTGTTTTGTTTTTTCAGACAGGGTTTCTCTGTGTAGCTTTGTCTGTCCTGGACTCACTTTGTAGACCAGGCTGGCCTCAAACTCACAGTGATCCACCTGCCTCTGTCTCCCGAGTGCTGGAGTTAAAGGGCTGTGCTACCGCGCCGGCTTTTTGGCCAAGAAGTTGTCCTGGAAGCCACCATGTAGTCCAGGCTAGCCCCAAACATGCAGCTATTCTCTTCCCTCAGCCTTCCAAATCCTGACCTCACAAGCACAAGTCACTACATCAGGCTCTCTTTTTTCTTTTTAAAAAAGATTTATTTATTGTGCACACAGTGCTCTGCCTTAATGGATGCCTACACATAAGAAGGCACTGGATCCCATCACAGACGGCTGTGAGCCGCCATGCGGTTGCTGGGAATTGAACTCAAAACCTCTGGAAGAGCAGCCAGTGCTCTTACTCCTCTGAGCCATCTCTCCCGCCCCAGGCTGGTTTTCTTTACAACTACTGTCTGCGCTCTCCTGCATCCTATAGTTCCATGCTTTCTCTAGTCTTGTAGGAAATAGGAGACAAACTAGGGAAAGTTGCTAGAGTGTCTCAACTTTAAAAGTGTCTGGTGCTAATAGTTTGGGGTTTGAAAAAAAAGAACAAATAAACATTGTCAAAATGCCTGTCCTGCTTACCTTTCACTGTCCTTTATTCTTTGAAATTATCTTTGGGGTTGGTTCTGGGCTTTGTCTCTGTGTTCTGGGGTGGAGCCCAGAGTCTTGGGGATGCTAGGAAGGGTTGCGCCAGCGAGCTGCACCCCAGTGGGCGTGTTCTCTCTGTACTTGTCTCAGAGCACAGACCCTAAGACCCTTGGGCAGCCCCCAGGGCTCTCAAATGTCTGTTTCAGACCATCTATGGCTTCTTCAGTGTTTCTTGTCAACCAGGTGCCATTCATGTCAACAGGCTGGCCAGACAGCACAACACAGGAGGCACACTCAGGCCACTTTCCACTGCCAACCTCGCTCCCTATTTGGCTAAGTAGACTTGGCTAAAATCTCTAAGTCAATCATGAGCCTTTGCCTATATTCATTTTGAAACAGACTCGTAACAGGAATAGTTGGGGGTGGGGCCCACGCTAACCGTGCTGCACTCACCATGCTGTGCCTTTTCACCATGAGTGGAGTGTGTCCTGAGTTTTTGTGTCTGTGGAGTCATCTTGCTGCCCTAGACTATTGGAGTTGCACAATTGGAGCCTAAACAGTTGGAATTACATTTATCCATCTGCAGCCGGCCTTATTCCACTCAGCATAACTGTCCTTAATTCTCATCCACCAGCTTGCATATTTTAGTACTTCCAACACTGAGCAAGGTCCTTTCTTCACAGGGAGTCTCTTCCCTGGACCCTGGTGACATCCGGGTGACGTCACTTCTTGGCTACCGTGAATACTGCTCCGTCACATTGATTCTCATACACATCCAAGACCTGGCTTTCATGGCGGAGTAGAGAACAGTGCCCTCAGCTTTGGGGTACACCTTGGAGTACCAAGGGTGGGAGGATGCTTATAGGGCCTAAGTCAACTGTAGTGTTCCTGTGACAATGACGTGTTGTACTGTATAGTGGTGTGTTGTACTATGGGACCACACCTGTCTCCTAATGTTGTGCTCTGAAAACCTTAAGGAGATATTAGGGGGTCTAAGAGATGGCAGTTAAGAGAGCTTCCTGTGGGGCTGCAGAGATGGCTCAGTGGTTAAGAACACTGGATGCTCTTCCAGAGGACCAGGGTTCAATTCCCACCACCAGCATGACAGCTCTAGAGGACAAGAGACAGGGTCTCTCTGTGTAGCCTTGACTGTCCTGGACTCACTTTGTAGACTAGACTGGCCTCAAACTCACAGTGATCTGCCTGCCTCTGCCTCCCAAGGCATATGCCACTACTGCCTGGAGCAAACCATTTCTTAAAGAGACAGGCACTAGCCTCCTTCCAGATGTGGTTGGCTACCTTAGCGACCTATGGTTGAGTAATTTAGTTCACTCTGAGGATGGCTGCTGGGGAAATCTCCAAGCTCCTCCCCCTCTACCCCACTCTGCCTTTTTTAAAGACAGGGGTCTCCTGCCTGGCAGACAGCATTCAGGGAGGCAGCCGGTCTACAAAGTGAGTCCAGATGTACAGCTAAAGCTACACAGTGAAACTCTGTCTCGAAACACACAAAGCAAACAAGACAGGGGGTTCACTATGTAGCCAGGCAATCCCCTGCCTCCACTCCTGAGAGTTAGGATTACAGGCTTGAGCCACCCCTTGGCCCCAATCAACTTTTCGGAGAAGGCAGGGCACTTTTCCATTTAAGGATAAAGTCCTTCACTGCTGTGGTTCTCCTCCGCCCCTCCCCACCTCCCGGGGCAATCCTGTCTCTGCATCTCTACACCCAGTTTCTATACTCCCCTCCCCCACCCTCTCTCTCGTCTCCCCCCCCCCCCCAGACAGGAATTCTCTGTGTAGACCAGGCTGTCCTAGAACTCACAGGGTCCGCCGGCCTCTGCCTCCCGAGTATTGGAACTTAAGGCGTGCGCCACCACGCCCGACTCTCTAACCTACTCTTGATTTTAACTCTGTCTTCTGGTACCAAATACATATTCAAAAAGGTCTTAAGGTGTCTGCTCCCAACTGCGAGCTCTGACTAATCCCAGACACACACCTTTCCTAGTTGTCAACGCCCACCCCCAGAATTAAAACAACTGGGGTCTGTGTGTCAAGGGATGGCGGGTGCCAAGAGACCTTGCCTGTAAATACACCTTTAAAAACACCTTGGCCCTTCAAATAAGTACCAACTGGGACACACAGCCTTCACCGCATTACAGTCAGAGCCTTCACAAATCACCTGGAATCTCTTCGCCTTCGCTCCAGTTTGGAAACTTGAGGTTGCTGAGCCCCTTTGAGTAGGGAGCTCCAGGAACATCCAAACTGTACAGCTGGGGCTCCCCCCACCCCCCACCCCGACCCTCCCGGCAACTTTGAGCCAGTTCTGGGACAGAGCCTGTGATTCTTAAATTAGTCCATGAGGTCAGAGGCAGCATGGCCATTGTAACGCGACCGCAGGGGATCACGTCACTAGACACGCCCCTAGGCCTCTGCGGGGGTCACCCGAGCGGCCGAGGGGGAGTTACAGCCCGTAGCTCGACCCCATAAACAGACCTATTCCGGTCCGCGAAGTCCCCACGACATTGCCCAAATCACAGTGAACTGTCCACAACATCGAGCTAGCAGTGACCTTTCGGGTCAATTCCGCACGGGCAGCGATAATGAGTCGCCATGGTAACAGTGGCAACAGCTCAGCAAGCTGCCCTCCCCCTCAGGGATCCGTCCTCTCCAGCGAACCCAAGAACCGTCTGGAGAGTTCTGGACACGGGAGGCACCCTCCACACCGATTACTCAGAGGAGGCGGGGAAGCTCCGCTAGACGCGAAACTGCTGGAAGATTCCGCTCCCCACGGCCTCCTCCGGCTCCCTGATTGGCCCAGGGGAGGGCGGGCGGGGCCGGAGAACCTTCCATAAAGGCGCGGGGCTGAGCGCAGGGCACCAGACGCGGTCAGAGACCCACACAAGAGTGTCCAGAGCCCATCGGAGCGAAGAGAGGCTCACGTCCGACCGAGGAGAAGACACCGAAAGCGGAGAGACGCGCTCCCGACCCTCGGCCAGCACCAGCCTTCCTCCCCGAGCATCCGCGCCGCGGAGAACAGCCCTGCAGAAGCTGAGCGCCCACCGCCCGCAGCAGAGAGCGACGACATGGCCAAGAACACGGCGATCGGCATCGACCTGGGCACCACCTACTCGTGCGTGGGCGTGTTCCAGCACGGCAAGGTGGAGATCATCGCCAACGACCAGGGCAACCGCACGACCCCCAGCTACGTGGCCTTCACCGACACCGAGCGGCTCATCGGCGACGCCGCCAAGAACCAGGTGGCCATGAACCCGCAGAACACCGTGTTCGATGCGAAGCGTCTGATCGGCCGCAAGTTCGGCGACCCGGTGGTGCAGGCGGACATGAAGCACTGGCCCTTCCGGGTGGTGAACGACGGCGACAAGCCCAAGGTGCAGGTGAGCTACAAGGGCGAGAGCCGCGCGTTCTACCCCGAGGAGATCTCGTCCATGGTGCTGACGAAGATGAAGGAGATCGCCGAGGCGTACCTGGGCCACCCGGTGACCAACGCGGTGATCACCGTGCCCGCCTACTTCAACGACTCCCAGCGGCAGGCCACCAAAGACGCGGGCGTGATCGCGGGACTCAACGTGCTGCGCATCATCAACGAGCCCACGGCGGCCGCCATCGCCTACGGGCTGGACCGCTCTGGCAAGGGGGAGCGCAACGTGCTCATCTTCGACCTGGGGGGCGGCACGTTCGACGTGTCCATCCTGACCATCGACGACGGCATCTTCGAGGTGAAGGCCACGGCGGGCGACACGCACCTGGGCGGCGAGGACTTCGACAACCGGCTGGTGAGCCACTTCGTGGAGGAGTTCAAGAGGAAGCACAGGAAGGACATCAGCCAGAACAAGCGCGCGGTGCGGCGCCTGCGCACGGCGTGCGAGCGCGCCAAGCGCACCCTGTCGTCCAGCACGCAGGCCAGCCTGGAGATCGACTCGCTCTTCGAGGGCATCGACTTCTACACGTCCATCACGCGCGCGCGCTTCGAGGAGCTGTGCTCCGACCTGTTCCGCGGCACGCTGGAGCCCGTGGAGAAGGCGCTGCGCGACGCCAAGATGGACAAGGCGCAGATCCACGACCTGGTGCTGGTGGGCGGCTCCACGCGCATCCCCAAGGTGCAGAAGCTGCTGCAGGACTTCTTCAACGGGCGCGAGCTGAACAAGAGCATCAACCCGGACGAGGCGGTGGCCTACGGGGCGGCGGTGCAGGCGGCCATCCTGATGGGGGACAAGTCGGAGAACGTGCAGGACCTGCTGCTGCTGGACGTGGCGCCGCTGTCGCTGGGCCTGGAGACGGCGGGCGGCGTGATGACGGCGCTCATCAAGCGCAACTCCACCATCCCCACCAAGCAGACGCAGACCTTCACCACCTACTCGGACAACCAGCCCGGCGTGCTGATCCAGGTGTACGAGGGCGAGAGGGCCATGACGCGCGACAACAACCTGCTGGGCCGCTTCGAGCTGAGCGGCATCCCGCCGGCGCCCAGGGGCGTGCCCCAGATCGAGGTGACCTTTGACATCGACGCCAACGGCATCCTGAACGTCACGGCCACCGACAAGAGCACCGGCAAGGCCAACAAGATCACCATCACCAACGACAAGGGCCGCCTGAGCAAGGAGGAGATCGAGCGCATGGTGCAGGAGGCCGAGAGGTACAAGGCCGAGGACGAGGCGCAGCGCGACAGGGTGGCGGCCAAGAACGCGCTCGAGTCCTACGCCTTCAACATGAAGAGCTCCGTGGAGGACGAGGGCCTGCGGGGCAAGCTCAGCGAGGCGGACAGGAAGACGGTGCTGGACAAGTGCCAGGAGGTCATCTCCTGGCTGGACGCCAACACGCTGGCCGACAAGGAGGAGTTCGTGCACAAGCGGGAGGAGCTGGAGCGGGTGTGCAGCCCCATCATCAGCGGGCTGTACCGGGGTGCGGGGGCTCCCGGGGCCGGGGGCTTCGGGGCCCAGGCGCCCAAGGGAGGCTCTGGCTCGGGGCCCACCATCGAGGAGGTGGATTAGAAGTCCCTCCTTGCTCTCCTAGAGTCCTCTGGGACACAGACAGGTGGCGCTTGAGGACTGTGATGCACTGGGTTTTGTCAGGTTTAGTCCCTCGCTTCTGAATTCATTCTGCAGTTTAGACCTGGCCTTAGGGAAACTGTCCTTTATCTGTTTTGCAGTAACTGGTGTTCTTTACATTTTGTGTAAATTAGTACTCCTTCGGTGTCTCCCCAGGCCCTTCAATTCAGCACTGCCACCCTTGTGTGTGATTTGTTTGGCAAAACTATAAATTTGAAAGGGCTTTTTAGTCCCTTAATAGTATGTTTATCTAATTTTGGCTTTCAATAAGGAAAAGTCAGAGCAGCTTTGTGTGTGTGTGTCTTAAAAGGAAATATGTTGCTAGCCTTTGGCTCACCCTTGTGTCTCTGGGCTCCAGGCAGATCTATATGATGATTTCCAGGCCAGTCAGGGCTGTGTAGAGATCCTATATTAAAACACAAAATGAACGCAGTATGTTAAGAGGACACCTGGAGATGGTTTAGGCTTCTTTTGTCTTGGGACTCTGCCCTTGGCGACACTGCTGGGGCACACTCTGCGGTTCCTTCACAGGCCCAGGCACCCTGCTGCTGCTCCTTGTGTCTACATGTTTCTTGCCTTGCAGTTTTGTTGTTGAACGTGTTTCCCAGCTGCTGAACCGGGAGGTGAATTCATACTGCCGGCCTTTGTCCATTTTATTTTTTGTACATCCACACTGAACTCAGGCTATTTTTTTTACTGGTCACTTGAAAATAAACTTCAAAATCACTCACCATGCCTTGTGTGCCTGTTGTATTTGAGTCAGAGGAGTTTCTGCATGTTTCATCTCTCACAGTTTCAACTACAATTGACCAGCGTTTTATGTCAAGACAGGGGCTTGGAGAACAGAGCAAACCTTGCGTTGTGATCTGTTTGAGGAAAATGAAAGAAGTCAGAGCAAATTAAAAGCCTTCTGTGGCAGGGGTTTCTGGGATAAATTCTCATGGAAGTGGGGAGAGGGTAGTGGGGTATTAGAGGCTTGGGTCTGGGGGTCCAGGAGATTCAGGTACCTGGCAGGGTGGCAAGGATGCAGAGATAAGGATGACCTCAGAAGAGAGGGTGGGAGTTCACTTAGTGAACACAGTACAGTAATAAAAAGGGGGGGGCAGGAAAAAAGCCATAAACGGGGGGTGGGGGGTGGTGGATGGTGTGAGACCTGGCACAGCAGATTAAGGGTACATCCCTAGTTCTAATCTTTTACTTAATACATTTTTACCCCTCTATGTATGGTGGGGGCATGCACTCACCAGGGCACACAGGCAGGAGTGAGGGGACCTCGTGAGGGGTATGCACACACCAGGGACACAGGCAGGGGTGAGGGGACCTTGTGTGGGGCATGCACACACCAGGGCACACATGCAGGGGTCAGAGAACTCTGGAAAGGAAGTTCTCTCTTTTCACCCTCTGGGTAGGTCCTGAGGAGGAGACTCAGTTCTGCAGGCTTGGCAGCAAGCGCCTGGACCTGCAGAAGCATCTCCCTATCCCTCACGGTCTGCTTCTGACGTTTTTGAGGTTGAGACTGCTCTAGTGAGCTAGGCCGCACCAGATTAAGGCCATTCAGATTACATTTAAGATTTTGTTTTACTTATTTTTTTATTTTTATTTTTATTTTTTTGAGAGAGGGTTTCTCTGTGTAGCCTTGGCTGTCCTGGACTTGATTTCTAAACGAGCCTGTCCTGAACTCACAGAGATCCACCTGCCTCTGCCTTCCTGAGTGCTGGGATTACAGGCGTGCACGTTCTGTAGCCCAGGTTGACATAGTCACTTCTGGCTCCTGGGTCTTTCTTGGTAAAGACTCACTTGGGAGTCTCACTGCCTTAGCCTTCCAAGTGTTGGATTACAGGGATGGATTAGCATACCGTGCCTGCTTTATAACTTTTTGTTTGGTTAGTTGGTTTCTTGCTTTAATGTGGTAAGGGATTTGAGGCCAGCTCTACCACCGATCATGCAATTTTATTTTACTTTATTTATTGAGCCGGGAAACATGCCTAGAGCTTTCAGAGGCTGAGCAACTGTCTCACTGATGTAGGTCGGAAGGCCAGGTTCCTAGGCTTTTTGGTTGGCTGTTTTGTTTTGTGAGATGGGTTCTCCTATGGCCTAGGCTGGACCACCTTGCTGCCCTCCCCTCTGAATTCTTTTAAAGTGGGAGTGGCAAGGGTGGAGATGTCCCTCGAGAGCCTTGTTTACGGACCAGCCCTGGTTCTGTCCTCAGCACCAGAGAGGGAAGAACAGAGCCCTTAGGCTAATACTTTGGTTAATGTTTATTTCTGGAAGGATTCTGGAACAGAAATCACACATTTGGTGTTAAAAAAAAAAAAAGTGTGTGTGTGTGTCCTGACAATAGAATGTCTCCATATCAGAACGACCTCAGCAACACTGGAGCACAGTAACAGAGTGGATGCTGTGTGGGGGCCTTTTGTGTGTGGGACTTTGCTAATCCTTACTGTGCTGGGTAGTTTGAGGGAACTTGACACAGGCTGGAGTAGTCTGAAAGAGAGAGTTCCTCCATTGGATCTGGCTGGAGGGCATTTTCTTAATTAGGTGGATGAGGGCCCAGCCCATTGTGGGTGGTGCTGTCAAGGCTGGCTGTCCTGGGTCCTATAAGAAAGCTAGCTGAGCAAGGCATGGGGAACAAGACAGTAAACAGCAGCCTCCATGGCCTCTGTGTCAGCTCCTGCCTCCAGGCTCCTGCCCTGTTTGAGTTCCTGCCCTGACTTCCTTCGATGAGGGCTATGATGTCGGAGTGTAAGCCAAATAAACCCTTTTCTTCCCAACCTGCTCTTGCCATGGTCTTTCATCGCAGCGGACCCTCCTAGGGCAGTCACCTTCTCTAAACAGCTCCCAGCGCCCTCTGGGGAACAGCCAGTGAAGTGGGTACAGAGAGGAGCTGGGGGCCAGGTGGGAGGGGCAGCTACTCAGTCTCGGGTACTTTCATCTCTGGGGACTGTTTTCTCACCTCTTGCCATGCAATTTTTTTGTCTCAGTATCATAAAGGCCACAAATTTTCCACTGTTTCTGTCTGATGGGTTAGAGCTGGGTGTGGTACACACCCGTATGGCCCCGGGAAAGCGGAGGCAGGAGAATCCCTGTTCAAGACTAGCTTGGGCTGGGCTGGAGAGATGGCTCAGAGGTTAAGAGCACTGACTGCTCTTCCGGAGGTCTTGAGTTCAATTCCCAGCAACCACGTGGTGGCTCACAACCATCTATAATGAGATCTGGTGCCCTCTTCTGGCCTGCAGGCAAACACTGTATATATGATTAAATAAATCTTTTTTTTTTTTTTAAAGGCCTGGCATGGTGGCACTTGCCTTTAATCCCAGCACTCAGGAGGCAGAGCCCTGTGAGTTCGAGGCCAGCCTGGTCCACAAAGCAAGTCCAGGACAGCCAAGACTACACAAAGAGACCCTGTCTTGAAAAAACAAACAGACAGACAGACAGACAGAAGCACCAAAGACACCTTCTACTTCTCTACCCTGCCTTAATTACCTATCAACTCAAAGTCCCTCTTATGCTTTTTTTTTAATATTCACTTATTTATTTGAGTGTTCTATTCGCATGCATGACAGAAAAGGGCATCAAATCCCATTATAGATGGTTGTGAACCACCATGCAGTTGCTGGGAGTTGAACTCAGGACCTCTGGAAGAGCAGATGGTGCTCTTAGCCACTGAGCCATCTGTCCAGCCCCCCTCCTACTCTTTAATCCCTGTCATCTGGTTTCTTGCTCCACCTCTTGACCTAGGATTAAATCCTGTGTACAGATAGCTCTCTGATTAAAGGTGTATGTACCACTGGCTGAATCACACCTTAATCATCTGTTTACAATGAACAGAAAGTTCTTGAATTAAAGGTGTGTTAGGGTTCAACCATAAGAAACAGGGATTTACAGTTCAATCTCAGGGGTCACACTGAAACTATATATCCTGAAACACATATAAAATAAAAACCTTAAATTAGGGCTAGAGAGATGGCTCAGAGGTTAAGAGCATTGTCCTCTCTTACAAAGGTCCTGAGTTCAATTTCCAGCAACCACGTGGTGGCTCACAACATCTATAATGAGATCTGGTGCCCTCTTCTGGGGCAGGAGAATTGCCAAGAATGGGGTGCTATAGAGTAACTTCCAGACAAGCCTAGGCTACAGAGTAATACTCTGCTAGGAAAAAAAAAAAAAAAAAAAATCCCAGGTGTGGTGGCACAGGCCTTTATTCCCGGCACTTGAGAGGCAGAGGCAGATTGCTGTGAGTTCGAGGCCAGCCTGGTCTACAAAGCCAGTCTAGGACAGCCAAGGCTACACAGAGAGACCCTGGGGAGGTGGGGGTGGGGTGAAACCAGCAAGGGCCAGGGGGTGGGGGTGGTGCACACCTGTAATCCCAGCACTCAGGGGACAGAGGCAGGTGGAGTTGGAGGCCAGCCTGTTCTGCATAATGAGTTCCAGGACAGCCAGGAATACACAAAGAAACCCTGTCTCCAAATACCAAAAGAATAAAAAAACTGCAAGGGAAAAGGGGGCGGGGAAAGGGGGAGGGAGCGGGCCCCACCTTTCCTGTCTGGCTTTGGCATCTGGGCTCTCAGTGCTGACTGTGGGGGAGGAACTGTTCGGCCTGGAAGGACTTGCTCGCTCTGTCATTATTCTCAGGAACGGCTCAACAAACAAACTGTTCCCCTGGGCCCCCTCTCCCAGCTCTGCTCTGAACCCTCAAGCTTAGCCAGGCTCTTTGTCAGATATCCAGCAGATTCTGTGCATTGCGTGCCAGCTGCGCTGTGCGTTCCGGGCCTGCCCACCTCTCTCTCCTGTTTCCTGCAAAGAGAAGATAGAAGTGTGGTCCCACAGAGGCTTAGGGGCAGGGCCGTGGGAGGGAGGGGACTTCCCCGGTGGTCACTTAATCACCTGGGCCTGAAGCTGACAGAGTCCTGACCTTCAACCCTCTGCCTTGGTGTGAGTCCACACTGTGACCAGGTGGAGAGGCAGTCTCAGGAAAAAACTGCATAACAGCAAGAAGGCAGACATAGGAAGAGGATGCGCTCTGGCCTTTCAGCTACTGCCTTCTCCCAGCCTTAATCTTTCATGGGGTTCTTAAAAAAAAAAAAAAAAAAAAAAAAAAGACATGGGAAGCTATGTGGGTCCTAGACAGGCGGGTGCCTCGATTACCCAGTATTGTGAGTCTCCTGTGCAATGTGTGGTTAATATGCACCTTATCGTGGTTGCTCGGGCCAGGGACCGTGGCCAGCAGTGTTTATGCTATTGATTAAATTGACACATGTCTGCCACTGCTCTGAGAAAAGTCCACACCCACGCTCTCAGGTGCTTCTCACTTTACTCTCAAGTGCCTCTCTGTCTTAACCCTTGCCCTCAAAATCTATGTTTAAAATGTCTTTTAAGGGGCTGATGATATGGCTTAGCAGTTAGAGACACTGACTGCTATTCCAAAGGACTGGGGTTCAAATCCCACCATCCACATGGTAGCTCACAACTGTCTGTAACCCCAAGATCTGACACACTTACATAGACATATGTGCAGGCAAAACACCGATGCACAGAAAATAAAGATAAACAAAAAAATGTCTTTTAATAAGCTCCAACTCAGCCAGGTGGTGATGGTGTCACTTTAATCCCAGCATTCAAGATGCAGAGGCGGGTGGATCTCTGAGTTCAAGGCCAGCCAGATCTACAGTTCCAGGGCAGCCAGACAAACCAAAGCAAACAACCAACCTCCAACTTGGGGCTGGAGGGGTGACGGCTCCATAGTGAAGCAGTCCGGTGCTAACTGCTGGTTAGAGGACTTACGTTTGGTTCCAAGGACCCGTGTTTGGAGACATAAAACCACGTATGACTCCGGTTCCAGGGGACCCCACGCGTGAGTAGCTGGACCTCAGTGTGTAGGGCTGCCAGGGAAAAAAGAAAAAAACTCCCGAGCACACACGCTAGCAGATATGGAAGTGTTCGTCAATCAACTCTTTTTTTTTTTTTTTTTTTTTTTTTTTTTTTTGCTTTTTTGAGACAGGGTTTCTCTGTGTAGCCTTGGCCATCATGGACTCGCTTTGTAGACCAGGCTGGCCTCGAACTCACAGCGATCCGCCTGCCTCTGCCTCCCGAGTGCTGGGATTAAAGGCATGCGCCACCACGCCCGGCCGTCAATCAACTCTTGATGGCACCGTGCTTGAAATAGATTTTTGGTTTGTTTGTCAGAGTTTTGGGGGTGTCTATTTCCTGAGACCGGGCCTCAAATACTCCAGGCTGTCTTCAAGCCCCTTGTGTGGCCAAGGGTAGCCTCAGATTTCTCATCCTCCTGCCTCTACCTCCCCATCGATGATGTCAGAGGCGTGTGAGACCAGGTCTGGTTTCTGTGGCTGGCAGCAGGGGTTTAACCCTGGGCGATGGGCGTCCCAGGCAAGCACTGCACTGACTGAGCCACAGGCCCAGCGGATCTGCTTCTTGAGGCAGGGTTTCTTCATGTGGCATAAGTTGGTCACGGTCTCAGAGCATCCTCCTGCCTCAGACTCCCCTTTCTGGACTTGCAGGAGCACAACATCACACCGCCTGAAGTAGCCGTGGTTAATTCTACTTTAGAGACGATCATATAGAAACACGGGTAATTTAGTCATTGTTAAAAAACGAAACAACCCACCCTTGACCATGGGGTAGATTCCAGGCACAAACACAGGTCTTGCCCCACCCAGAGTGTTTTTCCACTTTACTGGAAATCTCCAGAGCTCTCCTGTCACCAAAGCCTTTGCAGTTGGCTTAAGAATGCTGGCCTCAGCAGGGTGCAGTGCTTACACCTGTCACACCAGCACTCTCGAGGCAGGAGAACCAGTGTGACTTCCAGCCAGCGTGGAGTGTGTGGTGGGATTGTCTCAAAAATAAACAAAAGGCCTCTGAGACTCACATCACGTGTTCCTTTCCACTTCCTCTGAATGGCTTAGAATTCTACCATCTTTCCAAAACAACAGGACTGAGGAGAAAACAGGACTGTTTTGAGAAACTGTAATAAAGAGAGAAAAAAGATGCTGGCGCCTCAGGCTGAGGGAGGTCCTTCCCTCAAGTGTTCTTGGCTTACTCTCCTGCCCCTGGCGCGCCCCACCCCTTAAAAGTCCTTCACAGCCCTTCTGCCTCAGAGCCCTGAAGTCTGTTACTTCCAAATATGGAACTCAGTAAAAACCTAATTCCAATATGACCCAAAGTATTCTTAGTATGTGCGTGTGTGTGTTTGCGTGTATGTCTGTGTGCCTGTATGTGTTCTGCACATGTATGTGTGTCCATGGGTGCCTCTGTGTGTGCAAGCACATATGTGTGTGTGTGTCTGTCCATGTGTGTGCACATGTGTGAGCATGATGTGTGTGTGCGTGCGTGTGTGTGCGTGTGTGCAAGCGCACACTCATGCTGAGAATGAAATCCAGAGCACTGACAGCAGCTTGGGGTTACTTCAGACCCTTCAGTCTCCTCCCAGCATAAACCTATCACCCTGCTTCTGCCTCAGAACCTACACAGAAGTCCCCAGGCTAAAAGGACAAAATTTCAAATATCTTCTGGAGAAATGAGTGTGGGCTGGAGGCATGGTGGCTGCTTCTGTTAATCCTAGGACTTGAGTGGGGGAAACAAGAGACTCATTCTGAGTTCAAGGCCGGGCTTCCTGGCTTGTCGTCCCAGACCCATCCTTTGCTACAAAATGAGACCCTGACTCAAGGTTTTTTCTATTGTTGTTGTTTTAGAGTATTGCTGATTCACAGGGCAAGAATAACTGCAGGGCTATTAGTGGCCACAGGTGGTGGCAGGCCTCAGAGGGGTGTCTGGAAGAGACCAGACAGCTAACATGGAGGGATCCCCAGCCACCACGTGGAGTGATGGAAAAATCCCTGAAGCTTAACCAGTTTGGCTAGATCAGGTGACTCATCAGAACTGCATTCATTAGGTCTGAACAGGCTGCAGCCAGCTCACCCTCCCCACACAAACAGGGGCTCTCTGCAGCAGCATTGGCAACAGGGTGGCTGAGATCCACAAACTCCGGCACAATTAAGTGCCCCTGGCCATGGCTCCCTCCAGAAACTGCCTCCTCCACTTTACCCTCAGGGACCCATGGGCACCCTGTTGTACACGTGTGCACGTCTGGATTACAGCACTTGAGAGTCTGGCTGCAGGAGCAAGAGTTCAAGGCCAATTAGGGCTACAGAGATCCTATCAAACAAACAAACTAATAAACAAAAAACAAAAGAAAGAAAACCAACAACAACAAAATGTGTATAACATTAGTCTCTCCCTGCTGTGGATTGCTACCTCAGAACTAAAGCTCTAATGCACCTTCATTTTTTTTTTTTTTTTTTCTTTTGGAAAACAAGCTCTAATGTAGCCCAGGCTGGCCTCAAACTTTTCCTGCTCCTCCTGCCTGCACCTCCAAAGCATAGGGATTAGGCAACCTGCCGCTGCCTCCTACACCTGAGGAGGAAGAGGGGCAGGGAGAAAGAAAAAGAGGATGCATTTATAATCAAAACGTGAGCATTATCCCGCCTCCTTGGGGAAATTTTCTAAGTCCCCCGTCCTGTAGAGGTTTGAGGACCTTAACCTCCCTCCCTGGTCTTAGTCCCAAAAGCCTCTCACCGCCCAGCACCTCCAGGAACTGACTTTTCCTAGCTTCTTCCTTACGTCTCCCTACGGTGCATCGCCATGACAACAGTGTCACCGCCGGCCCTCCCCCTAACACTGCACTTTCCGGAATCCAACTTGGGGTCTTTATTTCCTACACGGGAGGAGGAAGAAAAAGAGGTTCGCTGACCAGTAGATGCATTTATAATCAAAATGGGAGCTAGATGAGGCACTGAAAGTGATGTCTTCGACACAAAGCTAACCGGGTAGGTTATTAGCCCGGTCCCAACACCTCTGCCTTAGGGTCTCACCCACCAGTTCACTCTAAGCGCACTCAGAGGGCGGAACTACCTACCTCTCCATCTAAGAGAGGAACTGGTGAGGGGCTGAGGGGCGGCAGGCACGGACGGAGGAGCCAATGAACTCCAAATTAACCCTAACCTTACTTTAGACATCAGGGCCAGGAACTGAGCAGAAAATAGAGCGCTGCCTGGCAAGGCGCTATGGGAATGAAAAGCCAAGCTGGCATTCTATACATTCTTTTAAATTTTAATCCGTTGAGACAGGCTCTCCCTCTGTAACCCAGTCTGGCCTTGGACTCGCTGCAGTCCCCCTGCCTCAGCCGCCACACCCCGCCAACTTCTACGGAAAGTTTTTTTTTTTTACTAATGCCAGGGTGAAGCCGGAGGCAAAGGGAGCGGCTGCAGCTGGCACGCTCGGTTGAGCCCTGCCCTCCTCTTCCTGGCACACTTTCCTCATTTGGGTCACAGGTATTCCGACCGTGAGAAGCAAGTGTTTACACATTGATTTTTCTTTTGAGAACTCCGCAAGGCGATCTACTGCATACTTGTACGTTAACCGTGATGTAAAAACTGCTAGACAAACCTTTCTAAACCTAAGATGGGAAAAAAAAAAAAACGGAGAGGCAAGCATTCCTCCGGCGGCCCCACACGGTCACTCACCGCCAGCACCCAATCACAGTCTTCGGCCAAGCGTTATCCCGCCTCCTTCGGGAAACTTTCTAAGTCCCTATCCTTTAGAGAATTGTGGACCTTCAACTCCCTCCTTGGTCTGAGTCCCAGAAGCCCAACACCTCCAGGAACTGACTTTTCCCAGTTTCACCCTAATGTCCCCCTACGGTGCGTCGTCATGTCAACAGTGTCAACCGCCCGGCCCGCGGCCCTCCCCCTCAGGAATCCGTCCTCTCCAGCGAACCCAAGAACCGTCTGGAGAGTTTCTGGACACGGGAGGCACCCTCCACACCGATTACTCAGAGGAGGCGGAGAAGCTCCGCTAGACGCGAAACTGCTGGAAGATTCCGCTCCCCACGGCCTCCTCCGGCTCCCTGATTGGCCCAGGGGAGGGCGGGCGGGGCCGGAGAACCTTCCATAAAGGCGCGGGGCTGAGCGCAGGGCACCAGACGCGGTCAGAGACCCACACAAGAGTGTCCAGAGCCCATCGGAGCGAAGAGAGGCTCACGTCCGACCGAGGAGAAGACACCGAAAGCGGAGAGACGCGCTCCCGACCCTCGGCCAGCACCAGCCTTCCTCCCCGAGCATCCGCGCCGCGGAGAACAGCCCTGCAGAAGCTGAGCGCCCACCGCCCGCAGCAGAGAGCGACGACATGGCCAAGAACACGGCGATCGGCATCGACCTGGGCACCACCTACTCGTGCGTGGGCGTGTTCCAGCACGGCAAGGTGGAGATCATCGCCAACGACCAGGGCAACCGCACGACCCCCAGCTACGTGGCCTTCACCGACACCGAGCGGCTCATCGGCGACGCCGCCAAGAACCAGGTGGCCATGAACCCGCAGAACACCGTGTTCGATGCGAAGCGTCTGATCGGCCGCAAGTTCGGCGACCCGGTGGTTGCAGGCGGACATGAAGCACTGGCCCTTCCGGTGGTGAACGACGGCGACAAGCCCAAGGTGCAGGTGAGCTACAAGGGCGAGAGCCGCGCGTTCTACCCGAGGAGGATCTCGTCATGGTGCTGACGAAGATGAAGGAGATCGCCGAGGCGTACCTGGGCCACCCGGTGACCAACGCGGTGAGCACCGTGCCCGCCTACTTCACGACTCCCAGCGGCAGGCCACCAAAGACGCGGGCGTGATCGCGGGACTCAACGTGACTGCGCATCATCAACGAGCCCACGGCGGCCGCCATCGCCTTACGGGCTGGACCGCTCTGGCAAGGGGGGAGCGCAACGTGCTCATCTTCGACCTGGGGGGCGGCACGTTCGGACGTGTCCATCCTGACCATCGACGACGGCATCTTCGAGGGTGAAGGCCACGGCGGGCGACACGCACCTGGGCGGCGAGGACTTCGACAACCGGCTGGTGAGCCACTTCGTGGAGGAGTTCAAGAGGAAGCACAGGAAGGACATCAGCCAGAACAAGCGCGCGGTTGCGGGCGCCTGCGCACGGCGTGCGAGCGCGCACCAAGCGCACCCTGTCGTCCAGCACGCAGGCCAGCCTGGAGATCGACTCGCTCTTCGAGGGCATCGACTTCTACCCGTCCATCACGCCGCGCGCGCTTCGAGGAGCTGTGCTCCGACCTTGTCCGCGGCACGCTGGAGCCCGTGGAGAAGGCGCTGCGCGACGCCAAGATGGACAAGGCGCAGATCCACGACCTGGTGCTGGTGGGCGGGCTCCACGCGCATCCCCAAGGTGCAGAAGCTGCTGCAGGACTTCTTCAACGGGCGCGAGCTTGAACAAGAGCATCAACCCGGACGAGGCGGTGGCCTACGGGGCGGCGGTGCAGGCGGCCCATCCTGATGGGGGACAAGTCGGAGACGTGCAGGACCTGCTGCTGCTGGACGTGGCGCGCTGTCGCTGGGGCCTGGAGACGGCGGGCGGCGTGATGCCGGCGCTCATCAAGCGCAACTCCACCATCCCCACCAAGCAGACGCAGACCTTCACCACCTACTCGGACAACCAGCCCGGCGTGCTGATCAGGTGTACGAGGGCGAGAGGGCATGACGCGCGACAACAACCTGCTGGGCCGCTTCGAGCTGAGCGGCATCCCGCCGGCGCCCAGGGGCGTGCCCCAGATCGAGGTGACCTTTGACATCGACGCCAACGGCATCCTGACGTCACGGCCACCGACAAGAGCACCGGCAAGGCCAACAAGATCACCACACCAACGACAAGGGCCGCCTGAGCAAGGAGGAGATCGAGCGCATGGTGCATGAGGCCGAGAAGGTACAAGGCCGAGGACGAGGCGCAGCGCGACAGGGTGGCGGCCAGAACGCGCTCGAGTCCTACGCCTTCAACATGAAGGAGCTCCGTGAGGCGAGGGCCTGCGGGGCAAGCTCAGCGAGGCGGACATGAAGAAGGTGCTGGACAAGTGCCAGGAGGTCATCTCCTGCTGGACGCCAACACGCTGGCCGACAAGGAGGAGTTCGTGCACAAGCGGGAGGAGCGGGAGCGGGGTGTGCAGCCCCATCATCAGCGGGCTGTACCGGGGTGCGGGGGCTCCCGGGGCCGGGGGCTTCGGGGCCCAGGCGCCCAAGGGAGGCTCTGGCTCGGGGCCCACCATCGAGGAGGTGGATTAGAAGTCCCTCCTTGCTCTCCTAGAGTCCTCTGGGACACAGACAGGTGGCGCTTGAGGACTGTGATGCACTGGGTTTTGTCAGGTTTAGTCCCTCACTCCTGAGTTCATTTTAAAGTTACAGTCTTTCATAAGGTAATTGAGTTCCTTTTGTTAGAGTTTGTATCTTTGTGTTCTTTATATCCAAATCAATGTTGCGGGTTTCTCTGTGTACAGTGCAAGGGGATTTCTACCTAGTGATGGGTAAAGTCTAAAGGATTTTTGAGTTTTGGTGTTCAGAGGCCTTGGAGGCCACTGGACTTGTTGCAGGGACCGTTGAGAGTGTCAGTCTCGCCAAAGAGCAGCCGGGAAGAGGAACGATAGTCTCTTCTTCCCCTTAACTACAGTGGTCTTTGAGACAAACTGTCGTTCAGAAATTTCTTTGCACTATGTATTACCTGACTTTAGTCTTCTATGCTGAAAACTTTAGTTAAATGCTTGTCGTTATTTATAGTTTTGTGATATAAGCCATATGTTCTTTGCGTTTAGTCTAAGAACTGTAGAGAAGGCGTTTTCCTGCCAGCAAAAAAGTCAACACTGCCACCCTATGTAGAACTGTTTTCTTTGCAACACTACAAAGTTTAAAAATAAATTTTTTTATAACTTAAAATTCAGAAATAAAATGTGACAACTATGTTTTTTATGAGTTTGTATGTTGGGAAGGCTTCTGAGTTTGTGTGGGTTCCGGGGGTTTTTGGTTTTGTTTTTGTTTTTTTCTGATGACCAGAAAAGGAATTTAGGAATTTCTGTTAGAATTTAAGTCTGGGTTTTCAATGTGTTAGAAGACCAACGTTGCAGGTCCTCACTTTGATGAGGGTAGAGCTCATCAGTGGGAAAAGCACGGTGGTGCTGTCAGTGGAGGAGGGCAGCATGGGCTGTGTCATCAGCTCTCCCCCACCCTCCCAGGGCCTGAATCCAGCAGTTCCCAGCTGTGGGTCATGACTCCTCTTGGAGTCTAATGACCTTTCAAAGGGGTTGCTTAAGAAGATGGAAAACAGCTGTTTATATTATGATTGTTTTTGTTTTTGGAGACAGGGTTTCTCTATGTAATATCCCTGGCTGTCGTAGACTCACTTTGTAGACCAGACTGGCCTAGAACTCATATCTACCTGTCTGCCTCTGCCTCCCGTGTGCTGGGGTTAAAGGATTGCACCATCACTGCCTGGCTATAAATACAGTTATGAAGTAGCAACAAAAATAACATTATGGTCACGGTCATCACAGTGTGAGGAGTTGTATTAAGGGGTCGCAGCTTTAGGAAGGTCAAGAGTCTGTTCCAGAGCACCCTGCAAGCTCTACCAGGCCTTCATCACTGGGCTACACAGCCCTCTCTTCACGGTTGCCTGAGGCAAGCACCTCACTATGTCGCGCCTGCGAGCCTCAAACTCTGGTTCATCTGGATCTCCCACACCTGGCTCCTTAGTGGCTGTTAAGATTTCTTACAGAGTGGCCCGGGCAATCTTTACCCTTCCTGGCCCTGAAGTTGCCTTTTTCAGTACCCACTCCTGAGAGCTGCGATCATACACTTGTGCCGTCTGGCGCTCTCCCTCCGCCCTCCCTCTCTCTCTCTGTCACTGTGTGTGTGTGTGTGTGTGTGTGTGTGTGTGTGTGAGAGGGGGTGCGGGGGGGTGTCGTCCTATGAATACTGGGATTGTGGGCATGTGTGACCACACTCACTCACTCTCTTGGTGGTATGACAGATCTATCCTCTCCAAGGCCTGAATAACCAGGCAGGAAGCAGGGGAAATAAATGGGATCATTTAGAGCTTTTTGATCCATGGATCTCCATCCTCGTGGGGGAATGCCATCTTCTTCTCAAAGCTGGGGAGTGTAGGCCAATGACAGAGAGCATGTGTGAGGCCCTGAATTTAATCCCCAGCTCCACTGAGGAGCTGCAGCCCCAGGGGTGAGTCTGTCCTGGGGTAAGGAAGCCTTCAGTGACAGTTTAATAGGCCAAAGAGTAATTCCTGCGGCCAGGGCAGCCTTGTTCCTGGATTTCACATGACAGAAGTGGTTTTACTGGATTTATTACTAAAGCCACCTCAGACTGTTAGACGTCATTGCTGGCCTGTATGTGCACACACCTGGAAGTGAAATTTCTCCTCCTGCATGACTCCCAGGAGGAGCCTGGGCCTCTAGGAACTGAGAAACACCCAATAAATAAATACTACAGGAGTCTTAGATTCTTCTTAAATTTCTATTATGTTTGAGGCAGGGTCTCACTGTGTAGCCCAGGCTGGCCACAACCTCACAGAGACTGCCAGCTTCTGGATTAAAGGTGTGTGCTACTCCGTCTGGATTTAATATATATATATATGTGTGTGTGTGTGTGTGTGTGTGTGTGTGTGTGTACACACACACAACCAACATGTATTTATTTAATACACATTGTTAAGTGTTCAAGCAGACCTAATTTAAAAAACAAGTAAAACAAAAATATCAGCACAGTTTAGAAGTAAGGGAGGGACAAACCATCTAAGAACAAAGACAGCCTCACAACGGAGCAGCTGAACAGCCTCCATCACAGCTCCTGACTGCAGAGAGACCTGCTTTGTATAGGTTTCTCGCAGGTACTTCTTAAATGCTGTGGGGTTTTCCCAGAGTTTAGCAGCACGTGTGTTCAAAGGGCTTTGGGTGTTGGGTTCTCCTAGCAGGCTCTGCACAGAAAGCAAGATGGTTCTGACATCATATAGCACGGACCACTTTTCCTTGAGGATGTGCAAGCAGACGCTGCCCTGGGTGTCCACACTGGGGTGGTAGCAGGGTGTGAGGCGATCCGCCTGCCTCCGCCTCCCAATGTGGGTGCCGGGGATTGAACCCGGGTCCTCTGGAAGAGCAGCCAGTGTTTGAAACCACTAAGCTGTCTTTCTAGCCCCAGCAGCTCAAATTTTATTTTCAGTATTCCTGAAAAAGGAAACTGACTTTGAGCCAAACGGTGTAACACACCTTTAATCCCAGCACTCAGGAAGCAGAGGCAGGCGGCTGAGTTGGAGGCCCGCCTGGTCTACAGAGCAAGTTCCAGAACAGCCAGGGAGATACCCAGTCTCGACCTTCCCCCGCTTAAAAAAAATGTTTTTTAATGATAAAGGTGTCCATCCGGGCGTGGTGGTGGCGCATGCCTGTAAATCGAGGCATGGTTGGAACCCATCTTAAACTACACAGTGAGCTCCAGATGAGCCAGGAGTAGAGTTGGGTGTTGAGGGAGAAGCGTTCATTACTCAATAAAGTTTTGTTTTAATAAAAAATTTTTTAAAAAAATGGAGCACAGACGCTGAGATGCAAATTCAGATTTTTCTGGCTGGTGGAAGAGACCTGCGTCCTCTGGGATAGGATAGACCGGACCCCTGCAGCCACAAGCCTGCAGTGGGTTAGAGAGTGCACCTACCCTGCAGGCTCTGCAGGGTCCTTATCCCACCGTAGCCGTCTAGGCCGCCTGTTTCCTTTTTTGTTTTGTTTCGTTTTTATGTTTCCCTTTTCTTCGGTTTGGTAGTTTATCAAAATTCGCAGGTCACCCACGCTTCTCCGCGCAGAAGAGCGAGAGGCACAATCCCACTTTTTCCCTCTCCCCGTTTGCCAGCGCGATCGGGCAGATGAGGAGACACCTATGCCCGTCAGGACCCCGGGGTAGCGCGGCTATAAAAGGCGGACGCGGGCTGCGGGAGCCCTCTTTGTGCGCTCTCCCACGCGTGGGATGCTGCGGCCCGCGTTCTCGGAGCCTGGAGGCCATGTCCCGGGCCGGCCTCGCGCAGCAGGTACCCCGGGGCCCTGCGGGGGGCGCTCTGCGGTGCGGGGCCGGGCAGGATGACGCACACTTACAGACTAGAGTTTCTGACGTCTCCGTGACGCCAACGCTTCCGCTGACCCAGCCCGGGGCGCGGGGGGCCGGCCGGAGCCCCTCGGACCCGCGCTCACCCGCTGCTCTCTGCCCCCAGGTTCCTGATGGCCGCCGCCAGGACCCAGCCGCGCAAGGTAAGCGAGCGGTGGGCGGACCAGGTCGGGCGGGTTCCGGGGAACGGACGCTAATGATGACCCCTGGTGATTCTGAGTGTCTCGCTGACGCCATCACCGCAGCGCGCTGACCGCCCCGGAGTCCACCATCTGCCGTGGCGTGGGTGCTGAGCTTCCCCGGCCCGGGGTTCCTGATGGTTTCCTTCTGTGTCTCCCTGTTAGCGGCTTGTGGACACGCACGGGCACCTGTGCAGGACGGAAGGTCAGTATTAGGCGCCAAAAGGCGTTTTAAGTTCCTCCGGGAGGGCTCGTGGGTACTAACGTGCTTTTCCCCTTGTCTGTTGCTCTTTGGGGATGGGGGTTTTTCATATGGCTCTGCCTGCCGCAACGGCCATCATCAGACGCATGCTCCGCCACCGCCGCAGCTTGCTTGATTCCTAAGATGGACCCCGACCACAGGGCTGTTTCCATTGTTACCTGGTTTTGCTATGGTTATCTGCTACGTGAAAGGGTCGTCCGCAGCTCTACATCGCGCATGCTGGTCACGGGGAGTGTGTTGGGTTTTCGAGACAGGATCTCAATTCAGGATGGTTTTGTCCAGCCTCCGCCCCAGAGCCTGAGAGTGTAAACGTGACCTACCGCAACCTGTGTTGTCTCCGACTAACACCCCCTGCACTGACTGCCCTCGCTGATGCCTCTGATTCGGGTCTCCCTAAATTGGGAGTGATGATTTCACAGACTAGAGTCTCTGACGCTGTTCCTGATGTCAGCTATGAATCTGACTCAGTTAGGGGACCTGACTTCTTACCCTGCGCCCTGTCCCCTCCTTGGGGCCTGTTCCTCAGGTCGTTGATTGTCACATCTTCACTCTAGAGTGAGTTCTGAGGACTGCATGGGCCTGTGTGTTCCCTAGAGGGCATGAAGAGGCAGCCTTCGGTGGAAGTGGACCTCGTGGTGTGATTGCACCTGCCCAGTGAGCCTTGGTGTCTAGTGAGAGCAAACCCCTTCTCCTGTCTGGTGAGTGGAGTTAATCCATTTTTCCTGTAATAAAGCGTGACTAACCTGGAGGAGGTCAGGGAAGTGGGGACTGTGGCGGGAGGCGTTGCTGTGATCCTGGTTCTCCTGTGCTCGCTTGTTTAACCTGTGACCACCAGTGCCTATTGGTCAGGAGACCCCCCCCCCCAGACATGCGGAACCACCCAGGCTTGAGCTCCACGCTGCTTCCAGAGGGCAATAGTGTTAATGACTGTGTTGGTCCTGCATGGTTCTAAAACACGGTCTTTTTCTGAATTTTCAGGGTTTTCTCGCTACAGGAGCTGAGGCTGGATGGCTTTTCACTGCGTTGTCACAGCTGTCAGTGACCATGAGGCTGCAGGCCACGTGTCGGCCAGCCTGCTCTGCCTGGACATGGCTGCAGTGCACCAGAGTGCTTGAACACGCAGGCAATGTGACAAAGGCTTATCCAGCACTGTAGCTTGGAATTGCCTAGTTTTCTCCGGAAGTTTAATAAAGTACTTTAAAAACCTTTATGTTGACTGTTGTCAGTGTGTAGGGTGGTGGGAAGATTTACAGAGGTGCCTTTGGGTATGTTTAGAGCTGTTGGGTGCTGTTTTTCTTATTAAATATGCATTTCTGTATCACCTACATGTACCTCTGTCAGGGTGTCAGATAATTGGAGTTACAGCCTACACTGGGAGAGCTCAGCTGCTGAGCCAGCTCCTGTGCTGATTTGAAGCACAGCAGTGATTCAGTAGAAGTTACTTTTAAGAACAGTACATGGCGCCGGGCATGGTGTTACAGCCAAGGCTAAACTACATGCCTGGGGTCAGGCTGACCTCAGTTGTAGGGTCAGGAGCTCCTAGCTCCACCTGCTAGGAGTAAATTTACCTCCCTTCCCCCACTAAGGGTAGAGCACAGCAAGTCTGGGTATTTAGGGCCTGTTTGTAAGGTATTTATCTTCCCCAGGTGTGCCTACTGGGAAGTGGGCCTGAGAATCCAGTGACTGACTTAAAAGGGTATGGTTCCTCAGGGAGGGTGCCAGAAGCTAACCACAGCATGGCTCATACCTGCAACCCAGCCCTTGAGCTGGAGGCCAAAGGGTCAGATATCAAGGTGGCTCACTGCAGCAGGGGTTAAAGGCCGCACACCTATTGAGTTAAAGAGCAAGAGTGGGTGTGGTTATTAGGATATAGTACATCTGTGATGGTATGCAACTGGACATTGCAGCCACGGGTCCCTGGCCTCCAGCACACCTGGGGAGTAATTCCAGCAGGGAGATGAGTTTGAGGACAGCCTGAACCACAGAGTATACTCTTGTCTCAAAAATGTGTGTGTGGCCTGGGTGTGGTGACACCTTTAATCCCAGCACGTGGGAGGCAGAGGCAGGAGGATCACTGTGAGTTCGAGGCCAGCCTGGTCTACAAAACGAGTCCAGGACAGCCAAGGCTACACAGAGAGACCCTGTCTCAAAAAACAAAAACAAAAAAAATGTTTGTGTTGGGCTTGGTGTCCAACAGCAGGTCAGACAGGCATGGTGATGTACGCCTGTGACTCGGCATTTGTGAAGTGGAGGCAGGAGGCGCTCAGGGTGCTCCTCAGTTACTTGGTTTGAAGGCAGCATGGAACACAAGATACCCTATCTCAGAAAACAAAAAACAGGCCCCACGTACTTTGGGACGTGACAGCCACTGTACTCATGAATTAGCAGAAGCTGTGCTTAGCAGCACAAGACTTGGCCTGAAGTGAGGGGAGCTCAGGAGGCCCCAGTGTCCCTGGAGAGCTGCTGGCAATTAGTGGCCACTGGGAGGAGTTTATGTTTTTATTTTTTTGTTTATGTTTTTTGAGACAGGGTTTCTCTGTGTAGCCGTGGCTGTCCAGGACTCATTTTGTAGACCAGGCTGGCCTCAAACTCACATCAGTTCTGCCTCTGCCTCCTGAGTGCTGGGATTAAAGGCGTGCACCACCACACCTGGCTTCTTTTTAAAAAATTTGAAATTCAGTTTTCTGTGTATGGGTGTTGTGCTGCCATGGATGTCTGTGCACCGCTCTTCTGACCCCGAGGGCACCGGACATATATGTGCAGGTGTTCATGCAGGCAAAACACCTGTTTGCATAAAATAAATCTAAAAGCGTTTTGGGTTTTTCTTTTAAGGTTTTTCGAGAAAAGGTTTCTCTGTGTAACAGTCCTGGCTGTCACTGTTTTGTAGACCAGGCTGGCCTTGAAGTCACAGTGATCTACCTGCCTCTGCCTCCGGAGTGCTGGGATTAAAGGCGTGCGCTACCATGCTCAGCCCTAAAACCTTTTTGTTGTTGTTGTTGTTATTTGGAGGGGGGGTGTTTTTGTTTATTGTAAGTTTTAGACCAGGCTACTTAGGCACAGGTGATTGTGGACAAAGGGAGGTAGACCATGCACAGCCATGGGACACTTAGCACTGTGTCCCTCCCCCAACGGGAAAGTTGTTTTTCCCAACTTTCATTTTCTTTAATCACTTGATTTGCTTTTTCTCCTTAAAATTGCCCCATCTCTAACTAATATGGGGGAACCTGGGAAGGTGATGGGGTGAGCGTAAGCATAGTAATGGCTGGCCTCCCCTCCTGAGTGTAATCCCTGGGACCTCCACGTGCACATACACACCAAAATTTTTAAATCACTCAACTTTAAAAGAATGTTTTAGCCGGCTGAGGAGGCACACGCAGTCAGAACTGTATAGTGGGATTCTGTCTCAAAAAACAAAAGTCAAGAAAAATGTTTTTATATGCATGGATGACTTGCCTGCAGGTGGGCACATGCATGCAAATCCCATAGAGGCCAGAAGAGGGCGTCAGATACCATGGAACGGGATTCATAGCTGCAAGTAGGTGCGTTAAAGCTGGGTCAACAGCCAGGGCATGCATTCTCTCTCTCTCTCTCTCTCTCTCTCCCTCTCTCTCTCTCTCTCTCTCTCTCTCTCTCTCTCTCTCTCTCTCTCTCTCTCTCTCTCTCTCTCTCTCTCTCTCTCTCTCTCTCTCTCTCTCTCGGTCTATCAAGACAGCACTCTGTAAGTTGGGTGTAGGCTCACTTTTTTTTTTGTTTTTTGAGACAGGGTTTCTCTGTGTAGCCTTCGCTGTCCTGGACTCACTTTGTAGACCAGGCTGGCCTCAAACTCAGTGATCCGCCTGCCTCTGCCTCCCGAGTGCTGGGATTATAGGCATGTACCACCACGCCCGGCTTAACAAACGTATTTTATTACGAACTTATTAACCAAGAGTACCTCACATATAACCCGACTAACCTAAACAATAGGAAAGGGAGATTAAAGAACACAATAATGAAACCATAAGATATCAGTCCCGAGGAGCAATTTTCCTGGTGTAATCAGCAGGATTTCTTCTGCTGGAACCTGGAGTAACCAGAACCCAGAACCTCAGCAGGAGCCGGAGCCCCGAAGCCTTCCCTTGAACAGTTCTCTCTAGGAATGTCTCGAAGGGAAGCGATGAACAGCCAAAACTTTCCCAAGTCTCCAAAGGCCCCACTTCCTGTTTTTGGCTCACATTTATACCTCCTCTCAGAATTTGCTGAAGGATGTTTTTCAGTTTGTTAACAACCAATCTCTTCCACACGGTGGTTCCACTTCTAAGGTAATAAACATCACCTGTTACAGGTCTTTTTTTCATCCTCCACTTGTGATCTAAACAAACAAACAGACCAAAAAAAAAAAAACAAAAAAAAAACGTTTATCTCTCCTTCAGCTGGGCTAAACTGGAACTGGAAGTTTCAGGTAAAGAAAAGCTTAGGTCCAACTATATGGTACACACTCTTAATCCCAAACAATGGAGGTAAAGTTAATTTGTACAAGGAAGCACCCATGTTTGAAAGTGGTGTCTAATTTAGTGGCAGGAAAAAAAAGTGATGAATCAGAGAAGATTTGACAGAATAGGGTACGCCCAACTCTCATGAGGGCAGAGGGAAGCTACTTAAGAGGAGTCCAGGACAGTCAAGGCTACAAAGAGAAACCAAAAAGAAAAAAAGGCAAGGCAGACACAGAGAGAGAGAGGAGGCAAGTTTACCCGTAAAGTTTTGGTTTTGTTTTGTTTTTTAAGATTTTAAGAGACAATTGAGCTGGGTGTGGTGGCACACGCCTTTAATCCCAGCACTCAGGAGGCAGAGGCAGGCAGATCGTTGTGAGTTTGAGGCCAGCCTGGTCTACAAAGCAAGTCCATGACAACCAAGACTACACAGAGAAACACATCTTGGGGGGAAAAAAACCAAGAAACAATTGAAAGAGGCGAATAGAAGTTCCGTTTACTAGTATGTCCTCTGCCCTTCCCTGACTGTTGGCTCTCTACCTAAATGGTCAATCATTCTTGCAAAGGGTCAATCATTAATTTATCCAAAGGTCTCTTCTGCATCCCTTCCTTCCAAGGTCCAAACTGTCCCAACCCCAGGGTGGTCAGACCTTTCTAATGCCAGTTCAGTTTGACCACAGTCCCACGGGGCTTGGGATGGAGCTCGGTGGGTGGAGTACTCGCCTGGCATGCACAAAGCCCTGGGACAGCGCTGTATTAACCCAAGGGCATGCCTGCAGTCTCAGCACTTGGGTGGTACAGGGGGGAGGATCAGAATTCAAGGTTATCTTCAGCCCCATAGTTAGTTCTGTGCTGTGTAAATTCTTGTCAGAAACACAACAACAACAGCAACAAAACCAAAAACAGTCGGGCCTGGTGGCGCACACCTTTGATCCAGCACTCAGGAGGCCGAGGCAGGCCGTTCTCTGTGAGTTCAAGGGCAGCCCGGTCTGTAAAGGGAGTTCCAGCACAGTCAGAGCTACACAGCTGTTACATAGAGAAATCCTATCTCCAAAACAAAACAAAACACAAACAAACAAAAGATTTGTACTCCAATACACCGCCTTCAAGCCCCCATCAGTAGCTACCTGTGCACCAGAAGTTGGGCAACCACACAAGCTCCGGTCCGTCCACACCGCCCTCCCCTCAGGGGCAATCTGCTGGAGCAGACACTGAGCTTCCTTAGCCCTCATCCCTGGAGTTCTCACACTGCCCAGTGTCTCCACATGGTGCCTCCATAGGGCTGGGAACCATGTGCCACCATCGCCAGCCTAGATAGTAATTGCCTTTACATACAGTTAAAATCTTCAAAATCGGTCTGGAGAGATGGCTCAGAGGTTGAGAGCACCGTCTGCTCTTCCAGAGGTCCTGAGTTCAATTCCCAGCAAACACATGGTGGCTCACAACCATCTGTAATGTGATCTGACGCTCTCTTCTGACAGGCTGGTGTACATGCAGGTAGAGCACTCTATACATAATAAATAAATTAATGCCGGGCGTGGTGGCGCACGCCTTTAATCTCAGCACTCGGGAGGCAGAGGCAGGCGGATCGCTGTGAGTTCGAGGCCAGTCTGGTCTACAAAGTGAGTCCAGGATGGCCAAGGCTACACAGAGAAACTCTGTCTCGAAAAACAAAACAAAACAAAAAACAAAAATAATAAATAAATTAATTAATTAATTTAAAAATCTTCAAAATCACTATTAATGAATATAACAGTTTTACGTGCTTACCTCAAGCACGTCTGGTGCTCATCTTCCTGTGAGTAATCAAAGACTATGCAGAACGTCTGACTCCATAAACCACACACGGGACTTTGGCTGCCTGGAGCAAAAGAACAGTTCAGTCAGCTAGCAGCCAGAACACCCCCTGCCTGCACCGGACCCTGAAGGCATGTCCCCAGCCTGGGCTGTTTGAAACAGTTTCCACCACCACCACCACCCCCATTTTTGTTGTTGTTGTTGTTGTTTTGTTTTTTGAGACAGGGTTTCTCTGTCCTGGTCTCACTTTGTAGACCAGGCTGGCCTCGAACTCACAGAGATCCACCTGCCTCTGCCTCCTGAGTGCTGGGACTAAAGGCGTGCGCCACCATGCCCGGCTCAGTTGGTACCACTTTTTAAAATGTTATGTGCATGGGTGTTTTGGCTGCATCTATGTCTGGCACCGTGCCTGCGGAGCCCAGGAGAAGGTGACGGATCCTCTGGGGTTACAGATGGCTGTGAACTGCCATGTGGGTGCTGGCAATCAAAGCCAGGCCCCTTGGAAGAGCAGCTCACGGGGCCATCTCTCCGGCCCCCTGTACCAGAGTTGTTGCTTTTGCAAGCTGCAGTAAACTCTAAACACACCAGCGCTGCTCCTACTTAGGCAGGAGGGGGCATCTCCCTGGGTGACCCAGCAAGGGGCTGCTCTGATGCTATGAGGGAGGCGAGGCTGGGTCTCAGGCACTTCAGGCTTTTAGTGAGTAGGCTGGGAGAAGCGCCTGTGTTGCCTCCCTTTGGACTTCATCGGAGCTAATACACCGCTTCTCTCCGGTGGGCAAGATGGCTTAGCGACTGAGGCCCTTGCTGCCAAGCCTGACAACCTGTTTGATTCCCTGGGGTCTGCGTGGTGGGAGAAGAAAATTGACTCCTCAAAGTGGTCCTCTGACCATCACACACACGCACACACACATACAGAATAAATAGTTAAAAATAAAAAACAGAGCTGGGAGGTGGTGGCACAGGTCCTTAATCTCAGCACTCAGGAGGCAGAGGCAGGCAGATCACTGTGAGTTTGAGGCCAGCCTGGTCTACAAAGAGAGTCCAGGACAGTCAGGGCTAAACAGAGAAACCCTGTCTCAAAAAAATTAAATTAAATTAAAATTGAAAAAAGAAAGCAGAGACAATAGAGTAGCCATGGGGGCGGGGAATAAGTAGGGCAGCTATAGAAGGAGGGAGAGAGGTGAGGCTGAGGGAGCCAGCAAGGAGGAGCCAAGGAAGAGACATTGTAGACCCCTGGTGGGTGAGGAGTTCCAAGGCACTGCCAAGTCCAGAGCTAAGGCTCTCAGGCACTCCCGACACGGGCTGTACCACCCACTGGCTCCTTCAGGATCTGAGGATAGCTAACCGTGCTGAGAAGCTGCAGTGCCAGCCCCAGCCGAGCACTGAGGAAGAATCCATGTGGTTAGGTTCACTGCACTAGCGCTGCCACAGGACGAAGGGTGCCTGCCGAGGCCTGCTGCTGCGCGACGGTGCCATTAGAGGGCGCCACGCACTGCTCCGCCTGCTGCCCTCTGTTCGTTAGGCTCTCTGGGTGTCCAACCCCAGCGCCAGGGGAGAGCTCGCCAACTCAAGATTTTCATCTGTGCGGAGCCAAAGGGCCAGACCCAGCGGCACCAGGGGACAAGCCTCCTGCAGGCCGTAATGACCCCGGGATAAGGGTATAGGAACAGAAAAAGAGCCCAGAGAAGCTGAGGTGGGGCCAAAACGAACACCCCAACCTAAGACCCTTAGAGAGACCCATGGCGTGCAGTTTTAGCCTGAACATGACTTAAAATTCCCCAAAAGACAGACAGCACGAAACGGAGCCAATATGCCTCTATGGTGTAAAGAAGGCATGGGACTGTGATGGCTGTGCTTGTGGCTGTCCACCTGACCACATCTCGTATTAGCTGAAACGCAAGTGGCTTTTCAGTTTGCCACACCTGAAGGCACTGAAGCCCCTCCAGGAAGCTTGGAAAGCACCGGAAGTCCCTGGTGTGAAGTGTTAGGAGGCAAACACGTTGGATCGCCCCGGTTCACCACATGTGAGAGGCGGTAAACTTGGTGACTGCGTATATTTTTTTTGGCTGGGTGGTGCTAGTGCACATCTTTAATCCCAGCACTCGGGAGGCAGAGGCAGGTGGATCTCTGTGAGTTCGAGGCCAGCCTGGTCTACAGAGTGAGTCCAGGACAGCCAAGGCTACACAGAGAAACCCTGTCTCAAAAATAAATAAATAAATAAATAAAAAGAGAGACCCCTAACTAATAGAGGGGTGTAGCTCAGCTGGTAGGCCACTTACCTGGTGCCAAGAGCCAGCCTGTTAAGGGAGCTCACTAGGCATGTGGGCTGTCTAGGAGGTGATCTGGTGTTTGCAAGGTCTTGTACCATGATGTACCCCCAAAGTGCTTCCAGCCTCTGACATGCTCTCAGGAGCCATTGATTTGGGGAAGTCCAGTAGGAATGAGAGATCTCTGGGGGAGATCTGGTATTTGTAAGGTCTGTACCGTGATGTACCCCAGAATTGCTTCCAAGCTCTGGCTACCCTGTCAGTTGTGCTTTGCTGCATCTCTCTGAAATCTGGCATTAGAGCCGGGCATGGTGGTGCACACCTTTAATCCCAACACCCAGGGAGGCAGAGGCAGGTGGATCACTGTGAGTCTAAGACCAGCTTGGTCTACAAAGCAAGTCCAAGGCAGCCAGGACTACATTCATGGCTAGCCTGGTCTACAAAGCAAGTCCAGGACAGCCAAGATTACACAGAGAAACCCTGTCTCAAAAAACCAAAAAGAAAGCCGGGCATGGTGGCACACACCTTTAATCCCAGCACTCGGGAGGCAGAGGCAGGCAGATCGCTGTGAGTTCGAGGCCAGCCTGGTCTACAAAGTGAGTCCAGGATGGCCAAGGCTACACAGAGAAACCCTGTCTCGAAAAATTAAAAAAAAAAAAACACCAAAAAGAAAAACCATTTGGCATTGGTGTGAACTGTTCCTTTCTGGGTATTGACCAGCTCTGATTGAGCAAACTTCCTACAGGATCTTGTTTGAGTACACTGTTTGTTGTTCAGATGAATTAATCCCTGATTATGGAATTTCCTGATTTGATTCAAATAGTTTTAAAAGTTAAAGTTAGTTTATGGCTGCAATAAATACCTTTGTGTACCTCCAGATGTCTTGAAGCAGATTTGTGGCTTCAGATAAGCCTCCATGCCAGATGGCACCAGGAATCCTGGTATTTACCATAAATATAGGTAAGTTTGTTTAAACTTCCCATGAATCCAAGTTGGAATGAAGCTACCTAGAGATGTCTGAATTTACTGTTTACTCAGATAAAATTATTGTCCTGAATTCATTATGAACTAAGAGCTAGCTGGATAATGTGAGTTAGGTCTGTCCTAATTGATAAGTCGTATACTCTTGTAACTTTTGGGCCTTGTCACTCTGAACTCACTGTGACCTTATGTAATGGATACATAGATAAGAAATGCTTAGATTTAAAACATGTAACCTGTTGTATTTTAGAATTCGTCTGTTTTTGTGATTAATTGACTATGAGGTAGTACCCTTTTCTCAGAAGTGTAAGTATGGTCATCTACAATAAATGGTGTTGAAATTGGGACGCTTAACTTCAGTCGACTTCACCCACCTTTTCTCTTGATCCTTTTCTCTTGAACGTAGGTGTGGAGATTGGGAAACCTCACTTCAGTTGAAGTCGAGATGCCTAATTTCATCCACCTTTTCTCTTGAATGTATCTGTGTGAGTGGTTTATCTTCCATCTCTCTCTTATTTCTTACTTCTCTGTGGATTTGCAAATAAGCTAGCAGACTCAGGGCTTTTTTAACCCAAGCCTAAGTTCACACTAGCTTACTGGAGATCTCCACAGGGAGGCCAGTCTACAGATCAAAGAGCCTCCTTTCAGGACCCCCTGCAGTTTCTGGCCAGAAGCTGCTTTTACAGCCTCAGCCATAGGAAAATTGTGGTCAGTTTCAGTTTTCCTCCTCGGCCACAGTGCAGCCAGTGCCTAGAGAAGGAACCTGGGCTCCCCCCCCCCCCCACTTTCTTCTTTCAGTCCTGATCGTTTGCCTGAGCCATCAGCTCTGGCGACCCAAGAGATGAAGTGAACTCGAGGGGCAATCCACATCCAGCCCCAGAGACCCCACCCTGGACCTCTTCAGAGCCGCAGCCGGGCATTAACAGCCTGGTATACACCAAGTCCCAGGTGTGAGCCCCTGCCCCCAGCACTGCATGAAAGCAGGCGCAGCTTGGTCACACAGCCTGTGACCCCTGCACTCAGGGGCTGGATCTAGGAGGAGCAGTAGCTGAGGGTCGTCATTATCTCCACAGTGACTGAGTCCAGCCTGGGCTATGTGAGAGTCCAGCCTGGGCTACGTGAGACCCGGTGTCCTCGCTCCCTTTTAAAATCAAACAATTCCGGGCCGGTATGGTGGCGCAGGCCTTTAATCCCAGCACTTGGGAGGCAGAGGCTGGTGGTTCGCTGTGAGTTCAAGGCCAGCCTGGTCAACAAAGCGAGTCTAGGACAGCCAAGGCTACACAGAGAGACCCTGTCTCGAAACAAACAAAACAAAACAAAAACAAAATAAAATCAAACAATTCCAAGAGGAATACAGATGGCCATTGGCCACGTGGGAAGGAATTGGTGTCTCCAGCCCTGTCAGGAAGCACAGTCCATGGGAAAACCCTCTAACACCCCTCCCAGACCTCACAACAAACGGCCCCCACCTCCTCAATGCGAGCCTAACAGGCAAACGTGAGCCCCACTTCCTCTTCCTGCAGCTCTGGGCATCTCTGCTCTCTCGCTTTGGCTGGATTGGCAGTTATCTGTTTGTGTTTCCCTCTTGGCAGATCTCCATTTAGCCAGTTCTCCCAGGTCACCTTCCCTGTTCCTGGCTGGACCATTGCTCTGTGTTGCTGCCTTACATCCGGTGTGTGACGGAGACCTCCATAGTGAAACTTCAGCTCTGAGGGAAGCCTGGGTCCTCAGCAGTACCATTTATCTTGTTCTGATGGTGGGCAGGGGGTGGAGGGGGGGGGCAGGCTTTGTCACATGACCTCATCTCTTACCTGCCTGTCATGCCCTGATCTGAGGGCACCAGCGAGCCTGTGGGTGTAGTTTCTTCTTCTTTTTCTTTTAAAGACATTTTTTTATTATTATGTGTACAGTGCTCTGCCTGCATGTACATCTTCAAACCAGAGTAGCACATCAGATCACATCATAGATGGTTGTGAGCCACCATGTAGTTGCTGCGAATTGAACTCAGGACCTTTGGAAGAGCAGTCAGTGCTCTTTACCGCTGAGCCATCTCTCCAGCCCAGTTTTTTTTGTTTGTCTTTTTGTTTGTTTTTTATTATGTTTATGGTATTCTGCCTGCATGTACACCTGCACATAAGAAGAGGGCACCAGATCTCATTATAGATGGTTGTGAGTCATCGTGTGGTTTCTGGGAATTGAACTCAGGACCTTTAGAAGAGCAGACAGTGCTCTTAACCTCTGAGCTGTCTCTCCAGCCCAGGTGTAGTTTTTGCACCATTTCATTTGGGTTGTGAAGAGACCCTGGTGCCATGACATTAAGGCTGTTCTGGATGCTGTCTGTGGGACTGTAACTCCACACAGCCCTGTGGAAGACACCTTTGAACAAGGTGCTGGTGATGTGTTCCAAGTGAACTTGAGGGGCTAAGTCCTGGCCCTGCGACGGGGGAGGGTGACGGACTAAGCCATGTGTGTGGGCTCCGTGTACATCTTCATGTCTGACATTGTTTTTAAACATTCATCTTTTTTTTTTTTTCCTGAGACAGGGTTTCTCTGTGTAGCCTTGGCCATCCTGGACTCACTTTGTAGACCAGGCTGGCCTTGAACTCACAGTGATCCGCCTGCCTCTGCCTCCCGAGTGCTGGGATTAAAGGTGTGAGCAACTACGCCCGGCAACATTCATCTTTTTATGCGCACCACACAAGTGCAGGCCTGAGGATGCAGAAGAGGGTGTCAGATCCTCTGCACCTGGGCTTACAGGTACGTGGGTGATGGGAACGTCCAGGTCCTCCTCAAGAGCAGCTGTGGCTCATGGAGCTGTCTCTTCAGCCCCTTGTTCGGTTTTTTACACAGCCTCTGCGCCCAGGTTGGCCTGAACCTCGCTGTGAGTCAAGGCACATTGTCTTCACATTCCTGCGCTTTCGGCCTGCACATGAAGAGTGCTGGGTCTTCAGGCAGAGGCCTCCTTGCTCTCTTTAAAACCCCTCTGGCTGCTGAGTCTCAAAGGAATGTTGTCTTGGAAAACAACTGTCTGATCTGAGCTAGGGCACAGCACACTGGGGAGCCTGTCTCAGGGGTGCTGGCCAGTAGGCTCAATAACAGATGGCTTCACAGCTGAGAAACACACTACAGCCAGGTATGGTGGCCCCTGGTATGGTGGTATGTAATCCCTGCACTTGGGAGACTAGGAGGCTTGTCTTTATTCAAGGCTAGCCTAGGCTACATGACAAGTTCTACACCAGACTGGGTTACAGGAGACTTTTTCTTTTTCTTTTTTTTTTTTTCAAGACAGGGTCTCTCTGTGTAGCCCTGGCTGTTCTGGACTCACTTTGTGGCCCAGGCTGGCCTCTAATTCACAGTGATCCACCTGTCTTTGCTTCCCAAGTGCTGGGGTTAAAGGCATGTGCCACCATGCCCAGCTAGGAGACTTTTTTCCCCCCAGAGCTGAGGACCAAACCTAGGGCCTTGGGCCTGCTAGGCAAGCACTTCACCACTGAGCTAAATCCCCAACCCTAGGAGACCTTTCCTTAAAGAATGATTTGATGTCCCTGGCCTCCATGGGCATCTGAACTCACTTGTACATACCCATTGCATGTGTGCATGTGTGTGCGTGCATACACACACACACACACACACACACACACACACACACACACTCTCTCACTTTCTCTCTCTCTTTGTCTCTCTGTCTCTCTCTCTCCACAGGGGTGTAGCTTAGAGGTTAGCATGTGGGAGGTCCTGGGCTCAACCCCAATAGTAGGAGTTTGTGGGGGGACAGGAAAATGAATAGAAATTCTAGAATAAAAATAAATACACAGGGCAATGGTGTACAAGACCCCAGACCCAGCTGAGGAGGTGTCAGTAGCTGAAGGCTGCTAGGGTATGGTCAGGTCAGGTCTAAAACTCTGTGTGTGTGTGTGTGTGTGTGTGTGTGTACGTGTCTCTGTGTATATCTGTGGTGTGTGTGTCTGTGTGGGTGTGTGTCTATGTGGGTGTGTCTGTGTGGGTGGATATCTGTGTGTGTGTGTGTGTCTGTGTGAGTGTGTGTCTATGTGGGTGTGTCTGTGTGAGTGTGTGTCTATGTGGGTGTGTCTGTGTGGGTGGATATCTGTGTGTGTGTGTGTGTGTGTGGGGGTGTGTGTCTGTGTGAGTGTGTGTCTATGTGGGTGTGTCTGTGTGGGTGGATATCTGTGTGTGTGTGTGTCTGTGTGGGGGGGTGTGTCTGTGTGAGTGTGTGTCTATGTGGGTGTGTCTGTGTGAGTGTGTGTCTATGTGGGTGTGTCTGTGTGGGTGGATATCTGTGTGTCTGTGTGAGTGTGTGTGTCTGTGTGTCTGTGTGAGTGTGTGTGTGTGGGTGTGTCTGTGTGGGTGTGTGTTTGTTCATATGGGTACTTGTAGAAGTCAGAAGACAAGTTAGTAGTCAGTTGTCATCTTTCATCATGTAGATCCTGGGGACTGAACTCAGGTCCCAATCATGGAGGCAAGTGCCTTCGCCAGCTAAGCCGCCTCATCCTCCCCAAAAGGTGCTGCCCCAGTAGGCTCTCCTTGTTCAAGAGGGTGACCGTGCAGACACGGGTGTGGAGGATGGCCCCGCAGATGCAGGTGTCTGGGCAGCACTGACTGGACACACTGGCTTACAAAAAAGGGGCAGGTGGAGAGATGTTTCAGTGGCTACGCACACTAGCTGCTCTTCATGAGGCCCCGGGTCCCATTCTAAGCACACGCACAGTGACTTACCACTGCCACTCATTAGAAGGGCGTCTTGTCCCCTCTTCCCATCTGTGAGGGCACCAGACATGCACGTGGTCCACAAACTTACATGCAGACGAAACAGCTGCACACATTAAATACATACATAAGATGGGCTGGAGAGACAGCTCAGTGGTTAATTGTGCTGTCTGCTCTTCCAAAGGTCCTGAGTTCAATTCCCAGCAACCACATGGTGGCTCACAACCATCTATAATGTGATCTGATGCTCTCGTCTGACCTGCAGGTGTATGTGCAGCCAGAGCGCTGTATACATAATAATAAATAAATTTTTAAAAATACATAAGAGGGAGAAGAGAAGTAGGAGGAAGATGTGGGGGACCAGGGGAGTAGCTACGATCGAATATGTTGTAGCCTGGTCTACAAAGCGAGTCCAGGCCAGCCCAAGGCTACACAGAGAAACCTTGTCTCAGAAAACAAAAAACCACCCACGCAGACACAATGAACAGAGTAGCTGGAAGGCTACCTGAACACCACATTAGTGACCTAGAAAGGAAATCATCCTTAAACAGCGAGCGGAGCATCGTGACCTGAAGGTCCTTGGGGTCCTGCCAATTCCCAGTGTGTTGGGAGCTGCCCTGGCATTTCAGGTTTATCATAACGTTGCCACAGGCAAGAGACGGGTAGCACCTCTCGGCAAGCCACGATTGTCTATGCCGCTGTTGTGGGTTTTGGTTTAGCTGAGGCCGGTCTCCAGCTGGCCCATGAGGGCCCCTGCCTCCCCCAGCGCTGCCTTTTGATTGCTCTGTTATTTTCCAAGGAATGAGGAAACGAATTATTCCAAGTTGGTCCAAAGTACACGCTGACTCTTAAAGTTTGTCCGATGTCATTGTCCCTTGTCAGGTGACCCTCAAGTGGAAATGATCGCATTCTATTGCCTATCATAAAAACATTAAAATCCAAAAATATACCCAAGGTTAGAGATGTTTTCCAACACTCCCCAGTTAAACCTCAGGGGGTGACGGAGCTCCAGAGGGCCTTGTGATGGTAGCTCCTGGGTGGCGTGAGCCATCTTCCAGGACCATCCAGGGAAGAAACCTTACTCAGCTGGTTTGATTTTTTTTATTTTTATTTTTTTCTGAGAGAACCAAATGTCTATAAAAAGAAGACTGTAAATATCTCTCTGTGTGTTGAGGTTTAATCCAGAGCCTTGAGTGTGGCACTGAGTCACACCCCAGCCCTTTTTATGATGGACAGTAAATGGTATGGAACGCTAAACAGTACGAACAAGTAGTCCCTGAAGGCTTGGAACTGCCCACCCAGCTATTCGAGAGGCCTGTGGTATTGCAAACGAAAGGCCAGCCTGGGCTACAGAGCATGGCCAAAGCTTGGGAAACTTACCTAGATCCTGTCTCTAAATAAATAAATAAATAAATAAAAGGGGCTGGCCTTGAGCTTTCTCGATGCTCCTGGCCCTGTCCTCTGAGCAATGGGATTATTTATTTATTTATTTATTTTATTTATTTATTGTGTGTGTGGGAAATGTACATGCATGCCATAAGAACACCTTGCCAGGGCTGGAGAGTTGGCTCAGAGCTTAAGAGCACTGGTCGTTCTTCCAAGGGTCCTGAGTTCAGCAACCACGTGGTGGCTCACAACCATCTGTAATGAGATCTGTTTCTCTCTTTTGGCCTGCAGGTGTGCATGCAGACAGAACATTGTAAACATAATAAATAAATGTAAAAAAAAAAAAAAGTATTATTTTTGGTTTTTCGAGACAGGGTTTCTCTGTGTAGCCTTGGCTGTCCTGGACTCGCTTTGTACACCAGGCTGGCCTCGAACTCACAACGATCCACCTGCCTCTGCCTATCGAGTGCTGGGATTAAAGGGGTGCACCCCCACAAAAAAAAAAAAAAAAAACTGCCTTGCCAGAGCCAGTTCTCCCCTTCCACCGCATGGGCCCAGAGCTCCTAACTCAGGTTATCAGCCTTGATAGCAAGGACCAGCTGAGCTGGTTGCTGCCACCTTTTCTACTGTTGGAATCCGCCCCGCCTATGACCTCAGCACTCAAGCAGCTGAGCAGGGAGACTGCCTGAGTTGCCTGCCACAGAACAAGCAAAAGACCGGCCGGCCTCATCTGCGCAGGTTTTGGCGGTACTGGGCATTGAGCTGGTGTCCCGACTGCTGTGGTTCCTCCTCGCCTCACGTGTCTGTTTACTCATGTAGGTGAGTGGCAGCCACCCCAGGTCCTGAGCCCGCCTCATGCGTGCTAAGCAAGCGCTGCAGAGCTGTCAATCATCTCTCCTCAGGCCCTCCCTCTGCTTCTGCCCATGTGTCCTGTAGAGCAACATTGTGGTTTACTGACTAGGGCAGCTGGTTACGTCAACTCAGTCACAACTGCTCATTTAAGGGCGAGGGAGCCCACACCCTGTGGGGCCTGTGCCGACCACGCACCAGGGAACAAACAGCCCAGCCGAGGTAAAGTGCATGCTCTCTCTCTCTTTCCTCTTTCTTTTTTGGGGGTTTTTCCAGTCATGATTTCTCTGTGTAGACATGGCTATCCTGGACTCACTTTGTTGACCAGGCTGGCCTCGAACTCACAGCAATCCGCCTGCCTCTGCCTCCCCAGTGCTGGGATTAAAGGCGTGTGCCACCACATCCGGCCCTTTTTTTGTTTTTTTAAGAGTTATTAATTTTTTAAAATATAGTATTCTGCTCTCATGTGTTTCTGCAGGCCAGAAGAGATTTAATTATAGATGGTCATGAGCTGCCATGCGGTTGCTGGGAATTGAATTCAGGACCTTTGGAAGAGCAGCCAGTGCTCTTAACCTCTGAGCCATCTCTCCAGCCCTCTTTCTCTTTCTTAAAGTGTTTTTTTTTTTTTTTTTAAAGATTTATTTCAGTTTATGTGTATGAGTGTTTTGCCTGAATATACGTATGTGCCTGGTGCCCACAGAGATGAGAGCATCAGACCCCCTGGGACCGAAGTCATAGATGGCCGTGAGCCACCTTGTGGGTGCTGGGTGTCAAACACACAGGTCTTCTACCACACTGAGACACCTCTCCAGTCTGGGAAAGCGTTTCTTTCTTTCTCTTCAAGATAGGGTCTCTCTGTGTAGCCTTGGCTGTCCTGGACTTACTCTGTAGACCAGGCTGGCCTCGAACTCACAGAGATCCACCTGCCTCTGCTTCCTGAGTGCTGGGATTAAAGGCACGCGCCACCACACCTGGCTCAGAAAGCCCCTATTTTACTGAGGAACTGCAGGTAATAAATGAAGAAGAACTAAGAAAAAAGTTAAAATCACCCATTTGATTTGCCGATCCATGAGATAACGGTAGCAGACAACACATCCCAGGATGGAACTGTTGCTTGGAAGGTTCGTTGGTGAAACTTACAAAAGATGGCTGTGTCACCTCCCCCCTGTGCTCAGTGTCCACTCAGAGGGACAAGAAGGCAGGGGGCAGGTGGGGGAGCAGTAGGCAGCATTCCAAAGACATGGGGGACCCTTCCACAAAGGGATCCGAATCCAGCCAACCCTTCAGAGGTTTCACAGCTGGGAAAACACGGAGGTGTTAACACGACACCAAGAACACAGAGAGAAAAGTCCACAGAGGGCCACCCCACAGGACAGCCTGCCGCATCTGCCTAGATGGCACCAACCCAAGCAACCAACTAAGCAAACAGAGGGGTTAGGTTACCACAGATGAAAAAAGCTGCAGAGATGCCAGACATGGTGGCGCACACCTTTAATCCCAGCACTTGGGAGGCAGAGGCAGGCGGATCGTTGTGAGTTCGAGGCCAGCCTGGTCTATGAAGTGAGTCCAGGACAGCCAAGGCTACACAGAGAGACCCTGTCTCGAAAACCCAAACCAAAACAACAACAAAACCAAAAAGTAAACAGGACTTTTGCTAATAACGAAGTGATTTAAAGACGTGCCTATAGTTTTTTAGAAAACCTAAACATTTATGTTTGTGTGTCAGTGCGTGTGTATCTGCATGCATGTGCATGCACTGAGCTGAGGTCTCATGTGTGCTGAGGTGCCAGCAGCCCTGAGGACACATCACAGACTCTGGACAGAATGCACAGAATCCCCCACATCTGATGTACAGAAAGTTACACTTCTATCAGACAGAACATATTACCTTAATTTCTCAAAGCTGTCAAAAGAAAACTGACCCCCTAACTGCAAACAAATGTGACCCGCATCCTTCAGTCCTTGGTATGTCCAAACAATTTTAAAAAGCAGAGATGGCAGGACAGCTCAGCTCACAAAAGCACTTACCCCACGCTGAGAGCCTGAGGTGAGTCCCTGGCACCCACAGTGGAAGCAGCGCCAACCCCGGTAGTCGCCCTCTCACCTCTACAGTACAACACGCACCTTCCTCTCAACGAACACCCCCCACACCAGGGTCTGAACCCAGAGTCTTAGGCATTCCAAGCGCCAGCTGTACTGTGGAGCAACGCCTTCAGGCCAGCAGGGGAGGAACTGCAGGGCCCCAACATACTGCGCATCCTCTTTCCACATGGAGAAGCTCAGCTCTCCCCGCACCTTTGGCTTCTGCCTGAGGGGAAAGCGCTACTTCCCTACAGAGCGTCCTCCCAGGCTGGGCTGACCTGGCTGCCCACCTGGCTTTACACAACTGTTCCCTATTTCATGCACCACCTCATCCTAGAAATACCAAGAATCCCAAACAGCTCCTCCTTGGCACTTGTGGAAAGTGCCAGCAAGGACTGTCAATGGGTGCAATTTGATTTACCAGGTTGTTTCCCAAGCAGTAACTGCCCCCCACCCCCGTTCCTCTCCTAACCTCGGTCCTGTTTCACTGGTGTCCATGAGGCAATCCGGAGGGTGTGAGTGGACAGAAACACAGATTCCACAAACGATTTTTCTCCTTCATTAAAAGTTTTAAGTTACAAATATTTCACTTCATAAATAATCAAGGGTGTGTGTGTGTCCCAAAGCACATTCTGCCCTGGGGGCTCCCAGCAATCTCTTCAGACCCCCCTCCACTCCCTAGGAGGACACCCCGCCTTCCCAGCTCCCTGAGTTCATATTTGTTCAACTCTCCAGGGGGGCCCATCCCCCACCGTTCCTGTCCGAGAGAGGAGAGAGGACCGGCTCCATTGTCCTGGGAGAGAGCGGGACAGGGGCTATCTCCAGCATTCTAGGGGGAAAAAAAAGTGCTCCTGGTGAGGGAGGGATTTCCTGTCTGGGTGAGGAAGCTGGGAGTTAAGTCATAACGGAGTGACTTCTCTGTCACAGGAGAAGTTGCTTCTGCAAATGCGAGCTGTGTTTCAGGCGCCCTCTGCAAAGTCAGCATCCAGGACCCGGCGTCCCCAGGCTCAGAGCGAGCCGTAGACGCTGATTTTGACCATGGAGATGCTCTCGGTGTAGTGGCTCAGGCCTTTCTCGTACAGGACGAACAGCTGCGGCGGCTGCTTCTCTCCGTCCGTGCTGTTTTCCAGGGCTGTCAGGGACGAGTAGCCGCTGGGCCCTGGCCACACCTGGACTCGCTCTTTCTGCCAGGACGTACCATTGCTGAAGCTCCAGCGCAGGGTCAGGTTCACTCCTGGGAGAGCAGGAATTGGAGGTGGTGGAGGAGGAGGGGGAGGAGGGAGAGGAGGGAGGACGGTCCCCACTCCCCGCCCACTCTCCGGCACTCACGGAACTCAGGGTGGGCTGGGTTGGAGAAGAAGACAATGCCGGAGCTGGTGGCTAAGGCTCCCGCAGCTACCACGGGGTCCACGAGCTCAGGGTCGAAGGTCACATCCCGGGGCCTAAGGGTGTCGCAGGCGTCGTAGCTGCGGAGGACAATCCTGCAGCGGCAGTGGTAGTTGTTCTGGTTCCGGGCGTTGATGATGACGGAGCCATCTGGAAGCTCGTAGGGCTAAAGGGGAGAGAGGAGGAGCTTGGAGAGCCCGGGGAGGCCAGGAGGCCAGAGCCGGTGTCTGAAGTGGCCCTGCGGTGTGGCGGGCGAGTCCCGCGGACTCCTGACCTGGCATTCGTCGGGGTTGAAATCGTGCTCGTGCTTGGGCTGGCCGAATGGAATGCCGCTCACTCCAGTGCCGTAGTGCCAGGAGGCACCATGGTCATCGCTGAGGAGACAAAAGACGCCATCGCGCTCCAGCGTCCCGTGTCCACACACAATGAGCCGGCCCTTGTGAGGCTCCCGCTGTTTCTGTGAAGGGAGGATGTGGGGGTCACAGAGCTCTGGCACCCCCACGTGTGAGCACGCGTAGCCTCCCTTTTGTTTGCCCACAGACACTGCCCCAGTTAAGAAGGCGGCTTTTTTCATGCCAGGCCTGTGATGTCAGCCACTCAGGAGGCTGAGGCCTGAGATGGTTTGCCTGCGCTACAGAGTCACTTCAAGGCTGGCCTGGGGGAAACTTAGTGAGAGCCTGTCTCAAAATAAAACGGGGGGGGGGGGGACGAGGATATAGCTCAGCTCAGTGGTGGAGTTCTTGCCTAGCATGCACAAGACCCTAGGCTAATGACACCCCCCCAAAAAACCTCATCCTCTCTAAATTAGGGCATTTATTTATCATCGACAGAGTGCCATGTGCTCCCCAACTACAAAGCCTGACTCAACTCCTGACTTTCCTAATTCTACTGCCTGATGCTAGAATTACAGGCAAGCTCCCCCTCGCCCCCACCTCCAGACAGGGTTTCTCTGTGTAGCCCTGCCTTTCCTGAACTCACAGAGATCCTCCTGCCTCTGCCTCCCGAGTGCTGGGATTAAAGGCCTGTCTGCGCCACCACGCCGTTACCTCGTTTTTAAATAAATTTTTGGTTATCATGCGAATTTGGTTAGCACAGTGAAACGGATTTCACTGTGGCATTTTTCACACACACACACACACAAACACACGTCATGCTTGGCTCTTACGCCCTCCCCGCTGCCCTTCCCTGGAAGTTGCCCTGGGACACACAGAATTCACCACTGGGCATGCACACCAGTGCCCACCGAGCCTTGGAAGCTCACCGACCCTGCTGGGCACTGTGCTGAGGCTATGTGTCTGCCCAATGGCCGCCCAATGCTATCCTGTACAGGCTAAGGACAGACGTGCAGACAGCCTCTCCGTGTGAGACGCCGACGGCAGGGTTCCAGCCCCATGGCGCACAACCTCCCTCCTTCCAAGGCGTCCCGCCACGCATCTTGCCCACGTCCTTTCCCCAGGGTGAGACCTGAATGCCAGAGCCGGGTCCAGGGGCAAACATCTCTGTGCCGATCTCCTCGGAGAGATTGCGGGGTGGGCTCCACGAACTGCCGTCATCCTTACTGCATAGCAGCATGGTGGAGGCCACCTGGCAGTCGACCTTGTGAGCGCAGAGTGTGTAGATAAGGAACACGGCTCCTGTGTCCACATCGCTCACCACAGCCCCGAGGTTCAGCCCGTCCGAGGTCTCCCCGTCGTCTACAATGAAGGCTGTGGAGGACCACGTGCTACCTGGGGGGGGGGGGGGGGCGAGAGGGGGAGAGAGAGAGAAGAGCACATGGAAATCGTGCCGTTTCTTATTTACTTCCTGCCTCTCCCCAGGGACCAGAACCCCGTTTCTTCCTTCTCTCGTTATTTCCTGCCCACACCACCTAGCAACATAATTCTCATTTCTCAATACCTTGGTGGTGGCAGTTTGTTTTCCGGGCACTTTCCCCGTCGGGTCCCCCTAACTCGTTAAGGGGCTCAGGCCCCCAAGGTTGTACCTTGTGGTCGGTTGGGTTGGCGAAGGGAACCCCGACGCCCCCCCCCCAGCTCCAGTCTCCCATACAACCCAGCACCCGATCCCCTCCCCCACCGCCACCGCCCCACCCCCGGGGCACCTCTGTACCCTGGTCTGTGGACCTCCTCATGGCGATGAACTTGGCCCCCTCGTCGGATGAAGATTTCTTCCTGGCCTCAGCGAACGCTAGGAGCGTGCCCCGCGGGGTGGCCGTGATGAGCGGGATGCGGAAAGTGTCCACCGAGCCGATCTGCCTCCCGCTCACCCACAGCAGCTGCTCCAGGGTCACCAGCGGCTGCACCTGCGCGGAAGGGCGCCTCTGAGCTGGCGAGCTCGGCGGGCTCAGCCAGGGTTCCCAGTAAAGGGGAGCCCGAGGACGGGCGAGGACCCCCATAACGGCCCGGGGGGTGGGAGGGAGCAATGAAGGAAAGGGGTCCCCCGCGGACGCGGGGGGGGGGCGGTGGCGCCCAGCCGGGCAGCGGCCACCTCTGCAGGTGCAGCATGGCTCACCTGGCTGAAGTCGTCCTCCGCCCTCGCCTCCGATCCCAGCACGGACACCAGGAGCAGGAGGATGGCTGCGAGCCCCGGGCCCCGATGGCCCGCCCAGCGGCTCAGCGGTCCCCCGAGTCTGCTCGGCTCTGCCCCCACCATTGCTTCCCGCGGTCCCCGTCCACGAGCTGGTCACCGGTGGCCAGCGGTCAGCTGACCTCGGGCCTTTAAGTGCGCACACGTCACTCGGACCCCTCCCCAGCGGGCCATAGCCCGCGCTGCCGCGACTCCAATTAGTCCTTCCAGCTGTCCCCAGGTCAGCACGTGACGCGGGAGGCGGCCTCAGTCTGTGTGGGACTTCTCATTGGCTCCGATACCGGGGACGCGACGAAGGGGTGGGGCGTGTTTTAAAGTGACCGGCGGCGAGGAAAGGCACTAACTCCTTGTGGAAGGACTTAAAAAGACACATTAGCCTGGCGCCCCGGTGGTGGCGCTCGCTTTTAATCCCAGCACTCAGGTTCGAGGCCAGCCTGGTCTACCCAGAGAAACCCTGTCTCGAAAAACCAAAACCAAAACCAACCAACAAGGGACACATTAGGGACAGCATGTGACTCAGTTGGTAGACTGACTTCCTAGTTCGTTCGAAGCGCTGAGGCTCAGTCCTCAACACCAAGTGTAATGACGCACACTTGCAGTCCCAAGATTCAGGAGATGGAGGCAGGAGGATCAGAAATCCAATGTAATGAGACTCAAGGCCAGACTGGGCTAGGACACACACACACACACACACACACAGAGCATACACACACACACCCCACGACCCCCACCACCACACACCACACACACATGCCACACACACACCCCACACATACACACAGAGCACACACATACACACACCACACACACACACACAGCACAGAGCACAGACAAGCTCACACCAGCCTCTCACAGCTGTCTTGTCAGGTGGGGCATACAGGCCGTCCTTCTTAGCTAGCCTTAGACAGCGCAGTCACACCCAGTCAGTTTCTGGGTGGCTTGGGGTACTGCTCAGTGGTAGTGCTTGCCTGGGGACCTGCCTGGGGACCTGCCTGGGCACCTGCCTGGGGACCTGCCTGGGGACCTGCCTGGGGACCTGCCTGGGCACCTGCCTGGGGACCTGCCTGGGGACCTGCCTGGGGACCTGCCTGGGCACCTGCCTGGGGACCTGCCTGGGCACCTGCCTGGGGACCTGCCTGGGGACTTGCCTGGGGACCTGCCTGGGGACCTGCCTGGGGACCTGCCTGGGGACCGTGTGAAGGGTCCTGGATCCGGAACCTAAAACTATCAAGCTGCGGTGGGGGTATCCGCACGGTTTGCTGGTGCTGGTCATGCCCTGGAGGTCATAGAGGGCAAAGTGGGACCCCGCAGGGAGGTCTGTCCCGCCATGCAGAGCTGTGCCAGGGCTTGACATGTCCTCCCCAGCTGGGCTCCCCAGGGGCTAAAAGTGTCACCTGACGCTGAAGGCACAGTGGTGAAGAGCACTCGCTGCTTTTTGTTTTGGTTTGGTTTTTCGAGACAAGGTTTCTCTTGTAGTCCTGGCCTAGCTTTGTGGACCAGGCTGGCCTTTGAACTCACAGAGATCTGCCCGCCTCTGCCTCCCGAGTACTGGGGTTAAAGGCGTGTGCAGAACATCCCCAAGGCTTCCTTGCAACTCCAGTTCTGGTGGCTGTGGTGCCCTCTTGTGGCCTCTGTGGGCACTGCATGCACATGGCACACTCCTACACAGACACAATTGTCATCTGGTTTGGGAGGCCCCACTCCTAGCTGAGGGGCTCTTGGCAGCTGAGGGTGGCTCTGGGAGGGAAAGTCACTTTTCTTTAGGAGTGTGGTTACTGGTAGGTTTCCCCATCTCCCAGTGAATGATTCCAATACGCGTCAGCGCACAAGTAGCACTGATTAGAATCACCAGGCGCGGTTGTGGCGCATGCCTGTAATCCCAGCGCTTGGGAGGCAGAGGCAGGTGGATCGCTGTGAGTTCCAGGCCAGTCTGGTCTACAAAGAGAGTTCCAGTTGAGCAGAGGGGCTACACAGAGAAACCCTATCTCAAACAAACAAACAAACAAGGACTGACTTGAATTCCCAATCCTCCTGCCTCCACCTCCCAAGGGCTGGGATTACAGGCCCTGCTGGAGACAGAATCCAGCGTTTCCTCCTCACTCCCTGAACTAGTTTCCTTTTCCTAGGTATCGAACCATGTGATAGTAATTTGGGTCTTAATAAAAGAGAAGTGAGCTTGAACCGAAAATAAAGCCATACTTATTAAGAATATAAAATATTAATCTTTAATAACATCTGTTAACTACAAAATTGTGATTATTTTTTTTTTCTCCTGAGACACGGTTTCTCTGTGTAGCCTTGGCTGTCCTGGACTCACTTTTGTAGACCAGGCTGGCCTCGAATTCACAGCGATCCGCTTGCCTCTGCTTCCCGAGTACTGGGATTAAAGGCGTGCGCCACCACCGCCCAGCCAAAATTGTGATTCTTAAGGCATCTAGGGCTAAGCTTCTGCACAGGAGGGCTGTGGTCCCGGCCGTGATCCGTCTCTCACTTCTTCCTCTTCTTTTCCCCAGCGGGTGCCTGGTTTTTCTTGCCCAAGATCTTCAGAAGAGCCTTGGGCATGTAGTAAGGCCTCTCCTGGGAACCGTCGTTTCTCTCCAGGTCTTCCACTGGGCGGCAAAACAGATCGATTAGGCTTGGATCCTGATAAGCGGCTCCCTGTTGCACCCCAGAAATAATCTGGGATATGTAGGCCAAACAGCCTGGTTTCCTGTCTGCGCCACTTAAGGTAGCTTTATAGAATCTACCCAGCTGGCTGTATAACCCGTTTCCTTGTGGGAAGAGGAATAAATAACCGCGTATTTCACAGGGTGACAACGGGGTAAGGAGGGATCGCATGGCGTCTGTAACCCTGGCATTCGGAGGTGGAGACGGGAGAGCGCAGAAGAAAAGGCCAGCCTGAGCTCCACACAGCAGAGCTCTGACTTGGGAGTGCCTGCACATGCCCAGGGCTGGGAGGCAAGCCCAGAAGATTGCTTTTGAGTTGGATGGAGCCTGGTCCATATAGTGAGAAGGAGCCAGCCAGGAGTGCATAGAGAGGCCCTATGTGAATAAATGGAATTTAGCCACCCATCAGAACTCGTAAAACAACAAGAAAACATTCATGCCAATTGCTTGGTGTACAGCTGCGGGGATAACACAGCGGTGGACACTGCCGCTCGGCAGGCACAAGGCTCCGGCTTCTAGATCATTGTTGTCACCAGGACAAATAAAACACCACCATAGTTGCAGCACTTGGGGGCTGAGGCAGGAGCGTCATGAGTTTGAGTTAGCCTTGCTATAGTGTGATCCTGTCTCACCTTCCTACATGTCCCATCCCCCTAAAAAAAAAGTAAATAAAAACACACACAAGCCCCTAACTATGGCTTTGCGGGGCGGGGGGGCGCTGGAGGGTGCACTCACGGAAGCAGAGGAAGAGCGTGTCCACACACATGCCGAAAACGCTGAAGAAGCCGCTGGCGATGACGTAGGCACCCATGATGGAGGTCTGCAAGAAAGGAGACCTGTGGGGCCCTATGCGCCTTAGGGGGTTTGGGCGGGGCCGAGCGAGGTGTCACTCACCATGATGGGCAGCCAATAGTAGTTGAGGTTGGGGTTCTCAAAGTCTTTCCCCAGCCCCTTGATGCGACCGGAGAAGAAGAAGAAGGACAGGACGCCTGTGGGACAGAGTTCCCGGGGGTGTGTTGGGGGTCAATGCTGTTCCTTTAAGGACCCCTTCCTCGCTGCACCCCAGGGGGTACCTGACTTACCGACACCTCCGACCACCAGCAGCTTCCCAAAGAAGAGCAGCAGGTCTGTGACTTTATCCAGGACGACCACCCTGCATGGAAGTCAGGGAGGACAGGGGTGAGGGACCGAGGGACCCGGCAGGGCCGGGAGCGGTGTGAGGCCGATCTATTCCCGTTTCAAGATAGTGTCTGCAGAGCCCGGGACCGAGCAAGGGACCTTTCCCACGAGCCCGCCCGCTTTGGGTAGGGGACTCCCCGACTGGGGCGCGTCGGCTTGACCCACCTGACGATGTTTCTCATGAGCAGCGTGAAGGCGTTTTTGGCCGAGACGCAGAAATTCTTCCCATAGATGGCGATCTAGGAGGATCGGGAAAGGTCAGAGCCGCGGCCGGGCGAGCTTACCCGCGCGCGGAGAGCCCGGACCGAGCGGCACCTGAGCACCACGCTGCTTGAGGCAGTGCTCACCATGATGTACGCGTTACGGTTGAGAAACTTAATAAACTTCTCCAGACACCAGAGGCAGCACTTGAAGCAGCAGAGGATGCAGCGGGCCAAGGGGTTTTGGGCTCCTGGGGACAAGAGAAGCCGGTGCGTGGCCCCGTGGCCGTTGGCTTCTGCCTGCCCGACCCTCTTCCCGGCTCCAGCGGCTGGGCGTGCCCCCTCACTCCCCCACCCCCACCCCGACTCCATCTCCTCACCTCTCAGCTTGTGGTCAATGTATTCCAGAACCACGCGGGCTATCTGCACCAGGGTTAGGATGAGGGCTCCAAACGCCAGTGAGCCGGTGTGGTAACTGCGGGGGGTGGAGTGGGGGACGGTTGGGTAAGTTGAGGTACACCGGCACCCTCCCCCTGCCCCTCGTATTTCTAGGACTGACATCTCTCTGGCTTACCGGAGCGTGCGGATGAAGGCGGAGCTAAGGGGGAAGGTCGGGATGTCTTGAGGCTTGTGAAAGGCCCAGTAGAAGGACGCGAAGGCCCCAGCGAGGACGCACTGGCCCAGGGCCAGCACCCAGTTAACAGTCCAGAAGAGACCCAGGACCCCGTAGATTTGCAGGTTGAAGAGAGACCGCTGGGCTAGGCCGGTAGACAAGTAGCCCTGGAAAACGCACATGAGCCCTGGGCACGAGGAGTTCTTGGATGAGACCTGGAGGTGACAGAGGAGGGACACAGATACGGCAGGTTCACGCCCAGGAGCTGCAGGCAGATCCTTGACTCCCTTCACCCCCCTCAATGCCCCCCACCCCCGCTGCTAGTGGCCTCCAGACTCAGGCCACCTCAGTCCTGCCATAGTGTGACTAAACAGCTTCCTGGTTTCCAGACTGGCACAAGAGCTATGCAGACCGCCCCAGGCAAGCTCAGTGCGTGGGTGTTTTCAACCTGCTGTGCCCCTTGCTGTCCCAGCAGCCTTGTCCTGAGAGGCCTACACACTGCAGCCAGACACTGTGGGCGCTTAATGACGTCAAAGTGATGGTGTGGTGGGGGTGTGCGTGCGGTGCGTGTGTGAGACGCACGTGCATGATGTGTGTGTGGTGTTCATGTGAGGTGCGTGTGTGTGTGTGTGTGTGTGTGTATGTGTGTGTGCGTGTGTGCGTGCACATGTTTTGCCAGGACTGTGCACCAATCTATCCACAGCCTACAAATCCCACACACAAAGCCGAGCTTCATGTCCAGTTTTCATTAGATTTCCTCTTCTTCCTCCTCCTCCTGCTCCTCCTTTCTCCTCCACCCCCCCCCCAACCCTCCAACACACACACCCCCTTTTGCCCTGTTTCTAGTGGGGAACCTGGGGACTTCAGGAACAAAACACAACTTTTTACGGCTGACCTAGTCCTTAGCCTCTGCTTTTTTTTTTTTTTTTTTTTGCTTGTTTGTTTGGTTTTTGTTTTTTGAGACAGGGTTTGTCTGTGTAGCCTTGGCTGTCCTGGACTCACTTTGTGGACCAGGCTGGCCTCGAACTCACAGAGATCCGCCTGCCTCTGCTTCTCAAGCGATGGGATTACAGGAGTGCGCCTCTGCCCCAGCCTCTTGGGCTCTGCTTTTTAAGTCATCAGTTGAGGGCTGAGGCAGTTGGTAGCCTGCCTGCCCAGCAAGCACAAAGCTACAACACAAAGCCCTGCATAGGGGCTGGAGAGATGGCTCAGCAGTTAAGAGCACTGGCTGCTCTTCCAGAGGTCCTGAGTTCAATTCCTAGCAACCACATGGCAGCTCGCAACCCTCTATAATTCCAGTTCCAGGGGATCTGACACCCTCCCACCGACATAGATACAGGCTCAACACCAATGTACATAAATAAATCATTAAAAATAATGCATGGTTGGGCACACCTGTAATCACAGCACGCCGGAGGTAGAGACAGGAGCATCAGAAGTTCAAGGTCAAGCCCTGCCACATTGCAAGTTCTAGGCCAGCCTAGACTACATGAGACCCTGTGTGTAAACAGACAAACTAACAAATGCTGTTTGGGATCTACCTTAGCATACGGACACACGAAGTGGCTTGATAGAACTTGTTTTCAAACTACTGAGCTATGTGGTATTTTACCCCTGTAATCCCAACACTTAAGGAGGCTGGGGCAAGGGATCACCGTGTATTTGGGCCAGCATGGGCTACAGAGCAGAGTTTTAGGACAGCCGAGAGAGAAAGAGAGAAAGAAAGAAAGCCAGGCGTGGTGGCGCAGGCTGTTAATCCCAGCACTCGGCAGGCAGAGGCAGGCAGATCGCTGTGAGTTCGAGGCCAGCCTGGTCTACATAGTGAGTCCAGGACAGCCAAGACCCTGTCTCGAAACAAACAAACAAACAAAAAAAGAAAGAAAGAGGAAGAGAGAAAGAGGGGGCGACTACAATCGGGATGTAATGTGAATAAATTATAATATATATATAGAGAGAGCTATGTCAGGCCTCACTGGTTGAGGGCACTGGCTGCTCTTGAGAATTGGGGATCCATTCCCAGCACCCACATGGTTACACCATCTGTAACTCTAGTTCCAGAGGATCCGATGCCCTCTTGGCGTCTTTGGACAGCGTGTACGATGTGGATCACAGAAGACATTTTTAACTACCCAGAAGCTGGATGTAGCTGCGTGATGGGACTCACTAGGACTCACGGAAACTCCGGAACAAAAGTCACAGGTGACAGCAGGGAGGTAAAACCGAGGCGTGGTTAGGGACGCAGCTCACGCCTGAGGTCCCAGCAAGAGGAAGAGGAGAGAAAGGAGAAGGGGGGTCTTACAGGAAGCTGAGGGCTGCAGGAGGTGGTGCAGGGACTCACCACCTTCCGTTGCTTCTGCATGTGTTTGGAAATGAGCAGTTAACAGCTAAACAAATCCAGAAAACAGAGCTGGGCATGGTGGTGCACGCATGGTGATCTGTGTGAGTTTGAGGCCAGCCTGGACTACCGAGAAAGAGAGGAAGCAAAAAGCCGCTTTGTCTCAGGAAAGCATTATAGGTTTGTGTAAGCCTAAGATGAGTTACAAAAAAGTCCCCCCCCCTTGCCCCCTCCCCCCACCCCCTCCCCCTACCCCCTCCCCTCTGCCCCCACCCCTCCCCTCTGCCCCCACTCCCTTCCCCCACCCCCTCCCCTCCACCCCCACCCCACCAGGTGCAGGACACAGTGGGTCTTTTACAGTTCTAAATAAGCCGCCTCTTCTTTTTTGTATGGGTTTTTGAGGCGGGTCTCCTTATGTAACTCAACATGGCCTTGACCTCCCTAGTCTTCCCCCCCCACAGGGTTTCTCTGTGTAGCCCTGGCTGTCCTGGACTCCCTTTGGAGACCAGGCTGGCCTCGAACTCACAAAGATCCACCTGCCTCTGCCTCCAGAGTGCTGGGATTACAGGTGTGCACCACCACTCTTTTTTTTCCCCTGTGCCAGAAGAGGACACCAGATCTCATTACAGATGATTGTGAGCCACCATATGGTTGCTGGGAATTGAACTCAGGACCTCTGGAAGAGCAGCCAGTGCTCTTAACCTCTGGGCCATCTCTCCAGCCCAACCTCCCTACTCTTAACCTCCAGGATGCTGGGATTAACAACATGTTCCTGCCAGGCGGTGGTGGCGCAGGCCTTTAATACTAACATTCAGAGAGGCAGAGGCAGGTGGATCCCTGTGAGTTCCAGGCCAGCCAGCCAAGGCTACACAGAGAAACCCTGTCTTGAAAACAACAACAACAAAAACAACTCCTCTCCCCACAAGAAGCAGTGTGCCCCATGCTTGTGGCTTGTTTTGTTTTTCTTTAGTTTTTTTTTTTTTTGAAACAGAGTTTCTCTGTGTAGCCTTGGCTGGGATTACAGGCGTGCGCCTCCACAACGCGCCGGCACCTGTGGCTTTATTGGTGCGCTTCTTAGAGAGGGTCTCACATAGCTCAGGCTGGCTTCGTGGCTTCAGACTGGCTGTGTAACAGAGGTGGAGCTGAACTCCCCACCCTCCGCCTCTCACTGTGGACTTCCCAGTGCCACTGTCTGGGGCTCTGTTCCCAGGACTTGAAACAGGAAATAAAACAGTCCAGGCAGTAGGGGTGTCTGAGGTGGGCAGACGCTGTTCCCAGCACTGCATGTACTTGAAGCCAGTAAAACTCCTGAGCGTCCCACAGAGATGGGCATTGGGACCCTTGGAGGCAGAGAAATCTCCCACTCTGTTCAGCCTCCTCCAGCCTTCACTTCAGGTTACCTGTCTCCACGTCAGTTTCCACAAAATGGGTGACTCGACTACAGACCTCAGGGAGGCTCCATCCACGTGACAATCCCAGCCCCCTCAGGCGTTTCTGCACTAGAGGACCCCCAAGATCCCCTCAGTACCCACCAGACTCCCTCTTACCGTGGGGTCGCAGGACACGTTGACGGGTGCATCCTCACAGCCCGGTGCACTGGTGTTCGACACCCAATAGATGTACTGCGGTTGCCCAGATGTGGCCAGGTACCCAGAGATGAGTCAAGAAAAGCACGGTGACAGTGTCAACCACAGGACACTCCTAAGTAGCTGTCCCTGGGACCGGCACAGGTTCGACCCTTGCTCTCCTTGATAGCTCAGTTCCCTCACATTCTCACACGGGACCTGCTCCCCCCTCCCTATCCCCAAGTGGGGGCTCCCCAACCCCAAGCTCCAGTGGAGGGTTATATAAAGGATACAGAGCAGTCACAGCCCAGTAACCAATGCAAATGACCAAGAGGACGAAGGTGACCAGCGGGTAGAACATAGTGGACATCATCTGCCCCACGGCCCTGGAGGAAGACAAGGTTACCCACCCTGGCCTTAGCCCGGTGCATCCTCTCCCAGGCCAGACCCTGTCTGGACCCCTCCTCTGGCCTGAAAGGGAACTACAGCTTCCATTCCCGCATCCCTGGCACCTGGTCCTGCACTGTGTTGTCTGCTCTTAGTCAACCGCCTTCACCTCACAAACGCCCTTGTAAAGTGTAGACTGCTTGCTACAACCATCTTACAAACAGGGAGGCTGGGTATGGTGGCACACACTTTCTTTTTTGCTTGTTTGTTTTGTTTTGTTTTTCGAGACAAGGTCTCTCTGTGTAGCCTTGGATGTCCTGGACTCCCTTTGTAGACCAGGCTGGCCTCGAACTCACAGAGATCCGCCTGCCTCTGCCTCCCGAGTGTTGGGATTAAAGGCGTGCGCCACCACGCCTGGCGGTGGCACACACTTTGAATCCCAGCACCGGGAGGTTGATTTAGCAGGGTTGCCACAAGTTTGAGGCCAGTCTGGGATATATTGCAAGGCACAGGCTCAAAAGAGTGGCAGGGGTAGGGGACGTCACAGGAGGATTGGGGGTGTGGCCTAGAGGACTTGCCTACAGGACGCCCAGCATTGTGTAAAGGAGACCCCCGCACCCCCCTCCTCCCTCTCGTGGTATGTCTAGCATCTCCGAGGCAGACGTAGAAGGGTGCGGTCAGGGCCATCTTCAACTATATAGTGCGTTTGAGGTCAGCCGGGGCTGCGAGAGAGAGACCCTGTGTCGTCGCTATCTTGTGGGGCAGGGAGATCAGGGGTTCAAGGTCAGCCTCAGTCACTTAGCTGCCTTGACATTGCCTGGGCTATGTGAGCTCCTGTCTCAAAAACAAAAACCAACCAAAATTAAAAATTAAAAAACCGAGAGGCTCCAGAGACGGCTCTGCAGCTAAGAGCACCTGGCTGCTCTCTCAGAGGACTTGGGCTCAGTTCCAAGCACCCACATGGCGGCTCACAACTGTTTGTTAATTCCAGTTCCCGAGGTTTCTGGCCGTCTTCTGGCCTCCAATGGCACCGGACATGAGGTGCACAGACATGTATGCGGCAAAACACACATATACAAAACAAACCAGACGGGGAAACTGAGCCGTAGGAGGCTGAAACTCAGACAGGCAGTGGTGGCACACGCTTTTCATCTCAGCGCTAGGGAGGCAGAGGCAGGCGGATCTCTGAGTTCGAGGTCAGCCTGGTCTACAGAGCTTAATTCTACAGCGTTCCCAACCTGTCTCAAAAAAAAAAAAAAAAAAAAAAAAAAAAAAAAAAAAGGCTAAATGTAGCAGTGTTGCCCACTAGACAGCTCCGCCTTTCTCCTCGGGGGTTCCCATGGCCTCATCCAGGCCAGCACCCCTGCGCAAGGCCCCCTCTCCCTCACAGGGACCCTGACCTGCTGGCTTCCTTCAGCAGAGCGATGGCGATTCGGATCCGCTGGCGCAGGAAGATCAGCATGAGGAGCAGGATGCCCTCGAGGACCGCCAGAACAATCACTGTGTGGGGGCGGCAGGGGGTGGTCCCCCGTCAGGGCTAGGGATGGAGGGGCGGGCGGGAGGGGGGAGCGCACGGAGGGGGAGGGCTGGGGGGAGCGCGGGGGTGGTGGTGGAGGAGCGCAGGGAATGAAGGGGGTCGAGACCGGGGACTCACGAGCTGCCAGCCAGGTCTCCTGCACGTTCTGGTAGGCGCTGAGGTTGGTGGTGAAGCCTAGCTGGGCGATGGAGGCGCCCCTGTCCCGCAGCTCCCGGTACTGCTGGTAGCAGTGATAGATGCCGTAGGCCAGCACGGCCAGCACGCCCACGATCAGCAGCAGCACCAGGGGTGCCGCCACGAAGCGCAGGAGCAGGATGAACAGCAGGCTTAGCACCAGAGCCACGGCCAGGGCCCTGCGGGTAAGGAGCGTGCAAGTGCGTGAGGGTCGCCCGCCCACCATTCCTCTCTCTGTACCCCCAAGTGTTCGTAGATTCAGTTCATTTTCAGATACAAGCCCAGACCGGCTGGGGCGGGGGATGGGGGGTGTGGGTCCAGTCTGAGACAGCTCCCCCTCTGTTCGCACCCACCCCCAGCCTCACTTGTAGATTTGGGGAAAAGAGGACCAGGGAAGCCGGAAGAGCTGGAACCTGGCTGTGAACTCACACGAGGATCCAATGCCAGGACTGGGCAAAATCTTCAAAGATCTTCACAGAGATGTCCCGGGCATTGATTCTGTCAAGGAGGCCACTGTTGGGGAGGGAGGGATGAAGTCAGGAGGGACTGAGAGGGTGAAGAGGGACACCACAGGCAGGGGTGGGGAGGGGGGCGATGGAGGGAAGGGCACGTCTACCTGATCCCTTCAGAGACAGTGTTGTTACTGATCCATGAATACTCTTGGGGTAAAGTGAAGTTAATGTTGGGGGACGGGAAACAACGTCCCAGGGCTGGAAGAGAGAGAGAGCAGGGAGCTGATGGCGGGGACTCTGCCTGGCGGGAGTGCTGCAGCTGTACTGTCCCCCTTGCCACTGCTCAGATGTCCTCACACCCCATAACCTGAATTCCTGCAATACTTCAGCCCTGACCCTGCTTCAGTCAGCACAGCCACGGAGGGCAGCCATGGCCTCTTTTCTTCCACAGCTCCCGTCCTCAGCCCCTCAGCGGAATGGGCTTATCTCGACAGGCTCTGTGGTGTCCCTGGACCAGGCCTCTGTTCTGCTCTGGAGGAGGCTCTAGGTAGCCCTTCAGCGACCCCCCTCCCACGCCCATCTCTATCTCCGCATCTCCAGCCGCCGGGCCTGTTCCTTGACTTTGGAACCACATGCAGCCGAGCAGTCTTGTTTCTTATCACTTAGATCCCAACGTTGAGGAAACAAGGCCCAGAGAGGTTGAGTAACTCGCTGGCCTGAGATCTGTCTGCTGGAAAGTGCTCGAGTTTAAATCCAGACCTGTCTGCTCTGGAGCAGCCCTTGGGTGCCCCTCTTTGCCGTGCTTGCCTTGAAAACTTGTCTTTTCTCTGGCTATAAATCAGAAAGTACTTTCTACTAAAACTAAAATAATATATGAAGGCAGGTGGACGTGGTGGTGCCTGTCTGCCTGTCCTCTCAGCACGTGCCAGGCTGAGGCAGGAAGATCACTAGTCTGGAGCCAGCTGGGCTACAGAATATGATTCTATCTTTTGTTTTGTTTGTTTTTGTTTTTTGTTTTGTTTTTCGAGACAACGTTTCTCTGTGTAGCCTTGGCTGTCCTGGACTCCCTTTGTAAACAAGGCTGGCCTTGAACTCACAGCGATGCGCCTGCCTCTGCCTCCCAAGTGCTGGGATTAAAGGCGTGCACCACCACGCCCAGCTTCTTGTCTGTCTTTGCACAGCTAAGGATGGACCCCAGAGTGTTGCACAAGCTAGGAGAGTGTTCTGCATACCACTCACCTTCTTTACAAATACTGTTACACCTGTTTATTGTGTGTGAGTGTGTGAGGGTTGTGCAATGCCTCGCTGCACTGGCCTTAGGTGTGCATTCTCTCCCCTTCCATGTGCGTCCTGGGGATTGAACTCCCCGCAGTTGTCGGTCTTGGTGGCAAGCACCTTTACCTGTCAAGCCATCTTGTCGGCCCTGTTTTATTGTCACTTCAACATAGGGCCTTGCTATGTGTCCCAGGCCTTCAACATCTGTCCTCCTGCCTCAGCTTCCCTACTAGCTGGGATTTCCGGAACCCACCATCTGGTCCGCCTAGTGCTCAGTCACCATGCAGTAAACACCTCCGCTCTCCACCTAGCACGTCCCTTGAGCAGTGAGCGGTTTCTATTGTTCCGACGTCTGTCCCGACACCGGGTACATAGATAGCTGCGCATCAGGCCCCGGCGGTGTGACCATAGGGTCCTGCGGCAGGGAGTGAAAGCCTGCTGCTCACTCCTGAGCTCCCACTGATGAGCTGAGCGGCTCCTCTCCCTGCGGCCTGCTCGCTTCATTAAAGAAGTGAGACTACTGGATGAGCTGACACCTGAGGGGTCGTGCGCGGCCCTCACCTGGAGCAGAAGGAAGGAGGAGCCTGGGGCAGAGCTCCTGCTGCAGGACTTCCACCACTTTCTGGGGATGGAGAGGAGGACGGACAGAGGTACAGCGTAGAACAGAAGTAAGAAGCAGTGGCTCCCAGTACAAGAACTACCACCTCCACCATCACCCCCACCACCACCATGACACCCCCCACACCACCTCACACCCCCCCACACCACCATCACCATCACCCCCACCATCACCCCCCCATCACCCCCCAGGACCCCCCACCATCACCCCCATCATCCCCCCATCACCCCCCATCACCCCCCATCACCCCCCACCATCACCCCCCACACCCCCCCATTACCCCCATCACCCCCCCATTACCCCTATCACTCCCCCCATCACCCCCCCCATCACCCCCCAGGACCCCCCCATCACCCCCCATCACCCCCCCACCACCACCCCCATCACCCCCACCATCACCCCCCACCCCCATTGCTACTACTACCATGTCTACCACAACTCCTACCCCATCAAGGCTCACACCAGCCCCTCCTTCCTTGGAGTCCAACTTCCCCTACCACATCTACCTCGATGGGCTGTCTGCAGACAGAGTGACGGCACGGGGCGCAGCGTTTACCATATCTGGGGATGCCTCTGGCAGACAAAAGTTCCTCTTTTCTTCATAGACTTCACGGACTGTCTTTGAGAACTGGAACTCTTTCACAAACCACGGTGCCTCTGGGCAGGAGGAGACGCACACCTGTGGGCAGAGCACACGCTAAGGGACTGTACCTAGGGCCTTGGAGACAGGTGGGGCTCCCAAAGGTCCTGGCTTCTGACCTGGGGCGTGGGGCACTGTAGGCCATTCTGAGCGATGGAGATGATGTTGGTGGCCACGACACAGCTGAAGATGTCGAAGTAGAGGACGTAGGGTTTATCCCTGGAGGGAGAGAGGATGTGCATGCATAAGGCCACGGCAGGGGTAGCGCGCCGTCCGCTCAGCACACGGATAGCCCTGTGGCCCAAGCTAGTCACATCCAGCTCCTGACCCAGCTTCCCAGGGACGGTGAGGAAGACCCAGAAGACCACCTGGGAACTCGTGGTACTCAGCCAGTGTGTGGCTGACTGGATTCTGGACCACAGGCCATTCTCCAGGTAGCACTGTGACCTTGAACAAGTCCTCACGTCCATCTGTCTTCTGTCAAATGACCTCAGGAGGCTTAGCAGTTTGGGTGTGAAACACCCTGCCTTCCCGGAGCATTGCAACAGCTCAGGGAGTGTTTAGCAGCTTATTATCTACAGGGCATTTCCTGCGTGCCACCCGGAGGGACTCAGCTGCTTCAGAGAGGTTGGGTGAGCGCCTCAAGGTCACACAGCCCAAACTGGTCCCAGCTGGGGACTCAGACTCTAAGCTTATGCATCTAACCTGGCTTACAGTGTGCCCTGGAGTGCTTGGGTTCACGGGGAAGGGAGGGGGCAGATGCTGGGGCTGGAGACCCACAGACGCCAGGCTCCGGAGTCTGCCTTGGGGTTTCTCCTGCCACCCCCCACACGCCCCCCCATCCCCGTGCCACCCCCTTCCCTCCTTATACTCACTCGTTCTCCCCCATGCCGCAGTAGGCCCCCGTGGAGTTTCTGGGGTAGAGCACTTGCCGAGGGTCTCCATACACCCAGGCTGGACATGGACACACAACAGGATCTCAGGAAGGCAGAGACTTGGGGGCAGGCGGCTATGGGGTAACCCCTCTCTGGGCTGCTGCCCCCACCCTCAGCCCCAGCGCTGGGTAAACTTACCCACAAGCCCCACCACGATGTAGCCCAGAATGAACAGCAGGAAGAGGACACAGCAGATGATGTCAGTGCAGCTCCTGGGGAGAGGTGGGCAGAGCTTGGGGGTGCGAATATGGGGCATGGTCTGGGGCCATGGGTTACAGGGCTGGAGAACACTAGAAAGACTGGCACTCTTTTGTTTTGTTTTGTTTTGTTTTGCTTATCCAGACAGGGTTTCTCTGTGTAGCCCTGGCTATCCTGGAACTTGCTCCATAGACCAGGCTGGCCTCAAACTCAGGGATCCGCCTGCCTCTGCCTCCTGAGTGCTGGGATTAAAGGCATGTGCCACCACCGCCTGGCAAGATTGGCATTTTAAAATTTATTTTAAGAAAAAATTTTTTAGGGGCTGGAGAGATGGCTCAGAGGTTAAGAGCACTGACTGTTCTTCCAAAGGTCCTGAGTTCAATTCCCAGCAACCACATGGTGGCTCACGACCATCTATAATGAGATCTGATACCCTCTTCTGGCCTACAGATAGAATATGGTATAAATATTTCTTTAAAAAAAGAAAACTTTTCTTAGGATGGGGATTCTTCTGATGAAATATAGCACAGATAATCACACATACACACACTTACATACTCACACTTACACACACACACACAACATACTTTTTTTCTTTGTTTTGAGACAGGGTCTCTCTGTGTAGCCTGGGCTGTCCTGCACTCGCTTTGTAGACCAGGCTGGCCTCGAACTCATAGCGATCCACCTGCCTCTGCATCCTGACTGCTAGGATTAAAGGCCTGCACCACCACGCCTGGCTTACACAACATACTCTCACACACACATAAGTGCACAAGCACTCAACAAGAGAGACAGAGAGCTCTCACAAATGTTTCCTGGGTGAATTTTCCTCAAATGTATACATACCTGAGTGGTTGGCCCCCACGTAAAAAAAAAAACAGAGTGACCCCGGCACCCTGATGCCTCGGTGGACCAGGCTCCTGCAGCCCAGGCACACCAAATCCTCCTCACACTGCTGGGGGACCTTGCCCACAACTCACCTGTTTTTGATGGGGCCTCGAAAGGAGGGGTCGTATTTGGCTGCTTTCCCTGAGGGTGGGAAGCAGAGAACAAGGGCTTGAGATCCCTCCCCACGCCCTGTCCCTCTCAGATAGCCCCTCGCGCCAGGCAGCCTGTCTAGCTGACGAGCAAGAGGACACTGGGGAGCTGGCTAGAGCAGCCAGACGGTTGCCTGCTCTGGCTTCTCCCGAGCGACAGGTGGAAGGTAGGGCCTTTACCTTTGGCAGTGTTGGATCTATGGCGTTCTACACGTGAGGCAAGCACTCTGCCACTAAACTGTTACCACAGCCAATTATTTTATTTATTTATGTATTTTTTGCTTTTTTTTTTTTTTTTTCTTCCTAAATGGGGTTTCTTTGTGCCATTTTGGCTTCCTGGAACTCAACCTGTAGACTAGGCCAGCCTTGAACTCAGAGAGCTGCCTGCCTCTGGCTCCTGAGTGCTGGGATTAAAGGCTGGCTCCTGAGTGCTGGGATTAAAGGCGTGCGCCACCACCTCCAGGCCACAGCCATTTTTATTTTTACTTCTCAAGTCAGATAGGTTCTTGCTGAGTTCCCCAAGCTGGCCTTGAACTTGCTAGCCTCCAGTTTCAGCCTCCTGATTAGTTTTAATAATAGGCTTCTGGAAGAGGCTCGCTCCGACTCACACGCGCCTCACGGCCGGCTGAGTAGAGCCTGGCCGTGCTCCCTGCCTCTTCCTCTGTCAGAACTGGGATTCCTCTCTGTCCTATACCTTATTCCAAGTCCTCCGTGGACCCTGCAGTTTCTAAGCCCCTCAGGGAAGCTCCGGTCCTATCCCTGCAGGGCACCGGGAGGAAGCAGGGACTTTGTGGACCCTCCACTCAGGCTACCACACAGCTCTGAGTCGCCAGCCAGGTTGACACCTGAGCCGGCTGCCGGGGTTGTGGCAACGTCCAGTTCCTGGTCCTCCTTTGAGTACACAGGGGAGGGGTGGGGCGAGGCTGCCAGGGCCCTGGTGGACACTGAAGGAGGGCTGAGGGCTGGGCTAGCCTGGGGCAGGTATTGTCTTTCTTGGGTATTTTGGACTCTGTCCCACCCAGGCTCATGGACGCAGGGTCAATGATTGAGCCAAAGCTGCTCCAGGAAGTTTTCTGTAGCGTGCTCTGGCCCTTAAGAGGTCTCCTCGGACACCAGCCCCACCTAGAGGAGGCCCAGCCCTCCCTGTTCCCAGCGCACGCTCAGCCCTTGCCTCTCCGTCTTTTGGGAAAGACTTCCAGCCTTTTTACTTCAGCAGTTCTGGAGACAGGCCCCTGCTCCCTCGCTCTCCTTACACGTCACCCTCCACAGAGCCCCGCTCCTATTCCTTCAAACACCCCAGAGAGGCCCCTGCTTCTTTCCAACAGAAACCTTAAGGCAGGTGTCAGCCAGCTCTCCGCCATAGTCCTTTAGACCCCGCTCCTCACAGGGCCACTAGAACTAGCAGGCGGACCCCAGCAGCTCAGGGCACCACACCCTACTTCTCACAAGGATCCCCCTTAGCCCACAGTACCAGCCCCCCAACTCCTCACAGGGACTCTAGCAGGCATGCTCCAGCAGCTCAGGGTGCCAGTCTCCCACCTCACAGGACTCCTAGCAGGCTGGCCTCAGATGTTTAGGGTCCGAGCCCCCTTCTTTTCACAAGGACTTTATTAGTTCAGAGGCCCAGCTCCCCAACTCTTCACACAGACCCCAGCAGATCCCAGGGGTTGGGCTGGTGGACCCCCAGCACCTCTGCTCCTCAAGAGATCCAAAGTCTCATGAACTTTCCCAATTCACAGGGCCCCCAGCCTCAACCCAGGAGGGCCTGCAGCACAGGACACTGCAGCCCTGTTCTGAGATGGAAGCTTCAAGACCCCAACCTGCCTCCTAACCAGGCAGGCTTTGTTTGCCAGGGCTGTGCCCTCAGGGACGTACATCCCAGGCCTGACCAGCCCTCCCGCCACACACAGAGAGGCCAGCTGCAACTTCTGCACACCGGGATCCGTCTTTAGCACGCTAGACCTTTGAGGTGGCCCAGGCCATCCTCCTGTGACCGGATTCTGTTTTTTCATTGACTCCTGTTTTCCTGGAGCCTCTCCTCAGAGACCCAGGGCTCTAGTTCCTCAGCCACCACCTCCTCTGCAGAGCGCCGACCTCTAAGCCCAGTCTTACCGTAAACCTCATTCTCCGCCTGCTTTCCCCCCATGGCTCAGTCTCCGGAGTGATTGGAGCCAGGGAGACCTAGCCGCTCACCTGCCGCCCGCCCCGCCCTCCCACACGTCATAGCCCCGCCCCCACCTCTGGTCCCCGCAGTTCCTTCTTCAGATCTCTGACCAACCACAGCCACCGGGACACTACGGGCCTTCAGGAGCCGCTTGCCGGGAATGCCATGGGGCGCAGCAGGAAGAAGCCGATGTACTTTGGTAAGATAATCCTGCACAATTTTTCTAAGTACTTCAACTGTGGCACACCCAAACCCTCAAGGTTATGATTTGCCTTCAATTTGAACCCGTGGCCAGTGGCCCCTCACAGCCGCTCTCCCACCAGGTGGCAGCACACAACCGGCTTTCTGCCCCACCTTTGTCCGCTCAGCCTTACAGTCCCTGACGTTCTGAAACAATCACCAGTTTTATTACCAAACCCAATGTTTATTGTGAACACAGAAAATCAGTTGGCTGAGGCCCAACTTCAATCAGCAAACTGAGGCTGGCCCCCCGGAATGGTGTGGCCAGCCCTGGTCACACTCCCAGTGAGAAACCAGCTCTGGGAGAGGGGCTGTCGACCCTCCAGGGCCTACAGGGGCCTCTGCTGGAGGAATGTGTGGGCTGCATGAAGGGCAGTGCCCTGCCGGATTTGAGTCCTCATGTGTTGATGGGCGGCAGGGAGCTGAGCTCAGGCAGCATCTCAGGGTGGGGGTCCAGGCGGGCCAGGCGGCTCTGCTCCAGGGCGATGGCCTCGGCCGAGTGCTTGCACTTTTCGGAGCCACACTGGCAGGTGAAATACTTGCTTTTGATATCCCAGAATCGGTCACCATAGTCAAACCTGGCAGAGGAACGCAGACTCAGGACCCACCGCAGGAGCCCTGGAGCTCTCTCTACCCAGAGGGACTCCAAGTCCTTGTGGGGTCTGCTGACGTACACTAGCCCAGTAACAGAACCAACCCCGCCTCCCCCACCAGGCTGTGTGTGGGAGGGGGGACACAGCCCAGGGCCATGCATACTTTTCAAGTACTTAGCCACTGAGCTGACCACTGGTATCACTTCTTGGCTCCCCACCCAACACACCCCCCTCCCTTTGGGTTTGTTTTTGAGATAGGGCCTCTGTAAGTCTGGCTATCCTGAAACTCTCTACATAGACAGGCTGGCCTTGAACTCACAAGATCCCCCTGCTCCTGCATCCTGGGTGCTGGAAAACCATGAGCTACCATATCTGGCCCCTCTAAGAATTTGAGACCAGGGTCTTGCTCAATTTGCCCAGGCTGCCCTTGAATTGTTGGTTACTTCTGCCCCAATCTCTCTCAAGCACTGGCACAGCTGGCATACATCAGACAGCCTGGACTTCTGAGTCAGGTCAGGGCCTCAGTCTGCAGCTCAGACTGTGATCCTCAGCCTCCTGAGTGCTCTATGAACACATGCCACCGCACCTGCCCTCCACACAACATGTGGAGGGACACCTAAGGACACCGAAGGCTGGTCAGCTCCCTCAGGCCCCAGGACTGCGGGGGGCACCTCACCCCAGCTCCTCCCCAGTCCGGATGTCCCTGGAACTGAAGAATGCGATTCGGGGAAAGCGCAGGTCTTGGTGCAACATGAAGACACGGACGGGGATGATGTTGGGGTCGCACAGGTGGTTGATGAAGCGGCTGATGTTGCCATAGTAACGGGCATCGATGCAGTAAACCTCTCCGTCCTGGGGAGGACAGCGCGCTTAGCACCCACTCCTACTCACTCGTCTGAGGGTTTTCCTGCAGGGACGCACAGTGACCCCCACCCAGGCCCCCAGGCCCTGACAGCCCAGGTGGCACTCTGGAGGCTGCGAGTGCGGCCTGCCCACCTTGTTGTCTAAATCGAAGAGGTAAGAGTCATCTTCTCTTACGTCAGCTTCGGCGTCAGAGATCAGCTCTCCAACGTACCTATTGGACAGAGACCTTGGTTCTGAGTGTGCAGAGCTCCCGGCCCACCTCCCACGTTCTCAGCTGCCCACCACTGGAAGCCACCAGGTCACAGCAGAGCCTGTGTGCATCAGGCAGAGCCCAGGGGAGCCACTAGGGGTCCCCTGTGCAGCAGGTGGGAAGGCAGGTTCTGCCCTGGGGGGTAGGGGAGAGCCTGCAACACCTGCCATGGCATGATGGGGAGGGTGTGAGTTGCAAGCTGGCTGTGCTCTGGGGTTAACGTCCATGGTGGCTGGCTGTGCTCTGGGGTTAGCATACATGGTGGCTGGCTGGGGGAAAGCCGCCAGGCTTAGACCAGGGAGGACTGGGCGCCAGGAACTACCCCATAGGTGATGGGCTGCGAACATGCATTGAGGATGCCCATGTGGACAGCAGAGGGAAGAGGAACTGCATAAGACTCAGGACAGAGGTGGGGTAAGGGAAAGAAAAGGACCACTGAGACCCAGGCCAGGAGGCAGGCGACAGCAGTGCACACGCAGGAGAGCGAGGGCAGTGCGCAACCTGTCTGAGAAGCTGAGAGAACTCGTGAGGCAAGGGAAGTGGGTGGTCCTCGGAGCAGGCCAAGCGGCACAACCACAGGGGAGGAAGTGGAGAGGGAGCAGCTATTCTCCACTGTGCGGATAATAAAATAAGGTGGGAAGAGGTTATGTAATGTGGCCAGAGACGGACAACAGAGCATGGCAAACATCGTGCGCCTGCGGCTAGCACGCTACCGCCAGGCAGGGAAGGAAAATACACATGGTCGGTGGAGACACACAGTGGTGACAGGGAGCAGATGCAGGCTCTGTCCTTTGTTGAGCAGGAGAGAGAGAGAGAGAGAGAGAGAGAGAGAGAGAGAGTGTGTGTGTGTGTGTGCGCGCGCGCGCGCGCGCGCGCGCTGGGAATCAGCAGAGCCCTCAAGCCCTGAGGCCCCCAGAGTGAACTTACTCGCAGATAAACGTGCCCTGGGGGATGGTCTGCAGGGCGCGGACCCCCCAGCCCATCTTGGCCGTACGGTAGAGCTGTAGCCGCACCCTAGGGATGGAGAGGGAGTCAGACAGAGAACGGGGTGGGGGGGGGGATGACACACGAGGGAGGCAGGGTGCCGGGGCAGGCGACTCACTTGATGCCGCTCTGCACCACACGGTTCTTGCAGCTTCTCCAGCAGGAGCATGCCTGGTTACACTCAAAGATCAGGGGGGGTTCGATCTTGTTAAACTCCTGGAGCAGCCGCCCGTCCTGGGGTGCGGAGGGAGGGGACAGTGGTTTCTCTGTGGGGCCCATTTCAACTGCCCAGGACCCAGAGGACTCCACTCTGACCCTAGCCCAGAGCCGCGGAGGAAGGGTGCAGAGTCTGCAGGCTGAGGTGGGAGACCAGGAAGCGAGCAGGCTGCCAGCAGAGCACATACATTTGCATGTACCTGGGCAGAGGCCCTGGACTTCCTGCCACACCCTGTGTCTCTTCCCTAACAGAGTAGGTTCCTGGCTCCATTGCCGGACAGACAGTCAGACTTGGCCAGGTGAGGGACACATACCTTGTCATACCAGCAGCGGATGCTGAGCTGACCACACAGGCAGTTGGAGCTGGAGCAGTCGTCCACGCACGTGCAGTGCTGGGTGGGGCAGAGTCCATGTTAGTGGCTGCCTGCAACTCTCCCCCTCAGGCATGGGTCCACGTCCCCCAGTGTGGAGGCACCCCACATCAGAGCCCTGCCAGCACCCCTTCCCCCGCCCTCTCAGCCAGGCGGCCCTTGTGGCCGTGACGCACCTGCAGATGGGTGATGTTCCTGTCAATGTTCATGGTGGAGGTCTCGCAGTTCTCAGAGATGTACTTGTAGTCCTCGGGGCACGGCTCCCCGTCCACACCGTTGACGCAAGGGATGGGCACGTTCTCGTAGCCTCGGGCTACATCCCTGCAGAAGGGGCCGATAAGGGGAAGTGCTAGTCTAAGTTTGTGAGGGTGAAGGGTGCCAGACAGAACAGGCACTGGCTAGAGTGAGTGCTGGCACCTCTAATCCCAGCATTCAGGAGGCAAGAGGCAGGCGGGTCTCTGAGTGCAAGGTCAGCCAAGACTACAGCGAGACTTGAGAGAGAGACAGAGACAGACACACCAAGGAAAACAATCTCATATTTAATAAGGAATAACTTGAATAATTATGTCCCCAATATTGCATGAGTTCTTGTTTTTTGTTGCTGTGACTAAGGCTTGAGCCCAACAGCGCTGTGCATGTGAGGCAAATAAATGCTCCACCACTGGGCTGTTTCCAGCCCTAAAGTTTCTCCCTGAGACAGCATCCTATAGCCCAGGCTGGCCTCAATGTAGCTGAGAATGACCAGCATTCCTAATGCCCAGAGGCCGAGGCCACTGCAGCTGGTCTTTGCTACTTAGTGGGTTCCTCTTTTCCCCCCTTTGTCCTCCCTGGTTTCACCCCTATCACTAGATAGGTGAGACAGATGAGAGTTGGAGGGGGAGAGAGATCCTTCAATCTACTTTTTCTCCTTTGAGCCGCAATCAACACCCTTGAATGACCAACCACCACCCCCACCTCTTGGGACCCTAGCATTCGTGTATCCTCGGAAAAGCTCCCAGAATTCCAAACGTCACACAATCGCAGAAACTATCTGCAGCTGGCAAAACCACCCTTCTGCTAGAGCAGGAGGCAAATCAGTCAGCTGCTGCAGACAGTCCAGAGCAGCCCCTTGTCCCCACATGTGGGAATTTCTGTGTTTTTAAAGAAACCAAAATTAGGGGCTGGAGAGATGGCTCAGGGGTTAAGAGCACTGTCTGTTCTTTCAAAGGTCCTGAGTTCAATTCCCAGCAACAACATGGTGGCTCACAACCATCTATAATGCGATCTGATGCCCTTTTCTGGTGTACATGCAGGCAGAGTACTGTATAAATAAAAAATAAATCTTAAAAAAAAAAAAAAAAAACACACACACACACAAAAATCCACAAAATTCAAGAATTGTCACTATATGCCACTATGCTGGACTCTAGCCTTTTACATTTTATTTATTTATTTTTTTTAAAGATTTATTATTTTGTATAGAGTGCTCTTCCTGCATGTACACCTGCATACCAGAAGAGGGCATCTTATATTACAGATGGCTGTGAGCCAGCCACCCTGGGAATCGGACTCAGGACCTCTGGAATAGCAGCCAGTGCTCTGAACCCTTGAGCCATAGCCATATATATCCCCAGCCCCAGCCTTTTACATTTTAGTTGGAGACAGAATCTTGCTACAAGGCCCAGGCTGGCCTCCAACAGGAAGCTCTGACCGTCCTGCCTCAGCATCCTTGAATGCCGTGCCCACACACAGGAACCATCACACTGAGCTCCTACAGGAACACACTTGTACTACAGACTTAAGTACTGGTTCATCTGAGAAGGTTTTTTTTGAAGATGTACTTTCATTTCATGTGTCAATTATTTTGCCACGTGCATGCTCGGTGCCCAGAGGTCAGAAGGCACAAATGCTCCCCAACTGGAGTCACTGACGTGAGCCGCCATGTGGGTGCTGGGATTTGAACCTGGGTCCTCTGCAAGAACAGCCGGAGCTTTACACCACTCAGCAACCTCTCTAGCCTGTATCTCTGACGAGGGGAGCCTGGGCTACATAGCAAGACTCTGTCTCAAAAAACCAAGAAAAAAAGAAAAAGGTCAACACTCCTGGTGCCCTTCCACCTCCATTTTTTGTTTTTTTTTGTTTCTGTTTTTGTAGATAGGGTTTCTCTGCATAGCCCTGGCTGTCCAGGACTCACTTTGCAGACCAGGCTGGCCTCAAACTCACAGAGATCCGCCTGCCTCTGCCTCCCAAATGCTGGGATTAAAGGCGTGTACCACCCTACCCAGCTGCCTCCATTTTTTAAAGACCATCCCACTGTGTAGACCTGGAATCACTGATCAGGCTGCCTCTGCCTCCCAAGCACTGCAATTAAAGGTGTATACCACTACATCTGGCCTGGAATTATAACATGAATCTTATTACGTGCGCGTGGGACAGCCGTGGATGGGAAAGTCTTCAGGAGGCAGTTCTCCAGGTGTGCTCCAGGCTTGAACTCAGCTGTCTGCACGGCAAGCACTTTCGGACGCCGAGCCATCCCACGTGTGTTCTGGGTTTTAAGGTCTGAGCCTCCTTATTTTTTCCTTTTTACTTACTTATTTTTTTCTTCAGATGCTGTCTCACTGTGGCTCTGATTGGCCTGGACCTCACTATATAGATACAAACCAGGCTGACCTCAAGTTCCTAAAGCTTGGTGGTCTCTGCCTCTGTGCACTGCGGTCACACGTGGGGGCCATCAGCCTTGCTTGTCTTCGACTGTGTGAGTGTGTCCTGCTGTGTGTGTGTGTGAGTCAGAGCTGGCTTTTCTCCATCCACCATGTGGGTCCAGGGACTGAACTCAGCCCCTACCCACTGACGGTCTCTCTCTCCCAGTGGAAGAGGATTCTAGCAGCTCTTGGGTTGGGTCCCAGGAGTGGCCAGTGCAGGGCGGTGGCATGGACGCCCGGCGTGCACTCACCGGCAGATGATCTTCTCGGTGCGGACAGCGCGGTTCCCCACCCCAAGCCTGAGCTTGCGATTGAGCTGCAGTGCGAACCACACATCAGAGCGCTCTGGGGTCAGATCCCATGCTGTGTCCCCTTCTTTGTTCCGAAGCTCAGGGTTGGCGCCCCGAGACAGAAACAACCTGCAGAGGGACAGGAAGCCCGTCCCTGGGTCAGAGCCTGGCAGTGGGCGGGCTGTGGGAAGCTGGCGCATGGGCTAAGGAAGGCGGGCCTTACAGAACACAGTCATGGTAGCTCTCCCTGGCAGCTATGTGCAGCGGGGTGTCCCCGTGGTAGTTCACAGCGTGGAGGTCACACTGAGCATTGAGCAGGACCTCAGCAATGGCGGCACTGCCGGTGAAGGAGGCCCAGTGCAGGCAGATGTTTTCCTCCTGAGGAGGTGAGGGGCAGAGACTGGGTTGCCGGTGACCAAAACCTTGAAATCAGCCTCCACTCTACACAGGGGTCCCGGAGCTACTCTACTTGGCACGGGGGACCCACCGGCCACTCCCCTCCACGTCCCCTCGGCCCCCTCGAGTGTCCCTCACATTGTCGGTGAGTGTGACATCGGCACCCCGGGTCAGCAGCATACGGATCACATCAATGTGCTTGTGCTCGGCTGCCCAGATGATGGGCGTCCAGCCCCCACTGTCCTGAGGGAGGGAGGGACGGCGGGAAGGATGAAGGCCCGCCTTGCAGGCCACAAACAGGAACTCAGGAGCACTTTCTCAGCCAGAGAATGGAGTGTCACACAGAAGCACACCCCCTCCCCCAAACATACACACACACACACACACACACACACACACACTCGAGGGGAGGAGGAACCACAGCCACAGCAGGAGAGGGTCAGGTCAGGCGGAGGAGAGGTGAGGTGAGCAGCCGGGCCGCTGACCTGCGCGTTGACGTCCACCTGCCCAGTGCTCAGCAGCAGGCTGACCATCTCCAGGTTCCCAATTTTGGCAGCGTGATGGAGGCAGGTGGAGCCATCCTCTTCCTGAAGGAGACCCGAGGCAGTGAGCCCCTCAGCCGGCACCCCGTCCCTCCCGCTGCCCGGCCTGCTTCCTTCTGGCTCACGCACCTTGCTGTAGACACAGCCGCCCAGCTGCACCATGTAGCGTGCCACGTCCAGGTGGTTGCTCACCACAGCCTCCATCAGTGGCGTGCGCTGTTGCTTGTCGACAGCGTTGATGTTGGCTCCTGCCTGTGAGGAGGGGTAGGAAGGCTGGAACCAGGACAAGGGGGCTGGACAGCGTGGCGGGGGGGGGGGGGGGACAGCGTGGGGGGAGGGGACTCATGAAGCCTGACCTGCAGCAGCACATGACAGATCTCCACTGAGCCCTTCTGCGCGGCTGCATGCAGGGGTGTGCGCTTGCTCTGCTGGTCACTCTGGAAGTTGGGGTCCAGGTTGTCTACTGCAGAGAGAAAGCAAATAGGAGGGAAGTGAGCTAAGGGGGTGCGGCGGCAGCAGCCCTACACCAAGGGGGGCTTCCCGGGGTCCCTACTAGGCATGCTGTGCTGGGAAAGCATATGTGAGTTATGTACAGGAACAGCAGTGCCTGGCGCCAAAAGGCCGCCGAGGGTCACATGACCTCCTCAGCACACACGTGGTGACGATCTGACACTCACACAGCATAAGGATCACCTTCTGTAGTTCTCCCTGCTTCACCGACAGGTACAGCTGCCGCGGGTGGAAACGCAGCTTCTTCCGCCTGCCAGGGGAGGGCGGGGGCGAAGGCCGGCTGCTCAGGTTTGAGTACCAACAGCAACGCTGGCATCTCTCGCCCAGTCCCGACTGGTACCCTGAAAACAGCACTGACTCACCTTTCTGACTCCTGGATGACCAAGGCCTTTTCCAGGGCTTCCCGGCCGGGCCCTGGGGGCAGACCCACAGCTGAGAGGCAGCCCCCATTAGGCAGGGTCACCGAAGGCCCTGAACTGTCGATAGTGTCCGCCAGGGGATCACAAGGCGGGCGCCGGGGCTCTCCATGCCCTCGCATCCGGGCGCTGTGGGAGAAGATTCTCAGGTCTGGGGATGACGGAGATGAGGGAGAAAACTAAGTGTGTGTGTGTGGGGTGGGGGGTAAGTGGACGAGAGAGGACAATACCTGGGCTGGGAGGTGTCTGCCCGCCCCGGGGCGTCCTGTGCCAGCGGTGGCGGGGCAGGAGTTGCAGTGCCAGCCGGGGGGGTTCCCACATCGCCCCGGGGAATGGTCACCTCCTGGGCCTCTGAAGCGTCCTCTCCACAGTGGGGGCAGAAGACCATCCCATTGAGCTGGGACACACAGGCCTTGTGGAAGCGGTGGGCTACACGGAAGTCGGGGTGGCACTCCAGGAAGGAACCCTGGGGAAGAGAGAGAAGCCTGTCCCTCGCCCAGCTCTCTCCTGCAGGTCAGGCCACCCGTCGACCCCAGCGGCTACTCACCGCCGTGCAGAAGTGGCCACAGCCCGGGCAGCAATGGTGCTTGACCATGCGGGCACGGTGGACCTCACAGAGCACCATGAGTGCCACACGGCTAGACGGCCGCATGGTCTCCCGCTTGAGGATGGCAGCATTGCAGCCCAGGAGCTGGCGGGAAAGAAGGGTGGGAGGGGTGAGGGTGAGGCCTGGGGCCAGGTTAGTGTCTGCCACGGCTCCCCAGCCAGCACCCCGGGCCCACCTCTCCGTCCACACTCTCGGTGGCCATGCACTTGTGTCCTGCTCGCTCACTGATGCGGTCAATCTTGGGTGCCTCCATGCGGCAGCTGCAGAGGGGCAGATCCTCAAAGCCGCGCTCTGTTTCCAGCGAAGATGTGTCATTGGATACCCCTTGGGCAGGAAGGAAGGAAGGGAGATGACCGAGGGCTCGCCCCTCGCGTGCTGGAAGGGTCCTCTCCTTCCCACCCAGCCACACCTCACACTCTAGAACCCCAAAAGCTTGGCATGGACAAGCCAGCTCTGGCAGGGTTCCCTCCACCCCCATGGGCACCCCCTGGTGGCTCCCTGACCCAGAAGTTGGCAATCAATTACCAGCGTGGTTGGGGGACAGGGTCCCCTCGCTGGGCAGCTCCAGGGACCCCAGAGGGACCTCCATGTACTCACTGGGCCCTGAGGAGCCCACACCATTCACTCCTGACACAGAGACAGAGAGAGTGAGAGCGGGAGCTCGCGGGGCCTGGCGCGTGCGCACACGTGGCGTACGTACACAGTGGTGACCGTGCACGAGCTGCCTAGCGCGCACTGCTCTCTGGGGCCAGAGGGGCCCTCTCACCTCTTGGCTCCTTGGCCCTCGGAGGCTCTCGTTTCCGCCGCTTCCTTGATGGCTTCACCCACGGGCTGTCTTTCCGCCACTTCTTCTTGGCCTTGCGCCGGCCACTAGAGCCACTCTGTGGATCGGAAGACGCCAGAGTTCTGCTGCTGGCTCCCAACAGCTCTCCACCCCTGCAGGGAGGCCAGTGCCTGCTCTTACCCTGTCTGACTGATTGCCTGACTCCTCATCTTCCTCCTCTTCCTCCTCCTCCTCCTCCTCTTCCTCCTCCTCTTCTTCCTCCTCTTCCTCCTCCTCTTCTTCACTCAGTTGTTCAGCGAGAGCCTCAACTTCAGACTGAAAGGGGAAAAATCAGACTGGAAAACAGCAAACTGCAGCCGTCTCCTTTGAGAACAAGACACCGTGAATCCTAAGCCCCATAAGGGGAAGGCTCGCTGGAGACAGGAAAAAGCCAGAAGACCAGCACAGAGCAGTGGAAACGACTGGTGCTGTGAAACACAGACAGAAAAGACCTACGCCTGGCAACAAAACCACCGCGTGAGCAGCTGAGGAAGGGGTCAGGCTGTTATCGCCAGAAACGACACCCACTGCCAAAGTTTTCCTGTCTGTTTGGAGACAGGGCTTCTCTAGATAGTCCTGGCTGGCCTACAGTTCACAGACACCCCATACCTCTGCCTCTAGAGTGTGTCAACATTTAACGGTTTAAAATATTGGCCAAACAAGCCGGGCACAGTGGTGCACACCTTTAATCCCAGCACTCGGGAGGCAGAGGCAGATGGATCACTGTGAGTTCTAGGCCAGCCTGGTCTAGAAAGCAAGTCCAGGACAGCCAAGGCTACACAGAGAGACCCTGTCTCCAAAAATCCAAAACAACAACAAAAACCCCCAAACAGCCAAGCATCCTATACAGCTTCCAATGGCACGAGGTTGGAAGGAGGCCCCTCTTCCAAGTTTTCCTGCCAAAAAACCCAAAAAACCAGAAGCAAGCTCCAGCCATGGTGGCCCGTGCCTGCAGCAGGCAGGGACTGAGGCCTAGAAGCGGCTCTACAGTCAGGAACCCTGCTGCAAAAATAAGAAAATCCCAAGGCAGCTGAGGCTAACAGTGCGACCCTGCCTCAAGAAACAGAAACAGACTAAAGGCAACGCTGGGAGGAAGCAGAGCCACGTGTGGCCGCGTTCCACCTGATCCTGCGCTCAAGAGGCAGAAAAACACAGAAGGATCTTGTGAGTTTGAGGAAGGCCAGGGGTATAAAAACCAAACAAAGGGCTGGGGAGACGGCTTAGCAGTTAAGAGCACTGCCTGCTCTTCCAGAGGTTTTGAGTTCAATTCCCAGCCACCACATGGTGGCTCACAGCCATCAGTAATGAGATCTGGTGCCCTCTTCTGGTGTGTGGCCTTACATGCAGGTGCAACATTGTATGCATAATAAATAAGTAAATATTAAAAACAAACAAATACCAAGTGATACAGCCACTTGGGAGGCTGAGGCAGGAGGACTAAGGGAGTGAGTTAAAGGCCAGTCCTAGGCAGCCTAGTAAAGAGCCGGGTCTCTAATCCCAGCACTTGGGAGACAGAGGCAGATGGATCGCTGTGAGTTCAAGGTCAGCCTGGTCTACAAAGCGAGTCCAGGACAGCCAGGGCTATACAGAGAAACCCTGTCTCAAAACAAACAAACAAACAAACAAAAAAAGTAGCTTAGTGCCTGCTCACCATGTGAGGCCTTGAGTTTAATCCTAAATTTGGCAAAAATAAAGCACAGGCTGGTTTGGAAATGCAGAGAGATCACACGTATACAAACACAACACAGATGTAGGTCTGTAGTGTATGCGGGAGGGCAGCTGAGTGCGGGAGGGCAGCTGTGGGTGGGTGGACAGCTGTGGGTAGGTGGGCAGCTGTGGGAGGGTGGGTGAGGAGCTATGTATGGTGGGCGGGAGGGCAGCTGTGGGTAGATGGACAGCTGGGGGCGGGTGGGGGTGGGCGGGAGGCTATGGGTGGGTGAGCGGCTGTGTGCGGGTGGGCAGCTGTGTGCAGGAGGGCAGCTGTGGGCGGGTGGGCGGGAGGCTATGGGTGGGTGAGCGGCTGTGTGCGGGTGGGCAGCTGTGGGTGCTTGGACAGCTGGGGGCAGGGCTTACTGTAGCAGCCTTTCCCTAATTTGAGGGTTTTTTCTTCCACCCTTCTCCATCCCTTTTCTTCTTTCCTTTCAACCCCTAACACTAGATAGGAGAGAAAAAATAGAGAGGAAAGGAAAAGAGACCCCTGAATAAAGTCCCCAAAATAATGGGGGCGACAGTATCACTAGCGTACTTCCTGCTGACTGGGGAGGCGAGCTCCCTTAGGGCAAGTTTGATCTTTACTGTCAGGATTTTTTTTTTTTTTTAAGTTTCTGACACAGGGTTTCTCTGTGTAGCCTTGGCTGTCCTGGACTCACTTTTTAGACCAGGCTGGCCTCAAACTCACAGCTTTCCACCTACCTCTGCCTCCTGAGTGCTGGGATTAAAGGAGCGCGCAAGAGGCAGTCAGATTGCTGTGAGTTCAAAGCTGGCCTGGTCTACAGAGAGTTCCACGACAGCCAAGGGTACACAGAGAAAACCCTGTCTTGAAAAACACCACCACCACCAAAAAAACAAAACAAAACAAAAAGAAGGTTCCAAGCCAGGTGGTGGTGGCACATGCCTTGAATCCCAGCACTTGAGAGGCAGAGGCAGGTGGATTGCTGTGAGTTTGAGGCCAGCCTGGTCTACAAAGCAAATTCAGGAAAGCCAAGGCTACACAGAGAAACCCTGTCTCAAAAAACCAAAAAAATAAAATAAAAATAAAAATAAAGGTGTGCGCCACCACCGCCCAGCTCTCTTGTTTCTTCTATGTGCATGACTACTTTACAAGCCATGATTGAAAGCAACCAGCAACCCACCGTGCCTCTCAGGGCCCTAGCATACCCTCTAAAATCTCCCCAGAATTCACACAGTTGCAGCTGACAGAATCACGGCTCCTGCCAGAGCCGTGGGCAACCATAGTTGGCTGCTGCAAAGCAGCCCCATCTCCCCAACCTGGATTAGAATGAGAACATATTCTTTTTTTTTTTTTTTTTTTTTGGTTTTTTGAGACAGGGTTTCTCTGTGTAGCCTTGGCCATCCTGGACTCACTTTGTAGACCAGGCTGGCCTCGAACTCACAGCGATCCACCTGCCTCTGCCTCCCGAGTGCTGGGATTAAAGGTGTGCGCCACCACGCCCGGCTGAGAACATATTCTTATAATAATATTTCTGTGTCTTTTGAAGAATCCAAAATTCCAGAACTCTTACTCCAGCTCACTGCAGCCCGGGCTCACCATTCATTTCCTTTGGTGTTCAGTGGAAAGGCTGCACAGCCAAGTGTTCAATAAATGAAAACCAAAGATGAGGAACAGGGACAGTTCAATGGGTAAAGTACCTACTGCTCTGGTGTAACCATCTGGGTTTGAGCCCCAGACTTCACGAAGAAAAGCCATGCACGCACGCACGCACGCATGCACGCACGCACGCACGCATGCACGCACGCACAAGCTTGCCTGGTGACGGAAATCTGAGCACTACATAGGCTGAGCCCTAGGTTCAACCTCAAACACTAAGGAAACAGTCTAACAACTCAAAACATACTCTAAGAGATAAAATCCCCAGAGCCTACATGAGAGAAGAGACCCAAGGCCAATGCTGTCCTCTGACGCCACCTGTGTGAGTGTTTGTGTACGCGCATACACACACACACAAACACACACAGTGTGGCAGTGTGTGCCTTTCATCCCAACCCTACAGGGGCAGGGGCAGAGGCAGAGGCAGGCAGACTTCTAATAGTTGGAGGCCTAGTCCACTAGTGAGTTCCAGGCCAGTCAGGGCTACAAACCCACGACACCACCACAATAAATAATAAACCAACCCAGAAGAACAAACAAGCTGTCATAAGGAAGGAAGAGGCTGTCTTGGACAGAGAAGGGCAGCGGTGAGGTAAGGGGACACAGGCCAGTGAGCGACGGAGCAGAATAGGATCAGCCAAGGAAGGCAGAGCACCGGCCACGCCCGCACACCTTGCTGTCGGAGTCCACTCGCTCATCCACGGAGTAGGAGTCATAGTACAGGCTGAAGTCCTCGCCCACCACCGTCTCCCACTCCTCCAGCGGCCTGGGCTCTCCTTTCTCCAGGATCACATCTCCCGAGCCCCCGGCCGAGCCCAAGTCCTCTGACTGGAAAAAGATTAGAAAAATCTGCGGCTATGGGCACTGGCCCATCAAACCCACCCCCACCCCAGTACGCCGTCCCCTCCAGCTCACCAGGCCACCAGAGTTCAGCTTCCTCCTCTTCGCCACATCTGCAAAGACAGAACAAAGTGAGGACTGACCCGTAACCCCGGGGACAGAGGACGCCAAGCCTCCGGGGAGTGTGTGTGGCGAGGAGTGGCGGTGACTGACCTGGGGTCACCTTCCCTGGCACGGGCATGTCTTCACTCATACGGAAATGCTGTACTTCAGGGGGCCGCTTCTCAGGGATTAGAGGCTGGATCGCGAAGGAAAAACGGTCAGGACATCACTCACCTTTCATCCCAGCACTCTGGGAGGCAGAGGCACTCACTCTGGGAGTTCCAGGCCAGCCAGGGCTACAAAGTGAGGGTGTGTCTCAAAAACAAGAAATCTGGACATACACAACACCAGGGAAAGTTGAGGGCACTCTACCCTGAGCGAAATAAGCAAGTTACCAAAATAAAATTACCACCCTGCTCCGTGAGGCCGGAGCCCAGGTTATGGGTTGTATGGCAGGCCGTATCTCTAAAATGCTACCTGAAGCCAGCACGATTGCTTAGCGGTTGACGAGGTCTGCAGCCAAGCCTGGTGAGCTGCGATCCATATGGTGAGAGGAAGGGCTCCCTTACCTCCCTATTTATACTATGCTTGTTTGTTTGTTTTGAAACAGGGTATTACATATCACAGGGTAGCTAGGCCTGGACCTTCCTGTGTAGATCTGGCTGTTTCTGCCTCCCAAATGCTGGGGTTAAAGGTATGGGTCACCATGCCCATCTAAAATTAATTTAGAAAAAAAAAATAATAAATCCATCATGGATTTAGGGGCTGGAGAGCTGGCTCAGAGGTTAAGACCACTGGCTGTTCTTCCACAGGTCCTGAGTTCAATTCCCAGCAACCATGTGGTGGCTCACGACCATCTATAATGAAATCTGATGGCCTCTTTCTGGCCTGCAAGTGTACATGCAAACAAGGCATTTACACACTAAGTAAATAATGCCTCTCACATCTGGCTTGAAATAAATAAATCTTTAAAACAAAACCAAACAGCCGGGCGTGACACACGCCTTTAATCCCAGCACTTGGGAGGCAGAGGCAGATGCATTGCTGTGAGTTTGAGGCCAGCCTGGTCTACAAAGCGGGTTCAGGACAGCCAAGGCTACACAGAGAAACCCTGTCTCAGGGAAAAACAAACAACAAAGACCCCAAAACAACAACAACAAAAACGTATGGATATAGAACCTGTTACCTAACCCTCCAGATGTGTCTGAGCCACAAGGAAGTTATGTGTATCTGTGAATTTGCATAAGTCATATGCAAACAGTGATTGCTTCCCTGGCCCAGAGACCCACTATCCTCTGCCTAGCTGCCCTCATCATATATGTGAGGGGCCTGAGCAAACACGGACTTCTGTACCAGGGGGAAGCAATCACGCCCTGGTGAGATGATCACTCTTCCAGAAACAGAAGGCGGGGCTGGAGAGGTGGTTACCAGTACTGCTGCTCTCGTGGGAGACCCAGGTTCAGTTCCCAGCACCCACCAGCTGCTCACAACCCCTTCAGACTCAAGCCCCAGGGGATCCACCAGGCATACCAGGTGGTACACAGACATACATGCAGGTAAACACTCATGCACATTAAAAACAAAAACAAACAAAACCACCTTGGTGTGGTGGTGGTGCACGCCTTTAATCCCAGCGCTTGGGAGACAGAGGCAAGCTATCTCTGTGAGTTCAAGGTCAGCCTGGTCTATAAAGGTAATCTAGGATAGCCAGGGATACACAGAGAACCCCTGTCTCCGAATAAGTAAATAAACAAAATTAAATAATTAAATGAAGAACCAAATGCTTTGAATCATAGCAAATTCAGCCAGCCTGCGCTACACGAGACCATCTCAAAAAACCAAAACCAAAACAAAACAATAAAATAAAAGCCAAGTGTGCGTGGCATACACCTGCATACGACTCGGGAGGCAGAGCAAGGTGTGGGTCTCTGTGAGTTAAAGGCCAGCCTGGGGGCTGGAGAGATGGCCCAGCGGCAAAGAGCACGGACTGCTCTTCCAGAGGTCCTGAATTCAATTCCCGGCACCCACATGGCAGCTCACAACTGTCTGTAACTACAAGATCTGATACCCACAGACATACATACAGGCAAAACACCAATGCATATAAAATAAAAATAAATATTTAAAGGTCAGCCCTGTTTATAGTGTGTGCCAGGCCACGCTGTACCCCCCAAACAAACAACAACAAAATAGAACCCAGGAAGATGAAGGCTACACAAGTCACACCTACAAGACAGAGACACCTGAGGAGCTTTAAACCCTCCTCATAATTCGGATTCCCGGCACCTGCCACTCCCTGTGTCATTCGCCAGGCCTTCCCAGGGGAGGGTTCGCATGCAGTAAAAACTTCAGCAGGTATGAGAACGGTCTCAAAGTAGGGAAGAAAAAAACCTCCCTAAGGACTTGCTCACAGGCGGATCGTGTATGGTCACCTCCGTAAGAGTAATTAGGACAATAACTATATAATTAACTCTGCATCTGTCAGTCTGCTCGGCTGACCACCCCTCCCCCAACACCACAAACTCCAGGAAGCTGGCAATTACTGTAGTCACAGAAGGCCAGCCCCAACAGCTGGCACGTGGTAGCCTATTGGTAAATTCGGAGGAAAAAAAAAAAATCTGAAGACGAGAGGCCCAAGGCTGCATCCCGGAAAAAAAAAAAAAAACACACAAAAAACCGAAAAACCCAACAAAACCCAAAACAAAAAAGAGCCCCCCCAGAGACCCCCCCCCCCCCCGTCCTTCCTACCCAACCCCCACATTCTCACCTGTCCACTGCCTGGTTTGGACATGGTTTTCCGGGCTCGGTGCACTTTGGGCTGCCCTTCCTGGCCGGCAGCTGTTGCCGCAGCGGGTTCGGGCCCAGCAGCTGCAGCTCCCTGGGCCCCAGGCATGCTCAACAGCCTCATGGCCAGACTCTGCACCGAGGGTGGCGACTTTCCTGCCCCTGTCATTGACATTTTGGCCCGACTGGGACAGGCACCCCCCTTGCTGGGGGAAGAGGGGAATGACTTTGTGGCATGGCCTAGAAAGGAGGCAAGCAGGCAGGGGTGCAGAGTAAGCCGGCAGGCAGGCGGGAGGCCCCCATAACGCCCCCTCCCCTCCCTCGTACCCCCCTCGGCCTCTCACCCAGCAGGATCCGGCCCGCGTCGCCCTCCGGGCTCTCAGGCTCATCCCCGAGCAGTGGTGTGGTCCCCACAGGGGTGTCAGCCCCCTCATCGCCGACAGTGACAGTGACAGAGGCCGGAGAGGAGGGGCCGGCAGGCTCCACGGAGTCGGGGTTGGCCTTGGGGAGGGTCTCCTCGCTATGAGAGGTGTCCCCCAAAGAGCCATGCACTGTCGGGGGAGAGAGGGGAAAAGAGAAAGTTCAGGGCCCGAGGCTCCGGAATCCCGCGTTGGGGGTGGGGCGGGATCCGGCCTGCTTCGGGCGCACTCACCTCTGTCGCCGGCTCCTCTGGGCTCCTTCTCCAGCAGCAGCGCCCCCATCTCCGTGGGGGCCTCCCCCTGGGAGGGGAGACAAGGGACCGCCGGGCCGGTTAGCCCCGCAGGCAGCTGGGGCGCCCAGGACGCCTGGGCCCTGGGCAGCGAGAGCAGGCTTCGGGGCCTACCTCGTCCTCGGTGGGCGCCCCCCCTGCCGCGACCGCGGCCGCCCGTGGGGGCCGCACGCCCACGCCCCCGGGCCCGCATCAGCCCCCTCCCTCTCGGCAGACCCCGCATCTCTGGGGCCGCGAGCAGGGGAGGGGGCGGGGCCTCCGCGCCCCGGCCCCGCCCCCTCCTCCCGGCCGCACGCGCCGCTCCCCCTTTGTCCCCCAGGCCGCGGGGACCCCGGCCACCAACCCCTGCAACGCCCGCTGCGCCCCAGCCCGGCGGACGGCCCCTCGCGCCCCTCGCGCGTGCTCCCGGGGCCTGGGCACCCACCGCCCACGCAGGGGCGGCGGGCGGCTGCACGCGCGCCTCGGCGCCCACTCCCCCCACCTCCCACCCCCTGGTCCCCTCATCCGCCCCCGGTGCTGGCCCCCCGGTCTGCTGCGAGTTCGGCTCGGGCCCCCCGGCCCCGTTGCACCCCCGGAGCATTGCGCGAGTGCGCGCTCCCCCCCGGGCGCGCGCGCGGGCATGCACCCGCCTCTCCCCCTCCCCTTCCGCACCTCGGCGGCCGCCGCCGCAGCAGCTCCCGCCGCCGCCGCCATCGCCGCTTGCGCGGGGGGCCGAGCCGGCGCGCGGCCGCCCCGGGTCACGTGGGCAAGGAGGGAGGGCGAGAGGACGCCTTAAAGGAGCCGCTGCGGGCCTCCTGGCCATTTTTGCCCCCCAAAGTGGCCTCGGAGGGTCCAGGGCCCGGGGCTGCGGGGGGACCGGTCCTTCCTTCCTAGCCTCAGCTCCGCAGGGAACGGAGGGCGAGGCGCGCAGGGGCTGTGGCTTCCCTGTCCCCGCCCGGATTTGGCAACACGTGCCGCCCGAGCCTCTGCAGCTGCTCTGTGTATCTTTCTGGTTCCGCGCCTCCCGAGAGAAGGCCGGGCCTTAGGTTAGGTTCCTCCCTCTGGTGCACGAGACGCACGGGAGAGACACCTTCTGCGTCAGCGCCCTTTTGGAAACCTGGGGCCAAATGTCTTCGGTTGCTCTGGCGGTGCCGCCTGCGTGCAGCGGCCTCAGGGTGGCTGCGGTCTGCAGACACTGCCTGTTCCTGCCAGCACTTCTCAGTCGGGGGCCACGGTCCGGACGGCAGCCCCAAGTGCTGGCCAAAGTTAGGGGTACCTGTGTGGTTTCACTCACAGAGTTGGGCCGGCAGGTAATTATGTTATCGGGCCTGAGGCCAGTTCAAAGTCTTATGGGAACTGTAGTTCGCTTTGGGTAAGAACGTTTCAGAGCCTTCTGGGAATTGTAGTCTTCCAGGCATTCGAATGTAAGTTCGGCCGATTTCTCAGCTTTCCTTAAAAACCCGTTTGCCGACGACAAAAATACTCAGGCACAGACGCCTGCCCGCCGTCTCTGGGTGCACCGGCAACCTGCAGGCCATGCCTTGCGCACTGCTGCCCAGCCCCTCAGAGTTTATGCCGTGACCAGGGCTTGCCAATCGCTTGTGTGAGACGAGGTGGTGAGGTTGCCCAAGTGCAGGAGGGCGTGTTCCTAGCGCCTGCTTGAGGCTGGGCACTTTTGGCATGGGACTGAAGTTGTCGGCTCTGGGAGACACTGTGTGTGGTGGGTTGTCACACACATGCAGTTGACAGAATATAAAAGGGAAAAAGGTGTTTTGTTTTGTTTTTTTTATTTTGTGGAAAACAAAGAAAAACTAAAACCCCAAACTCCAGAAAAAAATCCTAAAAAATACGTTTTCTTAAAAAATACTGTGTAAGTCTCTACTCCTCTCCCTCCTCCCCAACAGCCCTCCTGTGTGTCCTTTTTCCCATGTGCCCTGCCCCCCACCCCTCCACTACTCACTGTTCTTGCTACTGTACCCCCATGTCTCATTACCTACCCAGGTTGCCCGACCTATTCTCTTACCTGGCGCGTATATTTCCTTTCGTTTCCGGTGACCCCTGTACCTACTGCCCCACTTCCCCAGCATGCAAGAGCCGCCGCCTCCGCGTCTTTTCCTGGGACTCCGTACTAGTTTGCCCCCACCACCCTCTCCCCGGTTAACTATTCTAAACGGGAGCCAGTAAGCTGCATCCTGCCGACCCCCCAGTTCCCACCCCACCCCAAGAACCTCGAGTCCTCCCGAGGCAGCTTTAGCCAGGAAAAGCTGTTCTCCAAAGTTCAGCCTTTGCTTCTCCCCCCCCCCCTCCTTTTTTCCCCTTCTTTCCCCCTCCACATTGTTCGTGCACCTCTACAAAAAGAAATCTTTCTTCGGGACCCCATATTCCCTCAGCCTCGTCAACCCTGTGTCTCCGGCTCCGTATTTTTTCTTCTGCTGTTTGAGGCAAGGTCTTCTCTGCAATTCTCCTCCCCCACCATGTACCCCGCTCCCCAATTCTCCCGGGCCCGGGAACCGCCCCCCAGCCTCCCCGGAGGCCCGTCAGCGGATGAGGACGTTGATCTCCGCCACGCCGGCCTCCAGCACGTTCTCCGCGGTGGTTTTCCCGTGCTGCTCCTTGAGGTGCCGCCGGATGGCCGGCTTGTGGGCGAAGCGCACATCACAGTAGGAACACCGGTAGGGCCGCGCCCCTGAGTGCAGGTTGAGGTGATCGTGCAGCGTGGACTTCTGCGTGAAGCACTTGCCGCAGATGCCACACGAGTGCGACTTGACGCCACGGTGGACGTTCATGTGGCGGTTGAGGTTGCTGCTGTGGTTGAACTGTTTGCCGCAGCGCGGGCACATGAAGATGAAATGCTGCGCTCGCATGTGGAAGACCAGCTTCTCCACACCCTGGAACACTTCCGGGCATTTGGTGCACTTGATGTTCTTTAAGGGGTTTCCACTTGAGAAGCCCCCAGGCAGGGGTCCCCGGCTGCCCCCCGCCCCCAGGCTGCCCCCCGCCCCCCGGGCAGCCATGGCCACCGCCGCTGCTTCCACAAGGCCCGAGGTGGCCCCCACGCTGGCCCTGCCCCCTGGGATCAACAACAGGCCTTCGCCCTCTGCGTCCTCGGACAGGCTGTAGCAGGCCTTCACCACGCCTTGCGGCGGGGCTACAGAGTTGGGGGCCACGCTGCTCTGGGCCAGCTCCCCCAGGTGGCTGCTCACAGATGCCCCGATACCCAGACCCCCTGCTAGGCCTCCAGGGGGCTTGAGGCGGTGTGCCACTTCGAGGGCGGACTCCACCTTGACAATGCAGATGTCAGAAACGTCCTCATCCTCGTCCTCGTCCTCGTCCTCCGCCTTCAGCTCCAGGTCCTCATCCAGCGGAAACTCCAGCTTCACGGGCCGCAGGAGCGGAGGGGGTAGAGGAGGCGGGGGTGGAGGTTTCGGTGCTGGCTTTGGGGTCCTGGCTGGAGGGAGGAGGGACTTGGTGGCACTGACACTGCTCATGAGGCTCGCCTCGCTGACCCCATCCTCTTTGAGGCCTATTTTGGGCTCAATGAACTGGCTGAGGGCGTTCCTGCATTTCTCCACCACGTGCTCCATTTGCAGGTAGGAGGCGGCTGTCAGGTAGTTCACGATGTCCCTGACTGCGAACTCCAGGGCGCCCGTGTAGCAAGAGAGGAGCAGGTCCGCCACAATACGCGCGCTGTGCATCAGCGAGACCTGCAGCTCGGAGCTGGGATTCAGCAAGAACTGGTCCCGGAGGAACGGCGAGCAGGCGGCCAGGATGACCTTGTGGCCACGGAATTTGAGGCTGTCCGCCACGATGGTCACATCGCAGAACCGCTCCTCGGCTCGGAGCTGGTTCATGTTCCGCAAGGTAGCGGCCTCGTGGCCAGGCAGCTGGAAGCGCAGGACTTCCACCCCAGAGGCCATTGTGGCGGGAGTGGACTGCCCTGGGTGGGAAGGAAACCGGTCAGAGACAAAGGTCTCTGGCTGTCGTGAGCCTTGGCTCCAGACGCCTCACACTCCCTACCTCCCTAGTCTGGTCGCGCCTCCCTCAGTTTCCCCAATTCCAAGGGGGCGCGGTCCCTCCGTGGAGGGAGGCGTGGTTCCCGGGGGCGGGGCAGCGGCGTCCACACCCCCCCAGTCCCGCGGCCCGCGCGCGCGCCCCTAGGAGAATGGAGAAAGGGGTTGGGTGGAGGGGAAAAACCCGAGGACTGCACTCTGGGGTGGCCCCCGGTTGCAGGCTTTCCTCACCCGCCTCGCTTCTAGCCTGGGCCTCGCTGCTGCGAGTCCCCCTTTCCACGTCCTCCCACCGCCCGGGCAGGTCGTGCACGCCCCCTCCCACGAGCAGGGCTCCGTGGCACGCCCACCCATAGAATCACGACCCTGGGTGCACGCGCCTCTCACCTGGCCCGGTTCCGCGTGCTGATTTTCCCCCCTGGTCCCCCACCCCCCCGGGGCCAGCGGCGCCCCCCACACTCGGGCAGGGCCTGGGCAGCGCGCAGGCGCGGGGGTGCACGGGGCGCGCGCGCGGGCCGGCTCCGCGTGGGCGGGAGGGGGAGGGGCGGGGGCAGCTCGCGCCGAGTGTTCCGAGGCCCCGCGCAGCGCAGCGCAGCGTCCGTGAGGACTCGGGGCGGAGGAAGAGGGGAGGGAATTAAAGGAGCAGGGTTCCCCCTGCCCGACCCCCCTCTCCTCCCCGGGCACCCCGACGCGGTTAAAGGGCTGGACACTCGTGCCTCCCCTTTGGCCAGGATTATTTGTCCGCCAGAGCGGAAATACGCTCCATACCCCCCTCTTTCACGCTCCCCCTCCTCTCAGCTTCTGGGGCCCGTGGCCCGTCTGCGCGTGCGTGCCAAGGCCCGCGCGCTCGGGACCGCCCCCGGCTCCTGGCGCACCCCCCTCCTGCGCCCCAGCGCGTGCCCGCTAGCCCCGCCCGCCCCACTTCACCCCCCCACTCCCAGCGCGCGCGCTCCCCGCGAGCTGCGCAGTCTGCGCGGCCACCTGCTCCGGAGCAGGGCGTCGCTCCCCGCCCAGCTGTGCAGAGTCCCGGCACCTCCCGGGGCCTGGGACCTGCGGGTGGCCCGCGGATCTCTGGATCACTGCTGCCCACCGCTGCATCCTCCGCTGAATATATGCACAGTTCCTCGGACCACACTTCCGGACTTTTCCGAGTCTGCCCACGTAGTCCTCCTGATCTAAAAGATAATTTCCACAAAACTGGATGAGCCTGCGGGCCCAGCTTGCCTTGCTTTGGGACAGTTGCTTAAACTCTCACTCACCCTCCCTCCCAAGTGCTTGCCAAAGCCGAGATCTCCGCTCGTACTGTGGAAGACTAGCGCATTTCACCTCCACGGTGTAATTAACCCTGGGACTAATCCTGCAAATGCAGTTATTTGTGTCGGTACGAGCATACCGTTTTGACTCTTTCTCTGCACCTACCCCTTCTGTTCCTCAGCCTCCTGCAGAGAGGTGCTCCCGAGCCCTAGACCTCTATTCTGCACCTGGCTTTCACTGCCACTCCCAAACTCGGTTGCAACCTCCACTACTTAAAAGCAAGTGCCTGTCTTGAAGGCTAGCTCCTAGCGCTTCTGTGCACCCCAAATACCCATGCTGGCTTTCCAAACTATCAAGGTCCTCCTCCGGAACACACCTCTGTTGCCTGCAGATTTGTTACACGCTCTGCGGAAGCTTTTCGGTCCTGAGGATGCTAAACACTGGCTACCTAATGTGTTCGATCCCCGGCTTCCCCCACAGACTGTAACTTCTTGAATACAGGAACTGCGCTATGGACTGTGTTTTGCGATTTAACTCAGGCAGTAAGTGCCTGGCAGTTGGAAGTCATTGACTTGAACTGAATACCCACGGAGTGGTGAGGCCTTTAATTTTCCTTTTAAAACTCTCCGACTTTGTGGCCTCATCCGGCTCACTTTGTAGTCAAGTTGTGTGGATTTAAGCAAGAGAGAGCCTGCTTTTGCGTCTGGTATACCATGTTTAAAGCCATATCCACTGTCCGAGGCGCTCGGGAAAGCCCTTGGGCAAACTGCTTAATTCTCTGAATCGCTGGAGTCTTTATTTTTGGCCTAAAGGTCCTAAATGCTCATCAGGCTGATAGAAGGTTCCAGAGAGCCTGGGAGACACTGGATAGACAATGATTCTGAGGTAACACCCTCTTCGCTTTACTTTGACAACTGCAATGATAATTAATTAATTAACTTATTTATTTTTCCGAAACAAGATCTCTCTGTGTAGCTTTGGCTGTCCTGGACTCTGTGGACCAGGCTGGCCAGGAACTCACAGAGATCCACCTGCCTCTGCCTCCTGAGTGCTGGGACTAAAGGCGTGCGCCACCACTGTCCGGCATAAAATGTATGTTTTCTTATCCCATCTTTTTCTCTTTACCGAGTTTCTCAAAAGAATCATCCATAGGGCTGGAGAGATAGATCAGCTGTTAAGAACACTACTTCTAACCGTGCGGTGGTGGCGCACACCTTTAGTCCCAGCACTCGGGAGGCGGAGGCAGGCAGATCACTGTGAGTTTGAGGCCAGCCTGGTCTACAAAGTGAATCCAGGATAACCAGGGCTACACAGAGAAACCCTGTCTTAAAAAACCAAAACAACAAAACAAACAAAAACAAAAAAGAACACTTCTTCTTGCAGAGGGCCTAAGTGCAATTCCCAGAACCCACGTAGTGGCTTACAACCATTTATAACTCCAGTTCCAGAGGATCTGACCCCCTCTTCTGACATCTGTAAGCACAGGCACAGACATCTCCCTCTCTCTCACACACACAAAGCAAAATCAGGCCTGGTACCCTCAACAAGAGGGAACCCATGCCTCGTAGTGGTGAGCTAGCTAACTACCCACAGCTATGAAGTCACAGATCTCAGAGCAGAACCTACAACCACCACATTACAAAGCCAGCACTGCCCAACTGTATCCTGACTACACCCACAGGCAAGTGGGGTCCTCACCCCATCAAGGAGACAGAGACAATTGCAGAAAACCACAACCTACCAACATGCAGGTTTGTGCGGCCCGCTCCCGACCGATGCATCTATAACTCCCACACCTAAGGCTCAGGGATCGTTGAGGGAAGGGCATGGAAATCAGTAAAGGCCACAGAATCAGTCAATTGGCTAGGAGATTGTGTTTTCCAGGAACATCAGGAGCTTCGTCCGCTAAAGTCTCACCAACATGACTGTCTAGACATGAGCCAGATCATGCCAGTACATGCCAAGGTGGATGAAGGAAAGCCCAGGAGGCTTCAACCCTGGACAAAAAAACCACAGACGGCTAAGGGATGCTAGGAGCAGGAGAGACAGCCTTCCCCAGGGAAGAGCACCCCACTGGCTACCCAACACCAAACGGTCAGCCCTGAGACCAAGCAGGTTGGACTTCAGTATTTAGGTGTATATATGGCATATACATGTGTGTATATGCAACACGCCCACATCTGTGTGTGGGTAACAACAACTAATGAAAAAAAAAAAGATCGTGGATTTGAAAGACAGCAAGGAAAAAGGAGGAGCATATGAGAAGATTTGAAGTGAGAATTATAATTGTAATTATATTATATAATAATTGTGTAATTATAATCTCAAAAAGAATTTTTTTTTACTTTACACAGCCTGACATTCCGGCATATGGACTGCTCTGGCAGGAGGATGAGGAGTTCAAAGCTATCCTTGGCTTATGTTCTGTTGCCAGATCTCTTGAGACCCAGTTTCAAACAATCAGTAGGCAGCCAGGCGTGGTAGCACACACTTAAATTTATTTATTTATTTATTATTATGTATACAGTGCCGTCTGTATGTACACCTGCGGGCCAGAAGAGGGCACCAGATCACATTATAGATGGTCGTAGGCCACCATGTGGTTGCTGGAAATTGAATTCAGGACCTCAGGAAGAACAGTCAGTGAGCTTAACCTCTGAGCCATCTCTCCAGCCCAGCACACACTTTTAATCCCAGCATTCGAGAGGCAGAGGCAGGTGGATTGCTGTGAGTTTGAGGCCAGCCTGGTCTACAGAGTGAGTCCAGGACAGCCAAGGCTACACACAGAGACCCTGTCTCAAAAACAGTATGTAAATAAACAAGCATGTTGGTAGTTGGCTGCTGGGTGGCCCAGGGATGGAAGGCTGAGGAACATACAAAAAGCCCTAGGTTCAGTTCCTTTTTAGTTTTAGTTTTTGTTTTGAGACAGGGCCTCTTTGTATAGCCCTGGGTGTCCTGGACTCGCTTTGTAGAGCAGGCTGGCCTCGAGCTCACATGGTTCCCCCACCTCTGCCTCCTCAGGGCTGGGATTAAAGGCGTGCGCCACCACATGCTGCTGCTGCTGCTGCTTCTGCTTCTGCTGCTGCTTCTTCTTTTCATTTTTTTTTTTTAAATTTCCTGATTTATTAATTAAAAAAGGAAGAAGAAGGCAAGACCTCTGGGTATATTACATTGGCAACTCAGCACGTTTGTTTGTTTGGCCCTGAGTACGCAACCCTCCGGCCTGTCTCCTGAGTGCTGGGGTCTCATTGTGAGCCATCTCATTGTTTTAGGCTGCTTGGCTGAAACCACTGTATTTTTTGGACTATAGGATGCACTTGACCATAAAACACATCCAGTTTTTAGAGCAGTAAAACAAGAAAAACAGGGAAAACAGCAATTGGACCATAAGGTGCACCCTAACTCCCCTCTACCCACTTTTTGGGGGGAAGTGTACCTTATGGTCCAAAACGGTACTTGAGCAAGGCTCACACATCCTCTTTACACGGCCGGCGGCCTCTGCCTGGCCTACAGTTCAGTGTTGAGCGCCTTGATCCTACGGTCTCTGTGCAGACCAGGCTGAATTTGAACTCAGGGAGATCTGATGACCCAGTGAACAAAAGCCTGTTTCAACAGACCTCTTCCAGCCAGGTGGTGGTGGCACACACCTTTAATCTCAGCACTCGGGAGGCAGAGGCAGCCTGGCCTACAAAGTGAGTCTGGGACAGCCAAGGCTACACAGAGAAATCCTGTCTCAAAAAAACAAAAAAACAAAACAGACCTCTTCTATCCCTTAAAAAAAATTTGTGTGTGCGTGTGTGTGTGTGTGTGCGTGTGTGTGTGTGTGTGTGTGTGTGTGTGTGTGTGTGTGTGTGTGTGTGGCAGAGGAGTATAACTATTGGGGAATTGGCTCTCTCCTCCACCATATGAATTCAGAATGTTTGGCTTGTCAGCAAATTCCTTTATCCACTGAGCCAACCCCTCCACACACCTGTTCGTTTATTGTTGTTTTGATTTTTTTCTTTTTGTTTTTGTTTTTGAGCCAGGGTCTCCCTAGCTGAGCCTGGCCTGGAGTTTGCTCTGTGTCTAAGGATGGCCTTGAGTTCCTGATCCTCTGCCCCAGCCTTGTAAGTGCTGGAATTACAGGTAGGAGCCGCCACTCCCAGCTTTTTGAACTCAGAAATGGGATTTTAGAATTTCAGAAAAGACTTTGCTCCAAGGAACTGACTCATGATTGAAGTCAGGAGAGAGCAATGTGTAAACAGGGCATGGTGTCTGGCAGTGTACTTCAGGGTGATTCAATAGAGCCCCGGACTTTACACTTTGCTCATTTGGGACTTTAAAAAAATCTTTATTCTCTCTCTCTCTCTCTCTCTCTCTCTCTCTCTCTCTCTCTATCTATCTATCTATTTTGTTTGCTTGTTTTTGCTTTTGTTTTTGAAGACAGCGTTTCTCTGTGTAACTTTGGCCATCCTGGACTTACTTTGTAGATCAGGCTGGCCTCAAATTCACAACGATCCGCCTGCCTCTGCCTCCCGAGTGCTGGGACTAAAGGTGTGTGCCACCACCACCCGGCCCTATCTATTTTTAAGACAGGGTCTTACTATGCATATGTAAGTCTGGCTTGCCTGAAACTCACTAGGAAGACCAGGCTAGCACTGAACTCAGAGATGACCTTGCTTCTGTCTCCTGATTCTGGGATTAAAAGTGTGCATCATAAAAATAAAAATAAAAAAGAAGAAGAAGAAAAAATGTGTGCATCCTGTGCCCATCCAATAAAAGTAAATCTCAGCCTGGTTGTGGTGGCCCACATCTTTTATCCCAGCACTTGGGAGGCAGAGGCAGGCAGATTGCTGTGAGTTCCAGGTCAGCCTGGTCTACAAAGTGAGTCCAGGACAGCCAAGGCCACACAGAGAAACTCTGTCTTGAAAAACAAAAACAAAAAAAACAAAAACAAAAAGTAAATCTGAAAGCCACAACAAAACACCAGCTGGGTGGGCTGGAGAGATGGCTCAGTGGTTAAGAGCACTGGCTGCTCTTCCAAAGGTCCTGAGTTCAATTCCCAGAAACCACATGGTGGCTCACAACTATCTATGATGAGATCTGGTGCCCTCTTCTGGCCTGCATGTGCAGACAGAACACTATATGTAATATTAAACAGCAAAACAAAACCCACCAGCTGGGCATGGTGGCGCACGCCTAGGAGACAGCCTGTGAGTTGGAGGCCAGCCTGGTCTTCACAGCAAATTCCAAGTTGGCCAGGACTACATAGTGAGACTTATCTCAAAAACAAAAACAAATCAACAAGAAGTTTACATAGGATTGAGGGTGAAGCTCAGTTGGTAGAATGCTGGCCGAACACGCAAGAAGTCCTAGGTGGTGCGTGTCTACAGTCCCAGGACTCAGGGCTTTGTGGGGAATTTGGGCCCATCTTGTGAAAGGCTCTGAAAGACTGTTGGCTGTTGTTCTCGATTACCAGCCCGACCTGGTAATGTTTATTATTAGGCCTATAATTATTATTACATCAGTATAACCCGCTAGCAATCGATCAAGACACAGACACTTGTTATATTTTAAAATAGCCTTAGTTACTCTGGGGCAGGGCAGATATCAATCCTCTAAACTACCTCCCAGAGTGGGGCAGGCATGGGATCCCTGTCCCAATCCTATGCCACCTGCTTCTAATAATTTCTATCTAGCTACCTCCCACCCATAATCCCATATATTTCTTTTATTTATTTTTATTTTAAGATTTATGTATACAGTGCTCTGTCTGCCTGCATTTACACCTGCAGGCCAGAAGACGGCGTCAGATCTCATCACAGATGGCTGTGAGCCGCCATGCGGTTGCTGGGAGTTGGACTCAGGACCTCTGGAAGAGCAGTCAGTGCTCTCAACCTCTCAGCCATCTCTCTCTGGGCTGAATTCTCCATCCATGCGGGCCACATGCTTCTCTTCCATCTAACCGATAGCGACCTTCTCTTTTCCTCAGGTCTCCCTTCTTCCCAAGATTCCCTCTGTCTCCGACAAGCCTGGGAACCTTAGCCACGCCTACCCCATTTGCCGCCATGGGTCAGAGTCAGCCCAGATGAAGAACATCAGCAAGTATTTGGGATTATGGATGGGAGGTAGCTTCATAGAAGTCATTAGAAGCAGACGGCATGGGATTGGGACAGGGATCCCATGTGTGCCCCACTCTGGGAGGTAGTTTAGAGGATTAGTATCTGCCCTGCCCCAGGGTAACTAAGGCTATTTTAAAATACAACAGGTGTCTGTGTCTTGATCGATTGCTAGCGGGTTATACTGATGTAATAATATGGGCCATATTGGTAACATAACAAGTGGCTCTCGCCGTGGGGCAGTTATCAGGCAATACTGATAATTTCACAGCAACAGTTGGCATACCTTTTATCACTTTATTGGTGTTTTTGATCTCCTTCTCCCTTCTCCACCCCAATCCCTCCAACACCTCAACACCAGATGGGAGAGAAAGAAAGCTGGGGGCGAGGGGAAGGGCCGTAGGTCTCTTTACTTCCTAATCTTCATTTCAGGAGATCTCTGATTTTTTCTCACTAAACTGCAACAGCAGCACCCAGGAGCAGCAGGGACACCGGCTGCCACCTTCTTTCTAGGAGCCCCCTATCTCTCTCGTGGCTCTGGCATTTATTCCCACTCTAGAGTCCCCAGAATTAAGCTCCCTGCAGCTGGTGAAGAGCCTCTCTCAGAGGCTGCATGGGGCAAATAGCCTGCTACTGTGGACAGTCCGAATCAGCCCCGTATTCCACACCTGGCGTTACAACAAAAACATGTTTACATGAGTTTTTAAAGACACCAAAACTTTCCACCACAAGAGAACTTGTCTCAAACAAACAAACATCACAGGCAGAAATACAGATTTATGTAATTTTCCTTGGCCCGGTTTTCCAGCGCCAGTTCTCCCCCAGGTGACTCTCCTAGTCAGTTTCTGGAAACATTCTGCACATACACAGAGCTGTGGGGCTCGGGGACGAGATAAGCATTTGCTGGCAGGTGCTATGCCAGGTGCCCGGCACCACAAAACTACCACACCACCAGCCAAAACCCACAGCAAGCCGCAGGGAACGACAGAAGGAGCGGGCCCAGTTTTATTTCTTCCCTGATGGCAGTGTCCCATACACACCACCTAGGCCGTCATCTTACCTGCCTTGAGTCAGTCCACTCTACACAGATGAACCTCAAGATCTGAGAAGCTGCGTGTTAGTTGCTGTCCACGGGTGTCACGCCCACATGATGGTCCTCTGTAAGCGGGCACAGGTTCATCCCAACCTCATACGTGGCCCTTTCATATCTATAGGATAATACATGGGTATTTGGCCGGGCGGTGGTGGCGCACGCCTTTAAACCCAGCACTCGGGAAGCAGAGGCAGACAGATTGCTTATCCATTCAAGGCCAGCCTGGTCTACAAAGTGACACTAGGACAGCCAAGGCTACACAGAGAAGCCTTGTCTCAGAAAACAAAAACAAAAACAAAACAAAAAAGTGGGTCTTCTGCTGTGTAGCTTAAGCTGGACTCAAACTTGCAATTCTCTTGCCTCCTGAATGCTGGGGTCCCAGGTGGGTTCTCCCCTTTGGGGGTCACAGGTAGGTTCTCCCCTTTGGTGCTATCTTCTAGGTGTGTTTTCCCACTGGCCACATGTGTGACACTGATGGGACAGGTAACTCATGTGCCAAGTGAAGTCTTGGTTTTTTTTTTTTTTCCTTTTTCCTTTAATATTTGTTTATTTTTGAGCCGGGCATGGTGGCACACGCCTTTAAACCCAGCACTCGGGAGGCAGAGGCAGGTGGATCGCTGTGAGTTCGAGGCCAGCCTGGTCTACACAGTGAGTCCAGGAGGGCCAAGGCTACACAGAGAAACCCTGTCTCGAAAAACCAAAAACCAAAAAAAAAAAAAAAAGATTTGTTTATTTTTATGTGCATTTATGTTTTGCCTCCATTTATATCTGTGTGAGGGTGTCAGATCCCCTAGAATTGGAGCTACAGACAATTGTGAGCTGCTGTGTGGTTGCTGGGAACTGAACTCAGGCCCTCTGGAAGAGCAGCCAGTGCTCTTAACCACTGAGCCATCTCTCCAGCCCTGAATCCTGGCTATCTTAAGCCAAAAACTGGATTTGCTCCACCACACTAGATCTGGGACTGGAGGTGGGGCAAGCTCTGCTGTGATGTGGCCTCTTAATTTCTGCCCTGAAGAAAAGCAAGCATGACCATCTGTCCCTCATATCTGGAAACTTGTAGTTTACCTTATCAACCCAGGGCAGGGGCGGAGGGATAGAGTTGACAAGGACGGGAGCTTCAGAGCAGTTCCTGGGAAGAAGGGAGGGATAAAGCACTTGTGTTCCACACTGTGGAAGGTGTAGAGGACCAGAACAGAGCTGCTGGGAGAGGTAAGATGTGGGGCAGCTCCCAGCCATACCGTGTCACCATTGTCATATGCAGCGGCCCTCGGGAACGTGGAGATTTCCCTCTGGGACATGGGGTGGCCAGAAGAGCTGCGTGTGCAGATGTGAGTGTGTGTGGGAGCGTGATCGGATTATGAAAATCTGCTAGGTGGCACTTGGAAGGTGGAGGCAGGAGGATTAGGAATTCAAGCCTAGCCTCTCCACTACACAGGAAGGGTGAAACCCAGTCTCAGGAAGATGGGCCTGGGAAGACGATTAGGTTGGTAAGATGCTTGCTGAACAAGGGGGAGACCCTCAGTTTGGGTTCCTTGGATGCAAGGCCGGGGGCGTGGTGGAGCATGCTTTTAATGCCAGGACTCGGGAGGCAGAAGCAGGTGGATTGCTGTGAATTCGAGGCCAGCCTGGCCTACAAAGCGAGTCTAGGATAGCCCAGGCTACACAGAGAGAGAGAGACCCTGACTCAACAAAACAAAAAAGTCTGGAGGCAGTGTTGCCCTCTTGTAAGCCCAGTGAGTGCTGGAGAGCTTTGATGGGGAGGACCCTGAAGCCCTCTGGTCTGGTTTAGAGGCAAAGTTCTGAGCAGGTGAGAGACCCCAGTCTCAAAAGAAAGGTAAGAGGGGCCTGAGAAATTATACCCACAATTGTCCTCTGACCTCCAGAGGCACAAACACATGTGCATATTCTCACTTGCACAGGAACACACACACACAAACACACACACACACACAAGAAGTGGAAACCAATGGTATTTTTGCTGCTGATCTGACAGTTTTCTTGGGGTGGGAGGTGGGCCTAGCAGGGAGCTCCCCTTGATCTTGTTATCGTAAGACGGAAAAGTAACCGGTATCTGAGGCTCCTGAGGGACAAAGAGGCTAATACAGCAGCTTAAAATCTCCAAGCATGGACAGGATGTAAACGTTGATGCCAGCACTGGGAAGGCAGCAGCAGGTGGATCTCTGTGAGTTCAAGGCCAGCCTAGCATAGTAAGACTCTGTCTCCAATCGAACAAACAAAAGATCTCCATGGCTGGGTGCCCGGTGTGGTGGTCAGTGTTTGTACCTCCACACTTAGGAGACGGAGGCAGGGGAATCAGGTGTTCAAGGCAAGTTTCAGTTACTTAGCAAATTCTAAGTTAGTCTAGGAGACCCTGTCTCAGAGGGGAAATACATGCTCAAAACATATGGTATGAAAAAATTTATTTTTCTTTCTTTCTTTCTTTTTTCTTTTCTTTTTTTTTTTTTTTTGAAACAAGGTCTCTCTGTGTAGCCTTGGCTGTCCTGGACTCGGTTTGTAGACCAGTCTGAGCTCGAACTCACAGCGATCCACCTGCCTCTGCCTCCCGAGTGCTGGGATTAAAGGCGTGCGCCATCACGCCCGGCCCAAAAAAGTTTTTTTTTTTTTTTTTTTTTCAATAAATAAAAATATGTCTCAAGCTTAAAATGCTTCTTATTCTTTTAAATTCCAATCCAAATTTATTATTTATTTATTTTGCAAGCTGGGAATTTTATCTGCTGGATGTTCCAATAAATTTTTTTTCTCAAAAAATTTTTTTCTTTTTTCTCTAAGCATTTTTCCCACTTTCCACATTGATGCCTTTTTATTCCTGTTTTCTGGGAAGGACCCAGGGAAAATGTGAATTTTCTCATATGTCGAGAAGTTCTGAAAAGATTAGTTTCGATTTCTCAGAAGCTATCCTGAGGAAGACCCAGTGGACCCGGGGAATCAGACCCATGTTGCAAAACTCCTAAAGGAAGTGAAACAACATAAACAGAATGCTGTTTGCAGAGCTTGTAGGTTTGTGTGCTTCGGTGTGTGTGTGTGTGTGTGTGTGTGTGTGTGTGTGTGTGTGTGTACGGCTGGGTGTGTATCCATTTAGGAGCAGTGTGCACAGTGAAGTCCTAGGGTTAAGGACAGGACAAAGGTTTTGCCCCAAAGCTGAGTCCCTGCTGTCTTCTTTCTTTTTCTCCCCTAGAACCGTCCCCTCACCACTCCCCGCCTTTTCATCCCCTGGCAGCGAAGCCTTCTCAACCCGACTTAGTTTCGGGAAGTCAGATGACCTTTTCTCTCCCCTGGCTCTCGGTTGGTTTTCCTGTCCGGGACACCATGGCCCCTCTGCTGGCTCTCCTCTGCTTGCTGCTGCTGTGCCCAGGTAGGAGGCTGAGGAAGGGCTTCTGGGGCTCTGTGGGCGTGGCAGGTGCCGGGTCAAGTCCACAAGTGAAAGGGACAGCCTCTTCTCTCTTCTCGCCCCTCTCTCATCTGGGCTGTTTTTCCTTTGGTGCTTTCCATTCCCGCAGGCCTGGCAGCTGTCTCTTGCCCTCAGAATGTCAATATCGCAGGTGGAAATTTCACCCTCAGCCATGGCTGGGCCCCTGGGAGCTTCCTCACCTACTCCTGCCCCCTGGGCAGATACCCATCCCTGGCCTGGAGACTATGCCAGAGCAACGGACAGTGGCAGACCCCAAGATCTAGCTCGCTGCCCACCCTGCGGTCCCCTCAGCTGGTTAAAGCAGTCTGCAAGCGTGAGTCCTTTGGGCTTGGGGAAGTGTCCACCAGTGTCAGCCCAGAGCTTCTAGTAGCAGGGGGCTCCCCGCGGCTAGTTGGAGAGGGAGAGAGAGAGTTTCAAAATACTGGGGAAAGCCTGGTGTGGTGACTCAATCCTTTAATTCTAGAACCTGGGAGGCAGAGAGAGAGAGGGAGGGAGGGAGGGAGGGAGAGAGGGAGGGAGAGAGGGAGGGAGGGAGGGAGGGAGGAGAGGCAGGTGGATCTCTGTGAGCTTGAGGCAACCTGTTCTACAGAGCCATAAAGTGAGACCCTCTCTCCAAAAAAACAAACAACCTTCCCCAACAAAGGCTCCAAGAAACACAGAAACCAAACCAAACCAAACCAAACAAACAACAGCAAAAGTCCACTGTCTACTTAGGACAGTTTTGGTTTTTTTTTTAGCTAGAATTAACTGTGGGGTTACTGACCATTCTAAGTGAAGGCTGAGTGCTCTGGAGCACACACGCATCCCTGTCTCAAAAAACAAACAAATAAACAAAAAAGAAAAGAAAAGAGACAGAGTCTCACTCTGTGGCCCAGGCTGGGCCCACACTTGCAGCAATTGGTCTTCCAGCTGCTGCTCCCGAATGCTGGGTCTACAGGTGTGGGCCACCACACCCAACCTTTCCAACTTTGCTTCTGAGGTAGGGTCTAGCTATGCGGTTTAGGTTTGTCTTGAACTGCAGTGATGCCCCTGCCTCAGCTGCGCAAGTGCTGGGATTGTGGGCTGTCACCACATTAAGCTCTTTCTGTGTTTTTTGCAACCTGCTGAGGGTCTCCCCATGCCTGGCCTCGGTGTCCACCATCCTCCACTCGTGCCCAACTTTCTCTCTCCAGCTGTTCGCTGTCCAGCCCCTGCTGCTTTTGAGAACGGCATATACACCCCTCGGCTGGGGTCCCATCCTGTGGGGGGCAACCTGAGCTTCGAATGTGAGCACGGCTTCACCTTGCGAGGTTCACCTGTCCGGTACTGTCGCCCCAACGGCATGTGGGACGGAGAGACGGCTGTGTGTGACGATGGGGGTAAGTGCTCTGACGCTTGGGTTGCCTGGGGAAGCGGTGGGGGTGCAGCCCCCCAAGCTTTTGTGGGATAGAAACCTGGTGTTCTTAGTGGCTCAGTATTATTGCTAGACTGGAGTGGGTTGAAGTCCGACCCACCGGGAGCCTGGCCCGGCAACTGCTGCTGGGTTTCATATTTGACACAAGGACTCTACATACCCTTACCCCCCTCCCTCCCCCCTCTCTTTCTTCCCTTCCTTTGAAGCTGGGTCTCACTCTAGTCCAGGCTGAGCTGGAGCTCATTCTGTAGCCCAGGGTGGCCTTGAACTCTCTTCAGCCTCAGTCTCCCGAGTGCTCACGTTACAGACACGGGGGCCCCCAGACTGGCCTGTCAGCGTTTCTAAGTGCTTCAGGACAACACGTTGGATGTAGCCCCACGAAGTATCACAGACAAGGCGCACGAGTGACTGAGAGCCAAGTGTTGGGCTCAGCGCCTCTGGCCAAGTCATTTACCCTTCCTGTGCCTCAGTTTTCACATCTGCAAAATGGCAATATTGGGGCTGTCAAGCTGGCTCAGCACTTAGAGCACCTACTCTTCCAGGGGACGAGAGTTTGGTTCCCACACCCTGGCTTCACAGTCGCCAGTAACTCCAGCCCCAGTGTTCTTGTCAGGCCCTCACACATCTATAATAGTTTTTGTTTGTTTGTTTGTTTGTTTTTCAAGACAGGGTTTCTCTGTGTAGCCTTGGCTGTCCTGGACTCATTTGTAGACCAGGCTGGCCTCGAACTCACAGAGATCCCACCTGTCTCTGCCTCCTGAGTGCTGGGATTAAAGGCATGCGCCACCACCACCCGGGATTTGTTTGTTTTTAATTATTTATTTTTATTTTTTATGTGCATTTTATGTCTATGGGTGTCAGATTTTGGAGTTACAGTTGTAAGCTGCCATGTGGGTGCTGGGAATTGAACCCGGGTCCTCTGGAAGAACAGTCAGTGCTCCCAACCACTAAGCCATCTCTCCAGCCCTGTTTGTTTGCTTTTTAAGATTTATGTATTTATTACTTATACAATATTTGGCTTGCATTTGAGTCAATAGGCCAGAAGAGGGCACCAGATCCTATTATAGATGGTTGTGAGCCACCATGTGGTTGCTGGGAATTGAAGTCAGGACCTTTGGAAGAACAGCCAGTGCTCTTAACCTCTGAGCCATCTCTCCAGCCCCCAGAGGATGGATTTTATACACAAATCTACCTATGAAATGCTACCTGAAAGCCAGATATGATGGCACACACCTTTAATCCCAACACTCAGGAGACAGAGGCAGGTGGATCTCTGTGAGTTCGAGGCCAGCCTGGTTTACAAGGTGAGTCTAGGACAGCCAAGGCTACACAGAGAAACCCTGTCTCAGAAAAAAACAAAAAGAAAACGCCACCTGAATCAAGGACATGCCCATACCACAGGGAACCCTCTCGTGTTCTTCCCAAGGCAACCCTTTCTGATGTGGGACAAAATCTCCCTGTTCTTTTGTTTACCTTATTTTACATAGTATTTGTTTATCATGTGTGCTCAGGAGAGGCGTGGTCATGCCATGGCGTGGGTGTCCAGGTCAAAAGACAACTTGCAGGGCTGGGTAGGCAGTGCTTCTGCCCACTGTGCCATCTGGCCAGCCTTGACCCGTTCCTAAGCCTCATACAGATGGAAGCATGCAGCATGTGCTCTTTCTGGTTCCTTTAAAAAATGTTTTTATTGCTGGGCGTGGTGGCGGCGCACACCTTTAATTCCAGCACTCGGGAGGCAGAGGCAGGCGGATCGCTGTGAGTTCGAGGCTAGCCTGGTCTACAAAGCGTGTCCAGGACAGCCAAGACTACACAGAGAGACCCTGTCTCTAGAAAAAAAAAAAAAAAAAAAAAAAAGTTTTTATTTATGTGTGTGTGCGGGTGTATGCCCCATGTGTGAATGCCACAGAGGCCGTAAGAAGCAGGCTGTGAGCCATCATGTGGCTGCTGGGAATCAAGCTCGGTGTTCTGGAAGAGCAGCCAAGTGCTCTTAAACCTCAGAGCCACCTCTCCAGCCCCATCTCAGTTTCTTTGGCTCAGCACTTTGCTTTGGAAAGTTCTGGGTGATGTTGTGAGAGTCCTTAGTTCCCTTTTGTTGTATAGCATTCTGTCTGCATTAGAGAGACTCACTGGTGTCCCTGCTGTGCATTTGAGTGCTGCCCGGCTGGCTCGGGGCTACGGAGGGTAAGGCTCTAGGATCTGCCCCGTACCAGGCTGCGCCCTCCAGAGTGGTGATAAGTTGGCAGACTGCAGCGGTATTCATGGTTTCCCCAGTGGACGTTCCAGCTGTTTAACAGAATTCTGGCCGCCCCACACCCTTCCCTGTACCTGAAACGGACCCCTCTCTGATGTGTGGCTTTCACCTAGTGGTTTATGAAGTGTAGATGATGCTTGGGTCAGTCCTGAGGGGTCAGTCCTGAGGTGCTCCCGCGGGTGGCTGGGGACTCCAGCTGCACTCCAGTCTGAAGGTCCTGGTGTCTGAAGGACACCTTGGTGGCTTTGGGGGCCCACAGAAGGAAGACGGTGGCATGGAGGACGAGGACGGTAAGCCTGGCACACTTTTCCAGGCCCTGTTTACCTGTCTTTGTTCAACTTGCAGCGAGCCACTGCCCCAACCCAGGCGTTTCCGTGGGCACAGTTCGGACAGGCTCGAGCTTTGACCTTGGGGACAAGGTCAGTTACCGGTGCTCCTCCTCAAATCTGGTGCTGACTGGCTCTGTGGAGCGGGAGTGTCAGAGCGACGGGGTGTGGAGTGGGACTGAACCCATCTGCAGACGTGAGTGTCTTCAACATCTTCTTGGGACATGATGCCCAGGCCTGGTCCTGGCCGGTCCTCATGTGACTTTTCCTACAGAGCCATACTCCTATGACTTCCCTGAGGATGTAGTGTCTGCCCTTGGCATCTCCTTCACCAACCTGCTTGGAGCCACCAACCCCACCCAGAAGAGGAAAGGTGAGTGAGTATTGAAGGAGCAGGAGAGATGAAGTTACCTGGGTGCTGGAGCTGTGTGACCCTTGTTGGAGCACAGGGCAGGTGTGGGCATCTGAGCACAGGGCAGAGGGTGGGCAATTGAATGCCTTGTTTCTTCCTTGCTTCAGAAAATCTGGGCCGGAGAATCCAAATCCAGCGCTCGGGTCACCTGAACCTCTACCTGCTGCTTGATGCTTCTAAGAGCGTGTCAGAACAAGACTTTGAAGTCTTCAAGGAGAGCGCCATCTTCATGGTGGACAGGGTCAGAAACGGAGAGCCTGTGGGCCATGATGCCTTCCCACCTTGTTGGTTTCCCCCCCCTTGCTCACAGTCCCTATCAGTCTACCTCCTTCTAGAAGTTTCCAGGCCATCAGAACCATAAATTCAGTGTGTATGACCCTATCTTTATTTCATAAATATTTTGGCACACCTAGTATGTCCGAGCCACTGGGCCCAGTGCCAGGAGACGCTGAGCTTTGCTCCCCACTGTGTTTTCAGGAATTTGTCATCCACAGCTGTGGTCTCCAGACAGAATTATCCAGATGACCTATGGCGTGTACCAGAAGAATCTGGCACTCCTGCCACATAATCCTATTTTTAAAAAAATATTTATTTATTTTATGTATATGAGTACTCTGTTTTCATGCACACCAGAAGAGGGCGCCAGATTCCATTACGGATGGTTGTGAGCCACCATGTGGTTGCTGGGAATTGAACTCAGGACCTCAGGAAGAGCACCCAGTGCTCTTAACCTCTGAGCCATCTCTCCGGCCCAAATAATCATAATTTTTATCAAGCCAATAGTTTCTTATTTCAAGCCAGGCATGGTAGAGGCTGGAAGGTTTTTTTTTAGCAGTTCAAGGCCAGTCTTGGGACAGTGGAGGCCAGCAAAGGACTGAGGACATGGCTCAGTGTGCAGAGGCACGCTGTAGGAGCCTTAGCTCAGCTCTCTGGGCTCTGGGTTCGATGTCAGATGCCATAGATGTGCATGCAATCCAAGGGACATGGGGGCTCTAACTGCTGCCTGGCCTGGAAGCTGCTTTCCTGCAGGGAGCTCCCAGGATGGAGGCCTGGCTCCAACACACTCCTGTGCATATGCTTGAGGGGAGAGAGAAAGCCCCAGTACCACAACAAAAGCTGCTGGCTGTCCTGGAACTCACTCTGTAGACCAGGCTGGCCTCGAACTCAGAGATCTGCCTGCCTTTCTCAAGGGCTGGGATTAAAGGTGTGGCCAACCACACCCAGCCCAAGTTGTGTATTTAACAACAGTTCATATAGTTTTTTCTCTTCCAACTACCTTAAATTTTTTCTTTTGCTGGGAATTAAACCTAGACCTTTCAGCATACCAAGGACGTGCTCCACCACTGAGTTATACTGCCAGGCCCTCAGCTAATTTTATTTGTTTGTTGTCTTTTTTAAGACAGGCTTTCTCTGTGTAGCCTTGGCTGTCCTGGACTTGCTTTGTAGACCAGGCTGGCCTTAAACTCACAGTGATCCACCTGCCTCTGCCTCCCAAGTGCCAGGATTAAAGTCGTGAGCCACCACCGCCGTTCCCCAATTCGCATTTTAAAGAGGATTTGTATGTGTGTTCTGAAGACTGTCTTAGGGCTTAAAATTAAGTAGCTTCAGTGCCCCCTGCACCTCTCATCAGAAGTGTGGTTCAGGCTGAGCTGGCGAGGCTCGGCTTCTGTATCTGTGGGAAGGCGTGCTCAGCGGGCCCCCACTGAGCTGACGGTGGGTGAAGTGAGGAGGGGGTCTTGTGCCATGCCCTTCTGAGTTCCTTACTCGGGGTCTTGGCGGTCAGGCTCAGTACCGGGCCTGCTGTCGGTGTGGTTTTGCCACACCCACCCCTTGCCACGCCTCTCCTGCCTTCCACAGATCTTCAGCTTTGAGATAAAGGTCAGCGTTGCTGTCATCACCTTCGCTTCTCGGCCCAAAATCATCATGTCGGTCCTGAGCGAGAAATCCCAGAACGGGATGGAGGTGGTCGGCAGTCTGGATAGCATCAACTATAAAGGTTTGACACCCCTCGTCTGCTGGGAGGAGGCAGAGAGCGTGAACCCTGAACCCAGCCCTGTAGGGAGACTCCAGGCAGGAGGGGCCTGGAGGTGTGGTCCCGTCGGGAGAGGGCTTGCGGAGCACGGATGGAGACCCTGGACTGTGTCCGCAGCACCGTGTAACCGCCTCCCCCTGCCCCCCCCCTTCCCATGTCACCCTTGGCTCTCAAGGCGATCGAGGCCAACCTGGACAACAGGAGACCCTTTGTCACAGGGGCGGGGGTAGAAGGGAGCGCACACAGTTGTTCGTTCTTAGCGGCAGTGGTAGGGTGCTGGTTTCCACACTTCTTCATAGCTTCCCACACCCCACTGCAAGTCCACGCTCAAATGCCCGTGCGAGGGCTGGGCGTGGTGGTACATGCGCTTTTAATCCCAGCACTCGGGAGGCAGAGGCAGGTTGATCTCTGTGAGTTCGAGGCCAGCCTGGTCTACAAAGCGAGTTCCAGGACAGCCAAGGCTACACAGAGAAATTCTGTCTCGTAAAACCTAAAACAAGACAGAACAAAAAACAAAACAAAACAAAAAAACCTCCAACAACAAAAACAGAAACAAACAACAACAACAAATCAAATGCACCTGCAAGACTTTTAAGCTCCTCCCAGCCCTCCCGAGCCTGTTCTGTTCTTCTCAAGGCTCCGCGCAGCGCCACACCTGTCCTCGCCCGCTGCACACGGTGCAGGCCCTGTCTGGCTGCTGGCAGCAAGCAGCTGGAATACCACCACCTCTTCCAACGCTGGTCTTTAAATCTTGGGAACACGTCGTGGGCCTAGATGGAAGACTACACGCCGAGTGCTTCCATGTTAATTGATTTTTGAGACAAAGTCTTAATGTGTAGCCCTGGCTGGCCTGGAACTGGTTCTGTAGGCCAGGCTGGCCTTGAGCTCACAGCTTCTGAGTGCTGGGATGTCGGATGTGCGCCATCATATCTGGTTCCGCAATGAGCGTTCTACGTTGGAAAACCGAACGCGTGTGAAATGACACGCAGAGACAGCGTCTGCCGGCTCAGGTTTCCCCACTCCCGGGCGACCCTGAGAGGATTGTCGTTGTTTTCATTCCAGACCATGAAAACGCTACGGGCACCAACATTTACGAGGCTCTCAACAGCGTCTACCTCATGATGAATAACCAGATGAATCGAGTCGGCATGAAGACCTCTGCCTGGCAGGAGATCCGCCACGCCATCATCCTTCTGACTGACGGTGGGTGGCAGCCGTGGGCGGGGCTAGTGGCCGTGGGCGGGGCCGGCGACAGTGGGCGGGGCCGGCGGCAGTGGGCGGGGCGCCAGGATGGGCTCTGAAGTCTTGCGTTCTTGTTGTCTTTCTGCCAAGTTGGGGAGGGGTTGGGAGGGAAATCAGTTGTTCTTTTGTTTTTGAGAACAAGGTTTCTTTGGTCTGAAACTCCCTCTGTAGACCAGGCTGGCCTCAAACGCAGAGATCCACCTGCTTCTGCCCCCAGAGTGCTGGGGTCAGAGGCGGAGCAGTTTGCACAAAGGCATTCTGCGATTTTAAAATGTTAGTTCTTGCCCGGTAACCTTGCTGAACCTGGGAGATACGGCTGCATAGAGTGTAGAGTGATCGATCTCCTTGATTGGTTCCTTGTGCGGATCCGCCAGGCCTCGGCTGGCTCTCAGTTGTTAAGAGCCGCCACACTCCTGGGGTTTCCTGAGCACTAAATGAGGGAACAACGTAAGGGAAGTTTGCACCGTGACCTGACGCTGCTCACTGTAGGGGGAGGTAGGAGGGTCAGGAGGGTCAGGAGAGCAAACAAGGGCAGCACTGACTACATAGCAAGTTGGAGGTCACCCTCAATTATATGAGACGTTGAAAAAAAAAATAAAAATAAAAAGCAGCTGGGTATGGTGTGGTGATACACACGGTTGATCTCAGCACTGGGGAAGCAGAGAGGGGCAGCTCTCTACCAGTGAAAGGGCAGCCTGGTCTAAAATCCTCCTCATCCAAAACCCAAAATCCACCCTATCAAGGTTCTGGTCCCGTGCTGGAACATGGAATGTTTCAATAAATATTGTATTTTTATTTTATTTTATTTTAAATGCTTTCAAATTTATTTAAAATATTCTGTATACACCACACCCTGAAATTATGCAATACCATACACAAACACACACCACGAAAATAACCTGACCCAAAGACCATACAACACAGTGGAGGTTTTTTTTTTTTGAGACAGGGTCTCTCTGTGTAGCCCTGGCTGTCCTGGATCGCTCTGTCGACCAGGCTGGCCTCGAACTCACAGCGCTCCACCTGCCTCTGCCTCCCGAGTGCTGGGATTAAAGGCGTGCACCACGATGCCTGGCCAACACCTCTTTATCATACATTCTAAGTCCGTTCATTTTCCTGCTAATTTTGTTCCATGTTTTTCTCTAGGACTAAATAATGACAACACGCACATACCCCACATCTATATTATCCATTTACGTGTTGATGAGCAGCTGGGCTGAGTGAGTCCAATTCTTTGCTCTAGCGATGAGGCAGCAGTAACAGTGGAGGTGCAGATATCTCTGCAGGAGGGTGTGGTGTCTCCGGGAGTAAAACAGCTGGGACATGTGGCAGTTCTATTTTTAATTTCCTGAGAAACGATTTCTACAGTGGCCCCCCCCAACAGGACACAGGTCCTTCTCTGTCCACGTCCTCACATATGTTGTCAGATTTGTGGGTGGCAGCCATTTTGACCTGGGCAAGGTGTTATTGCCAAGTAGCTTTAATTTGCATTTCCCTGATGAGTAGGGGTATTGGACACATTTAAAAATAGTTTTTTTGTTTGTTTATTTTTCTTTTCTTTTTTCTTTTTCTTCTCTTTTGTTTTTGTTTTTGTTTTTTTGAGACAGGGTTTCTCTGTACAGCCTTGGCTGTCCTGGACTCACTTTGTAGACCAGGCTGGCCTCAAACTCAAAGAGATCTGCCTGCCTCTGCCTCCCAAGTGGTGAGATTAAAGGCATGCACCACCACCGCCAGGCCACATTTAAAAATACTTATTGGCTGTTCGCGTTTCTGTTTTGAAAGCTGTCTACTGAGTTCACTTGCCCATTTATTTACTGACTGGAAGTTGTATTTCCTAAGAACTTAGTTTCTTCAGTTCTTTGTAAAACCTGCATGTTAGCTCTTTGTCTGTAGTCTGTCTGGGAAGGGCTTTCCCCTGTGTGGGCTGCACGCTCTGCTGTTTCCTTCGGCGTATAGAAACTTTTTGTTTTTGTGTGTTTATTTTGTTCTGCCTGCGTGTGTGTATGTGCACTGCCTGTGAGTCTGTGCCCTCAGAGGTCAAGACAGGGCACTGGGTCTCCTGGGACTGGAGTTCTGCACAGTTGTGAGCCACCATGTAAGTGCTGCGAACTAAGCCTAGGTCCTCTGGAAGAGCAACAGGTGCTCTCATCCACTGAGCCGTCTCTCTAGCTGCAAACCATGTGTACTGAAATGGCTGAATTTCCCCATGTCTCCAGGGTGTGAGGAATGCTGAAGTCAACCCAGAAGGACCATTTTCTCCCCTTCTCTGTTCTAGGAAAGTCCAACATGGGTGGCTCTCCCAAGCCAGCAGTCGACAACATCAGAGAGATCTTGGGCATCCGTCAGAAGAGAAATGACTACCTGGGTGAGGCTCTGCCCCATCCAAGCTGTCAGTAGGGGTGAGGGTTAGGATGCTGCATTAGGGGGCCCAGTGTGACTTAGCTCTGGCCGTGAGGGTGTCCCCGTAGTTCTGTGTGGTGTCTCCCCGAAGAGCTAGGTACTAAACTGCCCACGGTCCCTACTTGTCCCCTCTCCAGAGGGCTGTGGCTGTGGGCCACTCCTTCATTCGTGAGAAGTGCAGCAGTCAACAGCGTGTCCGGTTCTCAGCCAGGTAGGGGAGGGTGCTAAGGAAACTGAGCCGGTGAGCTGTCAGCCACCACCACCACATCGCCACCAGCACACCTTTCAGAAAACTGCAGGAAGAGCAGGCCTGGGTCCCCAGGCAGGGACTGTCCCTCCAGGGTCCCGTCAGCAGGAGACTGGGTGGCGTGCTGGAAGGAACAATCACTCCTCAGCATTATGGTGACCGCAAACCGTACTGACTAGGAAACAATTAAAATAATTCCTTAGCACTAGGGTGACTGCAAACTAAATTTTTTTTCTTGGTTTGTTTTTGAGACAAGGTCTTGCTATGGAGGGACTTGGTGGCTGCAGGTGTCCTTGGCTTGTAGACACAAAGCCCCAATCTCTGCCTCTGTTGTCACTCCAATGTCTGTTCTGTTTCTACAGTGTCCAGCCAGCTATGTTTGGGTTCAACTTTCCTATCTTTACTGTAGTGTTGAGGACTGTGCCTACCAGACACGCACTCTGCCACTGAGCTTATATCCCCGGTCCTCTGATCACTTTTATTATGAAAATATTTATTTTTGTCTGTGTCCATGTGAGTGCATGCCACATGCCTGTGAGTGCATGCCACATGTGTGTGAGTGCCATTGGAGGCTAGAAGAGGACGTCGCCTCCCCTGAGGCTGGAGTTACAGGCAATGGGTGTTGGAGATCGAACTCCAGTCCTCTGGGAGAGCAGCAAGCACTCTGACCACTGAGCCATCTTTCCAACTCTCCATTTGTTTTATTTTGGGGACAGCCCCAGGCTGGCCGCCAGCTCACCAGGTAGGCTAGGCTGATCTTCCTGCCTCCACCTCCCAAGTGCCACTAACACAAGGCAAAAGACCCGGTGTTGCACGCCTTTAATCCCAGCACCGGGGAGGCAGAGGCAGGTGGATCTGTGAGTTTGAGGCCAGCCTGGTCTACAAAGTGAGTCCAGGACAGCCAGGGCTACACAGAGAAACCTTGTCTTGGGGGAAAAAGGATCCTATTTCTAACCCAGGTCACAGCCACTATAGATCCTGAGCACGTTCTTCCGGAACGTGATCCCACCCATGGCAGGCTACACACAAGGCAGCCACTTAGTATGAAGTGACTGGTGACACGGGGAACCAGGTAGGGAAGACCTGGGGTGGGGCAGTTTTAGAAGCCCTTGCTGAAGAAGTGCTTGTATGGCTGCCTGGGAGTGACTGGTGACACGGGGAACCAGGTAGGGAAGACCTGGGGTGGGGCAGTTTTAGAAGCCCTTGCTGAAGAAGTGCTTGTATGGCTGCCTGGGGGCTAGCGCCCCCCGCCAGAGGCACCAGGAGGGAGTGCGCCTGCATATCTGAGGAGCTTCTAGGAGGCAGCTGAGTTGGTGTCTCGAAGAGAAGCCACCCAAACAGGGGTGAAGGAGACAGAGTCCACCTCATGTCTCTCACCACGGGGTCTGGGGGTGTGTTTCCGCCCTCCCACCAGACATCTATGCTATTGGGGTGGGCAAGCTGGACGTGGACTGGAAAGAACTGAACGAACTGGGGTCCAAGAAGGACGGTGAGAGGCATGCCTTCATCCTGCAGGACGCGAAGGCCGTGCAACAGGTCTTTGAGCATATGCTGGGTGAGTGAGCCTCCTCCCCCTAGCAACAGAGAGTCAGCTGGGGACTCACAGTGTCAACTTGGACCACTGTCCCTCACCCATCCCACCTCCTCCCCTGGTCTTCACCCACAGATGTCTCTAAGCTCACAGACACTATCTGTGGGGTGGGGAACATGTCCGCCAATGCCTCGGACCAGGAGAGAACACCTTGGCACGTCACCTTTAAGGTATCGGGAAGGAGGGGGTGTGGCTTGGATCATGGTAGTGAGACCGGCCTAGACACAGCAGGCCCGACTGTTGTCCGCTCCCTGCAGCCCAAGAACAAGGAGACTTGCCGGGGATCCCTCATCTCTGACCAGTGGGTGCTGACAGCAGCTCACTGTTTCCATGACACCCAGATGGAGGACCGCCACCTGTGGAGGGTGAGCGTGGGTAAGTCAGGGCCTGCAGCAGACCCCTTACCCTGGGGGTGTGTGGGGGACTTTGGTCCAGCCTCATCTGCCATTGTCCCCAGGGGATCCCGCCTCCCAGCACGGCAAAGAGTTCCTTGTGGAGGAGGCGTTCATTGCGCCCGGGTTTAACGTCCATGCCAAGAAGAGCCAGGGCATCTCGGAGTTCTACGCTGACGATATTGCTCTGCTGAAGCTGGCCCAGAAAGTGAAAATGTCCACCCACGCCAGGTGCCTCAGCCCGGGATGGGAGGGCACCCTACAGAGGACAGGGTTCTGTAAAGTACCGGAGGGGACACCGAGCGTGGGCCTGTCTAACACTCGCCTTTCTCCCCAGGCCCATCTGCCTTCCTTGCACTGTGGAGGCCAACATGGCTCTGAGGAGAAGCCCAGGTGGTACCTGTAAAGAACACGGTGAGTCCTGGAGGCTTGAGGTTTGTGGTGAGTTGGGGCCAGCTGGCTTCAGTCCTCAAGCCGGATACACGTGAGCTCTGGGTAAAACAACAAGAACAACAGAAACCCCCCCTGTACCGATACCCGCTTCTCCCCGGCGGCAGAGACAGAACTTCTGACACAGCAGAAAATTCCGGCACACTTTGTGGCGTTGAATGGGAAGAAACTGAACGTTAACCTCAGGACAGGACCCGAGGTGGGAGCTCAGTGAGGGATGCTGGGGTACCCCGAGGGGGGGCGGGGTTAACCTCAGGACAGGACCCAAGGTGGGAGCTCAGTGAGGGATGTTGGGATCCCTGGGTGAGGGGCGGGGTTAACCTCAGGACAGGACCCGAGGTGGGAGCTCAGTGAGGGATGCTGGGGTCCCCGGGTGAGGGGCGGGGCTAACTTCAGGACAAGACCCCAGGTGGGAGCTCAGTGAGAGATGCTGGGGTCCCCCGGGGGGCGGGGTTAACCTCAGGACAGGACACGAGGTGGGAGCTCAGTGAGGGATGCTGGGATCCCCGGGTGAGGGGCGGGGCTAACTTCAGGACAAGACCCCAGGTGGGAGCTCAGTGAGAGATGCTGGGGTCCCCCGGGGGGCGGGGTTAACCTCAGGACAGGATCCGAGGTGGAAGCTCAGTGAGGGATGCTGGGATCTCCAGGGCGGGGAGGGCTAACCTCAGGACAGGACCCAAGGGGAGAGCTCAGTGAGAGATACTGAGATCCCCGGGCGGTGGGGGAGGGGGGAATGGGGGGGGGTGTGTGGAGGTGCGGGGGGGGGGGGAGCAGCTCCCAGAATGTGCAGCCTTGCCTGGAGTCTCCCCTCCTCTCGGGCCTCGACGGTCTGCCTGACATCTCCCGTCTTGTCCCCAATCTTCTCTCCTACCCCCGACACTGCAGAGGATGAGCTGTATCGAGGCTGTTTCCCGAAACAAAAACCTCTTCCCCAGCTTGACGAACGTTAGTGAGGTGGTGACTGACCAGTTTCTGTGCAGTGGGATGGAGGGGGATGACAACCCTTGCAAAGGTAAGTAGCCGGCCCCAGACCCCAGGCTGTGGTGTCCCTGGGGTCAGCACGCACTGAGGACACAAGTGTGCTGCCCTGGACAACGCTGCTTCTTTCCTTGCAGGAGAGTCCGGGGGAGCAGTTTTCCTTGAGCGGAGATACAGGTTTTTCCAGGTGAGAAGTGCGGCCTGGAGGGGGCTCGCTGCGGAGTCCTTTTTTGCTAGGGCCAGGTGGGAGGCCTGTGAAGACCCCAAGAGGTTGCAGCTTGGGGAGGGGGCTGGCACTATCTCCTGCCTTGTTGTTTCTTCCCTCCAGGTGGGCCTGGTGAGCTGGGGTCTTTACGACCCTTGTCATGGTCTCTCCAACAAAAACTCCCGCAGGAAGCCTCCCTACGGCGTTCAGCCTAGAGACTTCCACGTCAACCTCTTCCGCCTGCAGCCCTGGCTGAGGCAGCACCTGGGTGGTGTCCTGAGCTTCCTGCCCCTTTAGCATGTTCGCCGACGCCTTTACTGTTCTGTCCCTCCTGTCTACTACCTCTGAATGTCCTCACTCCTGGGCACATAAATCCTAGGCACTAGGAACCCAGAGACAGTGGCAAAAGCTAGGGAGTCCCCAGGGTTGTGCCAGGCCAGCTGTCCCGTCCTCACTGCCCTGCCTGGATGCAAGTCCCCTCCTACCCTACCGTGCATGCCTTGTACTCCTTTCACCTAAACATGGAATTTCCCAGGAAATTAATAAAAATCAGTGATTTCCACATCTATCTGTCTTATGTTGGGGGGTGGGGAGGCCAGGGCGATTCCAGGCAGGTCAGAGACCCCTGCTGCACAAACAGTGGCTGGACTCTGCCCCATCACACAGCTCATGGGGAAGCTGGCCTCTGAGGGGGCGGGTGGTGGTCTAGGCTTGTTGAGGAGGGTTTGGGGGGGTCAGAGGGGTTCTGAGGGGGAAGTTCTGGCCCTTGGTCAGAAGGGTGGGGTTCAGACAGTTTGACTCCTCGGTTGGCAGCTCGCCCGGGGTCCTCCTTCGTGAATGTTCCGGGAAGGAATGTCTCTGTGGGGCAGGCGGGGCCAAGCTGCAGGTGCCAGAGCAGATTGCATAAAAGGCTAGGGGCCAGTGGGAAAGGGGTGTAGCCAGGCCCAGCTCCGGAGGGAACTGGAGAGGGCTTGTGACCATTGGCCTATTGCTTCCCACAACAATGGAGAGTCCCTGGTTCTGCCTGGTCCTCCTGGTCTTAGGTCTCTCCTCTGGAGGTAAGCGAAGGCACCCCATCCTCCTCTTGTCCCCAGCATCTGTTCTTGGCTACCTGGGGTCAGTTTTCACCAGCCTCTCTCATCAGGGGTGACCACAACTCCAGTGCTTGCAGCGGGTCCGCAGACCTCCTGCTCTCTGGAAGGAGTAGAGATCAAAGGCGGCTCCTTCCGACTTCTCCAAAACGGCCAGGCCCTGGAGTACCTGTGTCCCTCTGGCTTCTACCCGTACCCTGTGCAGACCCGAACCTGCAGGTCCACAGGCTCCTGGAGCACCCTGCAGACCCGAGAGCAAAAGATTGTCAAGAAGGCGGAATGCAGAGGTTAGAGGCCTCTGTGTGTGTGTGTGTGTGTGTGTGTGTGTGTGTGTGTGTGTGTGAGAGAGAGAGAGAGAGAGAGAGAGAGAGAGAGAGAGAGCGAGAGAGCAGTGGATGGCAGGGACAGAGCAGGTGGATAGAAACTGGTCAGGCCTCTAGGGTGCGTGCCAGAAGGGTCTCCTTGAATCAGGCAGTCCTGGCACTGAAAACAATACTTGGAAATCGGGGAAAGCACCTAGGAATGTGCTTGTGAGCACGTGGGAAGCAGCACCAGGTGACGCAGGTGTGGCACGTGCCTGCAATCCTAGCGCCCAGGACGTAGGGGCAGAGGCTTGCTCATCTTCAGCTTCATAGCTTGAGGCCAACCTGGGCTAAGTGAGGCTCTGTCTCAGAACAGAACAATCCCAAAACACAAGAGGAGGGGACCTCCGGGTTAAGGGGACTGGGCAGGCACTGTTTCTCACTGACAGCATTTCTAAGACCAGGAAAGACCTAGAAACGGCCCTTGGCGACTTTTACCCGTCTCCCCTACAGCCATACGCTGCCCACGACCACAGGAATTTGAAAATGGGGAGTTTTGGCCCCGATCAGTGTACTACAACCTGAGTGACCAGATTTCCTTTCAATGCTATGACGGTTACACGCTCCGGGGCTCTGCTAATCGCACCTGCCAAGCAAATGGCCGATGGGATGGGCAGACTGCAATCTGTGATGACGGAGGTGAGGAGCAGGTCACCCTTTGACTCCGTCCTCCCCGAGGGAGGGCTTCCTCCTGGGAATGCACAGGCACTCAGTGTTATCCTCCTGCCTCTGCAGCGGGATACTGTCCCAACCCGGGTATTCCCATTGGCACGAGGAAAGTGGGCAGCCAGTACCGCCTTGAAGACAGCGTTACTTACCACTGCAGCCGGGGACTTGTCCTGCGTGGCTCCCAGCAGCGGAGGTGCCAGGAAGGTGGCTCATGGAGTGGGACAGAGCCTTCCTGCCAAGGTGATCTTTGACCTGCTCACGGGTCCTTGAAACCCTATCACCCTGTCCTCAGCACTCCAGACATTTGACCTCCCCTCTGACCATCCTTAGACTCCTTCATGTATGACAGCCCTCAAGAGGTGGCCGAGGCATTCCTGTCCTCCCTGACGGAGACCATAGAAGGAGTGGACGCTGAGGATGGGCACAGCCCAGGTTTGAGTGAGGGGAGGGAGGTTGGGCAGGAAGCTGGAGAGGGATGGCTGACCTCTGTGGGACTGTGCGCGCCAGAGGCTGAGTCTCTGCCTCCCGCAGGGGAACAACAGAAGAGGAAGATCGTCCTGGACCCCTCGGGCTCCATGAATATCTACCTGGTGCTGGATGGGTCCGACAGCATTGGCTCCAGCAACTTCACGGGGGCCAAGAGCTGTCTCACTAACTTGATTGAGAAGGTGGAGTGGAGATTCCCTCCCTGAGTGGAGGACCTTGTCTGGACTTTACAAGCCTGGTTCCCTGCATCTCCAGACCCTGCCCTGAACTGCAGCCCTCCTGCCCTCCACTTAACACAGTGACCTCTTGCTCACTCCCAGGTGGCGAGTTACGGGGTGAGGCCAAGATATGGTCTGGTGACGTACGCCACAGTCCCCAAGGTCTTGGTGAGAGTGTCTGATGAGAAAAGCAGCAATGCCGACTGGGTCACAGAAAAGCTCAACCAGATCAGCTACGAAGGTCAGAGGTTAGGGCAGGGAGAGCTGGGAGGTACGCCTCGGGGCTGCGGTGGTCAGGGTTAGGGTCCTTCTGGGGAAGGTGGGGAGGTACTATTGGCTAGAGGTTGAACAAAAATGTCCTTGAGCAATGGGGACTCCTGTGAAAGCCAAGGGCAGGTGGGTCACAACCCAAAAGTTAAACATTGTCTGGACTTGGTGGCACACACCTTTAATCCCAACATTCAAAAAGCAGGTGGGTCTCTGGGAGTTCAAGGCCAGCATGGTCAACATAGCAAAGCAACCCCTGACCCCACGGGGGCGGGGCGATCTCAGCTGTCAGACTCCTGGGGCTCAAGCGTGGCTTCAAGATGAAGTGGAATGCCCCCCCCCTTCCCCTCTCTACAGACCACAAGCTGAAGTCAGGGACCAACACCAAGAGGGCTCTCCAGGCCGTGTACAGCATGATGAGCTGGGCAGGGGACCACCCCCCAGAAGGCTGGAATCGAACGCGCCATGTCATCATCATCATGACTGACGGTGAGCCCCTTCACCTGCCTCGCCACCCCACCCTGACCCCGGTGCCTGCTTGAGTGCGCGTGTAACTGTCTCCACGCTTGCCGTAGGCTTGCACAACATGGGTGGAGACCCTGTCACTGTCATTCAGGAGATCCGGGACTTGCTGGACATTGGCAGGGATCGCAAAAATCCCCGGGAGGATTATCTGGGTGAGTGGCACGCCTGGGAGCCAGCACCCTCGCCCCTGGCGCCTGATGCTCACCACCTTTCTCTCCTCAGATGTCTATGTGTTTGGGGTGGGACCTATGGTGGACTCCGTGAACATCAATGCCTTGGCCTCCAAGAAGGACAACGAGAAGCACGTGTTCAAAGTCAGGGACATGGAGGACCTGGAGAACGTTTTCTTCCAAATGATTGGTAGGAAGATGCCAGGGCACGCTTTCCCCAGACTGGGGACTTCCCTCAGCCCAGGCCCCCAGTGTGCCACCTCCAGAGGTTTTCCCTTCCTGATCTCACAAACACCACTGCACGCTCATTTTGTGGATGTGGAAACTGAGGCCAAGATGGGCTAGAAGTGCCCGGTCCTCAGCCAGCCTGGCCACCGCAGCACAGGAGTGCATCTATCACAGGGACCCCCTCCCCCATCATGAGCCTCTGCTGCCTACGGTGTGCAGGGATCCAACAAAGATGGCTGCTGTGACTTGAGCCTTCGGCATTCTCTTTTCCTGCTAGACGAAAGCCAATCTCTGGGGCTCTGTGGCATGGTGTGGGAGCACAAGGGAGGCAGCGATTATCACAAGCACCCATGGCAAGCCAAGATCTCAGTCACTGTAAGCACCCCAGCAGAGGGTGCGGGGTGTGTGGGAGGGGAGGGGCCGTGTCCACACTAGCTAGGTAATCCCAGCTGTCAGGAAGCTGAGCCAGGGGAGTCACAACCTGCTCAGGCTACAGCGAGTTCAAGCGCAATTCCAATCGTGTGTGCAAGTGCTGGGCACATGCTGGCACCCCAACAGCTTTAGCGGGAACAGTTCTGTGTGGGTTTGAGGGCAGCCTGGGCTATAGAGCAACATCTGAAAGTAATAAAAAGTGAGCCGCTAAGGCTGGGGTGCTGACCTGGCCCGTGCACACCGAGGCTAACGCCACCCCGTTCTCTCCCAGCGGTCTACGGGACACGAGAACTGCATGGGGGCTGTGGTGTCTGAATACTTTGTGTTGACCGCAGCACACTGCTTCACAGTGGAAGATCAGAAACATTCCATCAAGGTCAGCGTGGGTAAGGATGCAGCCAAGCCTCTGACCTCAGGAAGTGCTGCTGTGCTGTCCCCGGCCCTCACCTGTCCCCAGCTCAACCCCGTCCTCAAACCCTGGCCAGTCAGGGATGATCCAGACTACCTGCAAGAACCGGCCCCCCACTCTCCTCCTCAGGAGGGAGGAGGCAGGACCTGGAGATTGAAGAGGTCCTTTTTCACCCCAACTACAACATCAACGGGAAGAAGGCAGAGGGCATCCCCGAGTTCTATGACTACGATGTGGCCCTGGTCAAGCTCAAGACCAAGCTCAAGTATGGCCAGACTCTGAGGTGAGCGGGGCTGGTTCCCAAGGAGCTGGGGAAGGCACGCCGGAGGCACAGGGCGCAGCGCCGACCTTCCCGTCCCCCCCGACAGGCCCATCTGTCTCCCCTGCACGGAGGGAGCCACCCGAGCCCTGCGGCTTTCTCAGCCAGCCACCTGCAAGCAGCACAGTAAGCCGCGTCCCGGGATAGGACAGGACGAGGCTCCCATGACAAGGGGTGGCAGGAGCAGAACTGTGCTTTAGGCTAAGCAGGGCCCAAAGGACCCTGGGTGGGTGAGGCGCAGGGGGCACACAGCTCGCATGATCCTGTCGCTTGCCCAGAGGAAGAGCTGCTCCCTGTGAAGGACGTGAAGGCTCTGTTTGTATCTGAGGAAAGGCAGCGGCTGACACGGAAGGAAGTCTACATCAAGAACGCGGACAAGGTGAGGAGGGCAGTTCCTGAGAGGGCCCAAGGCCCCGTTCTTCCTGGGCTAGCTTTGCTCAGCACGCCTTTCTCCCCTACAGAAAGCCAGTTGTGAGAGAGACGCTCTCCGGGCCCCAGGCTATGACAAGGTCAAGGATGTGTCCCAGGTGGTCACCCCCAGGTTCCTCTGCACTGGAGGGGTGGACCCCTATGCTGACCCCAACACGTGCAAAGGTGAGTGGCTCTCTTGCTACGCTGCAAGCCCACAAGGCCCAGCAGTCTTTCCCAGCAGCCCCTCTCTTCTACAGGAGACTCTGGGGGGCCTCTCATTGTTCACAAGAGGAGCCGCTTCATTCAGGTAAGTGCTCGCTCTTCTAGTCTGTGGGGCGACGCCCAGGGGCCAGGGTGCTCCACAGGGCCCACCTCATCTGACAGTGAAAGCCCAGTGGCTCAGATGGGGAGCTGGGACTCTTAAGTGTCCCGTGACCCGTGGCACGCCCTCGTCTGCACAGGTTGGTGTGATCAGCTGGGGCGTGGAGGACGTTTGCAAGAACCAGAAGCAGAGGCGGCAACAGCTCGCCTCCGCCCACGCCCGGGACTTTCACATCAACCTCTTCCAGGTGCTGCCCTGGCTCAAGGACAAACTCCAAGAGGAGGGTTTGGGCTTCCTGTAGGGGACTTCCTGCTGGGAGGAGTGAGGAGCAAATTAAAGCAGTGCAATAAAGACTGTGTCCACATCTTTTTGGGGAGCAACGTAAACACTGACAGCCGCCTCTGAAGGCCTGACCCCATCCCAACTGCTGAAAAACTAGAGGCTGACGGAGGGGAACGAGCGTCTACCCCAGGATTTTACTGAGACCAGCTTGGGGGGCGTGTGAGGCACAAGGAATCCAGCTTCGTGTCTTTCCTACAGATCGTCACTGTATACAATCTGGGTCCTCTTGTCCCGGTGACAACCCGTAGGGCTGTTCTGGACAGCTGAGGAGGGAGGAAAGTGACAGTTAAGGTCTGAAGCAGTGGACAGGCTGGACCTGAGGTCCAGAGCCCTGGCCCTGGCCCCCTAGTGTTTAGGCTGCCCTCTGGCGGCCAGAGCATCACCGTGAAACACAGGCTGTTTTCACTGTAACAATGTCAACACCATGAACCACAGGAAATGAATGAGAACATCTCTGTGGTCCTTGCTGGTTCTTTACTGGCCTCCACTTACTCCTTTCCCAGAAAAATCTGTTTCAGGCATGGTGGGTTTCCACACTGAGAAAGCTCACAGGCCATGCCAGACCTCTGGGGGCCCTCGGAACCTAAGTGCCTAACTTCTCTCTTATACTGTGGGGCCAAGAGGCAGTGCCCCTCTTTAGTCTTGTGCCCTGCCTCTGCTGAGTGCCCCTCCTTCTCAGAGCCAGAGTCCACGGCCCAGGGCTCGTGGGCTGCACTCAGCTCAGACCCTTTTTCACAGTGCCTTTGCTGCCTACTCCACTCGAGCCTAACGTGCTTGGGTCACTGGAGACATGCTTAGCACGGACAGCAGAACCTGGCCGGCTTCCTGACATACTCGAGTCCCCAAGACCACTCTCAGGTAGTTTTCTCCCAAATCCCCGTCTCCGATATTTCTGGACGCACAGGACACTAATCCACATTTCCACGCCCGTCTTCTGCCTGAGGCCCAGAGCCGCAGGCCAAGTTCAGACAGTGCCAGCCACTGCGGGGGGCCTTCCCTTTTGTCCAGACAGGGCTTCTCTGTGTAGCCGTGGCTGTCCTGAACTTGCTCTGTAGATGAGGCTGGCCTGGAACTCACAGATGCCCCCTGCCTCTGCCTCCCGAGTGCTGGGACAGGCGCTGGGGACCTTTCCAACACTCCTCCCCTCCCCTGACAAGACAGCCTGGAAAGTCTCCATCAGCAGCCTGCACGCAAACCCCGACCTTTAGCACTTTAAGGAGCTCAAAGATGTGGAAGGAACAGAAAGTGGGGTGCTGCAGGGAGGGTGAGGGGACAGAAAGTGGGGTGCTGCAGAGGTGAAGGAACAGAAAGTGAGGTGCTGCAGAGGTGAAGGAAGAGCCCCATCCTTACCGAGGGAGCCCCACACAGAGTTGCCAATAGCGACGTCCAGCATGGGCTGTTTTCGGGCTATGTTGACTTTGAGCTGCACGGATTCCACCTGGGTCCCGTTGAGCTGTGGGACAGAGGGGAGGGGACAGGATGGGCATTACATGGAGCCAGGTGCTACCACCTGGGAGGAGACCAGACAGGGATGTGAGGACGCAGGTTGTTTCCTCTAGAACCACAGACTGTAAGGATGCTCAAGGCTGGCAGGAAGGTGGGGGGGGGGGGCGGCGGGTCTGAGAAGTGCCCACCTCAGCGACGGCCTGATCTGCAGACTCTATCTTTTCATAGGTGACAAAGGCACAGTTTCTGGGTGGGTCCATGGAGAGGTCGATGATGTTTCCAAAGGGAGCGAAGGCCCCTCGGAGAAGGGCGGGTGTCATGTCCTCTCCGTACACGTACAGTGTGTTCCCCTTCCGAGGGGCCCTCCTCTCGGGGAATGAGTCTGACCCTGTGGGTTGGGAACCACAGTCACTGCTGAGTCCCCCCACCCTCTGCTTAGCAGGACCCACCCAGCCTCGGCCAAGACCACTCACTGCGGAAAGGGCCCTCCCGGTCTCGCTCCCGGTCCCGTTCTCTGTCTCGTTCCCGATCTTTGTCCCTGTCGCGGTCCCGGTCTCTGTCTCGTTCCCGATCTTTGTCCCTGTCCCGGTCCCGTTCTCTGTCTCGGTCCCGATCTTTGTCCCTGTCACGATCTCTGTCTCGGTCCCGATCTCGGTTACTTTCATGACTTCGGTCCCGGCTGCGGCTGCGGCTCTGGGGCGGGGAGGCTGAGGAGCGGGCACCACCGTGTTCCTCGTAGCTCCAGTCGAAGCCTCGAGGGGGGCCGTCACCAGTCCCGGGGCCCTCTGCCTCTTCTCCATCTGGTCCCAGTTCCCGAAGCCGATCACTAGAAGACACAAAGCTGGGGAGAGGCAGACAGTAAGCACCTCATCTCCCAGACCCGTGGACCGACACTCCTGCAGTTCGCCTTCCACTCCAGCCCTGAACCTTCCATTGACACCGGCCTCTGACCCCACGCCAGACAGCGGCCTCTCTCTAACCTTTCATACAGAGATTTCCTCTGTGGACGTCTGGATGACTGCGGGGAGGAAAAAAAAAAAAAATACAATTAAGATGACACCCAGGTGCGGGAATGGATCTTTTATTGTCCTCAATCCCCTGCCCCAGAGACCATCACCTCCTGCGGGTCCTCGTCAGCAGATGTGCTCCTCTGGAACGGCTGGAAGGTGGGGACGGGCCCCTTCTCAGGGTCCTGGAAGGGGTAGAGGCCATGTCAGTGCAGACCAGGGCACCTCTCCCCCTTTTTGGCTCTCACCTAGTTCCTCTTTCACTCCCATCACACTTCTTATTAATGATGTGCTAGGCCTTTTTCTGTTTTTGTTTGGAGACAGGGTTTCTCTGTGTAGCCTTGGCTGCCCTGGACCTTGCTTTGTAATCAGGCTGGCCTCGAACTCATATCCGCCCACCTCAGCCTCCCAAGTGCTGGGATTAAAGGCCTCAGCCACCATGCCTAGCTGATGTGCTGTGTTTTTGAGTAAGTGGCTTGGTTTACTCAAACCCCCTTTCAACCCAAGAAGCACAAATGTGGAAAACAGAAATGTAGGAGTCCCCTAGCTTAACACTGCAGTGGGGTACGCTGGCACACCACACACCTCTAGCCACCGCTGCCCATGAGGCTCAGGCCAGCAGCGCTTAAGTTCATGAGTTGGACACTGGCCTGGGGACCGGTGACACTGTCCCAAAGAATGAAAAAGACTAACAACCCAGCTGCCTTCCAGCTTAGAGGGGAGTCTTTCTGATGCCATCGTGCCCCAAACACCCCACTGTGCTCACCCAAACACCCCACTGTGCTCACCTTCAGTTTCCCCTCGAGGGTTCGAGAACGTTTGAAACCTGAGTTCTTGGTTTCAGCCTTGATGGCACTGATGGCTCCTGACTTCACCAGCTGTTTGGCCTGTTCTGTTGCTGTGGCAGTGTCCACCACAGGCTGCTCGGATAGTGCTGGGGTGGAAGGGGGGAGAGGGAGAGAGGAGGGAGCATTACACTGGCTGTGGAGGGGGCATCACCCTGGCTGTGGAGGGGGCATCACCCTGGCTGTAGAGGGGGCATCACCCTGGCTGTGGAGGGGGCATCACCCTGGCTGTGGAGGGGGCATCACCCTGGCTGTGGAGGGGACATCACGCTGGCTGTGGAGGGAGCATCACCCTGGCTGTGGAGGGGGCATCACCCTGGCTGTGGAGGGGGCATCATGCTGGCTGTGGAGGGGGCATCACGCTGGCTGTGGAGGGGGCATCATGCTGGCTGTGGAGGGGGCATCACGCTGGCTGTGGAGGGGGCATCCCTTTACTGCTCCCCTCTGGACTCTGCATCTCCATCACTTACAGCGCTTGACTCCGCCCTGGCTTGCTGTGCCACTGCTGCTTTGCTTCTTCAGAGCCAGCAAGGCCTTTTTCTGGGAAGAAGAGCGATCAGTGAGAAGACTGGCGTGTTGGCCAAGGCACTAGTCTCGTGGGTGACAGTTCCAGGGACAGGGCATGTGGTCCTGGTGTAGTGCACCCAGCCTCCACACCATCCGATGCCAGGAATATTTAACCTAACCAAATCATGGCGTCCAAGAGCTTCCCAGTCTCACATTTTGTTGGGGATGCTGTTTTGTTTTTCGAGACAGGGTTTCTCTGTGTAGCCTTGGCTGTCCTCGAACTCACAGAGATCCAACTGCCTCTGACTCCCTGAGTGCTGGGATTTTTTTGTTTTTTGCTTTTTTGAGACAGGGTTTCTCTGTGTAGACTTGGCTGTCCTGGACTCACTTGGTAGATCAGGCTGGCCTTGAACTCACAGTGATCCGCCTGCCTCTGCCTCCCAAGTGCCGGGATTAAAGGCATGCACCACCACGCCTGGTTTCGGTCTCCTATTTTTTTAAGTTGAAAAACAAAAACAAAGCTAGGTATTGTGGCACATGCCTGTAATGAGAGAGCCAGAGGCAGGAGGATCACTGTGAGTTCAAGCCCAACAAAGCAGCCAAGGCTACACAGAGAAACCCTGTCTCAAAAAAACAGACCAAAAAAAAAAAAAAAAAAGAAAAGAAAAAGAAAAAAACACCTAACCCCTGCCATATAAACTTCAAACAAGCCCTGAAATCGTCTTTGGGGATTTTATCCAGCATATTTAATGAGGCTGTACAAGAGTGAAACCCCTCGCCCATACCCTTCAGAAACACAGAAAATAACATTTTCAGATGCCTAAGCGGCTCCTAAGCTGAGACCTGGGCAGAGCTCCCTAACACAGACAGAAAAGGTGTTTTAGACAAAGAAAACAGGGCAGTAAAAATGCAGGGAGGGCCTGTTTTCAGAGTAAATACCTGTCTCTTTTGACAGGCATGTTAAGCCGAGGCTTCAGGGCTCTGTTCCTCAAACATGTGATACCTCTCGAGTGTTTTCAAGGGATCAAGCAAAGCCAAACCCTGTCCTGAGGGGTTGATGCGCAGGAGTAGACAGAGAGCTTACTGTGAGGTACCACTGAGTCCTGGGTGGGTGTTGTGCACCCGTAGTTCCTGTTCCTCAGAGAAGCTGAGGCAGGAACACCACATGAACCCAGGAGTTCAAGACCAACCTGGGACCCTGCTCCAAAGGAAAAGAAGAGACAAGGTGGGCGAGGGAGGGAGGGAACGGAACAGGGACCGGCTTGACAAGTGTCTCGCTGTGTCAGTGCTACAGAAGCCAGAGGTGGGCTGAGTATGGGGGCTAAGGCAGAACTAGTCCAGGCTACCAAAAGCCACATGGTTTCAATCAAGCCTAAAGTGTGAGAGATGAGGATTTTTAGGGCCTCTTAAGTGTAGTAGGTCCTACGTAAAAGCAAAGAACGGGGGTAGGTCAGAAAGAAGATGGCCCTGGATGGCCCTGGGAGTCCAAATGTGACAGTCTCCGGCTGCTGCAGGGCCCTCAAGCCACAGGAAAAAGGGTAATTCCGTGGGGGACTGAGCAGAGAAGCTCTGAACACGCTCACACTCAGCCCGGGTGTCCTCGGAGCCTCGGAGAGGCTGGGCCACCACCCCGGCTCCCTTACCTTTTTCTTGAGTTTGCTGAATTTCTTCTGCAGTGCCTCTTCCTCCTCGCTCAGTCCGGGAGGTATGACCAACATGTCGGCTCCTGGTGCAAGGGCAGAACCCAAGACATCACGCTCTAGGGCCAGCATTCAGAAATTCACACGGCGTCCAACTTCTGTGCATCCTGTACGCACCCCAACCTCCAGGCCCGCCTACTCCAGCCTGCGGCCTGTCCCTAACCCCTTGTTTCAACGGGGCTGCCGTCCAACCTCCTGCTCACGGCAATCAACCGGCATTCCCGCCTATGTCCAAGGTCCAGACACCAGAGCCTTGGGGGCACCTCAGCCCGGAGAAGGGAAAGCACTCCCTGCGACGCCAAGGCGATGGCTCCCGACCCCCATGCCCAGTGGGGTTAGGTCAGCCAACCTCGGGGTCCGGTGGGCAGAGAAGGCGGCCGGGCCCGCGCAGCGCTATCCGGGCAACCAGAGGAGGAGGAGGAAGAAGAAGCGGGGGCCGCGCAGGCAAGGAAGGCGCGAAGGATGGGAGACGAAGCCCTCACCTGAGGGGGCGGCGCCCGGGCTCGCGGTCTCCGGCGCCGCCGCTGCCGCCGCCGCCGCGCGGGCTGCTGCGCGCGGGCTCGCAGCGATGACGTCAGGGGGCGGGACACGCGGTAACCAAGGCGGCGAGGCGCAGCGAGTTCCGCCCGGCCTTGCCCGGCTGGAAGTCTGGCTTCGGCGCCCGCGCTCGCCCACGCTCCCGGCGTGGAGAGGAGGAGAAGGGGGCGTGTCGGAAAAGATCTCGACTTCCGCCCAGCTCGAGGCGGGGCCGACTCCGCGGTTACTCTTGAGTTTCCGGGCTGCCTAGCGGCTGCTCCAGGATGATGGAGACAGAGCGAATCGGTGAGGGGGAGGGGAGGGGAGGGGAGCCGCAGGGACTGGTGGACAGGAAGGACTTTTAACCCGTGACCTTTCCTCCGTAGTGCTGCCTCCCCCAGGCCCCCTGAACCTGCCCCTTCGTGCTCTGGAGGTGGGGTGCACTGGGCGTTGGGAGCTGCTGAACGAGCCTGGGGCTCCAGAGAGCACTGTGAGTGACTTTTGACGCTCACCTCTGACCCGTGAGCAAACCCCACCCCGCTCCCAGGAGGAGCTAGCTTGACCTCCACCTGTGCCTGCACACTGTCATCCCGGGCCCCTGCGGATGCTAGGCAGATCCCCGCCTGCTGGAGCTCCAGTAGGTCAGAGTGGCGAGTTGCTGGAGGCTCTAGGTCTCAGCTGCGCCTGCCTTCCCGAGTGTCTCTCCTGTCCCTTCCACCTGCGCGCCTCAGGGCACTCAGCTGAGTCCTTGCCTTTAAACTCCTAAACCTGGAACCCTGTGAGGCTCACACTCTTAATCCCAGCACTTGGGGGGCAGTGGCAGGCGGGTCTCGTGAGTTGGAGGCCAGCCTGGTCCACAGACTGAGTCCAGGGCAGCAAGGGCTACTTAGTAAGACCGCATCTCCAAAAAAGAGGAGGAGGAGGGAAAAAAAATGTAGGCCTGGCAGAGTGACTTTGCCCATTTGGGGTGGGTATCCTGCATGTCTGCACCTGTGTCCACACATTAGACACACACCTACACATGCTCACACATACTACTGCTAATGACTAATTAATTCTAAAGAGCAAGTTCCCAGCTGCGCACGTAGCTCAGTGGGTATAGTGCTTGCCCAGCCTACACAGGGACCTGGGTTTGATCCCCAGCTCTGGATGCCACGCAGGTGTGGTAGCGCATGCCTGGCACCCCTCACTTGAGAGTGGGGGTACAAGTACCAGAAGTTCAAGCCGTTCTCTGGTATATATAAACACACACATACGTGCACACACACACACACATATGTGCACAGACACACACACACACGTGTACACACACACGTGTACACACACACGTGCACACACACGTGTACACACACACGTGCACACACATACGTGCACACACACACGTGTACACACACATACGTGCACACACACGTGTACACACACGTGCACACATACGTGCACACACACATACGTGTACACACATATGTGTACACACACATACGTGTACACACACATACGTGCACGCACACGTGTACACACACATACGTGCACGCACACATACGTGTACGCACACACACATATATATATATGCATCAAGTTGAAGGCAAGCCTGGGTTTCATAAGACCCTGCCTCAAATTAAGAATGCAGGGCTGAGTGTGGTGGCTCATGTCTGTCATCCCAGCACTCAGATCTCTGTGAGTTCGAGGCCAACCTGGTCTACAAAGTGAGCCCGGGACAGCCAAAGCTACACAGAGAAACCCTGTCTCGGAAAACCAGAAAAAAAAAAAAAAAAAAAAAAAGGAATGCAGATTGCCATGTCTGAAATCCACCACTTACATTAGTGTCAGGTACTTGAGGTACAGGTGGGCTCTTGCCTGCAGGACCCTGCCCATCCGACTGCCTCAGCTGCGAGCGTAGAGCCCCTCCCCTCTTCTTCTGTCTACACGTGCCTAACTCACTGCTTCTTACCTCACGCTGGCCTCAGCTGCCCCACGGCCTCCCTCCCTGTGCCCCAGATCTGCAGCAGGAAGCAGAGCAGCTGTTTCTGTCATCTCCAGCCTGGCTTCCTCTGCATGGTGTGGAACACTCAGCTCGGTGAGAAGTCAAAAGGGGCCCGGACCGGGGAGCTGACCAACCACGGAGGGAAGCTGGGATCGGGAGAGAGCGGGTCCCCAAATCCCTTCCCTTCTCTGCAGAAAATGGCAGAGGAAGGCAGATCCCTGGTCACTCCTGGCTGCTCTGGGGGCTCCAGTTCCATCCGACCTTCAGGCCCAGAGACACCCGACCACAGGCCAGATACTGGGCTACAAGGAGGTGAGGGGTCGGTGAGCCCAAGAAACAGAATTGGGAGGTGGGGTCATGGCAGGCTTGGTCTCACGAGGGCTCCCGCCTCTTGCCTCAGGTCCTGCTGGAGAACACGAACCTGTCGGCCACAACGTCCTTGTCCCTTCGCCGGCCTCCAGGGCCAGCCTCTCAGTCACTGTGGGGGAATCCAACACAGTACCCTTTCTGGCCGGGTAAGCTGTGTGTGAGGGTGGCAGGAGAGAATCGCATCTAGGGAACGGGTCCCCGCCCCGCCGCTGCGAACCTCACCGTGTCTTTCCCCAGGTGGGATGGATGAGCCCAGCATGGCGGACCTGAGTGCACGGGAGGAAGCTGAGGAGGAGATAGACTTCGAGAAAGGTGACACGTGGCCCTGTGTCTGAGAAGAGCACAGCACAGTGCAGCCAGCCTTCCTGTACTTACACAGATCAGGGACAGGATCCTTTTTGCCCCCAAGGGAAAAGGTGTCCTCCCTAGAAGATCTTTTAAAATGGCCACAGCTACCGTGCACATAAGCAGAGGACCGCGGGTGTCTGTGTCCTACGGGGGCCGCCATGCACATTAGCAGGGGACTGAGGGTGTCTGTGTCCTACGGGGGCCACTGTACACATAAGCAGGGGACCGAGGGTGTCTGTGTCCTACAGGGGCCGCCGTGCACATAAGCAGAGGACCGCGGGTGTCTGTGTCCTACGGGGGCCGCTGTGCACATAAGCAGAGGACCGAGGGTGTCTGTGTCCTACGGGGGCCGCCGTGCACATAAGCAGGAGACCGCGGGTGTCTGTGTCCTACGGGGGGGGGGGCCTGCCGTGCACATAAGCAGGGGACCGCGGGTGTCTGTGTCCTGCGGGGGGGGGGGGCGCTGTGCACATAAGCAGAGGACCGCGGGTGTCTGTGTCCTACGGGGGCCGCTGTGCACATAAGCAGGGGACCGCGGGTGTCTGTGTCCTGTGGGGGCCACTGTGCACATAAGCAGGGGACTGCGGGTGTCTGGCGGGCAGTAGCTGATGCTGCCTCGTTCTCATCCTCCAGATCTCCTCACTGTCCCACCTGGCTTCAAGAAAGGGGTGGATTTTGCCCCCAAGGGTGAGTTGAGAGGATCTGTAGGGGCGCTCTGTTCCCGGGGCCTCGTGAGTGTGACGCGGTGACTGTTGCTCCTCAGATCACTCAGCTCCCGTGCCGGGCTTGCTCAGCCTCAGCCGTCTGCTGGAGCCCCTGGACCTGAGTGGAGGTGATAGGGATGAGAGCGAGGCAGCAGGCGGCCCTGGAGGGGACGCTGCCTCAGCCGCCCCCGCCAGTGCTCCCCTGGTCCGAGCGAGCAGCCTGGAGGACCTCGTGTTGCAGGTTGGTAGTTAGTTACCAGTGATGGAGGCTGTAGGAAGGGGCTGTGATGTTGGGTTTGAGGGTAACCGTGGCCATCAGCGCTTTGACTATTGCTTCATCCCTCCCACCTGGCTTTCCTAGGAAGCATCCTCAGTCGCATCCACCCTGGAGCCTCCCAAACCTCCACCTCAGGAGCAGTGGGCTGTGCCTGTGGATGTCACGTCCCCCGTGGGTGATTTCTACCGGCTCATTCCTCAGCCAGCCTTCCAGGTACTGCACCCTGGCTCCGCCCCACCTCTTGGTAGACCTGGCCATGCCCCCAGGCCCTGCCTCGTCCTCTGTCTTCACCAGAGGCCACATCCCTCCCAGGCCTGTCTTGCCCCTTGATCCCAGCCCTACACTGGCCTCTTTGCCCTGCCTTTGAGGAGGCAGAGAGGCCCCTCCCTGCAGCGCTGTCCCTTTCTCTCACACAGTGGGCGTTTGAACCAGATGTGTTTCAGAAGCAAGCCATCCTGCACCTGGAGCAGCACGCCTCTGTCTTTGTTGCAGCTCACACGTCCGCCGGGAAGACAGTGGTGGCTGAATACGCCATCGCCCTGGCCCAGAAGCACATGACCCGGTACACGTGCGCGCCTCCTCAGCCTGCCCGCCTTCTCCTGCATCCTTTCTGGACCTCAGCTCGCCTCCCGCCCCCCACCTTGTCCTTTAGATGTGAGGTTCTGGAGAGAGGCTGAGGGTGCTCAGGGAGAAATGAAGATGGGTAGAGAGATGGCCTGGCTAGCTAGGGAGCGTTGATGTCGTGAGGGAGGGCCGTGGGCCTGGGAGGGGAGCCTGGCTGACGTCATACCCTGTTTTCAGAACCATCTACACTTCTCCCATCAAAGCCCTGAGCAACCAGAAGTTCCGGGACTTCAGAAACACGTTCGGGGACGTGGGGTTGCTCACGGGGGACGTGCAGCTGCACCCAGAGGCCTCCTGCCTCATCATGACCACGGAGATCCTTCGGTGGGAGAGGGGTCTCCCCGGTGGGCCTGGGCGGGGCGGGAGCATCCCTGCAGAGCGGGGCAGAGTCAGCTGCTGAGCAGTCAGCTTGCACCATCTTCTCCCCAGCTCCATGCTGTACAGCGGCTCGGACGTCATCCGGGACCTGGAGTGGGTCATCTTTGATGAAGTCCACTATATCAACGATGCTGAGGTGAGCGGCCTGTAGGCCTTGTCGCGTCACCCTGTCCCACACACCCCCAGGGGCCCTCCCGTCCTGTCTGCCCCCTGACTGACCCGCCTTCCCACTGTGCGCAGCGCGGGGTCGTGTGGGAGGAGGTGCTCATCATGCTCCCCGAGCATGTCTCCATCATCCTTCTGAGTGCCACTGTCCCCAACGCCCTGGAGTTCGCTGACTGGATTGGGTGAGGCCCTGAGTGAAGAGGCTGGGGTGCTCCTTGGCTGGGGTTGGGGGGCTCAGGCCACTACAAGTAGGGGAGAGGAAACAGCCCCCCCATGGCTGCCGAAGCTCCCCCCCACACCCCCAGGGCCCAGAACGGTTTTTTGCATGCTGAGGTGGGATGGTGGGAGGCATCCACCTGGGTGCGGACCATCGTGCTCTGTGGCTGTGTGCTCCTAGGTGAGGAAGGGATAGTGCGAAGGTTGAGTCCTCGACCCACTGGGAGCGGAAGTGGAGGTGGGGTTGAGGCTAATGACCTCCCGTTCTGGGCCTCAGAAGAAACTGGAAGATGGGGTCCCTTCCCACACCTTCTCTGACCCGCTGCCCTCTCCTCCTCCCTCCAGGCGGCTGAAGCGGCGGCAGATCTATGTGATCAGCACGGTTGCCCGCCCTGTCCCCCTGGAACACTATCTCTTCACAGGAAACAGCCCCAAGACACAGGGGGAGCTCTTCTTGCTGCTGGATTCCCGGGGGGCCTTCCACACCAAGGGGTAAGTCCAGGGCTGGGGAGTCAGGCTGGGCCTGTGTTGGGTCTCACACCACCCGCCCTGCGTACAGGTACTACGCTGCAGTGGAGGCCAAGAAGGAAAGGATGAGCAAGCATGCCCAGACCTTCGGGGCCAAGCAGCCCACACACCAGGGTGGGCCTGGGCAGGTGAGGGCCGGAGCAGTGCTCGGCCACCCTTTCAGCCCTGTCCCTGTGGGGAGCGGGTGGGCTTGAGGTCTGTGTCCGCTCCACACAGACCTATGTAAGCACGCTTGTACCAACTCCACATAAGCTCTCTCGTCGCCCCTAAGGACCGTGGGGTGTACCTGTCCTTGCTGGCTTCCCTCCGGGCCCGGGCCCAGCTGCCTGTGGTAGTGTTCACCTTCTCCCGAGGCCGCTGTGACGAGCAGGCCTCCGGCCTCACCTCTCTTGACCTTACAACGAGCTCCGAGAAGAGCGAGATCCATCTCTTCCTGCAGCGCTGCCTCGCGCGGCTCCGAGGCTCTGACCGGCAGCTGCCCCAGGTATGTCCCTGGAGACACGGGTGGGGTGTGCTGACCCGAGACCTGCCCCTCTTGCTTGGGGGGGTCCTTTTACACCGCTGACCACCGCCCTCCTTGCCCTGCAGGTCCTGCACATGTCAGAGCTCCTCCGCCGGGGCCTGGGCGTGCACCACAGCGGCATCCTGCCCATCCTTAAGGAGATTGTGGAGATGCTGTTCAGCCGGGGGCTGGTCAAGGTGAGCTGGGTGGCTGAGGGGCCTGGGGTCGGCGGGCCGAGGCGTAGGCTGGGCAGGGAAGTGGTTAAGAACCTGGGCCCTGGATCCCTGGGTTTGAATCCCAGCTTCATAACCCTGCTGAACTCTGGGTCTCTCACCTTAACCGGGGATGTACGTCCTGAGATGAGAGACCTCCACAGCCGGCAGGCACAGGAAAAGTCACTAATGCTTAGAGATGCAAACTGAAATGCTCTCAGGAATCACCGAGCACAGGGGGCTGCATCAGGGAGTTCCACAGCTGCGTATGTGGCCAGAGACGTAGGCTTTGCCAGTTTGCCAGTGTCTGGCATCCAAGTACTGTTGTTGTTTTTCTACCCTGGCACTGTTTCAGCAAATTTAGTGCATGTTTGACATAAGGGTCGTTCTTGGGTATTAATTGTGAAAAAATTCTACCCTTGTCTGTGAGGGGACACGTGCTTCCTTCTCTACTGTCCTGTTTATGATGACACGACTCCAACCATGAACGAAGGCTGAGAAGCAAGGTCCCTTTGATGGGACGGTGGCTAGGTACACGTAGGAGATGTTCCTCACAGAGACGCATCGCCTACCTCCATGAGAGCAGGGATTGATCATGGCTGCCCTGTGGGTCCTCCTGGAGACCTGATCTGAGTGTGGGCTCCAGGGTGGGGTGTGCCCTACTACAGCCTGTTTTCGCATCGGTCTTTAACCCTCTGCCGCAGGTCTTGTTCGCCACAGAGACCTTTGCCATGGGGGTGAACATGCCGGCCAGGACAGTGGTATTCGACTCCATGCGCAAGCACGATGGCTCGAGCTTCCGGGACCTGCTGCCCGGGGAGTATGTGCAGATGGCAGGTCGGGCAGGCCGCAGGGGCCTGGACCCCACGGGCACTGTCATCCTGCTCTGTAAGGGCCGAGTGCCCGAGATGGCAGATCTACACCGCATGATGATGGTGAGTGGGGGGGACACAGCTCCGGCGCCAGGCCCCTCAGCCCAACCACCCTCCCTCTTCTCTTCTGATGCTTTCATTCTGCCTGAGAAGTCAAGTGAACAGTGAGCAAGACCAGAGGGTGTGGTGGTGCACGCCTTTAATCCCAGCACTGGGAGGCAGAGGCAGGCTGTGAGTTCAAGGCCAGCCTGGTCCACAAAATGAGTCCAGACCAGCCAAGGCTAACACAGAGAGACCTTGTCTCAAAACAAAACAAGGGGCTGGAGAGATGGCTCAGTGGTTAAGAGCACTGGCTGCTCTTCCAAAGGTCCTGAGTTCAATTCCCAGCACCCACATAGTGGCTCACAGCCATCTGTAATGAGATCTGGGGCCCTCTTCTGTTGTGCAGGTGTACATGCAGGCAGAGCACTGTATACATAGTAATAAAGAAATAAATCTTTAAAAAACTAAACCAAACCAACCAACCAACCAACACAAAAAATCCAAAACAAAAAGTGAGCAAGTCCAAGAAGATGCAATTTCCTCTTTTTTACCGTGCCGTGGGCCGGGTGCTGATGGGGGCCTTTGAGCATCCCTGTACTGAGGAGGTGAGCTGGGCCTGGTCGGAAGCCTCGGCTGCAGAGCTGGGACCAGAGGCCTGGCCGGGGAGGGGCAGGGCTCACGTGGCCTGACTCGTGGCGTGCTGCAGGGGAAGCCTCGGCTGCAGAGCTGGGACCAGAGGCCTGGCCGGGGAGGGGCAGGGCTCACGTGGCCTGACTCGTGGCGTGCCTCAGGGGAAGCCTCGGCTGCAGAGCTGGGACCAGAGGCCTGGCCGGGGAGGGGCAGGACTCACGTGGCCTGACTCGTGGCGTGCCTCAGGGGAAGCCGTGCCAGCTGCAGTCACAGTTCCGCCTCACGTACTCCATGATCCTCAACCTGCTGCGGGTGGATGCCCTCAGGGTGGAAGACATGATGAAGAGGAGCTTCTCGGAGTTCCCATCCCGCAAGGACAGCAAGGTGAGGTGGCCAGCCCGGCAGAAGAGCGCCAGGCCAGGTGCGGTGGGCAGGTAGAGGCTGTGTGGTGGGGTGGGGCAGGCTAGCAGGCTAGGCTGGCAGGCTTGTCACTCCACTTGTACTCAGGCCCACGAGCAGGCTCTGGCTGAGCTCACCAAGAGGCTGGGGGCCTTGGAGGAGCCTGATGTGACCGGGCAACTGGCGGACCTGCCTGAGTACTACAGCTGGGGGGAGGAGCTGACGGAGACCCGGAACATGATCCAGGTGAGTGAGCGGGGTGGTGGGAGGTGGTGGAGGGGACAGGGTCAGTGAGCGGGGTGGTGGGAGGTGGTGGAGGGGACAGGGTCAGTGAGCGGGGTGGTGGGAGGGACGGGGTGGTGGTGGTCAATTCAGGTGTCCCCTGTGCCTGCCCTGTTCTCCAGCGACGCATCATGGAGTCTGTGAACGGGCTGAAGTCTCTCTCCGTGGGGAGGGTGGTAGTCGTGAACAGCGAGGAACATCACAACACGTTAGGTGTGATCCTGCAGGTGAGGACCAGACGGCTCCACTCCACCAAGAGCAGGAGGCCCGGCCCTGCCTTTCCCTTGGCCCAGGCACGGCACGACTCTGGTGCTCATTTTCGCTCGTGCGACCACTTTGTCTCCATGCACGAAACTGCTCTAGTTGGTTGGCTTGGCTCAAGGGGTGTGTGTGTGTGTGTGCGCGTGCGTGCGCGCGCGCGCATCCCTGTCCAGGGTGGGCATCCACGCCCACAGTTGCTGTGCACTCCCCAATCCCTGTCCCGGACTCTCTGCCTCCTTATGTAGGTCTCCTCAAACTCCACCAGCAGAGTGTTTACAACTCTGGTCCTGTGTGAGAAGCCTGCTGTGTCTGAGAGCCTGAGAGAGAAGGGGCCAGCCACTCCAGATGTGCCCTACCCAGATGACCTCGTGGGCTTCAAGCTGTTCCTGCCTGAAGGTGAGAGGCCGGCAGTGCCCGGCTTCCCGATGGTGGCACACAGGGTGCCCGGGCATGGTGAAGCCTGACCCGACTGGCTTCCAGGGCCCTGTGAGCACACCGTGGCCAAGCTCCAGCCAGGGGACATCGCTGCCATCTCCACCAAAGTGCTCCGCGTGAACGGCGAGAAGATCTCCGAGGACTTCAACAAGAGGCAGCAACCGAAGTTCAGGTCAGACTCAGGGCGGGGTGTGCGTGTGCGTGTGCGTGTGTGTGTGTGTGTGGTGCAGGGGGAGGGGGGGCTCCTGTGGTAAAGAAGCCTGTTGGCCCAGATCACAAACCTGCTCCCCCTTCAGGAAGGACCCTCCCCTTGCAGCCGTGACCACTGCTGTCCAGGAGCTGCTGCGGCTGGCTCAGGCCTGTCCAGCCGGACCGCCAACCCTTGACCCTGTCAACGACCTGCAGCTCAAGGACGTATCAGTGGTAGAAGGCGGGCTGCGGGCCCGGAAGATGGAGGAGCTGATCCGGGGGGCTCAGTGTGTGCACAGCCCCCGGTTCCCTGCCCAGGTAGCTCCCAAGCAGCTTGTCCTCGCTGGGGCCCGGCTAGTGCTTGCTCAGCTCTGTGTACACCCCTGCATAGGGTGAGGGGGCCTGACGGTACCTTGCTGTGGCTTTCCACAGTACGTGAAGCTGCGGGAGCGAATGAAGATTCAGAAGGAAATGGAGAGGCTGCGCTTCCTGCTGTCCGACCAGTCGCTGCTGCTGCTCCCCGAGTACCACCAGCGTGTAGAGGTGAAAGCAGGATGCGGTGCGTGGGGCCGGGGAAGCCTGGGGAAGGCGGGCTCCCCAACCCTCACCCTTTCCTGCAGGTGCTCCGGACCCTGGGGTATGTTGACGAGGCGGGCACGGTGAAGCTGGCAGGACGAGTGGCCTGCGCCATGAGCAGCCACGAGCTGCTCCTCACAGAGCTCATGTTTGACAACGCACTGAGCGCTCTGCGACCCGAGGAGATTGCGGCTCTACTCTCTGGCCTGGTCTGCCAGACCCCCGGTGACCCCGGGGATCAGCTCCCCAGCACCCTCAAACAGGTAGGGGCCATCACCTCTCTCCTGGGTTGTGCCTCCCAAGGTGTGTTGTGGCCCCTCCCTGGCCCTGGCGGCCTTGACCCTTCCTTACCCCTCTGCAGGGGGTAGAACGCGTCAGAGCTGTGGCCAAGCGGATAGGTGAGGTGCAGGTGGCCTGTGGCCTCAACCAGACAGTGGAGGAATTTGTGGGAGAGCTGAATTTCGGGCTGGTCAAGGTTGTACATGAGTGGGCTCGGGGTATGGTAAGTACCTGGGTATGGCAGGCAGCTGGCTGGGAGAGGCTGCCCAGGCCCGGCACACTTAGTCTTCACGCTGCTCTCCCCACAGCCCTTCTCCGAGCTGGCTGGGCTCTCAGGCACCCCTGAGGGCTTGGTGGTCCGCTGCATCCAGCGCCTGGCTGAGATGTGTCGCTCACTTCGAGGAGCAGCCCGTTTGGTAGGGGAGCCTGTGCTGGGTGCCAAGATGGAGACAGCAGCCACCTTGCTACGGAGGGACATTGTCTTTGCAGCCAGCCTCTACACCCAGTAAAGCACATGTGGATCAAAGTGTGACAATAAAGCGAGCGGTGGTGGCACAGAGGCAGGAGGATCTCTGTGAGTTCAAGGGCAGCCAAGGCTACACAGAGAAACCCTATTTCAGAAAACAAAACAAAAGTGTAACAATAAAAGAGCAAAAACAGAGTGCTTGGAGTGTGGTGCAGGGCGGCTCCGTCCAGACGCAGCAGGAGACGCAGTTAGAAACACGGCTTTATTATCTGCAGAGAGACCAGACTGCTGTGTCCTCGGAAGCATCACTCCTTGCGGGAGGGAGTCTCTGAGAGTGACGGGAGGTCTTGGGTCATGGCTTCCACATACCATGAGGGCAGGAAGGCATAGGGTGCACCCCAGTGGGCAGACACAGTGACCGGGCCACCAGGTTCCCAGGAGAAGAGGTGGACGAGCCTGGGGGAAAGATGGAGGTGTGGGGTGCAGCCAGAGATGGGGGGGGGGGGCCGGGGCCCAGAGGTGGCGCACAAGTGTGAGCGCCTTACCTGGGGTCGTCCTGGACAACTGTGCTCTGGGCAAAACTAAGGAAGGCGGCACAGAAGTTCATGCACACAGAGGGATTCCAGCCATCCGGGTCATTCTGCAGCGGGCAGAGGAGGGGCAGGCAGATGGCACAGGGGCCCTGGCCCCGAGGTCTGGGTACAGGGGGTGGGGTGGGGAACAGGTAGCAGCTGTGACCCGCTGCCTTACCCTGACGTTTTCAAACATCTCCATGGTAGGAAAGGTCTTTAAGGAACACACGAAACCTTCCGGGTTCCGGAAGCCGGCGACAACATGCGGGACCCCTGGGAGGAACGACTGAGCCCACCATTTCAGAAGCTTGTGCCTGAAAGGCCAGGCAAAGGGTCAGCCCGCCCGTCGCCCCTCGCCCCGGGGGCTCTCCCGCTCAGCCGCGGCCCGGACCTGTAGAAGCTCCTCCACTGGCCAGGGGTGTGCATCTCCTTGGAGGTCTTGAGCTCCACATAGCAGGCGGGGGGCTGTGTGGACGGGGCCTGGGGGTTGAGGCAGTCCACCTCCCCGGAGAATAGCAGCGGGTGCCTCCCCAGGCGGCTGCGTAGCACCGAGCAGAAGGCCACGTTGGTGTTAACCTCCCCAGAGGGGTCTGGGGCGCCTCCGGGCTTGTCTGTACGAGAGAGAGGCGGCAGCAAGGGAGGAGGCTCTGGGCCCTCTGAGGAGGGGAGGAGAGGCGGCCGCGCCGCAGGGGCCGCTCTCACCTGCACACATGTACTGCTCAAACTTGTAGCCCATGTACGTGAGCTCCCGGAGGAGGGGCGGCCTGGCGAGCCTCTGCGCCCGCGCCGCCGGGGTCTCCACCTCACTCAGGTACAGCGTCCCTTGGAAGCGGGAGGCTGCCAGCTGCCAGCCCTCCTGCCGCTCGTACGGCGTGGTCAGCAGTTTCGTCAGGTGTCCCCTCCACGTCACCGTGGCCGTCGCCAGCCAGCCCGGACCCCTGAGGAGGAAGAGTTCGGGGCGAACGGTCTGGCCGGGGCTCTAGCTCCGCCGAGCCAACGCTCCCGCTGACGACCCTTCGGCTCTCCCGGCCGGAGAAGGCGGGCGGGGGCGGGCGGGGGCGGGCGGGGGCGGGCGGGGCCGCGCCGCGCCGCGCTCACCCCTCCAGCTGGCCGCGGTGTTCCAGAACCCAGCGCAGCAAGTGGTCCAGCCTCTCCTTGGCTTCCTCGTCCCGGGGCTGGTACCGCTCGGGGTACCCATCCCTCAGGTCGAAGGCCGGGCCCGGGCCGCTGGCGGGGGGCGGGCTGTAGTAGCGGAGGGCTCGGGCGTCGCCGTGGTACTGGCGCTGCGCGTCCAGCGAGAAGCAGCCCAGCTCGGAAGGGCGCCGGTAGAAAGGAAAGGCTCCGGCGTAGAGAGCGGGCTCTGCGCGCAGCGAGGGCGCCCGACGCGGCAGCTTCTTCCAGGCCGCCGCCGCCGCCGCCGGCTGCTCAGCCTTCCTCTTGGCCCACCGCGGGTCCATCGGGTCCTGGGAGGCCAAGTGTCCCCGCTCCGGAGCGGGCGCGCAGGCGCCGGGCTACTCCCCGGCCCCGGGGCTGCAGCCACGTCCTGCACTCGGCGCCGAGAGCGGAGGCCTGGTTACCTCAAAGCTCCCGCCTGCCCGCCAAGGCTGTGGCGTCAGGGCGGCGCGTCAGGCGGGCGGGTGCACAGGCTTCCCGCGCCGCGCTCGTGCGCCCTCAGGGCGGGACGGGACGGCGCCGAGGCCCGTCCGCACCTCAGTCCCCGGCGGCCAATCGGCGGCGGCGCGGCCGGCGGAAGTGAGGCGGCCATCGTAATCAAGCCCAAGACGACCAATCAGAGGCCGCATCGTCATCATGCTGCGCAGGAAGTCCCTGTCACCAGGCGCCCTTTTCCCGGAAACGTGAAATCCCGGGCTATGAATCGCAAGAGACAGCTCCTGGCGTCGGAGGCCTTTGGGGTCAAGCGGCGGCGGGCGCCGGAGCCCCTGAAAGCGGATCCCCTGAGGGCGGGCGCCGGTAACCGTGGCAACCGGGCGCGGGGCGGGGCCGCTCGGGCTCCCCCCACCCGGGACTTCACCCCCTGTCCTCCCCGGCAGGGTCGGCGCGCGAGGCGGTGGCGGAGCTCGCGCAGCTCTTCCCCCGCGGGCTGTTCGAGGACGCCCTGCCGCCCATCGCGCTGCGGAGCCAGGTGTACAGTCTGCTGCCGGACAGGACGGTGGCCGACCTGCAGCTGGTGAGCAGCGCCCCGGAGGTGTCCTGCAGGGCCCCGGGGACGGGCGAGGGAGGGCGGCGAGCCTGGTGCTGACGCCCAGGTCTCCCAAGTGACCCTGCGAGCAGGACAGCTGTCTCGGAGACTGCGGGGCGAACGAGTGTTGCACAAGCCCCCCTGGGACTGTTGTGCCCCGCCAGGTTTGCATAGGCAGGCGGCCGACCTCAGGCTAGTCCGCACTGTCCCCATGAGCAAGTTTCCGAAGGCGAAAAGCAGTTAGTGACAGTTGCAGACGGTCCTGCTGTACGTCAGTGTGTGTGTGTGTGTGTGTGTGTGTGTGTGTGTGTGTGTGTGTGTGTGTGTCTCGGTGGTTACTGGGGACTTAGCTTCCTGGGACTGGACTAAGAGACAAGCGGCTGGTGAGTACCAAGGTGGATGCCTAGCATAAAATGGAGTTTCTTCAGCCATCACAACATCAATAAATTGTTCAGGGTCAGTGAGGTGGTCAAGGGTGGCTCCTAGCTGGACCTCCTGAGTTGATTCCTGTAGATGCCCTCTGACCTCACCCTGCAGGCCATGGCACTTGTGCACTTCCCTAAAACGTAATCTCCCCCCCCCCAAAAAAAAAACGCTTTCAGAATTGCACAAAAGAGCACAAACTTTTCACCCCTGAGACAGGGTTTCTCTGTGTAGCCTTGGCCGTCCCGGACTCGCTTTGTAGACCAGGCTGGTCTCGAACTCACAGTGATCCACCTGCCTCTGCCTCATGAACGCTGGAATTAAAGGCATATGCCACCATTCCTGGATTGTTTTGTTTTGTTTTGTTTTGTTTTGTTTTAAACAAGCTGGCCTGCCTTACCCTTCTTTCTCTGTACTCTCTGTGGAAACAGAAGGAGCTTCAAGAGCAGGGAGAGATCAGAGTCATCCAGCTGGGCTTTGACTTGGATGCCCATGGGATTGTCTTCACTGAAGACTACAGGACTAGGGTGAGTGAGTGTGTGTGAGTGAGTGCCTGTGTGTGGTGGGCACAGGGGGGCAGGGAAGCTGGGCATAGGAACGACAAAAAGAACATTAACCAGAGCCCACGTCTCATGAAGAGGGAGCCCAGCTCTGGTGAGTAGTGAGATGGGGAGGGGAATAGGGAAAGAGGGAGAGTCGGTCAGGAAGGCAGTGCTGTCCTGGGACCCACGGAGAGGGGGGTCAGGAAGGCATTGCTATCCTGGGACCCACAGAGATGGGGGTCAGGAAGGCAGTGCTGTCCTGGGACCCACGGAGATGGGGGTCAGGAAGGCAGTGCTGTCCTGGGACCCACGGAGATGGGGGTCAGGAAGGCAGTGCTGTCCTGGGACCCACGGAGATGGGGGTCAGGAAGGCAGTGCTGTCCTGGGACCCACGGGAGATGGGGGTCAGGAAGGCAGTGCTGTCCTGGGACCCACGGAGAGGGGGGTCAGGAAGGCAGTGCTATCCTGGGACCCACAGAGATGGGGGTCAGGAAGGCAGTGCTGTCCTGGGACCAACGGAGATGGGGGTCAGGAAGGCAGTGCTGTCCTGGGACCCACGGAGATGGGGGTCAGGAAGGCAGTGCTGTCCTGGGACCCACGGAGATGGGGGTCAGGAAGGCAGTGCTGTCCTGGGACCCACGGAGATGGGGGTCAGGAAGGCAGTGCTGTCCTGGGACCCACGGAGAGGGGGGTCAGGAAGGCAGTGCTGTCCTGGGACCCACGGAGAGGGGGGTCAGGAAGGCAGTGCTGTCCTGGGACCCACAGAGAGGGGGGTCAGGAAGGCAGTGCTGTCCTGGGACCCACAGAGATGGGGTTCAGGAAGGCAGTGTTGTCCTGGGGTGACGTGGGTAGAGCAGTGGTGGGGTGGGGCCATGCTGGCCACAGATATCATCTTTGCTTCCAGGTCCTCAAGGCCTGTGACGGCCGACCGTGTGCTCGGGTGGTGCAGAAGTTCTTGACCTCAGTGCTCCCAGCCTGTGGGGACCTTAGTTTCCAGCAGGACCAAATGACACAGACTTATGGCTTCAGGGACCCGGAGATCACGTGAGATGTGGGGTCAATATGTCGTGCGTCTGGCAGCCCCATCCCTTCCACCCTCCAGCCGGTTCCTCCTCAGCTGCTTTGTCAGCCTAGTGAAGTGAACTGCGCTCTACCCTGCAAGAAAGCAGCCTTGCCCAGTGCACGAGGCTGGCAGGAGCCATGCCTGATAGTGCTCCCTCAAGCAGCAGGAGCCATGCCTGATAGTGCTCCCTCAGGCAGGAGCCATGGCTGACAGTGCTCCCTCAAGCAGGAGCTGGGCCTGACAGTGCTCCCTCAGGCAGGAGCTGGGCCTGACAGTGCTCCCTCAGGCCTCTACATTACATGCTTGTGTACCCGCCCACGTGTGTGTGCTCTATACACGCCTGTACATACACACAGTGTTTGTCTGTGTCTCTCTCTCTCTCTTTCTCTCTCTCTCTCTCTCTCTCTCTCTCTCTCTCTCTCTCTCTCTCAAGGCTACAGAGAAGCTGCAGAGGGGACAGTCAGGCAGGCTGGTGGAACCTGTAGCTGAGTGGCTCCCTGCCTCGGGTGCCTGTGTTTCTAGCCACTTGATACCCATGTGTCAACTGTCGGGGAGGGTGCTCGGGCTCTCGCTGCAGCTGTGTCATCTGGCCTCCACCACCCGCAGGCAGCTGGTGAATGCTGGGGTCCTCACTGTCCGAGATGCTGGGAGCTGGTGGCTGGCTGTGCCTGGAGCTGGGAGATTCATTAAGTGGTTTGTGAAAGGTCTGTCGCCTACAGCACAGTTGCCCAGTGCCTCAAGGATACCCTGTGGGGTCTCTAGGTCTCCCTGTGTGACTCACCTCTTCCTTTTCCTGGGCCACCTCTCCTCCAGGGCGCCAGGCTGTACTCAGCATGGTGCGGAAGGCCAAGTACCGGGAGCTGCTGCTGTCAGAGCTCCTGGGCCGCAGACCCCCTTCAGCTGTGCGGCTAGGCCTTGCCTACCACGTGCATGACCTCATTGGAGCCCAGCTGGTGGACTGGTGAGTCTGGTCCAGGGTCTTGGGAAATCGCGGGGTCCCAGGGTTGGGCCCCCCAGGCCATGCGCCACTGGCTGGGCACAGCCCAGTTTCTCTCATCTTTTCTGGGACTCAGGAGAACACTGCTAAATTCTTAGTTTTCACACTTTGGGCCTAGACAGTGCCAGCCTTGTCTTCTTGTCACACAGTGTCCCCACCACTTCCGGAACCCTCCTTCGCCTGCCGGATACGTGAGGAGTCAACCCTTGGGCTCTCCAGCCCTCTGAGGGGTTCCTGGAAGCACTGGCCTGGAAGAACAGGCCCCCGGGATGGGCACCAGGCTCTGGCCCGAGCTGTGCTGTGGGCGCTGCAGCTCTGCGCTTCTGTGCGTGTGGAGCCGGGAGCCGCGCCAAGGGGATAGGAAGGTGGGACTGCTCGGAGCACCAGGGAAGGGAGCAGAGAGCTCCGCCCATCGTGTCAGGTTGAAATTGCCAAATAAAATACTTGTCACTGTACTTCGTCTCCGTGCCCTTTGTTTACTGTGACACGTGTCCAGGTGTCATTTGTGGATAGCATGAAGCCAAATTGGGGCTCAGCATTTCGTCATAGTTCAGAGAGAACAAGGGTTACTCGATCCGTTTTCCCTGGGGTGAGCGTGCAGTCCATCTTCTGAGCCCCGGGTTTCTGTTGGGGCCTGAATGTAAGGCGAGGGTCTCGGAAGCACTTCAACTGTCTGTCCATGTGCCATGTTGGTGCTGTACACACTTGCACATGTGCATGCACACGCACACAGTTAAGGGAGGTGCCTGGTGCTGGGATAAACAAGCACGAAATCCATTTTGGGGCCAAGATTTCTTCAGAGACCCTGGTGCTTGGGTGGCTTCCCCAGCACTGGGCCCAGGGCCAGTTGCGTTTCTTGGCCATCACGTGGTTTCCCGGCTCATCCGAGCAAGGGGAGGGGCAAGGTCCAGAGTGAAACTCTGGCCCCAACCCTAGGTTGACCAGAAAGGAGCAGACAGTCAGACCAGGCGGGTCTGGCCTCTCCCGGATCCTCCAGCCATGCGGCTCCTCTGGGCACTGGCCTGGCTGTGCAGCCTCTTCGTCTCATCTCTGCAGAAGCCCAGGTGCTGGGAAGACACTGGTGCTCGCTCGGGTGGGGAGGGGTGAGGGAGAGCGGGGTGACAGGGCCTGAAGGTGTACCCCACACTGCTCTCCCAGGTTGCTCCTGTTCTCTCCGTCTGTGGTTAATTTGGGGACCCCCCTGTCAGTGGGGGTGCAGCTCCAGGATGCCCCTCCAGGACAGGAAGTGAAAGGATCAGTGTTCCTGAGAAACCCAAGCAGTGGTCGCCTCTGCTCCCCAGAGAAGAAGTTTGTTCTCAGCTCAAGAAATGACTTTGCCCTTCTCAACCTTGAGGTAACCAGGGCCTGCACCCCTGCCATTTCTCAGGCCTCCCTGCGCACCCTGTTGACAGCTCGTTTATTTAGTTACAAACAGGAGGGAGCTGTGTGGCGTAGGCTGGTTTTGAACTCATGGCAGTCCCCTCACTCAGCCTCCCGGTGCTGAGATTTACTGGTTCTTGTGCCTTTTGCTCTGTTTTTGCGCTTGAGACAGGGTTCCGGGGTTCAGCCTAGATTGCTTGTAAGTGCCCAGAGAACCGCTGCGGCCTCCCAAGTGTTGGGATCGCAGCTGGGCACCATGATGCCTGGCCCTTCTGCCGCTTTTCCAAGCCGCGTCTTGCCTCTCTCAGCCAGCCAGGTGCCCTTGGTGTCCCCTCCACCTTGGACTCTGCATCCCGTTTCTCCCTCCTGACAGGTACCACTGAGAGATGTGACGAGCTGTGGCCTCTTCAACCTGAACAGAGCCCCCAACGTCCAGCTAATAGCTCAATCTTCCTGGCTAAAGAACTTTTCGCCCAAAGGCACAGACACTCAGGGTGTCAACCTGCTCTTCTCCTCCCGCCGGGGACACATCTTTGTGCAGACTGATCAGCCTATTTATAACCCTGGCCAGCGAGGTGAGCCTCCTGCCTCAGGGCCCCTGCGTTGTCCCTCTCCCAGGTTGCTCAGAACAGGTTTGGTGCCCTCTAGGTAAGGTGGCCACACATGGCGCCACCCTGGAGGCTTTAGTCCCCACCACAGTTGCTTTGCTCTTCCTACCTCTCCTCCTCCACTCTTAGTTCGTTACCGAGTCTTTGAGCTGGATCAAAAGATGCGTCCATCCACTGACACCATCACGGTTACTGTGGAGGTGAGCGCCTGGCCCCTGACCTTCCTGACCCTGTGCATGCGTGTAATCCCCACCTTCCCGACCCTGTGCACACGTGTGATCCCCACCTTCCCGACCCTGTGCACGCATGTAATCCCCACCTTCCTGACCCTGTGCATGCGTGTAATCCCCACCTTCCCAACCCTGTGCACACGTGTAATCCCCACCTTCCCGACCCTGTGCACGCGTGTAATCCCCACCTTCCTGACCCTGTGCATGCATGTGATCCCCACCTTCCCGACCCTGTGCACGCGTGTAATCCCCACCTTCCTGACCCTGTGCATGCATGTGATCCCCACCTTCCCGACCCTGTGCACGCGTGTAATCCCCACCTTCCCGACCCTGTGCACGCATGTAATCCCCACCTTCCTGACCCTGTGCATGCGTGTAATCCCCACCTTCCCGACCCTGTGCATGCGTGTAATCCCCACCTTCCCGACCCTGTGCACACGTGTGATCCCCACCTTCCCGACCCTGTGCACGCATGTAATCCCCACCTTCCCGACCCTGTGCATGCGTGTGATCCCCACCTTCCCGACCCTGTGCACGCATGTAATCCCCACCTTCCTGACCCTGTGCATGCGTATAATCCCCACCTTCCCGACCCTGTGCACGCGTGTAATCCCCACCTGACCCCATCGACTCCCCTTGCAGAACTCTCATGGCCTCCGTGTACGCAAGAAGGAGGTATTTGCCCCCACTTCCATCTTCCAAGATGACTTCATAATTCCAGACATCTCAGAGTGAGCTCCCCCACCTCTGTCTACACCACCCCACCTCAGGGTGCCCTCGACATTGGGCAAGGGGCACATTCCAGATGTTTTGAACCTGCTCCTCCGAAACCTCTGGTCAAACAATGGCTTTCTTCTGGTAGACTCTGGCCATGGCTGTGGCCGGGTAGCCTGGACTCACTCAGGCCATGGCCATGGCGGGGTTAGCCTGGACTCACTCAGGCCATGGCCATCTGTGGCTGGACACCTAAGCCATGGCTGTGGTGGGGGGGTTAGCCTGGACTCACCTAGGCCACGGTCGTCTGTGGCTGGATAGCCTGCACTCACCTAGGCCGTGGGCATCTGTGGGTGGGTAGCCTGGACTCACTCAGGCCATGGCCATCTGTGGCTGGACACCTAAGCCATGGCTGTGGTGGGGGGGTTAGCCTGGACTCACCTAGGCCACGGTCATCTGTGGCTGGGTAGCCTGCACTCACCTAGGCCGTGGGCATCTGTGGGTGGGTAGCCTGGACTCACTCAGGCCATGGCCGTGGGGGTTAGCCTGGACTCACCTAGGCCACGGCCATCTGTGGGTGGGTAGCCCGACTGCTGCCCTTGTCCATTTTCAGGCCGGGGACCTGGAAGATCTCAGCTAGGTTCTCAGACGGCCTGCAGTCCAATAGCAGCACCTACTTTGAAGTGAAGAAATATGGTAAGTGCTGACGTGAGGGGTGGAGAGGAGTGTGACGCAGGGCAGCCCTGGGGACAGTTTCACAGGGCCCTGGCCCACGCGTCTCTTCACTTTCATTCAGTCCTTCCCAACTTTGAAGTGAAGCTGGAGCCTCAGAAGCCCTATATCGTGACAGAGCCCAGTAACTCTGAGGACATCCAGTTAGACATTGAGGCCAGGTAACCCCGCCCTCTGGTCCCACCCCCAGGCCAGGTAACCCCGCCCTCTGGTCCCACCCCCATGCCAGGTAGCCCCGCCCTCTGGTCCTACTCCCCAGGCCAGGTAACCCCACCCTCTGATCCCACCCACAGGCCAGGTAGTCCCGCCCTCTGGTCCTACCCCCCAGGCCAGGTAACCCCACCCTCTGGTTCCACCCCTCCAAGTCCAGATAACCCCGCCCTCTGGCCCCACCCCCAGAACTCCCTGTGGGCAACCCAGTCCCCTCTACCCTTGGCTCTCCTGTTTTTGGTTTTGGATTTTGAGACAGTGTCACTCTCACTGTATACTCACTCTGTAGACCTGGCTGGCCTTGAACTCACAGAGATCCATCTGGGATTAAAGATGTGTGTGTGTGTGTGTGTGTGTGTGTGTGTGCGTGCGTGCGTGCGTGTGTGTGTGTGTGTGTGTGTGTGTGTGTGTGTGTGTAGGTAGGGCTGGAGAGATGGCTCAGAGGTTAAGGCCACCGACTGTGTTTCTAGAGGACCTGAGTTCAATTCTCAGCATCCACATGGTGGCTCACAGCCATCTATAACGTGATCTGGTGCCCTCTTCTGGCCTGCAGGTGTACATGCAGGCATATCACTGTACACATACTAATAAATTAAATCTTTATAAAAAGATATTAAAGCCGGGTGTGGTGGCGCACGCCTTTAATCCCAGCACTCGGGAGGCAGAGGCAGGTGGATCGCTGTGAGTTCGAGGCCAGCCTGGTCTACAAAGCGAGTCCAGGATGGCCAAGGCTACATAGAGAAACCCTGTCTCAAAAAACCAAAAAAAAAAGATATTAAATGTTGTGTTAAAGAAAAAAAAAGAGGGGGCTGGAGTGATGGCTCAGTGGTTAAGAGCACTGCCTGCTCTTCCAAAGGACCCAGGTTCAATTCCCAGCAACCACATGGTAGCTCACACCTGTCTGTAACTCCAAGATCTCACACCAATGCACATAAATTAAAATTAAAAAAAAAAAACAAAACAAAGATGTGTGTGTGTGTGTGTGTGTGTGTGTGTGTGTGTGTGTGTGTGTACATGTTTGTGGAAGCCAGAGGGCAACGTCAGGTCATCCTTACATGGAATGGGCCTAGGCTAGGCAGGTATCCCTCAGAATCCCCGTCTCCAGATGCTTCCACACCTCCTGCCTTTTTACGTGGGCTCTGAGTGGTAAACACTTTACCCACTGGGTGGCTGCCCCAGCCCTCAGCTCTCCTCCTGTCTCCCTGCGGCAACAGGTATGTCTATGGAAGGCCCGTGCAGGGTGTGGCATACACACGATTCGCACTCATGGAGGAACACGGGAAGAAGACTTTCCTTCGGGGCCTGGAGACCCAGACCAAGGTAAGAGAGCGGTGAGGGAGGTGACAGGAGTGGGAGTGGGGACGCAGCCTCACTCACGTCCTGTTTTCTTCGTCTTAGTTGGTGGAAGGCCAGAGCCATATTTCCATCTCCAGGGGGCAGTTCCAGGCTGCTCTGGAGAAAGTCAACATTGGGATGGGAGACCTGGAGGGGCTGCGGCTCTATGCTGCGGCAGCCGTCATCGAGTCCCCAGGTGGGTGGCGTCCTCTGCTGCTTCCTCAACCCCTGCTCCTGAGGGAGCTCTTCATCTCAGCACCGACCTCTGCCAGCTCAGCTCAGCTCACAACCAACGAGCCCCAGCAGCCCCCACACTCCAGGGCAGCCCTGCCCTTTCCCCATCACCTTCTGTTTTGTATCATTCATCTCTTCACTCACTCATCCGACAGACGTGTCACACACACACACACACACAGACACATACAGACACAGAGACACACCACACACAGACACACAGACACATATAGACACAGAGACACACACACAGACACAGACACACACACAGAGGCGCATACAGACACAGAAACACACACAGACACACCACACACAGACACACCCACACAGACACACACACAGACACACCACACACAGACACACACAGACACAGACACACACAGAGGCGCATACAGACACAGACAGAAACACACACAGACACACCACACACAGACACACCCACACAGACACACACACAGACACACCACACACAGATACACACACAAACACACACAGGCACAGAGACACACACACAGACACACACAGGCACAGAGACACACACAGACACACCACATACAGACACACACAGACACAAACACATAGACACACAGACAGACAGACAGACACACACACACACACACACACACACACACACGCAGCGGTGCTCAGCCAGGCTCCCAGCCCCGTGCTCCCCGTGTGCTCCGTCTTGCAGGAGGCGAGATGGAGGAGGCAGAGCTCACGTCCTGGCGCTTTGTGTCATCTACCTTCTCCTTGGACCTGGGCCGCACCAAGCGCCATCTTGTGCCTGGGGCCCCGTTCCTGCTGCAGGTTCCTGTTGGCCTGGCGGGGCTGGGGGTGGGGGGAGGAGGCTGTGGGCCATGCAGCCTTGATGACCCTGCTTCTTGACTTACACTCCTCCAGGCCCTGGTCCGAGAAATGTCGGGCTCCGCGGCCTCTGAGGTCCCCGTCAAGGTTTCTGCCACGTTGTTATCTGGTTCCCACTCAAAAGTCATGACCTTTCAACAGAACACGGACGGGACTGGCCAAGTCAGCGTGCCCATCCACATCCCGCCAGCCACCACGGAGCTGCGGCTCCTGGTAACTGCGTCCCTGAGCCCCGAGGATGGCGTGGGGGCAGGGAGGGCGCATGGGTTGTCCCGAGTGCGTCTGGCCCAGCCTGTGTGAGGGAAGCCTTGGCGTAGACCCTGCTTTCCCTCCAGGTCTCTGCAGACTCGCTCTACCCAGCCACAGCCACACTCACCGTACAAGCCCCACCTTCCAGCAGCTCTGGCTTCCTGTCCATTGAGCCTCTAGACCTTCGACCCCCTCGTGTGGGGGACACCCTCACCCTGAACCTGCGGACTGTGAACATCCCCCGGCCTACCTTCTCTCATTACTACTACATGGTGTGTGGGACTCGGGGTATAGGTGTGTGGGGCTGTGGGCAGAGGCCTGTGCAGGACGGGCTCAACTCAGGACCGGGGCAGGGTGTGCACAGGCTCAGGACCGGGGGCAGGGTGTGCTCAGGCTCAGGACTGGGGGCAGAGTGTGCACAGGCTCAGGACTAGGGCCGGGTGGGCACAGGCTGGGAACCACTCACTGCTCCTCTTTGGCCCAGATCCTCTCCCGGGGCCAGATCATGGCTGTGAGTCGGGAGCCCGTGAGTACCGTGACCTCCATCTCCGTGTTTGTGGACCATCGCCTGGCACCTTCCTTCTACGTTGTGGCCTATTTCTATCATCAAGGACTCCCAGTAGCCAACTCCCTGCTCATCAATGTGCAGCCCGGGGACTGTGAGGGCAAGGTGACTGAGGGGTGTGCGTGTGTGCGTGTGTGCGCATACATGTGAGTGTCAGTGTGCGTGTGTGTCCAGGGGCTTGGAGAAAGACAAGGTGATTGGTTTAGCCACTGAGTGTGCATGGGGCTGAAGGCGAAAGCTCACTTCACTTTTTATTTTTCTCCTTTATGTGTCTGTGTGTGCTCGGTGGGCGTGTGTGTGTGCATATTCTGAATATCCCATGGGTGCACACTCACACATGCACATGCTTGTGGTGAGCTGGGGATACAGTTGGATGGCTCTTCTGCTTAGTCATCCAGGCAGTTTAGTCATGCCTAGGGCCCCCCAAGAGGCCTTGTCCCCTAAACGCCTTCTCTGGGAATCCCCTAGCTCTGCCTTTCAAGGCTGAAGTCAGTTACAGGCACTGGTCTCTGGGCGCCGGGCCTTGTGTGTGGGTGGCACATGGGGCCGCAGCCCACTCTCCCCGCTGACCACCCTGTCCTTCCCCGTTCTGCCAGCTGGAACTGAAGGTGGATGGCGCCAGGGATTATCGTAATGGGGACAGCATGAAGCTCCAAGTTCTGACGGACTCCCAAGCCCTGGTGGCCCTGGGGGCAGTGGACACGGCTCTGTACGCCGTGGGTGGCCGGTCCCACAAACCCCTCGACATGAGCAAGGTTTGTCACGGCCTCTCCACGCCTCCCTCTCCTCCAAGCCCGTGCTCTAGGCCTTAATTCTCTCGTCTCAGTCCCCAGGGCCCCTCCCAGTCTTCCCTGGGTCCTGCGTCCTGGGTCCTGGGACCTGGGTCGTGGGTCGTGGGTCATGGGTCGTAGGTCCTGGGTCCTGCATTTTGAGTCCTGGGTCCTGGCTCCTGGCTCCTGCGTCCTGGGTCCTAGGTCCTGGCCCCTGTGTCCTGGCTCCTGCGTCCTGGCCCCTGTGTCCTGGGTCCTAGGTCCTGGGTCCTGGGGCCTGGGGCCTGGGTCCTGGGTCCTGGGTCCTAGGTCCTGGCTACTTCCTCTCTTTCCCTTGGTCTTGCTTCCCACTCTCATCTTAAAAAAAAAAAAAAATGATTTATTTATTATGTATATAAGCACTCTCTCTGCCTGTGGAAGAGGGCATCAGATCCCAGTATAGACGGCTGTGAGCTACCATGTAGGTGCTGGGAATTGAACTCAGGACCTTTGGAAGAGCAGCCAGTGCTCTTAACTGCTGAACCATCTCACCAGCCCCTCAGCTCTCATCTTTGAGCCCTGCCCTGATACCCACAGCGGAGTGGCAGATCCTGCCCCTTGGCCACTCGTGCCTTGCCTGCCCCCAGGTCTTTGAAGTGATGAACAGTTACAACCTTGGCTGTGGTCCTGGAGGTGGGGACAGTGCCCTTCAGGTGTTCGAGGCTGCCGGTCTGGCCTTTTCTGACGGTGACCAGCTAACCAAAACCAGAGCGGGTAAGAATGGAGCGAGTGGGCAGAGACAAGGAAGGGCAGACTCGGGGCCGAGAAGGCTGGGCTGAGGGGCAGGCCTAACCCTAAACCCTAACCCTGAGCCAGCTCTGTGTGGCGTGACTGCCCTCTTGCTCTCCCAGCCCTGAGCTGTCCCAAAGAGAAGAAAAGCCGGCAAAGGAGAAGCGTGAACTTCCATAAAGCCATGAGTGAGAAGTGTGCGTTGAGGGAGCCACACGCTGGTGCTGGGCCGGGGTGGGCTGACCATCAGCCTGCCGACTGATGTCCAAGCATGTGCTGGTGGTTCTAGGGGTTGGCGGGGGGTGGGGCGGGCAGGGATGTGTTTCAGCCCCTCACACCTACCTCGCCTCTCCCGGCACACAGTGGGTCAGTATGCTTCTCCCGAAAGCAAGCGCTGCTGCCAAGATGGGCTGACGAAGTTGCCTATGACACGCACCTGCGAGCAGCGGGCGGCCCGGGTGCCACAGCCGGCCTGCAGGGAGCCCTTCCTGGCCTGTTGCAAGTTTGCCGAAGCCCTTCGCAAGAACCTCACCAGGAGCCAGGGGGGCCCTGCCCGAGGTGAGCAGCCAGCTGAAGCTGGGGGCCTGGTGGTGGTGCCTGACGGGACAAGGCACTTCCTCCTCACCCCCATCCCCACCGTCCCCAGCCCAGGAGGTGCTGCAGGAAGAAGAGCTGATGGACGAGGACGACATACTTGTGCGCAGCTTCTTCCCGGAGAACTGGCTCTGGAAAGTGGAGACCGTGGACCGCTCCAAACTGTGAGGGCCTGGGCTGCCTGGTCTTGCCTCTGGGCTGCATCTGGACACAGCCTTGTGGGTGACGGGGTTTCTCTGCGTTTCCTGCCACAGGCTGACGCTGTGGCTCCCTGACTCCCTGACCACGTGGGAGATTCACGGTGTGAGCCTGTCTAAAAGCAAAGGTGAGGTGGCCCTGTCAGGCCGCCCTCTTCCCTCTGCCCCGACCCCGCACAGCCGGCTGCTCCCCACAGTGGGGCGGAGCCGGTTGGACGTGGGAAAACGTTCGCTGCCTCTAGTCAGACAGTGCGTTAAGGCTGAGGGTGAAATGAAGTGGTTCCCAGGCCCTTCCTCGCTGTGGCCCAAGGTCTTGGTGTCTCTCCATCCCTGTCCCTGCCCCATGTCCCTATCCATAGGCCTGTGTGTGGCCACGCCCACCCGTGTCCGAGTCTTCCGAGAATTCCACCTGCACCTGCGGCTACCCGTCTCTGTTCGCCGCTTCGAGCAGCTGGAGTTGCGGCCTGTTCTTTACAATTATCTGAATACTAACCTGACTGTGAGATGCCCTGGGGGCCTGGGCCCGAGGCGTGGGGGTGTGTGGGGGGAGGGGTGCTGCCAGGGAGGGAGGGTTCAGGCATGGCCTTGATCATCCCTGATTTCCTGTGCCTAGGTGAGTGTCCATGTGTCTCCAGTGGAGGGGCTGTGCCTGGCGGGTGGTGGGCTGCTGGCCCAGCAGGTGTTGGTGCCTGCAGGCTCTGCCCGGCCTGTCGCCTTCTCTGTGGTACCCACGGCTGCTGCCTCCGTGCCCCTGAAGGTGGTGGCTCGAGGGTCTTCTGATCTCTACATGGGAGATGCTGTGTCTAAGATTCTACAAATTGAAGTGAGTGGTTCCCCTAAGTCTACCCCCCAACCAACTGTCCTTTAGCTGACCAGGCCAGGGCTCAGCGCTCAAACCTTGTCACTCAGCTCTGTCCATCCCTGAAATTATTTATTTGCTTATTTTGAGACAGAGGCTGGATATGTAGCCCAGGCTTGCCTCAAACTCATTCTGTAGCCCAGGCTGGCCTTGAACTTTCAGCAATCTTCCCATCTTTGCCTTCCGGATCAGTGGGGTTACAGGCATGCACTGTCACAGCCAGGTGTCTTTTTTCTGTGGTCCTGGGAGCTCAGCCCAGGGCCTGTGCATGCTAGGCAAATGAGCAGCCGTGTCCCTGTTCATGTCGTGTCCGTGAGGTTGACACCCTAGTCTCAGGTGCCCACCGGGGAGGGCGGGTGAAGTCCTGGCTGATCCCTCACTGTCTTTTTCATTGAGACAGAAGGAAGGGGCCATCCACAGAGAAGAGATAGTGTATGAACTCAACCCCCTGGGTGAGTGCCTCCTGCCCTCGCCACCAGTACCCTGGGGGGAAGCGGGGGTTGCGGGCCACAGGGCCAACCTCCAGCACCTCTTGTCTCCCTAGATAACAGACGCCGGAGTTTGGAAATCCCCGGCAGCTCTGATCCAAACATCATCCCTGATGGGGATTTCAGCAGCTTTGTCAGGGTCACAGGTGGGCACCCAGCCCAGACATTTCCCGCAAGCACCTGACCCGCCCGCAGCCTGTGGAGCCCTGCTCTGGCCAACCCCCAGATTCAGTCCCATCTGCAACTTCCCCTTCCTCCAGCCTCTGAAGCCTTGGAGACCCTGGGATCCGAAGGCGCCTTGTCCCCAGGAGGCGTGGCCTCCCTCCTGAGGCTTCCTCGGGGCTGTGCCGAGCAAACCATGCTCTATTTGGCCCCTACCCTCACTGCTTCTCGCTACCTGGACAAGACAGAGCAGTGGAGCAAACTGCCCCCCGAGACCAAGGACCACGCTATGGATCTGATCCAGAAAGGTTCTGGGTTCGGGGAAAGCAGGGGTCAGAGCAGGGACGGGCAAGACCAGCAGCCAGGGGCCAAGGGACGGGAGCTGGCCTTACCACCTCACCATCTCTTCTTTCCCAGGCCACATGCGGATCCAGCAGTTTCGGAAGAAAGATGGCTCCTTTGGTGCTTGGCTACACCGCGACAGCAGCACCTGGTGAGGCTTGGGAGTGTGCTCAGGGCAGCAGGAGAGTTATACACCACAAGCCAGGCCAACAGAGGGTCTAGCCTGGTCTCCAGCCACCCTTCCTCCCCTCTAGGCTCACGCCTTTTGAGGGTCTAGCCTGGTCTCCAGCCACCCTTCCTCCCCTCTAGGCTCACGGCTTTTGAGGGTCTAGCCTGGTCTCCAGCCACCCTTCCTCCCCTCTAGGCTCACAGCTTTTGTGCTGAAGATCCTGAGTTTGGCTCAGGAGCAGGTGAGCGATGCCCCCGAGAAGCTGCAGGAGACGGCTAGTTGGCTGCTGACTCAGCAGCTTGGTGACGGCTCCTTCCACGACCCGTGTCCAGTCATCCACAGAGGCATGCAGGTGTGAACGCGCCAGAGGCCTGGGGAAGACTGCCACAGGACGGCTGGGCCCCCCACCGCTCCAGCCTGACAGCCTCGTTCTCTCCTCACTAGGGGGGCCTGGTAGGGGCGGATGAGACGGTGGCACTCACCGCCTTCGTGGTCATCGCCCTTCACCATGGGCTGGCCGTCTTCCAGGACGAGGGCGCCGAGCAGCTGAAACTCAGGGTGGTAAGGACGCTGCCTGCGTCTGTCCTGCCCGCCCCCTCGGAGGAGCTGGGGCTAGCGGCTCAGGCCTCTGCTCTCCCTAGGAAGCCTCCATCTCCAAAGCAAACTCGTTCTTGGGGCAGAAGGCAAGCGCTGGGCTTCTGGGCGCCCACGCAGCCGCCATCACAGCCTACGCCCTGACGCTGACCAAGGCCTCCGAGGACCTGCGGAATGTGGCGCACAACAGCCTGATGGCCATGGCTGAGGAAACCGGTGGTGAGGGCGAGGGTACCCCGGCCAAGCCTGGAAGCAGGGGCGGCCAGAGAGGCCTGTGGCTCACGCAACACCCACATCTCTTCCAGAAAACATCTTCTGGGGCTTGGCCATCGGCTCCCAGGACAACGTCGTGTCGCCCACTGCAGCGCCCCGTGGTCCATCTGACCCTGTGCCCCAGGCCCCGGCCCTGTGGATCGAAACCACAGCCTACGGTCTGTTACACCTGCTGCTGAGGGAGGGGAAGGGAGAAATGGCCGACAAGGCTGCATCCTGGCTTACCCACCAGGGCAGTTTCGCCGGCGGATTCCGCAGTACTCAGGTAGGGGCAGCCGCGGGGCGCTGGGGGGGTGGGTGGTTCTGAGACCCCCGTGCGTGCCTGACTCCTGGCCTCCCCCTCCCTAGGACACAGTGGTCACCCTGGACGCCCTGGCTGCGTACTGGATCGCTTCCCACACCACCGAGGAGAAGGCGCTCAACGTGACGCTCAGCTCCACTGGCCGCAATGGGTTCAAGACCTACTCGCTGCAGCTCAACAACCACCAAGTCAAGGGTCTGGAGGAGGAGCTGAAGGTGACTCTCTCCCTCCCTCCCTGCTGTGGCATGGGAGCCAGGTCAGCCTCTCCTGAGGCTGTCGAGATCAAACAGCACATGTGCAGAGCCCACGGCAGGGGCCGGGCCGGTGCTTGTTGGCCTTCCTAATGCTGCCACCCTGTAACGTGGTCCCCGCATGTCCTTGCTACTTCCTATTTATTGTGAATCACACTATAAATAGGTGACATGCAGGACGCCTGATGTGTGACTCCTGAAGGGGTCGCGACCCACAGGCTGAGAACCGCTGGTCTAGGAGTCTCAGGCGAGGTTGGTGGGGGGAGGGCAGGCTGCTCTGACCCCCCCCCCCCCGCTCCTCTCCCTCCTGCAAGTTCTCTCTGGGCAGCAAGATCAATGTGAACGTGGGAGGAAACAGCAAAGGCACCTTGAAGGTGAGGCCAGTGGCTCACGGTGGGGGTGGGAGGGTGGAGGTGGAGGAACTGGGCCCCCAACTAGAGAGCTTGTGGGCAGAGTGTGCGTGCGTAGGAAGCCACGTCCTGGTTCTCGGGCCGGGGCCTGTCCCTCTTCCCAAGTACACAGGGGACGCAGGTCCCCACGTACCTTTTCTTCCTGTGTGCCTGTCTGACCCAGAGAGCCCCTTTCCACCCATGAGGCTCGCTGCCTCTCCAAACTCATCTCAGTCACCTCTCTCCTCTGGCCCAGTAGACTCCTGCTCTACTGCCGTGCTAGCTACTCCTCTGCCGTGGTACTGACAGCCTGGGGACACGTGGCTCTCAGTGTCATGGCCTGTAATCCCAGCGCTTGGGAGGGGGCGGCGGGAGGTCCTCTTTGCTATATAAAGAGCTTGAGGCCAGCTTGGACTATGTGAGACAAGCCAGGAGCCCTGCAGAGCTGTCAGGTGTGGCTTCTCTGTCCCTTCTGCCAGGCTGGGCTCTCAGGGAACACACATACACACACACACACACACACACACTCATACACACTTATACACACACACACCTAGACACACTCAGACACACACACACACCTTACCCAGTGCTACTGATGTGCTGGGCCTGACGCTGGGAGTGGGGGCTGGAGAAGTTGGGGACCTTAGGTCCTCCAGCCCAGGAGACCCCCTCAAGCCTGTGCCGTGTATTCCCTGACCGAGCCAGATCCTGCGCACCTACAATGTCCTGAACCTGAAGAACACAACTTGCCAGGACCTTCAGCTGGAAGTGACGGTCACGGGCTATGTGGAATATACACGTAAGCGCCGGGGCCCGGGCCCTCAGCCCTGCAGGGCCCACGTGGGCCGGCACCTCCTCACCCCTGTCGTGCACAGGGGAGGCCAACGAGGACTACGAGGACTACTACGGAGAGTATGACTCGCTGGCCGCAGATGACCCCGGTGCCCACCCGCAGCCGGTGACACCCCTGCAACTGTTCGAGGGTCGCAGGAGCCGCCGCAGGAGGGAGGCCCCCAAGGTGGCAGAGGAGCAGGAGTCCAGAGTGCAGTACACTGTGTGCATCTGGTGGGTGCTGCGAGCTCTTGGGGAGATGGGAAGGGGCTGGCGGGGCTCCACGGTGCGGCACAGGTGGAATCCGTACCCCTCCCCCGTGTAGGCGCAATGGTGACGTGGGCCTGTCTGGCATGGCCATCGCAGACATCACCCTCCTGAGTGGGTTCCATGCCCTGAGGGCCGACTTGGAGAAGGTACAGCCCCCCTCTATCCCTAGGAGCCCCGCCCCGTCTTCACAGCACCCCAGTATTAAAACCAGTCACAGGCAATGACCAGGGCCCCTAAGCTGTGACTGTCCCCGTCCCTGCAGCTGACCTCCCTCTCTGACCGCTACGTGAGCCACTTTGAGACCGATGGGCCCCATGTCCTACTGTACTTTGACTCGGTGAGTGGGGACAAGTGTCACAGGAGGGACTGCAAGGCTCTGGGTTCTTGAGCCTGTGTGGTAAGGTCAGATGAAGTGGTAGCAGATGCTGGGGGCATGAGGAGGTGGCTGGTAGGCAGAGGGCCTCAGAGGACGCACGTGTCCTGCCGTACCTCAATTCAAGGACGGGGCTGTGAGTTCAGCTTGGCAATTGTCAGCCTCCAAGAGCTTACGGGGATCCAGGGAGAGGTGGGGACCCCCATGGACGCTGGTAGGAATCCAGAGAGAGATGGGGACCACCATGGACACTGGTGGGGAGCCAGGGAGACGTGGGGACCACCATGGATGCTGGTGGAGAGCCAGGGAGACGTGGGAACCACCATGGACGCTGGTGGTGATCCAGGGAGACATGGGGACCACCATGGATGCTGGTAGGAAAGAAAGAGCCTGCTCAGGCCTGTGCTCGTGGGAAAGGAGAGGTGTCCAGGTGGCTCAAACGCTAACCTACCGCATGGAGGGCCTCGCAGGGAATGCATGCCTGCAGCGAGCCAGGGAGGGACTCGGCAGTGAGGCAGTGAAAACCGGGACGAGGTCACCACAGCAGCAGTGAGGTCATTAGAGACCTTGGGGACCAGTTTTAGACTAGTGGCAGGATGCTGGAGAGAAGGTCATGGTGACCAAGCACAAACAAGGCAGGCGAAGGCAGCCAGCGGCCTGGCCCTGAGCAGCCTTCCTCTCGGTGCAGGTCCCGACCACCCGGGAGTGCGTGGGCTTCGGAGCCTTGCAGGAGGTGGCTGTGGGGCTGGTGCAGCCGGCCAGTGCCGTCCTGTATGACTACTACAGCCCCGGTGAGCACTTGGGCTGCTCCAGCAAGCAGGATGATGGGACGAGGGCTGACCCCCTCGTTAGGGATGCCACGGGGCAGGGCAGGGCAGTCCTGGGCTCTGAGGTGCTGAGGCAGAGAGGAGAGGCAAGGCCCTCACTCTTTGCTGCTTGTGTCCAGATCACAAGTGCTCTGTGTTTTATGCCGCACCGACCAAGAGCAAGCTTCTGTCCACCCTGTGCTCAGCAGACGTCTGCCAGTGTGCTGAGGGTGAGCTGAGGCCTGGAGGGGGGTGCTGCTGGGGGAAAAGGCTACAGAGGCCTCATCTGACCCTTGACCTCAGGGAAGTGCCCTCGACAGCGAAGGGCTCTGGAGCGAGGCGTGCAGGACAAGGACGGCTACAGGATGAAGTTTGCCTGCTATTACCCCCGTGTGGAGTATGGTCAGTCCCTTCCGCCTCCACTCTTCTTGGCACCAGCCCCTTGGGCTCCTCCCCCAGGCCCACTTGTGGCCTCTTGGCCTTGCCCTGACTTCCTTCCCTTTTCCTGTCCCCTCCAAGGCTTCCAGGTTAAAGTTCTCCGAGAAGATGGCAGAGCTGCCTTCCGCCTCTTTGAAACCAAGATCACCCAAGTCCTGCATTTCAGTAGGAAGAAAGGCTGGGGAGTGGTGGAGGCAGGGGAGTGGTGGAGGCAGGGGAGTGGTGGAGGCAGGGGAGTGGTGGAGGCTGGGGAGTGGTGGAGGCAGGAGAGTGGTGGGGGCAGAGGGCTGGGTGGGGCATCTTAGAATTGGGGAAATCAAAGCTTGGGTGTGAACCCTCCCGTCCCCCTCCCCCTCACCACCATCCCATCTCCCCAGCCCCTGGTCTTGGGAGCCTGGGCTTGCTCATAAGCAATGACCACCACCTTCTGTCAGGAGCAGGGTGGGTAATGGCAGGGGCTACACGGAGTCCCTTTTTTCCTTTCTCTGATGTCTTGTCTCTGTCCCCAGCCAAGGATGCCAAGGCCTCAATAGGTCAGACCCGCAACTTCCTGGTCCGGGCCTCTTGTCGCCTTCGCTTGGAGCCCAACAAGGAGTACTTGATCATGGGCCTGGACGGTGTCACCAATGACCTCAAGGGAGAGTAAGTCACTGAGCCTTCCATCCCTTGTCCTTATATCTGTGGCCTTCCTGTGGGGACAGATCCGAGTCACCTAGCTCTGCCCCTCCAAAGCCAAGTGCCTCATGTCCCTGTGCTGACCCTGGCCGTGTCACCTGCAGCCCCCAGTACTTACTGGACTCAAATAGCTGGATCGAGGAGATGCCTTCTGAGCGCCTGTGCCAGAGCACCCGCCAGCGGGCAGCCTGCGCCCAGCTCAGAGATTTCCTCCAGGAGTACAGCACCCAGGGATGCCAGGTGTGAGGGCGCTGGACACTGGATGTCTGGACTCAACCCCAGAGCCAGGGCCCCTGGATGAGGACTCCGCTTGACAGAGCAAATAAAAGCTTTTGGCAGCACAATGTCCCTGTGTGTCCATCTGTAGGCGGAGCAGCCTGCCACCCACCCAGGCTTTGCAAGCCTGAGCGTTGGGTTGTAAAGCTCTCTCTGAACCCTCCCCGAAGCCTGCCTAGGACTTGGTCCATCTTGGAGCCCAGTAACCAGTGCCCCAAATGCCCTGTCCTTAGCGTCACGGTCACTGCACTCCTAAGGACACCGGTCGCCTTTAGCCCACTGTCTACCTCTGTCTAGTTGGAGCTGTGGGGTCTGTTGACTGTGTTGTTCCTGAACACTCATGGGGAAACACATCTCCCAGGAGCCAGCCACCTGCCCGAGAGAGGAAAGAAAAGAGGTTCATGGGAACAGGAGAAGTAGACCTTTTTATACTCAGTTCCTTGAGCGATTCCACTGGCGTAGTTGGCAGGATTCCTGCAGACCCATTAAACAGCAAACCAGCAATCCAACAAAAGTGACTGCAACTGCAGCCGCTGGAACCCTGAGCAGCAGCCAGAACCAGGAGCCTGGAAGCTTCTCTGCAGCGGCTCTCTCTAGGAGCCTCTCGAAATAGAGCCATGAACAGCCAAACAATAGGAGACAATACCAAGACCCAAAGGCACACACACACACACACACACACACACACACACACATACAGAGTCTGAGAGTCTGTACTAAGGCGTGTTTCAGCTGGCAAAGACCAAGCCCCTGCAGGAGGTGGTTCGTTTTCTAGTGGATAAACACCACCTGTTCTCTCACAAGTCCGTTCCCATATCACACAATTGGGCTCAAAACAAAAACACGTTTACATCCACTACATAGGCCCCCTTTATATTAAAAAAAATAAACTATATACATAAGAATTATGAGAATTATCAGGTACAAGTTACACAGATAAAGCCCAGTCCATTTTTAAAAAGATTTATTTATTTATTTATGCATGTATTTATTATGTATACGGTGCTCTGCCTGCATGTACATCTTCAGGCCAGAGGAGGGCATCAGATTACATTACCGATGGTTGTGAGCCACCATGTGGTTGCTGGGAATTGAACTCAGGACCTCTGGAAGAGCAGTCAGTGCTCTTAACCGCTGAGCCATCTTTCCAGCCCCCAAGCCCAGTCCATTTATAGTTGACAATCTTGGAGAAAGTATTCCACTATCTATCCTATCCTAGTGAGTCCTGTCCTAGTGTCCAAAGTTTTCCTAAATCACTTTATTATAATTTACATTTATCAACCTAAAAACATGTTTTTAGCCCTTAAACTAAAGCTTATAGTAATGCAATGGCTATCTAGTCTTCAACATTTGAGGCTAGAAGTTCAGTAATCTACCTTTTATCCTATAATTCTAAACTCCACCTTTTGTCATTCCCTCTTTCCCTCCTTTCCCCTAACACTAGATAGGATAGAAAAATAAGAAAGGGTAGAGGGGAGAAAGAAAGAAATCCCTCAATATAACCTTTACTAACTTATAATCAACCCCCCTAGCCAATAAAAAACATTGGTAACCCACCAGAAACACCCACTCCACATATTGGGAACAGGGGCATCTTGTTTTTGAGGGGGAGGTAAAAACATCTCTTGGGCACCCTTAGAAAATTAGGGTATTGGCCAAGTGCTGGGAAAGCTAGCTGTATCTGTTTCTGTCCAGTCTTTTTGGGATTGATCTTTTGGGTTAGCCCTTTTAAAGTTGATCTGCATGCAAATTCCTGAGGAAACAGTAGCTGAGGCAGTCTGCAAGGCTGAATCACTGGGGCTACCTGCTTTGTCTTCATTGTTATCTGGTCCTTTGCTCTGAAAATAAGCAAACTTTAAAAAGTATTAATATATATATATGGAACAAATCATCTAAAGATAAATTTCTGCCCTGTTTTTGAGCAGGTGTAAGGCATTGACTTTACATGTCTGTTTGAGCTGTAATATCCATGCTGTAGGAAAGGATGTCGTGTCATGAGGACCAGGTAGCCCATAATATTCCCTTGCTATGCGAAGTCATTCATGTTTCAGGTAGTAGGAGGTCATCCCTGGTCAAATCTAATCTTTGTAAGTTTTGTTGGTAACCATATTTTTTCACTCCCTGTAGATACATAAACACACCCACGTCTCCATCTTAGAACTAGTGCAGGTTTCCAGTTCATCGTTGACATATCTTTATAGTAAGCTGGTTGCCCTAGTTCCTCAGTTTTTTCTATAACCCAATGTCTCTCAGCGGCTGTTTGTCCCTTTTCAACAACATTAAGAAAATTTAAAGTCAACAAATCATTATTTAATATGTCCCCAGGGGAGTCTTTACCCTTCCTTTTTGCTTAATAAGCATCTCTTTTAAGGTATGATTAGCTTTACGACTGCTTGTCCTGTAACATTGGCTCGATGCTCCCGGGAGCCAATATTAACTGTCTTTCTTACCCATCCATCTAATGGGTCTCTCATGCTGTTAACGGTCTGATTGCTCTGTTACATCCACTACGTGCATTTTCATACGCCATAATCAGTGTCAACGCCTGCCCGGCTCGGGGTCTGGTGTGGCTCTCTCCAGCGCTGAACCCAGTCTCTGTAAGGACTGCCCAGTAATGAGGTGGTTGTCTTACCAGGCTCCTCACCCATGTCCCACGCTCTTAAGGCTGCAACACGACACTTCAATTACTACATCTTCAGATCGGGTTTGTTCTCTTAAGTCAGCATAACGCTCTTCACCAAGCACTGATCTTTAGCAACATTTATCCCCCGCGTTACATGTTGTTGTTCTGTTCTTGCGGCTTCGTTTCTCCACCATGATAACCCCCATAACTGCTGAGCAGCTCCTAACCCAGCCGACACCAACCCCTTCCAATCCTGGGGAAGAAGTCTATGTTGCGTAGCCCAGTTGCTTAACATTTTTTTAAAACAAAAGACAAATACATTCCATACCATATGATAGCCTCTTTAAAACGCTTTAAATCTAACATATCTACTGGGCGCCATACCTTCTCCCATGAGCCTCAGCACCATCATTAGAAGGGAGATGTTGCACAGAGACTGGGAAAGCTGGTGGTGTCTGTGTGGCTCTAGGGAGTCCCTCTACCGGCCTCCAAAGCCCTGTCAGCCTGTCCAGCTACCTGGTCTTCCCCACCCACCTCTGCACACAGGTGCTCTGCATACCTGGTACATCGAGCAGGGCTGGGCAGCCATTGTGGGAAACTCTGGCTCTCAGTTACCAGGTGCTTCCCCCAATGGCGCCTTTTGCTTTCCAAATGCTTCCTCTTCCACCCGCAAACTACAGTTTTACAGTCAACTTTGCAGTCCTTTCCAGAACTATAGAATTTACTGACCCTTAAAGTTTTTGTATCTCATCAGTCTTTTTTTCCAATCTTCTAAAAAATGGAATACAGGCCGGGCGGTGGTGGCGCACGTCTTTAAAATATTTTTTATTTAATTTATGTGCGTTGCTGTGAGTGTGTCAGATCTTGGAGTTACAGACAGTTGTGAGCTGCCATGTGGGTGCTGGGAATTGAACCCGGGTCCTTTGGAAGAACAGGCAGTGCTCTTAACCACTGAGCCATCTCTCCAGCCCCGGCGCACGTCTTTAATCCCAGCGCTCAGGAGGCAGAGGCAGGCAGATCTCTGTAAAGTTCGAGGCCAGCCTGGTCTACAAGGTGAGTCCAGGATGGTCAAGGCTACACAGAGAAACCCTGTCTCAAAAGACCAAAACCAAATCAAACCAAACCGAACGAAAAACCAAAACCAAAACCAAACATGTTTACACCCACTCCACCATCCTGTCTGCCTAGCTTTCCCCCAACTTGGTGGCACCTTTGGTTATTTAATCGCGACCTAGAATTCTACCAAGGAACTTTGCTGAGATCAGATGAATCTGCCTTTGACCATCACGCAGCAACCTCACCCTTGTCCTGCTCCACAAGCTGCTTCTCCCAGGGGCCCATCCCAGGGACCCTCCTGTGCGCTGGGAGAGGCGCAGTGTCAGGGTGTAATCCAGTGAGGAGGGTACCAGAGGCCCACGACTATTTTCTGTAGTGCTGGTTGTCGTTGTTTTGTTTAAGACAGGCTCCCACGAGTCCCAGGCCATAGCCAGCAGGAAGTAGCCTAAAGAGACCCAAGCACCCTCTCCCCACTAACCTCTTTTCTCTCCTACCTAGTGTTGGGGGCTGGAAGGGAGGTAGAGGCGTTGGAAACCTGATAAAGTACTGTAACAAACAAACAAAAACAAACAAACAAACGCTGTGGCTCCTTGTCTTTGAACACTTTTCCGTGTGGTGCTGAGGTAGAGCCTGGGGCCTCTCAGTGTGAGGCAAACACTAGCAGCGAGTCTTTTTCTTCTGAGAAAGGGTCTTGCTATGTAGCCCAGGCTGGTCTCAGGCTCAGCCCTCCTGCCACTGCCGAGATCACAGGCACCACCGCACTTGATTCTAGCCATCTTTGACAGTGCACAATGCCATACAAGTTGTGACTCTGGGCTAGGCACTGGGGCACATGCCTGTAACCCCAGCACTTAGGAAGCAATGGCAGGACGGTTGACCCTGAGATCGGCCTGGGCTTAAAAAAATAAAAATAAAAAAGGAGGAAAGTCTGGTTTTGGCCGCACAGATGTTTTTTGTTTGTTTGTTTGGTTTGTTTAGTTTTACACATACATACAGCATAAAATATAACTGAAGCAAGAGCAGCAGGCGCTGCTAACCACTGAGCTACCTCTCCAGCCCCACGGCACGTGCCTGTCATTCCAGAAATGGGGAGACAGACACAGGAGGACCCCCGGGGCTCAGTGGCCAGCCAGCCAGGCTAACTCGGGAGGCCTCCACACACACTCACACATGCGTACACATGTGTACTCCTTCACAGGGAAACAGGTACGGCTGGGACTCATGTCTGTCATCCCAGCCATCTGAGGGGCTGCACCAGGAGAGTTCAAAGCTTGAGGCCTGCCTGAGCAACGCGCAGTGAGTTTGAGGCATCCTGGGCAATTTAGTGAGACCTTGGGTCAAAATGAACAGGAAAGGGGCACAGGGCTGTAAACGCAGCTAGGAGTGGGGTTCACCTGGAGTGTATGAGCTCCTGGGTTCAACCACTAGCATCACAAAAATAAAGTCGCTGTAATAATAAATGACAACCCCCCCCCAAAAAAAAAACCAACTTGCAGGGACCATAGGTAAACCCAAAGGCATGCTGGGCAGAGCCTGCCTGCCGTTTATTCCTTTTCTCTGGGACACTTTCCACTCAGCAGACCCAAGGTGAGGTATGGTGGGAGGGCGGGGCCTGGGTGGACTCCTTGGCCCACATGGCTGACACAGACTTAGAAAACAGACTCTGATATGGAAAAGGTCAGGGTTTTGTGTCTCTTTCTTCTTGATGGATGGTCCTCGTTGTGATCCAAGGAGTCACAGAGTCCCCAAGGCTAATGGGACAGTGCCAACTTGAAAACACACCGCTCTGTGTGGGGGACAAGTGGCACGGGGCCTGAGGATCAGTGCCATGGCAGAACTGACGGCTGGGACCACCACGGGCTATAAAAGGCCATGCCAGAGCCCCCGCACAAGTGTTCGGCCATGCTGCCTGGGCTGCTGCTGCTGCTGCTGCTGCTGCTAGCTGGCAGCCACTGGCTATGGCGCCAGAGGAAGCTGAGGAGCCTCCATCTCCCGCCTCTCGCCCCAGGATTCCTGCACTTCCTACAGCCTGACCTGCCCGTCTATCTGTTAGGCCTCACTCAGAAACTCGGCCCTGTCTACAGGATCCGCTTGGGGCTGCAAGGTGAGCCCAGCCTTCGGTATCCCTGTGACTGGTCCCTCCCCGCTGGCCTGACGCTGCTGTTTCTCCTCAGATGTGGTGGTGCTGAACTCTACCAGAACCATAGAGGAGGCCCTGATCCAAAGGGGGGTGGACTTTGCCGGCCGACCCTGGGTAATACACGGTAAGCGTTGGGGGGGGGGGTGGCGGCGTTATTTCCTTCTTACAATTGAGTAGCCCTTGCTGGGCTGAAAATCACTATGTAGATCAGGCTGGCCTCAAACTCACAGAGATCCGTCTGGTGTGGCCACCGCCCTGGGCTAAGGGTACTTCTTGGACTGGGGGTGGCAGGACAGGCCTTCGGCTTCCTCGGTTGGTCGCCACGCCCTCTTCCTACCATCCCTCCTGCAGAAAAGCAGGACTTGGACCTGTCCCTGGGGGACTACTCTCTGACGTGGAAGGCTCACAAGAAACTTTCCCGCTCAGCCCTGATGCTGGGCATGAGGGACTCCATGGAGCCCCTGGTAGAGCAGCTGACCCAGGACTTCTGCGAGGTGAGGCTGGCCTGACCCTCTTGGGGTCAGCGTCCCTCTCTACCCCCACAGCCCCTGTAGCCTGTCTGTCCCCCACAGCACATGAGGGCCCAGGCTGGCACCCCCGTGGACATCCACAAGGACTTCTCTTTGCTCACATGCAGGATCATCTGCTGCCTCACTTTCGGAGACAAGGTCGGTGCTGCCCTCAGCCCCTACTGACCCTCCCCCTCTTCCCTCCCCTCTCGAACTCAAAGCATGCCCTCCCCTTTTGGCAGGACAACGCGTTTGCACACACCATGCACAGCTGCGTCCAGAATTTGATGCAAGCCTGGAACCACTGGTCCATCCAAATCTTGAACTTAATTCCCTCTCTAAGGGTGAGGAGGCACAGCCCAGACGCCCCTGGGCTGGGGGGTGGGGCGCCGGCCTCCACGCCTCCACCCTGAAGCTGACTCCCTTTCCTTCTCTCCCCAGGTCCTCCCCAATCCAGGCCTCTGGAAGCTGAAGCGGCTCCAAGAGAGCGGCGACCAGGTCGTGAAGGAGCAGCTGGAGCAGCACAAGGTGGGCGCCGCAGGGGGCCGGCTCAGTGGTGGCCTCAGCTAGGGATGCTCCTGCTGCCCCTCATCACTGCTGGGCAGGCTCCGTCCGCAGGCAGGCTAGAGGCTCAGCCTGCTCCCCCGTGCCGGCCCGCCCCCCGCGCCCCCAGCTGCTCCCCCCCGCGCCCCCTGCCCCGCCCCCGCGCCCCCTCCGCGGGCTAGAGGCTCAGCCTGCTCACGCCCCCATCGCCGCCCCCTGCCCCCCTCCGCAGGCTAGCGGCTCAGCCTGCTCCCCCCCAACGTGCCGCCCCCCGCTGCCCCTCGCGTCCCCTGCCCCGCCCCCGCGCCCCCTCCGCGGGCTAGAGGCTCAGCCTGCTCACGCCCCCATCGCCGCCCCCTGCCCCCCTCCGCAGGCTAGCGGCTCAGCCTGCTCCCCCCCAACGTGCCGCCCCCCGCTGCCCCTCGCGTCCCCTGCCCCGCCCCCGCGCCCCCTCCGCGGGCTAGAGGCTCAGCCTGCTTCCCCGCCCCCTCCCCCGTTTCACCCTCCCCCCCCCCCCCCCGTCCCCTCTCCGCAGGCTAGACCCTCAACCTGCTCCCGTCCCCCTGCCCTTCACCCCCTTCCCCCCTCCCCAGGCTAGACGCTCAGCCGCGTCCCCCTCCTCCTCCACAGGCCAGCCTGGTTCCAGGCCACTGGAAGGACATGATTGACTACATGCTTCAAGGGGTTGAGAAGCAGAGCAACACGGGACAGCTGCACGACGGGCACGTGCACATGGCGGTGGTGGACTTTCTCATCGGTGGCACCGAGACCACGGCGACCACGCTGTCCTGGGCCGTGGCTTTCCTGCTCCATCACCCTGAGGTGCACTGTCTCTGCTCTTGACTGCCCGGCCTGGGCTATGGTCACAGGCGGAGCTCTAGGCTCAGCTAGATGGCCTGATGGAGGGGCTGCGGGAGCCACCTGGGCAATGCGTGGTCTCTAGACCCCAGCCTTGCCCCTTCTTCTCAGATCCAGAAGCGACTGCAGGAAGAATTAGACCTCAATTTGGGCCCCGGCTCCCAGCTCCTGTACAAGAACCGAACGCAGCTGCCTTTACTCATGGCCACCATTTCTGAGGTGCTGCGCCTCCGGCCGGTGGTGCCCTTGGCCTTGCCGCATCGTGCCATTCGGGCTAGCAGGTGATTCCCTGGGGTAAGGGCCGAGGGAGGAAGGCCTCACTGGGCTCTGACAGCTCCTCACTGCACCTCCCGGCAGCATCTCTGGCTACGACATCCCCAAGGACACGATTGTCATCCCCAACATCCGAGGCGCCAACCTGGATGAGATGGTCTGGGACCTGCCCGGCGAGTTCTGGCCTGGTATGAGGGCCTGGGCAGGGAGTGCAGGAGGAGGAGCCGCGTCTGCTGGGACACCCCGCCTTAGCTATCTGTCCACTACCCACAGATCGTTTCCTGGAACCTGGCAAGAGCCCCAGGACACTATCCTTTGGCTGTGGGACACGCCTGTGCCTGGGAGAGTCTCTGGCGCGGCTGGAGCTCTACGTGGTGTTGGCTCGCCTGCTCCAGGCCTTCACGCTGCTGCCGCCACCAGGTGGCGCACTGCCCTCCCTGGAGCCCCATCCTTCCTCCTGCGTCAATCTCTTGGTTCACCCCTTCCAGGTGCTGCTGCAGCCCAGGAACCTGGCACTGGAAGGCCAGGACCAGAAACCCTTGACAGGATAGGACCAGTACCAGCCTTGTGCCTCAGTTTCTCCTTTATTGATCCGTTCCCCTCCCCTCCCCCCCTGTAAACATGGTGCTGTGGGTCTGTGGCAGAGAAGGCTTCCTCGGTGAGCTGGGCACAGTAGAGGCGCACTCGCTCTTCTCTAGGCACAAACCCTCAGTGCTCGGCAGTCATACTGGGGTGTCGGTGAGGTGGGCAGCAGGCTCAGCTGCCTCTGGTGGGGCTCTGGAAGTTTCTGGGCCTCAGCTTCATTTCCGTGAAGGGCACCGAGAACTCGAAGCCCTTCCAGTGGTACCAGCTCACCCCCTGAGGAAAAGGGTCGCCAAGGGAGAGAGTCAACCCAGTGCACATCAGCACCACTTCATTCCCCCCACCCTGCTCCTGTGGGTGACTCCCCACCCGTCTCCCCCAGGCTCCCTGAGGTGGTGACTTCTGCCCACTAATAAACAGTCTTTTCAGCTTTCCTCAGCGAGGTTGGCGTAACTGTCCCATTCCACAGACGAGCCTCTGAGGCCTAAGAACCTCAGTCACTCGTGTGCGAGCGCCCCGCGGCCCCCACCTGGTGGTCCACTATGCTCCCGTAGAGCCCGTTGAGATTGGCATAGTGACAGTTCCTGTACCACCAAGCCCCACGGTAGGAGACAGCACAGGAGATGAGCAGGTTGTTGGGGTCTCGGTCGCGGGCAGAGAAGACGCTGCCGCTGTGGTAGCTCATTGAGTCACCTGGCAGGGCGTGGGAAGGTGCGGTGAGGACCACCCTCGTGCCCTCCCCACCCCACCTCGGGCCCGCCTTTACCCGCAGTGCCGTGGTAGCCCTCCAGGTGTAGGCGGTAGTGCTCTGCTGCTGAGTCGACACGGAAGAGGTCATACTGGGCGAACACGGCCTCATCTCCAGCCCGCAGGTCCACACGCATGGAGTAGTCTCCAGCCTGCGTCAGCCTGTGTAGAACCTCATTGCCTGGGGTGGAGCATGCTTCATCAGGGCACTGGGGCCCACAGGACTGCCATGCCGTCCCCTCCCCAGCTCCCCAGCCCCGTGAGGCACGGACCGAGCCAGAATTCCCCGGAGACATTCCCAAAACCGTGGGCGTACTCCTCCCAGTCTCTCCAGAAGTCTGTCCGCCCGTCTTTGCGGCGCTGGAAAACCTGGGAAGCAGGCAGGGGCGGCGTCAGCCTCTGGCTCCTGGGCATCGCCCCCCCCCCCCCGTGCCACACGAGTACCCGGGCTCCGAATGGAACCCACCAGCCAGCCGCCTCCGTCCGTCTCCATGTCACAAAACACGTCCAGGGGCCGCTCTCGGTTGCCATTGAGGAAGATGGTGGTGGTCTTTGAGGCGCTGGCCCCGTTCTGCAGCTCCTCCCCGCAGTCCCGGGGGAAGGGGATCCGAAGCCCACCTGCAGAGAGGAGGCGGGGAATCTATCCTCTCCCCCAGATCTCACACCTCAGCCGCCCTGCCTCAGCTCACCCCGCAAAGCCTGTACCAGTAGTAAAGGAAGTAGACACAGGAGGAGTGAGGCTCTGGCCCCAAACAGCCCGCAGCTGGGCGCTGTAGAAGGTGGAGGGGAAGAGTCGGAGCAGCCGGTGTGAGGTGGTGCCAGCCGGAAGCAGGATTTCCTGGAGACACACAGGGGACAGGTCAGGAGAGGATGGAGACTGCCTGAGAAAGCTGGGGGTGGGGGGGGGTGGCACCTCCAGATCTCGCTATGGAAGGCAGATGGTACCTGAATCTGCCCTCCATGGGTGTCATAGCTGAGCAGATAGCCTGTGGGCGGGACTTCCGGCTCAGTCCAAGTGAGCAGGGCCGTGCGAGGAGTCACTTCTTTGGCTTCCAAGTCCAGGGGGGGCTTTAATCCTGGTAGGGGAGATGGGGAAAGCCAGAGATGAGTCCACATCTGCTCCCTGGAGCCTTGGGTGACCCATCCCCCCAACACCCCTGGCTCTACCTGTGGTGAAGGTAATGCTGGCTGGGGAGGTGAAGTTGGGGCCCCGGAGACCACGGACAGTGGCTGTGTAGTTGGTGTCCAACATTAGGTCGGTCAGTGGGTAGTCCACGGCACTGCCAGGTGCTGAGGCCTGCAGGGGTGGGGCTGGGAGTGGGGGTGGGCATCAGCTCCTACCCACCCATGCTGTACCCTGCCCCTCCCCCCATCTCAAACAAGTCTTCAGAGGAAGGTCAAGCACTCTCACCCCCAGGGCTCGCGACCTGGACGTTGTATTCGTCCACAGGGTTCTGCGGGGGTTTCCAGTGTAGAAGGGCAGAGCTGTTAGTCAGATTCAGCGCACGCAGCTGCGTGGGACCATCAGGAACTGGGGGAAAACAGGGAGCTCAGAGGCGCCCTTACCCTGAACCCTCCCAGCTCCCCGGGCTCCAGGCTGGAACCCCAGGTCTCCTTTGTCCCTCTCCACCCTCACCCTGCCCTTGCTACCCCTTGTGGTGCCGGGAGGGGGGGGGGCTTCTTACCCGTGGTGAAAAAGCCTGTGAGAGGCTCGCTCTCCTCAAAGCCACGGACGGAGACCACAGTCACCTCGTAGCGAGTGTCTGGGATGAGCCCCTGGAGGATCTGGGTCTGTGTCCGGCCATCCATTAGCACACTTTGTGGCTCTCCTGCCAACATGGATGGAACCCGGGGGTCACCCAGGAGGTCAGGGAGCAGCTTGGATGTGGGCGGTATACAGGGGTCGGGGTGGGCAGGAGAGGAGAGCGAAGGGCGTCATCACCTCCATCTGCCAGCTGGTAGGAAATTTTGAAGCTGTCCACCCTGGATGGTGGTGGCACCCAGGTGGCTCTGGCTGATGTTTCCCCAATTTCACTGAATTGAAGGTCACGGGGGCTCTCCAGAACTGAGGACAGTGAGAGAGGAGCACAGCAGTGAGGGCGCATAGGTGAGGAAGGCGAGCAGAGCGGTGAGGGCACGCTGTGAGGGCGCGCATAGGTGGGTTTCCGGCTCCAGAGAGGCTCACCGCCCTCTCTGGTAGGTTCCTCAGGACGATGTCACTCTCTAGGTGCCTTCTGTCCTCTACCCCTCTACCAGACACCCTTTACCTGCTGGGTCCCACCCTACAAAGTACAGAGCCCTCTCTTAGGTGCCCAGTGTGGGTCTTCACCTGGGCTGAGGGTGCGGCCAGTGCCCTGGATGCTGTCTGCCTTGTGCGGCCCACGCAGCCCGTACAGAGTCAGGCTGTACAGGGTCCCGGGACGCAGGTCCCGAAGTACCGCTGAGCGCCGAATTCCTGGCACCATCAGCTCTCGCTGGAGCATAGGACGAGGATGAGGCTCTAGGGTACTTGGTGAGGGGACCCCAAAGCGTAGTAGGAAGGAGTCAAAGGCCCCAAGTGGGGCTTCCCAGTTTATCCGCAGAGAACTGGTGGTCACATCCGACACCGACAGCTGGGACAGGCGGGGCCAGGGGTCCCCTGGGGTCTGACCGGGAGGAAATGGGCCTGTGGCAAGTGGACAGGAGAAAAGGGTTTGGAGACAGATGCCGTCAGTTCTCTCTCACCCTAGCCTGGACGTCAGTCAGTTAAAGCTGGGCTAGCGAGGGACAGAGCTGGCCACGGGAGGGATGAGGGGGGCGGGGCGGGGCGATGCCAGGCAAATGACCTCCGCTCTCCTGGGTGCCACCTCATGCCTTTCCTGTGGCAAGCACTTCTGGACGCCACCTTCTACCCTCCCTATCCCAGGACAGCACAGGCCTGGCCTTACTTGTGGTGCCCTCTGCAGAGACAGGTCCGTGGCGTGTCCCTTCATGGAGGCCGTAGAGGAAGAACTTGTAGGAGGTGCCGGGTTCCAGGCCTGAGATGAGGACCTTGTTCTGGTCCCCGTCGACAAGCAGGGCCTGGCGTTGCCCCTCTGTGTCCCGGTACTGCACCACAAAGGAGTCAAAGGGGCCACGGGCCACACCCCAGGAGAGTTGCAGGGAGCCTGGGGTCTCCTCGGTCACTGCCAGCGTCCCCAGGAGGGGTGCTTCAGGGGGCTCAGTGGGGTTTGGGGTTGATGTGTCCTCTTCTGGGGCTGCGTGGGAGAAAAGAGGGCAGAACCTTTGCCGTGGGCCCCACCTTTCCCATCTTGAGGCTCGGACACTTCAGAGTCCTGGCAGAGCAGCGGAGAGAGGAAAGGTGTGGGGTGGGGGGTGGGGGATGTGGGAGGGGGTAGGGCGGGAAGGGACAGGGAATCTTCTAAACCTTCTGGTTTTTGAACTTGCTCTACCCTTGCCTTGGCAGTGTGTCCTGCCACCCAGGAGGCCTCTCTTCTGCTGTGTCTGTTGGTCCTTGCTTTGTCTGGACCAGGGACTTCACTTCCCTCTCCCAGCCCCTGGCACATCAACACCCTCGGCAGTGGCCCCTCTGCCCTTGCCCCGCCCTAAGTGCCTTTTGAGAGTAGCCAAGGATGGCACTGGCTGGCCTACGTGCCTGGCAAGCCACACTAGCCATGTGCCCTTGGCCTGGCCAATATGAAGGGGTGTCAGTGGCCTCTGCCCACTGGACTTTATAGTGATTTTCCATTTGAGAAAACATCCCTGGCTCCCAGAACGGGAGGTGTGCACTTATGTGGCCAGTCAGCTCTGGGAGGAGATAGAGCTGCTCAAGTGGGGGGTATGGGGGTGTGGGGGGGCAGGAGTAGCAAGTGAAGGGGACAAGTGGGGTCAAGAGAGAGCAGAGAACCCTCAAGGCCTTCCCTTCCTGCTTGGCCTTGCTCCTGCTTTCAAATGACTGATCAGCACCTGGGGTGGACTCAAACTCTCCTCCTCTGGCTGTGGACAGGCCTCTGACCCTCTCGCCCATCCGTCCACCCCGCTCAGTCCCCTTATCTTCAGACTCCTCAGGCCTGCGGCTGGTACCAGGCAGTCCAGCCTCCTCACCTGTCACTCCCAGGGCAGAGATGGGCCCCAGGCTTTTCCCTCCAGTGAGTCCATAGAGCAGAAACCTGTACTTCCGGTCTGGCTGCAGACCCGCTATGGTGACCTCGCGCTGGTCTGCAGCCACGGTCACCGTCTGGGACTGCATGTCGCTGTCTTTGTACTGGATTAGGAAGGAGTCAAAGGGGCCCTGGGCCACAGTCCACAGGAGGCGAAGGGCGTCAGGGGTCTCTCCTGTCGTCACCTCCAGCTCACCTAGGCGGGGCTGCGGTGTCTTCTCCAGGGGAGCTGAGGGGAGGGCAGGAAGGTTCAGTTAAGACTGCACAGCCAGGAAGACGGCAGGGAAATGCAAGCGTCCACGTGTGGCCTCAGGGACAGACAGCTGAGGACACAGCGAGGCCTTCATGGTCCCGCTGTGGAGAAGTGAGGGTGGCAGTTGACACTTTGTTATATGTGCTGTGATTTGAGGGCTTGTGAGGGTGTGTAAGAGTGTGTGTGTGAGTGTGTAAGAGTGTGTGTGTGAGTGTGTGTGTGTGTGAGTGTGTATGTGTGTGTGAGTGTGTGTGTGAGTGTGTGTGTGTGAGTGTGTATGTGTGTGTGTGTGAGTGTGTGTGTGTGAGTGTGTGTGTGTGTGAGTGTGAGTGTGAGTGTGTGTGTGTGTGTGTGTGTGTGTGAGTGTGTGTGTGTATGTGTGTGTGTGTGAGTGTGTATGTGTGTGTGTGTGAGTGTGTGTATGTGTGTGTGTGTGTGAGTGTGTGTGTGTGTGTGAGTGTGAGTGTGTGTGTGTGAGTGTGTGTGTGTGTGTGTGTGAGTGTGTGTGTGTGTGAGTGTGTGTGTGTGTGTGTGTGAGTGTGTGTGTGTGTGTGTGTGTGTGTGTGTGTGTGTGTACGTGTGTTACAGTGGCTGAGGGCTCCAGGCCCTGATGTCTGCCTGGGCTGAGTCATGGACCTCAGAGTGGGTTAAGGGCCATGGGCCCACCGCACCCTTTCCTTGGGGCTGAGTCACGGGCACAAAACCACCAGATTTTTCCATCGTCTTTCTGCAGCCAAGCCCTCCGTTTCCATCTCAGGGCTCAGGGTTGAGAGGAAGAGGGTAGTGGTGAGGAGGGGGCTGCTGGTCTGCACAGGGGAGGAGGCCGAGGCGCACTCATGCCATGTGGCTGGCAAGGGCTGGACCTGGTCTTTGGAGCCAGGTAGGCCAAGCCTCTGAGCTCCCTCTCCTGGCAGCGGTGAAGGTGGAAGGACACAGTGTGTAGAAGAGGCTCAGGTCGTGCCTGGCCCACGAGAAGGACTTGCCTTTGCTGTAAAGACCCTGACTCTCAAGCTAAAGACAGGGTCAGTGCCTGGAAGGCCGCCCTGGGAGCTGTGCAAGGGCGGGAGGCGGGGCCCAGGCTCACCTGTGGTGCCCTCCACAGAGGTGGGGCCCAGTCGTTTGCGGCCTACCAGGCCGAAGAGCAGAAACTTGTATTTTCTACCGGGCTCCAGGCCCGGGACGGTGACCTCACGCTGGTCCGCGGCCACAGGCACCGCCTGCAGCTGCCCTGCCCTGTCCTTGTACTGGACCATGAAGGAGTCGAATTCACCCTCGGGGACAGTCCAGGAGAGACCTACGGAGTCTGGGGTCACATCTGTCGTTGTCAGCTCCCCAAGACGAGGAAGGAGCTTTGTGTCTGGAGAGGACAGGACACTGCTTAGAGAGTGTAGCGCAGAAACAGCTTGAGGGGTGCTGGGGCCCTGCTCCTGGTGGCCAGCAGCCGGGTAATTGGGCGTGAGTAAGCATAAAAGAGCCTCAGAGGCAGGCGGATCACTATGAGTTCGAGGCCAGCCTGGTCTACAAAGCAACTCCAGGATAGCCGAGGCTACACAGAGAAACCCTGTCTCAAACCGCCACTCACCGCCCCCCCCAAAAAGAAAAGCTTCTTGCTAAGCAAGCAAACGTGTCTGGCCTTGCACAGCAAGGAGCAGGGAGAAGGGTGGGAGTGAAGGAATGAATTTGGGTAGACCTGACCAACAAAACAAAACAAAACAACAACAACAAAAAAGGGATACCGAGCTCCAAGGCCTGGAATGTGGGGCACAGAAACAAACAAACAAACAAACAAAAAAAAAACCCCAGTAGCAAAAATACAGTTATGAAGTAGCAACAAAAATAAATTTATGGTTGGGGGTTACCAGAACATGAAGCACTGTATTAAAGGGGTGGAGGTGGGAGTGGGTGGGAGAGATGGCTCAGAGGTTACAAGCACTGGCTGCTCTTTCAAAGGTTCTTTTTTTTTTTTTTTTTTTTTTGTTTTTTGAGACAGGGTTTCTCTGTGTAGCCTTGGCTGTGCTGAAGTGGTTTTGTAGACCAGGCTGGCCTCAAACTCACAGCGATCTGCCTGCCTCTGCCTCCCAAGTGCTGGGATTACAGGCCTGCGCCACCACGCCTGGCATCTTTCAAAGGTCTTGAGTTCAATTTACAGGAACCATGTGTTAGATCACAACCATCTATAATGAGATCTGGTGCCCACTTCTAGCATGTGTACTGTATACATCATAAATAAGTTAATTAATTAAAAAGAAAGGCTGGAGAGATGGCTCAATGGTTAAGAGCCAGAGGTCCTGAGTCCCAGCAACCACATGGTGGCTCACAACCATCTGTGATGGGATCTGATGCCCTCTTCTGGACTGCCGGTGTACATGCAGATAGAGCACTCATATGTAAATAGTAATTAAATAAATATTTTTTAAAAAGTCACAGCCTCAGGAAAGTTGGGGGCCACTGGTTTAGCAGATGCCATTATAACTGTCCCTTTGCTGCAGGAGCTGCCACCGAATTAAGAAATGCTTGAAACCTAGATGTGGCAGCGCACACCAGTAATCCCAGCACTCCCCGGAGGGGGGGGTGTGTGAGTGAGGGAGGGGGAGAGGGGGAGCAGAGGCAGGAGGATCACTGTGAGTTCCAGGTCAGCCTGGTCTACAAGGTGAGTCCAGGATAGTCAAAGTGACACAAAGAAACCCTGTCTTGAAAAACCACTGTCTAGTTGGAAGCGGATTCAGGCCCAGGGGAGCTCAGGTCCGGAATGTGGTTACGGGGCCGCCATGGTGGAAGGAGTGAGGGACTGAGTGAGGGTCTGAAGAGGAGGAAGGAGGAAGCTGTGTGGAGGCCAGGCATCCCACAGCTGAGGACAGCAGCACTGACCTCCTATTCCAGGTGAGGGCGTCAGAGCTAGAGTACAGCATGGAAGAATGGGAGAGGGGAGGGCAGACGGAGAGGCCAGCTCCCACTCACCGGTCACGCCCACGGTGGACACGGGGCCCACGCGCTGCCCCTCACGCAGCCCATACAGGTGCATCTTGTACTTGCGCCCAGGCTCCAGCTCTCTCACTGTGGCCTCTCTCTCCTGGCCCCCGACACGCACCACCTGGGGCCGCCCACTGCTGCCCTTGTACTGCACAGTGAAGGAGTCAAAGTCTCCCTGGGGGACCGTCCAGGAGAGGCTCAGGGAGTCTGGGGAGGATCCTGTCACTGTCAGCTCTCCCAGGAGCGGCTCCTCAGGGGGCTCTGGGGCCTCTGTGCTGGGCTCTGTGGGGCTGGGCTCTGTCTCTTCCTCTGCAGCTGGGGAGGAGACAGGGAGGTGAGCAGGTCCCAGCAGGTGTCCTTGGGTCTCAGGAAGGAGGCAGAGACTGCAACTACCAGGGGTCCTGAGCTCAGTTCAGAGAGGCCCCCTGAGGACCAGTGGCCCTGGTCATGTGACAGCTGGCCAACATGCCCAAGTTCCTGTGTCCCAGCTGAGGGGACCCGGACAGTGCCAGCACAGCAAAGGCCTCAATGGCCTGTTGCTCGGGCAAGTAGGTGAGCTCTAGCAGGAGAGTGGAGAGTGGACCACAGCCTTGACCATGGCAGAATGATGGCTCTGACCAGCCCGGGGCCCCCCGATCCCCACTCGTGTCACCAAGGAGCTGAGGGTCACCTCCCCTTGAGGTTTCTCTGAGTTCTCCACCGTGTCCACTCACCTGTCACCCCAATGGCAGACACGGGGCCCACACGCTGGCCTCTGTGGATGCCATACAGGTTCATCTTGTACTTGTGGTCTGGCTCCAGCCCGGAGATGGTGACCTGGTCCTCGTGCCCTGGCACCCGCACCACCTTGGGCTGCCCATCCCCGTTCCTGTACTGGATCAGGAAGTGGTCAAACTGTCCCTCGAGGACAGTCCAGGAGAGGCTCAGGGAGTCTGGGGTGGCGCCTGTCACGGTCAGCTCGCCCAGGCGTGGCTTCGCTGGAGGAGGCTCAGAGGTCATGGTGGGCACCGCCTGTGTGGTCACAGCTTCCTCCTCTGGATCTGGGCACACAGAGCGACAGGTTATGTCTTCCCTGTCCTCAGTTCCCACATAAAGAACATTCATAAAGACAAAGCCCGAGGAGCAGAGTGACGGTGGCTATGGAGACCACAACATGTGTACATGGCCATTTCTAGCAGCCCCACCTAGGCTTCTCCCATCCTCCATCCACCAGCACCCACATGACTTCTCCCTGCCTCTACCTGCCATTTCTGCTCAGGCCCAGAGGCCAGTGTCCTGAGCCCCCTGCACTGCCTCTACCTGCCATTTCTGCTCAGGCCCAGAGGCCAGTGTCCTGAGCCCCCTGCACTGCCTCTACCTGCCATGTCTGCTCGGGCCCAGAGGCCAGTGCAGATGAGCTGTTGGGGGGTTATGACTGGGGACAACCGGCGCTCAGCTCCACAGTGCCCAGACCAGGCCATTCGGTTCTTTGTGGAATAAACAAACTGATGCACAGAAATAAAAGTGTAAGATTGCAACAAAAAATAAAATAAACACGCCAGGAATGGTGGTGCACACCTGTAATCCCTGCACTCAGGAGGCAGAGGCAGAGGCACAGGCAGAGGCAGGAGGATCTCTGTGAGTTTGGGGCCAGTCTAGTCTACAAAGTGACTTCAGGACAGCCAAGGCTAACACAGAGAAACTCTGTCTAGAAAACAAAAGAAAAAATAAAATAAAACCAACGAAGGGGGGTTTATAGGTGGACAGTGAAAACGCTAGCCTCTTTGCTGTTCCCCATGGGCTGGGTGTATCCCACAAAGACAGAGCCTCTGTAAGGAACCCGAGGCCCGCACAGGCACAGCAACAAACTCCAAGGCTGAGGGCTCTGCTTTGGGGCTTTCACCAGCAGCTTGGTTCTCAGGTCCTGTGAGAAACAGAACAGCTGGCTCCTGGGCACACTGCTGGGTCTGAGTCTGACTGTGAAAGTCGGTGTGCAGTTGCTTCTGCCCAACGGAAACATCCCAAGTACGTCTCAGGGAACTCTGGAAGCTTCCAGGGTTACAGAAGCATCGCCACTGTGGAGAGGAGACGTTCTCCACCCGGCCCAAGCTGTGCGGGGCTCCAGAGAAGCTTTTGTGAGCTGATCGATGATGGAGTTAGTTTCGCAGTGACGACAGCCTTTGCACTATCCTTACTCCTGTACCCCCAGATTCCCGCAAGTGACCCCAGTGAACACGTTGGCTCACTAAGCTAGACATGGGTAGAGTTGTTTCTTGGGTCTGTTTTTGGTGCCTCATCTGGCAAGAATGTGGGTGTGTCCCACACTCAGGAAAGCCAACCAACATAATTGGTGCCGGAATACGGGCCAACAGAACGGAAGGCGAGCTAGGGAGGGGTGGGCATGTGACCACTGTAACCTGCTGAGGGTGCTGAGGCATGCAGCTAGGGACTGCAGGGATGACCCTGACACCTTCGCCATGTGCTATGGGATGGTGAACCTTCTCACTGTAACCATGGTTACCCGCTCTCTGCTATAGGAGATGGGGCATGCAACCAAAGCTATAAGGATGTTTCCAGAGGCTGGAGGTTAAGAGTGCTGCCTGCTCTTCCAAAGGTCCTGAGTTCAATTCCCAGTAATCACATGGTGGCTCACAACCATCTATAATGAGATCTGGTGCCCTCTTCTGATGTACAGATATATATGCAGGCAGAACACTATATATGTAATAAATAAATAAATCTTAAAAAAAAAAAAAAAAAAGGATGTCAGCCGGGCGTGGTGGCGCACACCTTTAATCCTAGCACTTGGGAGGCAGAGGCAGGTGGATTGACCTGAGTTTGAGGCCAGCCTGGTCTACAAAGGGAGTCCAGGATAGCCAAGGCTACACAGAGAAACCCTGTCTCAAAAAACCAAAATAATAATAATAATAATAAATAAAAAATAAGAGAAGGATGTCTCCAAATTGGCTAATTGGCTAGAGGACATACTGCAATTCCTAACACATGGGGCAAGATGGGAAAGCAAGCTATGGTGTCAGCTGTGTGGCCTTTGTTGCTGTGAGACTGAAACTCAGCTGCCTTCTCAGAAAGAACCTGTCTGCATAAGAGAGGAAATGTGTGTAGAGGGGGAAGCCATACGGACACTGTCTGATCATCAGCCTCTGGCTTGTGGCAGGGGAAGGAGAGAAAAGTCGACGAGACGGAGGTATGAGCTTCTGTTTCTTGCAGAGGGCAGGATATAAGGTAAAGAGAGTGTGGGTCAAGCACAAGCTAAGGAGCCCATCCTGGGGTGCAAAATCTTGGAACCCGTGGGAGGAATTGGATACCTAAGGGCGAGAGAAGGACAGAAGAGAACAGACCTTAGGTCTGACCCCACAAGGAGAGGAAGAGCGAACCCATGATTCAGCGTGCCGACAGAGTGTTACTAAGACTGAGAAACAGGAAACTCGGATGTTCAGGGAACACAGGGGAACGAACAGCTTCCAAAAGATTTTTTTTTTTTTTGGTTTTTCGAGACAGGGTTTCTCTGTGTAGCCTTGGCCATCATGGACTCGCTTTGTAGACCAGGCTGGCCTCGAACTCACAGCGATCCGCCTGCCTCTGCCTCCCGAGTGCTGGGATTAAAGGCATGCGCCACCACGCCCGGCCTCCAAAAGATTTTTAAATTGAAAACAACAGAAGAGCCGCCAACAACCTCACTTTGTGAGGCTGTGAAATCGAGGCGGATGGGACTAATATGAGTGAAGACGGAGAAACAGCATCACAGCAGCCTATCCTTCCTTGAGACAAAGGCTGCATAACCCAAGGCAAAATGGGGCGAGTCAGTCCCTGATGAGCCAACAGGGACACTTAGTTCTCATAAATACAAGGGACTTAGAGGCAACAGAGGGGAGAGTGTGTTGCTGGAGGGAGCTGGGAACCAGAGGCAACAGATGCCCAGTTCAAGTCAGATACGATTGTATTCGCAGCCGGGCACGGTGGCGCACACCTTTAATCCCAGCACTCGGGAGGCAGAGGCAGGGCATCTCCCATGAGGTCAAGGCCAGCCTGGTCTACAAAGTGAGTCCAGGACAGTCAGGGCTACACAGAGAAACCCTGTCTCAAAAAACAAAACAAAACAAAACAAAACAGCAAAACATCCGGAAAGTAAACAAACCATAAAAGGCTCAAGACGAAAACTCACAATTCACAGGAAGCTCCTGAAACTTACAAACTTCACAAATTGTGTCCCAACATTAGCTAAGTGGTAGCAGTCACTTGCAGGAGAGCTGCAGAAAGCTCCAAGGATGGATCTTTTTTGATCATGCTCAGGTTGGCTTTTATGTAATCATCTGTGTGCTGGCATAAGGTCACTGTGTAATTCAAATGCTGATTTCTGTACAGGCCCCCCCCCCCCATATCTGGTTGGAAGCCTTGTTCTGAGAATCTCCTGTCTCAATGGTGTATAAACTCTGCTCCCCAATTGTCCCTTTGTACACCAATAAAGCAGCTTACAGCCAATCACTGAGCAGGGAAGAGAAATAAGGCTGGATTTCCTGCAGCCAGGGGAGGTGGAGTTAGAAGAGGAAGCCTGCATTCAGCCTCAGGCAGAGCTGCAGGAAGATGAAGAAGATTCAGCTCAAAGAAAGAACTAAAAAGCAAGAAACTTGGGGATTGAGCAAAGATGGAGTCAGGGCAACACAGAGGGTTAGGAACAGACTTAAACTACTCAAGATTGTGTTGTGAAGCCTTATAAACAAACATAAAAGAGTCTCAAATATTTATGTGATAGCCGGGTTAAGAAATAAACTAAGAGAAACAAACACAGTTCTATGAAAATAGTCAACACCTGCGTTTGGGTCACCCATGTTTCTGCAAGTAACCCCTCACCTGCACTCTTATAGGTAACCTAGTTAACTATTGACTCAGTACGCCCGGGCTTGTGTGGAACACCTTGTTTGTTCTCAGTGTCCTGTCTAGATAGATGCCCCAGGAAAAGTGAGGTGCTTATGCAGCCTCCTGGCCGGGAGAACACGCGTTACACAAGGGCGGGAGGACAGGAAGTGATCTATGGTGGGAGACGGGGCTCGGCGGTCAGCAGCACTTACTGTCCTTGCAAAGGTCCTGGGTCTGATTCCTAGCACCCACATGGAGGCTCGGCACTTCCGCAGGCACACATGTGGTATACAGACACACATGCAGCCATGAATAAAATAAATATTAAAAAAAAAAAAAAAGAATGGGTCATTCCACAGAGACCCATTGGATATTTACTCACCGGTCACGCCCACGGTGGACACGGGGCCCACGCGCTGCCCCTCACGCAGCCCATACAGGTGCATCTTGTACTTGCGCCCAGGCTCCAGCTCTCTCACCGTGGCCTCTCTCTCCTGGCCCCCGACACGCACCACCTGGGGCCGCCCACTGCTGTCCTTGTACTGCACAGTGAAGGAGTCAAAGTCTCCCTGGGGGACCGTCCAGGAGAGGCTCAGGGAGTCTGGGGAGGATCCTGTCACTGTCAGCTCTCCCAGGAGCGGCTCCTCAGGGGGCTCTGGGGCCTCTGTGCTGGGCTCTGTGGGGCTGGGCTCTGTCTCTTCCTCTGCAGCTGGGGAGGAGACAGGGAGGTGAGCAGGTCCCAGCAGGTGTCCCTGGCTCTTGTGAAGAAGGAAGGAGAAGCTGTGGCTACCAGAGGGGTCCTGAGCTCAGTTCAGAGAGGCCCCCTGAGGACCAGTGGCCCTGGTCATGTGACAGCTGGTCAAGATGCCCAAGTTCCTGTGTCCCAGCTGAGGGGACCTGGACAATGCCAGCACAGCAAAGGTTGTGATGTCCCCACACCCTGCAGGGGGAGATAGCCCAGCTCCAGGGAAAGGCACACAGGCCATAGACTCAGCCTCAGAACGACTCAGGTATTAGCCAGTCCCAGCCACTGATCCCTGCTCAGAGCTGATGGTCACTTCTAGTGGGTCCCACCCTGTGCTCCCACAGTCCTCTCACCTGTCACCCCAATGGCAGACACGGGGCCCACACGCTGGCCTCTGTGGATGCCATACAGGTTCATCTTGTACTTGTGGTCTGGCTCCAGCCCGGGGATGGTGACCTGGTCCTCGTGCCCTGGCACCCGCACCACCTTGGGCTGCCCATCCCCGTTCCTGTACTGGATCAGGAAGTGGTCAAACTGTCCCTCGGGGACGGTCCAGGAGAGGCTCAGGGAGTCTGGGGTGGCGCCTGTCACGGTCAGCTCGCCCAGGCGTGGCTTCGCTGGAGGAGGCTCAGAGGTCATGGTGGGCACCGCCTGTGTGGTCACAGCTTCCTCCTCTGGATCTGGGCACACAGAGCGACAGGTTATGTCTTCCCTGTCCTCAGTTCCCACATAAAGAATATTTATAAAGACAAGGCCTTGTGGGTGTGGCATCACAGGCTTTTAAACCCATCACTAGGCAGAAGCTGCAGAGCACTGTAGTGTAGCCCTGTCTCAAAAAATAATAATTAAGAAAATTAAAATAAAATTGAAAAAAAAAAAAACCAATTATAAAAAATAAAAGCCCCAGGTGGGTGGTGGTGGCACACACCTTTAATCTCAGCACTCGGGAGGCAGACGCAGGTGGGTCTCTGTGAGTTCGAGGCCAGCCTGGTCTACAAAGTGAGTCCAGGACAGCCAAGGCTACACAGAGAGAACCTGTCTGGAAAAACAAAACAAACAAACAAAAAAATCAAAGCCCTGGTCAGAGTGGCTGTAGCATGGCTTCCTGCTTGCTCCATGCCTGTTCCTATGGGCCCACCTAGTCCCCTTCGTCCTCTGCCAACACCACTTACTCTGCCTCCCTTTGGCACCAGCCTCTTCATGGCCCCCTGTGGGCACTCCTCCAGCCTCCCTGAGATGGCTCTCCCTGCCAACTCCCCCCTCACTGGGCTCTGGTCTTTGTTCCCACTCGAAAATGGACTCGACCCTACTCAGCTGCCATCAGACTCAGAGTGTTGCAGAATTTGGCTAAACCCCTCCTGGCTGTCTCACTCACCTGCCCGGGACCCCTGAATGGACCACTGTCTCTCAGCACCCAGCCCTCCCTCCCTCCCTGCCTGCCTTGCTTCACTGTGAGGCCCAAGCTTTGCATACATGCATGTTTTGATGCCAGATCCTGGCATTCCGCACTGAACCCAGGCTTCCCGGGCCATCCCGACTCCTACACCTCTGAGGCCATTGCACAAAGTCTCCCGGTTCCTTCTGGACCATGATTTTCTGGCCTGCTGCTCTTGGCACCTGCTTGGACTCACTCTTTCTAGAGCTGTCCCCAAACTCATGCCCGCCGGACTCAGGCCTCAGGGTCCCCGTGAGCTGGCTGAGGTGTCCCCAGGCTCCCCTCTCACAGGCTCCTGTTTCCTATGATGTCATCCAGGAACCTGTCCGTCTGTCCCTGGATCTGGTACCTGCAGCTTTATATGCTGGAGAGGGGTACAGTTAAGTAAGATACTGCATCCCAGCATCCCTTCACTGTTTCCATAGTGACAGCGCCTCATGTTCCCAGGGAGCACCAGCACCTTTGCTAGTCAAGGCTGAGCTCTGCACTGGCCACACCAGTCAGGATCCTGGATCCTTCAGATGCCTGCGTGTTACATGGTTGGTCCCCGGGGGGGGGCAGGGGCAGACTGGGGCCAGAGGAGGCAGACCCCTTGAGAGGTGTGGCCTGGTAGAAGTTCCTTAGGGTGTGCTCGTGAAGGGCACGGGGAGACTGAATTTCATCTTTTCCTCTGGTCTGCTTTGATGTGTTTGCTGCTCCATAACACAGGTTCTGGGGGAACAGGGCCGACCCATCAAAAGCTGAGCCAAAGCAAGACTTTAATCATTGAAGATGCCAGGTGCTTCTCAGCAGAGTGAGGCCAGCGCTTGATAGGAGTGCAGACTGGCCCTCTCTGGATGGACCTGTGTCCCAGCCTGTTCTGTGGCGTGACCCAGGCATTGGGAAGTGCAGGTTGAGTGTACCCGCGATGGACACAGGGTGACTCAGTGGCCCTGTGGAGCCCACACAGGTACATTCTGTACTTGTGGTTGGGGCTCCAGGTCCTCCCACACTACTTTTCCTGGCCTCCAACATGTACCATGGGGCCGCCATGCCTATCCTCCAGGAGTGGCTCCTCTGGGGTTTCTGGAGCCTCTGTGCAGGGTCTGCTCCTCAGAGCCCTCTGACCCGAGGGAAGAACTGGGACCAGATAGATGTCAAGGACGCCCAGCAGATAAACCTCCTCAGGCCGAAGCCTTGGGGACTCAGGTGGCCTCACAGTGGCCATGTGGTCACTGGAGGCTGGAGAGGACTGGGCCAGCCCTGCTGTTCCGGCTGATAGCCAGACTGCCTTGTTATACCCCTTCAGAAGGCAGCTAGGCCATGTGTGTCAGGAGCCAAGATAGCTCTCATTTCCTTTGACCCAATAATCCCATTTCTGGGCACTTATCCTAAGAAAATTGTTAAGAGCAGGAAAAAGTTACAGCGTGGAAAAGTTCATAATGAGATTATTCATGACAGCAAACTGTGTCAGGACCCAATAGACCCACAACAGATGACTGGTTTTACAGCCCTTCACCAGAAACCATTAAAACGACGGTTACTGCAAACCGTGTGTTTGGAGCGTAAATAACTATAGCATCCGCCCTGCACCCAGGGCTTTAAAGCGCGCTGCTCTCTCACGCCTTGGCTTCCTGTTGGTGGTGGTGTGGGGGCCAGGCATGGAGCAGGAGAGTGACGCACTTGCTAAAGGTGGTCACTGGTCAAACGCTAGACAGACCTGGTTGCTTTCTGCCTTTCAAGCTTTGCATATGGCTGCCATGTTCCTCACACTGCAGGAATACAGGCTTGGAAAGAAATCATTGAGTCATAGTGCCAATAAGTGAGTGAGGGATGGTAATGGTGGGGGGAACATGGCGGGCAGGGATATTGGGAGCAGAGGACATGGGTCCCTTACTGCCCACTCTACTTGCTGCGTGTTGGGATCTGCCATTATGAGGAACGACGGGAGGTAAAGAGACCGGAAGCTGAGCCATGGGTGAGAATTAGCAGTTTACCACAGGCCGCAGACTCTGCAGTGCTCCCCCGGTCCCCACATCCCACACAACCCCGTAGTCTGGGAGACCCTGAGATAAGTACCCGTCCACCTGCGTGGGTGCCAGGCGTGGGAGACTCACAGCTGCCCGCTCTGTGGCTCTGTGGCTGAACAGCCTGACCCGCCCCACACCTCCTTCCTGAGGATGGCTGGGCTGTCCACCTCTGCTCTGCTCTTGAGGAGCCCTGGGAAGCAGGCTATGTATAACACCCGGGACCCGAGGGCATGTGTGATTTGTTCCCTTGCTGCCTAGGGACTGGCAAATTTAATCTTCTCATAATTAGAAATGAGCTCTGCGTTGCCAGGGTGACAGGGAAGACAGATGGGGTGCGAAGGAAGAGACACTGCATTTTTCTGTTTTTCTGTGATTATAAAAGGAATGCGTGGAGGGGAAAAAGAAATGCTTGCCATGTTGGAATATTCACTCAATGCAGAACAGACTGAAACAGAAAAGAAAAAAAAAAAAGAAAAAGAAAAAGAAAAAAAGGCCAACCCAGCAATGCACAGAACGCTGCATTCTGTCTCACAGAGTGCACTGCCGTGGGCGCCGCAGCACTTTGCCTGCCCCCCCCCCCGCCCACTGCCCACTGCTTGCCACCAGCACTCCGTGGGCCTTGTTCTATGTTTTTTTTAAGGGAGGGGAGGTTACTGTGCCCCACACTTTGAGAAGTTGGCCCACTGTGGTGGCGAGGAGGGCGTGGTGGGACAGCTGAGATCATGGTGGCCAGGAAGGAGAGAGAAGGGTTCCAGGAAGGGTACAGCCAGGAGGCGGGGCCAAGAACACGTCCCCAGTGAGCACTTGTCCCCACCGAGTGCCCATTCCTACCTCGGTCACCAGCCAACAAAGGCTCCACAGCACCATCCCTCAAGGTCCCTGTGTGTGTGTGTGTGTGCACGCGTGCTCGTGTGTACATGTGTGTGCCTACGTGTGTGTGTGTGTGTGTGTGTGTGTGTGTGTCAGGCCAGAGACATCAGATCCCCCTGCGGCTGTAGTTACAAGTAGTTGTGAGCTGCCTGACATGGTGTTTGGAAAACAGCTGGGGTCATCTGCAAGAGCAACTAAGTCTGCAGCACATTGCTACGGTAGATACGCTGCCGGCGCCCTGTACTCACGTCTAACTAGTGTGCTATTGGGTTGTTTATCTGTGTGTGAATGTGAATTTGGCTATAACAAAGACTCCTTTGAAATTAAGAAAAAAATAAAAAGGGGAAACACTAGAAGGCGGCGTGCTGTGTGTGATGTTTCACTTGTTGGGGACAGATCACAATCGAATGAGGAAGAGCCCCACCCCCATCGCGTGTACAAAGGCCAAGGCTGCCCAGAAAGGGGGTAGAAAGGGAAACAAATCTTAGCCTGTGGGACTGGGAAAACAGCAGTGACCACATACCGCCCCTCAGAGTGAGACACACCCCTAAATCCCCAGCTCCCACTCACCGGTCACGCCCACGGTGGACACGGGGCCCACGCGCTGCCCCTCACGCAGCCCATACAGGTGCATCTTGTACTTGCGCCCAGGCTCCAGCTCTCTCACTGTGGCCTCTCTCTCCTGGCCCCCGACACGCACCACCTGGGGCCGCCCACTGCTGCCCTTGTACTGCACAGTGAAGGAGTCAAAGTCTCCCTGGGGGACCGTCCAGGAGAGGCTCAGGGAGTCTGGGGAGGATCCTGTCACTGTCAGCTCTCCCAGGAGCGGCTCCTCAGGGGGCTCTGGGGCCTCTGTGCTGGGCTCTGTGGGGCTGGGCTCTGTCTCTTCCTCTGCAGCTGGGGAGGAGACAGGGAGGTGAGCAGGTCCCAGCAGGTGTCCTTGGGTTTCAGGAAGGAGGCAGAGACTGCAGCTACCAGGGGCCCTGAGCTCAGTGCAGAGAGGCCCCCTGAGGACCAGTGGCCCTGGTCATGTGACAGCTGGCCAACATGCCCAAGTTCCTGTGTCCCAGCTGAGGGGACCCGGACAGTGCCAGCACAGCAAAGGCCTCAATGGCCTGTTGCTTGGGAAAGTAGGTGAGCTCTAGCAGGAGAGTGGACCACAGCCTTGACCATGGCAGAATGATGGCTCTGACCAGCCCGGGGCCCCCCGATCCCCACTCGTGTCACCAAGGAGCTGAGGGTCTCCTCCCCTTGAGGTTTCTCTGAGTTCTCCACCGTGTCCACTCACCTGTCACCCCAATGACAGACACGGGGCCCACACGCTGGCCTCTGTGGATGCCATACAGGTTCATCTTGTACTTGTGGTCTGGCTCCAGCCCGGGGATGGTGACCTGGTCCTCGTGTCCTGGCACCCGCACCACCTTGGGCTGCCCATCCCCGTTCCTGTACTGGATCAGGAAGTGGTCAAACTGTCCCTCGAGGACGGTCCAGGAGAGGCTCAGGGAGTCTGGGGTGGCGCCTGTCTCGGTCAGCTCGCCCAGGCGTGGCTTCAGGGAAGGGGCAGTGGTAGGCTCCTCACCAGCAGGATCTGGGAAAGATGTAAGGCAGAATCTTTGCTGTTTCTGCGAGGAGTTCCCAAGTCCGGATGCTCTTGCATGTGGGTCAGAAAGAGGCTGTGTCTAGGTCTGGTCAATCTCTGTTCCCGTGTGTAACCGCCAAAGCCATAGTCTCCTTGGGCCTCTCAGACAGCTGAGGCCACCTTATGTCTTGGGGCCTTTGCATGTTGTATGCCTGTCTTCCTTTAAGCATTATTATTATTATTATTATTACTATCATGATCATTATTATTATTTAGACTGGGATGCATATAGGCCAGGTTGATCCTCAGTGGAACCGACAGAAGAGAACATAGTCAATGCTGGATCCTCCTGCCCTGCTCTGCCTTTTGAGGGCAAGGATTACAGGTGTGTGTCCACACACCTGGCCAGATCCAAGGCTTCTTTTGGAGAAATGGGGGGGGGGGGAAGCGCTTAAATTAGACCGTGGAGGTTCCTGCTGGGGGTAAGCAGTGCATGGTATGCCTTGCACAGGTGACTTTTACAGAACCTAAGCTGGGTTAAAATACTGCTGTTAAGGGGCTGGAGAAATGCCTCAGTGGTTAAGAGCACTGACTGTTCTTCCAGAGGTCCTGAGTTCAAATTCCCAGCAACCACATGGTGGCTCACAGCCATCTATGATGGAATCCAGTGTTCTCTTCTGGTGTGGAGACATATGTGAAGACAGAGCACTCATATACACACAATATACAAATGAATCGTTACTTCTCCTTTGTGGGATGAGAGGGCAGGACGCAGATGCCCAGAGGCCGGTGAGGACCGGATTGAAGCGGTTGGGCTACTTGGCTTCACTGTGTCCTCTCTTGTGTATACTCCTGACACTTAGACCTCTCTAAGTTAGATGTATTCGTTTTATTTTATGTGTGAGTGCTTTTGCCTGCCTGTGTGTCTGTCCACTACGTATGTGGCCCTTGGAGGCCAGAAGAGGGTGTAAGACCCCCGAAACTGGAGTTTCAGGTGGTTGACAAGGTGCTGAGAACTGAACCTGGGTCTTCTGGAACAGCAACAAGCCTCTCAGCATCTCTTTAGCCTCAACCTTTGGACCCTTAAGCGATTATTTGTGGGTGGGAGTTGCTGATATTTCATGGAATTTGTTCTCTCTAGACTCTGGGGAGAAGCCAAGAGCCTGAAACCAGCCACAGAGGTCTCAGCACCCAGCAGCCCCCTCCAGGCCTGCCCTTATCCTATGTGGTACCTTCCAGGCCAGATCCTGCTGGACCTGAGGCACCTGGGGTCAGGGATGAGTCAGAGGCTGAGGAGCTGCGGGCCTGAGTCTCTGCTGTAGGAAACAGTGAGGACTCTATCTGCCCGAGAAGGCCCACACACTCACCGGTCACGCCCACGGTGGACACGGGGCCCACGCGCTGCCCCTCACGCAGCCCATACAGGTGCATCTTGTACTTGCGCCCAGGCTCCAGCTCTCTCACCGTGGCCTCTCTCTCCTGGCCCCCGACACGCACCACCTGGGGCCGCCCACTGCTGCCCTTGTACTGCACAGTGAAGGAGTCAAAGTCTCCCTGGGGGACCGTCCAGGAGAGGCTCAGGGAGTCTGGGGAGGATCCTGTCACTGTCAGCTCTCCCAGGAGCGGCTCCTCAGGGGGCTCTGGGGCCTCTGTGCTGGGCTCTGTGGGGCTGGGCTCTGTCTCTTCCTCTGCAGCTGGGGAGGAGACAGGGAGGTGAGCAGGTCCCAGCAGGTGTCCCTGGCTCTTGTGAAGAAGGAAGGAGAAGCTGTGGCTGCCAGAGGGGCCATGAGGTCAGCTCAGAGAGGTTCCCGTTAGAATCTGGTGGCCCTGCTCAGTTGACCAACATGCTTAAGCTTTTGGGGTGACCTGATGCAACCTGAGCAGCTGCCAGCATAACAAAGGCTTACTGAACCCCTTGCCCAGGAGATAGGCCAGCCACAGGAGGACACCCAGGCTGCAGCCTCAGTGTAGCAGGTGTCTGCAACTGACCACCAATCACTATTGACCAATCGATCCCAGTTCACCTGAAGGGCCACCTCCCAGTGGGTCCACCCTTGAGGATCACACATCCACTCACCCGTCACCCCGACAGCAGACACGGGGCCCACACGCTGGCCTCTGTGGATGCCATACAGGTTCATCTTGTACTTGTGGTCTGGCTCCAGCCCGGGGATGGTGACCTGGTCCTCGTGCCCTGGCACCCGCACCACCTTGGGCTGCCCATCCCCGTTCCTGTACTGGATCAGGAAGTGGTCAAACTGTCCCTCGGGGACGGTCCAGGAGAGGCTCAGGGAGTCGGGGGTGGTGTCTGTCACGGTCAGCTCGCCCAGGTGTGGCTTGGGCTCAGGAGTCATTGTGGGTGTTTCTGTGGGCTCCTCTTCCTCCTCCTCCTCCTCCTCCTCCTCCCATGGCTCTGAACACGAAGAGAGGAACAGGAGCATGGGGCTCTGCCGCCCTCCGCACCTCTGCAGCTCTGCAGAACAACGTTCAAGTTAATTTCCCTCACTTACCCGTCAGGGCCTCAGTTTGAGCAGGACCCACGCGATGCCCGTCATGGAAACCGTACAGGGTCACCAGGTATCTGCGGTCAGGTTCCAGGCCCGTGAGGGTGATGTCACTCTGGTCACCCTCTGTACTGACCACTTTGAGTTGCCCATCTCTGTCAGTGTACTGGACCTCAAAGGAGCTAAAGTCTCCCTCAGTCACCACCCAGGAGAGATGCAGGCTGTGAGGTGTGGCCCCCTCCACTCTCAGCTCTCCGAGGTGGGGCAAGGCTGCAGGAGGTGAAGTTGTGGGGACCTCTGTCCAAGCTTCGGTTGTTTCTCTGGGGCCTGGTGCAGAGAGACAGGGAGAGAAGCTGGCTGCTCTGTTGCTAAACTTGTATGTTGAGGGGAGCGAAAGGGGAAGGCAGAGGCAGGAGGGTTGGCGAAAGCATTTGAAGCCGAGGAGAAGATGCTGTGTCTTGCAAGGCTCTAAAATGAGATGCAGAGAGACGCTGCTCCCCTCCCCGCTCCCCTTACCACCTCCTCCCTTCCCCACCCAACAGAAAGAATCCCAGTGGCTGCCAGGGCCTGGGGAGCTGAGTGCAAAGAAGACCTTGTAACCTCCTGGCAGCAATGGAGCCAACCTAGTAGGACCTTGTGCCCCACCCGTGGGCATCAGATCATTGAAGCGACCCAGCCCTGCCCACATTATGTTTTGCAGGGATCCCATGCTGGGAGAATGAGGGGCTAAAGCTTGGTACCAGCCAGAGGGGGGGGGGCATGTCTCCTGGGAAGAATCTTCACACAACTATGACAACTCGTCAGCCCACCACACAGGAGACTGGAGCCCATGGGTGGGACCGCCTCCTGCTTTGGCACTGCTCAGCTCTCTCTACACCTCTGGCGCTCCACTTAAGTCTAAACCTCAGGCCAAGTCATACAGGAGGGTTCACTGGATCTGTCTTCTCCTCTTCCCAACACAGCCACATCAGCTAAGCCTCTTGTTCTCTGACTGGCCAGGCCCCTAACGGATCAGAGGTACGGGGTGGGGGGTGGGGGCGCGCGTGCACTGCTTTGTGCCTCCCTGTGATGACTGTTTCATGATGTCCACATTTGCCAAAGCCCTTTGGCCTCAGGAAAGCTGGTCCCCTCCCACAAAAGAAGTGGACCTGTCAGGTGGCTGTCACACTCACCAGTCACAGCAATGACAGAAAGGGGACCCACACGCTTGCTGTCTCGAAGGCCGTACAGTAGCAGCTTGTACCTGCGGGCTGGGTCTAGGCCAGAGACTCTGACCTCTCTGCGGTAGCCTTCCACGGGCACCACCTGGGACTGGCCGTCCCTGTCTTTGTACTGGACCACAAAGGAGTCAAAATGGCCCTCGGACACCGTCCAGGAGAGGTCCACAGAGTCCTGGGTCACACCAGTCACCTGCAGTTCCTCCCCCAGTCGAGGTTTCGGGGGGTCCTTTTTTCTAGTGAGCTCCGCAGTATTCATGGGCTCTGAGAAGACACAGACAAGACAGAGCTCAGCTGGCCCTGGCTGTGACCATGGAAGGCAGGCCAGGGAGAGGAGGGGTTGTTGCCCAGGCTGGCAGCCTCCTCACCTGTGGTGCCCTCTGTGGAGAGGGGGCCGAAGCGCTTCTTTCCCAGAAGCCCGTAGAGGAGGAATCTGTACCTTCGGCCTGCATCCAGGCCTGTGATGGTGGCCGTGTGCTCCTGGCCCTGCACTGGCACCACCTGCGACCCACCCTTGTCCTTGAACTGGACCATAAAAGAGTCAAAGTGGCCCTCGGGGACTGTCCAGGTCAGGCGCAGAGAGTCTGTGGTGGGATCCGTTACCCACAGCTCCCCAAGGCGGGGAGGGGCCCCTGGGCTGGCGTCATCTCGGGCGGCTGACACAGAGAGAGGTTCTTGCGTTTATTTTTTTCTAAAAATACCCTCCCATTTGTTCCCCCATCCCCATCTTGCCAGAGACTCCTCCACTTGACCCTGTGGGGACAGGTCTGTCCTGAGTCACTTTCTCTCCTCATTCTCTCCTTCTCACGCGCAAGGCTCCTTCCCGCCTTCAGAGATGTCCCATTCCACAGGGCACAATTTACTGTCACCATTGTCTCTATCTAGTTTTCTACCCAGAAGCCCCAGCTACATGACCTGACTGCTCCCTGAGGAATTCCTAGGGGGTCGAGGCTCTTTGCAGGGGGTACAGGCAAGCGGGGGAGGTAGGATGCCATTGGGGTTAAGTGTGCCCCAGCCTCCTGCTCCCTCCTCATCTAACTCAGAGCATGGACTCCACAGGACTTGGAAGAGGCATGGGGCTCACTGCGCCGTTACATGCTGTGGGGACTTGGGAGTAACACACAAGAAAATTCAAACAGAGGAGGGATCCCATGACTGCCAAAGGAGCCATCCAACTTGGGAAGGCGCTGGCCCGATGCCTTCCTGACGGAATTGTTATTGCGAGAAACTTCTGGCAGCGGGCAGCCTCAAGGGGCAGAGGAGGCCTGGACCAAACCCCAAGAAAGGGCCCAGCTGCCGCGAAGAGGTTCTCTGGTTCTCATTTTCCCAGGCTCCAAGAAGTCAGGAGAGGGAGGCGAGCCTCCACTAGAAGTGGATGTTGGGGCAGAGGGACAGGGAGCCAGGATGAGAGCTGGAGAGGTGGGCAGGACCCACAAGCTGTGACTGTGCCACCTGCTCTGCGGTGGCAGAGGGGGCTCCCTGGAGGCCCCAGGGCACCCCATCCCTCTCCCCGTGAAGGCCCAGCATGCAGAACAAAGGAAGGGATGAGAGGAATGTGAGAACCCGCTGCTGCTGCTGGGTCTCTCACTGCTCTGGACTAGAGCAGACAAACAGAAAGATGCCCGCAGGGACTTAAACACTTCAGGGAAGGCTGGGGCCTCGGGGGTTGAGCTGGACCTAACGCAGTCCTCACCTGTCTTCGCCTCTACAGAGACCTGGCTGTGACGTTTCCCATCTTGGACCCCAAAGAGCAGGAACTTGTACTTGCGGGAGGGCTCCAGGCCTGGGATGGTGACCTCCCGTCGGTCTGCGGCCACGGGCACCACCTGGGGCTGGCCGTCCCTGTCCTTGTACTGGACCGTGAAGGAGTCGAATTCACCCTCGGGGACAGTCCACGAGAGGCCCACGGAGTCTGGGGTCACATCTGCCACTGCCAAGTCCCCCAAGCGTGGCTCCAGGGGCAGCTTGGAGGCCTCAGTGGCTGGAGCTGGTGCTGCTGGCAGGGGGTCTAGGGTAAGACAGATCACGCCTGAGCCCCTGGCAGGGAGACCTGGCCCCACCTGTCTTGGGGCTAACACTGAAGTGAGGAAGTGTCTCTTCTTTATGTTCAATAGCCTGTACCAGCCTGGTCTTCCATGGCCAGCACGGTCGGTATCAGCAGCACTCTCGACTCTCACCAATAGAGAGAAGAACGCTTTCACGTGGCCTTACAGTTGCTCAGACGCATCAAAGCACCGTTTGTACTATATATGAGCTGACGGGTACTGCCAAGCCATAAATCAGAGAGTAAACGTTTTGATAGTGACACACTGGCCTCTCTGCATTCATTAAATGATACCAAGGACCCTAAACCCGAGGGTGCTCCCAGCCCTCATGTAGGATGACAGGTCTCTGCACAGCCTGAGGACTTGGTTAGTTTGGTTTTTCCAGACAGGGTTTCTCTTGTAGTCCTGGCTGTCCTGGACTCCCTTTGTAGACCAGGCTGGCCTTGAACTCACAGTGATCTGCCTGCCTCTGCCTCCCGAGCGCTGGGATTACAGGCATGCGTCAGCACCGCCTGGCTATATCCTGAGAACTTTAAATCATCTCCGAATAAGTTACCATGTCTGATATAAGGTAAATGCTATGCAAATAGTTGAAAACTATATGTTTTATGACAAGTAAAAGGTCTGTGTCCATTCAGTAAAGATAAATATGTGTGTTCATGTGTGTGCATGTGTGTGCATGTGTGTCTGCTTATGTGCCTGCAGGTGAGCGTGCACATCTGTGTGTCTACGTAGAGGCCTTTGGTGTTCTTCCTCTGTTGGTGTCTGCCTCATTTTTTCCCCCCTGAGACACAGCTCCTCACTATGCTCTGGAGGCTACTGCTTAGGCGAGGCTGGCTGGCCAGTGAGCCTCACGATTTCCTCATCTCTGCCTCCAAGTGCTGTGATTACAAGCATCCCCAGCTGCCCAGCAGCTTCCCTGGGCTCTGAGCATCTGAACTCACTCCCCAGCGTGCCCAGCACCTTCCCTGGGCTCTGAGCATCTGAACTCACTCCCCAGCGTGCCCAGCACCTTCCCTGGGCTCTGAGCATCTGACCTCACTCCCCAGCGTGCCCAGCACCTTCCCTGGGCTCTGAGCATCTGAACTCACTCCCCAGCGTGCCCAGCACCTTCCCTGGGCTCTGAGCATCTGAACTCACTCCCCAGCGTGCCCAGCACCTTCCCTGGGCTCTGAGCATCTGAACTCACTCCCCAGCGTGCCCAGCACCTTCCCTGGGCTCTGAGCATCTGACCTCACTCGCCAGCGTGCCCAGCACCTTCCCTGGGCTCTGAGCATCTGAACTCACTCCCCAGTGTGCCCAGCACCTTCCCTGGGCTCTGAGTATCTGAACTCAGGCCCTCAGGTTTGTACCATGACCAACTGAGCTATCTCCTGATCCTGAGAAGGAACATTTTAAAGACCCCTTTTCTGGGTCTGGAGAAGTGGCTCAGTGGACGCTGAACACGACAGCCTGACTTCAGTCCCCAGGATCCATGTGCAGGTGGGAAACTGACTCGAGCACCCACACACATGCACATATGTACACGCACAGATACACACACCCTCAGCCATGCTGTGACATGCGAGCACCCACACACAAGCACATATGCACACGCACAGGTACACACACTCTAAACAAAGTCTTTGTGTGCATGTGTTCTGTACAGCTGCACGTGAAACCTCAAGTCAGGAAGCTGACTGTGTCAGAGCTAGCAGTGTCCTTCATGACCATACAGACTCTGTTTCTAGATTTTAGAGCAGCAGCATTCTGAGGGAGGAGGAAAGGGGTTCCAGCAGATGCCTGGGCACAGGAGGAGTGAAAGGACTAGGGAGGGGGGACAGACGCTCAGGGAGGGGTGGCTTCCCTGAGGGGTGAAGTAGGGCTGGACCAGAAGGAACTGTGACCTGGACAGGCCCAGGACCTCAGAGGGGTTCCAGGGACGGGGGAGCTGCTTAGCCTTGATGGAGGAGGACAGCTATGCCCAAGTCACAGCCGGGCTGGAAAGAGAAGGGAAGGAAAGAGAAGCAGCTGTGCACAGTCAAAGAGAGGAGGGAGAGGGAGGCGAGGGAAGAGGAATGGAGGCCACTTGGCCGGCGGAGCCAGGGTTGGAGTGCAGAGGAGGATGTCACTGAGGGCAGGAAGGCTCCAGCCTTGGGGAGAAGCCAAAAGTTTGGGAACTTGGACATCTGTGAGTCTGGAGCAAGGCCTGAAGGGTCACTAACACAGAAGCTGAGAGGCAAGGCTGGGGCAAGGGTCTTTGGGAAGAGCTGTGGATAACAAGGGATGCAGACAACCTGGCTCCCTCCCTCACCTGTCACAGCTTCCACAGAGAGGGGGCCCACACGTCGTCGGCCATGTAGTCCGTAGAAGTTCAGCTTGTATTTTCTTGCGGGATCCAAGTAAAGGATGGTGGCCTGACGCTGGTCCGCGGCCACGGGCACCTCCTGGGGCTGCCCACGCTTGTCCTTGTACTGGACCACGAAGGAGTCAAACTGTCCTTCAGGAACCACCCATGAGAGGCTCACAGAGTTGGGGGTCACACCAGTCACTGTCAACTCCTCCAGGCGGGGCTCGATGGCTGGCACGGTCTTCTCTTCTGGTCGTGAGTCTGAGGTAGAAATGGTTCTGCTAGAAGAGTGGGGGTGCTGCATGCAAAGCTGCACCAATCATCGACACCTGACACACCAGTGATCTGGTGAATCTAGCGCCAGTAGGACAGCTCAGCAGGTAAAGCAGTTTGAAGCGAGCCTGAGAGCCCACGTGAAAGTGTAAGGAGAGACCCACAGAGACGTCCTCTGACCTCAGTCCATGCGCCATGACACACACATTTCAAATACAACAGCAACAACACGCATGCATACAAGGCTTCACCAAGTCCTCCCCAGCTGTCAGGGTGGGCTTTCCCAGAAGAGCTTCATCAAAAAGCTGGGGAGGCCCTAGTCTTGGTGACCTGCTCTGTCTAGCCCTCCCCCAGCAAGCAAGCCACCTTAACTGCTCAGCAGCGAAGAGCCCTGGCCACGGGGCATGGGACTCAGCAGCAAGGGGAAACAGGAACAGATCCCAGCTCCCACTCACCGGTCACGCCCACAGTGGACACGGGGCCCACGCGCTGCCCCTCACGCAGCCCATACAGGTGCATCTTGTACTTGCGCCCAGGCTCCAGCTCTCTCACTGTGGCCTCTCTCTCCTGGCCCCCGACACGCACCACCTGGGGCCGCCCACTGCTGCCCTTGTACTGCACAGTGAAGGAGTCAAAGTCTCCCTGGGGGACCGTCCAGGAGAGGCTCAGGGAGTCTGGGGAGGATCCTGTCACTGTCAGCTCTCCCAGGAGCGGCTCCTCAGGGGGCTCTGGGGCCTCTGTGCTGGGCTCTGTGGGGCTGGGCTCTGTCTCTTCCTCTGCAGCTGGGGAGGAGACAGGGAGGTGAGCAGGTCCCAGCAGGTGTCCCTGGCTCTTGTGAAGAAGGAAGGAGAAGCTGTGGCTACCAGAGGGGTCCTGAGCTCAGTTCAGAGAGGCCCCCTGAGGACCAGTGGCCCTGGTCATGTGACAGCTGGTCAAGATGCCCAAGTTCCTGTGTCCCAGCTGAGGGGACCTGGACAATGCCAGCACAGCAAAGGTTGTGATGTCCCCACACCCTGCAGGGGGAGATAGCCCAGCTCCAGGGAAAGGCACACAGGCCATAGACTCAGCCTCAGAACGACTCAGGTATTAGCCAGTCCCAGCCACTGATCCCTGCTCAGAGCTGATGGTCACTTCTAGTGGGTCCCACCCTGTGCTCCCACAGTCCTCTCACCTGTCACCCCAATGACAGACACAGGGCCCACACGCTGGCCTCTGTGGATGCCATACAGGTTCATCTTGTACTTGTGGTCTGGCTCCAGCCCGGGGATGGTGACCTGGTCCTCGTGCCCTGGCACCCGCACCACCTTGGGCTGCCCATCCCCGTTCCTGTACTGGATCAGGAAGTGGTCAAACTGTCCCTCGGGGACGGTCCAGGAGAGGCTCAGGGAGTCTGGGGTGGCGCCTGTCACGGTCAGCTCGCCCAGGCGTGGCTTCTCAGGGGCTTCGGTGCTGGGCTCTGTGGGACTGGGGGGCTGGTCCACAGTGTTGTCTGGTGGGGCTGAGAGAAGAGACCAGGATCTCAGGTATCAACACTGACTGGCAAATCAATGGCGGTACCAGAGCACATCAGAACGTGTGTTCCTCCATTGAGGGTTGGGGCTCCTGTGGCCTTGGCATTCCACGTCCAGTCCCTGGAACACCATCAGCTGTGCTCCTGCTGCCAGACAGGATGGAACCACCATGAGAAAACAGCCCACAGAGTCAACTTAGCAGGGCCCACGGGGGCTCACAGGGACTGACGTGCCGATCACGGAGCTCGCGTGGGTCTGCTTTAGGTTCTCTGCGTGTATGTTATGGCTGTCAGGTTGGTGTTCTTGTGGGACTCTTAATGGTAGGGGTGCTGGTCTCTCTCTTTCGCCTGCTCTTCAGAACCTTTTCCTCCTACTGTGTTGCCTTGTTCAGTCGTGATGTGAGGGTTTGTGCCTGGTCTTACTGTCACTTGTTACACTGTGCTTGGTGGGCATCTCTGGGAGGCCTGCTCTCTGCTGAAGGGAACAGGAGGAGGAGAGGATCTCGGGGAGTGGTGATATGTGTGGGGGCGTAGAGCTGAGAGAAGCAGAAGGAGGGGAAACTGTAGCCGGGATATAACTTCTGAGAAGAGTAAATAAATGATAAAATAACAAATAAATAAACCGCACTCTTGCTGAGGCCCTCTTGGTAGCCTGCCCCCTCCCTACAGGAAACTCTACAATCTCTAAGGAATGCATTGCTGAGACGGCACCCGCAGGCAGGTGGGCCAGGGACAGCTCCCGAGGCCCCACCTGCTCTCCCCTGCAGGGGGTCTCTGCAGGGTTCCATGGAGAGACTGTGGTACCTAGGACTGAGGCCCTGGGGCTGCATGGATGGAGGGACTGTGGTACCTAGGACTGAGGTCCTGGGGCTGCATGGATGGAGAGACTGTGGTACCTAGGACTGAGGCCCTGGGGCTGCATGGATGGAGGGACTGTGGTACCTAGGACTGAGGCCCTGGGGCTGCATGGATGGAGAGACTGTGGTACCTAGGACTGAGGCCCTGGGGCTGCATGGATGGAGAGACTGTGGTACCTAGGACTGAGACCCTGGGGCTGCATGGATGGAGGGACTGTGGTACCTAGGACTGAGGCCCTGGGGCTGCATGGATGGAGAGACTGTGGTACCTAGGACTGAGGCCCTGGGGCTGCATGGATGGAGAGACTGTGGTACCTAGGACTGAGGTCCTGGGGCTGCATGGATGGAGAGACTGTGGTACCTAGGACTGAGGCCCTGGGGCTGCATGGATGGAGGGACTGTGGTACCTAGGACTGAGGTCCTGGGGCTGCATGGATGGAGGGACTGTGGTACCTAGGACTGAGGCCCTGGGGCTGCATGGATGGAGGGACTGTGGTACCTAGGACTGAGGCCCTGGGGCTGCATGGATGGAGAGACTGTGGTACCTAGGACTGAGGCCCTGGGGCTGCATGAATGGAGAGACTGTGGTACCTAGGACTGAGACCCTGGGGCTCCATGGATGGAGACTGTGGTACCTAGGACTGAGGTCCTGGGGCTGCATGGATGGAGGGACTGTGGTACCTAGGACTGAGGCCCTGGGGCTGCATGGAGGGAGAGACTGTGGTACCTAGGACTGAGGCCCTGGGGCTGCATGGATGGAGAGACTGTGGTACCTAGGACTGAGGCCCTGGGGCTGCATGGATGGAGGGACTGTGGTACCTAGGACTGAGACCCTGGGGCTCCATGGATGGAGGGACTGTGGTACCTAGGACTGAGGCCCTGGGGCTGCATGGATGGAGACTGTGGTACCTAGGACTGAGGTCCTGGGACTCCATGGAGAATAGGAGGTGGCTGGAGAAGGAACAGACAAGAGGCAAACTGACAATGGCGTTAGGTGGGGAGGTGGCAGCAGGGAGAGGATGCTGGGGAGGCAGAGACGGCTCCAGTTCAGCATGGGGTTTGTGCCTGGGTGCTCTGAGTGGGTGTCAGCCGGTATTCCTATGTACTGATTGAATCTTAGGCAAGGTCTCACTGCGCAGCACAGGCTGTCTTAGGACTCGGCAGTCCTGCCTCAACATTCGAGGTGCTGTGAGTCCAGGCGTGTCACCTGCTTGCGTGTATTAAGTATGCCATGGGGGCATCACCATCAAACCCCTTCTTGGATGCCGGGCAGTGGTGGCACACACCTTTAATCCCAGCACTCAGGAGGCAGAGGCAGGCAGATCTCTACAGAGCGAGTTCTAGGACAGCCAGAACTACACAGAGAAACTCTGTTTTAAAAAAACCAAAAAATTCCCACTTGGCAGAAGGGAAGGTGAGAACACGGGGTTAAGTGGCGGGCCAAAGTTCCCAAGGCAGTGAGTTATGAAGCCACTGGTGAGAGCCAGCCAGTTGCCTCCAAAGTCCCTGTCCTGTAGCAGTATACCACCAGGGAAGGCAACAGAGCTGGGTGACAGGGACTGGGCACATGGAGGAGAGAGAGGCCTGGGGCAGGCCTGACTAGGAGCAGGGGAGTGGGGGCTTTCTGTGTGTGAAGTGACTGGGCCACCATGGTACCTGGTCCCCTGCGCCTGCAGAAACCCAGCAGTGACAGCCAGGAACTGAATGGCTCCCTGAAGGAGTCCGCAGTAAAATGTGGCTGGAGGAGAGAACATCTGGGGAGGGGACGAAGAGGCTCCAGCTGTTTAGAATGGGGAACACAAGTTTGGTCTGAGGAGCTGGAGCCTAGGCGAGGAGTCCTGGGAGGTGGGGACCAAGGAGCAGCTGGGTCGGAACAAGGGCTCCACAGAGTGGAGTACAGGAAGGGTAGGTGGGCTGGGCAGGGCCAGCAGTGAAGCAGTGCGGGATTCTGACTCACCCGTTTTGGCCACTACAGATGCGGGCCCCACACGCCGTCTGCCATAAAGCCCATACAGGTTCATTTTATACTTCCTGTTGGACTCCAGGCTGGGGACAGTGACCTCATTCTCGTCCCCAGTGACGGGCACCGTCTGGGGCTGCCCCTGTGCATCCTTGTATTGGATCACAAAGGAGTCGAAGGGACCCTGGGCCACCGTCCAAGACAGACGCAGGGAGTCTGGGGTCACACCGGTCACTGTCAGTTCCCCAAGGAGGGGCTGGTCGAAAGACTCCTCCTCGGTGCTCTCTGGGGCTGTAAGTGCAAAGAATCAGCAGCCTGGGATCGGGGTTCAGATTTGGACCTGGGGTTCATCACTCTGTTACTGAGTGCTAAAGCCCTGGGAAGTGGGGCACAGCCAGAGTATGACACACCTCCTGGGCTTTAGGGAGCATGCTGAATGGGATGGAAGGGGCCTAGCTGGGTAGGAGTGGGGTGGGGGGAGGAAGCTGGCCGCCCCCCAGCCTGGGAGCAGGGCCAAGGTGTTGGGATCAACCATTTTACTAGGAGGCTCTGCTGGTTCCTGGCTGAGGGCGTGTGCAGGGGGCAAGAAGAGGTCACATGAGAGCCTAGGTGGCAGTCACTCACCAGTAGTGCCATCAGCAGTGAGGGGTCCCTGCCGCTTCTTATTGGCAATGCCGAACAGAGTGAATCTGTACTTGTGATTGGGATCCAGCGGGGAGACCACCACAGAGCGCTCAGGCCCCTCCACAGGTACCACGTGGGGCCGCCCTTCCTTGTCTCTGTACTGGACCACGAAGGAGTCAAACTGGCCCTCAGGGACAGTCCAGGAGAGGTGCAGGGAGTGTGGGGTAGGGTCTGTCACCCACAGCTCTCCCAGGCGGGGTAGGGATCCCGGGCTGGGGTCACTCTGAGGCACTGGGAAGAGGGAACAGAGAAAGGGGATCATGGGAGAAAGAGTGTCCTGTGCAGCCCACCCTCTGACCCAGCTGGACAGGAAGGGGCCACGCTCCCAGCTAAGGGAAGAGGGGATGGGACCCCAGCCAGCGCTTCTCACATCTGTGCAGCCAGGGAAACTCCCTGAGGCAACTTCCATGCTTCCAACTTAACTTCCACCTACTTTCTCCTCCAGGAGAGAGCATCCTTGGCGGAGTAGGGGGGGCAGGGTGGGAAAGCATCCTACACTGGGTCCTCCTCTTTGGGGTACGCACCCACCTCTTGCTCTGTCCCTAACTGTACCCACTTCCTGAGCACACCTCTCTCCATCACCCCTCTTTGCACTCTGTCTCCAGAGGATTTCAGAATTTTCTATATCCTAAAGCCTTCAATCCAGCTCTGCCATGCACCAGGCAGCTCCTGGTGACCTGGCCACTGCCAAGTCCTGCAGACCCTTGAGAGCCCTAACCCACTCCTGCTAGCGGGCCACTTCCTCTTTCCTAGCATCTGGGACACAGCTGCCAGGACTCACTGTAACCCTGAGGTCCCACCAATCTCTGTCAGGCACCTTCTGTCTGTCCCTCAGCCGAGCTACTCACAGCTACTGTAAGGACCTGTTCAAGAATGCTCTAAGGGCTGGGCGTGGGCATGGTGGCACACACCTTTAATCCCAGCACTCGAGAGTCCAGGACAGCCAAGGCTACACAGAGAAACCCTGTCTCGAAAAACTAAAAATAAATAAATAAATAAATAAATAATAGAATGCTCTGAGCTCACTGGCTCCAGAAACACACAGGAAGTATTTCTCTGAGCGCCTCTGCTGCCTGGGGACAGAAGCAGCTGGTCACGGGACCTGAGGCTTTCCTGGGCCTCCATCGCAGGCCAGCATCAGCCTCTGTGTCTCACCAGTCGTTTCTCTAACTGCAGTAGCAGACGCCATGCCATTTATAAAGTAGCTCATTTCACTCTCGGACTCAAAGACCCTCAGAGGTTTCTTGGGGTTCCAAAAGGAGGTCTATACTATCCCACACAGGACCCCAGCACTGAACTGGCCTCTCTGCCCCTTCAGGATTTAACACAGCCCCCATGGACCACAGGCAGTCTCCCTGGGCCCCAAAGCTCTGGGGCAACCCGCCTCAGCACGCTTCAGGGAGCGGGTCTGGGGTACCCGCTGTCACTCACAGATCTTGGCTTCAGCCACCAAGGGGCCATGCCTCTTCTTGCCGACGAGCCCATACAGGAGAAATTTGTACTTGCGCCCTGGTTCCAAGCCTGTGATGGGTGCCGAGCGCTGGGGTCCCTCCACGGGCGTCACCTGGGCCCCGTCTTTGTTCCTGTACTGGATCAGGAAGGACTCGAACTCCCCCTCTGGGACAGTCCAGTGCAGGAGCAGGGAGTCAGAGGTCAAGCCTGTCACTGTCAGCTCACCCAGGCGTGGCAGGGCCGATGCCTTTGCCTTCGCAGGCTGCTCCTCAGTCCTGTCTGGGGTTTGGAAACAAAAGCAAAGCATGCTGGGCCGACCCTTCGCCTTTCGCCCGGACTCTCCCCATCCCGGATGCCACCATGCCTGCCCCTCCTGGGAAGAAGACATTTTCTCTAAGTCTCTCTCCCCTTTGTGTTCCCATCCCTGAACTCTAATACTTTAAGGAGTTTCATGTCCCTCCATGGTACTGCTTGGGAGTTTCTAGCCTCCCCACTGCTACTTCAGAGCAGTCTCAGGCTCCCTAGCCCCCTGAGCTGCTCTCGCTTGCTCCCCTAGTCCCACAGAGAGAACCAAGGTGGGGAGGTGTGAGGGCTACGCATCCCGGACCTTGTCACGTCCCACCAGCTCTGAAGTCATGATGGCAGTGGAACACCTCCCCCCACACACAACAGAAGGCTTTATCCCAGGAAAAACGCTGGCCAATGGCCAATGCACCACGGGTGCTGTCCCCAGGAGGAAGTACAGCTGAGGACCTGTGCTGGGACCAGAGCTCCATCTACCCCCAACTCTATGGTCTAGGGCAGAGCAGAGGGACAACCAGGAAGTGAGTCATCTGTAGAGCAGGGGCTACGGTCTCCTGGATTGGTCACCACCCCACCCATGTGCCTTCTATCTGAACCCTCAGATCTTCCAGGTGGTCAGGCCTGCCCTGCCTCTAGAGCCCTGAGATGGCTCGGCTCCTCCCCTACTCTCAGGACGGGGCTCTGAACACAGTCCAGATGTACCCATAATGCCTTGGTAGGTGATGGGAGCAGAGGGCTTGCCCCCAGGGGTGATCCCATGAAGGAACAGCTGGTAGGGGACTCCGGGAGGGGGAAGGGGCACCAGAGCCTGGTGGACTTCTCCCGGAAGAAGCTCTTCATGCGTCCAAGGCCCCTCGGCCACCTGCATGCGCAGCTGGAAGTGGGCAAAGGTGTCGGGCTGGGCAGTCCAGGCCACACGGAGGCGCCCTGTCTTGTCTCTGCCCAGCACCTTCATCTCTCCCAGCGGGTGGCGCTCCAGGGTCAGGGCAGGAGCCTGGGCCCCTTGGGTCGTAGAAGGGCCCGAGGGAGGAGGCTCATCAGTGGCCTCCAAGAGGCCAGAGGGTAAGGAGCCTGGGAAGGGGCAGAGCAGGTAAGAGAAACAGGAGAGTCCGTGTGAGAGCGTGGCTGGAGCCTCCCGTCCCCAGGTGCACCCTCCAGCCTCTGAGGGCTAAAAGGCTGCCCTCCCTTTCCCAGGCTGCTTCCCGGCCCTCTCTGGGGATTCAGAAGACAGTCAACACTCCTTCCCATATTTGGCCAAGTCCTCCAGCGTCTCCCATAGAACCCACTTTGGAGCAGCCAGGCCTGGCTTACGGCAGGCAATGACCCATGAAACCTGCCATCCCTTCCTGCTGATGCTCACTCCAGTGACCTTTTGGCTCCTAATGAGCGTGTCCCGTCCCCCCACACTCTGGTGTGAGCCTCCCCCACTGGTGCCGTTCCTCCACTTCCGTTAGTGGTGCAGTGAGAAGCCTGGAAGGAAGGGAGGGGCCGTGGTGTTAGGAGGGAGAGAAGGGTGGAGGGTGGACGGAGGTCCAGTCCCGGTGGCATCTGTGCCCTATGGAGGAAGAACAGGTCCACCCCCACCTGCAGCCACCAAGCACCCAGCCCCTGGGCCAGGCATCCGTCCTGTGGGAGAGCTGCTGGAGGGGAACCCAGCCCAGGAAATCCTTCAGGAAACAGTGGTTTCACCCCACCCACCATCCACGGCTTCCGAGGCCACCCTCAAACAGTTCTGCCACACTTGTGGGAAATAACCACAGACCACAGACTTCAAGCACCCTCGCCGCAGTGAGTCACAGCGGGGATCTCTGATTTCAATCCCACCCATGGAAGCAGCAGGGAAAATTCTCAGCAGCCGCTGCCTCACCGCAGCCTTCAGTCGCCTGCGCGATAGTGTCCCGCTGTGAGTGCTGCCCAGTGCAAGACTCTAAACTTGCTGAGGACATGAGATGGTGGTTTGCGGGTTTTCTTTTTCCAATTTAAAACAAACAAACCTCAAGTGCAAGGTTCTTGAGTGTGACATTCGCAGACAATGTTGTGTCACTATGTTGATGTGTGGCCTTGCCTGGCAATCAATAGCAGGCATGGGAACCCAGTAGGAGCCAGGGAACGCCACAAACCAGGTCTGTTTGGCTTTGGTTAGCCTCAGGAGGATGCCGGGACCCTGGGATGGGGGTGGCTTTTGAAACAGTGGCAGGAGTGGGGGCAGGGCAGCTTTCTGTGGTAGTATCCTGCAGCCTGGACCAGGCTGGCTGGGAGATGGAAGGGGTGAGGCGGTAGAGGCCTAAGCAGTGAGGCAGTAGGAGAAATAATAAGCGGCTGCAATCTTGAAGGCAGGTGACGCTGGACAGGGGGTGGGCGGACCAGGGCCCCAGCCCACACTACCTGTGGTGGTGATGAAGGCGTAGGACTTGGAAGTCTGCCCTGCCCGTACCCCATGGACCTCAACGTGGTAAGTAGTGCCGGGCCTGAGGTTGGGCAAGCGAACAGTGCGTTCCGAGCCATCCACAGTCAGCTCCCCGCTGGGGCCCTTGGCCGGTGGCAGTGGCTGCCAACGCAGCACTACGCGCTCGAACTGACCCCGAAGGCCATCGAGGGACACAATCAGCGCACCGTCGGCTGCACTGCCCAGCACCTCGGGCTTCGGGTGGCGCGCTGCAGTCACTGGGTGTGCACCATCGGATGCTGGGCCCACGTCTCCCTGGTCCGAGTCCCTTTTCCTGGTGCTCTGGTTGGGACTAGCGGTGGGGTGGGGGTGACGCGGCTGGGATGCCGGGGCACCCGCTGTCTGATGGCGCTTCAGGAACTCATGGATGTGGCGCGCCACCGACGCATAAGTCTGGTTGGCGCGCAGTGGGTAGCCATGGGCCCGCAGGTGCCGCTCCAGGTCCTGTACTGTGCCGCGGAAGCGGCCCAGTTCAGCCGTCAGGTTACCCCACGGCCGCCGGGGAGGCTGGGGCAGGCTGGGCCGGGGATGCCACTCCTTCTCGCCCACCTCTGGGGGCCGCAAGGGCCAGGAGGGCCGTGGAGGGCGGGGACGGGGGCTAGGGGGCGGGGCTGGGGGGCGCACCTCTGGGTAACCGTAGTGGCCTGGGGCTGCCAATCAAAAAGGAGGAAGAAGACAGCAGGTCAGCGTCAGGTTTCCCCCCACCGCTCCACTCTGCTCCTCCACCTCAGCTCCTCCACCCCCCACCAGTGACGAGGCCTCTTCCCTGAGTCCCAGCCCCACCTAGAAAGAGAAGTTAGTGTCTCCCAGCCCCACCCATTTCTTTGCCCTCCAAGCCCGTTTGTTGGTGCCCTAGAAGGGGGGAAAAAAAAGCAGCAGGCAGGTGCGCATCTGACGGAGAGAACGGAACCGGGGGATGAAATTGTGAGCTACTCCGAAGAAAGAAACATCCATCTCGGCATCTGTTAAGAAACCTTGCGGGTTGGTGGGAAAGTGGCTGCTATGAGACCCCACCCCACGACCTCGGACATGCTTAGCTCTAGTTCCCAGGACACCAAACTGCCTGCAACTGCCCTTGTACCTAGGTTAGGTAAGAGCCGCCCTCCACTGGGTGAGTCACAGCATCTTCAGTATGCTGTCTCCCTACCAGGTGCAGTTCCTCCCACAGTCTAACCTGTAGGCTTTCTATAGGACCCCAAGCACCTACGGGCTGTCTCCCCAGCGCCTTTAGAACAGAGCAAGATGGTAGCAGGTACTGTGGACTGCCATAGCCATCTGTGACTCTCCAGCCTGGACCCCCAAGGAGAGGACTCCAAGCCTTGGAAACCAGGCTCTTCCCTAACGCCGAGAACACCTGGACTGCCGTACCTGTGTTCACCCTGATAGAAGCCGGGTAGCTGACTGCATGGCCCCTTTCTGCAGTGACGGTCACCACGTATTCCACGCCTGGCATCAGGTCGGTTAGCTGAGTCCTGTCTGCCTCAGGAGGAACTTCCAGTCGCACCCTTTGGTTGCCGGCGCTGACGTAGGACACCACAAACCTGTCCACCTCAGCCTGGGGACGTAGCCAGCTGAGATCCAGTGTGGTCGGTGTCACAGCCACCACCCGGAGGTCCTGAGGGCCGTCGATCACTAGCGGAGTTAGACAGAAGAGGCCTTAGTAGTGAACCCGCTTTGCTCTGCTCCAGTGTACCTCCGACCCCAAGCCGACTCCAGCTCTCTTGCCCCGTGGCCCCAGCTCTCACTGGTAGTGATGGTCTTAGAGGCAGGAGGGCCCCAGCTGGTCCCTCGTAGAGCACGGACAGTGACTTGGTAGTCCTGACCAGGCGCCAGTCCTCTCTGGTCATAGGCTGAGGCCGAGCTGGGCACCCGAGCTGTGAATGGTGGACTCGCCCCCTCAGTCTGCAAGACAGTACCAGACGCATCAGAGCTGGGCACTCTAGTCCTTGCTCCCCCGTCTCTTCTTTTTAACAACTCCAAATGGTGTCAGCCTGTGTAGGATTTTGACCCTATGCAAACTAGGGAGCAAAGACGCCGCCGAGAGCCCCTGTCCCTGGTGCCTATCGGCCCACTTAAGGGTTCTATCAATCCTATTTGACAGACGAGGGGACTAGGCTGAGAAGGACCCTATCACCAGGAGAGAGGCTTACTGCTCTTGCAGGGTACCTAAACTCAGTTCCGGGCCCCACACAGGGCAGCTCACAACCATCTGTGACTCCAGCTCCAAGGGCTCCAACACCTCTGGCCTCCTCAGGCACCTGCACTCAAGCGCACATACCCACATGCCAACACACATTTATACATAAAACAAGTTTCTTATGAAAGCCAGGGCTGAGGACCACCATGGGTGCCAGAGAGATGGCTCTATCCAGCATTAACAACACTCGCTGCCTTTGCACAAGAGAAACGTTGAGTTCCCAGCTCCCCCACATGACGCAGCTCACACTGCCTGCGACTCTAGCACCAGGGGACCCGATGGCCTCTTCGAGCCTCGTTGGACATCGTGACACACGTGTGCATATAGATTTGTACACACAGAGACAAAATAAATCTTTGTTTTGTTTCTCAAGACAGGGTCTCACTATGTATCCCTGGCTGTCCTGGACTCACTCTGTAGACCAGGCTACCCTCAAACACAGAGCGATCCGCCTGCCTCTGCCTCTCTAGTGCTGGGTTTAAAGGCGTGCGCCACCTTGCCTAGTAATAAATCTCTGAAAATACAGGAAAGCACAGAGAGACTTGAGTGTAGACAGTGTGTCCCCAGGTTCCCTACTCATCTGCCAGAATCCCACCTGAGCCAGGGGCCCTCTGGTTCCCTGGTGACCCTGATACCTAACCTTGTTCTCTCTGAACGGCCCCGCCCTCCTTCCTCACATGCTTAGCCCTTCCTGTGGGAGTGGGGCTGCCTGTGCGACGGGGGCGCCCCCTTAGACATTTTTCTTGTCTCTTAAGCAGCCTTATATACCCCTTAAAGCAAGGCCTACCTGCTCCAGGTTCTAATGGCACATTTCTTGAACTCTGTTTACAAAATTAAAAAAATAAGACACCAGCCCTGTCCTCGGGTGGGGCATAACATAGCAGCCAAGTGTAGACATCTCCCTCTCCTAGCTCTAAGTGTGGCCAACAGACTCCCATTCAGCTGTGTGCTTAAGGTTATGAGATTATGTACGGTGGCCCTGCAGGCTCCCAGGGCAGCTGCTGGGGAGCTGGGGGGCAGCTGGGCACCTGTGAACACTCTAGCACCCACACTGTGTGGGGCTGCCCAGCCTGGGCAGCTGCTGGGGACACTCTGTACTGCTCAGCTATGTTGGCCACGGTAGGGACACCTCCATTCAGCCAAACGAGATCGGAAATTTTGAAAGGTACTGTCCTAAACCAAGAAACATAGTAAATACCAAAGTACAAAACCAGATGAGAAGCCACGTGGAGGTTTCTGCGTGAGGGTGAACTGAGGCCGGGTCACTGTTTTTTGGGTGGAAAAGCTTCCCCAGGTAGAGAGAACCCTGTCCTGCTCTGAGAGACCTTGGGGTGGCCTTCACCAGGCACACATGATATCCTTGCACCTCCGGGAACCCGCCTATCACTCTCTCTGTCTCTCCAGCTACTGTGTGCCCCCAAGGTCTAGACCTTTTGCCAAGGCAACCCACCCTGAACGCTTCTCTCCTTGGACCCAGTCCCCCCACGGCACACTTGGTAGCGGACCTCTAGAAGTCCCGTGCCAGCCTCACCCTCACTGCCCAGCCTCATTGTGCCACTCTGGGGCAGACTCTCTGGCCAGATGCTGGTGGCTGGCACTGTGCCCTGGCAAAGCTTGGCTCCTCCTCACTGATTGTTCTTGGCGACTGTTTAGCTTGCTTCTCCATATCAGCCTCATGGTCCCACAGGGAAAATCCGGCTTGGAAGATCCCCGGGGAGGACTGAGTTCTCAGATTCCGTCTCACAGGGCTGCAGAGAACACTCCCGACAAGGGACACCCAAAGGTCTCTGATTAAGTGTTCAGGTCCCTCGGGCCACACATTCTCTCACAGTTTGTAGAAGGGAGGGGACAGCCCTGGGGCTTGAGGCCATGAGAACAAAGTAGAATTTTTCTCCCAACCAGCTCCTGGCCACCCTGCCCCCTCCCCCCAATTCTCACTCAGACCCGGAAGTGGAGGAAGCTTTCACCAGACATAGCGCCCCAGCAAGCTCCCTGGTGTAGCCAACAAGGAACACTGAACGGACTTTGAGAACCACTGAGTCACATATAACAACCCACACACACAGGAGGGTAGTCCCCTTCTGTGTGCTGAAAACGGGGTGTACAGTTAGCCAGGAAACACAGTCTGAGAGAAGAGAGTCTGGTTCTCAGAGAGAAGTGTTTCTGGCAGGAAAAGCCAGCAGGCTGCAAGGAAGGTGGCAGGAGGTGACAATGAACTGAGCAAGAGGCTCAGGCCCAAGAGTTGCCACCACAAGCTGCTGAGAAAGCAGGGCTGAGGGCTGAGCTGTGTGTCTGATTAGGGACCAGTTTCCTGGAACTTCCCTCACGGGCAGCCTCACAGAGGACCTGAAAGGGTCACATCCCCAGGGCAAAGGTGAAGGGCTGAGAGGTGCGGACCAGCTTACAGCACCCCCACCCCACCCTCCCACCCCCAACCCCCCAATCCCCCACCGTCCCCCCTCAGACCAAAGGCGGAACAAAAGCTGCTGCACAAGCTGCACCCGTTGACAACACCCAAAGCTGGGGCTGTGTTTGGAGCAGCAGACAGACGACACTGCCTGAGGGCTGCTCTTATCTCCACTGTTTATTTTATTTCTCCTTCCCCTGAAGGTTCATAGGAAAATTCCTTCTGAAAGTCCTGCCCTCCAGATTAGAGCTATGTAAATAATGTGTGCACGGCAGGGTGGGAGAGACTTCGCAAACCGCGCACATGATTGTTCCACTGTCAAACATGCAGCCACCACTATTCTCTAGGTGCCAAATTCTTGTCTCCTGATTAAGTTATTTTTATATAGAAAATTTAAACAGGAGGGAGGAGCCCTATTTTGGTGGCACCACAAAGCAGGGCTTGGGGCTTGGGATACAGCTAGAGAGCTTCCTCTGGGGCCTGCCCCAGGGCAAGGATGGCAGCCAACACTTTGGCATTTCTCTCTCTGTCCCCGCACTGAGGGTCCAGGCCCAGGGGCCGTGTGTGTGTGTCTCTAGGGCTTCACCTGGACTGATGGACACATGTGTGGCCTTGCCCGCTATTTGCGGGGTGATGTGGGATAGGCCAGGTGACTGAGAAGCAAGAGAAATGGGCAGACCCTGAGTGTAGCTATGGGCAGGGCAGTCCCCAGCGAGGGGTCACAGGCTTCCTCGTCCTCGCTGTGCTCCCGAATGTCTTAAGAGCAAGTTGGAGGCAGAGAAAGAACGCTCTGAGAAGCACTGATGACAGGAGCTGGGAAAACAAGTTCACGACTCAGAATTATTGCACCAACCCAGACAGCTCGGCCTAAACCAAGAAGGGTAACACTGAACAGAGGCGAAGGCAAAGCCCATATATGGCCGGGGGGGGGGGGGGGGGCAGGGCGCTGCCTTCCACCCTCCCTGCTCTCCTCACTGTAGTTCTTCCTTGCTTATCTGTAATTTCCCCCCTCTTTTTGGGGGGCTGTTGTTTGTTTGGGCGTTTTTGTTGAGACAGGATTTCTCTGTGTAGCCCTTGCTGTCCTGGAACTAGCTCTGCAGACCAGGCTGGCCTCGATCCACCTGCCTCTGCCTCTGTCTGCTTATCTATGACTTCTAAATGTTTTGCCTTGGGTCTCTGTGAGATCTGCAATATAAAGATAAATATTGTGGCTAGAGCCGGGCGTGGTGGCGCACGCCTTTAATCCCAGCGCTCCAGAGGCAGAGGCAGATGGATCTCTGGGAGTTCGAGGCCAGCCTGGTCTACAAAGTGAGTCTGTGATAGCCAGGGCTCCACAGAGAAACCCTGTCTCGGAAAACAAAACAAAACAAAAGAAGATAAACATGATCAAAACCTAGGGCAGCCTGCCTGATGCGCGGCTGCAGGTCCAGAGTCAGCCGGCACATGTCCCCGTCTGGGGTAAGCGTACAAAAAGTCAGAGGCATAGAAAAGGGAAGATTCTGAAAACAAAGCGTTGAGGGTAAAAAGAGGGCTGAGGGCTTGCCTGAGAAGAATGAGGTGATGGCCGAGCACTCTGCGCACAGGAAGCAAGGAGAGCGCCATGAACCCCAATGCTGTTGCCCAAAGCCAAGGTGTGGAATGAGGCCTGACTTGTACTGAGCAGCAAAAACTAACAGCAATGGCCACTGAGCACATGAGCAGTAAGCTCACCACCATCACCATCACCATCACCACCACCACCACCATCACCATCACCACCACCACCACCACCACCACCACCACCACCATCACCACCACCACCACACACCAGCACCACACACCACCAACCCCACCACCCGCACCAGCACCACACCATCCACACCATCACCACCACCACCACCACACCAGCACCACCACCCCACCAGCAACCACCACCACCACCCCACCACCACCACCACCAGCACCACCAGCACCGCACCACCATCACCACCAGCCCCAGCCCACCCACCCACCACCAGCACCAGCACCACCCACCACCAGCACCAGCACCCCACCACACCACCACCACACCATCACCACACCACCAGCCCACCAGCACCAGCACCACCATCACCAACCACCACCACCAGCACCATCACCACCACCACCACCACCACCATCACCACCACCACCACCAGCACCCACCACCACCCCACCTCACCACCATCACCACCACCCACCACCACCACCACCACCACCACCACCCACCACACCACCACACCACCACCACCATCACCACCACCATCACCACCATCACCACCACCATCACCATCACCACCACCACCACCATCACCACCATCACCATCACCACCACCACCACCACCACCACCATCACCACCATCACCACCATCACCATCACCACCATCACCATCACCACCACCACCATCACCATCACCACCACCATCACCACCACCACCACCATCACCACCACCATCACCACCACCACCACCACCACCACCACCACCACCATCACCACCACCATCACCACCACCATCACCATCACCACCACCACCACCACCATCATCACCACCACCACCACCATCACCACCACCACCACCACCACCACCACCACCACCACCACCATCACCACCACCACCACCACCACCACCATCATCACCACCACCACCATCACCACCACCACCCTAGTTTCAATAACCATATTGAGGCCTCTGTGCACAGCAGGCAAAATGGCATCTAGAGCAGACTCAGCACCAGCCATCAGGAGTCTCCTGGGTGTGACTTCTTGCATGAGGCGGGCCCTCTGTCTCCCCTCCAGCCCTCCCTCACCCTTCCCCCAATGCTGCCCATTTAGCCCCTCTTGCTCGCCCTCACCATGGGGATAAACTGGATTTCATAGGCATCCACGGGTCCGGGAGCCCGGGTCCACTCTGTGCGCACGGTCGTCTCCTCCAGGAGGTGCATCCTCATGTTCTGGACGGCTGGTATCTCTGCCCAGAGTGGAGTAGGGAAAGTGGTTAGCCACAGAGAGGCACACCTTTGCTCCCAAAGTCCAAAGAGGGCCTAAGTGTCTGTCAGCTTCCACCACATCCTGAGCTTAAACACGCAAAGGCAACCCTCTCCCCACAGACCTAAAGGTCAGACTTTGCACTGGCATGGATTTGTGCAGTCAGGGTCCTTCCGGCTGGCCCCTCCCTCCCTCTATCCGAAACATTTCCCTCCGTTCTTCCTCGAGGTCCCTAGGCCTCTCAGTGTAACAGAACTGTGTCTGCCCCAGCGTTGCCCCGGCTCACCTTCCCCGCAGTCGTCCCCAGCATAGCCATCTTGGCAGACACACGTGCCCTGGAGACACTCTCCCCTGCCGCGACAGTCACCTGGGCATGTCTGGATGGCACAGTCTGGGCCTCTGAAGCCCTCAACACACACACACTGGCCAGCCCGGCACAGTTCCCGGGGCCCACAGCCCCCAGGGCAGGCACTGGCAGGAGGCTCTTCCTGCCCACAGTCCTCCCCGCCATAGCCAGCGTAGCACACGCACACTCCCTGCACACAGCGCCCACGGCCGCGACAATCGGCTGGGCAGGTGCGGGTGGCACACGCGGGGCCGGTGTAGCCTGGGTTGCACACACAGCGCCCGTCCTCACAGCGGCCGCGCCGGTGGCAGTCCGCCGGGCAGGTGCGAATGCTGCAGTCTTCGCCCGCGTAGCCCGCGTGGCACACGCAGAAGCCTTCCTGGCACAGGCCGTGCTGGCTGCAGTCTTGCGGGCACCGTCTTACGCCGCAGTCCTCACCCGAGTAGCCTTCATCGCACACGCAGACCCCGTCCAGGCACCGGCCGCGGCCCCTGCAGCCGCCGGGACAGCTGCGCGTGCTGCAGTCGTCGCCCGAGTAGCCCACGTCGCACATGCACACGCCGTCCTCGCAGTGGCCGTGGCCGCGGCAGTCCCCAGGGCACCGACGGCTCCCGCAGTCCTCTCCAGTGAAGGCCGGATTGCACACGCAGCGGCCGTCCACGCAGCGCCCGCGCCCACGGCAGTCACCAGGGCAGGCACGCATGCCACAGTCCCGGCCTGTGTACCCAGGCCAGCACACGCAGCGGCCACTCTCGCATCTCCCGCGGCCCTGACAGTCCCCGGGACAGCTGCGCACCCCGCAGTCCTCGCCGCTGTAGCCCGCGTGGCACACGCACACGCCGTCCTCGCAGCGCCCGCGGCCCCTGCAGTCCCGAGGGCAGGCCCGCGCGCTGCAGTCCGCGCCGGTATACCCGGGCCAGCACACGCAGCGGCCGTCCTCGCAGTGGCCCCTCTGGTTACAGCTCCCGGGGCAGCTCCGCACCCCGCAGTCGTCGCCGCTGTAGCCTGCGTCGCAGATACATTCCCCGTCCTCACAGCGGCCCCGGCCATGGCAGTCCCGCGGGCACGTCCGCTTGCTGCAGTCCTCGCCCGAGTACCCGGGCCAGCACACGCAGCGGCCGTCCACGCAGCGCCCTCCGTCGCCACAGTCCCAGGGGCAGCTCCTCACGCCGCAGTCTTCGCCGCTGTAGCCGGGGTCGCACACGCAGCGGCCGTCCTCGCAGCGGCCTCTCTGGCTGCAGCCTCGGGGACAGCTCCGCACCCCGCAGTCCTCACCTGAGTAGCCGGGGTTGCACACACAGCGGCCGTCCACGCAGCGGCCCCTCTGACTGCAGCCCCTGGGACAGCTCCGCACCCCGCAGTCCTCACCTGAGTAGCCGGGGTCGCACACGCAGCGTCCTTCCTCGCAGCGGCCCCTCTGGTTACAGTTGCGAGGGCAGGAGCGCTGGCTGCAGTCGGGGCCGGAGAAGCCGGCGCGACACACGCAGACACCCTGCACGCAGCGCCCGCGCCCCTGACAGTCTCCGGGGCATGAGGGCCAGCCACAGGTGGGGCCGCTGTAGCCGGGGAAGCACACGCAGCGTCCTCTGACGCAGCGACCCTGGTCGTTGCAGTCCTCGGGACAGGCCTTGGAGGCTGAGGGCGGAGGCGAGGTGGGCGTCTTTGTGTCCGTAGGGTCTGAGCAGGTGGGTCCACCCCAGCCAGGCTCGCAGGAGCAGGCGCAGCGGCTCAGGTCAAAGACACCATGGAGGCTGCAGAGGCTTCGCACATCGGTCTGGCCTGGTGCAGGAAGAAGCGAGACCCAGCCCGTGAGCCAGCTCCTTTGGGGTGGGTCATTTCTATTTTATTTTTGGTTTTTCGAGACAAGGTTTCTCTGTGTAGCCCTGGCTGTCCTAGACTCACTTTGTAGACCAGGTAAAGGCTTGTGCCACCACACCCGGCTCCTGGGGTGGGTCATTTTAGTCCTGGTTGCTTAGCCTACATGCCCACTTGGGACCTTAGCAAGCATTGGGATTGCCTCTAGTCAGCCTTCACCCCTAAGGACCAGGAAGTGGCACATTTTCTCATTTATACCAAGACCGTGATGTCACTCTGGCAATGTTCCCACCCTGACCCTCTTCTTCGTCTTCTGTGCCCTCCCCACACCCCACCCCAGTTGGCTACTCACCTGTGCCGGCCTGGGGGTTTGAAGGACAGCACGGCCCTGAGCAATGCTCCTTAAGCCCTTTCACCAGCTCCTCCAGGATCTCCAGCCGGACCCTCAGGGCTTGCACCTCGGAAGCAGGCACTGGAGGTTCCGAGCCTGGGGGACAGCCACAGCCAGCCGAAGGGGGCAGGTTGATGCGGTGGGTAAACACCACCTGTTTCTCCCCGCCTTCCACAGTGTGCTCATATGTCCGAGAAGAAGGGCCCCCTGGCTGCGGAGGGGGCCGCGGGGCTGAGAGTGTCACATTGGACCGAGGAGAGAAAGGGCCGGCTCTGGCTGAAGCAAGCAACACCAGGAGAGTCAGAACAGGTGTGGGGGCACATGGAGCTGCCATCGTCACTCAGGAGGCTGCAGGGAGAGGGCGAGTGAGAGAACTAACTCAGCAGAAACCGGTCACCTCATCCCCAGCACACAGAAGACAGTCCACACACGTAAAAATCCAAGCCTAAAGGGAGCCGGGGCCGAGCTGCTCTAGGGGCCTCTCTGGTTCCTCTCCTGCAGCTGGCATTAGCTACTTTGTGGGTTCTTCTTTTTTCTTCCCTTTCAAGGCCCTAACACTAGATAAGGAGGGCGGGTGGAGGACAGAGAGGAAGGCAGAGATCCCTGAATAAATTCAGGGGTCCCAAAGGGGGCTCCATTATCATTACACCACTTCCTGCTGGTTAGGGGCTCCGGCGTTCTTGGGGCAAGCTTGATCTTTGCTGTCAGGACATCTGACTTATTTTTCTTCTTGTTTCTTCTTTGCTCACGACTACTTAACAAACCATCAACAACAGTGACAGCGACACCAGTGAAAGCAACAGCAACCACAACCAACCACCCCTGGCAGGTCTCTAGCACTTATGTACCCTCTGAAAAGCTCCCAGGATTCCAAACACCACACAATCGTAGAAACTATCTGCAGCTGGCAAAACCAAGGCTCTGCTAGAGCACGAGGCAAATCATAGTCACCGCTGCAAAGCAGTCTGACGTCCACACCGACTAAATGGGATTAAAATGAAAACATTCTTATAATATTGCTGTGCTTTGTTTTGTTTTGTTTCTTTTTAGACAATTTCTCTGTGTGGCCTGGCTGTCCTGGACTCACTTTATAGAGCAAGCTGTATAGGTCTACTCAGCGATCCTCCTGCCTCTGCCTCCTGAGTGCTGGGATCACAGGCATGCGCCACCACGCCTGGCTTGCCTTTTAATTTTCTTATTCTTCTCTCACACATTACGTCCCATCCACAGCCTCCCCTCCCTCCTTCCCTCCCAGGTCCCCTCCCCGCACTTCCCCTTCCCCAGATCCAATCTTCCTCCGGTTTCCCTCAGAAAAGAGCAGGCATCCCAGGGACATCAACCAATCACGGCATCGTAAACCAGGGACATCAACCAATCACGGCATCGTAAGCCAGGGACATCAACCAATCACGGCATCATAAACCAGGGATATCAACCAATCACGGCATCGTAAGCCAGGGACATCAACCAATCACGGCATCGTAAATTACAAGAAGACCAGGTACAAACCTTCACCTCAAGGATGGTGGAACCAACCCAGTAGGAGAAAAAGGGCTCCACGAGTATCGCCTTTTAATTTTTTTTAATGAGCTCAAATAGCTCCCACTAAAAACCACAGCTCTTCCTCAGGACTGTCAAATATCAAGACTTACAAAAGCGCAAGGACACACAATGGAGTAAACTAGGACTCAAAAAAACGACCCCTGTGTATGTGCCAGGGCATTGATAACTAAGGTACTATGGAAATTAGAAAGAGAAAGGTTGTGGCTGGAGAGATGGCTAGGGGCTTAAAGGCACAGGCTGCTCTTGTAGGGGTCCAAGGTTCAGTTCCCTGCACCTACACAGTGGGTGCTCAGAACCCTTTGTAACTCGTTCCAGGGGATCTGATGCCCTAAACTAAATCAAGAAGGAAATAATGTTGTATCAACTGAAGGTCTACACGGGGTGTCGGGGTGGGCGGTGAGGGAGAGGCTTGGTCTCTACCTTATATCCAAATACAGAAATTAATGTGAGCTGAATCGTTGTAGTGAGGATTTTGGTTTCTTTAAAAACTTAGTTATGTGCCATACGCCTTTAATCCCAGCACTCGGGAGGCAGAGGCATGCGGATCTCTGTGAGTTCGAGGCCAGTCTGGTCTACAGAGTGAGTCCAGGACAGCCAGGGCTACAAAGAGAAACCCTGTCTCAAAAACCAAAAACCAAACACACACACACACACACAAAACAAACAAACAAACAAAACCAAAAAGCCTAGTTATGTGAATGTGTTTTTGTTTTAATCTGAGGTGTGGACAGACTGTGCACAGCGGCAGACTATAATGTGCCTGGTGCTCTTGTGGGGCGTGAGCTTTGTCAGCTCCAGATAGTTTAATTCTGAGAACTCTCGAGAGGTATAGATGGGGGAGTGCCGAGCGGGCCTGTGCAGCTCTGCTCTCCGTCCTGCTGCTGTGCTCGCTGCTGTGTCTGCCATTGCTGGTTGCTGGTTTGCTGGATGCTGGAGAGCTACAAAGACTGGACTTTCCCAAGGGACCTGATGGCCCTGACAATGAGCAGAGACGCTGCCCCGCTCCACTAACCTTTCCCTCCTGCCTGGCACTGGGATGCTGGAAGGGACTGGGGTGGAAAAGGGTTAGAGGGGAGGTAGAGATATGAGACTCCCAATAATACAGCCAAAAAACAAAACAAAACAACACGCCAACAGGTCACGGTCCTAAATACAAAAGGAAAAGCAACGGTTGTCATAGCAACACAGAAGAAAACACAGGGCAGATCTTTGTGAGCGGAGTAAGTGAAAATTGCTTCAGTGAGGTGCACAATGGCTAACCCCAACAGAATGGACACAGCAGACCTCGCTCCCTGTTGCTGATGGAGCATTCTGGGCAAGGGCTCTGCCACGGAGCTGTATGTCTAGCTCAAGAATTGAAAACATCTGGTCATCAAATGACATCAGTAAGAAAATAAGACACGCCACAGATGGGAGAAAATGTGTTAGGTAAACATGAGAGGGAGAGGGAGGAGGGGGTGGGCGATGGGTCCACTGGTAAAGGGTGAAGTTGGAGCCTGGTTTCCCCCTCAGCCCCGTGGGAAAGCCAGGTGCCAAGGGGCACAGCTGTAAGCCCAGTGCCGCGGTGGAGGTGGCACGGCAAGTCTAGCCCGAGGGCTGAGCTGCAGGTCCAGGAACCCTGCCTCAAAGAATTAGGTAAAGGGACATAAAAGACACGCCAACGTCGAGCTCCGGCCTCCACATAGACATGTACACACATGAACACATACATATACATAAAACCTAAAATAAAAAACTGGGGCTCAGGGGCTGGAAAGCTGGCTCTGAGGGGAAGAGTGTGTGCTGCTCTGAATTAGGTGACAGTACCAGCATCTATGCTGAGCGGCTCACAACTGCTGTGACTCCAGCTCCAGGGGATTGGATGCCCTCTTCTGGACTCTAGGCAACAACTCACACATGAGTGCATACACACACACACACACACACACACACACACATCTGAAAACAAACTAAGTCTAAAGTTTAAATTAAACAACAACCAAAAAACAAACCTCGGTCCTCTGCAAGAGCAACAGTTGTTTCTAAGCATGGGGTCTTGTTGCCTCGGCCTCCCGCATTTTGGGGTGACAGGTGCACACCGCCACACCCGCTGGATGTGAACGAGCTTTAGTTACATTAACTGAAACTCAACTTGATTGGACAAATGATGGCAGAGACAGAATGTTATGCAGCAGGAAAACCTTCCTCTCCTCTAGACACAACATGGATGAATGACGGAAAGCAGACACAGAAGGATAATGATCCAAATGGTGTGAGCTGTGCAGGCGCTAGACAAGGCAGAGCGTATCTGCGCTCTTAGGAGATAAAATGGGATTACAGTTAGGGCTACTACACAGGGGGGATCTCTGGGATGTCCTGTGCCTTGATCTGGGTGGTGGTAAACGGATGTGTGTGCAGCTCCCTCATACCTCACTGTCTGAAGGTCCTAACCCGTGATTTAAAACAAATCCTTGCTGATGTCACATCCCTCCAGCCACCACACTTTCCTACACTCTGCACGCAATTCCTCAATCCACTCCAAGTGGCTGCCCCAACCCTTCAAAATGACCAAAGAACCCCCCGCCATTGTCTCCCACAAAATATAAAGATGCCTGTCTTCATCTTATTCAACTTCTCTCGGGGCCAGTCTGTTGGTCGCCTCTCCCATTTTTGAAGCTTGTTATGTACAGCATGGCAGCTGCCTTGCTTACCACCGTGTGGGTGCAGGGATTGAACTCACGTCATCAGGCTTGGCAGCAAGCACCTTTACCCGCTGAGCCATCTCACCGTCCATCCTCACACGCCACCACTGCCTCATACTCTGCTTTCTTTACGAACCCCAGAGGGCTCTGTGACCCTTGGACACCTGGGAAGTGGCTGGAGCCACTGAGGGACTGCATTCTACTCAGCATTTTGGTACAGGCTCCCCAGAAGGATCGCCACGAGCACTGGTTATCCACCTAAGCACCCAGCCTGGTGACTTCAATGTCTGACCTGCATGCCAATGTGGAGACCAACCTCTCTTTATACCCACAATGCATATCTCAACTCTTAGCAGAGGGTTTTTTTTTTTTTTTCCTGCAGTAAAGATTAGAACAGATAGTGAGGTGTGGTGGCGCACACCTGTAATCCCAGCACTTGGGGAGTCAGGGACAGACCAGCCTGGTTTACAAAATAAGTCCAGGACAACCAGGGCTACACAGAGAAACCCTGTCTTGAAAAACAAAGATTAGAACAGAGACCCACAGCTGGCCAACACGCATAGGATAAAACTGTGTGGGGTACTCAGTCCTAAAAGGGACTTCTATCTCACACTTCCCCCACAAGGCTCTGGGGAGAAAAATCACGGGGGGGGGCAGAAAAATGTTAAGGGCCAACAGCAGTGTCATCCAGACACAACAGCATCGTGACCTCGGGACCCCAGCCTGAGGGGGTAGGTAGAGGCTCACAAACCCTCAGCTGGAATCTGGGGATGTCCCTGTTCTGCATCCAGCCCTTTAGTGACTGTTGTTGGGGCTTGATGTATTTTGGTGCTAATTAATAAAAGGCCACACCTGGGCAGGGCAAATGAGATAGGCGTGGCTGAGGTTCCCAGGCTTGGAAAGAGAGAATCTTGGGAGGAGAAGAGAGGAGAAGAAGGTTGCGCCATCATGGGTTAGGTGGAGGAGAAGCACATGGCCGGCGTGGATGGAGGATGTGACTCAGAAGAACATTAGCAAACATTTGGGATTATGGGTGGGGGCTAGCTTGATAGAAGTTATTAGAAGCAGATGGCATGGAATTGGGAAAGGTATGGGATATGGGAGGTAGTTTAGAGGATTAATGTCTGCCCTGCCCCAGGCTAACTAATGCTATTTTAAAATATAACAGGTGTCTGTGTCTTGACTGATTGCTAGTGGTAATACTGACCTAATACTAATTATAGGCCTGATAATACACATTATTAGGCTGTATTGATAATTAACAACAACAGACTGTGGTCTCGATTCCTGTAGAACAGTGGTCATCAGTCCCATCATCTCCCAGCAGTCCCCACTACTTCATCCCCATGACTTCCCCCTTCAACTCTGAGCCCGTTGGCTGCCCTGTTGGGGTACGTGTGTGTGCCCGGGTGCCGTGGTGCATGTGTGACGTGAGAGGGTAAGCTGTGGCAGCCTCTCTCCCTCCACCGTGTGCGTGCTGGGGAGGGAACCCAGGTCTCAGGTTGGCAGCAAAGTACCTTTACCCACCGAGCCATCTCGCCACCCACCCCCATGAGGGAGTAAAGGCTTCACTCTCCATGTCCCGTGCTAAACCCTAACCCTGTGTATACAGCCCCCATCCGTGGAGCACGCTAGTTCATCACTTCACCCTTCCGGTCTCAACCTGACATCACCCACAGAAGCCTTCTTGGCCAGGCGGAGGACCTGTCACGCTACGTGACGGGCTCCCACAGTTCTTGTGATCACGTGTGGAGAGGGCGGGGCTGCTGCTTTCTTGCCTCCCAAGCAACCTCATCACACAGTGAGGTGACAGAAGACGCCGCCGTTTTTCTTCTTGTTCTGATTGGAGTCTCTGTCCTTGCGCTCAGCACATCCAATGTGCTGGGTAAACATTTACTGACTTTAATAACGATTGTAAAGTCCAATCTAAACCCAGAACTAGCAGGAAGGCTGCAAGGTCAGGGCCAGGACCACGGACAGAGTCTGGGCTGGAAGTCCTGCACAAATAGTAGCTGGGCCCTAAGAGTTGGTGACCAGGTGGGGAGGATGCTGGGAGGACCAGATGGTTCTGGGAAACAGCAGAAGATATGTGATGTAATAAAGCTGGACATAAGCAGAGCTACTGGGCCCACAGACATGCTGAGGGAGGTAGCCACAGCAGACCTGGCGGCAACAGCCCCAGTCGGGGGGAACTACCAAGGCAGCACAGATCGGCAGACTCTTCAACTTTGGCGTATTTGCACTGTGGAATAAAAAAGCCATAAGGACAAACTACAGTTTATGCACTATACTGTTTCTTAATCAAATAAGAAAACCAGACAGACAAAAAGTGTGCTGATGGCCAGGCAGTGGTGGCACACACCATTAATCACAGCACTCGGGTGACAGAGGGAGGAGGACCTCTGAGTTCGAGGCCAGCCTGGTCTACAAAGTGAGTCCAGGACAGCTAAGGCTACCGAGAAACCCAAGCTTAAAAAAAAAGAAAGAAAGAAAAGAAAAGAAAGGCATTAAATAGTCTATTGAAGAAAGTTTGAGTGGGCATGTCAGTGCACATCTGTGATCCCAGCACCTGAGAGACAGAGGCAGACAGATCTCTGTAAGTTAGGGGCTAGCCTGGTCTACAGACTGAGTTTCCATGACAGCCAGGGATACACAGCAAAATTCTATATCAAAATTTTTAAATAGAAAAAAATAAAGAGATATTAGTCTTGAGCTGGGGTGTGATGTCCTTGGAGCAGTGACCAGGAGAGGCGCTGGTGGACATCTGTGAGGTGCTGGGGATGGATTGGTAGATGCCTGCGAGCTCATGGCTTGGGAAGCAGGGGTGGGAGTGTAGAACCAGTCTGGGATACATTGTAAGACACTCTCCCTCTCAAACATGGAGATGGGTCAATATGAGCAAAGTACAATCCCTCGGGAGGCAGAGGCAGGCGATCTCTCTGAGTTTGAGGCCAACCTGGTCTATAAAGAGAGTCCAGACCAAGGGTACAGGGAAGCCCTTTTAAAAAACCAAAATAAATAAATAAATAAATAAAAGTACAATGATATATATACAGATGTGTATATACACACACACATAAACATATATATGTACATGTATATATATATACATTATATGTATTCATATATATAAAATGAAACTCACATTGGTCTAAACACCAAAAGAGGACTGGGGTGGAGCTCAGTGGCAGAGCGCAAGCCTGGGTTCATCATGTCAGACAGGGTGCACAGGCACGGGGAGGAAGAAAATTGTATTTTTTTATGTTTTTATTAAATCTACTTATTTTGTGTGTGGACATGCGCATGCCATGGTGGAGATGGTGTGGTGCTGAAGTTTTGGGAGTCAGTTCTCTCCTTTTACCACGTGGGTCCCAGGAACTGAACTGAGGTTGTCAGGGCTGGCAGCAGGAGCCTTTACCTGCTGAGCCATCTTGGGGGCCCTCGAAGATATTTATTTACATACCTAGCTATATTTTTATTGGTTTTTATTGTTTGAGGATCATCAGTCCAGGGCTTTGTGTGTGCTCAGCCCAAGGCACCTTTTGTGGAAAAATAAAAGACAAAAAGAAGCCAAGTTGGAGTGGTGGGGTTTAGACTTAGGGTTCCTTGTGTCTTCATGTGTGTGTGCTTGTGGAATTTCCTGAGATGACTGGAGAGACAGTTTGAGAAAAAGGAATGAGGCAGCAGAGAGACTCTGATGAACAGGGAGCAGGGGAAGCAGGGTGGGTTCAAACCGTGGCAAGAGTTGAGCGATGCAGGCAGGTGCCCAGGTCATCTAGAACAGACAGTGGTGGGAACACCACGTGGCCAGGAGGGACGCGCAGTCTCCCCTCCCCCAACACACACACTGCCTACACTCTTCTGGGTCAAAGAGAAAGGTGTTTCAGGGCTGCAAGACACTATGTTCCCTGACTGGTGATCAAGAGACAGAAGGGAGTCACTCAAAGGTGGGGTGCCTGCCTAGCATACACAAGGCTCTAAGTTTGGCCCCCAGAATTATATAAACTAGGTGTGGTAGCACTGAGAAGGTAGAGGCAGAAGGGTCCGCAGGCCAAAGCCAGTCTCGGCATAGCAAACTTAAGAATAGTTGTGGCTGCTAAGACCCTGTCTCAAGGGCTAAAATAAAATAAAGAGACAGGAGAGTTGGGGGACAGACTGTGAGGTGCCTGCCCTAGGCAGGAGGGCCAGAGGCAGGGATGCCTTTTTCTCTGAGTGTGGGAGGGGCCTGTGGCCTACCCTCCTTGTCGCTCTGTGCTTGAGGGGCTGAGAATCACCCCTGCGCCAACTATGGGCGCATGCACACACAAATATGTGGCGTATGCACATACAACCGCCTGCTTGTCCACAGACACGCGTGCACCTGTACATGAATCTACACAGCAGCATTTTTACAGATGTGTGAGCGGCTCAGGCACCCCCCACCCCCCTCATGGCCACTCCACACCTGGTCACTGGGGAACATCTGAGAAAGTGGGTTACACTGGCACGGAGGGCAGCTGAGAACTGCGCTGTAGTGTGGACAGCACAGGGCGCTGCTCACCCCACACCCCGGAGGCCTCTAGGTAGCCAGCTGGATCCATTTAGGTGGTAGGGGTCTTTGAGGCAGGAAAAAAAAAAAAAGAAAGAAACCACACTGGCTTCTCCGGAAAAGCTGCTGAGGTTGGTCTAGAAGAGAGGCGTGGCCCTCACAGACCACGCCCCAAAGCCTCTTTCCCAGGCCCCTCCCCCTCTCTCCCTGTCATCAGCATCACCGCCGCCGCCCCTCTCCCGCCTGTTTCCCCTCCCAATGTTTGGAAAATTTTGGCCCTTCTCTTGGCACTGGAAAAACAGAGAACTGGGTGCCTCTCTGAAGCACATTGGGGGGCTGGCCTCGCCCTCTTGGCACCCTCCACACTTGGACTGGCAGGGTGGGAGCATCTTCCCAAACTGACTCAGCACCCTTGGTATTCGGTGCCTGGCCAACTTTGACACTTTATTCCTTGGGGCCCATGGGTCCCACTGGGTGGGAACGGGCAGCCTTCCAGGTTCTAGTCTGGAGATGAGGTGAGGTCTGCTCCAGCCAACGCCACGCTCAGATCCCCCTGCCATCCCCACTCCCAACAAAGTGGGGCCGTGAGAAGTCAAGGTGTGACTCTGGGCATGAGGATATGGGAGGCTTCAGATACTGGGCTGAAACAAGTTGAAAAGGGGTGCTAGTAGAAGGAGCTGGGCGATCCAGGTGCCTCTTAATTTGGGGAGAAAGCAGATGGGTCATGGGAACAGAAAAATTAGGAGAAAGGATTTCCGGACCCTTAGTGGGAAAGGTCAGGAAGAAAGTGGGAGACAGTAAGTTGGAAATCTGGTCCTGCACCGTGGCCAGGGCTTGAGCGGAAAAATGTTTGACTAACGGAGGTGCGAGGTCTCCAGGGGCTGGAAGCGGCCAGGGAGGGGGCTGAGATCCGGGAAGCAGGGGCGGGGCTGCAGCAGCTGCCGCGGCTTTCTAGTGGCTTCCCAGTAGTTGCCCTCAGCTCCACTTCCAGTTGTTTCTAAGCCATTAAATTCTTTCCAGGCGAGATAAGAGGCCCCGCCCGCCCCACCCGAGGCCTGTCACGTGTTTTGGGGAGTGGGTGGGCAGATTCAGGCACAGAAGCAGGGAGCCTGAAAGGGGGACCGAATGAAGACCCAGCCCTGTGCCCTGTGGGGACATCCCTCCCTCAGCCTCTGCGGGTCCGCTGAGCCACGCGTGAGTCATGGGTGCAGAGCCCTCGCCAAGACAAGTTATGAGATGGCCTCTACAAGCGGAGCCCTTCCTGTGAGCCCTCAGCCTGGCCCCTTTCAGCACCCCCGAAATTCCTGCCCTCCTGCACTGAGAAGCAGCTTCCTCTACCTGATCCAGGGTCAGCACCCAGGGTTAGCAGCGCTTTCCTCTGCAGCTGGCCAGTCCATCCCAGCCATGCAGTTCCCACACCTCCTGATTGGCAGCTCTTACCCACCTGACTCCTGGTCCCACTGTTCCCGGACCCTCTCAGGTACCGGCATCCCCTGCAAAGCCTGGCTCATGCAACACACGCCACATACTGCCTTGGTATCCTGGACACACCTCCAGTGTCTGCTTGTATTTTCTCTGACCTAAGCAGAGAGTCCTGGTCCTGGAAGGCACTCCCGCCACACTCAGCTGTGGAGCAGCCCAGGAGGGGAATCCTTCACCCCTCACTCCTCTGGCGTTCCCAGAGCTCCGTTACTTACCTGGAGAGCGTGGTGCCCTGCAGTGGCTGCTACACCTCTGAACCGATTCAGTCCCAACCCCAATAAAGGAAATGTCTTGGGCGGAGTAAGCACCCCTCGCAGCCCTGGACTCTTGGGAGGACTCTTCACTTGTCCCTTGCAGCAGAGGCTCTTGGAGCCACTACCAGGACTGTTGATCTCACAGCAGACAGAAAAGCAGGAGCCTGCAGCAGGCAGGGGGAGGAGAAGGGGAGGACCAGCATGAGGTCAGGGAGGGGAGCGGAGATAGGGCAGGTTTTCCCACCCCTCCAGCCCCTCCCACCAGCCCCTCCCTGTCTAGGACCAGAGTCCCCCCCAAAGCCCTCATCTCAATCCCTCGGGTCCCCGTGTCCTTTGCCTATTTCATTTTAACTTCTTTCCACCCTGGTTTCTGAGCAGCCTGGCTCTCTTCCCTGCCTTTAGCCTCTTCTCTTCAGCCCGTGTTCCCTCAAGGGCAGCTCCTATCCCTCCTTCTTCCTAGCTGCTGCTACAACCTGCATCTCCCCAAGTGTAGCTCAGCGCCCTCTCTAAATCCCTAAACTCCGCTTTGGTTGTGCTGTGCAGGGAGCAGAGGTGAGGACAAGAGGCGAGCCCACACTCAAATGTAAACCTCCCCAAAGTGAGGTCACTCTTGGGGCTCCTCGCCTGCCTCGCTGCACCCCATCAACCCTTCCTCCCCTGCTTTTCCTCTGGCTTGGGCTTGAGCTGCAGTCCACTGTCCATTCTGCCCAGCCCCTCTCTGATTGTCAGCTCGGATCTCTGCCTGCTTTGCTCTCCCAACTCAGCAAATTCCTAGAGAAATAGTGAGACTTGGGCACTGGCTGGGCAAAGGCTTGGCTGAACCCCAGGATGTAGGACTTGGCAAAGCAGTAGGGAGCACGTGGAGATAAGGAAGGAAAGGCAGAAGGTCAGGGGGTTGTTGTAGAGGTAACCAAGCAGCTAGAGGCAGCAACTCACAGTGATGTTCCCCAACAGGGCACAGAGAGCTATCTGAGGGAAAGCCACCCTCCTCGGGTCCCACACGGAGGACAGCGCTATCACTTCATCCTTAAGGTGCACACACTTTAGTCGTGCCAGGCAATGCTGAGGGGACTTGAGGGGGCCCACAAGCATTTGTGGCACAGGTGTCTGCATCAGAGATCACATTCCCAGCCACAGGTGCTCCTGAGAGGAAGCAGGCTGACACGGCATGTGACTCTGGTCACTGCCATCAGGCCCATGTGACCGAGAGCAGCAGCATACACGACACTCCTCACGGGTGTACCCGTGTGTCTGGGTGTCTGGGTGTGTGTGGCTGTTTTTTTCCTGGCTTTGATGGGGAAGATGAAGTCAGCATCTGGGATAGAGCTGGGCTTAGCTTCTTCCTTCCTCTGTCACGGCTGGAATCCCCCAGAGCCATGAGTAGGGGCTCCTTCAGGTCTCCCAGGGAAGTGGGAAGCGGCAGATGAAAAGATGGGTGGGGGGGGGGGCGTCTCCAAACTGCTCTATGGGAAGAGCAGGTGGCAGCGTGGCTCTTGGCTCTGGAGCATGCTCAGGGATGTATCTGTCTTCCCTCTCTTCAGGAAGTAGGGTCACACGGTTTGGCTCTGAAGTGGCCAGGAGACTCAAACTGAATCTGGAGCCAGAATGACGGCTTCGAGCACAAGGTCTCCACACAGGAATGCAGGGCTCCGGTTTGTGAGCTTGCAAGGCATCTGGGGAAGGGACCGGAAGCTGCTACTGCTGCAGGTGTGAAATCATGGCTGTCTACAACAGCTTCCTTCCTCCTGGACCCCGGGCTTCTGGGAAATCACACCCTTCCCACACCTTCAGAAAAGCAGCAAGCCTGCCTAGCTTCACTGTCAGAAATGAAGGTCAACAGAAACCACAGGACGGGGAGGGGGGCGGGGGCGCGGTCACAGTGCCCGTGCTATTTCCAGGATTCTTAGTTTAGGGGTCTTTGGCTCTGAGCCCCACATCCTTGAACCAACCGCTCAAGCTGAAAGGCAGAGAAGAGGAAAAGAGAGAACAAGACAGAGACGGGTAAGAGCAGCTGAGGGCAGCGCCTAACAGCACACACGGAGTGACAAGAGAAGCCAGAGGGCCCCCCCAGGAAGGCGAGGGCAGGGGACACAGGCATCCCTTCCCCTTCACAGTTGAGGAGAGGGCGCGCGGGTGCTGCTGGGCTGGGCTGGCAGGAGTGGGCACCCCCCTCCAGCACCCACGCTCTCTCCTTCACCACAGCAGCTCTGGGAAAGGGAAGAACTGAAGACAGCAGCAAACGGAGTGGCTTCGTCAAGGCTTTGAGAAGGAATGAAGAAAATTTAGACTTTTGAAATTTCTCTTTTTGCCCTGCTATTGTGTAGACAAGAAACTGCCTAGATAGGATGGTCAGCATCACGATGAGATGGAGAGCTGAGCGGTTCAGGGTGAGGGTAGGAGACCTGGGAAGAAAGGAGCTCAAGAAAACGGAAGAAGAACAAGGCTGGAGGGCAAGGACACCCCAGCGAGAAGAAGGGTCTGGAGGCGTCTAACTATTGGCCTGGAGACACAGGGGTGGGGAGGGGGGCGGGCGGGAATGGGACATTTCTATCTCGTGACAAAAGAGAGTCACACAATTGTTTTGTTCTCTGCTCTGGAGCGGGTGGGCGCCTGTATTTACCAGAAGGACTGAGGTCGCTGTGGCAACCACACATCTGGGCCCCGGAATCCAGATGTGCTGTATCCAGAGGCCATAGCAGAATGATGAGGCAAACGTTAGGCTCTCCAGTCAGTCTTGGCCCCACAGCCAGAAGGAGGCCTGAGCCTGGAGTGCAGTGCAGCAAGGGAGGAAAAGACGCGATGGGACAGGACAAGCAATGCTGACCATGGAGTGGACAGGAAAGGAGAATGCTGCACAGAGTCAGCAGCAAGAGATGGAAGAGGAGGGGGTGCAAAGGAACTGAGAAAAACCAAACCAGGCTGTAGAGGTGGTGGGCAGAGAGTGGAGAAAGGTGAGGGCGGCGCGTGAGAGACAGCAGGCAGGGCTGAGAGGGTGAAGCTCTCAAAGGAACTGCCAAAGAGCAAAGACAAGAGCAGAAGAGGCCGCAGCGGGCCTTGGGTTGGCAGGGGCTGCTCGAGAGTGACAACGGCCTGGCGTGCTGAGGTGGCACTGGAGAGCGCAGTAGACAGAGGAAGCCCACGCTGGCCTGCAGGGCAGTGGCCGAGCCTGTTTGCACCCTGCACCCAGTCCCCATGGCTGTTCTAGCCCCCATAGAACTCCCCCCAAACGAGGACAAGTCTGAGGGCCCCAGTCTCCCACCACTCAGAAGGAGTCCAGGTGGACCATCCCAGAGGGGTGCCAGCACCTGGACCACTTTCCTATGGGTCAAGGAAATGATGGGTGCAAGCTGAAGCCGACTCAGGGCAAGGCAGTAGCTTCACAGCGCCACCCTGAGTAGTGAGGCTGGTCAGGTCTTGCGGAGTGAGATCCCAAGGGGTCTGAGGACATCAGTGGTTACAAGGCCCATGAAGGGGCCCAGGACCAGGCTACCTGTCCTGACTGCCTGGGTGAGGTGCTCAGGGGTCCTGAGACAGGAAGTAGCTGTGGACCAGAGCTCCCTCTGGAGAGAGGAAAGGCTGAGTTCCTGGGAGCCCTAGTTCCAGGTTGCCATAGTTCCCCAGTCTGTTTTCACCCCAAACACAGTAGGGGTGGGGAAAGGGAGAAGGGGAGAGCCTGGCTGGACACGTGAGGCTCTTCCTCCTTCCTTCAGGGCTGGGCTTAGAGCCAGGCAGCCCCTGTCCAGTCATCTGGGCCCAGAGCCCAGGTCCAACTCACACCCTCCAGCTGACCCAGGCCACTCCTGTAGGGTCAGGCCTGGACCAGGCAGTCAGTCAGCCGGGGCCCTCGACTGGATCGGCTCCCTGTCCTCCACTCAGAGCACACAGCCCTTCCCGCCTGCCCACTCTCGTCCACCCATCTGGACCCTCCCTCAGGTCCATCTTCTTCAGTTCAGGGCCAAGAGGAGGATGCCCCAAAATGTGCCCCTTCCCCCTACCAGCCTCCTCCACTGTGGTCCCACCTTTCTGGGCTCCAAGCCCTCTGTACCCCCCCCCTGCCTGTTGTTTGTGTGGACAGCTCATCCTGGTGTGTATGGGGGGGGGCTGCTGTGCACCCTGAAGGGCGTGGGGCCCGTCCTTCCTGTTTATTCAGACACATTCCGGTGATCTTACTATCTGCTGTCACACCACAGACAGACGTCCCTGAGCTGCAGGGGTGCGGCAAGGATGACATGAGGTCTGCTCCTCCCGCCCCCACCAGTGGCACAGTCAGTGCCACACAGGCCACACATCAGCAAAGCAGCCACCACTCCTTTAACTCCCACTGAGTTGTTTATTTAATAATAATAAAAAAAAGACCTGCACACACATAAACTGACTTCCACCACCCAACAACATCCCTTGCCCCACCTTTGCTCCCAAACAGATACATGAAAGAACAGAGAGCTAGCAGGAGGCTGCCAGCTCTAAACTGAGCCTTATGGGGAAAGAGGACTGGGGTCTGTAGGAAGAGCGGAGCCCTAGACTCTGAAGAGTGAGAAGAGAGGTGAACCACCCACCCTGCTCCCGCTAAATGCTTAGCCCCTCCCTCACACCCCGTTTCCCTTTACCAAGCGACCCTAGCCCCAGGATCAAGTTCCCCAACCCGGTTCTAAGCCAGTGTGGGCTGAGGAAGTCAGGGATGACTGAGGTAGAGGGGCTGCGGGGAGGCCTGGTGGGCCCGACTGGCTGCAGAAGCTGGCAAAGGGCCACCTGTGGTGTTGCCTGGGCTTGGGGACGGCTGCTTTCGGAGCGAGGGGGGCACCGTGGAGGTCTTGATGTGAATCACCCTGGTGTCCATGACCTCACACTCGATCTGCATCATCTCCTCATAGTCCCCTGGGGGTCCCCGGCCTGACACGGTCTCTGTGAGAAGGGGAGGCAAACAGCAGTGGATGGAGTGAGAGGAGACCATGGTTGGAAGTCGGGAAGAAGAGGAAGGGCAGGGCAGGCCCGTGGTCAGAGTCAGTGGGCGCAGGGACAGTGTAGGTGCAAGTTGGATGAAGTAGGGAGACAAATGACAGTGATGAGTGAGGGCCACACGGAAGATGCCGAGGAAGAAAGAGAAAGTGAGACCTCTACAAGGCTCCCAGCCCCCCCACTGTGTCCCCCACTGTGCCCCCCACTGTCAAGACGGGGCCTCACTGTGTCACCCAGGCCCCCTCCCACCTCAGATTCCCTCCATGCTAGGTCTTCAGGCGCGTGTCTCCCAACTCCACATTTTCCTCCTTTCATCTCTCGGGACAGTCCCTCCTCACTGTCCCCCTTAGCGCCCCCTGCTGGGGCTCTACAAGAACTCCTTCCTTCCTCAGTTTCGGATTGCAGAACCCTTCCCAAAGCCAGAGGGAAGAATTACCATTGGGGGCCATGGCCGGCATCACCAGGGACATCTTGGGCCTGGAAGTCTTGTTGTGGCTGATGGCCGGGAGTAGCAGGTGGTCCTAGGAACGGAAGGGCCATGCTGGGTGCAGAGGAAGACACCCCGACAGGCTCCCCAGATCTACTCTTTCCCCTCCCTCTTAAAGAGTATGACTGGGGGCCCCAGGGTGCCAGGCACAGGGACAGGAGAGAGGGGAGCTCACCCTTCGGAAGGAGACGACATAGAAGGTGTCTTCCCTCCGGTCGATTGCATCTAGAAACTCGGGCTGAGAGCGGCCTGGGTGGCGGTAGAGCTGCAGCTGCCCCACAGGGTCCCTAGGGAGGTGAGGACGGACTTAGGAGGCCTCGCTGAGGGCAGCATGCTCCTGCTGGGGACAATGGTGGTGGCCTGTCCTGGGGGCACAGCTCTTTCTAGGGACACACTCACCTTTCAGGAGGTCCTGGAGTTTGGGTGGGGACGGGTTTCACTGGAGGTGACTTCGTCCGTAGTTGAGATTTCTGCAAGGAGAAGTATCCAAAGATTTGAAGGGACAAAGGAAGAGGGAAAGACACAGGCAGTCCCTGGAAGCTGTTTGTACACGATGCCCTCCTGAGGGCCTGGGACACTGAGCTCTCCACCTCACCTGCCTGACTCAGACCCACTGGTTCCTACCTGTCTCTCCTGGGCCCTCTGAGGTATTTTCCGCCGGCCTCTCTGGTGCCGTTGGACCCAGCCGCTCAGCTCATCAGCCAGCCTAGGGAGACAGGCCACCACCTCAAGAAAGGCCAGAATGCGTGCTCCAGAGCCCACAAGCAGGCGTGAGAGCTGCCACCTCCATACAGGACAGCAGGGCTATCTGTGGGGGCTTCGAGGGGAGGCTGTGCACACCTCAGGGACTCAGTTCGGTTGAAGTGGCGGCAGTCGGAGGAGAGGAAGAGCTGGTCCAGGTCTCTCAGCAGCAGCTCCTTGGCCCCGCTGGGGAAGGCCGTCAGGTTTCTGAGGAAGAACAAGCTGCCCACAGACTGCCCGGCACGGGCACCATCAAGGCCCCTGGCCAGAGCAATTCTGGCTCTATGCCATGAGAAGGCAGACCTCAGGGAGACGGTCTTCTTGCTTCTCACCTGAAGCTGGGCCTGCCTGCAGGGCTGGGGTGCTGCTCCTCAGGGCCCCGGGCAGCTTCCTGGAGGGGCTCAGCGCCAAGAGATGGCTCTTGCTCCAAGAACCCCAGCAGGTGCCTCTGGGGTCGAGGCTCCTCCCTGCTCATGCGAGGAGAGATGGGGGCTGGAGGTGACTCGCTGATGCTGTGGGCAGGGAAGCAGGAAGGTGAAGCATTCGGCTTTCTCAAGTGTCTAGTATGAGCCAGGGCTCTACAGACTGGCACAGGTCCAACCCGTGCATGCTCCACAGGGCTGAGTCTCTTCAGTGAGACGGCAGCAAGGAGGGTGGCCACCTCACAGCAAACAGGGAAAGAGAGTGACTACTCCACTGCCTAGCACTCATAAGCCATCTGCATGTCATGTGTTGGGGGCAGGGTTGTGTATACATATGTATGTGTGCACACACAATCAGGCAAAGCCCACCTGTTTGTTTCACTTTGTTTTTGAGGCATTGTTGCTCACCAGCCTGGCACTCACCAAGAGCCAGTGAACCAAGGGATCTATCTGTCTGTCTGTCTGTTTAAGGGCATCCTAGGGATCTGTCTGTCTATCTGTCTGTCTAAGGGCATCCTAGGGATTTGTCTGTCTGTCTGTCTAAGGGCATCCTAGGGATCTGTCTGTCTGTCTAAGGGCGTCCTAGGGATCTGTCTGTCTGTCTGTCTAAGGGCGTCCTAGGGATCTGTCTGTCTGTCTGTCTAAGGGCGTCCTACCATAATATGAGTTCAGAGGGTCAAACTCAGGTCCTCAGCTTGTATGCCAAGCACTGTACCAACTGGAGTCCCTGCTTGTGAGGCCGTTCCCACTCCCCACCGCAGCATACCACTCCTGAGGGAGGACAACAGCGATGGCTGCTGGACACAGCAGCAGGGCTCACAACCAAGCAGCTGTGAGGCGAGGCTCCACCCAGAAGGCTCCAGGGGAGCAGCAGCGAGGGCCTCACCTCACAGGTCCAAAGTTGAAGGCGATGAAGAGAAGGAAGACCATGATGCAGACGACCTTCCTGTTCCCAGACCCCAGCCTGAGCTCGCCGTTCTGCAGCAGGGAAGACACAGGAGAGGCAAGTGTTAGCCAGGGCCTGCCTTCCCACCCCTCTCCACGGGTAGCATGAGCCAACCTCCGCCAGTAGGGCCTCCAGGCGCCGGCGGAGGGCGGCGTTCTCCCTGCGCAGCTGCTGGTTGTCGGCCAGCACGGCCTGCAGCCTGGCCTCCAGCCCCTGCAGGTACTCTTTCTTCTTGCGGCGGGACTGGCAGGCCGACTCCCGGTTCTTGATCATCCGCTGCTGCCGCTTCAGCAGCTTTGCCTTGGGCCAGCGAGGGAGACAGACAGACGTGAGTCAGAGAGGGACCACGGCCAACCCCAGGAACTGAACACAGGCTCGCTCTCTGGCCTTGCAGACCTAGATCCCCTCTACGGCCCGCTCCAGGGAAAGGTCCTGCTCGTCCTCAGGTGTGGGGCAAAAGAGAGACTACAGGCCCAGCATCACGGCCAGTCCTCTCCTTGGGTCTTCCTTTTTTCCAAACTCTTGCTCTAAGGTCAAAGTCAACCAAGCTAAAGGGTTTTATTTTTTAGTTTTTTGAGACAGGGTTTCTCTGTGTAGCCTTGGCTCTACTAGACTCACTTTGTAGACCAGGTTGGTCTCAAACTCACAGAGATCCGCCTGCCTCTGCCTCCAGAGTGCTGGGATCACAGGCGTGCACCACAACACCTGGCTCAAACTGAGCTATAGTTCAGAATAGTTGACCTCCCTTTCCACTGGGAAACCACCTGTGTCCGGGCGTGCACAGCCAAGTGTGATGGCCCCACATGCTATAAAAGCACACCTACACACCTTAAGGCCAGCCACCTGATCCTGTCTACCAGCTCGCCTCACCACAGTGCTGCTCAAGGCCATGCCCTTCTTCCCCCCATCCCACGAGCCCCCCCGCCCCCCACATACATCCACTTCGGGCGGGCAGGAGTTCCCCGGCATCGGAGCTGGAACAATGCTCTTTCTCTCGGGCCGTGGGACTGTGGGGGCCGGCCCTTCAGACTGGACGTGAATAGCACCCTGGATGAGGACTACTGGGGACACTGGGAAGCAAACGGGGGAGGTCAGAGCGCTGTGTGTCCTGACGCCCACACTCACACCCAAGCGCTGCAGGGTCAGGGAGCTCAGTGGCGTGCCTTTACTGACAAGGCCCCCCGCTAGCCGCCTCACCCGCAGGCTGCTGGACAAGCGGCTGCAGAAGGACAGCAGTGCTGGGAGGCCCAGCTCTGGGTGGCACCTGAACCGTGGTTAGCACCACAGGTTTGGGCTGCAGTGGAGGCTTCCGAGTGGCCGGAACTTTCCCTGAAGGAAGGGCAGAGGAAGGAAGGAATTACAACAGTATGAGGCCTCGTGCCAAGGACCCCAAAGGTCAGGAGGCCCCATTACCTGAGGAACTGTCAGGAGACGGCCCCATGCTGATCTGTACGGCTCCAAGTGAGGGGGCTGGGACATCCCACAGGAGGCACCCCGGAGGGGACGGCGACTCTGTCTTCACTTCCAGAACCTCCTCTCCTATAAAAGCCTATGCAGGGCAGTGCAGAGAGCTTAGCTGGGAGTGTCCCTGTGGAGCAGGTCAGGAGGAGGGCTGGGCTGCAGAAGGGAGGAGGGGTGTCACCTGGCTGGGAGAATCTGCTGAGAGCAGGGAGGCCTCAGAGTTGACAGAACAAGATGGGGATGCGGGTTCTAGCTTGGTCTGGATATCTGTAGGGAGGCAGGAAGGAAACACAGGAGCTGCAGGCTGCAGAGGAGCAGTCCCAGAGTCCACAGGGCAACAATTAATTAACAGTCGTTGCTAACTCCAGGGACCCGACGCCCTCTCCTGATCTCCGTGGCATCTAGCACACACCTGGCGCACACGCGGGCAGAACACTCATACACACACAGTAAACCAAAGGCGAAGCTGGCTAGCAGACACGCTGAAGAGAAAGGAGAGAGGGTTACTCAGTCCTGCAAGGGCGCAGAGGAGGGAACCGTGGGTGACAGACTGCCCTCCCCTGGACTGTCCTCTCTATTCCAGTGGCTTCTCTAACTTTCCACACTCACAGGAGCTAGTTTTCCCTTCTGTTCTTGTTTCCTCACAGACCCTGGCCATCCATCTGGAAGACTCCTGTGCACAGGAGGCTCGGCAAGCACAGGGCTCATATTCCTGTCCAATTCTTCTTTAGGATTTTTATTTTATGTGCCTGAGCATTTGTAAGTGCACGAGGGCAGAATATAACCTCCGACCCCCTGGAATTACAGTGGCAGATGGTTGTGAGCCACCATGTGGTTGCTGGGAACGAAACCTGGGTCCTCTGGAAGAGCAGCCAGTGCTCTTAAGCCCGGAGCCGTGGCCCCCAAGCTGTTCCTATCCGATTCTGACCTCCTGGCCAATGTACCTTCACGCTGACAATGATCACCACCTTCACCTCCACCTGACCAGCTTCTGACTCGCACCCCAAGCTGTTTTCTGTCAGCTCCGTTCTCTTGTCCTCACTGCCTCTCACTCCACACAGGCTCCCTTCTGACGACACATCAGCCTCCTAGGAACAAATCTCAAAGCCTCGGCTACCTCAGCGACCTGCAGCTTGCTACGTAAACACACAAACGTGAGGCCCACTCTTGCGGGCTCACACCATGTTGCTACTAACTATACAGTCACTGGTAATTGCTCTTTAAACACATGGTGGGCTTTGAAACATATTTTGTTTGTTTATTTTTGTATTTCAAGACAGGGTTTCTCTGGGTGGCCCTGGCTGTCCTGGACTCACTCTGTAGACCAGGCTGGCCTTGAACTCAGAGATCCGCCTGCCTCTGTCTCCCAAGTGCTGGGATTAAAGGCGTGCGCCACCACGCCTGGCCGCACACTTTTTTAAAATGCTAATTAATGGAAAGCTCAGCAACACGACTGGATACTAGGTACAAGGGAAGACAGTCATCACCATCTCAGCAGCGCTGCTTTTGCTTTCGTTTATTCCTCTTCCTCCCCCTCGTTTTTTGAGACAGGGTCTCTCTGTGTAGCCTTGGCTGTCCTGGACTCGCTTTGTAGACCAGGCTGGCCTCGAACTCACAGCGATCCGCCTGCCTCTGCCTCCCGAGTGCTGGGATTAACAGCATGCACCACCACGCCCAGCTCTGCCTTTGTTTCTAAGATTCTTCCCAGCCTGGTCTAGTGGCGCCATTTCACGCCCTGCATCCCTGTCTCTGTCCGCAAGGAGTGCACGTCACCTTGATAAAGCCGGGGCCAGTTATTTATTCCGTGTGTAGGTGTTTTGCTTGCATGGACATCTATGAGCCATGTGTGTGCTTGGGGCCCCCAGAGGGAGAGCCAGAACAGGCAGCTGCAGCTGCAGGTGGGTGCTGGGAATTGAACCCAGGTCCTCTGGAGGAGCAGCCAGTGCTCTTAACCACTGAGCCATCTCTCCAGCCCCTCCCCTGTCCCCATTGGCAGGGGTTTTTGCTTTGTTTTGTTTTGGGTTTTTTGTTTTTGCTTTTCAGGACAGGTGTCTGTTAGCCCTGGCTGTCCTGGGACTCGCTCTGTAGGCTGCCTGCCTCTGCCTCCCGAGCCTGGGGCCGTAGCTCTATGCGCCCACATGCAGCACTCTCTTTCCACTTCCGTTCCCTTGTTGTTCAGAGTCTCTCTCTGTAGACTCCCAGGTGCTGGGTTTAAAGGCTTGGGCCACTGCGGCTTGGCCCCCAGGGGCAGTTCCTAAGGGCAGTGACAAGCTGATTACCTGAGGGGTCATCGGAGGCAGAACCCACAGTGATCTGGACTGTTTCAAATGGCGATGCTGTGTCATCTCCCAGAAGGCAGAGTGGAGGTGCTAAGGACTCGGTCTTCACATGTAGCACCCCTCCTACTCCAGGGGCCTGTGGGAGCTGGGGGGTAGGGGGCGGGGCAAGAGGGAAAGAAAGCAAGAGAGACGCTGAGAGGGGGAGTCAGGACAAGCGCCTGGGTGCTTGGGAACCACCCGTAAATGTACCGTGCCTAAACAGTCCTGAGTACCCAGGACTCTTTGCTCTATTTTCTTGTCAAGGTAGCAAATACCACATTATAGTGGGCGCCGTGGGCAAGAACAGTTTGAGGATTCTCAGTTGTTACCAACTCTGCTTTCCCAAGCCCTACTACCAGCCTGCTCATTAAAAGGGCCTCATCAGCCGGGCATGGTGGCACACTGGGAGGCAGAGGCAGGCAGACCGCTCTGATTACGAAGCCAGCCCAGTCTACAGAGCGAGTCCAGGACAGCCAAGGATACACAGGAAATCCCGTCTTAAAAACAAAAACAACGGGGCCTCATCCTCCCTTCTACACAACCAGGCTGGAGGGCAGAACGTGAGGGTGTTAGGACTATGAAGGAGCTGCCACCTCACAGCTCACAGCGAATAGCACCTCACAACTCACAGCGAATAGCACCTCACAACTCACAGCGAATAGCACCTCAGCAGCCAGGAGTGACTAGACGGGCCGAACGCTCACCCACCACAGAGAACCAGAGGGAGGTCGCTCTCACCTGGCTGCAGGGCTCTGTGGAAAGCTGTGACGACTCTGAGCTGAGGGAGGAGGAGGAGGAGCAGGGAGAGGACGGCTCAGACTTCACCTGAAGATCTGGAGGGAGAAGTTAGGAGATTAAAAAGCAAACTCTGGAGCTGAAGCAAAGTGTTAGAAGCTGCCATCTTGGGCTGGAGAGCTGGCTCAGGGGTTGAGAGCACTGCCTGCTCTTCCAAAGGTCCTGAGTTCAATTCCCAGCAACCACGTGGTGGCTCACAACCATCTGTAATGAGATCTGGTGCCCTCTTCTGGCAAGAAGGAAGAAGAAGGAGGAAGAGGAGGAAGAGGAAGAAGAAGAAGCCGCCATCTTGCACGAAGCCAGCCTGAGCACCGGCTCAAGAGTGCTGCTGAGTGGCGGTAGGAGAGCAAGGACAGACAGCACACACACTAAGGAGCAGAGGGGAGCACAGGCCTGTGTGGAAGGCATGCACACGAGGACACGGGGATGTTAGTTCCGGGGGAGTGGCAGGAAGAGAGGGGTGTGTGGGAAGCCGAGGGGACTACTAAGGGTACCTTACCTGGGAAGATGGGGAGAGGGTCCCAGGGGGGCTCCGGGGGGCTGACATCCATCCCCATGTCCAGAGAGCTGCTGTCAAACTATGCACATCGGAGGGCAAGAAAGTGAGACCAAAACAGGAGCAACAAAGCTTGCAAATTAAGGAGCCCCTTGTGTTAAGCCCCCTGTAAACACGCTTACAGGGTCCCCGTAAAAGGGACCTCAAAATGCCAGCAGGGACTGCTCTCTAAAACCCCGGCTTAGGGTGGTGGAGCCTGCTGGCCGGTCCCGGGCGCGACTCGAAAATAAAGTCCGCTCCAACTAGACACTTGTGAAGCTGGCCTCTCTCCTCGCGATTTCCGAGTTCACCGAAAGCAGGGAGGGGTGTAACTCCCAGGTGAGCTCTGGCCTGGCGATGACTCCGGGTTCGGGGTCCGGCCCCCACTCCCACCACCAAGAATTACAGGAGAAAACCCTGAGGTAGCAATACCGGGACATCCTGCTCCACGCAACGGAACAACTGTGTCTGCTCCTCGGCCACCGCATCCAGGCCGCTGTACAAGGTGCTGTCTGCGGGAGGGCCGGCGCGTCAGGAGGCTCCACTCCCCATTGGCTCGGCCGGGCCAGACCCACCGCCCGCCCACTCGCGCAGCCGAGCGCCCGGAGGTGTCCAGCCCCCCTCTCCCCTGACCCGGGGCGGCGCCGAGCTCCCGCGGGAGGCCAGGACCGGAGACCGCGAGCCCCGCTGCGCGCTGCCCCCGGTGCCGGGCGCGGCGTCCGCCCTGCCTTCCGCTTTCTCCCTCGGGCCCACGGCCGGCCGCAGCCCGCTCCCTCCCCCCGGCCTCACTCCGCACACCCCAGTCCTCCGGACTCAGCAGGTTGTCCGTGAAGAAGCGCGTCGGGTCGGAGATCTCGCTCAGGAGCATCAGCTCCGCCATCTTCCCCCCACCCCCCACCATGAGCCGGCTCCCCGGCCCGCCTCTCCCGGGCCTCGGCAAATCCCGGGCTCGATGAAGGGGCGGGGACAAAAACCGGATGTCCCGGAAGTCTTACTGACCAGTCAGAGGCGTGGGTGCCGGTCACGTGACACGGACAAGTGGTGACTGTACGTGCCCGGCCAGCCAATGGGAACGTGGCAACGGTCAGCCGCTCCGCCCGGTCAGGCGAGACTGCGCACGCGTCCTGCGGGCCCCAGAGACTAGCCTTGTGGGAAATGTAGTTCCTAGCACTTAAGAGTTCCGGCATCTGGGCTGGAGTGATGGCTCAGCTGTTATCCGCAGAAATCTGCAGCCACGTGGTGCCCAGAAACTCATGAAGGCACCGCGCGTAATGAATGAATGAATGGATGAATGAACGAACGAACGGATGAATGAAGTCCCAGAATCTAGGATGTGGAGATGGCTCAACAGTTAAGTGTTTATTACGGCCTTTAATCCCAGCACTTGGGAGGCAGAGGCAGGCGGCTATCTGTGAATTCGAGGTCAGCCTGAAGCTCACACACAGCCGGCAACTCATAACTATCTGTGACTCCGGCATCCAGGGGATGCAACTCCCGCTGACATCCTTGGGCACATGAAGGCATACACACACGTTTTAAATATACAAATCTTGAAGGAGGAGGAGGAGAAACCTCCCTTCTCGCACTCCACCAAGCGCCTCGCTGACACCTTCGCTAACTCCCCATAGGTGAGAATAGGATATAAGCTGAAACCCCTCGGGGGCCCTTACAAACCACACAACACAGAACACAAGTCACAGGTTCCCGTCTCCTTTAAAGCTTAACTTTTAATCAGCTAAACATCTTGCGCAGGCCCCGAGCCAGCCCTGCATCCTGTTTCTTTGCCTGAACGACCACCTTCCCCAACTCCTCCTGGGCTGCGCGGTTTTTGGGATCTGCTGCTAGAACTTTCTTGAGGTCAGCAGTTGCTTTTTCCAAGTTCCCAAGGGCAGCCTGGGCAACGCCTCTCCGGTATAAGGCCTTTAAATGGCCCGGCTCCCGCTCCAGCACTCGGTCACAGCTCTGGGCCGCCAACTGGGGCTGTCCTAGCAACAACTGGCAGGCTGCCAGGTTGGAATAAAGGATAGTTTGTTCTGGGGGGCCGGGTGGGGGCAAGGTCAGCAGCATTCGGAGAGCCCGCCCATAGCATCGGGCAGCCCCCTGAGGGTTCCCAGCTCGAAACAGTTCGGTACCCCTTGCGTGTTCTTCGCTGGCTAGGGTCTTCTTCTCCATAGCCTCCAGCTCCCACGAGTCCCGGCCCTGAGTGAAGGAATCCAGTCTGAGCCTGGCAAGAGGTCCAGAGCATCCCGGAAGATGAATCTCTGCTTCCTCGCCTTGACACATGGACTCCAGGCATTTTTCTGTGAGTTCCCCCCACATTTTTTCCCTCCATTGCCCTGTGCCTATGGTTAGCTCTGCCCCGCCTTCTGGCATCCCAGAGCCAAACGGAAACCCCAAAGCCAACACTCGGCACTGGGAGCCGAGCTTGGGTTTGTCTAAGCCATGGCCACGGACTGTGATCTTTTTTACAAAGCTGCCATCGGGGCAGTACCAAAGATCCGAAATGGCTGCACCTAGGTTTTGCAGGGTCTCTTCCCGCTGCTGTGGTTGAGCGCTGTCCTTCGCTTTCACTGGGCTGATAGGCGAGGTCTCCATTTGACCTCCTGATCCCTTGGTAAAGGCTGAGCAGTTTGGACTGTAAAGTGATGGATCAAGTGTCGTTTAGACCTGAAAACAAACAAGCAAAAAACACCCACAACAATGTAAATCCCAAGATTCCTAGTTAGGGCTCCTCGTAGTCCTGGAAGTTTCGTTTTTACTTTTCTTTTTTTCCTTCTTTCCAAAGCCAGCGCCCACCCAGGTCTAGTTTACAACTGTACATTCCGTGATTCCCCACGGCTCGGGCAGCTGTCCCGACTACGGGCACTTGACTGAGTCAAAAAGTACCTGAGAGGCCAAAAATGCTGGCAGGGCGGTGGAAGTCACATCTCCTTCCTTGGGTTCGCTCCCGAGGCCCGGAGGACGAGCCTGGGAGCAGATGACAATCCGTCCTCCATCCCGGGAGACTGAGATGCTCGTCCCAACGTGACGGCCAATCGGGAGGACAGAGAGGTTGCTTAGCCCGCCTACGCGTGACGTCACTTCCCCAGCAACCGTGAAGCTCCGTACCTTAGCAACCGGACTAGACCGAATCAATGGAATTAGGCCAGATCGAACCGAGCCTGGCAAAGATCTGGCAATGCATAGGGAGGAAAGTTGGGCTGCCGAAGACCCAGTGATGGTAGAGGGCTTTGCCAAGCATACGTAAAGGCTCCGAGTTCGAGCCTCAGTACAAAATTTTATATATTTTTTAAAGGCCGAGAGTTTAGCCGCTTCAGACCCTCCCGTGTTATTATTCCTAAATACAGAGATCTTAGCTGAAACCAAGCCCTGTCCACGTTGGCTCCTCCTTGACTTTTGCCTCACAGCCATCGACTGGGCGCCTTGATCCGGATCCTTAGTGTTGCGTGCCTACCACCTGGGAAAGACCTGGATTTCAAAGATCTGAGAGACCGAGCCTGTGAGCCTTAGACAGTGCTCAAGCCTCCAGCCCACGGTTCGATCCCTCGGGACCTCGTTCCGCGCCAGCGCGCTTTGTCCTGGTTTTTTTTTTTTTTTTTTTTTTTTTTTTTTTGTTTGTTTGTTTGTTTGTTTGCATGCCCCAGCGAGCTCTCTTCCTCCCCACAGAAGATGTGACTCAACCTCGCTGGGCGAACTGTCTTCACAGGCTGGGCCGGCACGGGTCTTCCCTTATTATCTAAGTCCCTCACCTCGGTATATGCTGTTCCTGTGTTATTGACAGGGTCTTCTGTGTCCCTTGCTGGCCTGGGACTTTGTGAAGAAAGAGCATGGCGCCAACGCGCGCCACTGTGTCTGCTTCCGGTGGTACTGTGCAACACACCCTGTGCCTCACGGATGATGCAGGGGAAAAGAAAGGCTGACAGGCTTTAGCATTGATTAGAACATAAAAATAGGTGTACTAATAAACTTTTTCAGATATATTAAATACGTAACTAAACAGAGCGGCTCTGACCCAATTCTTACCCAAACATAGCCCAAGCAATTTAGGAAGAGAAGGAAATAGAGTCACACTTCTGAGTCCGTTGAATTCTAAGTTTCTTTTACTCCTTGGAGCCACTTGCTAATTGAAAAACCTCCTCTTAACAGAAAAAGCAAAGGTTTGCTGACCTGCCTTGAGAAAGTGACCTTGGGGTCCAAGTGGGAATGAAGCTAATTTCAGGATAACTGCAAGTTACACAGACCACTAAGGCGGGGTGGGAAGTGGGGGTGGGGACCAGCACCCAGGCTGCCACCTGCCTTTGTGAATCTGTTTAATTGCCCAGAAAATGTAATTCAGAGGTAACCCAAACCCACAGTTTCTGCTTTTGTAACACTGGCTTAATTACCCAAAAAAGCATAACTTGGGAATGGCAGCCTAAAAGACGCCCGTAAACCATGTGTGTTGGCACATGATTTTAATCCCAGAAACCAGGACGCAGAGGCAGGCGAATCTCTGCGACTGCTCTACAAATCAACTTCCAGAATAGCCAGGACTGTTACACAGAGAAATGCTGTCCCGGAAAAGCAAAAAAGGAAAAACAAAGCAAAAACCAGTTTTCTCAGTGGGGCACCGCACTGGGGGGAGGCAGAGGCAGGCGGATTGATGTGAGTTTGAGGCCAACCTGGTCTACAAAGCAAGTCCAGGACAGCCAAGGCTACACAGACAAACCCTGTCTCAGAAACCCAAAACCAACCAACCAATCAAAAAACCAGTTTTCTCTATTTGTGTTGAGCTCCAGGTTACTGATCTTGAGGGTGGAGGGTTGTTGTTGTTGTTTGGTTTTTGTTTTGTTTTGTTTTGTTTCTGTCTAAAATTTGGTTTTGAGCCAGACGGCCTTAGTCCACTGCCCCATCCCTAACACCTCGGGACTAACTATTGTGGTTCTTGAATCCCTGGAATCTCACCAAAAAGTAATCCATCTTCTCTCTCTTCCCCTTTCCTCTGAGGAACTTCAGGGAGGAAGTGGAGAAGTTTACACCCTGATCCCTGGACAAAGAAACCCATTTCCTCTTGTGACTTTGTATGTGTATATTTTAGCTCCAATAGATGCCACGAGGCAGTGACTGTGCGTGTGTGTGTGTGTGTGTGTGTGTGTGTGTGTGTGTGTGTGTGTAATGTAATGTCTCCATTCATTCAACAGGTATCTCCTGAGCGCCTGTCATGTCCAGGCACGTAGAACTGACGATACACGGGTGAATGAGATAAACACTGGTGAAACGTATCACCTTAGCCAGGCACAGTGGAGCATGCCTGTGGTCCCAGCACTCAGGAGGCAAAGGCAGGTGGATTGCTGTGAGTTTGAGGCTGGCCTGGTCTACAGAGTGAGTCCAGGACACTCAGGGCTACAGAGAGAAAACCCTGTCTCAAAAAAAAAAAAGAAAAAGAAAAAGAAAAGAAAAAAAGTGCGGTGTGCCAAGAGAGTGAGCTCCAAGGGGAGTGAGCATTCCTTGTGGAAACAGTTTTGCTGCTATCTGCAGAATGAGCTGCAGCCAGGCATGACGACTCCTATAATCCCAGCACGTGGGAGGTAGAGGAGGGAGAATCAGGAATTCAGGAGCTTGTTAGCTAAATGGTGAGTGAGTTTGAGGCTAGCCTAGGCTACCTGAGTAACAAAGAAGAGGAGGACAAATAAAAATCACCCAAAATCTGGACCTCAGATACCACATCTGGTATGTGTGTCCTGAGGGAAAGCAGCAAAACTCTTAACTGGGAGCCGTTGTTCCAAGCCCACAGTGGAGTCTTTTCTTAGCTAGTAATCCTTACACAGGGTTGGACTGTCCCTCAGTGGCAGAAATCCCCACCGGTGGGGGCAGCACCATGTTGTAAAGTGCTCTCCATGCCATGGCAAGTGAGCTGGGTCACAAGGCCCTGGTGAACTCCAGCCCAGGCCATCTGGAAAGGCTTCGTGCATGGAGCCCTCAGACTGCTGAGCCTGGAAAGGCAGCCGTTCTTGATCTGGAGCATTCGCTGTGGAAGAGGCAGCGGGAGGCAGCACAAGCCTCCTCAGTCCACCCAGCTCCATGCTCTTCTGGTGTCGGTTTCAGACTGCCCAGGCTGTTCCAAGCCACATATGCATGCTGCCCCGTGACAAGGGCTGGAGCCAGCTGGACACTTTCAGACTGTCAGACACCACACGTCCCACACAGAAAGCAACCAAATGTTGCCCTTATGCCCCACTGAGGCTCAAAACAGGAGCCTCCCAGAGGTTAAGCCAAAGTCCCCTCTGTTTAGTTTGGGTGGTTTCTGTGGGTTACGGTTCTCCTGGAACTTGTGTCAAAACTGTTGCTCCTCATTTCCTCCTGAAATTTCTGGAATGTACTCGCCTTACCGACAGGACTTTCTGCAGTGAAACATCTCATAGGAAGTGCCAGTAGTATGCCTGGCTGCGAATCACAACAGCACAGCCAGCCATTGTGCTAAGGGACAGTAGTCTTAGCTCATATGCATTAGCTAATGTCTATTACCTCATTTTCTCCTCACATAACTCAAGGAGCTATTTATTCATTCAGTCTTTTCCCCCCCCTTTGTAATAGTGGGGATCAAATTCCAAGACTCTGCAAACCCTTGGCATGCTGTTCACCACTAAGCCATACAACCCAGCCTGGAAAGCTGCCTCAGTGGGTAGGACCACTGGCTGCTCTTGCAGAGGACCTGGTCCGGTGCCAGGCCTCCACGTGGCAGCTCACAACCTCTGTAACTCCAGCCCCAGGGTATCCAATGCCCTCTTCTGACCTTTGTGAGCACCAGGCACACATACGGTGCACACACATGCATGTACGCTGCCTCTTTCCCAAACCTGCTTTATCTGCGGTTCTTTAATGCCTACACCTCCTTTCCGACCCACCTAGATGGGAGAGAAAGGAGGTTATTGGGAACAGGAGATGTATACCTTGTTGAATTCAGTTCCTGGGAGCGATTCCCCTGGCGTAGTCGGCAGGCTTTCAGCAGACCAGCAGTTCCACCAAAGTTGCTGCTGGATCCTGGAACAGCAGCCAGAGCCAGAGCCCCGAAGCCTCTAGGAGCATCTCAAACGGAGCAATGAACAGCCAAACAACACCAAGACCCAAAAAGCCCCTGCCTCTCAGAGTCTGTACTAAGATGTGTTTCAGCTGGCAAAAACCCAAGCCCCCCGCCCCCGCCCCATCACAGGAGGTGGTTCCTCTAGTGGGTAAACATCACCTGTTCTCTCACAAGTCCCTTCCCCCATCCCACACTTGGGATCAAAACAAAAGCATGTTTACATCCACTGCACATATATGCAGACTAAATACTCATACACATAAAAAAAATTTTTTTAAGACTCTTTTTTGAGATAGAGTCTCACTTTGTATTCCTGGCTAGTCTGGAACTTGATATGTAGACCAGACTCTATGGCCTTGAACTCACAGCGATCCACCTGCCTCTGTTTCCTGAGTGCTGGGACTAAAGGAGTGCTCTGCCATGCCTGACTTAAATCTTTTGGTTTGTTTGACAGTCTCATACATCCATATAATATGACCTTTAGTCATTTTCACCTTGCTCCAGCTCTCCCCCTCGCCCTGTTTCCTGCTTCTCGGCATCGTCTTTCTGTGTGTGACCCCCTGGGTTTGATGTGGGGCGCTCGCCCAAGTATGGCTGGGAGGTTATTTGGTGGAGTCTGAGTTGTTTGCCTTGACCACACCGTTGAAGAAATTAATCCCCCTCCTTAAGCAATCACCAACTGCCAACAGTCTCTCTGGGAAGGGTAAGCCCCTCATGGGCCCCTTGCCCATCCGTGATGCAATGTCACCCACAAAGCTTTGCTGCCGGCCTGCTTACTAAGCCCTGTGCTAGGCCACAGGCTGAGGAACAGGCCATAGATTACACAATTACAGCTGAAGATGTTAGGGTAAAAAACCTATTGATAGGGGCTGGAGAGATGGCTCAGAGGTTAAGAGCACTGACTGCTCTTCTTCCAGAAGTCCTGAGTTCAATTCCCAGCAACCACATGGTGATTCACAGCCATCTGTAATGTGATCTGGTGCCCTCTTCTGGTGAGCAGGTGTGCATACAGGCAGAGCGCTGTATACATAATAAATAAATCTTTAAACAAACAAACACAAAAGTCAGTGCATCAGGGCAATTAAAATGGACTGCTGGGTAAAGAGGCTTTCTACCAAGCCTGATGGTCTGAATTTGATTTCTGAGATCTTAGTGGTGGAGAAAACTGACTCATACAAGTTGTCCCCAGACTTCTACTGGTACACTGTGGTACATACACATGAACACACCATGAACACACACATGAACACCCAAACATACATAAACACACATGAACACACACAAACACACATGAACACACACTGTAAACACACACAAACACATACAAATACACACATAAACACACATGAACACACACACAATGAACACACATGCGCACATATGAACACACACACACTGAATACTAAGAGGCCTGAGTAGCTCAATACTGGACCACATGGTTGGCTTATTCAAGGCCTTCTATTTAATCATCAGCAGAGAGAGTTAAGGGGGGAAAGGGAGGAAGAGGAGGTGGGTGGAACAGAGATAAACGGAACTGAACCTTAATATCTACAATCTAGATAAAGTTGTCCTCTGTCCTCTAAATAGGCACCATGGCACACACTTATATATGCACACGAACACACCCACAGCCACACATGAACACATACATACCCACACACACATACCTACACACACACACACACCTACACACACACAGACACTATTCCCCTCACAATGATAATTAAAAAAAAAAAATTTTTTTTTCCGAGACAGAGTCTCTCTGTGTAACCTTTGCTGTCCTAGACTCACTTTGTAGACCAGGCTGGCCTTGAATTCACAGCGATCCGCCTGCCTCTGCCTCCTGAGTGCTGGAATCACAGGTGCACATCACCATGCCTGGCAATAATAAATTCTAAAAAAATTTAAAAGCAAGCAAGAAAAAAAGAAAAGGAAAGGAAAGTGTTGGCCTGAGCTGGGCATAGGGAGGCAGGACCACGGGAAGCTGAGGCTACAGGCTCTTGAGTGCAAGGCCAGCATGGGCTGTATAGTGAACCCTGTACCAGAAAAAGAGAGAGAGGGAAAGAGAGAGGAAGGGGAAGAAGAGGAAGAGCCTGGGAGGAGGAGGAGGAGGCTGCAGCAGCCGCAGCACAGCAGGAGATGTAGCTCAGCCTGTCTGGCGTGCAGGAGGCCCTGGCTCGATCTCAAGCATCTTAAGTGAAAACAAGAAGTCTTTAGTACCAGTGCAGCACCCTGCAGGGTCCCCTCCCCCCAGAGCACTAGCAGCCCTAATGATAGCATGCCCATGCGTGCCTCTGCGCCCCTGACACGGCATACCCATGCGTGCCTCTGCGCCCCTGACATGGCATACCCATGCGTGCCTCTGGGGCAAGGTTCTGTTTTTTTGTTTGTTTGTTTGTTTTGTTTTTGTTTTTGTTTTCAGAGCTAAAGTTATAGCGTGCTCCTACAATGATGGATGTGACTCAGAAAAGCCGAGGGTCTCGGTCCAGCTCCAGCAGGTGGAAGGCCAGGATTCCCCGAGCCAGCTGAGCGAGCAATGTCTACAGCAGAGAAACCCAGGTGGGTGGTATTGGGTAAAGCCACGGGGAAGTTCTTTTTCTGGGTGGTTCTGTTTTCTCGCTCTCCTTGTCATCTTGTGAAATTGTGGTCTCAGAGTGCGGAAGAAAGGTCAACTGAAGAGGGAAACGGAGGCAGGCGGGGAAAGGACCATCCAGCATGACTGCTTCCCCTCAGACCTATTCAGCGGACGGGGGAAGTGTGAGCAAACAGGTGAGACTGGGCAAGAAGTAAACGGAATCCGGTGAGACCTGGCAGTGGTCACAGTGGAAGCTGCCCCAGGCAGGGTTTCTCCTGCTGTGATGGGACAGCCACAACCAAAGCAGCCTGGGGAGGAAAGGGTTAACTGGGATTAATGTACACCTTCAGGTTGACAGCCCATCGCTGAGAAATCAGAACAGTGCTAAAGTAACTTCTATTGGCCTGTTTTAGTTGTCATCATCTCGGAGGGTTACTGCCCCAGTCTGCTCACCTAGGCCTGGAAGCTTCTTCCCTCTGTGCAATCTAACCTAGGCCTAGAATGTCCCAGCCTCTGAGACTTACTGCTGAATATGCTCATAGTTCTGGGTTCTTTCTCTCTCTCTCTCTCTCTCTCTCTCTCTCTCTCTCTCTCTCTCTCTCTCTCTCTCTCCCTCCCTCCCTCTCTCTCTGCTCCTGAATTGCTCTGCTTGGCCTCAAACTAACTCCAGCATCTGTTCTGACCTTCTGGCTCCTTCTCATTCTCTGGCTTGTCTGTCTTCACCTGTGTGTGTCTCTCTTCAGCCTGTCTCTGTAAAAAGTCTCCCAGTGAAACTGCCTCTGAATTCCAGGAACTATTTATTTATTTCTTGGTTTTTCGAGACAGGGTTTCTCTGTGTAGTCTTGGCTGTCCTGGACTCACTTTGTAGACCAGCCTGGCCTCGAACTCACAGTGATCCACCTGCCTCTGCCTCCCGAGTGCTGGGGTTAAAGGCGTGCGCCACCACCACCCAGCTTGAATTCCATGAACTAAATTGCCATGAACTCAACCCCACATCCTCTCAACTCATTGACTCAACCGAAATGGTGTACCACGTCTGGCACACAGTGAGTCCTGGTTTCAGTCCCCAGAGACAAAGAACAGCAACTACGGAAGAAAACGTCCAAGACAGAAGAGGCAGAGTCAAAGACAGTGGGAAGGGTGCGGACTTGCCATCCAGACTTGCCGCCAGAGGGCTCAGGCTGTCCATGGGGGTGGGGGCGATGGGGAATGGGGGGTGCGGGGAGGTGGGGGAGCGGGCTCTGTATACAGGGGTGCTGAGGTCAGTTTGGAGAAGAACCTCAGGAATGTAAGACCTTCCTGTCTCACCCGGAAGAGGCAGAATCCGGGTGAGAAGATATGAGAAGTGATTTATTTATTTATTTATTTTATTCACTTCTCCTAATTACTTTCAGAGTTCAAATATTAGTGGAAGAGGTTTTGCCAGAAGAGGATCTGCAAACCAGAAAGAAGCAAGTAAGACTTAGCACCTGACCCCAAGTGCTGCCTCAGGCTAAGTGTGCCCGCGACGAGAAGACCACAGGTAAGAAGCTGAGGGTGCAGGCGCTTGCTTTAGGTGCTGAAACTACCCCGACAGAGATTTGCCCTGGCTGGAGCACCTTCTGGGGTGACTCCTAGCCTTGGATGCTCTTTGGAACCCCCTGGGGATGCCACAGTATTGGCACTTGAGTCTGGACACAGAGATTCTCATTTCATTGCCGAAAGACATCGCCTGAGCTTTTAAAACTACACATCATCCCTCTCACGACCACCCCCAGGCCTGTGTGGGGGCGCACGCCTTTAATCCCAGAACTCGGGAGGCAGAGGCAGGTGGATCTCTGTGAGTTCAAGGCCGGCCTGGTCTACAAAGCAAGACTAGGGCAGCCAGGTCTGTTACACAGAGAAAAACCTAAAATACATACATACATACATACATACATACATACATACATACATAACATACATACATTACATACATATATACATACATTACATACATACATACATTACATACATACATACATTACATACATACATACACATATTACATACATACACGCACACATTACATACATACATCACATACATACATACATTACACACATTACACACACACACACATTACATGCATACATACACATTACATACATACATACATACACACACACACGCATACATACATTACATACATACATTACATACATACATTACATACATACATACATAACATACATACATTACATACATATATACATACATTACATACATACATACATTACATACATACACACATTACATGCATACATACATACATTACATACATACATGCATACATACTTACATACATTACATACATTACACACACACATACATACATACACACATTACATACATACATACATTACATACATACATAAATGCATACATGCATACATACATTATACACATACATACATTACATACACACATACATACATACATACATTGCATACATACACACACACATACATGCATACATACATTACATACATTACATACATACATGCATACATTACATACATACATGCATACATACTACCCCCGGTACCCCAGCATCCTATGTGTAGCCAGCAGGGAGAACCATCACCCCACAGAGTGCCTGAGACTGTTTAGGAACCCATTGCTGTAATGCAACCCAGAGGCCCTAGAGAGGCCTGTGTGGTGGGGGAGGGAAGGGCGAACTGATTTGTCCAGGGAAAACCTGACCAAATGCAGGTGCGTACTGGGGAAAGCCGAGGGGTGGCCTGGAGCTCCCAGGTGGCCTCGAGCCTAGAGGTGGTCAGAAGCCCACGCGAAACTTCGAGCCATTTTGGCTCGTGCCTGGCAGAGACTGGAGGCGCAGGCCTGAGTTGAGAGCTGGGTTCGACAGGCTGCCCTATACTGCGACAGGAGTGGACAGACTGCAATTTGGGAAAGAACTGAATAAGCAATAAAGAGGTTTTTTTTGAAGGGCCTATAAGCTAGGGCCCCAGAGCCGGACGTTGGTGGCGGTTGGCTGTGGGGGGCGGGGTGGGGTGTTGGTTGTGGTTTGTAAGTAGTTGTGCTCAAAGAAGAAGCAATATCTCTCCTTCCCCTGCCCCACACCCTTTCCCCCACTCTTTCTTTTTTGATACAAGTTTTCACTAGTTGTTTAAGTTGACTTTGGAATTGCTCTGTAACCCAGATATGCCTTTAAAAAAATATCATTGTAGCCAGGCATGGTGGCGCACGCCTTTAATCCCAGCACTCGAGGCCAGCCTGGTCTACAAAGTGAGTCCAGGACAGCCAAGGCTACACAGAGAAACCCTGGCTCAGGGGGAGAGAGAGAGAAGAGAGAGAGAGAGAGAGAGAGAGAGAGAGAGAGAGAGAGAGAGAGAGAGAGAGAGAGAGAGAGAGAAGAGAAGAGAAGAGAAGAGAAGAGAAGAGAAGAGAAGAGAAAAGAGAAGAGAAAAAAAAGACAGACAGACAGACAGACAGAAAGAGACAGCCAGGCCGAACTCTTTGGACCAAGCTGTCTTCCTCCTGGGCAGTGGTTCCCTGACTAGCTTTTTGGTTGTTGTCCTGGCCACCTGGGACTCACTCACTATGTAGAGGAGGCTGCCCTGGAGCTCACCGAGATCCCCCTGCCTCCTGAGTTTGGGAATAAAGGTGTGCAGCACCTCACGCAGCTGGGCTCCTGACTAACTTCTTGATGACTTGAGCTGAGGAGTTAAGTAAGCAGCGGGTGTATAAAGGACAGTCTGACAGCATTGAGAGATGCTCACAGTAGGAGGTGGAGAGCTCTGGGGACTCTCTTGCAGGAATCCTGGCTGAGGTAAAACTTCCGGCAGGCGGGGAGGGTCATAGCAAGGCCTGCTCTCAGTGTGCTAGAGTTGACTCCCATCCGCAGTGTGACACAGCAGGCACAAGATGGACTGGGAAGGATGGCTGGGACACGTCATCAGGGAGTTAAGGAAGCATGGTGGAAGAGCATTTCACCGAGCTGGTTTGGGACAAAATGGACGAGATGGTGGCACCATCCCTGTCTGTGAGAGAACACAGCGGCTTCTGGAGGGAGGAGGGTGTCATGCTGGAAAGGGCTTGGGTCGGAGAGGCACAGCAGTGGTTGAGATGAAGCTGTAGCTCGCAGTGAAGTGTTTGCTCAGCGCATGAGAAGCTGTAGCTCGCAGTGAAGTGTTTGCTCAGCGCTGGGCTGGGCTATTCAATTCCAAGCACTGGAAAGAATGAACAGGCCCTCGAGAAGGCACAGACGCCTTCAATCTCAGCACTCGGGAGGCAGCGGCAGGCGGTATGAATTCAAGGCCAGCCTGGTCTACAGAGCCAGTTCCAGGACAATGAGGCCTAATCAGAGAAACACTGTCTTGAAACAAAAACAAACAAACCAAAACCAAACCAAAAATCGCCACAACCAACCAACCAAACAAGCCAAAAACAACAGAAAAAGAATAAGCAGAATTCCTGGTGTGGTAGTATAGGCCTGTAATCCTAGAACTTGGCCATAGTGGTGATGGTGGTGGTGGTGGTGATGGTGGTGGTGGTGGTGATGGTGGTGATGGTGGTGGTGGTGGTGGTGGTGGTGATGGTGGTGGTGGTGGTGGTGGTGGTGATGGTGGTGATAGTGGTGGCAGGTGGGGTAGGTAGAGGCACCATGCTGATTGCCAAGTTTGAAGGAAGTAATGTGACCTCTTGTCTCCAGAGACAGACAGATGGACAGAGGTGATGGCTGTGTTGAGTGGATGAGGGTTTTTTTTCTTTTCTTTTCTTTTCTTTTTGCGTTTATAGACCTCAACTCAGTAATCTGCCTGCCTTGGCCTCCTGAGCTCTGGAATTAAAGGTGTGCACCACAAACAAGTAGTTGAAATTTCAAAGGAAAACCTCAGAAAAGAAAAATAAAATCTAGCCTGGTAGTGGTGGTGCACACCTTTAATCCCAGCACTCTGTGAGTTTGAGGCCAGCCTGGTCTACAAAGTGAGTTCAGGATAGCCAGGGCTACACAAAGAAACCTTGCCTGGGGTGTGTGTGTCGAGGGGACTGGGGTAGTGGAAAAAGAGGAGGAAATTACTAGAGGCCTGTCTGGGAAGGCGATCACATATCCTGGAGGGGATGGAGATTTCCAGACAAGAGCTAGGTGTGCCTGAGGCATTGTGGCACACACCTGTAATCCAAGCCCTTGTAGAAGTTCAAGGTTCTCTTTTGCTACACAGTGAGTTTAGGTTTAACTGGGCTCTGTGAGACACTGAAATATTTAAGTAAGCAAATAACGGGTGGGTGGTGGGCAGATGTCACAGGCACAGAGGGCTGCGACAAGCAGAATATTTTGAAAACATCACTAATAATTTTCTGCAGTGTAATCACTGGTTCTTTGAGGTTCTAGCAGCGTGAGGAATGCAAGAACAGAAGTGCCTTTCTAGGAGTCAGGAGAGAGCAGGCGTGGAAGGCAGAGGACAACGGGTGTGGAAGGCAGGAGACCGGGTGTGGAAGGCAGGAGTCACACACAAACACTTCTCATGGTGGCAGTTTCCAACTTGAGAGCAAAGCTGGTCAGGGGACAAGGGAGGAGGCGCCCACATCCTTCCAGAGCATTCCTTGAGCTTGCTGCTCTTCAGAGGACCTGAGTTCTAGTCCCAGCACCCACAGCAGATGGATCACGACCACCTGTACCTCCAGCAGCCACACATCTTGGACTCACTTTTTCATAGGCCTCCGAGGGCTTTGTATACACAGACACACAACACACACATAAATAAAAATAAAATAAAACCAAAAAAACTAAAAAAAAAATCTTTAAGAAAAAGAACTGGTTTTTTTGTTTTTTTTTTTTCTGAGACAGCATTTCTCTGTGTAGCCTTGGCTATCCTGGACTCACTTTTGTAGACCAGGCTGGCCTCAAACTCACAAAGATATGCCTGCCTCTGCCTCCAAGAGCTGGGATTAAAGGCGTGCGCCACCACGCCTGGCTGAAAAAGAGCTATTGTTATAAAAGTCACCTTAGATCTGAAATGCCCCAAGCAGAACCTGAGGTACCCGTACCCCCGCCTCTGCCTCTGGGCAAGGTTTTCTGTGTGTCTGGATTTGGGGGTCACGGCCTCGTCCGAGCATGTCTTACTAGCCACCTGTGTGTCCTGCTCTCTGTGTGTGCAGTGAAACCAGGCCCGATTCTGCCTGTTGCCCAGCCTTCACGGAGGCCTCTCTACTGGCCCAGGGTTAGCCAGGGCATTTACCCCAGGTAGGCTGCTACAGGCTCTGCTAGCCTTCTTCCCTGGCTCCCACAGTTCCCTGCTCCTTGCCTGAGCTTGCCTTCATGTGGGACTCTGATACACGTTGTCCAGGCCAGGAAACACTGCGGGCATCTCGTGGCCTTGCCCTGTGTTCATCACCCGCCCTGTTTCCTCATCTTCCTCTTTCCTTCTTCTTTCTTTCTTTCGTTATTTGAGGCAGGGTTTCTCTCTGTGTGTAGCCCTGGCTGTCCAAGACTCACTCTGTAGACCAGGCTGGCCTAGAACTCCTGGAGATCCCCCTGTCTCTGCCTCCCGAGTGCTGGCATTGAAGGCGCGCACGCAGCCACACCCGGCTGTCTTCTGCCTTCCTGACCTTGCCCAAAGCGATGGGGTGCAGTGAGGATGGCACAGAGCACAGCCGCAGAAGGAGAGGAGAAGCCGGATGGGGAACCCCACTGAGAGCAACACTTCGCGTCTTCTCCAGTCTAGTTCTTTTTCTCTCTCTTTCCAGATAGGGTTTAATGTGGCCCAGACTGACCTCCAACTTGTCATAAAGCAGCGTATGGCTTTAAACTCCCGACTATCTCTCCAGATGCTAGGATTTGGGGAGAGCCTCTTTTCTCTGCTGGCGTTGGAAACTGTCTCCTCTGACTTTTGTATGCTGGTGCCATACCTTTCTCCCCCGCACCCCACCCCGAGCGGGAGGCCGGGAGGGAGATGAAAAGGGAACGCCAGGGTGCTCTCTGAGCTGTGGACTTTGAAACCGCGGATGATAAATCCACTAAAATGTCTTTAATACCGTCTTTCGGGGGTTCACACACGCACACACAGATCAAAACAAATCTAGGGCTGAGGGGAGCGCCGGCTCCCTCCCTTTAACCCTGGCTTCCCTCCTGCCGCTCCCCCCGCCCCCCCGCAGCCCAGGGGTTGGCACAGGTAGAAAGGGTATTTACATTGCAGGAACTTGGTTCTTTTTCCAGGTGAGGGGTACTAAACCAGGAACCTCCTAGATCTCACCCCAAAAGCAACAAAACGGGAAGTTCTGTAATTAGCAAGAAAATAGGCAGAGAAAAATCCGCATAGGCAAAAATCCGAGCCAGAGTAGGAGGGTAGGGGGAGGAGCCCGTCTGCCTGTGGAGTGCGCCTGGATTCACAAACCCAGTCACCAGACTGAATCACCCCGTAAGGAAAAAAGAAGGCGGAGCCTGCCGACCTGAGGGCGGGATTTTTCGGAGTTGGGCGGAGCCTATAGAGAAGGCGGGGCTTCAGGGACCTGACTTTCTACTGGGGAGACGAGACCAGGATAGCTCCTCCCCTGGCACTGCACTTTGATGGGGTGGGAAATTGGGGCGACTGGAGGCGCGGGGTTTGGCGCAGATTCCAGTGCGGCTGAGGATGTGGGCTTTGGAGGGGTTCCTGAGGAACTGAGCGTACTCTCTGGGCCAGACGTTCCGCGGGGGCGGAGTTTATGATGCCTGGGAATCCAGCGGCGCCTCAGGAGGATGTGCAGGGCGCGCGCTGGGTAGGCGGCAGGACTGCGCGGTGCGCCTGGGAGGTTGGGGAGCACAGAGTGGGGCCGAGATGGGGAGGTTTTTAGGGATCCCAGTAGTTTTCGTGGTGCTGGGCGGCGATGATGATGACTACAGTGAGGATGGTACAGAGCACCATGGCCGCGATGCCCACGGCCAGGGAGATGAAGGAGAAGTTCCGGGCTTCGCGTGAAGCGATCTCGGCGGACACCATGTCTCCTCGGGCCAAGGCCGTGCGCACCTGTCGGAGAGGGGTGCAGGAAGGGAGTCAGGGAGCCACTGCTCACCCACCGCAGGCCCTCCCCCCTAAGGACTGGCCCAGAATGCCCCTGACTAAGGAAACCCGGTTAGCCTTAGCTTTCCCTTCCCGCCCCCACCCCACACCTGCACGGCCTTGAAGATGGCGATGATGCCTGTGGGCCAGAAGCAGCAGACCGTGGTCAGCACGGCGATCGGCATGTAGTCGTGCGGCGGGCGCCTGGGCTCCAACAGAGCCAGCCCTGGACCCTGGGGCGGCGGGGGCAGAGTGGAGGTCACTCCAGGACCCCCGGGGGTCCCGCCTGCGTAGGGCTGTGGGAAGGACAGTGGGGGGAGGAAAGGGACGTCACGCCTACACTCCCGCTGCTTGCCAGCGGTTGGCCAGTTGGCACAGAGGTTTTTAAAAACACGATTCTAAGATTTAAGGGGCGGCGCGGGGGGGGGGGGCGTCAACTCACTATCTTTCCTGGCAGTGAAATAAGCTTAGCCCTCCTTCGTAGTGTCATTAATTCTTCCCTTCTGTTCCTTTTCCCACCCTCCTCGGCATCCTCAGGCCCAGGCTTCTGCCCTGCTCTGCCCTTCTGACTTCCCAGCTTCCATTTCGTTCGCTCCCTCTAAGTTGTTTCCTTCTTTCAGACCTCCTCTTGACTTCTGAACCGCCTCCCAAGTCTTGACCTCTGACCCCCAAAGACACCCCCCTTTCCCCAACCACTCACAGCCCCTCCCCCTTCTGTCTAGGGCTTGTTACCAGAACAAGGGAGGGTCGGCTTCTGTTTCGCTCTCTCCCAGCTCCCCGTTTGCCCCCCACCCCGTGGCACCTGCCTCCCTGTCCTCCTAGGTCCTGTCAGCCCCACACTCACCGTGCCCACCGGGTACACCGGAACATAGGCAGTGCAGGGCTGCAGCTGCAGCGGGTAGCCCGGCGCCACGTAGCCCCCCAGCGGCAACGTGCCCACCGCCCCCGCGTGCGTGGGCACCACGAAGCCCGGGGCTTGGGCCGTCGGGGCCGGCGCTGGAGGGGGCGGGGCGGCGGCCGCAGGCGGCGGTGGGGGAAGAGGGCCCTCGAAGCGAGTCTCCTGCAGATAAGGGTCGGGTGGCATGCGGGGTAGGGTGGCGCAGCCGGGTGGGGGAGCCCCGGCGGCGGGGCCGGGAGGTGCATGGTGGGGGGGCCGCGGTAGCGTGGCGGAGGACGAAGGACCGCGTTGAGCGCTGGCCGCGGCAGAGGCCAGGCCACCTGCCCCTAAGCGCGGGAGGGTGGCAGTGCCCGATTGGTGGTAGTGGTGGTGGTGGTGGTGGTGTGAGGAGGGGGCCGTTTGTGGAGGCGGGATGGGGGGCTCGGCCGGAGGCTGGGGGGCATTGTAGGGCGGAGGCGAAGTGTGGGGGACTGAGTCTGGAAGGCCTGGTCATGGAAAAGGAGAAGAGGATGGGGGGAGAGAGAAGACGGCCGAGATCAGAAGGGCAGGAGTCACAAGACAGTGAGAGATGGAGAGCGAGCAAGCGATGACATCTCCCATTTTGGGGTCAGGGAAGGGCTTGTATCTAGGCCACCTGCCCCCAATCTAGTTTTGCCGCCGTCACATCTCTTCCCTGGTTTGTCTGCTGTCACCCACAGCTGTCAACCAAACACCCTCATCCGGGGCTGTCTCTGAGCAGCACCTCTCCCTCCACATGTGGCCATGACACAGGGGTCATGCGTGCTCAGTTTAAAGGCTCCACTTTCTTTCAGCGGAGTTACCTGGGAACGTCATGGCCTCTGATGGTCCATTAACAAAACAAAACAAAACAAACACGTCTTCTGGGACTAGGCATGGTGGTTCATGCCTTTAATCCTACTTCTTAAGAACCAGGGGCGGGAGGCAGAAGAACTGGGAGTTCAAGGCCAGTCTGGGCTACATAGGGAAATCTTGTGGGGGGTGGGGGGGAGAGTCTTCTAGATCTTACTTCCCCGCCAACCCCCATCTGATCAAGTCTCCGTTATTTTTCCACTGGTGTCTTCATGCCAGTGAGCCAGTGATTGTCCATCTGTCACTCCCAGTGACGACGGTGTCCCTGCGGTACCTGGCTGTGCCTCCTTTCCCTTCTCAATCTGCTCCCCCCCCCCATGTTGTTGACAACGCACAGAGGCAGACTGACCCGAAGACAGGAAAAGAAGGAGGGGGGGATATGAATGAACTGAGCCACAGAGAGGGTCAGAGAAGTGGGGGGGGCGGGGGAGCAAGTGAGGGTTAGACAGGAGATGAGGGAGGGGTGGTGTTTGCATATATATATGTACATATATAAAATCTATAGCTATATTTTACCTGACTTTTCCGAGGACATGTTTGCAGTCGCTGGGACAGGGTCTCTGAAGCTGGAGTCAGGGCCCCCTGGCTGCTGGCGCAGGAGTCTGGGTCCGGGATGGCGCAGCCGGCGGCGGCAGCGGCGGCGGCGGCGGCAGCACAGAGATGGAGAGATGAAGACAGTGTCGGGGCGGGGGGGGGGGGGGGGGGGGGGGGCAGAAGGAGAGTGGCGAGGGGGGAGCTTAAAGGGACCGAGGCGAGGGAGAGCTTCAGAGTCCTCCCCCCACAACTGGGCCTCTCTCTGCTCTGGACCACCTCTTTCCTCCTCTCACCCTTGCGTTCAAGCCCCCAGTTTAGGCTCCCCTGGAGTTGTCATGGAAACCGGGAGGCAAGACCAGGCGAGGCGGGTGGGACTAAGAGAAGGAAGGAGGGAGAGAGAACTCTCTAGAGTGTCTCCCGCAAAGACACGCAGTAGTGATTCCATTGTGGGAATAAGGCAGCTCACTGGATTTACCGCACTAATAATCTCCAGACCCCGTTCACACAGACCCTGCTCACCCAAGGGGCTCTTTCCTCAGAACTTTCTGCAAGATAGCTCTAGTCTCTCTCCAGTTGGAGACAGAACCCGGGGTGAGTGAGACCTGTGCAAAGCCAGGAACCAAGAGGGTCTGAAAAGCCCCCGCCCCCGCCAGGAATACGGCCTCCTAGCCGTCGAGGGAGGAAGCCATTGTGGGAAGATGGTTGGAGAGAAAGAGCCTGTGGGGTGCACAGGGACCTTCTTTCTCCTGGGTTAAGAGGCTGAAATGCCGCCTTTAATCCCAGCACCAGCCAGGATGGCTGTGAGTTCGAGGATAGCTTGGTCTACAAAGCGAGTCCAGGACAGCCAGGGCTATACAGAGAAACCCTGTCTCGAAAAACAAAACAGCAAGAATAAAAAGAGGCTGAAACGCTTCAGCAGATGGACTTGCTTATTTTTGACAGGCAGGTTTGGAAAACCGTGCTTGGCGGGTGGGGTGGGGTGGGCGCGCTGAAGAATTCTTGGGCCTGTCAGCATTCGTCTCTATTTCTCACAGCACCCCCTGTGCCCCCGCCCCCCGCCTCTTGCCCCAAGACGCAGATCCACCAGGGATGTCAACCCTAGACACAGCAGTGACTTCAAGTCTTTTTATTTGCTTTTTGTGTCTTGGAGGGCGTGGGTGGAGAGGTGGGGTGAGAACGGGCTGTCTACAGGGATTACACCAGTTGGGGCTTTTTGCAGAAACCTACCAAGAGAATCAGACATGTTCCCCCCCTTTAGTGTTTTCCACCCCCTCCTACCCCCCTCGTGGCAGTTGCCCTAGGCCAGAGGCCTTCCGGTGGCGTCCTGCAGAGCGGTCCCCATGGCCTGGCCTGAGCTCCTCCCAGGTCTGAGATTTTTTTTTTTTTTTTTTTTTTTAACACCACAGCCTCACAGTGGCGGTTCTGGTTTTTCAAGCGTGCACGGATCAGAGAGAACCCGGTGATCCACCCCTCCCACACACCATCTTCGCTACAGGCTTCTGGGTTTTAATTGAGAGGCGAGTTTATACCGAGCAAAGACCGGCCCAGGCACGCTCAGAAATCCTGCAAACTTATTAAAACTGCTAAGCAAAAGCCCTGGCTTAGGATAAAGGCCAGCGGGCGCGCGCCGGGGTCACGGGTAGGCCGAGTGGTGCCAGCGCTTCGCTTGCGGCACGGAAGTCTGGCTGCAGTGGCAGGTTCCGTGTCGCCGGCCGCTCGCAGGGATCTGAGGAGCAGATTGTTGGGTTCGCTTAGGGTTGAAAGACCGGCGGAGTCCTGTGGTGAGTCCTGGCAGGCCCCAGGGGCCCCACGCCCTTGTAAGGTGGGTCACGGAGGGGTGGGTCGCGAATGCGGAGATAAAAGTAGGGCCAGAGAAACTGGGTCAGGCTGCACTTCACTCGAGGGGCCTGGAGGACTCTCGGCGTCTCCGGAGACAAGGGCACAACACGCACTTCAAAGTGAAGAGTTGTAAGGCGCCAATCGGGAGCGGGGGTGCGGGGGGGGGGGGACAGGCAGGGCAGGGGAGAGGGGCGCTCCGTCTGCCGTTGGCCTGGCACAAGCCTGGAGTCCGGCTAGACGCCTAACCTCTACCCTCGCACCTTCTCTTGGTACCAGGAATTCGGGCTCTGCTGCGAAGCCAGACAGCCTGGGTTGGAAAGTGAGGGCGCATCCAGGAGGGGAAGTGGGGCCCCTAGGGTGGCTGGATGCGGCTGAGCCTTGGAAAGCCTTCTTTAAATGCCCGGGCCTATCTCCTCTACTGTCGCGTTTCCCCACCCGGCTGAATGGATCGCTCCGCCTATTTCCTCCCCGGCTCTTTGGGTGCAATGGAACGTTCCATTGCCTCCCCGGTCCCCGGTCCGCGTTGCAGGGGACGCTGGCTGGGTTACCAGGGAAAGCCCCGGACGTGACGGCTTTGCCCAACCCCGAGCAGCCTTTCCCCCATCCCGTCCGTCATCCCCCTGCGCGCTCTCCTGGTCCCCTTTTCCCTCCCACCCGGTGGATTCCAGACTGGGTACAAGTAAACAGCTGGAGGGGCGAAGCCTCCAGACCCAGGCCAGGTGGGAGTTTCCACTGTCCGTGGGGCCAGGGCTGTCGCTCTGGGGCCTTTGCAGAACCCGGAGTTGTGCATGGCCGAGGTAATGCTTAAGGAAGATCCTGGGCCTAGGGACCAAGTCCCCTGACCGCCAAAGTGGGGCGGGACTCAGGGTGAGCATTGGCGCGTGGAGGTGGTAAAGGGGTGTGTTTGCGCCGAGCCAACTGGAGTAAGTAAAAGTCGGCTGTCTCAAAGGATCAGGTGTAGGGGCAGAGGCCGGGGCGTTGCTTGCTGTGCGTCTGTTGGGGAGCAGAGGGGGTCCGTCTCCCTCACCGCCCCTCGTTCCTTCTCAGGTGGGAGCATGCCGGGGCGATGGAGGCAGAGGCTTCCCTGCGCGTGGACGTTGCTCCTCCTGCCGTTCCTGTGGCCGCTGATGCCCGCAGCCCCCGCGCCCCACCGCGTGTCCTACAAGCCAGTGATCGTGGTGCACGGCCTGTTTGACAGTTCGTACAGCTTCCGCCACCTGCTGGGCTACATCAATGAGGTCTGTCAGGGCACGCCGGGTGGCGGCTGGGGGAGGAGGTGAGGGCAGCTGAGAGACAACCCCACTAGGCCATTTCTTCAGGGTACTGCTGCTGGCATGGGGGAGAGTTGCGGGACCGGGGCTCCTGGTTCCAGCAAGCACAGTGCTTGCACGTGGCCTCCCATAGTCCAACCCCAGTGGCTGCATTCCCCCTTTCCCACAGACACACCCCGGGACTGTGGTGACAGTGCTTGATCTCTTCGATGGCAGAGAGAGCTTGCGGCCCCTGTGGGAACAGGTGCAAGGGTTCCGAGAGGCAGTGGTCCCCATCATGGAAAAGGCCCCGGATGGGGTGCACCTCATCTGCTACTCCCAGGGTAGGCAACACAAACTCCTAACTTCCAGACTCTGTGCGACCTTTGCCCTTTACCTGAGGTGTGATTTCCAGCGTTTGCGTTGCTCTGCTCAGAGCCCTGGCAAAGGAGCCATGTTTTTTGTTTGTTTGTCTTTATTCCCTCAGCACGTGGCTTCCTCCTGTGTGTCCTGAATGGGAGGGAGGCTTCCTTCTGTCCTCATTGTCCATGGTTCTTGGATTTAAGGGTTTGGAGAGCCGCTAAATGTTTATCAGTTGGCCAGAGCTGTAGAGGCTTTTAGCATGCGACCTGTTGGCACTAAATGTATCCGCTGTCTTGGATCCCAGCCCCCTCCCCTTTTTTTAAAGTAAAAAATATTTTTAAAAATTTAATTTTATGTACATTGTATGTATGTCTGCATTTATATCTGTGTGAGGGTGTCAGATCTTGGAGTTACAGACAGTTGTGAGCTGCCATGTGGGTGCTGGGCGTTGAACCGGGGTCCTCTGAAAAAGCAGTCAACGCTCTTAACCGCTGGGCCATCTCTGCAGCCCGGGACCCCAGGCCCACGTTCAGTATTCCGAGAGACAGGAGCCAGGGGTTGCTCTGGTGTCTGTAGGTAAGAGCCAACGTTGGCGCTCTGCCTCCAGGGGGCCTGGTGTGCCGCGCTTTGCTGTCTGTCATGGATGAGCACAACGTGGATTCCTTCATCTCTCTCTCGTCTCCGCAGATGGGGCAGTATGGAGGTGAGTGGGCACTGTGGGTTCCACAGAAGGCGACGTGTCTGGGGGCACAGAGGTTTGAGGCCACTTGGCACTGCCGTTCTCTTCACAGACACGGACTATTTGAAGTGGCTGTTCCCGACCTCCATGCGTTCTAACCTCTATCGGGTCTGCTACAGTCCTTGGGGCCAGGAGTTTTCCATCTGCAACTACTGGCATGGTGAGTGGGAGATGCTGCTCCCGGGCCTCCGTGGGCGGGGCGCTGTGGGTGGGCGGGGCCTCCATGAGTGGGTGGGGCCTGCTGCTCCCACCTCTACCATAACCAAAGCCACAGCTTCCGTTTATCAGACCCAAAGGTTCCGAATGTGGTATGCAAGCCACCCAGCTGCCTCCAAGAGTGTAATCTGCTGCAAAAAATTTCTTTAAAGAAAATAATGGATTAGCCAGGCACGGTGGTGGTGGTGGTGGTGCACGCCTTTAATCCCAGCATTTAGGAGGCAGAGGCCGGTGGATCTCTGAGTTCAAGGCCAGCCTGGTTTACAAGGTGAGTTCCAGGACAGCCAAGGCTACACAGAGAAACCCTGTCTCGGGGGAAAAAAAACAGAGCCGGGCGTAGTGGTGCACACCTTTAATCCCAGCACTCGGGAGGAAGAGGCAGGCGGATCTGGATGGCAGTGAGCTCGAGGCCAGCCTGGAAAAAACCAAGCCAAATAAACAAAGATTATCGTTTCTGTGTGTGTGTGTGTGTGTGTGTGTGTGTGTGTGTGTGTGTGATGTCACATAGATGGAGGTCGGAGAACAACTTTCAGGAGTGCATTTTTACTCCCCACTACTGTGGGTCCCAGTTCGGCGGCTGCAGTGTGGACCATAGGGCCTTGTGAGTGAGTGGCTGTCCTGGCACAGCTTTATTTACAGAAACAAGTTACCGCCTGGATTTGGTCCAGTAGGGGCTAACCTCTAGCATAGTGAAGTGTGACTGAATGCTGGGTCCAGGTGAGGGGTTGCAGTCTGACTTTGTTGGGTAGCCTTGGGTACCTCCATCGACAGAGTAATATAGAATGTTCCCAGGGAAGTGCTTGTAATCATCAGATCAACGATAGTAACGTGGTCTAACCACCAGCTCAGTCAGGGAACCAGATGAGAGGCCTTCCAGGCCTCCCACGGTGGTACATGCATTTAATCCTCCTGCCCACCCCCCTACCCCCACTTTGGAGGCAGAGGCCTGAGGATCTCTGTGTTCCGAAGCCAACTTGACCTATGTAGAGTTCAGGGCAGCTAGCATCCTATCTCAAAAATCAGACAAAACAGAACAACCCCCTCAGAAGTACCTTCCAATATGTTGACAGTTATTTTCTGTTGTGTGGCTAGGTGTCTGTCCTCACTACTAGATTTATTTATGTATTTTATGTATATGGGTGTCTTGTCTGCATGTACATCTGCAGGCCAGTAGAGGGCACTAGATCTCACTATAGACGGCTGTGAGCCACCATGTGGTTGTTGGGAACTGAATTCAGGACCTCTGGAAGAGCAGCCAGTGCTTTTAACCGCTGAGCCATCTCTCCAGCCCCCTTAACTTTAATTTTTTGATTTTATGTGTATGAGTGTCTTATCTGTGTATATGTGCACCACATAACGTGCCTGTTGCCTGTGGAGGCTATGAGGCGGCTTTGGATCCCATGGGACAGGAGTCACAGACAGTTGTGAGCCACCTGTGGGTGCTGGGAATTGAACCAGAGTCCTGGAAGAAGAGCAGTCGGTGCTCTTAACTACTGAGCCAGGCCCCTTGAACTCTGTGTAGCCACGGGTGACTTTGAACCTCTGATCCTCGCGACTTAACATCCTGACTGCTAGGATTACAGGTGTGTGCCACCCATGCCCAGGTCATGTGGTGCCTGGGGTCCCCAGGGCCTCAGGCACACTAGGCAGGGACTTGGCCAGCTGCGCCACACCCCAGCTCCCGGCTGCCTCCTGACTGTTGTTTGCACTCAGATCCTCACCACGATGACTTGTACCTCAATGCCAGCAGCTTTCTGGCCCTCATCAACCGGGAGCGAGACCATCCCAACGCCACCGGTAAGACCCCAGCCCCACCCGTGTGCACGCAGGCCTGCTTTATCTACACCTGGCCTGGCCTCTGTGGCTGACTGCCTCCCTTCCTGTCTCTGCAGCATGGCGGAAGAACTTCCTTCGCGTGGGCCGCCTGGTGCTGATTGGGGGCCCTGATGACGGAGTTATCACCCCCTGGCAATCTAGGTAACAAGGGATTCGTTATAAAGGCTGAAGTTGGGCTCTGCAACCTGCACAGATCGTGATCTCCCAAACCTGTGCCCCCTACAGTAGACATTTGTTTTAGAGACAGGGTTCCCTTGTGTAGCCCAGGATTGATGGGTGAGCCTCTTGCCTTTGCCTCCCAAGGGTCAGGCGTTATCACCGCATCCACGTCTCCCTCTTATTTCTTTTTGGCAAGGCTGGGGACGGGACCCAGGGACCGGCACGTGCTAGGCAAGTGTCTAGTCTGAGGCAAGAAGATCACTTGAACCCAGGACCTCAGGATGAGTGTGGGCAAGAAAATGGGATTGTTTTCACCAAAACACACCAAAAAAACCCGATATATGTTTAATCCCAGCACCCAGGAGGCAGAGGCGGGTGGATCTCTGCTTCAGGCCATCCAGAACACCGCCACCACCAAACAAGCAAGCAAGCAGACAAAAAAGCTGGCATTACAGAGTCTGCTAATCTTGGCAGCTGGAGATGTGGCTCAGCTGGTAGAGGGCTTGCCTAGGACACATGCTCCTCCCTCCCACCCCGAGCTCGATCACCAGGGCTGCATCCTAGGACTCTGGAAGCAGAGAGGAGGATCACAAGTTCAAGGTCATCCTTGGACTACATAGTCAACACAAGGCCAGCCTGAGCTACGTGGAACCCAATTTCAAAAACCACACACAAACATCCATACAGAAATAATTAGGAAGCAATTGCAGGATTTTAGGAGTTTGCAGAGATGGTTTATCAAGGGCCTGTGTGTGCTATGTCCAGATTTTCCTTGGGGCTGTATCTTGGGTATCTGAGCACAGCATCAAAGTCAGACTGCTGGGTGAGGTGGCACAGGCCTTTAATCCCAGCACTCGGGGAGGCGGAGGCAGGAGGATCTCTGAGTTGGAGGCCAGCCTGGTCTACAAAGTGAGTCTAGGACAGCCAGGGATACACAGATAAACCCTGTCTCGAAAAACTAAAACAAAACAAAACAACCAAAAATGAAACCAGAAACGATCTCAAGAAGGCTAAAGTCTGAACACTGGCATCACTACAGTGTGAATGTGAGGCCCCCGCCATTTTCTCACATTACCTGCCCTTTCTCCGCAGACCCTAAGAGCATCTACCTCTGTCTCATATTTCAGGAAAGCTGGTGGCTCCATGGCACTGCACACCTGCCTCTGTGGCATGCCACCATGAACTGATCTGGGAATGTCACCTGAAATTTCCTTAACAAATATTTATTGAACACTGTGTGTGCCCAGGTGCAGTTCTGGGCCCTGGGGAGGCATCAGCAAAGAAAGTCCCCGATGTCCTGTACTTTCTGCTCTGGTTGGGGAGAAGGCACTAAATTAGAAATGCTTACCTATCTCAGCTGCAGTGAGAGAGGCAGCCAAGGCCAGCTGTAGCCTGTGGGTAGCCTGAGGCAGCCTGCTGTGAGGGAAGTGCCCATGAAGGAGCTTCCAGCTGAGCGAGCCTGAGGAAGTAAGGGAAGGCCACGCCACCAGAGCCCATCAGAGCCTCCGGAGTGGGGGGGTGCAGGGGTGCAGTACAGTGTGGGGAGAGCAAGAGATGAATGAGGTGGGGGGCGTGGTTAACTTGAACCCTTGTTGCCATTGTCAGGCCCTTGAGCTATTTTTTTTTTTTTAAGATTTATTTATTTATTATTATGTATACAGTGCTCTGCCTGCATGTATGCCGCCCGCCACAGCAGATCATCAGATCACATTACAGATGGTTGTGAGCCACCATGTGGTTGCTGGGAATTGAACTCAGGACCTCTGGAAGAGCAGGCAGTGCCCTTAACCTCTGAGCCATCTCTCCAGCCCGAGCTATTTTTTTATTATAGTAAGACGTAGCTAAACATACTGTGCCAACTGTAATCCCAGTACCTTGGAGGCAGAGCCAGCCTGGGCTACCAAATGGACTCTACTCAAGGACAACATGGTGTGTGAAGGTGTAGCTCAGGCTAGCACCCTGTTTGTTTGTTTTTCTCTCATTAGTCTGGGCTGTCCTGGAATCACTCTGTAGAAGAGGCTGGCTTTGAACTCACAGAGATCCTCCTGCCTCTGCCTCCTGAATGCTGGGATTAAAGGCCTGTGCCACCATGCCTGGCTCGGAGGTTTGATTCTTGGCACCAAGAGGAAAGAACGGTAGCAGATAGGTGGGAGTTATGATGTCTTTAGGGTTTGGTTTGAAACAGCACCAATGTATTCCAGGCTGGCCCCATAACTTGTTGCATAGCCAAGGATGTAGACTTTGGTTCCCATGTCGTGCATGCTAGGCGGCCATTCTACCAACCCAACTGCAAATCCAACTTTAGAGTTAGGTTGTTTTTTTTTTTTTTAAGTTTTTCGAGACAGGGCTTCTCTGTGTAGCATTGGCTGTCCTGGACTCACTTCGCAGACCAGGCTGGCCTTGAACTCACAGCGATCTACCTGCCTGTGCCTTCCAGAGTGCTAGGATTACAGATGTGTGGCCCAGCTCATTTCTTCATTTCTTCTCTCTCTCTCTCTCTCTCTCTCTCTCTCTGTTTTTTGTTTTTCGAGACAGGGTTTCTCTGTGTAGCCCTGGCTGCCTGCCTGTCTCCCAGAGTGCTGGGATTACAGACAGCACCACCTCACCCCACTTTCCGCTCCGCCCCAAACAGGTTTCTCTGTGTAGCCTTGGCTGTCCTGGACTCACTTTGTAGACCAGGCTGGCCTCGAACTCACAGCAATCCACCTGCCTCTGCCTCCTGAGTGCTGGGATTAAAGGCGTGCACCCGGAAACTCTTTTATTATTGTTTTAGATGTTATGTGTATGAGTGATTTGCCTGCATGTACACGTGTGTACCACACATGCACGCCTGATTTCAGCGGAGGCCATAAGATGGCATGGATGAGCTAGAACCCAAGTTACATCTGGTTCGGAAACACTGTGGTGCTGCTGGGAATCGAACCTGAGTCCTCTGGAAAGGCAGCCAGTGCTCTTAACCTCTGAACCAGCTCTCCGGTCCTTCAATTCTTTAAGTCAGGAACTGTTCTTAGTTTTTTGTTGTTTGAGCAGGGTCTCTGGTAGGCCTGCCTGGCCTGGAACTCGCTATGTAGCTGAGGCTGACCTCAAACGCCATGCTTCTGCCTTCATCTCCCAAGTGTCGCCGTGCCCAGCTCCTCGCTCCACGCTGTCCCCTGGTGCGCTGGGAGTCTCTGTGGGGCACTGTTGTACACTAATTGTCCTGGCTCTCCTGATATCCTCCCTGCAAATCTCTTTGTAGCTTCTTTGGTTTCTACGATGCCAACGAAACTGTCTTGGAGATGGAGCAGCAGCCGGTAAGCTCTCGCTCCGCCCCTGACTGCAGAGCTGACTGCCTGCGTGCCTGGGGGAGGAGGCGGGGTCTGGACACTGGCAGTACCTCACCCTGTCTTTTTCTTCCCGGTCTCCACGCCCCTCCACCCAACCTTGAAGGTGTACCTTCGAGATTCCTTCGGGTTGAAGACTCTCTTGGCCCGGGGGGCCATCGAGAGGTGTCAGATGGCTGGGATCTCTCACACTACCTGGCACTCCAACCGCACGCTCTACGATACTTGCATCGAGCCGTGGCTCTCTTGAAGATGTCCTCCGGAGGGGTCTCCAGGAGTTCCCCTGCCCAGAGACCGCGTGGTGGCCTTGGGAAGCAGGCGCCAGGCTCTGGCACGCCTAACCCTGCGACCACCTCATCGGTCCCACACTGCCCCACCCCCACCGGGGCTCCCAGAGCCCTTCCCACTGCTCCTCTATGAATGATAAGTCCTGGTCCCCTACCTCATGTCCTCACTTGGGGATGCCGCCAAGCTCTCTCCTGCGGCTGAGGTCGGGAGGCAAGCACCAGGCCGTTAAGTGGCTTCACCGCTGCTGCTGTTGCTCCTCCGGGTCTGGCTGTACCGGAGGAGAACCCAGCCCCTGCCCACCACAGGGGCCTCCTTCCAGGCCACTCAGGACATTTTTAGCTTCTGTTATCCCTACGTCCCTTTTTCTCAACTTCCCCGACGCCAGCCTCCTCACGTAGAGGGACGCCCGGAAGAGGGGTTCTGAGGCTCCCCTATGGGGACAGTTCCACTTTTGAAGTGTCAGTGTTGGGGGATAGCTGTGGCCTGCAAGGCCTATCTCAGGTTTGGGGATTCCCCCAGTCCCTATGATCAGTATTGGGGTACCCCCTGGGAGCCTGGGTTCTTTGAGGTCCCAGCCCCTCTTTTAACTACCCATGAGTGGGTGTTCCCTGTATTTATAGAAATAAAGTTTCATTTCCTCATCGTGGCATGGCTTTTTCCAAGGTGAAGGGCTCCCTTAGGAGGGTGGGCATAGAAAGCCTGGGCCTGGGTGCCCGGATGCTTAGTCTGGGGTGTGGACCCCGCTGGTGTTTCCGTGCTCTCAATGCCCATTTTGTGTGGGTTCCTGACTCTGTGGGTTCTTTCCTGCTAAAGACAATTCTCTTCCTGTCCCAGCCTTGGGTGAGGGGGTTGAGCCCCAGGCTCCTGCAGTTTGGGCCTCAGCCTCATGGGTGGAATTGGCCCGCCACCCCCAGGCTAGACAAGGGGGTGGAGGGTCACGGTGGACTCCCATCATGCCCCTTGACCTTTGTAGGCCTGCGCTGGGTGAGGGGCTGTACAGAGTCTCCCTTTGCCTGGGAGGAGGAATTTGGACAAAGACAATAGGGCCTTGTCTGTCCCGCCTTGGGGGTGGTGCCCCCAGACCTCAACAAATGCCAGAGATGGAGGCAGTTTCCCCCTCGGCGCCTTGGGCTGTCCCTGCCCTTGTGTGACAGCCGCTTTCCTGCTTGGCTGTGACCTGCCCTTGAATTGTCTCCCACCCTCTCCCTCCCTGTCCTCACATTATCCCAGTGTGTCAGGTTGAAAGGGGGAGGGGTACTGGTTGCTATTAGCCCCAGCCAACTTCATATTTGGGGGCCTCCAACGGTTGTGTAGGTCTTGCTGAGCAGTACTTTAAGGGAAGGTGACGAAGGCAGGACCTCCCCGGCCCGCCTGAGTCTGAGGAGCTTGTGGGAGGCTGACAGGAGTGGGAGGCTACTGCCTGGCCCAACCCCGTTGCCTCTTCCCAGCCAGAGGCCCACCCACCAGTCTAAGCTGCTGCTGCCACGGCTGCCTGGGCTCCTGCTGCTGCAGCCTAAGTCTCTCTGGACAGGGGAAAACAGGTGGGATGAGAGGGAGAAGGGATCTGTGCGGAGAGGAGGCTGGTGGTGGGAGGGACTATTGGCCTCAGGGTGGGAGTGAGCTGGGGAGGGCTTCTGAGGGATGGTCTGTGTGGCGTGGGGGATTCATGATGGGGTGGGAGAGCACCAGGGCAAAATGTGCTTACTATGCTTGGGTTTGTGTGTAAGGTAGCTGCAGTTTTGTTTTTGAGTTGTTTTCAACAGGGTTTCTCTGTGTAGCCTTGGCTGGCCTGGACTCACTTTGCAGACCAGGCTGGCCTTGAACTCACAGCGATCCACCTGCCTCTGCCTCCTGAGCACTGGGATTAAAGGTGTGTGCCACCACGCCCAGCTGGTGTCTGCAGCTTTGAAGGTGACATTTTAAGGGAGCATAGGGTTGTGTGGGAAGGCCGGCCACAAGCACCGGATAAGTTGGGGTAGGGGTGATCCTGGTTGAGGGCGAACAGACCATGGTTTGCTAATGGTCAGACATGCCCTGTTAGCCATACAGGCCGCTGTAGACCACGTGATGGCTCATTCAGAACAGTGACTGCCCGACCTCAGTAGGCTGCTTCAGGAGGGCCTCAGCTAAGCTGCTGCCCGCAGCCCAGTCTCGGAGCACCATGGGGCCCAGGGCTGAGCTGTGCCTTTCCCTGGGTGCACTTTCATTCTTCCTGCTGCTGACGTCAGGCCAGGGGGCCAAAGGAGGATCTTTCAAAGAAAGGTGACAGCAAATGGGGTGGGAGGGCAGGGTGAGGTCTCCGCTGGGGTTGGGTTTGGCAAGAGGCAAACACAAAAGTGTAAAGTGAGGGCAGGACGCTGTGGGCGCCAGGTCTCAGTGGTGTGAGGGAGGTGGGACTCAAGGCTGCTGAGGGCCTGCCACACTCAGTGTCTCCCACCCCCTTCCCCGGCACGGCTACAGTTTGGGAGTGTGCTCCAAGCAGACACTGCTGGTTCCGCTCCGTTACAACGAGTCCTACAGTCAACCGGTGTACAAGCCTTACCTGACCCTGTGTGCTGGGCGGCGTGTGTGCAGCACGTACAGGTGAGAGAGGAGGCCTCAGGAGGCCGAAGGCCCCAGGTCTCTCAGGCGCACCCCAAGAATCAAGCCCAGGGTAGGCACGCAGAGTCCTGAGCCTGGCTCCATGTTCTAGGACCACTTACCGTGTGGCCTGGCGGGAGGTGAGGCGGGAGGTACAGCAGACACATGTGGTATGCTGCCAAGGCTGGAAGAAGCCACACCCAGGAGCTCTCACCTGCGAAGGTGAGGCTGGGTCTTGAGGCTTTCGTGAGAGCCACGCTGGGGAGCTGGCACTGTGTTCCAGTCTTAACTCTTTTTTTCTCAAATGCACCCCAGCCATCTGCTCCAAGCCTTGTCTTAATGGAGGTGTCTGCACTGGACCAGACCGGTGCGAGTGTGCCCCAGGCTGGGGAGGGAAGCACTGCCACGTGGGTAAGCAAGTCAGCGCCCCCACGCGCAGTGGGGCCTCCCAGCCTGGCCGGCACCCCACCCCCTTCAGCACCCTCTCTCTCTGGCAGATGTGGATGAATGCAGGGCCAGCCTTACTGTCTGCTCTCATGACTGTCTCAACACCCTGGGCAGCTTCGCTTGCAGCTGCCCACACCCCCTGGTGCTGGGTCCTGACGGACGCGCCTGCGCAGAGGGGCCTCTGGAGTCCTCCACACGTGCCAGCATCCTCAGCGTGGCGGGTGAGTGTGGGATGCCCGCAGGGTGGGGCTGGGGCCCCGCAGCAGGCCAGGCCGAGGCCGCACTCACATTCTCCTTTGTCCCAGTTCGGGAAGTAGAAGGCGAGGAGCGAGCCTTGAGGTGGGAGGTGGCAGAGCTCCGCGGGCGCCTGGAACGACTGGAGCAGGTGAGCCGCCGGCAGAGGCGCTGGGGTTGCCAGAGCTCCCAGGACCTTGCCAGCATCCTGAGGTGCCACTTTCCTTTGTAGTGGGCCACGCAGGCCGGAGCCTGGGTCCGAGCAGTGTTGCCCATGTCACCTGAAGAGCTGCGGCCCGAACAGGTGGCTGAGCTGTGGGGCCGGGGTGACAGGATCGAGTCCCTCAGTGACCAGGTGCTGCTACTCGAGGAAAGGCTGGGTGCCTGTGAGTCCGCTGCTCCTCCTCCGTGACTGAAGACCCAGCCTCAAGTCGGCATTTCACGCCTGAAACCTTGCCGGGACTGGTCCCAGGGCCACTTGTGTCTTGTTGGGTGGCTGGCAGCCCCTCCCTCCAGCCCACAGCCACCTTGCCTTTTTGCCTTTGACCAGGTGCCTGTGAGGACAACAGCCTGGGTCCAGGGCTCCGTGCCTAACCAGGTCCTGCGACACCCAGGATCCCTAACTCCTACCTAAATCGCACCTACTAATCTGGGACCAGCAGACCCAGGGATTGACCACGTGGGAGCAACAGGCCACAGAACGCCCCCAGATCTCTCTTTCTTTTTATTCTCAGTTGCTTGCTTGTTATCCAGATAATAAAAACCAACACACAAAACTGGACCCCACTGGTTCCTTCTGCCCCAGCCTACCTCCCGGCTCTGAGGAACGGGTCTAGGGTGGGAGGCAGGGACTGGCCAATGCCCCTGGAGAAAATGAAAACTGTCTCAAGAGGGAGGGGTACCTTAAAAGAAAGAGAAATAAATTAAGCGCCCTCCTCTCCCTCTGGCCAGGGTCAGGTTCCTTCCCCCAAGACCCCGGGGAGCAGAAAGCGCAGCTTCTGATGTTGGCCTCTCGAGAATTTGGTTAGATAGTGCCGGAAGACCTCTTTCCTGGGGACAGGGGACGCAGAAGTGTGCTCAGCCCTGGCACAGCAGGGGTGAGACCTCTGACCAGCGCCATGGAGGGGGACAGTGCTGAGGGAGTCCCCAGGTGAGCCGGTGACGAGTGTTCAGGTTCAGCTTCCAGCCACAGGGTGAGGAGTCCGCACTCACTCGCACATGAGCCCGCTCGCCTGTGGACTTGGGGGTGAGGGGTGGACTGTTTGTTCCACAGAACAGATGAGTCCACTGTCCAGTGTGGGGTGAAGAGCGAGAGAAGGCCGCCAAGAGACCACAGGGGAGGGGTGGATGGAATGTCTCCCACCCTCACAGGATGAGCCGCTTGAGATGAGGGGAGGCAACTGTCCCACAAGACAAGATGGCAGGTGGGGCTCGGAGTGGAGTCTGCGCCCACGCAGGAGAGTCCGTGGGTGGGGCAGGGAGAGGACATGGAGTGATGCTGTAACCACATTCACTTCAGAAGTTGAAGATTCCAGAAGGAGAGGAGGGAGTGGGGACCTGGGGAGAGGGCGTGGCCCTGCTTCACAGGTGACGGGGAGCTCAGAGCCGGGCCTCGCCTGCTCCCCCAGGCTTCTTCAGACAGTCGCCACCACCCAGGCCGTCAGTGGAGATCTCCCGGAAGATGGTGAGCATGGAGTGCCGGACTCTGTCTGCCAGAGCTGGGACGTCATCTGGTGTCAGCCCTTCTGTGGGCACTGGGGGCAGCACCCGCACCTGACATCGTCCTGGTGGGGTGAGGAACAGCATGCTCGCTTTCCAGCTGCTGACAGGCCCCTCTCCACACTCGGTGTTGCACACACCAGCTGCACTTTCTTTTCCTTCCACACTGTAACCATCCCCTTGGAGACTGGCCTGGCTTGTGCAGTGGGCACTTAAGATCCCCTTGCATCAGCAGCATTCCCTGGGCTCCCGTGAGCGGCTGGCTGCACCCCCGCCAGGCCTGCTCAGAGCCCTCAGCGCAGGCGAACTCACCCGAGGTGAAGCGGCGTTCCTTTTTGCAGTAGAAGTCTTGATAGGAGGACATGACTATGGGGACAATGGGGACCTGCGGAGAAGCAGAGCAGTGAGCAGGCATGTCCTGGGCAGGAGGGAAGTGGTCGGGGCGCTAACACGCAGGAGGAGCTGCAGTCATCACCTGGGCTTGTACGGCAAGGTGGAAGGCGCCACGTTTGAAGGGCAGCATGGAGCCATTGTGGTTTCTTGTTCCTTCAGGAAAAACCCAGACTCTCACCTGAGGGAAAGAGGTGGTAACACACGTCAGTTGCTACCACACTATGACAAGGACACAGCACTGACAACTGGTCATTTGCAACCATTTACTCCCTAACCCCAAATCCCCATCCCAGGAAGACTCACATCCTGGGTGAGCAGGGTCTGGGCCACCTCAGACATGACACTGATGGCATCTCCTGTGCGTTTCCGGTTAATGAAGATGACTCCTGCTAGCCAGCAGACCAGCCCGACAGAGCCAGCCCACAGTAGCTCACGCTTGGCAATGGGCACACAGCGGTCTGGCAACACCTCCATCATCCCTTGGCAGGCGTGGGGGCGGGGTATCAATCAGGCAACGTCAAGGAGGGCAGGCACTGAACCCACCCCAGGTCACCACCCACACAAACAGAAGAGGAGTGGGTTGGAGAAAGCCTGAGAAACGATGGCTGACTACAGGTAGGTGCACCTGCTGAGGACAGACCCACCCCAGGCAGGGAGAGGAGGCTGGGGAGGGGTGACAGCCAAGAGGAGGGGCCGGAAGAGAAGGCCATGCTAGGGGACTGGGCCCTGCCAGGAGCCTCACCGAGCAGGTCGATGGAGCTCTGGTGGTTGGACACCACAACGTAGGGCTGCGTGGGAGGGAAGTGCTGAGCGCCCCGCACCTCCACTCGGATCCCATACAGGTATTTGATGTGGAGCAGCAGCAGACGTAAGATCCTGTGGGGTCATGGCAGGGGGGCCCAGTGGGATCCACTGACGCCGCTCACGCACGCACCTCTGCCCACCATTGCTGCTCACGTGCGCACCTCCGCCCGCCACCGCCTGACTTCCTGGCCATCTCTGTAGCCCTCTCCCCCATCCACTGTGGGTTGCCCCGCCCCACCATCCACTGTGGGTCCCACCACCATCCACGGTGGGTCCCCCCCACCATCCACTGTGGGTTCCCTCAAGACCCACTTCTCGCCTTAGCGCCTTACTTCATGTTCTCGACATTGCGACCTCGCACAGCACACAGAGGGATGGCGAGTACAGCCAGGAAGAGGATCCAGCCGTTGTAAAAGGCCATCTTGAAGAAGTACTTGGCACTGGAACTGCAGAGCCACAGGGTGGACAGCAGGAGCAGGAGCAGCAGCAGCAGCACCGTCCAGGGCCCAGGCCACAGCTCCATTCTGCTCACCTGCAAGGGGGAGGAGCCAGGTTAACTGGTCCGGGCAGGCAAAGCTGGGAGATGCTCCCAGGGCGCAGAACGGGGAGGCCAGTCTGAGACAGCTGCCCTCTGCAGCACTGACAGAGGGGGGCTGGAAAGGACTGTGTGTGTGTGCGTGTGTGTATGTGTCAAAGTTTCATTCTAATTGAGGCTGACCTGGCCCTCTGTAGCCCAGGCTGTCTCTAGTTCACACAGCACCCCTGGCTCCTAGGTGCTGATGAAGTGCCGTTACCTGCTCTGGACAGGCAGTCTACACTTGTACCGTCCACTTCCAATGGAGAGGGGCTAGGAATGTTAAATGCACACCAGATTCTTGAGGATTCTGGGTGAAACACAGACACGTAAAATATCCCATTAACACTGCCCCCCAACCCCAGAGCTGGGCCTGTCCATGCTGGGTAAGAGCTCCGCCACTGAACCCCATCATCGTGCACCGAGTCCTTCTGGGTCTATTGGATTCCGTTAAATATGCCAACACAGTAAACTTCACAGCTCCATTTTCATTCTGGTGGACAGCGCTGGTCTGTCTGCTGTGGCCTGTGTGTGGCCCACATGACCGTTCACAAAGTTCTTTTTTGCGTTACTGGCATCACAGGAAATGGCTCACGGAGACGAACGAACTTACCTGAGGCCACGGGGCTCCCCAGCAGCAGCTTCACAGTTAAACCTAAGTGTCCTGAGCTCCCGAACCCTGCTGCACTGTCACTGTACACACACACACACACACACACACAGCAGACATGGAGACAGTGATTGATAAACAATGTGGAACAAATGTCAAGAATGGAGGGGCGTGTCACAGACACGAAATCCCGAGGCACGCAAGGCACACACACTCACACACAAACACAAACTTTCTTTCTTTCTTTTTTTTTTGGTTTTTTGAGACCAGGTTTCTCTGTGTAGCCTTGGCTGTCCTGGACTCGCTTTGTAGACCAGGCTGGCCTCAAACTCAGAGATCCGCCTGCCTCTGCCTCCCGAGTGCTGGGATTAAAGCCGTGCACCACCACCGCGCCCGGCTCAAAATTTCTAATATACCTAGAGACAAGCAAAGGGATGTGTACATGTCTAGGACCCACACCCAAGACAGACAGACACACGCACGCACGCGCGCACACAGGGAGGCAATGTGGGCAGGCAGGTGGTGTGAGAGGCAGTATCAAAGGCAAAGGGCACAGTAAACAGAACTTCCAGCCAGTGAGGACAGCAGGAGGCTCAGGCAGGAGGCATACATGCAGAACCTGCCTTCCAGGCCCTTCTTTCCTCCATTTTGGCCCACGGCTGGAGGCGGGGTCAGGTTGTGTGCCTGTCTCCCAGGCAGGTCAAAGGTGTGCCCTTCCTTCAAGAGGCTCGGGAAGACACCCGCACCCCTCACCCAGCCCTACACCTCAGAACTCAGCAGCAGGCTTGCTAACTGCTCTGCCCAGCATCTATCTATCTTTGTTCCCCGGGCTGTACTCTGCACGCTGTTAGCCTGCCCTCCACCTCACCGAGTGTCTCCCTAAAAGGCCTTGCTTGAAAAGCTGACTTGTGCTTCTTGGACCCCCACCCCACCCCCTCACCATAAGTCCTTCACACTTCCGTGTGCTGACCCCACCATCCCTGTGGCTGACAAGCCCTCCCTCCCTGGCTTTGCACAGCCCAGCGCCGCCTCGCCAGGCTCATGCTTTCGTTACAAATTTCTCAAAGATCCCTGCATGTCCCACACTGGTCGTGACAATCTTCCTGCCCGAACGCTTCCTTCCTCCTGAGCGCTGGGAGCAAAGGTGCACGCCACGACACTCGTACGACCGGTGCTTGTCAGGGGGTAGAAACAGCAACTTCTGGGCCTCATCCACGCATAATGAGCCCTGGCAGCGGGCCAGGCCAAATGTAACGTGCCTTCCAGGTAAGTCTGCCACTCGCCAGGCTTGAGAGCTACCGACAGGGCACCCACTGTTCACTGCGCTTTTCTGCTCTGCCTCTAGACTGCAACTTCAGGATAGGGGTTGCCCAGGCAGAGGCAAGCACAGCGGGTGCTCAGCAGGCCTTGGTGAAGGGATTTTAAGGCTACACACACCCACAACCAAGCAGTTAACACTGGGTGGCTTGGTTGGTTTTGTTTCCTTTCATTTTGCACTGATGGGACTTTCACCTGCTGACAGTGCTCTGCCGCTGCCGAGTTACACCTGCGGCCCAGGGCTGGCAGCCCTGGTCAACTAGGCGGTTACCTTCTTAAGGAACAGTGATTAGGAAAAGTCACCCCTGCCCAAATCCTGACTGCAAAGAGCCTCCAAGCAACCCACTCCAAATACCCACAGCCCCAGGGAAGCCAGAGTCTAAATCCTGAAGGTGCCATCGCACACAGAATACACAATGGGACCAATGTGCCACCGCACCGTGTCATCAAACATGTGGGGCACAGGCAGCGCGCATACACAGTGCCGGGCTCACCGAAGGGCAGAGCTGCATTAAAGCTGTGCCACAGACTATGCGGAGAGAGACGTGTGTGAAGACACAGGTCGGGTAGTGAGCAAAGTAAAGCAACCGAAGAATGGCTGTTTGGACATTGCGTGTGATGACATGTACATGTAAAGAAGAAGAGCAGGAATTCCAGGCTAGCCTTGGCTAAATCACGGTTCGAGGCCAGCGTAGGCTATGTGAAACTGTCGTGGGCGGGGGGAGGAAGTCTTAGCTGGGCATGGTGGCATATGCCACTATTCCCAGCACTCAGGAGGCTGAGTCAGATGAGTCTGAGGCCAGCCAGGACTACGCAGAGACCCTGTCTCAAAGTAAAACAACAAAAAATGCTTCCAGGAATTAAAGAACAAGTAATACTTGTGTAACCTTTGTCTGATGGAGTAATCATCTTCAGAAATAGTTTAAGATTTATAAACACATTAGGATGTCAAATGGGTAACTGAGCAATCAATCATACTGACAATAAACACACGAAATAAATGGCAGTGTAATCAGTACACAGTACATGCTGTGGTGACATCCAGACCTGTGGTGGGAGGGGCACCTCGGACAACAAGCTACTGTGATCCTAACAGGGCTAAGCCACTGGAGCCCGCACAGAAGAATCCTGCACACTCTCAACTACAGATGAACCTGTGAGGCCAAGAAGGCAAGCTAAAGCAAACACGCAAAAACAAAGCGTATAGGCAAAATGGAAACTCCAGACAGGTCTAACATGCCAAGTCCTCACAGATTTGGCACTGGAACATGAGGCACAGGCATAAAATACGAGGGCCGTTCTGATGGGAGTTTAAGCGTCATTCTCTGCAGCCTATGGGGCGCGCTGGGGCAGCCCAGCTGCACACGACCCGTTCACCCTAGCAAAGGCACCCAGAGCCTCCCACGAGGGACTATCCCAGTATGGAAGGCCGCTGAGAACTAAGTGGTTCTGTGCCTAGAGGTTAACCGGTGCCTGACAGACAGACAGCATTCCTAGGAAGCAGTCCTGGCCTTCTCCCCGCCGCCCAAAAGTCATGTGGGGCCAAAAACGCAGCAGAGGGGCTGGGAAACCCGAAGGGAATCCCCTCTCCGAGAGTCGCTCCCTCGTCCACACCCCCTCCCCGCCCCGGGTTGCGAGCTGCCATCAGTCCTCCCCCTCCCACCGGCTTCGCACCGGAGGCAAGCCCTCCACCTCGCAGCCTGTCGCCGGCCCGCGTCGCTCCCTCTCCCCAGCCGGCCCTCCCAGCCACCCCTCTCGCCATCCCGGTGCCCCTCGGCGCCCTCCTTCCGCATCCTTCCACCCCCTTCCCGCCCACACCTCAACGGGGCGGGGGGCCTGGGGGACGGGCCCCCTCCCCAGCCAGGCTGCGGCAGCGGTGGTGGCGGCTGGCTGTATCTCTGCCTCGGTGTCGGTGCCACGGGGGCGACAGGACTTGGGGATGTCCTAGCCCCGGCCGATGGAGGGGTGGTGGGAGAGGGAAGCTGTGCCCATGTCGGTAGGCACGGTGGGGGGGCCGTACCCCCAGCGCCCTCCCTCCCTCCCAGCCGGCTCTCTGAGGGCCGGGGCCACCGCCGCCGCTATCTCCCCCACCCCTCCCAGCGCCCGCCGGCTTCCGGGGCCGACCAGGAAGTGGGGAGCGATGATGGGCAGCGGGCCTCGCCAATGGCCTCCTCCCGACGCCCGCCAGGCCTCCGCTGGCCCCGCCCCGGGAGAGCTCGCCCGGGTTCGCGGCCCCGCTGCCCGGCCAGCCGCGCTCTGCACTTGTGACCCTGGTCCCCGCGCCGTTCCCCGGCAGCGTCTAGCTCCGCCCCGACGCCGGCGCCTTTCCCCGGACGCCGTGGCTCCCGGACACCCCCTTCCTCCTGCCCCCCATCCTGCCGCAAACGTCTATAAGTACCTTCTGAACTCAAGGCTTGAGTTCACTCTTCCATCTTTCCCTGAATAGCTCTCCGGCTCTCCGCCCGTTTGCTCTTTGTCCCGGGCCCCATCTCCTCCGCACACCTTTGGTCCTCTCCCTCTCGCACGCTAGTTTGCCTTCGTACTTTGCTCCTTCCTTCATCCCTCCTGAGCCACCCCGCCCCCCGACACACACTCTGGCTGCCGGTTTTGGCCGATTGCGCTTGTAATCCCACGTTAGAGCCCGGGGCGGGAGTATCTGAGTTTGAGGCTGCAGCTGAGGCTTTTAAGAATCCGTCTAAGCGCTTCCTTTCGATGGATTTTGGACACTAAGACATCGCTTCCTGCCTGGCGTGGAGGCGCACGCCTTTAACCCTAGCACTCCGGAGGCCGAGGCAGGCGGGTCGCTGTGAGTTCGAGGCCAGCCAGGTCTACAAAAGTGAGCCCAGGACAGCCAGGACTGTTCCACAGGGAAACCTTGTCTCTAAAAGAACTAAAAGCAAACACAAAACCAGACACTGCTTCCTAGGAGTGATAGGACTCAGGTGGGATGGGGCCACGTCTCTTCCGTCGCTCCTACCTCCACATTCGCCATGTCAGTATCTAACACCTCGCTTCCCCGACCTCCCTCCATCGAGTCCCAGCTTCTTCTCCTCTGAGTCACATAGGCCCTTTTATCGGGGTGCTCCCGTCTCCCGCCCCTTGGGCACCTTTGGCCTGGATGGCTTTTGCATGGCTTCTAGGTGAGGAGCCCTCGTGGGAGGACTGTTACCTAACCCTGCGCCTTGGGCTACAGTGAGGGCCACTGACGTCGGATGCACCCAGGCTCCCAGGGGACCAGCCAGGAAGGCGACCCGAAGCCGGGCCGGGCAGATTACAAGGAAGGGGCGCGTCCGCCCATCCCGCGGGTCACCCGAGGGGCGGGCGGGCCGCGGCCCCGGGGGTCACACGACAGCGGGGGCGGCCCTGCCTGAGAATCACCTAGAGAGGCGGAGTCGGGCTAACACCGCAGACCGAGGGCAGCACCCCCCGCACGTCGGGCTAACCCCAGCTCTGCTCCCCGCTGCTCGGACAGGGAGGGGCCGACCCAGCTTCTTCCCTCCACGTCACCCAAGGAGGCCGGAGCCATCTTGAACCCTGCGACCCCGGGCTTTCCGCCCCCTTCTCTCTCTCTTTCTCTCTCCCCCTCTCTCTCTCGCCCCCCGGCCGGGCACCGTCTCTCAGGCCTCGGCCAATCAGCGGCGAAGCAAACCGTCCAATCAAGCCCACAGAGTCCCCGCCGCCGGAAGACCCGGATGGAGCCGAGCTACGGCCTCCGAACCGGAGGCCCGGCCAATAGCCGAGGGGTTGCCATGGCGACGAGATTAAAGAGCCGAAGGGGGTGGAGCCGGCTCGGCCCCGCCCACCCACTCCCCCACACCGCTTATTGCGCATGCTCGTCCGTGCTGTTCCAGCCAATCACTTGATTCGGAACCAGACGCTCCAAAGTCCTATAGGGACCCGGACATTCTTCGAAAGAGGAAGGGAAGGAGAGGGAGAGAGCGGCTCGCGGTGGGCGAGTCCTGAAGGCTTGAGCCAATCCCTGCTGCGCTTTGGTTATGACTGGCAGCAGCGCGGACGAATCAAAGCCTCCCCAGCTGAGCGACAACACAGGCCTAACTCATTCTTACCAATCCCTTGGCACCGCATAGTGACTGACGCCTGAGCGGCCAATCAGCATCGAGCAAGGGTAGGACCCACACGCCTTTTCCCCGCCCCCGCTGTTTAGGCCGAGCCTGCCTTTTGAATCCTGTACGATTGGCAGGCACCTCGACCAATAGGGATGAGAAGACCTTGACGTGTGCCCAATGGTCGTGGGCAGAAGGCGGTCCTGCTCTGTTGGGGCGTGAGCGACTGACTTGTGTGTGTGTGTGTGTGTGTGTTTGTGTGTGTGTATGTGTGTGAGTGTATATGTGTGTGTGTCCCGGGATACCGAGGGGTACGTGGGGGCGAAGCAGAACCGGCCATGGCAGCAGCGGAGGAAGAGGACGGGGGCCCCGAAGGGCCAAACCGCGAGCGGGGCGGGGCGGGCGCGACCTTCGAATGTAATATATGTCTGGAGACGGCTCGCGAAGCGGTGGTCAGCGTGTGCGGCCACCTGTATTGGTGAGACTCCGAGTCGGCGGCGTGGGGGGAGGCGGCGGGGCCCGTCTCTGTGCGGGGGAGGCCGAGAGCGAGGACCACGCAGTTGTTCAGAGGACCCGAGGGCGTGTGTGGTGTGTGTGTGTCCCCCAAGTGGGGACCTGTGCCTTTGCTGGTGTGTGTACATGGGGTGGCGGTGGAGAAGGAGCAGGTCTGCGCAGGGGAGGTGTCTGGGAAGGAGGGTGCTAGGAGCTGGTGCGGGGTGGTGTGTTATGGGCTGGGGAGTGGGAGACTCTGCATAAGCCTGCGGGTGAGGCCTGAGCCTCGTTACCCCGTGGCTGTTGAGGGGAAAAAAAAAAACACACAAAAACACATGAGAGAGACCTTCAGTTTAGGGGAGGTGCCTCTCAGCGAAGGAGGGAACGGTCGGTCTTGGACTGTGGCCCACATTGAGATGAGGAGTGGCGGGGGGGGGGGGGGGGGTGTCAAACCTGGGGATAAGGGCGTTGTGGAAGGAAAAGATAGAGAGGTTAAGGGCTGTGGATGTAGTAGTTTTTATTGAGCTTGATGCCAGGGCGGAAGGAGCAGTTGGGGTTTGTGCTAATGGTGGGAGGCTAGGAGGGACAGGAGCAAGAATGGAGTTGCTGCCCAGAGGAAACCTGTGGAATTGGGAAGTCAAGTTAAGAGGCAGAAAGATGAGGGTGGTTGAGGGAGGTGTGTGTGTGTGTGTGTGTGTGTGTGTGTGTGTGTGTGTGTGTGTACGTACGTACACTGGTGTGCGTGCAGAGCGAGAGAGAGAGAGAGAGAGAGAGAGAGAGAGAGAGAAGGAGAGATAGATGAGACACTAGAAGCAAGAAGGTCAAATGTGTTGAGCACCTTTGAACTTTAGGTATTGAAACAAGTTTGCTAGAAGTTGTAGAAAACCTGGAAAGGAATCCAGGGGAGTAGCAGGCAGAACCTGGCAGGACTGGTTCTCTGCTCTCTGGGGTTTGTGCCTCTTTTCTGCAGTTTGACCTGTTTTTCTGTGTTTCATTCCCCATCCAGTTGGCCCTGTCTTCATCAGGTGCGTAGTCATGAGGTAAGCAGCAAGGGTGGAGCTCAAGAGACCCTCTGTGTACTTGAAAACACTTCATACTTTCTTTCCAGTGGCTGGAGACACGGCCAGACCGGCAAGAGTGCCCGGTGTGTAAAGCTGGCATCAGCCGGGAGAAAGTTGTCCCTCTTTATGGGCGAGGGAGCCAGAAGCCCCAGGACCCCAGATTGAAAACTCCACCGCGCCCTCGGGGTCAGCGACCAGCTCCAGAGAGCAGAGGGGTGAGTCTCCTTGTCCAGCTGTGCCACTCTGGTGCCAAAGCCAATGGGTTTCCCTGACCTTCCCTGCCTCCCTAGGGATTCCAGGCATTCGGCGGTGACACCGGAGGCTTTCACTTCTCCTTTGGTGTTGGTGCTTTCCCCTTCGGCTTTTTCACCACCGTGTTCAATGCCCACGAGCCTTTCCGAAGGGGAGCAGGTAAGCGGCGCTTTCCCTTGGTCCCTGCCACGGCCCCTCCGGGCCTACAAGCATGCTTTTAAAGCTTTCTTTCTCCCTACAGGTGTGGAGATGGGGCAGGGCCACCCGGCCTCCAGCTGGCAGGATTCCCTCTTCCTGTTTCTCGCCATCTTCTTCTTTTTCTGGCTGCTCAGTATTTGAGCTGTGTCTCCTCCCTGCCCACCTCTCAGTAGAGGAGAGTCAGTATTGGGGGTCCTTGCTGGCCCTTCCTCGCTCACCACCCCCTCACTCCCATGACCCATCTCTGTTTGCTCCGGAGGCTGTGGGGAGGAGTGGCCAGTCTGCTTAAGATGGGAGTGCCTGCTGCTCTGTCCTGCCAGCCCAGGAGCAGGGTCACTCCCCGTCCCCCCCACTGCCCCTGCCCCCTGCCCTGGAGGACAGACAAGTTCCAGCTCTCCTCTCTCCTCCCTCCAATCCTCTGCTCTCTCCCCGATTTCTTGATTTGATGTTTAGAGGTGGGCTCTCTCCAACTCCTCCACCTGCTGATTTAATTTAATTTTTCTCTCCCCACTGTCCTGAGTTCTGACTCAAGTGTCCCCTCTCTCCATCCCTCAATACCCTCCTTTACTACAAACTCAAATAATTAAACAAAAAGACAAAACAAAACAAAAAAAACGTGAAGTGCATCGCTGGAAGTCTCTCCAGGCTTCCCTCTAGGGCACTGCCTCCCTGCCCAGCTCGGGGCGGGGGGGGGGCAGGGCTCAAGTGAGCCCCTGCCCCTCACGGCGCCAGAAGCACCCTGCTTCTCTCTCACACACAGACAACAAGTGGGCAATGTGTGTCACGTGTTTACTCAGCGTGGCTCATGTGGGCTCCGGCGGTAGCAGAAAGCTGACTGGGGATCGCACATGGGGCAGGGCAGGGACGAGGGTGGCGGAGCTGGTGGCCAGGCTCTCCTAAGCTCCCCCTGCCCCGTTCTCCACTGTCTCAGCTTCCTCTGACTGGTTGAGCTCCGCGTGCTCCTCCTCATCCTCCTGGTTTTCTGGGGCCTTCCTGAGAAGAAAGCATTGCAGCACCCCACAGGCCCACTGACAGCCCTCACCTGGTGCCGGGAAGTCTCTCACTTACCTCTCCTCTCCTCTCAGTTGCCGTTTTCGCCACAGGATGACCCCAAGGAGCAGGGTGGCTATCCCCAGGCCTCCCAGGATCCCCAAGGCCAGGGCTAGGGTCCCCAGCCCAGCCCCACCCTCCGAGCCTGTAGGGACATAGGGAAGGTTGAGGGCACAGCTCCAGCACACACCATTCCGCCCTTGTTGGCTATACCCCAGGCACACGAGGCAACCGTGCGCTTCTCTCTGACTTTAGTGCAGTCCCTCACCTGCAGCTGGCCCCTCCTCGCCTGTTTCTGAAAGACAGTATTCAGAGGGAAGACCTGCGCTCAGGTGGGGCTGTCAGACGGGGTGCCCAGTGGAAAGGCTGGGGCCTCTCTCTTGACAAGATGTGGGGGCAGAAGAGACCTGGGTGTTGGATGCACTCAGGGACGGGTGGCATGGCTGTCGGGGACCATGTCTGAGTAGTGTAGTCCTGTGTCCCTCACCTCAGCCCCAGGGCCCTTGGGATTTGGGGAGGAGTTACCTGTGATGCTGATGCTGACCGGAAGGCTTTCCTGAGGCCCGAGGTTAGGGTGGGTGGCCACGCAGCTGTAGATGCCTTCATCCTCGGTCCCTACCTCGGGGAGGACCAGCACAGGGCTGGGGGCAAGGGGCAAGGGGGTTCCCTGGTGGGAAAGAGGGCAGGAGACTGGTGCGCATGCACACACGCACACACGCACACACACACATCCTGGACTCTTGGCTTCATTTCCACAGACGCACACTCTGTCTTCCAGCCTGGTTCTCAGGCCGCCTTCCCCAAATTAGCCCTATGCCTGTGACAGTTTTCCCACCTCAGGCCTTCCAGGTCACTCACATCCTTTATCCAGTGGATCTGAGGAGGGGGGTGGGCAGAGAATGCACAGGTCAAGGTCACAGTGCCACCAGGAGCGACTGTTCCACCTTCTGGCTCAACCAACAGCTGAACCCCCTCTGGAGGCGCAGGCTCTGGGTGGGGATGGGCATGGGCCCATCAGCACTCCTGGAAGCTGGCCCGATGGCCCCGGGATACCCACACCTCCCAGAGAGCCAGCCTGGCCCCTCCCTCCCTCCTTCCCTTCTCACCCCGGACACGGGGCTGGATGGGGGCTGTGTTCAAGGGTCTGTGCCGGGGAAGGCGCAGACTGAAGCTGCAGGAGAAGGCAGGGGGGGTGTCTGCTCCTTGGGTTGGTGTCACTGTCAGCTCTGACTGCACTGTGAAGAGTCCTGTCTCGGGGTGTCTCCTGGCCTCTTCCTTCACAACTGTTCCTGTAGTGGGTAGGACAATAAAATAAAAATAATGTTTTATTTCATTTTAATTTATGTGCATTGATGTGAGGGTGTCAGATCTTGGAGTTACAGACAGTTGTGAGCTGCCATGTGGGTGCTGGGAATTGAACCTGGGTCCTTTGGAAGAGCAGGCAGTGCTTTTAACCACTGAGCCATCCCTCCAGCCCGGGCATGAGATTCATGAAGAAGAAGGTAGTTGAATGCAGGTGCCCTGGCACCCACCTTTGCCATCGGGAATCAGAGGTTTCCCGTCTAGGAGCCAGCTGAGGGTCCCTGCAGGGTAGCCTCCCTCAGACACACATGTCCCCACCTGGAGGAAGAATGGACCTCACCCTCTGACGCGGGGTGATGTAGGCTCACACTGCACGCAAAGGCCCCGTTCTGTCGTGATTTTCTACTACCTTATTAGGTATACCAGCTGTGAGTTCAGAGGCAGGATCCACAATTTCTGGCTTCCCAGGAATCTCTGGAGGGAGAATTCAGTTAGAAGCCTGTTTTTCAAAGGTTCTCATACTCCAGGCAGTAGAGATTAGGGGTCCAGGCACGCCAGGGCCAAGAGTCAAGGGTGGGAGCAAATGGAGGTTTTTCCTTAAATAGAAGGCGACTTAGCCAAGGTCTGGAGCCCTTACGGTAGACTCGGACACGGTAGTTGGACTTGACCTCCCTCCCGCGCCTGTTGGTTGCCCGACACCGGAAAGTCCCCTCATCAGCCACTCCAAGGGCTGGAAGGAGGAGGGAACCGTTGGGAAGGATTCGAGCGACGCTGTCCCAGGGGCCTCCCTGGGGAGAGAGGACCTTCCAGGCCTCAGTCCGGCCTGTGTTCTGCAAAGAGGAAGAAAGCCTAAGCAAGCCTGGGGAAGTACTGCCCAGGCAGGCGGGGTGCTAGGGCCCCCCAAGTCTGGCTCCTGAGGTTGGGTGGCCGAGCGGGGCATCCTGCTTACCACTCTCCATTCTGGCTGCTGGGTTAGCTTCTTAGATGCCCCCTTACAACTCAGCACCAGTGGCTCTCCAATCCGAGCTGTGATGTTCTGACCAGCCACGGCTCCTGGGTGGCGGCATGGAGGTTAGGGGCAGAGTGGGGCTACTGGTGTAGGACAGGGTGGGTGAGGGACTTTGGTCAGTGGGATCCAGGTTTTAGGGAATTTGGGAACCATACTACTGAGGGGAGGGTCAGTGGGGCTGGGAGTGGCTCACCCCACAGAGCAAGAACCAGCACCCAGACTCCAGCCGCCGTCCTCGCTGGCATCTTGCTTTCTTCCCGGGCTCCTGGGTCTGTCTGCCCCTTTCCCTCCCGCTGTAGCCACTGCCCTAGGTGGGGCTTGTACCCTCTACCCTGCCCCCACCTTGTCCTGTCAGAGAGAATGCCAGGAATTTATGCTTCTGGGACAAGAGTCCTTCAGGTACTAGAAACAGCAATCTCACCCCACCCCGGGCACTGCCGCCTCCTGGCACAGCCTGTCCCTGGAACAGGGTTGTACACTGACACAGGGTCTCATGTCCCCCAGCCTGCCGTGTTCCATCAGTCCTACACAGTGTTCACTAGTGTGCCATCTTGGCTGAGGCAGGTTGCTAGGCAACATGGTTCAGCCTGGTTTGTTGTCATCCTAGGTACATCTTTGTACTGGGGACAGGACTGAAACCTATTGGGGCTTTTTAGAAATTATCTTGGTTTTTTTGTTGTTGTTGTTTTGTTTTTTGAGACAGGGTTTCTCTGTGTAGCCTTGGCTGGCCTGGACTCACTTTGTAGACCAGGCTGGCCTCGAACTCACTTTGTAGACCAGGCTGGCCTCGAACTCACAGTGATCCACCTGCCTCTGCCTCCCGAGTGCTGGGATTAAAGACATGCACCACCACCGTCTGGCTAATTATTTTGCTTTTTGAAAAAAAAAAATCTCAACTAAACCCAAGGGAAAAAGAAATCTCTTTATTTAAAATTGCAGTTTCTTTTTTCTTTTTCTGTGAATCTGTTAAGTTTACAAGTGAGGAGAGAGCAGCCCCTGGCCCTGCCTCCCACGGCCCTCATCCCTCCCTCAATCCTGCCTGGGTCTTTGATGGGAGGGGTTCCCCACAGTGAGTCTTGAGGATTCTGAGGGTGTCAGACAGAAGGCTGACATGAGACAGGTTTTTTGTTTTAACCTTCCCTCATACCTGGTTTTCTGTGACCTCTCTCCTCTCCCTAACCCCTCGATTTTGGCATGAGATTAAAAAATTAACAGAAACACTTATTTCTGGGAAACTAGGGGATATATATGTGTATATATATATATATATATATGCACCCAGCCCATATTTAGCATATTTGGCAAGATCACCCTCCCCATTCTTCTCCACTCTGTAAATAGTTTAAAAAACAGAACAAAGTCTTTTGACACTTTTCAAAAATCACTGCGTTCAGTCCAACCTTGCCCAAAGGTTCCTGGGAGCAGGGAAGACAGGAGGCTACAGGGACTTATGCTCCACATTAAATACAGCAGAGATTTGCCTGAACAAGCTGACACCTAAGTGTTCAGGGTGAGGACATGGTGTCCTGCAAAATCCACTTCCCCACTGGCAGGCCTGGAGCCAGTAACCGCCACCAGTTCTGTTTGTTCTCTTACTAGGCCCCTTTGGCTCTTTCTTCTCACATGGGTAAACAAAAATAGACCAGCATGTTTATTTAAAAACAAAAACAAAAACAACAACAAACCACACACACACACACACACATCAAAAACCCTACTTCTTTAAACTATTAAAAATTAAGGATCACCACTACCAACAAAAACAATTAAAAAAAAAAATACAGATCCAGGGTTTCTTTTCTTTCAAAAAACAAAACAAAACAAAACAAAAAAACCACCTAACTCCAAAACCCAGTCTAAAGTAGCAGAAAGTCCCTCCGAGGTAGATATCTGAGTCAGACACTCTCGTCCACCGAGCGATTCTATTGGTTTAAGATGAGCTGCGTATGAGGTAATAGAGCCGTCTGGAGGGGCAGAAGGTGGGGGGGATGCATGGGGAGAGAGGGGGCGTTGGCCCAGGGCCTCTGTCCAGGAGCCCCCATTTTTGGCATCTCTGAGTCGGGCGGGGCTGACATCTCCAGATTCCAGAGTGTATGAGTGGGGTGGGGAAAGGGGAGGAGCCAGGACAAACAACAGTTGTAGGTCAGTGTAGATGTGAGAGACATCTGAGAAATAAGTATTTGTGTGTGAGAGGAAGGCAAGACGGAAAAAAGGGGACACCCCACTCTCCCTGCCATGTCGTCAGCACCCCAGCACTAAGTGTCTAGTTGGGGAGGGCACGGCCCCATTCGCCCTTCTCCGGTTTGTGCTTCTGTGGGGTTTGTCCTCCAGATGCCTGCCTCCTCTCCAAGAGATGCCTGGTGAGAGCCCTCAGCCCCGTGACCTTGAGGGGCAAGGTCAGTTGGAGGTGTCAGAGTGAACACTTCCTGGTCCCTCTGTCGGGGATGTCACTGAGGATGGGGTCACAGCCTCCTGCCAGCCGCCATTGGCCTGGTAAAACAGAGAGTGGAAGTCAGCAGGGCGTGGTGGTGCACGCCTTTAATCCCAGTACTCGGGAGGCAGAAGCAGGCAGATCGCTGTGAGTTTGAGGCCAGCCTGGTCTACAAAGTGAGTCCAGGACAGCCAAGGCTACAGAGAAACCCTGTCTCGAAAAACCAAAAAAAAAAAAAAAAAAGAGAGAGAGAGAGAGAGTGGAAGTCAGGGAACTGGAATCCCGCATGGGGGTCACGCTCCTCTTCTGCGAGAGCCAGGAGCTGGGGGTGGCAGGGCCCCTCCATCCACTCACCCGCATTTCTCGAGGACTGTATAGCTGGCCTCCTCCGAGGTTGTCCCCATAGCTCCCTGGCCCCATTGAGTGTCGTAGTGATTCCACCTGCAGGGCACAAAGAAAGGCAAGACGCATGGAAGCCTAAGACTAGGCAAGGCCTTGTAGGATGGGACCAGTGACGTAGCTGGGCAGGTAAAGCTGCTGTGGCGGAAGGCCGGCGGTCAGTCTGATGTCCTGACTCAACGTGTGTGCGGCAGCACATATACCCGCCTCCCCATCAAGCTTACAATAAAAGAGAAAAGAAGAGACGGGGGGTCCCGACCTGAGAGGCAGGGAAGGAATCTCCGTTGAGCCCGGGCATCCCCACAAACATGTCTCCGGATCCTGAGAGATTGAAAGACCCGCCAGAGCCTTGGGGGAGCAGAGAGAGAGAGAGAATTAGGAAAAGCACAGGGGGCCCGTTGGCTTCCAGTACACTAACTCTCTGCGTATGATGTGGATTACAGGCAAATTATCCACTGGACAGCAGTCCCACCCTCCGAACAGGCCACCCACTGGCGACCCACGCCGGGGGCCCTTGCCATCACCGCCCAGTCTCAGCCTGGCCTCTGTCACCCCTCAGTCCTCTGGGCTACCATCTTGCATAGACAGGAAATGGGAACAAAAGCAGGAAGCAGGCACAGCGGACAGCTAGAGTGGCAGCGGGCTCCACCTGCGGAGGAAGGGGGCGTCGGGGAGCTGGTGCGGCTGTGGCCCCCCTGGGCCACCGACACGGCGGTCTTCACAGCGTAGATGTTCGCTTCCTCTTGGAACTTCCCAATGTTTTTCTTGTAGCGAATTCGCTTGTTACCGAACCAGTTGGAAACCTGCAGTGTTGGGCAGGGAGGGTCAGGCAGAGCCCTTTCTCCAGGGCTCCCCTCCCCAAGTAATACCTGAGAACTTCTCCCAACCCCCGCCCCCCCCCCAGTACCTGAGAGACGGTGATGCCGCACTTCTTGGCGAGCTCCTCTTTGGCCTCCTCACTGGGGTAAGGGTTACTCAGGTGGGAGTAGAAATATTCGTTCAGGACCTCCGTGGCCTGCTTGCTGAAGTTCCTGCGCTTGCGCCTGGCGTCCAGGAACCGGGAGCGTAGGATCATGACAGCCTCACACGTGCTCTGCTTCAGCTGCATCTGGATGGCGCTGAACTTGCGGTGGATGATGCCCACCATGCGCTCCATCTCCTTGGGGGCCACGGGGCGGGTGCGGCTCTGCTCCCTCAGCAGGTTCATGACGTGGGTGGTGAACTCGTTGCACGCCTGTTGGAGCGGGTAGGCTGTTGTGAGGGACACCCCCCCGCCCCCACAACCCCCCCTGTGGCTTGGGACCTCTAAGAGTGTCGCGCCGCCTCGTCTGTCCCACACTAGGCCCCCTCACCTACCTGCTCATACTTTTCCAACTCTGAGTGGTAGATGTGACGGATCTGGGCAAGCTTGCTCCGATAGTCTGAGTGTTCGATGGAGTTGTCTGGGGACACGCCACCTCCGGAGGCTGCGGCGGCTGCAGCGGCTGCGGCGGAGCCCCCCCCTTTCTCGGGGCCAGCCACACCTTCTGCCAGAAGCATGTTGTCCAGGCGCATCAGCTGCGGGTCCACCGGCTCCTCCTCTTGGGAGCTCCGGATGCTAAGGCCTAGCAGGCAGGCCAGCACACTTAGGGAACCCCTCACCCAGTCACTGTCCCTCCTCCTGGTCTTCCCCTGCTCCCTTCTGAGCAGCCTCCCTGGGTTTCACTTTCCCCAGGGCTTCAGCTTGTCAGACCCTGAGCCCTGGAGTGGAGTTCCGTTCCCAGAAGGAAGAGTTCCAGAGGAAGGCACGTACCGGTTTTCTCCTTGATTTCACACAGGACACTAAACAGAGCAGGTTTCATTCGGTGACAGTTCAGGGCGTGTTTCCTTAGGAGGAACGGGAGGAGAAAAAGAGTTCAGGGGCCAAGAGAAATGAGAGGGGTGCCAGGGAAGGAGGTGTGGGCATAATCTGTGGAGGGGGACAGTAGAAACTGGGAGTGAGGCGGGGAGGTAGAGTGGAGTTGGAAGGGTAGTTCTTGAGATCAGCTGCCATAGCTCCGGGGAAGCGCTGGGCCACAGGAAGCAGAAGATGTGCAGGCTATGGGGCTAAAGTCACCATGGGCGGGCTGAGGCTGAGGGCCATGGTTCAAGCAAAAAGATGGAGAAAGGGTCTAGAGATGACTGAAGACCCAGCAGAGACTAACTAGGGAGGCTGCCAAGTCAGGGGACGAGGCCGAGAGGGAAGCGAGCGAGTTGCTGTGAGGCGGCAGGGCCCTGGACCGGGGTGCCTGCTTACTGGGAGTTGAGGACAGTGAAAGGCCGGGAGGGCTCCTGGAAGCCCCAAGCACGGTGGAGGGGAGTGTGTGGAGACCCTGGATCCGCAGCTCTGGCTGAGAACACTTCTAAGTCCGGGGCCAGGAGCTGGGCCGGTGTAGACTGCAGGGGTCATCAAAAGGTTAGGAGGGAGTTGAGACCACCTGGGGTCCCCTCTGTGGAGGTTTTAGGGCCTAGGGGCAAAGCAAGCTTTGAGAGAACACCAGAGCCAAGGAAAGAAAATAGTTGCAAGATCCAGAGAGGCGCCCTGGGGGAGGGGGGGCTTGCGGAGGACTCAGAGCTGTGAGCGGGGTCCCGGGGTGGGGGCACTCACTTGGCCTGGGCCTCGTCCAGGCTCTGGTCGGTGATGGTCATTATCTGTTGCAGAATGTCCCCGATGTCTTGCTTCCCCCGGCCTCCCGGGACCCCCCCACTTCCCCCACCGGGGTCTCCGCCACCGGGAGGCTCGCCAGGGCCCCCGGGCTCCCCACCCACCAGCCCCAGAGCACCCCGGCCCCCGCCCGGAGGGGGCGGCCCCAGCAGCCGCTCGTCCATAGCTGGGGGGGGCCCTGAGGCCCCCTCCCTGCTCGCCCCTCCCCCCGCCGGGTGACTTCCCCCCCCACCCAAACTCGCCGGGGCCGCTGCTCCCTCCGCCCCAACCCCGCCCGGCAACCCGCCTCCCGGCTCCCCTCCGGGGGTTCACCCCGGCACTGAAGGGGAGACCCGGGGTGCCGCCTGGCCACCCCCACAGGAGACCCCGGCCCCCGGCGGCGGAGAAAATGGAGCCGGAGAGAGAGAGAGAGAGGAGGCCCAAGCGGGGGTGTGTGTGCGAGAGGAGGGAGGAGGGAGAAGGGGGAGCGAGGGAGGCGGCTGGGGGAGGGGAGCGGGAGGAAGAGGAGGGGAGGAGAGGAGGAACGGGGAGGAGTCGGGGGCGGAGAGACGCAGGCCGGGTGGCGGCGGCGGCGGCGGCGGGTGGAGGCGGGGAGCGGCCCGGGGCAGACTAGGCTAGTCGAGCCGGCCCCGGGGTCGGGTGTCTCGGCCCCCTGGGTTCCGAGCCCATCGTCGGGGTGGGCGGACTCCGGCCGCTGGAATGCGTGCTCTCCGACAGCTCGGTTCATATTTCTTGTTCTAATGACTCCCCTCCCTGTTCGACTTAATTAAAATCGGGAGACTGGGGGCTGGGGGAGATGATTAGGGAGGTCTCCAGCCGCTGCTTAATGAGTCAGTAATTAACCAGCCAGGGAGGGGGGCTGGCCTCCGGCCAGATCGCGGAGAGCGGCTGCCCCAGGCCTCACCTGCCCACCTTGCACCCCTCACCTCTACCCCTCAGATAACAGTCTTCAGTCCGGGGGGGGGAATTGTATTTATTCATAGAACCAAAACATCAGACAGACTCAGCAGCAGGATGGGTGGGCGGGGCTAAGGGTCGCTTCACAGCCTCTGGGACCCTCAGCCTTCGGGCTGGGCGTGCTAGTGCCGGACAATTGTCTTAATCATTTTTTTTTCTTAGTGGGCAGGAAGGGACAGGCCTCAGCCCTCGGGCCCTGTTCAGTAGCTTGACAGTTCAGGATAGACTCCTAACTGTCTTGGGAGAGTTGTGTCCATCCTACCTTGCTTATCCTCTACGTTAGAGGACTCGCCCGAGTCCAGGGAAAGTGGGCGGTAAAGCCTGCACTACCAGCCGGGTCTTCAGTCTCTGGTACCCCTGGCGAGCAGGGTGGAAGGCATGCGGGGGGGTGGCCCAGCTTTGAGTCCCAGAGAGAAGGCACTAGTAGGGAACTCAGGTCTCAGCAGGTGTGTGGAGGGGGGCGGGATCTTTGCTCCTCCATTCGACCTCCTCCCTGAACTCTCAGCAGCAACTCCAGGAGCTCCTGTCCTCCCGGGGGAAGAGGCGGTTCAGACCGCTGGGCTTCCATCCGCTGGCACTGGAGATGTAGAGGGAGAAGGGTGGTGGGGTTGGGTAAGAGGGGCCAGGGTTGGTGTGGGTCAGATAGGAAATCTGTGATGGGGGCACTAGAGGCTGACCAAGGGACGTATGTTTAGGGAGGAAGAAGTTAGGGCTCAAACGGAAGGCCAGCTGGGAGACCTCGTTGCCTCCACCGGCGCATGTGGGGTGAGGGTGGTGTCCCTTACCTGGTGACTAAGGATGGTGCTGTAGAGCTGTTCTTTGTCCTCAAGAAGCCGAGGTTGGGTTGGGGCTACACTTGGGGTGGCCTTGGGGGTGTGGAAGGTGGCCCTCTGCTCCTCTATGCGGCGGGACTGGGCCTCAGCCACCAGGTCCAGAAGGAGCTCTGTCTGCAGGGAGAGCAGGGAGCCGGACCTGGGCCCCAGAGCTATGGGAGAGGAGGAAGGAGGGCTCAGACCCAGAGGCGGTGGGCTCTGGGTTAGGGACCAGCAGGGCGGCAGGTGTGATGGTTAAGAGGACCTGCACTGGGCTAGCCTGGGCGATGGGGTCAAGCTCTCCCAGGGTTGGTAGGGTACCTGTGTGGCGGGTTCCAGGAGGAGGAGGGGAGGGAGGAGCCGATCGCCAAGGCCGAGTGGCGGAGCTCACAGGGGGCCAGCCCTCCTGATCATCTTGCGGAGGACCCTGATGCCAAGACATGTCCATTTCAGTCAGGGGGTGTGTGGGTGGAGGGCTAGGCCGGAGACCCATTTCCCCTGTGTTTCTGTTCTTGTCTCCTGTGCCCGCCCATCACGGTCACCAGGTCTCTGCTCTAGGGTCCTCACATCTCCCTTCGGCAGGCAGCCTGTTGGCCTCCCCACCCGCAGCCAGCTCACCTGATCACCATCCTCTTCTTCCTGGGGTCTTTCAGCCTCCATCCCTGGACTTGGGGGTGGGGGAGAGACACTGACGGTGGAGGGGTGGCTGGAATTTGGGAGGAGGACCGGAACCTTGGGTTCCTGAGGGGACTGGGGGCTGGAAGGGGTGGGGGGTGAGCCGGGGGCTGGATGCCTGGGTACTGAGTAGGAAGCTGGGTTCCTGGTCAGGCCCCCCATGGGCCCCGCCCATCTCCGTCAACTTCCTCCATTCTCCTTTCCCACCCAAACAGCTTGTTGGACCTCTCTTGCCCCAGGGGAGGACAGAGACTGGGAAGCAGTCCAGCTGCAGGAGAGCAGCAGGCTCCTGACTGGGACAGAGTCCTGCTCTCTCATCTCCAGGGCCTCAGGAACCCCTCAGGCGGCCACACTGCTCCCTCCATCCCCACCTCCCCCTCAGCTCCTCTCTGTCAACACCGGAACTAGCCATAACACAGGAAGTGGTTTCACTCTTTGGGATCCCCCTCCCCCAAACTAGGTTCCTTCCCTCCCTAAGACTGATCCTTCAGCGGGGTTTGGCTCTTCTCACCTCTCTTGACTTACTGGGTCAAGGAAAGGCATGGTTCTAGAGGGGAGCCGACTTGGACCCAGGATGCATTGCTCTCAGAGGCATGCGTCTGCCCTAAGTCTGGCCCAGCACACAGTAAGCAGTCAGACGGTTATCACTGCCCTCGAGCCTTATGGTGAAGGATATGAGAGTGCAGGCACAGAGCGTGGGAGAATGCTCCCTGGCTGCCGAGCCGGTAGAGACAAGGGTCAGGGGAAGAGTCGCCTAGGGCCATCAGAGTGGAACACAGAACCTGGGCCTTTGATGAGAGCAGGACAGACGTCTGGGGGTCTTCAAATCGCTGTCCTGAAGTTAGGGCCGTATGAAGTGGGGTGAAGAGAGCCCTACAATATTATGTGAATGAAATATTTGTGCCTGGACTTGTAAAAGAATGGGCAACGTAAAAAAAAAAAAAAGAAAAGAAAAAGAAAAAGAAAAAAAGAATGGGCAACGTAGACTGCAGTGACTTTTACCTCAGAGAATCAATAAGGGCTAATTGTAGTGCGGCACTTGGCACTTTGTGAATACTCTATAAATGGTGGGTGATCTCCCAGAATGCCTCCTGGAGGCACACCACAGGCCTGATAGTGTTGAGGTAAGCTGTGTGGCTGACTTATAAACAGTTCAAAAGCCCTTAGGAAGCTCCCATTATAACTAAAAGCCCTTGGATGAGGGACATCGTGCATGTCACCTTGTATATTTTTTTACTATCAGAGATTCTTGCAGATGGCACCCCAGACGGACTGGGATCTCCAATTGTTTGCCCTTAATTTAGATTAAAAGCCCCCTACCTATATGAACGACCCTAGAGTACTAAATTCCTGAAACACTATGCGCTCTTTCCATCTCTCTCTCACCCTCCAGTCCCTGAGACAAATAAAGTAACACTTCAAATCAGCTTTATTATTCATGAGTTTGGGGTTCTTGTGGGGGAGGCAGAGGGAAGGCAAGGGTCATCAGCTGGAGGGGGCCACTCGTTACCTTTCACCGTCCACACACCCCAGCACGTAGTAAGCGCTGAATAAATATTTGCCAGATAACTGGCACTTTGGGAGACCATGCACGAGAAACATTCTTTTTTTGGTTGGTTTTGGCTTTTTGAGACAGGGTTTCTCTGTGTAGCCCTGCCTTTCCTGGAGTCGCTTTGTAGACCAGGCTGGCCTTGAACTTACAGAGATCCGCCTGCCCCTGCCTCCGGAGTGCGGGGGGGGGGGGGGGTTGTTAAAGGCGTGTGCGCCACCACCACCCGGCGTGAGAAACATTCTACACTCAATTTGCCCACAGTTCTTGATTCCTGTTTAGGGATTCTCAAAATCCGTTCTGCCCTCTTGCAGCTGCACTATTTTCCAGGAAAAAGCACGGCATCCTACACACCGCGCTGTACACACTCTCCGGGGAAGACAAGCGGGCATAATGCTTATTTTGGCCTTACAAGTCTGGAGTCTTCCACCAGACCACGTGCCACTTCCGTCCCTCCACGGAGCCGCCTAGCTTTGATTCCTTCCACCCGAGTTTAAGGGCACCTCTTGTTGGGCCGGGAAACCCCACGCAACTTGAGGGGATCCGCGTTCTGGGGACGGGGTCAGGCTGGGAGGCGGGATCGGCGCACCACGGGCGGAGCCGCAGGCCTCCAGGGCCACCCAGTCGCGAGGCCGGTCGCCCTGGGACGCCCCGGCCCCGCGCCGCCCACGGGAGCCCGCGGAGAACCTGCGGCCGCGCAAGGAAGGGCCCCCGGAGCTGGCCGACCGGCTCCGGCTGCGCGCGTACGCCGCGGCCCCGCGCGCGCCCAGGTCCACGGACCGGGCGCGAGCTTGCAGGCAGGCCCCGCCCCCCCCGCGCGGGCGCGCTCCCGCCGACTGCGTGCGGCAGCGCGGCGCGGCCCCGCCCCCCGACGCGGCGCGCGCGCGGGCCTCGGGCACGGGCGGCCCCGCCCCCTCCAGCAGCGTCAGGAGGTCCCAGTGGCTGCGCTGGCGGGCCACGTCTCCCGGGGCCATCCCGGCCTGGTCCCGCAGCCCTCGGGACGCCCCGAGCTCCAGCAGCAGCCGCGCCACTTCCACGGCACCTTCGCGCGCCGCCAGGAACAGCGGCGTCTGCTCCTGCGGGGCGGAGACCCGGAAGCCCGGGGGCGGGGCTGTCAGAGTCCCCGCCCACCGGCTGCCCTCCCGCCAGACGCTGGGCCCCGCCCCCTCCGAGCTTGCTGGGTTCCCATGCTTTTTAGCTTGTTGTGTGGGGAGGCTGCTGGCGTGCGCTCACCCTGCTGTCCTGGGCATCTTTATCAGCTCCAGCCTGGAGGAGGCAGCGGGCGGCTCGGGCGTTGTTCACAGCGGCGGCCCAGTGCAGTGCGGTTTTCCCTAGGGGATGACGTGGGAGCCGGTTACTCCGCAATTGGGGGTCCAGACGCCTAGTTTCAGTTTCCCACGGGCTCTGTCCTTGGGTTTGGGGTGGCATGGGGGGTGGGGGAAGAGGAAGGGAGAGCTCCTTGGGTTCGTCAGAGGCGGGAAGCGTTGCCCTGGCAACCGACAGTCGGCCGCAAGCGTTGCCCTGGTGACGTCATGGGCGCCCGAGTGGGACAATGGGTATTGTTCTGGGTCGGTGGGACCCGGGCATTTTCATCCCTTTCCCGCCGATACTTCCACCGGTTTCCCGGACTGGGGCAAGATGTGTAGTTGACGGTGATGGGGAAACTAGCTCTCCATACTGCCACAGCGCAGGAGCTACGCTTGTACTTTGTTTGAACCTTACCTCACTCCCGCTTTGCCCACCGTCCCCATCCATACCCCTTTTATCTCTGGCTCCCACATCTGCGCGCGCTGCGATCAGTTCTTCAACCAGGTCCTCCACGGCCAGTCTGGCAGCCAGCATCAGAGGTGTAGTCCCGTCGTCTGTGCGCGCGTCCACAGCAGTCCGCCTGCTGGCCAACAGGAGCTGGGGAGACAGAAGGGCCTGTGACCCCTGGGCTAGGTCAGGCCCCTCTCAGAGATCTGTGTGCCGCCACCTCCCCAGAGCTGGGATTGCAGGCCCTGCAGCCCTGCCGCCAGTCGCTGCCTGCCACCTTCATCTTTCAGGTGTCAGTCTCAGTTTCCTCCTTGTCAAACACCACAGAAGGCCTCTCCATTTTTCTTGTAAGGTTACTCTTACTTCCTTTAGAGACCCCGGTGTGTGCTGACCTGGCAGACCTCCCGAGCGTCAGCAGCCACGGCTGTGTGAAGTGGGGTGCGCCCTGCCCGGTCGGGCTGGTTGGGGTTGGCTCCAGCCTCCAGGAGGCGGCGGGCAGCAGTTGGCCGAGAGAACCGGGCAGCCAGGTGCAGCGGGGCCTCTCCAGTGCCCACAGCGTGAGCCTGCGGCCAGGCCCCTCTGTCCAGCAGTGGCTCCCAGGCTTCAGGACTTCCCAGCCACGGGCCCTGTACAGTGGTGGGTGGCACTGCCCCACAGAAGACCGCTGACATCAGGGGTGTCACCCCATCTGTGGGAGAATCGCAGCCGTCTCAGCCAAACTCTGACTTTTGGGGGTGGGGTGGGGCTTGAGACAGGTCTCACTATGTAGCCCTGACTGTCCTGGAACTCACTAGAGCAGGCTGTCTCGGCTCTCCTAAAACCTTCCTGCTAGGACTAAAGGCATGTGCCACTATGCCAGCCAAGCTTTGGTTCTTGATTTAGTGTGTGTGTGTGTGTGTCTGTTTGTCTGTCTTTCGACAGGGTTTCTCTGTGTAGCCCTGGCTGTCCTGGAACTCACTCTGTAGACCAGGCTGGCCTCCAACTCAGAGCTCTGTGTAGAGGAATGTTGACTGAGAACATGGCTGCTCTGGCGAGAGATCTCATCAAGACCTTCTAGGTCTGTGTGATCCGGCTGGAATACAGACACGCATAATCCAGGAGACAGAGGCAAGCCGATGAGTTCAAGGCCAGCCTGGTGTAGAGTGAGTTCCAGGTAAAGAAAAGCTTAGGTCCAGGCATATGGTTACACACCTTTAATGCCAAACAAGGGAGGTAAAGTTAGTTTGTAGAAGGAAGCACCCATGTTTGAAAGTGATGTCTAATTGAGTGGCAGAATAAGTGACAAATCAGAGAAGATTTGACAGACTAGGACACACCCAGCTCTCGAGGGCAGGGCGGGGCGGGGGGTGGGTGGGAGGCAGTTTTGCTAGGAGAGCAGCAGAAAGACAGGTTGCAGAGAAGGAACAAGCCAGACACAGGTGACGACAGAACGAACCAGAGGACGAGAAGGATGCAGGGGATCAGAGCAGATTGCTAGAGTTAGTTCCAGGCCAAGCAGAGCAATTCAGGGGCCAAGAGCAAAGCCAGATTAAACAAATCAGCTGGGAGAGGAGTTTGAGCCAGAACAGCTGAGATGAACCAGCCGGCCCAGAGCTCAGAAAGAACAGGAAAGGGTGAGGTCACTAAGCAGTAAGTCCCAGAGGCTGGAACATTCTGGGCCTAGGTTAGATTGTACCGAGGCTCAAAGCTTCCAGGACTAGGCCTAGGTTCCAGGACTAGGCCTACGTTAGCAGAAGGAGGCAGTAAACCTCCAAGACAACACTTTTTTTTTTTTTCTCGAGACAGGGTTTCTCTGTGTAGCCTTGGCCATCCTGGACTCACTTTGTAGACCAGGCTGGCCTCGAACTCACAGCGATCCACCTGCCTCTGCCTCCCGAGCACTTGAAATGATCAAATAAAGGTTCCTTTTACAGATCTGCCTGCCTCTGCCTCCCAGCACTGGGACTAAAGGTGTGCGCCACCAAGTCAGGCTCTTGAGTTAGCTCCAGTTTTCTCGTCAGTAACAGGACAGGAAGGCTTTGACTCTCAAAGGTTCTCAGGCTTGAACCTGAGCCACACTGGTCTAGAGGGTTGCTTATGTTCCTCAGCACCTCAGCTGGCCGGGAGTTTGACTCACAGATCCCCAGACGGCTCTGTTCTGTCTGGGGTCCCTGCTCCCATAGTCACACTTCTGAGTGCTCCCGTTTGGACACTAATAGGCTTTGGTCTAGGTTGGTTGGGTACCAGGTCCACAGGAGTCCACGTCCGGAACCTCCACTTCACACTCCTGTGGAGGTGTCAACATGGCGACCTGGGGGAGTTCTCCACAGCCGCTGCTCAGTGGCCAGAGCTGGCACTTGGTGCCCGAGGCCGGTTCTTCAGCCTTGGGGTGACAGCAAGGGACAGCTGAGGTGCCTCTCCATCGGCATCTCTGCACCATTCCCATCCCAGCGGCGTCACCTGGCTCACCTCCTCTTCCTCAGGGCCTGGGCACATGGCCACTCCGTCCTCATCCACTTGTGCCTCTGGCTTCAGCACCCTGGATGGGTGTGGAGGTTACACGGGTTAGCACATCCACACTTCCGCAGTAGAACTTCATAGCACGTCAGCCACTCCCTTCCCTCAGTTCCAGGCCTGCAGAAGTCTCACTTGAGACCGATGCTGTCCTCGCCCAGGGGGGGCCTCCGCCTGTGGGGTGCCTGCTGTGTCCGAGGCCTCCGAATGAAACCAGGGGGCAGCCACAGGGCCCCGTGCTCTTGCCGCCGCCGTCGCCTCCTGATGAGCTGGAGGACAAGAAGAGCCCCAAGGCCCAGGAGAAGCACCCCGACTACTGGTGAACACAGGACAAGCCAGGGGAGCTGGTCAGCAGGGGTCCCTGGTGGGAGAAAGACAGCCAGTGGTGTAGCCTGCCTCAGTTTCCTCACCTGTCACACAGCTTAAACGTGTCAATGATAAAAGGCTTAGAGGAGAGCCCGCGGGGTATGTTATGACGAGTTTCTATTCTTTCATTTTTGGAGGGGGGGTTCAAGACAAGGTTTCTCTGTGTAGCCTTGGCTGTCCTGGACTAACTTTGTAGACCAGGCTGGCCTCGAGCTTACAGCGATCCACCTGCCTCTGCCTCCCGAGTGCTAGGATTAAAGGCATGCACCACCAGCGCCCGCGAGTTTCTATTCTTTTATAGGCTGGGACGGGACCCAAGGTTGGTTGTAGAAGTATGCTAGAGGTTAGTACAAAGTTTGAGCTCTACCAGAGATGGCATGAGCAAAAGGTCAACGGAAGTGGTGGGGGTCACCTACTGGTCCCTGCTTGAGGGTGAGCAGCCAGCAAGGGCCCAGGAAGGAGGGACTCCAAGGCTCCCACTGCGGCCATCGCTGCGAGGAAGCGTAGCAGGAGCCCAGAGTCCCAGGGGCAGCGGGATGCAGGGAGGTCTGGACCACAGCGGGACAGATCCACTCCCATCACCACCACAAACCTGTGGGGAAGGAAGGCACTTCAGCGACCTCTGTCCAGTCCCTGCTCCTGTTGTCCTGCTCATGTTGACCCCTCCCCTCCTCCGTCTCTTGCTCACCCAGCACCAAGGGAGTCTGTCTCCTTGCCCAGGGGCTGGGTGTGAGGGGCTCGTCTTTCCCAGGAAGAGGGATCCCGAGTTCCACTCAGCTCCTCCTTAGCGCGGCTCCCAGGATAAGGGAACACCATGTTCCTGCCATCACTGTCCTTCCTCACCCAGAGCCCGACCCTCAGAGTCAGGGACAGTACTCGCGCCAGGGCCAGCAGCTGCTGATCCAACGCTGGGGGACTCAGCACCACCAGCAGGGCCAGGGAGGCCCCCCACTCTGAGTCTCCCTCTGCTGGCCTGCAGTCACCCCCATCCCAGCCACACTCAGCGCTGTCGCACCCCTTTTCACAGTGTCCATTGTGGAAGTGATCTTGGCAGTACTGGTCGTAGGCTGGGCTGTGGGCAGAGGAGAGGGCACTCAGGGTTCCCCTCAGATCTCACCCTCTTCACAGAGATTACTGCCACCCTACTGCCTCTGGTTGCTAAGGATGGTGGCCAAGCACCCTGGTGTCTGCTGATTCTGTCCATGTCCCTCTCCCAGCAAGAGGGTCCCAAACCCTTTCTCTTGGGGGTGTGGTTGCCATGGGAGGTATTCTATGGTAGAAGGGCTGAGGCCTGAGGCCTTAGAGCTCTCAGGAGTCAGACAAAGGCCACGCCCCTCAGTGTCTGTCACTCCATTCTTCTGGCTCGGAACCGGGGAGTCTTACATAGATAGCATGGAAACTTCCTGGAGCCCAATGCTGGTCATCCCCTGGCTCCCCACCTCCACCCCCATGCCACCCCTCATTCCCCGGCTCCCGGCTCACTCACTTGCAGGTTGGAGGGATTTCACAGTCAAAGCCATCAAACAGACACTCCTCAGAGTCACATTGCGGGTGGCACCGCCCATCCCGAAAAAGAAGCCAGCACTGGGAGTTGGGGGGACAGCCCTTCCAGGGGTCAGGGACCCCCAGGGAGCAGTCCCCTCCATCCCAGTTCCCCCCTGGGCCACTGCAGCCAGCATCACAGGCCCCATCGCCACCTCGGTTCTCACACCCATTTGCCCCTGGCCTCTGACACCGGGGCCCTGGGGAGTCAGGGGGGCAGGAACACCGAAAGCTGGGGTTGCCCAGCCCAGGGGTCTCAGAGCAGCTGCCGTTGTGCAGGCAGGGTGAAGGGGGCCCGCAACCTTGTGGAGCTGGAGGTGTCAGACAGTCAGGGCCCCCGAAGCCACTGAGGCAGGCACAGAGGGGTGGGGAGCCTGGCTTAGGGGAGGGCAGACACAGGCCTCCGTGGTGACAATGATGGGTGCCGCAGGAAGGGACTCGGTGGCTGCAGGTGGGGCCTTCAAAACCCTGTGGCAGAGAGAAGAGAGGACGCAAAAGGACCTCACGTTATTCTTCCCAGAAGCACACTGGGACAACATGGCACGGAGGGGTCTAGACTGTCGTGTGTGTATACATATGTAAAAGAGACCTCAGAGAGTGTCAAGTCAGCTGTGAAGGCTGCTGCAGCGCCGGCCCCTGCTCACCCCGCACACTGGCATACTGCAGTTGGGGGCAGTGGGTGAAGTGGGGCTATGCAGTCATGCGCGGGGTTTCAGGGTACAAGTCGGAGATTAACCCCCTGGTGCGGTTGACAGCTCACTGTGTCATTTTGATCCTTGGTGATGGGTCACATGCTCTCCCTTCCCAGGGTAAACAGGAAGAAGGCAGACTTGGAGGAAATGTATGATTACTATCATGATTCTCATGCTTGGCTCTTGAGTGGATGAGGAAGAAAGGTATAACCTGTTGTCACAAGCCAAGGCTTCTGCCAGCTTCCTGCTCCTGAGCTCCTCACCCACACAGAGTAACTCAAAGATCTTGTCCAAAGCTGTTCTGGGAAGGGTTGGTTTTTTTGCTTTTTTCGAGACAGGGTTTCTCTGTGTAGCCTTGGATGTTATGGACTCACTTTGTAGACCAGGCTGGCCTCGAACTCACAGTGATCTACCTGCCTCTGCCTCCTGAGTGCTTGGATTAAAGGCGTGCACCACCACACCCGGCCCTCTGGCTGTTTCTGAGAGCCGCTCACAAGGGTGAGCGTAGGCCCTCGCCAGCAGTTTTGACTCAAGGTTCTGGCTTTGCCGATGTTCTCATCAGTGTCGGGAGGTAGAGAAATGGCTGTTGCAGCACTTACCTGTGGGCAGCGGCAAGTGAAGCCAGGGGCCGGTCCCGTTGTGACCTCACAGGACCCTCCATTGGAGCAAGGCTGGCTCTGGCAGAGGTCTGTCTCCACCTCACACCGCTGGCCTGTGTTGGGGGTGAGATTGGAGGGGACACACGGCTTCTCTCATGACTTACTCCTGACAGTTGGTTCAGCACACAGTGTGTGAGCAAGAGGATGCTGAGGACTTCTCTGGGGAGAGGTGTAGGGCAGAGGGTGAGGAGACGTGGCTGTCTGTTGGGAAGGGACCACCTGGGTTTTCCTGGTCTTAGACGTGGCCCAGAGACTCCAGTCCTTACCTGTGTACCCAGGCAGACACTGGCAGAAGAAGGCACTGGCTAAAGAGTGGCAGGCTGCAGTGCCTGTGGGGTGACAAGGCTGGTCGAGACACTCGTCCACGTCCCCCTCACAGCGCAGCCCCACAAAGCCTGGAGGGCAGGCACAGTGGAAACCTCCAGGTGTCGGGGTGCAGGTTCCCTCGTTGTGGCAGGGCTGGGATTGACAAGCGTTCTGTACTTTTGAGCAGTTCTGTCCTTCGTAGCCCGGGGCACACTGGAGGTACAGGAGCCAGTAGGTGAGCAGAGCTCAGGGTGGCCTGCTACCCTTCCACACCGCAGCAGCTGAACTCCTCACCCATTACAGGGCAGACAATTGTTCAACAAGAGAGCTTAGTCCTTAGCCCCAAACAATATGACCAGTTAGCATTGCCTCATTCTGGGAAACACCTCTCTCCCTACCCAGCTTACCCTCCGGCCTTTCCCTATATGTTATACATTGATTCGTAGGCAGCCGGCAATTACCCACTTGTGTCATGCATGCACTTGTGTGTGTGCTTGCATGGTGTGGCACGGTCTGCCCCTCTGCCTTTTGTTTGAGACAGGGCTGGGAACTTTGCCACTTAGGCCAGGCTTTTCCTGTCGTCTCTGCCTCGAAGGCCCTGGGATGACAGGCGTGAGCTATCAGGATCTGAACTCAGGTCTTCAGGCTTGTGGGGCGGGTGCTTTCTGACTAAGCCGTGCCCCAGCCAGCCAGGTGGTACAGATAAGGGGAAGATTAAAGTTCATCCCTGTTTCTCTGAGGCTTAACCAGGAGAGAGGGATGGCTGGTGTTGATTGTGTAATCTGTGTGCATAACCTTAACCCATCCCCTTAAAGCCTGCAAAGAAATACTCATCTCAAGTCGTCCTCCCTCCACAAATAATGAGCCAGTCCGTAGAAAGGTGAAGGGACTTTTGCAAGTCACATAAGCCCTGTCAGACGGATCAAAGGAAGACTGGCTCTGCCCACAGGCACACTGTGGCTTCTGTGGGAGTCAGGGAGAACCCAGAGGGTAGCCCAGAGAGCCGCAGGAATGTGTGGAGGTCCAGAAGCCTTTGGAGGAGGGACTTTCATGAGGACTCACAGAGACTCACTAATGAGGACTCACTTGTGTTCGTGAGGGTTAGGTGTGGTGCCGCGATGCATAGCTAAATGGGTAGAGTGTTGGCCTAGGTTGCGCATGGTCCTGGGTTCCATCCCCAGAACTGTCTAAAGTAGGTGTGGGGGTGGGTGTATACCTACAACTCCGGCTCTGACTAGGTGGAGGCAGGAGAGTTCAAGGTTGTCCAAAGTAACATAGTGAGCTCAGGGCCAGCCTGGGCTATGCAACACCTTGCCTCAGAAAGAAAGGAAGGAATAAGAAAAGGGTGGAGAGAGCTGGAGAGATGGCTCAGCTGTTAAGAACACAAAAGCAGCTAGGAGAAGGCAGAGACAGGTGGAGCTCTGTGAGTTCGAGGCCAGGCTACAAAGAGAAACACTGTACCAAAAAACAAAAACAAACAAAAAAACAAAACCAAACCATGGGGCTAGAGAGATGGTTCAGAGGTTAGGAGCACTGACTGCTCTTCCAAAGGTCATGAGTTCAATTCCCAGCAATCACATGGTGGCTCACAACTGTCTATAATGAGATCTGGTGCCATCTTCTGGCCTGAAGGCAGAATACTGTATACATAATAAATAAATCTAAAAAAACCAAAACCAACCAAACAAAAACCCAAAACAAATAAACAAACAACAACAACAAAAAAGCATAAAGGCAAGCTGGCCTGTGGTGGCGCACACCTTTAATCCTAACACTCAAGAGGCAGAGGCAGGTGGATCTCTGTGAGCTCGAGGCCAGCCTGGTCTACAAGTGAGTTCCAGGACAGCCAAGGCTACACAGAGAAACCCTATCTCCAAACAACAAACAAAACAATAAAACCACAAAACCACATACTGCTTTGACAGAGGGCCTAAGTTCAGTTCCTGGCACCCACATAGGTTAATGCACAACGGCCTGTAACTGCAGCTCCAAGGACGTTGGGTGCCTCTGGCTTTGGTAGGCACCAGCGTTATGCACACACCCACACATGGATAGTCACACACGTAATTGAAAATAAAAAGTTGGAGATGGGGACTACAAAGCTAGGGATAGGCTAGGAGAACACAAGAGATGGCTCAGCAGGTAAGAACACTGGCTGCTCTTTCAGAGGACCCAAGTTCAGTTCTCAGCACCCACATGTCAGCTCACAACTGTATGTAGCTCCAAGATCTGACATCCTCACACAGGCGCGCATGCAGGCAGGCAAAACACCAATGCACATAAAAATAAATTATATAAAAAGTTGTGGGTTTTTGTTGTTGCTTTTTTTGTTTTGTTTTGTTTTGGTTTTTGGTTTTTGAGACAGGGTTTCACTGTGTAGCCTTGGCTGTCCTGGATTCATTTTGTAGACCAGGAAAAGTTGTGTTTCTGCACACGGGATTTAGGCTGGTTGTACTTTAATCCCAGCATTTCCTCTTCTGGATAGTGACCTGGACCACTGAGGAGAAGCCCTCCCTAGCTCAGACAAAAATGGAACAGGTGCAGTGGAAGAGGCAGAACAGCAGTGGGGCGGCCAGGGCGGGGTATGGGGGGAGAGGCTCAAAGGCTGAGACACAGTGGGGGACAGGTGGGATGATGCCTACTGCAGGGCCGTGGGAGAAGTTGGCATCCCGGACGAGGATGTTAATCAGGGAGGGGGGGGGTCAGCTTCCTCTTGGCAGTGGGGTAAAGGCTGAACCAGGGCAAGGACAAACGTGGAGGAAGAGATGGTAGGAGTTCGATGTAGGTATCCAGGTCGGAAGGAGAGCAAGGGGAAAGACAAGAGGTGGGTGGCCTGACTTAGTGGGTGGTTGGATGCCTGGGTTAAAGAGAGGCCTGGGTAAACTAGGTTCTTACCGGCCTCCTCCTGTTGTGTTGTCTCATCTCTACTCCCCTGGAGCTCTTACCTGGCAGAGGTAGCCGGTGGGCTGAGCCACACAGGTGGCCCCCTGCTGGCAAGGCTGGGACTCGCAGGGATTCACAGCAGCCTCACACAGCCTGCCTTGGAATCCAGGGGGGCACAGGCAGAAGTAGGAGGAGCCCCTGTCCACACAGAGGCCTCCGTTCTGGCACAGGGCAGAGACCGCTATGCCTGGGAAGGCAGACAGACAGACAGACAGACAGGGAGGGAGGGAGGGGTGCATCTAAGTTGCGTGGAAGGATGCTCAGGCCCCTTGACACAGAGTCCCATCCCATTACAGGCAGGTGAGACGTCAGTGCCCTTGGGTTATATTGGTTCAGTCCAGGGGCATTTTGACCACGGTAGAACTGGGTGGCTCCAGGTGAGGCATGCCCTGGTGGTTGTGTTAAACCTGAGTCTTGTCTGGGCCGTTGGTATTGACTATATAGCAGAGTGGGGCTGAATTGTAGAACCAATCAGTATAGTTTCTCTTGGTTGTTTTGGCTTTGACACAAGGTGCGTGCCTGCTCTGAGGGTTGGGACAAAGGAGGACCCTGTTCTCCTCCCCTCCCCTCCCCGTCCCACCCCTCTCACTGCCCCCAGCCCAACCCCCACCACCCCGGGCCTGGGCCTGGTACCTTGGCTCACGGCAGCCTTCTGGCAGGTCAAGGGGAGGTCACACAGGGGGCCTGTCCATCCCTGGAGACACAGGCACTGGAAGGACGGGCCACTTTGGAGGCATCGGGCAGTGTGCGGACAGGGCTTCTGGGCACACAAGTCTATCAGAGTCTGAGAGTTGGGAGAAGCTATGAGAAGGGGAAAGCCCTCAGCCTCTGGGACCTAGAGATGAGCCTCTACCAACTGTAGCTCCCTCAAGATGGCTACTAAGATGGCTTGTTCAGAAATGACCCGAGCTGACTTCTGTCATCACATTTCGGGATCAGAAATTCATTCTGCTCTGTGTGTGTGTGTGTGTGTGTGTGTGTGTGAGAGAGAGAGAGAGAGAGAGAGAGACAGAGAGAGAGAGAGAGAGAGAGAGAGAGAGAGACAGAGACAGAGACAGAGACAGAGAAAGTCTCATCTCCCCCAGGATGGTCTCAAACTTGCCGTGTAGCTCAGGCTGCCCTTGAACTCCTGATCTCTCTGCCTCTGCTTCCTGAGTGTTGGGATTACAGCTGTGTACAGCTGCTCGCACCATGCTTCCCTTGTTTTCCACCCCACACCCACGTGAGATGCTAACCCCTGGGCATCCGTCCGTCTGTCCCTTCATGTGGACATCTGTCCCCAGGACCCCCTACTCCAGCCTCTCCCACTTGACAAGTCTGTCTTATTGTGTCTCACCTGGCAGCTGCTTCCTGTATAGCCAGGGTTGCAGAGACAGCGAGCACCCTGAGGTGTGTCTTGGCAGGTTGCCTTGTTCCTGCAGGGGCTGGACAAGACAGAGGTGACATGGCAGGAAGAAGGTCTGGGAGATGGGGCAAATGCAGGGTAACAAGTATGGTTGTGGGGAGATGGAAGGCTGGCTGGGTGGGGGAGGGGCAGCCAGAGCAGGGATGGCACAGAGCTCAAGGAACCGGAGAGGCGGGGGGGGGGGGGGGGCTGAGGGTGCCTTTGCTCCTCTTGTGTGTGGGGGGGTCTCACACCATGCTCACCTGTCCACACAGCTGGGTTTGATCTTTTCCTCACAGCGCAGCCCCTGGAAGCCAGTGGCGCAGAGGCAGAAGAACGTGCCCGGCTTGTTCACACAGGTACCCCCATTGAGGCATGAGGCTGGGGAAAGGAGTCCATGAGGGGCTGGGTTCCATGCCTGTGATCTAGCCCGTGACTTGGTCACATGCGACACAGAGGATGTGTACCTCCCAGCAATAAAAGTTACTGTTACTCACATGGTGGGGTTGTGTGTGTGCCACAATGGGCACATGGAAGTGAGAGGTCAATTTTGGGGGGGAGGTCGGTTCTCTTCTACAGCGGGGGTCCTGGGGGCTGAACTTTAGTCTTTAGGCTTGGCAGCAAGGGCTGGACCCTCTGAGCCATTTCTCAACCTCTAATCTAGGTGACCTGGGCATATAAGCCAAGGATGACCTTGAACTCCTAACCCTCTGCTTCTGTCTCCAGAAGGAGAGCTGGGGTTACAGGTGAGCACCACCATATGGTATAGAATGTTGATTCTAAGTCTTCCTGGAAGCTAGGCATGCCCTCTGCAACTGAATCCCCAGCCCCCAGGTAAAATTCCAAGGCAATGTCACACCCTGGGACCAGCCCCTGTCACCTACTCTGGTTAGGACCCAGGACTCACCAGCCACACAGTGGTCGACCACAGTCTGGCAGCGGGAGCCGGTGTGGCTTGGCAGGCAGTTGCAGAAATAGCCATCAGGACTGGTGCTGCAGGAGCCACCATTGAGACAGGGCTCTGAGTGACAGACTGTTACCTCCTCGCCACAGGTCAGCCCTGAGGGAACAGGTGAGCTCTGAAAATGTAAGGTTCTCCCCCCCCCCCCACTCCCTTCTTGCTTAATGCTTTCCATTTTCTTCCTCACTCCATCCTATAATCCCCTGTCCCATCCAACTTCTCCCTTCTACCTCCCAAGAGCCACCTGTGCCCCTCCCCCCTCCGCAACCCACACTTTCCCCCACAGAGCTCACAGCCACACTTGGGCTTGTGGGGCTATAGGCTGGAGCTTATATGGTATAGGCAGAGACTCACCCATGTAGCCTGTGGGGCAGGTGCAGCTGTAGCCAGACGGTTGTGGGTGGCAGGTCCCCCCGTGGGCACAGGGCGAGGAGATGCAGTCCCCAAGCTCTGTCTCGCATCCTGGCCCAGTCCAGCCCACATCACACACACACAAGGATCTGATCATAAAGACAAAGGAAAGAAAGAGTCTGTTTCTTTCCCTCCCTGCTTAAGAGAGAAGAGGACGTTGGATCCTCTGACTTGGAGGTACAGATGGTGTGAGCCACCATGTAGATTATGGGAATCAAACCCCCGCCCTCTACAAGAGCAGTCAGTGCTCTTAACCACAGAGCCATGTCTTCAGCCCCACTCCATTTTATTTTTTAAAGGGGTCTCAGCTGGACATGGTGGCACATGTGTTTAGTTCCAGCACTTGGGAGGCAGAAACATGCAGATCTCTGTGAGTTTGAGCCAAAAAGAAAAAGAAAAAGAAAGAATGAAAGAAAAAAAAGGGGGGGGGGAAGGGTTTTTTTTTTTAGGTAGTCTAGTCTGGCTTCCAAATTACTGTGTATCTGTGGATGAGGCACTCTACCAACTGACCTCCCCACCCTTCCTCCTCCTCCTCCTCTCTCTTTTCCCTTCTCCCATCACTTTCTCTCCAGGGTCTCCTATAATCCAGGCTAGCCTCCAAAAATCACTCTATAGCCGAGTGTGGCATTGGCTGTGGACCCATCCGCCTTTGCGTGGGTTACAGGCATGTGCTAACACAGGTGGCTCGCTCTGTGTTGGGATGCCCAGTAGAAGTTTATGTAAGGAGAGACCAAGCAGCCCTGGTGTTCACACTCTTCCCTCTGCTCTGACCCTCCAGTCCTCTGCCACCGTCATGATGCCCAGGCTTTCCCCTCCTTAGGCGCCACTCCTCAGCCGTGCCCTCTTCCTCACTTTCCCAAGGAAGTGTGCCATCTCCTTCCTGTTGCCGTTGGTCACTCCACCCCCATCCGCCCCCCCCCACCCCCCCATCCGCCCATGCTGTCTGTCTTGGCCGGGGCTGATGGGGAGGAGGGCAGGACAGAAGGCTGGACGGTGTTACCTCTGGCAGTGGCCGTGGTGGCAGGTGCAGTTGTCCTTGGCAGGGACACAGCCGGGGCTTCCGTCAGGGCAAAGGCAGCGGTCTCTGTCTTCCTGATCTCGGCACTGGCGCTCACGCTCATGTTGGCACAGGTTGGGGGTGCACAAGGGAACTTCACAAAGCTGGCCTGTGGATAGGGGTTTGGGGGGATGAGTCTGAGAGGAAAAAAAGTCCCTTTATGTCCCGAAGGGTCAAGGGCCACCTCCCAGGTGTGACTTTCTCGTTGTCCACGCACCTGTCCTCTCTTTGGTCTCTACTGATTTAGGGATACTGTCTTTCCTACGGCCTTGGCCTGTTTCTCCCAGGGCTCTGGGTCTCCAGAAGCTCCCCGGGTGAAGCTGTTTCCCTTCCAGCCTTTGTGTGGGTCACTCTCTCCCTCTCAGCACGCTGCCTGGTTTGTTTTGCCCTGCCCTGCTCTTGGGGTCAGCTCTGCCCACACCTCCTCATCAAAGCCTCTCATTCTCAGTCGCAGTTGGGTGGTGGTGTATGCTCCCACAGAGAGACACGGGGCTCATAATTGCAAAGTTCTGGCAACAGTAAAACTTTCCTAACACACGACGACCAAAAACTAATTCACAATGAAGCACAGCATGAGTCTGAGATGTTTCTGGCAGCGCTGGCCTGTGTCTTATCATAAACACACAGGATACCCACTTTGTCCTGCATGCATCACCACGCAGAAAAGCTGCCCAAACACCTGGCTGGCTCAGACTGGAG